>NC_064921.1:923963019-926363019 GCF_023897955.1 Schistocerca gregaria | reverse complement strand
ATTCCATTGCATAGTGTCTCCACAGCGGTGTTGCCACTATTTAAGTTCCAACCTACGTATATACGCTCTAAGTTTCATCGAGATATGTTACTCGGCAGTTGCATATCACGCGACAATTATTTTCGTTCTTAAGTTTTGCACACCAGTGTGATAATCAGGTACACTCGGAACGAAAGTCACTACAAAAATATCACAATCAAAAGCACACGAAATGTGGCACATCAAAAGATTTCAGTTTAATCATAGCTCACAAACCAGGACTTTTCAGGATGAAGTATCTCGTAAGTTTCAATGCTTTTGATTAATTAATATTAATTAGAACATTTTCTAATGGCATTTCCATTGTCGAAACACCGGCTACCTCCAGATCACCGATGTTAAACGCTGTCGGGCTAGGTTAGCACTTGGGTGGGTGACCGTCCGAGTCTGCCAAGCGCTCTTGGCAAGCGGGTGCACTCAGCCCTCGTGGGGCCAATTGAGGAACTACTTGACTGAGAATTAGCGTTTCTGGACACGAAAATTGATAATGGCCGTAAGAGCGTTGTGTCGACCTCATGCCCCTCCGTATCTGCATCCAGTGATGTCTATCGACTGAGGTGACATGGCGATCGGTCGGTGCCGGTAGGCCTACTGAGGCCTGTTGGGAATTCACTTTATGTTGTCTTTTCGATAAAATAAATTACCTATATCGAGGTATTTCTTCCCTTTACTTCAGTTACTTCAGAATACTTTTCAAAGAAACCGTCGAAAAGTAAGTTGAGTGGTGCTTTCAACATGTTAGTTATTCTGAGCATAATTTTTTTTTTTAAAAAAGGAAATCATGATTCAGACAAACAAAGTTCAGAAAGTAAATAGAAGTAAAAAGATCGATACGCGAAGGGACGGACGATTTCATGCAATTTTACATAGTAGCCGAAAGTGCCTTTCACGTTACACCAAATTTTAATACCCGAAAATTTACGTTATCTTGAACGAACAACCTTCTTTCTGAAGCACTCGCTTAGAAATAGATTGAGTGCTTTCACTCGTTCTTTGAATCGCTAAAAGAGTGAATAGTTCAGAAGAATTCTATCATATTTATTCCTACTTGCAGAAGTTCGTACTTATCATTCTAGTACAATATTTGTCTGGTAGACGAGATAAGCAGTTAATAACATCCCATTTGAAGTGCTTATAGGCTATATGTGGTGTAAATTAGACACAATAGAAGAGCGAAATTTTAAAAAAATCGTTGCTTGTGCAATGTACGTATAGACTGTCCTGTCACATTAATGTGACCACCTGTAAAAAGCTTGAATAACCACGCTTTTGCAGCGCGGACCGTTGCAAGACGCGCGGGAAGTGAGTCAGTGAGGCTCTGGAACGTACCGACAGGCATGAGGAGTCAAGAAGACTCAAATGCAACGTCCAGCTGCGCCAGCTCTCTCGGTTGAGGATACAGGGCGCGAACATTCCGATCGATGTCGTCCCACAGATTCTCGACTCGTATTAAATTCATGGAGGCTGGCATCCAGACGGTACGGTGAATTCAGCCTGGTGCTCTTCGAGCCACGCACACACACTGTGTATGAGACGTTGCATTGTCCTGTTGGTAGATCTACGGTGCTGAGGAAAAACAGACTGCATGTAGGAGCCAAACGATCCCCAGGGGTAGTCGCATACTTGTTCTGATCCTTTGTGTGTTCCAGAATGACGACCTCACTCAAGGAATACCACGAAAACATTCCCCAAACCATGACGCTCGCACCTTGTTTGCTTTCAAACGTTGCGCGCCCTACACGCCAACCGCCATCTGCTCGATCCAGCACAAAACGTTATTTATCTAAGAGGCCACCTGTCGGTATTCTGTGGACTTCCAGCTGCGATACTGGCGTGAAAATTCCAGCCTAAGGTGCCGATGAACCGAGGGCAGCTTGGGTGCATGGAACCGGTGCCTGCAGCAGAGGCGAATCCGCAGCAATGTTCGTTGTACCGTCGTTGAGGAGAGACTGTTGCTGGCCCGTTGGTTCATCAGGGTGATCAGTTGCTTAATAGTTGCAGGTCTGTTAGCGCATACACATATCCGCAGCTTTCGCTCACTCGTATCACCTATGGCCCGTGGTGCATCACGGTTGCCACGGCAACAGTTTTGGGTAGCGCCATTTCGCAATCGCCCGGAACCAGTGATTATGCCTTTTTGGACTTCGGATTATTTGCTCCGTTTCCGGATTGTGACAGCGACTGAACTCTTTCCCACGTATTCCCGACACGCTTCATTTATCTTCCATTGCCAGCTCTGCAACCTGTCGCGTATGAGTAGTTATCGTACATTGACGTCGAACATAGGTGGTAGCCACATTAAGGTGACTGTGCCACGCACGTCTGAAATAAGATGATGAAGGACGTCAGACACGTCTCCTGGTGTAATACTCACCTGTATGTCAACAGGGTCTACGATAGTTCTTCAAAATCGCAGGAAGAATGTTTCCATAGGCGTAAACCGTTGATTGAGGCGACCGCAACTGTTGACGAATGGACGTCACGTCACTTCTGCAGAGACATACGTGGCAGTGAAGTCTCTTCTGTCACTTCCGATTTGAGTATGGAACGCCAGTCACCCTTTCCAATGAGGTTGGTATGGAGGCAAAAGCACCACATAATAAGGTTCAGGATCCGAGGACCGATACCACATACAGTTCCTTATCGTGGCACTTGGACACTCCGTATTTAATGACGTTCCAAGAGAGACCAGCACGAATTCTTGAACTTCATTCCTGTGAAATATATGCATTTACTCTCCACATGCAATATTTTTTTTAATATTAATAAGTTGAACGTTACTTTGGGCCTGTCATTCCTGACTTGAAGGTAAATGTTTCGGGGATAGAGACTAAAAGTATGCGATCATACATTAGCCACGACTGTCAATTAATTTTCTTTGTAAACGTAATCTCTGCCACCACTATTTCGTTAGATTAAATGTTTGCTAGACCCTCCAACCCCGTGTTTGACACTAGCTACTGGACAAAGGTGTCCTCCAGACCTTCCCATTTTGTGCGGTCTACGGCGATATGCATTTTCCTTACTCTTGCGTGTTTCCAGTTCGTTCTACCCAGACTGCGTTAGCTCGTCACTTCGGCTTCTCTTTATCTCCTGCAGTCTAGCGGAGAACATCCTTGTTCCATCTACTTTCGGTCCGCTTGGCTACATGTACTTTACACCTATGTTTCAGTTGATTTACACTCATAATTCACTACGGTCGCAGGTTCGAATCCTGCCTCGGGCATGGATGTGTGTGATGTCCTTAGGTTAGTTAGGTTTAATTAGTTCTAAGTTCTAGGCGACTGATGACCTCAGAAGTTAAGTCGCATAGTGCTCAGAGCCATTTGAACCATTTTGAACTCATAATTAGGTATTCTACTGCATTCTGCTCTCAATTTTATTTATCAGTTTTCATGCCTGAACAATGAAATTTATCAGTTAATGAAGCAACCAACTCTGATCCAGGAATTAAAATGTAGGAGACTGCAATGGGCTGGACATATTACTATAATGGAAAACAACAGAATCACCAAGAAAGCATTTGAAGGAACTTTCCAGGCAACAAGACCATTGGGCCGACCCTGTACAAGGTGGAAAGATGACATAGAGAAGGACATCGCAGCATTAGGGTGGGGAGAGGCTGCAAGAGATAGAAGGCGGTGGAAGCAGATCGTTGATGCAGCAGCACGTGGTCAACAGGGCCTGTGATCGCTGAGAAGAGAGAGAGAGAGAGAGAGAGAGAGATATGCCTGTCTTAAAAATTCCCAACATGCACCTATCCATGGCTGGGTGGTCAACGCTCTTTTTGAATTATTTTCACATTAGAAGTCCAGGTCACACTCTCACAAGTCGAAGCAAACACAGACTGAAAACGTTCAGACACAGTGATAGTTTCGTTGCGAGAAATCTTTTTACTTGATTGAAAGTTCCCCATTCCATTTTTATTCAGCATTTCTTTTTTTTCCTTTTGAGGGTCCCGTGACTCGATTGGAGAGAAACATTACTCTTATGAGCTCACTTTGCTGTTGTCTGTCTGTCTCTCCAACTGTTAAAAGTCCCTTTTCTCAGGAACAGGTAGATACAACAAAGTTACAGTTAAGTTCAATATTAAGATCTACGGTCCGTTGCCCGTGTAACAAATTTAAAGTTTTAAGTCAATGCAATAAAAAGATTTCGCCATTTATGTCACGTATTTTGATACCCGTAAGCATACTACTCAGAACATACAGGCCGCTCCCCGGTGATCCAAAATCTTGAAATTTGGCATGAAGCAAAGTTCCACAGTACAAGAAAATGAAAAAAATCCGAAAATTGTTAATTTGTAATTATATCACACAAAAATTACTTTTGGTCCTTTGTTATCAGCTGTCTGTATTGTTATACTCTTTTTCTCAGGAATGTGTAGACGTTTATGTTGCCTTTCTCGATGTCGATAACAGGCAAAATCGAGATGCTCGATTCCTGGGATGGATGAACTTTCTGTAAACGTAATTAAGTTTGTACCGAACCCTCAGTGCGCGAGTCCCACTCTCACTTACCCGGATTATTTTCCTATTTTCTGCGCATCCCGTCATAATAGTCAAAATTTCTCATCATTAGTAAATTTTATTAACATCTGCTTCCAGCTATGGGAAATTAACAAGTAAAATAGAGTTGGCCAACAGAGAAATGGCAACATTCAGGCCGAAAGTTTATTGATGAGAATTAATACCGGAAAAATTGAAGAATATTCGTATACTTATCTAAAAATTATGGGTGTGAAAGTGAATTATAGATCGACTGTGGCAACAGTGCAAAACATGAGCTTTGAACACGACACAGTACAAGCATTGTCGGACACCAATGTGGATGTTAAAAATATCGTTAGTAATAAGCACTATTAACCGTCGGGCTGACTCCTTTTTTATTGTCTTACTGAAATACCTGCTAGAACATGTGAGTTTTATTAGTAGGAACATTAATTATTATTGACCTCTCCTCATTTCAATAGGTGTAACAATTTAGCGCGATATGAAGGAGAATAACAACATGGGCTCAATCTTAGGTAAAACAATTGGCCGATTCGGTAGTATACTGTAAAAATGCCGTCAGTTTACAAAGGATATTGCTTACAAAACATTGCTTAGAAAACATTTCTGTCTGTGTGTGTGTGTGTGTGTGTGTATGTGTGTGTGTGTGTGTGTGTGTGTGTGTGTGTGTAGCATTCTAAAATTTTGTAATTCTTCAGGCTTTCCCGGCGATCTGTTGACATGTTCAATAATCAAGATTTGTGGTGCATGTTCCCATAGTTCTCGCTCGATATTTCGACGGCGTAGCTCGCTGTCTTCTTCAGGTGCTATCTCAGAATGGTCATTCTTGGGTAGCACCGGAGAACGACGGGAAAAACTGGCAGAAATGCCGATTATTCAACAACTCATCCTAAAATGATGTTAAAAATTGCTGTACATATAGCGTAGTGTAGCGAGCGTACTATAGACGACAGCACGAATGATGTCAGGTTTGCTTTACCCACGAGAGGGACCGTAAGGAAATGCTGAAAACCCTGAACTGGAGGACGTTTGAAAATCGCCTTTAACTTCTGTAAGGGCGTGATTACCTGTTCAGATGTAATGGAGATGGAGCCTGAAGAGCTGCGTGGCTCATGGAAAAGTATGAGCGCCATGGAAGTGAAGAAATATATGAGGAGAAAAGACTGTAACAATTATTCTAATATTTTAAAATTTTATTTTGCTTCGGTCCAGAGCGTCAGTGTGTTTTGAGAGTGAGAACCTGGTCCAAGTAGGCAGCATTCTTTTTATTGTCCGTGCAATTGGTCAGTTTCAATCGTGGGTCATTTTCAAGTAAATATCTTAAGCTTTCAGCTTCATTTCACATTCTAATACATGTACCAGCGATATATTAGAATGTGAAATGAAGCTGGAAGCTTAAGACACATGCATGAAAATGACTCACAGTGGAAACTGGGCAGCTGCATGGAACATAAAATGCATACAGCCTATTTGAACCATGTTTTCATTCTGAAATTTTGTTTTAAAGTTCAGCATACTTCTTAGAATTACCTGAACATGTTCTTGCAGACTGTACGAGTCTCAGGATAAGACCATTTGTTCCCAACCCAATGGTAAAGGGAGGGTTGTGCGTGGAAACTGCGGAGGCTCAGTTTACAGCCCATATTTTGAAGCCCACTAAACCCAGGCAAGCAACTCCTCCCGTGAGTAAAGGGAAACTTCACGCAATAAGCTTTTCCATTTCGAAGGAAGTGGCAGCTAAACCTTCGGATCGGCAAGCACTCTGTCTTTCAGATGGTAGTTTTACTTTCTAGTCCATTGAAATTCACATGGGGGAATGGGATAGCCGGGCCATCTAAAGTACCCCCTCTCCTCTCTGGTAATGCACTTCTGCCAAGAGAGAACGGCAAGGGCAACAATCGCTAATCAGTGGCTCCCTTAGTGCCTTTTTTGTTGCAGTGGAACTTAAATGGATTCAGATCGATGTAGAAGAATTACAGCTCCTTGCCCAAGAGAGACCGTTCTGCACCTGCGTACAAGAAACTGATTTTATAGGCACTGACACAGATTCATTAAGGGGCTACCACCCTTCAGGAAGGACGATGTGACTGGATTCAGGGCAAAGGGTGGAACTCCTATTTTCATCTATGACAGATGTCACACCTCTCCTGTCTCTCTTACTAAGGTCATACAAGTAGCTTCAGCGGAATTTCTCATACCAGATAAAATCACCATTAGTCCATTAAATTTCGGGCATGCAGTAGCGGAAATAAAATTTCTTCCGTCAGTCTTGCGACTCACTCTGAGGATGGCCAGAGGATACGCGGTCGAAACATCATTGGAAGAAATTTTATTTGCGCGGCTACATGCCCAAAATTTAATGGGCTATTCATTACACCACGAAAAGTTGAAAATGCACAGTGCCCCCTTGTTCTTCCTAGTGGGGACTTCTTTGTACACGAAGTGCTTTGAGGCTCGATTACCAATTGCTCCAGGGTTCGAATTGTCGAGCGACTCATCCAGTTAGGCAATATCTGCCGACTGAACTTCGATCAGATGACACACTTTTCCACAGATATAGGGACTTCTTTAGCCATCGACCTTTGTTTTTGCACCAAGCTATTGCAGACTTAGTTAATTGGGAAGTTGTCACAGATTTGCATTCCAGTGACCACTTTCTGGTGGGGCTTCGTCTGCTGACTCGGACGGTGATCGGCAGGAGACCATGGACTTCGATGTTTCAAAGGACACATTGTTTACGAAACAATCAGCAGGCCGTCTTCGAACAACAGGATTTTGCCCAAGGTGTGGTGGACCATAGCACGTGTGAGGTCCAACGAGCTGCCGCAGATTCCATTTCCCAGTCTAGTAAGCACCTTCGATGACGGTCTGTCCGTTGGTGGAATGACAAATGTCCGTCGGCCATCAGACCCAAGCATGCAGCTTCGCGGATGTTCAAACACCGTCCAACTACAAAATACCTTCGTGCCTTCAGAGCTGAGAGAGCATAAGCGAGACGAATGATAAAAGAACGGAAAGGGACCTCCCGGAAGGAATCCGTGACTTCCAGTCATCAATCCATTTCCACTGTGTGAGTTTGAGACTCCACAAGGCGGATTTCGGGCGAAATCAATACGCCTTCCCTTACGGTCTTTTAGAGAAATGGGGTGTTGGTGAATGCTCCTATAGACATGGTCCAGGCTATAGCTGAACACTTTATTCACTCCTGCGGTCTAGATGTTTCGTGGACTATGGATTTGAGGCGGCTCCGCTGCTTGTTGTGTAATGAAGAGGCCCACAATCTCCCCCGTAGGAATTGGAATCAGCCTCGTCCATGGCCAGAGACACTAGCCCAGGGCCAGATCAGATTCATTAGGTCATGCCTCGTCATCTACGTCCTGAAGTCAAAGAAAATTCCTAACTTGTTTCAATCAGATCTGATTCGCTGGACAATACCGCACGACTTGCTAGGAGGTAATACTCACTCCATTAAGGAAAGCAGACAAGGCTAGTACTAACAATACATTAAATGGAGTGCAATCATTGACAGTTGTATAGGTAAGACTCTCGAGCATATGGTCAACTGTCGTCTCGTCTCGCTTTTCGAATCTCAAGGTCATCCAAGCCATTGCTAGCGCGGCTTTAGACGTAGCCGTTATGTCCTCGACACCTGAGTTCTACTGGTGGTGTCAATACAGGATCCTTCTTATGCCAAGTCGAAACTATTTGGGTGGTATGTGCGTTTTGACCTCGAAAAGCCATACCACACCACTTGGAGGTACAACATCCTTCGCTAACTTCATGAATGGGGCTTAAGTATCCGTCTGCCACTCGTTATCCAATCCTTACTCGAGGACCCGTGCTTTCGATATCGCGTTGGTGATGCCTTGTCTAACTGCTGTGCTCAGACGAACGGCGTATTTCAAAGTCAGTGCACTCCGTGTCACATTATTTGCAGTCCCTTTCAGTGTCATCTCCTCCATAAGCCCTATTAAATGCTCTTTGGTTGTAGTTGACTTCGCAATTTTCTGCTCTTTCTCGGATCTTGCAACGACAACGAGGCAACTATAGCTCACCTTCAGTAGGCTGGATGCCTGGACCAGTAAAACTTGTTTTACATTCTTCCCACAGAAGGCTACGTGCGTCAATTTTAACGGGCTCGTCAGAAGTTTTAACCAACCAGAGCTAGCGATGGGCGGACAGTAGTTTACGTTTTAAGCCAATGGTGCGCTTTTTGAGCCTTTTGACTCAGAATTAACCTAGTTCCGGCACCTATTTTGAAGTGCCGCAGTAAAAAAGCATGGGAAGCTGACAGAGGCCGCTTCTTTCAGATTTACCGGCTATTTGTCAGATCATGGTTAGATTACGGCAGCGTGGCTCATGGATAAGCCTAACTGAAAATGCTAGATCGTGTCCACAATGTGGAATTCGGACATTGACTTGAGCCTTTCAGACCAGCCAAGTTCAGAGCCTGCGTGCAGAAGCTGCTGGAAAACCACTCTGAATTCGGCGGCGCCCCCTTCTGGCTCGTCAGGCTCTCAAAATCTCAGCGTGGCCCCAGTCATGGTCATTTAGTCCTGCGGCCCACCCCAGTTTTCAGTGACTGTTCAGAATCAGCCGCATGCAACCAAGCCATTCAGGACACGTGTTACTGACTGTCTCAAAAATCTGGATATGTCAGACTTCCGAACAAACAGCCATGGATGCAACAAATTGCCACCTTGGCTTCTTCAGAGGCCCAACGCGATTTTAAGCTTGATGCAGTACAAGAAAACGTGTACTCCAGGTTATGTTTTCACAAATCCGTTTTCTTCAGTTTTAAGTACGTACCACACTCTAGTCCGCATCTCGTGGTGGTGCGGTAGCGTTCTCGCTTCCCGCACCCGGGTTCTCGGGTTCGATTCCCGGCGGGGTCAGGGATTTTCTCTGCCTCGTGATGACTGGGTGTTGTGTGATGTCCTTAGGTTAGTTAGGTTTAAGTAGTTCTAAGTTCTAGGGGACTGATGACCACAGATGTTAAGTCCCATAGTACTCAGAGCCATTTGAACCACCACACTCTTATCGTTGTTTATGCGGATGGATCCACACTTAAGAATGCCCTCGGGTATTAAGCTGTTTCCCCTGATAAGGTTTCCAAAATGTACTTTCGAAAATAATTTACAAATTGTGACTCGGAGCTACAGGGAATTACGGCGGCACTGGAGTGGATTCACAGGCATCGTAATAAGCGTAATACAAGGTTTCTTGTCTGTTCTGTCTCGTGCAGTGGGCTACAAGCGGTCCAACAAAATGTATGCAGTAGTTCATCCATTAAACCTTAGGCGCCTCAAACACCGTGGGCAGGATGTTATCTGTTGTTGGGTACCTGGAGACAACAGAATACAGGGAAACGACAAAGGCGATGACGGGATTGCGGGATGGTGTTGTAAATCGATGTGCCGTCCTCTTGCACGCCGCTAAGTCATTATCTGACAGACATATCATGGGTTAGTGGGAAACTGAATGTAGTGTAAAACTAATTACTGTCACTCAGATCGACCATACAGGCATGGTGGACTTCATACCTCCTCAACAATGGCAGAAAGTGCTTCAAGCTGGACAGCGCATACGACGTAGCCCTTTACCACACGGTTTTCTCTTCCGGCAGGAGGCTCCACCACTCTGAAGATTGTGATATGCCACTCTTGTTTCAGCATAGTTTGCCTACGTGTGCTATACACTGACATCAGCGTAGCCCTTGGTTTGGCTGCACATATGCCCACCATTGTCACCAACACTGACACCAGTGTTTCACGGATTTCTAAATTTCGTTAGGGCGCTGACGACCATGATGCTGAGTGCCCCACATCCAAAATGATCATCATCAACTAATACTTTAATGCTTACTCCATACATTCACACTATAAGGAGAAAACTATTTGTAAAATTAAAAAAAAAATAGTTTTATTTTCACAAAATAAAGATGAATGAACTTAATGTGAATAACAAATAGTTGTTTACAAATGTATTTGTTAACAGGTGTCTGGTTAATTAGTGACACTTTTATGGCAAATACGGAAATATGCAACAGCTGCAATATTCTTTTTAAGTATGGACATGTGTACGCAGTATCAGCAACATTTGATTAGTGAATATTAGGTGTTAAGTGCTAGAATGTCGGACGACTCATCGTTCTGTTATGTAGTTGTTCATTCAGCAGCAGCGTAACGGGCCGCACTGTTCCATTCAGGCGAAGGTATTAGATTGATATCCCTTGTGTTCTCTCGTTGTAATAGAAATTCCTTTTTCCGTTGGCTCATGTTTTGCTTATAGAGACATGTTATCTGCCATGTTATATTTGTAACCATATTTAGACGTTGCGAGGCGCTATTCCTACACCCACGTGGGTGATAAAATACTTACTGCTCTGTCTCTAATTATACTGAGAGCATCAGCTGATGTTAAGCTCTTCTTTCTCCTAGTTGTATGCAGAATGTAGTTATCGGAGAAGAAAAAGTGGTTTAGAGGGCCCTTTTATGTCTGAGATACATTCTTATTCCGTATTAAGACAGTTACATGCCTACCATATTAATGTGGAAATGTTATCAAATTTTAAACATAAATTAAAATCAGTCTAGAGCGAATTTTTTCAGGATTAATTTTTTCCGATTAGCTGGGTTTCGGCTTAGAAAGCCATTACAGGCTTTAAATATCTATCGTCGTTAAAAAAGTTTGTAAACAACAAAGGAAAATATGTTATTCATCTAGACCGAGGCACCAACACACAGTAAATTTCATCTCCGGCAGCGCAGTGGTAATACAATGTAAAAGATAAAAAATCGAACAATAAATAGATATAAACAGGGAAAACCAGGAAAAACATTAACACCAAAACTCGAAAACAGTATCCATAAAGCAGCTTACATTAAATAAACAAACCTAATAAAATAATTAAATTAGTACCAGACAAGAATACTTCAATAGATCTTACGAATGAAGGCGAAACGAAGTAAAATAAGAATTTAACAATGGTAGCAACAGTACGTAGGGATCTTATAATGAATTATTCCAGGAAACTGCAAATAGCTTAATTAGTAGTCCCTCTTCCTTACTGTAAGCTTATTTCGGCTATAGCAACATTTTCAAGATGTTGCAGTTGGTGAATCTATATACGTTTATAAGGGTTGTATATATCTGGGTATTATAGTCAAAAATTGAATAAGCAGAATACAAAATTTCCTGTTACGTCTGCACGAAGTTTTATATCGGTCAAAGGGGATCAACGTCCAGCATTAGATTTAAAGAGTGCACAAGAAATTGAGACAACAATCAATCAAGCTTCTACCTCTATCTAAAAAACATAATCACAAAGCAGAGCATATCAAAAATGCATTACGAATTATACATAAAATACGAAAAGAACATGCTATGAACATTTTGGAAGAATTACAGATATATATGTACACTAAAAGTCACCCAAACGGTACTTTCAATTAACAAATGGATCTTAATCATAAAAAATATCTAGAAAATTTGACTGACATTTTGGGAGACGAGAACGGATTGAAACACACAGTAAATAATAACAAAAGAAAACCACAGATACAAATAATAACACTATTATAATATCAATGAAACACAACTGAAGTCCCTGACTATCAATGATTACCCTGAAAATATGAAGCATCAATGAGAATAAACTGTCAAACTAACTGTTAAAATTATTTCACGGGAAAACAAAAACAAATACATAGTCGACAGTTTACTCACTCATGCAATGTGGGCGTGTATTCCAACTAGACGTAAGTAAGACGACAGTATGCTGCCGGTATGGTGGCACTATAGGTCAGAGGATGGCATTCACGCCAGCCAATGTGGCCAAGCGGTTCTAGGCGCTTCAGTCTGGAATCACACGACTGCTACGGTCACAGGTTCGAATCCTGCCTCGGGCATAGATGTGTGTGATGTCCTTAGGTTAGTTAGGTTTAAGTAGTTCTACGTTCTGGGGGACTGATGACCTCAGATGTTAAGTCCCATAATGTTCAGAGCCATTTGAACCATTTGATGGCCTTCACGTATCGTACAGACGTTACGGCGCCTTCCATGACCACCAGCGGCGTACGTCGACCCCACATAATGCCGCCCCAAAACATCAGGAAACCTCCAGCTTGCTGCACTCGCTGCACAATGTGTCTAAGGCGTTCAGTCTGACCGGGTTACCTCCAAACACGTCTACGTCGATTGCCTGGTTGAAGGCATATGCGACACTCATCGGTGAAGAGAACGTGATACCAATCCTGAGCGGTCCATTTGGCATGTCGTTGGGCCCATGTGTACCGCGGTGCATGGTATCGTGGTTGCAAAGATGGACCTCGCCATGGACGTCGGGAGTAAATTTGCGCATCATGCTGCCTATTGTGCACAGTTTGAGTCGTAACACGACGTCCTGTGGCTGCACGAAACGCATTATTCAACATGTTGGTATTACTGTCAGGGTTCCTCCGAGCCATGAACCGAAGGTAGTGGTCATCCACTATAGTAGTAGCCCTTGGGCGGCTTGAGCGAGGCATGTCATCGACAATTCCTGTCTCCCTGTGTCTCCGCCGTGTCCGAACAACATCGCTTGTGTTCACTCCGAGATGCCTGGACACTTCCCTTGTTGAGAGGCTTTCCTGGCACAAGGTAACAATGCGGATGCACTCGAACCGCTTCTAGGCGTAGTTGAACTACAGACAACAAAAGCCGTGTACCTCCTTCTGGTGGAATGACTGGAACTCTGTTTAATAGGCGCTGCTCATGCATAGTTGTTTACATCTATAGGCGGGTTTAGCGTCATAGCTGAGCAGTCAAAGGGATTGTCTGCGATACAGTATCCGCAGTCAACGTTTATCTTCAGGGGTTCTGGGAACTGGGGTGACGGAAATGTTTTTTTGTTATGTGTATAAGATTAAATCAGAAATGTGGGATAGATATATGTTGATTTCCAGGGCATCCGACAGGTTGAGCTTTTGGCCTTAGCTACGTGAAAGACTTGGTACTGTTGGTGGTATTTGTTCCCTTCATTCAGTACATAGTCAGCAAATGTAGATAATAATTCTGCATCATACAGTACAGTTCATGTTCAGCGAGGGTAGTTGCTGTGTCTCAACCTGATTGAACAATACAGGGTGGTCCATTGATCGTGACCGGGCCAAATATCTGACGAAATAAGTGACAAACGAAAAAACTACAAAGAACGAAACTTGTCTAGCTTGAAGGTGGAAACCAGATGGCGCTATCGTTGGCCCGTTAGATGGCGCAGCCATAGGTCAAACTGATATCAACTGCGTGTTTTTAAACAGGAACCCCAATTTTTATTACATATTCGTGTAGTACGTAAAGAAACATGAATGTTTTAGTTGGACCACTTTTTTCGCTTTGTGATAGATGGCGCTGTAATAGTCACAAACATATGGCTCACAATTTTAGACGAACAGTTGGTAACAGGTAGGTTTTTTAATTTAAATACAGAACGTAGGTAAGTTTGAACATTTTATTTCGGTTGTTCCAATGTGATACATGTACCTTTGTGACATTATCATTTCTGAGAACGGATGCTGTTACAGCATGATTACCTGTAAACAAAACGTTAATGATATAAATGCTAAAAATGATGACCGCCAACCTCAATGCGTTTGGCAGTAAGTGTAATAAAATTCCTATCAACAGCGAGTAGTTCGCCTTCCGTAATATTCGCACATGCATTGGACACATGTTGTCAGGCGTTGGCGGTGGATCACGAAAGAAAATATTCTTCAACTTTCCCCACAGGAAGAAGTCCAGGCACGTCAGATTTGGTGAACGTGCGGGCCATGAAATGGTGCTTCGACGAACAATCCACCTGTCATGAAAAATGCTGTTCAATACCGCTTCAACCGCAATCGAGCTATGTTCCGGACATCCATCATGTTGGAAGTACGTCGCTATTCTGTCATGCAGTCAAACATCTTTTAGTAACATCGGTAGAACATTACGTAAGAAATCAGCATACATTGCACCATTTTGATTGCCATCGACAAAATGGGGGTCTATTATCCTTCCTCCCATAATGCCACACCATACATTAACCAGCCAAGGTCGCTGATGTTCCACTTGTCGGTGATATCGTGGATTTTCCGTTGCCCAATAGTTCATATTTGCCAGTTTACATTACCGCTGTTGGTGAATGACGCTTCGTCGCTAAATAGAACGCGTGCAAAAATCTGTCTTCGTCCCGTAATTTCTCTTGTACCCAGTGGCAGAACTGTGCACGACGTTCAAAGTCGTCGCCATGCAATTCCCGGTGCATAGAAATATGGTACGGGTGCAATCGATGTTGATGTAGCATTCTCAACACCGACGTTTTTGAGATTCCCGATTCTTGCGTAATTTGTCTGCTACTGCTGTGCGGATTAGCTGCGACAGTAGCTAAAACACCTACTTTGGCATCATCATTTGTTGCAGGTCGTGGTTGACGTTTCACATGTGGCTGAACGCTTCCTGTTTCCTTAAATAATGTAACTATCCGGCGAACGGTCCGGACACTTGGATAATGTCGTCCAGGATACCGAGCAGCGTACATAGCACACGCTCGTTGGGTATTTTGATCACAACAGCCATACATCAACACGACATCGACCATTTCCGCAATTAGTAAACGGTCCATTTTAACACGGTTAATCTATAATGAAACAAATACCGTCCGCACTGGCGGAATGTTACGTGATACCACGTTTTTATACGTTTGCGACTGTTACAGCGCCATCTATCACAAAGCGAAAAAAGTGGTCCAACTAAAACATTCATATTTCTTTACGTACTACACGAATATGTAATAAAAATGGGGGTTCCTATTTTTAAAAAAACCGCAATTGATATTCGTTTGACCTATGGCACCGCCATCTATCGGGGCAACCATAGCGCGATCTGGTTTCCCCCTTGAAGCTAGACGAGTTTCGTCCTTTGTAGTTTTTTCGTTTGATGCTTATTTCGTGAGATATTTGGCGCGGTCACTATCAATGGACCACCCTGTATAAAATTTATCACAATCAGGACAAATAATTTTGTACACCCCACTGCTGGCTATAGTCGAATCGTTACTATTACAGTGTGCTGGGAGCAGCAGCCTCGCGCCCACGGTAACCAAACGTCTCTACGGCAGTGCCGCTGTATCGTCGCAACTGTATTTGCGAGTACTATTATAGCTTACAGCCGTTTAGGATTCGCATATGAAATCTGGCAACAGCGCTCTTAGCTGACAGGGATCGTCGTACACCGACTCGACTGTAGTAATTGCATCTTACCTTTGTTATTGGAAATTGTAAACATTGTAGCTATCAATGAGAAACCTCTGGCTGTAAGAGGCCTTCGTAAATCTTTAAAAACAGATTAAGTCTGGGGCATTAGTAAAGCAATGCACACAATAATAAAACGTTAGGAACGAGTAACTTTGAAGCTATATTTTTAAATGAAAATGTTTGTACGAAACATACCTTGTAGCAACAAAATTAAGACATAAAAAGTGCAACTATTACATAACAGTTTATCATAGTAATGCCGCTCATTTAAATGTCATATAAAACTAAATTTTATTTTGAGCTCGTTTGTAAGGCTAAACTTTCTCGTAATAATATGATAAATTAGCGTAAATGACGGGAATATATGCATATATAAATCTACTATCATTAAAAACATCCGTTATAACGAACTGTTGAGACAATCATTCATAGATCACAACGTTTAACAAAATCGTAATAATTGTAATTATAATATAGTGGGTACTTTACAGGTCTGGGAGCAATCTAATTTAAAATGTTCATCTTAACGACAGCTGCAGATCTGCATTAGTATGAACTTTATCTCACACATAAATGAAATATCATCAAGGATTGGATAATGCTTGTACAAACTCAACTTATTTGTTACGTCATGTGACAGTGTTGAATTTCACTGAGGATATCAAGTATTGCATATCAATAATAAGATTCTGTGACGGCATTTATTACCCTCAGTGAAAGAGTGAAAGAAACGCAACATATATTGAACATAACATGGATCGAAGGTAAATCGAAGAAAGATGCTAGTAACGACAAATAACACAAATGAAATTAGCGATAAACATACAAAACTGGAGACCGCAGGTAGAGGAAGTGAAGGAATGCTGATACGTTACATTCAAAATAACAGGCAACGAATGGCTCAAGGAACATACTCGCAGATTAGCATAGACAAGAGGAGGGATTCACGGTCATAACAAGTCTACTAGTATTAAACATCAGACTTAAGCTGAACCCTTCGCAACGATGATGGTATCTTGGGACACACAGCTTCTCGGATTCCGCCTTATACGGCAAGCAGCTGCCCCCACCCTTCTCAGACGACGGGCGTTCTCAGAATTTTAGTTCACAGACGAATAGTGTCGTTGATTGCAGCTGTCTGTGGGGTGAGATTCTACACATAAAATGAGTTTTCGAAGCAAGTGAGTACTCTTCAGAACGGAACGCGTAAGGCGCTAAGGATGAAACCAGAGATTAAATTAAGTGGGGGGAAGGTGATATATATATATATATATATATATATATATATATATATATATATATATATATATATATATATATATATTACTCCTGGCTTTCCCATTGATTGTGGGAAGCATGCCGACAAAAACAGATCGGATCCTAACGAAGGATAAAGGTAAAGTGATTTTTCACTCTCCACCAAAACAACAGAGGTTGTTGTTCCCCAAAGTTGGGGTTTACACGAAACCCTGCGAGAGTGACCTTCATACAGCGTGCGGACTACGCGTACAGATGTGGCACAGCACTGCATTGATACCAGTCACTCTGTGCCTTCTGTAAAGAGTTTAATTAATAGAGACACCCATTGTGGAACGTCCAGCTAACCATAGATGTAGTTTCCACATAGTTCTTCCTGCCGAACGACGCTTGTCCGTGGCTTTAGAAGGAAGCAGCGAGTGTTATAGCAACAGTCAGTCGACTCAATTGAAAGATGGTCGAAAGACATAGTACCGAAATATCAGACGAATAACGCTGCGTTAGCACGCCCGATATCCAACGGACTGTGGTAAATATTTTCTCATCTTTTCAATATGTTTTACCATTGTACGCTGAAACCTAATACTGAAAATATTAGTAATTCAGTATCTGTAAATAAGTAGAATTATTGTTTCTCAAACGAACTTTAGATAATAATTGTCGCTGTAGAGAACGTGCAGCATTACCTCCTATCTTGTTTCAGTCATGCTGGTTTGCCCATAAAATCTTCCACCTCGAGCAGGGTGCGCCGGAAATGTTGTCACCGGATGCCGCCTGAGTTGCGCCAAGTTTCCCAGTCTGCGTGAGACAGCCATCCCCGAGCTTTCCTGCACACTCCTCCCCCTGGCACCAACATCCTACCGCCGACTACGCCGCACGTCTCTCTGTTGTGGGAGCTGTTCACCGTTTCCTTCCTGCTGATTGTAGTATACCTTTTCCGGTGGAAAGAAATTGTTGCGTAAGGTTTTAATTTTTTCCTATGTGCATGTTTGGTTTCCACGTGCCACACTCGCGTGGCACATCGCGGTAGAAAGCGAAAGCTAGATGGATCAGGCCATTAGTAAAATGGATGTTAATTTGGCCATTTTGTTTCGCCTCACACAGCGACGTGCAACGATAACGTGGCATTGTAAAAACAGTGTGTACCAGGACCGCAGAGCCGGCCGGGGTGGCCGAGCGGTTCTAGGCACTACAGTCTGGAACCGCGCGACCGCTGCGGTCGCAGGTTCGAATCCTGCCTCGGGCATGGATGTGTGTGATGTCCTTAGGCTAGTTAGATTTTAGTAGTTCTAAGTTCTAGGGGACTGATGACCTCAGAAGTTAAGTCCCGTAGTCCTCAGAGCCATTTGAACCAGGACCGCAGACAAACATCTGCAAACTTACAGAGACACTCAATGATGTAACTTTATTTTTTCTGTGTGTTAATTAAACTATGACTACACCTCGTACTAGGTGAAAGGAGAAATTACAGTCACTAATTAAAAGAACCTCTATTTTCATGTAGCATTGCAATTGGTGGGGGAGGGTTGGGATAGTGCTATAGTGAGCTGCGATAGCCACAATGATTCTCGTTCGCCTACAACACTCCTTCAAATTTACCTTTGTAACTGAAAATCTCGCGAAATGTCAACACAATTCTGCAAGTTTATGATGTATGAAGAGAAGGAGGAGATTGGAGTCTAACGTCCCGTCGATAACGAGGTCATTACAGACAGAGCGCAGGCTCTGATTTGGATATGGAAGGAAATCGGCTGTGCCCTTTCAAAGAAACCATCCCGGCATTTGCCTTAAACAATTTAGGGAAATTTAGGAAACCTAAATCAGGATGACCGGACACGGTTTGGAACCATCGTCTTCTCGAATGCGAGTCCATTGTGCTAACCACTGCGCCACTTCACTCAGTGTGATGAACACAGTCCGACTGTGATGAGTGAAGGTGTTCTACGTCAGCGCAGCCATTTGATTGAAAATGGAAGAAAGGATGTACGATATACTGACAGAAGTGCCCGACCGTCCGCAGTCGGAAGGCACATGAAGCGGAAAAATTGACGAAAGATTTCTCCAGAATTGGTGTTTCAGTGTATCTCAACCTTTGGATAATTTCCCGCAAATTTTTCGGGGTATTTCGCGCGATATCTTCAATAAACAAATAGTTTATTACAAGTTCTGTTCCTGTTTGGTTGCAAAAAGCTCTGCCATCAGAATTTTATACTAACGGAATTTATCACCTCGCTAAGATATGTGATGACTGCTTGCCTCTGATACATGATTAATTTATATTCTAATTATATTGCTCTAACTCCTCCAGTGTTTCATTTGTAGAGTAAAAGAATTTAATTTTCGAACAGCCGTCACATGATGCCATTAATGTTTTACTTCCTATGTACATGATGTTACAGGTATAAGTGTAGATATTGCGGTCGTATGTATCTTCATATGCATCCATTTCAATGTGTTAGCTGGTTTTCTTCTAGATCTAACAATCTTTCCGAAAACACATCACATAATTTGCTACCTTATGTTTTCTGCCCAGTCGTAACAACACCACTAAGTAGACTATCCCTTTCGGTCCTTTCGGAATAGAGCAACCGTTTTGCGTCCACGTGTCCAGACGTCGACACCTGACCTGTTGCTCCGGGTAAAATAAGCGTTAATGCCATGCTCTTGCCACATGTACTTTGAGGTAATAACCAACCTAAATACATGCTACACCTAATAGCTGCATTATTAGACTGAAAATGAAGTAAAGAAGGACACAATGTTGCTCAGCATGTTCTTGTCACGTGTACTTGGAAGTGCTAACCAACCTACAAACATCCTACATCTAATAACTATAGTTATTAGTCTGAAAATGAAGTAAATACTGATTTAGTGTTCTCAGTACACTGTTCTTAGTAACCAATATCAACATCTGCACTTATACCCGTAACACCCGATATAAAAGTGAATTCTGGGTGGCAACCACGGAAGAAACTCGGGTGGATTTTGAACAGTCAAAATGATAATCACTCAGTGAGTGGAGGATAAGAAGTTTGAAATGTATTTACAAGAAGGGCATGATAGACTGATAGGTCTGAATACCGAGCGGGGTAGCTCAGTGGTTAGTATACTGGACTCACATTCGAGAGGACGATGGTTGACAGGGACGTCCTGCCATCATGACTTAGGGTCTCCGTGATTTCCCTAAATCGGTTAAGGCAAATACTGGGGTGGTTCCTTGGAAAGGGCAGAGCCGTTTTCCTTCACGAACCTTCCCTAATCCGAGTTAGTGGTCCGTCTCTAATGACCTCATTGTCGACGGGACGTTAAATACTAATTTCCTACTCCTCTCCCTGATGCCTGTGTGATGAGCTGGAGGAAGTTGCGCTTGTGAGTAACATACAAGAGTAGTTGAGTATATAATGGGCCTATTACAAACAATTTCACATATTTCAAGGGAAAATATGACACACCAGAAGGTGAAAACAGCCCTCAAGTCATGAATTCATAATAAATAATCTCAATGACTTCCAAAGCGCTTCGCAAGTGGTAGCAATTGAGGGAGCATTCCTTTTCTGCTATTACACAATGCCTAATCATACATTCTTTGTGAACTATTTTCTACTGTAAATACAGAAAATAACTGAATTTTAAGTAGGAAAAGCGGTAGGTAATATTACGGAAAAAAATAAAGGACGAAATATGGACCAAGGAGTGAAAACTGTGCCTGAATCAACTTCCTGAGAAAGAAAATTGTACATTTCCGTAACGAAGGGTTATTGCATGGCTGCTGCCATGAAAGCACATTACAATCAAGACATTGTTCACTAACTATACTGCTGACTACAGGAAAGCACTGTTGGTGGTTGATCGTAAGGAAATGTAGAACAACTTAGACGGTATTTCTACTTGCTGTACCAGTAATGAAGGGCAGCTGCCTTTAAATGTGTGGAATTTGAATATAATTCCAAGTGATACGGAAAGAACTTCAAAATATCAGATTAAAAAGTAGGAGCTTAACTTCTGTACTTCCCCTCTTCCTTTATTGTTCAAATATGTGTGTATTATAGCGCCATAGCACACGTTTGTTGAGATACAGTGGTAGAAGTGTGGTGCATTTGCAAGGAAAAAAAATTGAACAGACGTCAGTGCGCTCATTTCCAGAGCACTGCTTTAGCGTGCCTTTCTCAACTATTGTTGGCAGCAGACGTGGAACGGTTTCAAAAACACTTTTCTGCCATCGTAACGTGCCAGAATAGCTCATACGTATTGTGACTGGTAAGCTTAGCGAACCTGAATGGAAGGAAAGCTACGTTGTTGAAGCGAAACTCTGTTGTGTAAATTAAGAGAACTTGTATTCCAGAAAGACTGTCCGACAATATGCTTCCCTCATCGTGACAAACAGTCCGCCACTTTCCCCTTGCTTCATAAGCGACTGGTATTGGTAAGAACGTCCACACTACGAATAACGTACGCTCTGAAATGTGCAATGAATTGCGGAATATATAGCACGATATCTGAGAGGCTTATGCGAGACACCCGAGCGCTGATTGTGCTTGAGAATACTTAATACCTCGCAGACCCAGTTCACCAGAAAAAAAAATAACGAGTACAAATGCCGTTTTTTAATGCAGCGTCGTATACGTGACTCACAGCGCGGCCGGATTAATGATATAACATTTAGAATTGACTGTCATCGGAAATTGTAGCAGGAAGAAACATTCGGTCAAGATTGAGTGCGAGACGCAATGTAAGCTGTAATGGGCTGTAAAACGTGCAAAATATTTATAAGTTGTTTACAGAGCTTTCAGAGTATGCTGTTAAGAATGTTGACAACTGTTCTACAAGCGTATGCGATGTAAACAAATAACACTTCGTGTTGTAAGTTACGCCCTCAAAGCCGTATATATCCCCTGATCTCTTAATCCTGTGTGAAATGCTACTGTATCTCTACTGACAAGCCTATATGTACCTTCTAATCCTCTGGCGCTTCCGTACCGTTCTTAACTTTTATCGCATCCCCGAGTTTCTTCAAGGACTTAACACCGTTCACATAAACTGTTAGACATTTCACGAACTTCAAAGATGACGATGCAGATATTTTCTACTACAAATGCCTTGCCAGATCTTCTTCAGCCAAATGGAAATAGCAGCCAACATCGCACTTGTATATACATACCGAGCCTCACTCTTAAGAGTCGTTAGTCGCACTTTGTCTGGGTTTTCGGCAGATATTTTCAGTTTCGTATCCGTGATGTGTAGCTGGTACCACCACACACAAATACCGCTAATTGTGTCTTCCATATGACGCCCAATGTTGATGGAAAGGGTAGGTTTGTTTACGATTAAAATGACATTTACTATTGAATTTTTCGTGTCCATTCGATAGAGCCATCCCAAATTACTCTAGCGCGGCGTACGTTTTATCGGTATGCACTAACAGTGTCTAAGCGGGAACAACAACCAGTACCCCAGCAATGACTGAGTAGCGCTGTGGCCCGCACTGACTGCTACCGCCATGAAGCAACATATATCTGCCGAAACAGCAGCGAAAATGCGCCTGACGACTCTTACGAAGAACGCACAGTACGCATATTATTCAGTGAGAAAAATAGGATCCGGCAATGAATCAAATATGCGTACAGTCACCAATGTATCACCAAGAATCTCATTAGGGTGGACGACGATTCAAATACCCGTCCGACCATCCAGAGTTAGGTTTTCCGTGATGTCCCTAGTTCGTTCCATACACACTACTGGCCATTAAAATTGCTACACCAAGAAGAGAACAAATATATTATACTAGAACTGACATGTGATTACATTATCACGCAATTTGGGTGCATAGATCCTGAGAAATCAGTACCCAGAACGACCACCTCTGGCCCTAATAACGGCCTTGATACGCCTGGGCATTGAGTCAAACAGAGTTTGGATGGCGTGTACAGGTACAGCTGGCCATGCAGCTTCAACACGATACCACAGTTCATCAAGAGTAGTGACTGGCTTATTGTGACGAGCCAGTTGATCGGCCACCATTGACCAGACGTTTTCAGTTGCTGAGAGATCTGGAGAATGTGCTGGCCAGGGCAGCAGTCGAACATTTTCTGTATCCAGAAAGGCCCGTACAGGACCTGCAACATGCGGTCGTGCATTTGTTGTTGTTGTCTTCAGTCCTGAGACTGGTTTGATGCAGCTCTCCATGCTACTCTATCCTGTGCAAGCTGCTTCATCTCCCAGTACCTACTGCAACCTACATCCTTCTGAATCTGCTTAGTGTACTCATCTCTCGGTCTCCCTCTACGATTTTTACCCTCCACGCTGCCCTCCAATGCTAAATTTGTGATCCCTTGATGCCTCAAAACATGTCCTACCAACCGATCCCTTCTTCTAGTCAAGTTGTGCCACAAACTTCTCTTCTCCCCAATCCTATTCAATACCTCCTCATTAGTTAGTGATCTATCCACCTTATCTTCAGTATTCTTCTGTAGCACCACATTTCGAAAGCTTCTATTCTCTTCTTGTCCAAACTAGTTATCGTCCATGTTTCACTTCCATACATGGCTACACTCCAAACAAATACTTTCAGAAACGACTTCCTGATACATAAATCTATATTCGATGTTAACAAATTTCTCTTCTTCAGAAACGCTTTCCTTGCCATTGCCAGTCTACATTTTATATCCTCTCTACTTCGACCATCATCAGTTATTTTACTTCCTAAATAGCAAAACTCCTTTACTACTTTAAGTGTCTCATTTCCTAATCTAATTCCCTCAGCATCACCCGATTTAATTTGACTACATTCCATTATCCTCGTTTTGCTTTTGTTAATGTTCATCTTATATCCTCCTTTCAAGACACTGTCCATTCCGTTCAACTGCTCTTCCAAGTCCTTTGCCGTCTCTGACAGAATTACAATGTCATCGGCGAACCTCAAAGTTTTTACTTCGTCTCCATGAATTTTAATACCTACTCCAAATTTTTCTTTTGTTTCCTTTACTGCTTGCTCAATATACAGATTGAATAACATCGGGGAGAGGCTACAACCCTGTCTCACTCCTTTCCCAACCACTGCTTCCCTTTCATGCCCCTCGACTCTTATTACTGCCATCTGGTTTCTGTACAAATTATAAATAGCCTTTCGCTCCCTGTATTTTACCCCTGCCACCTTTAGAATTTGAAAAAGAGTATTCCAGTCAACATTGTCAAAAGCTTTCTCTAAGTCTACAAATGCTAGAAACGTAGATTTGCCTTTTCTTAATCTTTCTTCTAAGATAAGTCGTAAGGTCAGTATTGCCTCACGTGTTCCAACATTTCGACGGAATCCAAACTGATCCTCCCCGAGGTCTGCATCTACCAGTTTTTCCATTCGTCTGTAAAGAATTCGCGTTAGTATTTTGCAGCCGTGGCTTATTAAACTGATAGTTCGGTAATTTTCACATCTGCCAACACCTGCTTTCTTTGGGATTGGAATTATTATATTCTTCTTGAAGTCTGAGGGTATTTCGCCTGTCTCATACATCTTGCTCACCAGCTGGTAGAGTTTTGTCATGACTGGCTCTCCCAAGGCCATCAGTAGTTCTAATGGAATGTTGTCTACTCCGGGGGCCTTGTTTCGACTCAGGTCTTTCAGTGCTCTGTCAAACTCTTCACGCAGTATCGTATCTCCCATTTCGTCTTCATCTACATCCTCTTCTATTTCCATAATATTGTCCTCAAGTACATCGCCCTTGTATAAGCCTTCTATATACTCCTTCCACCTTTCTGCCTTCCCTTCTTTGCTTAGAACTGGGCTGCCATCTGAGCTCTTGATATTCATACACGTGGTTCTCTTCTCTCCAAAGGTCTCTCTAATTTTCCTGTAGGCAGTATCTATCTTACCCCTAGTGAGATAAGCTTCTACATCCTTACATTTGTCCTCTAGCCATCCCTGTTTAGCCATTTTGCACTTCCTGTCGATCTCATTTTTGAGACGTTTGTATTCCTTTTTGCCTGCTTCATTTACTGCATTTTTATATTTTCTCCTTTCATCAATTAAATTCAATATTTCTTCTGTTACCCAAGGATTTCTAGCAGCCCTCGTCTTTTTACCTACTTTATCCTCTGCTGCCTTCACTACTACATCCCTCAGAGCTACCCATTCTTCTTCTACTGTATTTCTTTCCCCTATTCCTGTCAATTGTTCCCTTATGCTCTCTCTGAAACTCTGTACAACCTCTGGTTCTTTCAGTTTATCCAGGTCCCATCTCCTTAATTTCTCACATTTTTGCAGTTTCTTCAGTTTTAATCTACAGGTCATAACCAATAGATTGTGGTCAGAGTCCACATCTGCCCCTGGAAATGTCTTACAACTTAAAACCTGGTTCCTAAATCTCTGTCTTACCATTATATAATCTATCTGATACCTTTTAGTATCTCCAGGGTTCTTCCACGTATACAACCTTCTTTCATGATTCTTAAACCAAGTGTTAGCTATGATCAAGTTGTGCTCTGTGCAAAATTCTACTAGGCGGCTTCCTCTTTCATTTCTTAGCCCCAATCCATATTCACCTACTATGTTTCCTTCTCTCCGTTTTCCTACACTCGAATTCCAGTCACCCATTACTATTAAATTTTCGTCTCCCTTCACTATCTGAATAATTTCTTTTATTTCATCGTACATTTCTTCAATTTCTTCATCATCTGCAGAGCTAGTTGGCATATAAACTTGTACTACTGTAGTAGGTTTCGCCGGGATCGAATCAACGGTAGAGCCACGGATAGTAACACATCTGAAATGTAGCGTCCCCTGTTCACAGTGCCGTCAATGCGAATAAGAGATGGCCCAGACGTGGAACCAATTTTGCCATTCGTGCACCCAGGTTCGTCGTTGAGTACACAGTGGCAGGCGCTCCTGTATGTCATGCAACGTCAAGGGTAACGGCAGCCACGGTCTCCGACCTGATACTCCATGCTGCTGCAAACGTCGTCGAACTGTTCGAGCAGATGGTTGTTGTCTTGCAAACGTCCCCATCTGTTGACTCAGGGATCCAGACGTAGCTGCACGATCCGCTACATCCGTGCGGTAAGACGCCTGTCATCTCCACTGCTACTGACACGAATCCGTTGGGATCCAGCACGGTGTTCCGTATTACCCTCCTGAACCCACCGATTCCATATTCTGCTAAGTCTACATCTACATGTGCATTTATACTCCGCAAGCCACCCAACGGTGTGTGGCGGAGGGCACTGTACGTGCCACTGTCGTTACCTCCCATTTCTGTTCCAGTCACGTATGGTTCGCGGAATGAACGACTGTCTGAAAGCATCCGTGCGCGCTAGAATCTCTCTAATTTTACATTCGTGATCTGCTCGGGAGGTATAAGTAGAGGGAAGCAATATATTCGATACCTCATCCAGAAACGCATCCTCTCGAAACTTGGCGAGTAAGCTACACCGCGATGCAGAGCGCCTCTCTTGCAGAGTCTGCCACTTGAGTTTGCTAAACATCTCCGTAACCCTATCACGGTTACTTAATAACCCTGTGACGGAACGCGCTGCTCTTCTTTGGATCTTCTCTATCTCCTCCGTCATCCCGATCTGGTACGTATCCCACACTGATGAGCAGTACTCAAGTATAGGTCAAACGAGTGTTTTGTAAGCCACCTCCTTTGTTGATGGACTACATTTTCTAAGGGCTCTCCCAATGAATCTCAACAATGAATTTTATATGATCATTCCATTTCAAATCTTTCCGCACGCATAGTCCCAGATATTTTACAGAAGTAACTGCTACCAGTGTTTGTTCCGCTATCATATAATCATACAATAAAGGATCCTTCTTTCTATGTATTCGTAATACATTACATTTGTCTGTGTTAAGGTTCAGTTTCCACTCCTTGCACCAAGTGCCTATCCGCTGCAGATCTTCCTGCATTTCGCTACAATTTTCTAATGCTGCAACTTCTCTGTATACTACAGCATCATCCGCGAAAAGCCTCATGGAATTTCTGACACTGTCTACTAGGTTATTTATATATATTGTGTAAAGCAATAGTCCCATAACACTCCCTTGTGGCACGCCAGAGGTCACTTTAACGTCTGTAGACGTCTCTCCATTGATAACAACATGCTATGTTCTATTTGCTAAAAACTCTTCAATCCAGCAACACAGCTGGTCTGATATTCCGTAGGCTCTTACTTTGTTTATCAGGCGACAGTGCGAAACTGTATCGAACGCCTTCCGGA
This sequence comes from Schistocerca gregaria, assembly GCF_023897955.1. Lineage (NCBI taxonomy): Eukaryota > Metazoa > Arthropoda > Insecta > Orthoptera > Acrididae > Schistocerca > Schistocerca gregaria. The sequence goes on along the minus strand of NC_064921.1, from coordinate 926,335,730 downwards.
AGTCAATGAAAATAGCATCTACCTGGGAGCCTGTACCTAATATTTTCTGGGTCTCATGAACAAATAAAGCGAGTTGGGTCTGTTACCGGAATCCATGTTCATTCCTACAGAGTAGATTCTGGGATTCCAAAAACGACATTATACGCGAGCAAAAAACATGTTCTAAAATTCTACAACAGATCGACGTCAGAGATATAAGTCTATAGTTTTGCGCATCTGCTCGACAACCCTTCTTGAAGACTGGGACTACCTGTGCTCTTTTCCAATCATTTGGAACCTTCCCTTCCTCTAGACACTGTTAGAAGGGGGGCAAGTTCTTTCACGTCCTCTGTGTAGAATCGAATTGGTATCCCGACAGGTCCAGTGGACTTTCCCTTGTTGAGTGATTCCAGTTGCTTTTCTATTCCTTGGACACTTATTTCGATGTCAGCCAGTTTTCCGTTTGTGAGAGGATTTAGAGAAGGAACTGCAGTGCGGTCTTCCTCTGTGAAACAGCTTTGGAGAAAAGTGTTTAGTATTTCAGCTTTACGCGTGTCATCCTCTGTTTCAATGCCATCATCATCGCAGAGTGTCTGGATATGCTGTTTCGAGCCACTTACTAATTTAACGTAAGACCAGAACTTCCCAGGATTTTCTGTCAAGTCGGTACATAGAATTTTACTTTCGAATTCACTGAATGCTTCACGCATAGACCTCCTTACGCTAACTTTGACATCGTTTAGCTTCTGTTTGTCTGAGGTGTCTTGGCTGCGTTTACACTTGGAGTGTAGCTCTCTTTGCTTTCGCAGTAGTTTCCTAACTTTGTTGTTGAACCACGGTGGGTTTTTCCCGTCCCTCACAGTTTTACTCGGCACGTACCTGTCTAAAACGCATTTTACGATTGCCTTGAAATTGTTCCATAAACACTCAACATTGTCAGTGTCGGAATATAAATTTTCGTTTTGATCTGTTAGGTAGTCTGAAATCTGCCTTCTATTGCTAAACAGATAAACCTTCCACCCTTTTTTTATATTCCTATTAACTTCCATATTCAGGGATGCTGTAACGGCCTTATGCTCACTGATTCCCTGTTCTGCACTTACAGAGTCGAAAAGTTCTGGTCTGTTTGTTATCATTAGGTCCATGATGTTATCTCCACGAGTCGGTTCTCTGTTTAATTGCTCGAGGTAATTTTCGGATAGTGCACTCAGTATAATGTCACTCGATGCTCTGTCCCTACCACCCATCCTAAACATCTGAGTGTCCCAGTCTATATCTGGTAAATTGTAATCTCCACCTAAGACTGTAACATGTTGAGAAAATGTATGTGAAATGTATTCCAAATTTTCTCTTAGTTGTTCTGCCACTAATGCTGCTGAGTTGTGAGGTCGGTAAAAGGAACCAACTATTAACTCAGCTCGGTTGTTGAGTGTGACCTCCACCCATAATAATTCACAGTAACTATCAACTTCTTCTTCACCACAGGATAAACTACTACTAACAACGACAAACACGCCACCACTGTTTGCATGCAATCTATCCTTTCTAAACACCGTCTGTGCCTTTGTAAAAATTTCGGCACAATTTATCTCTGGCTTCAGCCAGCTTTCTGTACCTATAACGATTTCAGCTTCGGTGCTTTCTATCAGCGCTTGAAGTTTCGGTACTTTACCAATGCAGCTTCGACAGTTTACAAGTACAATATCGATTGCTGCTTGGCCCCCGCATGTCCTGACTTTGTCCCGCACCCTTTGAGGCTGCTGCCCTTTCTGTAGTTGCCCGAGGCCATCTAACCTAAATAACCGCCCAGTCCACGTCACACAACCCCTGCTACCCGTGTAGCCGCTTGCTGCGTATAGTGGACTCCTGACCTATCCAGCGGAACGCGAAACCCCACCACCCTATGGCGCAAGTCGAGGAATCTGCAACCCACACAGTCGCAGAACCGTCTCAGCCTCTGATTCGCACACTCCACTCGGCTCTGTACCAAAGGTCCGAAGACAGTCCTGTCGACGATGCTGCAGATGGTGAGCTCTGCTTTCATCCCACTGGCGAGACTGGCAGTCTTCACCAAATCAAATAGGTGTCGGAAACCAGAGAGGATTTCCTCCGATCCATTGCGACACACATCATTGGTGCCGACATGAGCTACCACCTGCAGATGGGTGCACCCTGTATCCTTCATGGCATCCGGAAGGACCCTTTCCACATCTGGAATGACTCCTCCCGGTATGCACACGGAGTGCATATTGGTTTTCTTCCCCTTTCTTGCTCCCATGTCCCTAAGGGGCCCAATTACGCACCTGACGTTGGAGCTCCCAGCTACCAGTAAGCCCACCCTCTGCGACCGCCAGGATCTTGCAGGCTGAGGGGCAACCTCTGGAACAGGACAAGCAGCCATGTCCGGCTGAAGATCAGTATCAGCCTGAGACAGAGCCTGAAACCGGTTCGTCAGACAAACTGGAGAGGCCTTCCGGTCAGCCCTCCGCAATATCTTTCGCCCCCTGCCACACCTCGAGTCGTAGTCCGATCGGGGGATGCGTAGGACCAGCTGGCCGTCCCCGACAAACCCCCATCCGGACCCCCACAGTGATGCCCATTGGCAACAGCCTCAAGCTGTGTGACCGAAGCCAACACTACCTGAAGCTGGGAGCGAAGGGATGGCAACTCAGCCTGCATCCGAACACAGCAGTTGCAGTCCCTATCCATGCTGAAATTTGTTGTGCAAAGAATGCCTGATCTAATCTACAGAGAGCACAAACAATTCGACACAAAATTTAAACGGTTATTAAAATACAAGACTACCTAGTAAATGGAGTAATGCTGCTACTTGCGCACTGCTGACACAATGCTCGGCGGCGGAAGGAGACTACGCGATTTTACACTATTTAGGTACTAAAACGCGATGCTACAACTCTCAAATACTATAATACGCACGAAATTTATGAATTAAACAATGCAAATACCAAAAACACGCAAATAAATTAAGAATTAAACTATGTAACAAATAAGTGGGCTAAGGATATGCGACTTGCTGCTGCAGATGCTTATCCAACGGCGGCAGGGAGCACACTGGTTGTGACCAACCGACACTGGCCGTTCAAAACAAAAACAGAAGACAGACGACTACGCGAATTTACACTATTCAGGTCGTTTAAACGCATTAATCCACGATGACCCATGTCATTGTACTACATAACTGAAAAATCTGATGAACTATGATCATTCCACCACTTCCGTGCGACGTGGAAGGTCCCAAAACTTGATTATGGCTACCGCAAGCTCTTAAGCCAAAATCACAAAAAGCAGGTGGTGGCCATAAGAGCATTTCTGTTTGTTCGTTAACAACTGGCTTGTGGGCAACAGCGACCATTCCTATCCTGTATCTTACCGGTGACGAGGAATGGTGTCTTTATAGGATTATAAGGAAAAGTAGAAAGGAATGATTGAGCCCAAACAAATCAGCTACGCCGCGTACAAAACCTGAGCGCATCCACAAAAGATAACATTATGCATCTGGTGGAAGAACGACGGTATGGTGTACTCCAAAATGCTTCCCCAAGGTGTAACCATTACTGCTGATATTTACTGTCAACAACTGAGACGTCTTGCAGATGCAATCCGAGAACAATGACCAGGAAGATTGCACGAAGTGATGCTACTCCGTTATAATGGCATCTTGCATTCTGCTAGCCTCAAGAAAAACACTGGGTTGGGAAGCAAATCCGCTCCCACCTCGTTTACCTTATCACGTGCCCTCAGATTCTCGCCTATTCTGCTCTCTGTCGAAACTTCCTTTTCGCATGAAAATGCTCTCCGAACATAGCTCGACGAGTTTTTCGCCTCCAAACCGCGTGATTTCTGTAGTCGCGGAATCGAAAGTTGCCAGGCCGTTGTAAATAGTGAATGAGAATATAATATTGATGACTAAAGTCTCTGTTATGTGTATCTTTTGGTAGAACGCTACGGACGTATGCACTAACCAAATATTTCCTCAGAATTTATCCTGTAATGGCAAGGCGAACAACCGGTCGGGAATGATTTGGATTCTATTCAAATCTGTCCTTGGATACTTTTTTCTCCCTGTAATCCTCAAATAGCCTAATAGAAATAACTCTTGTTTGGTATTTTTCATATGCATTCATTTTTTAACTGTATGAATTTCTTAATATTCAGAGATACAGCTTAAATTTGAATATGTAAATTACTGTAGTTATTCGTTTGCAGAGTCATCAGAAGCTCAGATGATGAGCCAGTACTAAGTAAAGAAGGGAAGGCTGAAAATGAGGAGTTGTGCATAGAACGGCCACAAACATAACTGAAACTGAAGATTTTTCCGTATTTCATTCGCAGCTCATTAGACCATGGTGGGCTAATGTAGAATTTTAATTCAATAAGTGACTGAAATGGGGCAGAGGGAATCCCAGTTGGAAATCTTAGAGACGGTATTTCCAATTCCAAAATTAGCTTGAAGACCCAGGCAAAAGTCCAGAAAACGTAGGTCCAACATCCTGAATCAACTATTATGACTGAAAATTTTGAACACAGTGGGAGAGGAAGTAAATACAGATAGTCGATAGTGTGATACTGTCAAGCGAACTCGACTGTGCACTGAAAGAACTAAGTCGCAGCATTTTGAGTAGATGGCATCTCTCAGAGTTGCTGACATCCGTAAGAGAACCGGCCGTTATACAATTATTCCACATGTTATTGGAGATATCAGGATTACACATGATTCAAGAAGAACATAGTCATTCTAACTTCAAAACAGGTGCAGACAGATGGGAATCCTATCAAATTATCAGTTCACAAAGTCATAGTTGCAAAATAATGACACGAAATATTCGTATTTACAGGAGAATAGAGAAAGTGGTAAGCATCTGACATCCAAGAAGAGTAATTGGTGTTACAGAGAAATACTGAAACATTCAAGACAAAACTGATCAAACAGATTATATTAGAAGACAAAGGCAGACCAACATTTGTAACTATGGAGCTTTGGAAAAAGGTTTTTACAATGTTGACTGGGGTATACTCTTCCATATGTTGAAAAACAGGAATCAAATACATGAGTGAAAGGCTATGTAATTATTGTTTGGAAACCAATCTTCAGTTAAGAGCTCAACAGGATGAAATGAAAGGGAGGCAGTAGTTGATATATGATTGTAACCTATTTCTCATGTTATTCATGAATTTTGAAAACCATTGAAGGAAAATATGCTCAAATTTTGAGAATGAATTAATGTTGACGGAAAATAAATACAAATTAACGTTTTGACAATATCGTTGCAAAGACCCCTGCGGTGCATTTCAAATGGTTAACCTGACCAAGAAAATTAATTAAGAGCTGGAAACACTTTTAAGTCCAAAGTTGAATTACTGTGTACAATATGATTAACTAATGTGAACAATTTATGGCCCTAGCATTAGATCCTGAAATGGAGAACTACATAATATTAATATGAGATTGGCTCTGAGCACTATGGGAGTTAACATCTGTGGTCATCAGCCCCCTAGAACTTAGAACTACTTAAACCTAACTAACCTAAGGGCATCACACACATCCATGCCCGAGGCTGGATTTGAACCTGCGACCGTAGCAGTCCCACGGATCCGGACTGAGCGCCTAGAACCGCGAGACCACCGCTGCCGGCATTAATATGAGATTATTTGAAGGTGTTAACAAGAAGTAGTTTTAAAAGAATACATTAGTTTATTCAGTTAAAAATACAACATGAAAGGCATGTGACTAATAACCTCAGTTAACGTTACACAAAATAAACCTTCTGGTTCTCAGGGTTGCCTAAAAGTCTTGAGAACACGCCCTTTAGATGCAATTAGCGTTCTAGAAAATGATCTTCGAGCTTCTATCTGAACAAACACACTGACTGTTTGCCTGACGGAATGAGAAACACATGCATCTACTCAAAGTACTGCTAGACTTGAGACAGGTAACTGCAGTCATCTGAATAATTTACGACCAAAGGTTGTCCTAAGGTGCTATTGTCGCTAACGATGCTAACCGTGAATTATCACCGTGAGACATGCAGAGCGTTGCCATGATGACTCTCACACTCAGGTACCAGGCGAGGGTTGTGCTTCTGCTGATACGAACTCTGGAACTCTGACTGGCAGCTTATTTGGAGATGACAGTTCCAGCGATCGATTTCAAGCCAAGATCTGAGTCAAATTCTTAGATCAGCACTCGCCTCCATCCTTGAACAAAATCTAATCTTCTACCTGCATCATATAGCCAGCTATTTCCTTCCCGCCAAACAAGACATGACCTCTAATTGTGGTAAAAGAACACTCAGCCAACCAATGGTGTGATTGTTTCTTCCGTGAAAATCTCGTCAAGGAAGACCTATCGCGTTAAAACGCTTATGGCTTTTTGATCCACCCCTCTTTTCCATAAATCTCCTCCCAATGATCCATCTTCTTGACATCAAACATTTTTATCTATCATGCCTTTTCACATCCAATATCTAGCCTCACATCACAGGTCCTCAGAACGTAAAAAACTGCCCTTGAGGCTAGGTATTTATTTTGAAGCATGCCATGTTTCTTTAGGAAAGCTCTGGATTGAAGTTTGCTCAAAGCACTAGTCAGAAACCATTAGAGTGCCGGTCTGCAACCGATAGAACTTCCTCCCCTTGGCACCGCTTGGCTGCTAGGATGAGGACGAGTCGTAAATGAACGACACCAATGGTGCCCCTGGGCTCGCCCGTCAATACAACTTTCACAGTCAGCACTTCACGTTACCTGCCCTGCCCTGGTGGCTGCTTAGGTTGGCTTTTTCGTTACGTCAGACAGTGTCTTTTCTGTCTCAGATCCAGCGTACGCCCTGTTCCCATCCAACCTCAAAATAGCAGAGAAAAAGCAGGCCCGCGTCATGTTATATGAAATTAAAATATGACGTCAATTAGAAGTCAATACGTCCAGTCTCTACAGTCCAGTTCGTTTTTTATAAACCATCATTGTAATGTACTTTCACCTCATGTATTCTTAATTGACTGCAATTCTCATATTAATCGAAAAAGACTTGTCAAATAGATTGATACTTTTCGACATTATAATTCTAATTAAGATTCGAAGGATTAGTTGAACGGAATGGGAAGTATCTCGAAAAGAGGTTGTCAAATGAATCTCAACAAAATTAAACAAATGGAATGGAGGGTAGCCAAATTGTGCATGCAGTACCGAGCGACTTATTTTAGGATATAAGGCTATGAAAGTAGATAACATATTTTGGTATTTAGGTAGCAAAATGACTGGCAATGGCTGAAGTATAGACTAAATGAAATGCTGACTGACATCAGTGAGAAAAGTATTTACGAAAAATAGAAATATTTCAACATCCAACAGAAATTTAAATATGAGAAAGCCTTTAATGAAATCATTTGTGTTGACTGTAGACTTACATAGAAGTGAAACCTGGGGCATCCATAACTCAGAGAAGAAGAGAATAGAAGGCTTTATAATGTGGTGCTACATAAGCACGTTACAATGATTATGAGTAGTTCATCTGAATCGAGAGGTACTGAACCGAACAGAGGTAGAAATAGAATGGAGAGCTAAATTAGTTCAGTCCTTTGATTGATGATATATCATGATCATGATCATGATGTTTGGTTTGGTTTGTGAAGCGTTCAACTGCGAAGTTATAAGCGCGATGATGATGACAATCATCATCATCAACAACGACGACGACGACAACATTAAATGAATTTCTGAAGTTGAGATCGGAAAACTGCCTGACAGCTGAACAGACGAATATCTAAATCAAGTGTGAGTGAGTGCTCATAAATCTTTACGGTAGCAAGAATAGAGATGTTGATTACCATATTAACATCTCTATCTATCTGAGGAGTACATTCAGTGTCATAGAAAGCAGACAGTAGACAAGATGCTTTAACTTGTGACGGATATTTTCTAAAACACTGTGAATGCATTACAATTTAAACATGGAAAGAAATGTTATTCAGATCCGATTTTAGACGGAGCTAAAATAATAAGACTGTACTCGATCATCACTTTTTTCAAGACATCTGTGGTGGATGTCTCGTTAGGACATGGTTCAGATAGACTATCCCACGTGGTTACCACCATATGCGTACAATGTGTTCACAGGGTTCAGTATCTTATTTCCTTAGGAGGTCGGAAACTGATCTAAACTGTTTTCTGGATAAGATTCATCCAAGTTTACTCGTTGCTCCAGATAATGTAACGTCGTGGGCTGGCCTTGTGTTTGTGCTGATGATGGTTGAGTGTTTAAGGAAACGAAACAGCAAAGGTCGTCAGTCTCCCATTCACTCCCCAGGGCAGAAGCAGTGTACCCCAGCCTGCTGCGTGTAAAGTGTGAGAAAGTGTTCTGTATGTTGTGTAGCGTGTATCTGAGACGGATCATGGGAACCAGCCCAGTATTCATGTAATGGGCTGTGGGAAACCTCCTAAACACAATATGCAAGCTGACCAGCACAACGACCCATCCTCATTAACCTGCCGGACGATTTCGATCTGCGGCCACTACACACCCCTCTCCCGAAAGTGGTCGAGTTAATGGTCGCGTTAACACTCGCGAATATGCGGACGGGTTGGCCAGACACAAGGGAACTGTTTTTAGTAGGTTTTGTGCTACACACCCGCCGCAAAAAACTTCGTGGTCAATTTAATTTTATTTACAACTCTAGCACGATTGATACAGTGAAACGAACATCCACGAGTATGATTCCTATTACTTACTCCAACTAGTAATATCTACTAATGCGACATCGATACACTGCTAACGGAAAGCCCGGAATCTTAAGTTGCTTTCTTTCTGTCCAGTTCCTTGACTTACTGGCGAACATTTACGGGTGTCATTGAGTCACTGAGTCTATTGCAAAACAAAGGGAAGTGTGATATGTATTGCAGGACAGCATGTATCAACATACAGGACGTTTATAGCATATAGAAAGAACCATTTCAGTAAACGATAACAGGCTAACTCTTTTCATATACAGACATATTGGAGAACGTGTGGATTTTGAATCTGAATTTTGTGCTTCGCAATAACATTACAAACCTTAAGAAAGATGAGATGATTATACAAACCAAATTAAAATTTCCAGTAAAAATTTCGCAGTAAGAGTAGGAAACTGGGCTTACTGTGGAGACAGTGCTTGCCGACAGCCATTTCAACAGCTTTGCCACATCGTGTGATGCGGAGATACCTGGGTGGTACATGCAATATAGCCTTCACACTTGCCACTGTTCTCGAATTTTACTGTGAAAGAGTTTCACTGGGAACGTCGTTACCTATTTTCAAAGGATCTCGTAAACAGCCAAGAAAAGCATATATCTCGGAAGTAAAATTTTAATATCCGTAATAAGAACACTGAAATACTCATTTTGCATTCCATCACATTTTGATGGACTTGATCTAGTATTAGGGGTGTCTACATCTACGATCGATGTCTGGACGTTACTACCCACAAAACATCCAGCTTAACAAATTAATTACTAATTTTTTATTGATTTCATCCCTAGTGAATCCTAGAACAGGCCAGCTAATTTTGGCTGTCTTATCTTCTCCACATTCACTTCTACACGTGTAGAGTAATACTTCATCTACTGAAAAATCCTTGATTTTAATGTTGAGGCATTTATTCCTTCCATTTTTTCGGCATCTTATTACTTTCGTGTGCGATTTCTGAATCCATTACATGCGGTCTATTGCAAACTGCCTGTCAATAGCAGTTTGAAGTCTTCAGTGGTTTCTACCACTTGAACGACACAATTGGAAAAATTATGTTTCAGTTTTACCTATCCATTGTTTTTCTTTTAAATTAGGTCTGAGTGGTTCTTTTACTTAGTTTCTCGATGTACGATAGCAGTTATGGTAAAGTGCCACTCCTCCTGTGGTGTTTAGGGCATGCTAAAGATGCAGCAATGCACACGTTCTGTTGTCCTCACCGTCGGTTTTGTACTATGCTTTCGAATGTGCTTATGTGATCACTGCTGCAGTACACATTTCAGGCAACTCGTTCTACTACAGACCACAGTGAGAATTTCCACTATCAAAGACAAATTTTCCTCTTTCTCTGAACCAGTGACTTTTGGGCGTGTCGTAGGATCGTACTGTAGGAAACCCACAATTCGTCAAGACATGTGGTATATGACTGAAATCGATTGCAATAACAACATAATGTGACTACGTATGTTGATAAACCTATTCTCAAGTGGATAACTTTCTATCGTTGATGCACTCACATCGCAACTAAGTTTTAGAAATACACGTCCTTTCAACTCATCTGTCGAATGTCAGCAAATCTGTGCTGAACCTTGCTTATCGTTTAACTGTGTAAAGACTCGAATATCATATCTCTAGCGTCACCTATGTACCGACGCCGTTACATATTCTCAAATTCAACACAAGTGACGCATTCCGTCATGGTGCTGCAACTGACACTTCCTTTACTGCAATTCATTATCGCCTGTTCTCAGTTTTACCCATTGCCATCCGGCGTCTGTGGCTACTCGTTGTACGATGAGTAACCAGAGAGTTCTTGTGAGTGAGTAAGTAAGAATCCACATAATTTTCTGTTTCCGAGGACGAAATTTGGTCTCCGGTTACAGATTTTGTCCAATTATTATGAAATCGTCTGTTTTAAGGCGCCTGTCACCACCCGTTCGTGCTCCCCGGTTTTCTGGACCTTAGAATGAGTGTATAAATAGAATGTTTCCAGACATTTAACAAAATCACAGTCGATTTTCTTAAACATTTTATCCCCTATTCCCATTACGTGATTTCTGTCTTGAGACCAATATATCGACAAAACTCTGGTATGCAGAGGAAATGATGTGCACCAGAATAGGTGCACATAGAATACCATGGCTCTTTGCTGCGTTTTCTGGAATAATAACACATCTTTTGTGTCCCCTGGTTTTTGTCTCGCACCGCACAACCATATAGACCCTACATCCAAAAGTGACCACCCAACTGCAAATACATCCGCTGTGACATGACAAAACATGTTAAATAAATATGATAAAATGCTTGATGTTTTTCTTATGTACATGACGTGGCTGCCGCTAAGTACCTTGAAGCCCCTATGTTTTCTCCAAGGCAGCGTATCCCCAATCCTTTAAAGGAAAGATGACTCAGCCATAAGTGAATACCAAAAGTGGCGTCGGCGCCGCAAGTGATAATCATGCTTATTGTTATTATACGGGTGAATAGAGGATGGGGTCGTTTTTCACGAGATACAATGTATAGCTGAATCAATGGGACAGAGGAATTTTCTTATGCGAGTGTTGCTCAAACGCTGTGATTAGAACGATGTTTATAACTCATCCGCGGGGATCTTACACCTCACGCCGCGACACGTTCATTGACGTCCCGTCGCCATCATGAATCACTCCGTAATAGCAGCCTGTCGTCCTGAGTCTGCATTAAAATTCCAATCAGAGTCGCTCTGCGACTGGCTGTCTAAAAAACCATCAGGCTGTTTGCGGATGTGCTGTTGTGGGTAGAGAAGTCGCAACGTATAACACTCGTATCGATACTACCTGCAATGATCTTATCTAAGTTCTTTGCCTGTTTCTACTTAATGTGACTTCGTGTAATCAAGCTCTTTGACGTAACATCGATGTAAATATTTTATTCAGTATTTAAGATAATTTATATATTGTAATTAATCGATGGATAGAATTTCAAAAGTAATGCACTGTACATGAATGAATATGTTAATACTTTACTTGTAATAGTGGTTCATGCATGGGGACAGTAGGTTCGTAATCAGGAAAAACCTGGAAGGAAGTCCCTCTGAAACGGAACTGGCTAGGCGGGAATAGAAAACTGGATCTGTCAGTCAAACTGCAGGGCTTCTGCGTGGCGTGAGTCAGTGTAGGGCTAGCGGGCAAAGGGTGCGCAACTTGTGAACTGAAAGAGGCGAGAAGAAATGCAAGATTACATAATATAGCCTCGGATGTGAAAGTTATTCTCCTTATTATTCATGGCATACTTTGGTTAGCTCTGCACTACGAAAATCCGACGTTAAGAAGAGAATTTTCAGAGCTTGTTACACAGGAAGACGGCATGGATGCATTTGCTGGCTTTTACAAATGGCACAGGAGATCGACACTGCCACCACCTTCATCTAATATTATCATTTGAGTAGTGTATAACTGCATAGACCACTTACGTGGTTTCGTTTTCTATAATATGCCTGTGTTCTGTAAACTTCGTGTTGAGTCACAGTATTTTATCCGTACTCGTTTAGCTAGACAGGGTCCTATTGCAATTGCTATGATAAATCTGAGTACCCTATTTTAATGGACGGAAAAGCAGTTATCTTCATTAACAAAAATTAATAAACTTTGTGGAGTTGCAAAGTATATAATTATTTATCGAGCGTAAGTTTTGAAATCCTCCATGTAGTTTTCATAAATGAACAGTTAAAGTTTCATGAAAATACAATTACTAAGAGAAGATTTGAAATATTCAGTTCAAAGATTCTTCTGATTGAATTAATAGCGTTCATAATTTCACGTATTACGTAGTCCCAACACAAAAAATAATACAATACAGAAACAGATGGATGACAGAATTAAAACAACCCGGGTAAACTGATGAAAATGGAAAATGATGCCTCGTGAGACACCAATCCGATATTTACAGGAATTCTTAGAGCTGCTAATCAAATGAACGTAATTAGTTACTAAACCTCAATTCTATTCAGAAACGATATCCGTCACTTACATCAGTGGAAGATATAATCCCCACGGGCAAGAACACGTACCTCTTTCCGTTGTGTCATAAAACAGCCTCCGAATGAGTTCCTGGGGAATTTATTGTCGTCCCTCAAACAAATGCTGTAACAATTCCTGAAGCTTCCTGGCAGCAGGCTGGTATGAAAATATGCGTCACATCTCATCCCATACATGCTCCATCTGTAACAAATCGCGGGGTCGGTTTGGACATTCTTGGATCCATAAATTCCTTAGGCGTTTGTTGTGTCATTTACTGTATGGGGTTTGCATTGTCCTAATGGAATACGCCATTTGGTGTCTTGACCTTTACAGGTATGACAGAAGGGTTTATCACCCTTGGCACATACTGGTAAGAGTGAAGTCATTCAGCCTCCCTTCCATATTTACCAGTCCTGTTGTCCATACCGAACAGCTCCTCACACTGTGAATGAAGGAGTGGGAAATGTGGCGTCTCCAGAATTGTTGCTTCCTACCATATGTCGCCAGGTTGTCAATCTAGTGCAGCGGAAAGAAACTGAACATGACGGAATGTCATTCGGTGTCCAGTTGACTCCAGTACCACGCTGTGCAAGACTCTGTTGTCTGTCGTATGGTGTTGGTTGTAAAAGACACATAGCAACTAGATCAGAGCCAGTCGAAGAGACCAACAATAATCTCACGGTGTCGTTCTTATGAAAGGACCTGTGTCTACCGCTCTTGCCATACTGTTTTCCTGAGTGCACCTCACCACTCTTTCAACAGTCTTTGTCCTACAGTCTGTGCAGTCCGTCGCTATGATCCTACCACGTCGGTAACGTCAAAGATCGGATAATTCTCGAAGTCCGAAGGACAGCGATGATCGACAGTTTTCGTCTCTGGGAATGTTATGTTGCCGTTTCCATCTGAACTATTCTTCATCAGTAGAGATGCCTTGTACTATCAAGAACCTTGCATAAGGAGTGATTCTGCTTCGCTGTTTACAACAGTCTTCCAACGCTGGCGTAACTTTTGGATCCCGCGTCTGTAGAAATAATTTGGTTTTGAGGCGATGAACACATCGAAATAAGTGTCCAAGGAATAGAAAAGCAACTGAAATCACTCAACAAAGGAAAGTCCACTGGACCTAACGGAATACCAATTCGATTCTACACAGAGTACGCGAAAGAACTTGCCCCCCTTCTAACAGCCGTGTACCGCAAGTCTCAAGAGGAACGGAAGGTTCCAAATGATTGGAAAAGAGCACAGGTAGTCCCAGTCTTCAAAAAGGGTCGTCGAGCAAATGCGCAAAACTTTAGACCTATATCTCTGACGTCGATCTGTTGTAGAATTTTAGAACATGTTTTTTGCTCGAGTATCATGTCGTTTTTGGAAACCCAGAATCTACTCTGTAGGAATGAACATGGATTCCGGAAACAGCGATAGTGTGAGACCCAACTCGCTTTATTTGTTCTTGAGACCCAGAAATAATTAGATACAGGCTCCCAGGAAGATGCTATTTTCCTAGACTTCCGGAAGTCGTTCGATACAGTTCCGCACTGTCGCCTGATAAACAAAGTAAGAGCCGACGGAATATCAGACCAGCTGTGTTGCTGGATTGAAGAGTTTTTAGCAAACAGAACACAGCATGTTGTTATCAATGGAGAGACGTCTACAGACGTTAAAGTAACCTCTGGCGTGCCACAGGGGAGTGTTATGGGACCATTGCTTTTCACAATATATATAAATGACCTAGTACATAGCGTCGGAAGTTCCATGCGGCTTTTCGCGGATGATGCTGTAGTATACAGAGAAGTTGCAGCATTAGGAAATTGTAGCGAAATGCAGGAAGATCTGCAGCGGATAGGCACTTGGTCCAGGGAGTGGAAACTGACCCTTAACGTAGAAAAATGTAATGTATTGCGAATACATAGAAATAAGGATCCTTTATTGTATGATTATATGATAGCGGAACAAACACTGGTGGCAGTTACTTCTGTTAAATATCTGGGAGTATGCGTGCGGAACGATTTGAAATGGAATGATCATATAAAATTATTTGTTGGCAAGGCGGGTACCGGGTTGAGATTCATTGGCAGAGTCCTTAGAAAATGTAGTCCATCAACAAAGGAGGTGGCTTACAAAACACTCGTTTGACCTATACTCGAGTATTGCTCATCAGTGTGGGATACGTACCAGATCGGGATGACGGAGGAGATAGAGAAGATCCAAAGAAGAGCGGCGCGTTTCGTCACAGGTTTATTTAGTAACCGTGATAGGGTTACGTAGATGTTTAACAAACTCAAGTGGCAGACTCTCCAAGAGAGGCGCTCTGCATCGCGGTGTAGCTTACTCGCCAGGTTTCGAGAGGATGCGTTTCTGGATGAGGTATCCAATATATTGCTTCCTCCTACTTATACCTCCCGAGGAGATCACGAATGTAAAATTAGAGAGATTCGAGCGCGCACGGAGGCTTTCAGACAGTCGTTCTTCCCGCGAACCATACGCGACTGGAACAGAAAAGGGAGGTAATGACAGTGGCAC
Source organism: Schistocerca gregaria (assembly GCF_023897955.1). Lineage (NCBI taxonomy): Eukaryota > Metazoa > Arthropoda > Insecta > Orthoptera > Acrididae > Schistocerca > Schistocerca gregaria. Next base: position 926,320,499 of record NC_064921.1, on the reverse strand, counting down.
GTAAAGTGCCCTCCGTCACACACCGTTAGGTGGCTTGCGGAGTATGAATGTAGATGTAGATGTAGAGCCATGATCGAACCACAGTTTCATCCGGAAAGGAAGTTACTTGAAAACTGTGCGATAGAGAGCGTAAAAAGAGAAAATTTGAGAGCGTAAGATGAGGTGAATAAGGTGTTTGTAGAATGACTTCCCAGTTCAGCTCCATTATAGTGTTTGTTGTCAGTCTAGCAGAATGCCTGCGGAAGTTATGGGGAAGTAGCTTCACTTCACACAGTGTTCTAGTCGTTGTTCTGGGATGGCGTCTGCAAGGCGTCTCAGCAGTTGACAATAAATTTCAGCGGCGATGAGTAGACCTCGGAGAAGCAATTCGTAGTACATCACGCCGTCACTCTTCCACCAGATGCGTAGCATTAGCTGTCGTGGATCCACAAAATTCTTTGTACTGGGAGCTGCTGGTTAGGTTAGTTTATACTGAACCGTTACTTTCTTTACCTTATGTTAAAATAGAGACATAATTTCTCGTTACCAGGAGAGGAATCGCAGGAATTGTTCGCGACCCAACTGACGACGAGCAAGCAGAGCTGCAAATATGATCACGCGGTGATTTTTTATGATTTTACTTTAGAGCATGCGCCCGATTTTCAAACCTTCCCTGTCGCGTGCTGATGTCGTACGATGGTTGGATGACCATAGTTCATCACATCTGGTAGGTCTCGAGTACACTGACAGGGATCATTATGGGTTAAGGTGTTGAAACGATTTTCATCACACCCCGGAGGTCTTTCTCAGCGTGGAGGGTCAATATTGTCAAAACGAACCTCCTTAAGACGAGAAATCCATTTTGTAGCCATGTTCCGCCCGGCGCTATTATCTCCATACATGACGTAAATGTTCTGGCTGCCTCCGCTGTTGCCACCCCTCTATTGAACTCAAACACAGGAATATATCAGAAATGTACCGATTTATCTACCTGGTTCTCCAGCCATTAACTGCAAATGACAACAAACAATCCTGTTGGCAGAACATCGGCAAATGAGCATTGTAGAAGAGTTCGAAAATACCGCTTCAGTTGTAAATTACTTTATTTCCACATGATCGGTCGTGTGAAAATAAAGTAATTTACAACTGAAACGGTATTTTCAACCTCTGCTACAAATGGCAAAATGATAATATGTAAACTCAAATATCAACAGGGCGCTGCAAATGGAAAATAACCGCAGATAAATAAACCCATAGCTAAAAGGAACTTGTTAAACTTCGGTTACACGATAAATAAGTCTAATCTAAAAGCCGTAAATTCAACTAAATACCTAGGCATTAGAGTTACAAACAACTTAGTTTTGGAAAGAATATATAGAAAATGTTATGGGGAAGGCTAACCAAAGGCTGCGTTTTATTGTCAGCACACTTAGAAAATGTAACAGACCTACTAAGGAGACTGCCTACACTACACTTGTCCGTCCTCTTTTAGAATACTATTGCGCTGTGTGGGATCCTTACCAGATAGGACTGACGGAGTGCATTGAGAAAGTTCAAAGAAAGGCAGCACGTTTGGTATTATTGGAGAGAGTGTCACAGAAATGATACAGGATTTGGGCTGTAAATCATTAAAAGAAAGGCGTTTTTCGTTGCTGCGGAATCTTCTCACGAAATTCCAATCACTAACTTTCTCCTCCGAATGCGAAAATATTTTGTTGGCACCGACCTACATAGGGCGGAATGATTACCACGATAAAGAAAGGGAAATCAGAGCTCGTACCGAAAGATATAGGTGTTCATTCTGTGCGCGCGCTATACGAGATTGGAATAATAGAGAACTGTGAAGGTGGTTCAATGAAACTTCTGCAGGGCACTTAAATGTGATTTTCAGAGAATCCATCTAGATGTAGATGTAGAAACGGGAATAACAACATGCAAAACCAAAACACTATGAACTTATGCTCCAACTTAGTATATTTCCACGGCTTACGTAACACAGAGTACAATGTGGACACAGAGACAGTGACTGATTGCAGATGCGGCGACGACTGACCGCAGTGCATTGGTGTATTGCAGGCGCGATGACGGGTCCCGCGCCGTGAGGGTCCCCTCGTCGGCGCCGCCATGCTGGTGGGGGCGGCTGAGGGCCCCTCGCCCCCGGACTCGCCGGACTCGCTGGCGGAGCGCGGCTGCCCCTGGCCGCCCCCGCCGCCGCCCCCGCCGCCCCCAGCGATGGCGCACCAGCCGCGGGTGCGCGCCGTCTGCAGCGGCAGCCTGCGCAGCCGGCTCGCCTCCAGCCACAGCCAGGCCACCATCACCAGCCACACGCACTCCGCCGGCAGCTTCCGCAAAGGTCAGTGCCTCGACACGTGCTGCTGTCACCAACTGACTACTGGAACTTCTTAGAGAACGAGTTATTCCTTGATAGTATCCCTGCACATGCATAGTCCACAATCTACTGCACAAGAGACCCTTCTTTTCATTATAACCTGGAGAAAAAAAGAAAGAAAGAAAAGATGAAGCTGTAACCTTGAAATCTGGCAATGGCGTGAGCCCTTCTCTACGTAGTCTCCCATCACAGCGACATATGTTTCCAAACGATCGACGATCCAAAATAACAAGAAACATTTTATATTTTCCTTCATGTGAGTGGTCCTCTAGAAAAATTGAGCTTCATTGCGATAAATTATAACAGTGCTTGATTTAATATTACGATAAATTTCGTAACTGTAATTCACAAAGAAGTCTGCATTTCGGGTGTTCGAGTATTAAATTGAACCACGAATATCACCTTTGCTCATTCCTAAATACCTGATACGACTTAGTTTCTTCATCCGATGAAGAAGGAAGTAGTTAGCGTATGCCATATTGGAATACTGGGGAGTGAGGCAAGCAATATGTGTTGAAACGTCCCCTTACAACAATTGTACATCACTGTACTTAAACTGACACACAATATTTTTTAGCGCAACGCAATCTGAATTTCAATAATCCCTACGAAAGAATGGCCCTGACTGACATTAACCTATACGTTTCACAAATCACTTACCTCACAAAAATCTTCGTTACTCAAGCTACTGCAACACCGCGAGCGCCACTACTGCCAGCTAAATGAAAGATTCAAGCTACGAAGGCACTGACTACTGATAGGCATAGTTAGCAAATGAAAGATTTTAATACAGAACAAACAATGTATTTACCTTAATAGTCATTATATATACATATATATATATATATATATATATATATATATATATATATATATATATATATATATATCAGTTAATGACATAAATTCTTACAAATTTCAAATCTCCGCCATCTCTCTCCCCACGTCCACCACTGCTGGCGGCTCACCTCCAACTGCGCAACGCTACGCGCTGTTAGCATCCAGCTGCCGCTGCCCAACACTACAATGGCAGACAACACTGCAAACCAGCCACAGACTGCACACTGCACAGCCAGTGATTTTCATACAGAGCGCTGCGTGGCGGCGGCGTTACCAATAAAAAAACCTACGTAGCCTACTTACAGTGTGACCAGCGACAACATTTGTGACTATCCTGTATGGAATGAGCTAGGGCGTCGTCGTGGAGCAAAAAGTTTGCCAAATTTTCTTGAGGCTTCATCTTGACAGTTTCCCGTAATGTCATTAAGTGAGTGGCATTGTATGCTTTATGAAGCACCCGCCAGGTTAGCCGAGCGTTAACGCGCTGTTTCCTGGACTCGGCTAGGCGCGCTGGCCCCGGATCGAATCCGGGCGGTGGATTAACGACGAGGGCCGGTGTGTCGGCCAGCGTGGATGTGGTTTTTAGGCCGTTTTCCGCATCCTCCTAGGTGAATACCGGGCTGGTCCCCACGTCCCGCCTCAGATCCACGGCTCGCAGACATCTGAACACTTTCGCACTTTTCCATGGACTACACTAGCTGCTGACAGTTGGGGTAAACTAATTTCTTCCCAGGGGGTACGGGTGGCGGCAGAAAGGGCATCCGGCCACCCCTTTCCACTAACCTTGCCAAATCCGTTCCTAACAACGCCGACCCTGCGTCAATGCGTTACATGGCACCAGTGAAAGAAGAAAATTGTATGCTCTGTTAAGGTTTTTCCCTTGCAAGCAACATTTGTTACCATCCCACATTGTCCGATGACAGTAGCATATTTTTCTTATAGAACCGCTACCACCTTGCGCAGTGCATTGTTCAAAACTTGGGTCCATGGCTTTGTGGGGTCTGAGCCACATGTGAAGCCTACCATCTGCTCTTACCAACTGAAATCGGGACTTATCTGACCAGCCACGCCGGCTTTGTGCCCGATCGGTTCTAGACGCTTCAGTCCGGAACCTCGCTGCTGCTACGGTCGCAGGTTCGAATCCTGCCTCGGGCATGGATGTGTGTGATGTCCTTAGGTTAGTTAAGTTTAAGTAGTTCTAAGTTAGGGGATTGATGACCTCAGATGCTAAGTCCTATAGTGCTTGGAGCCTTTTGAATTTGACCAGCCACTGTTTTCCGGTAGTCTAGGCTCCAACCGTCATAGTCACGAGACCAGGAGAGGCGACGCCGTGTTGTTAGCAAAGGCACTCGCGTCGATTGCATGCTGCCATAGCCCGTTAGCGCCAAATTTCGCTGCACTGTCCTAATGGATATGTTCGTTGCATGTCCCACATTGATTTATGCAGTTATTGAACACAGTGTTCCTTGTCTGTTAGCACTGACAAGCTACGCACAAGCCACTGCTCTCGTTCGCTATCCGAAGCCCATCGGCCACTGCCTTGTCCGTGGTGAACTGTAATGCCTGAAATTTGGTATTCTCGGCACATTCTTGATAATGCTGATCTCAGAAAAGTGAATTCCATAACGGTTTCAGAAATAGAATGTACCCAGCATCTAGCTCCACCTACAATTCCGCGTTCAAAGTCTATTAATTCCCGTCGTCCGGTCATAATCACTTCGGAACTCTTTTCACATGAATCATCTGTGTACAAATGACAGCTCTGGCAGATGCAATACACTTTTATATCTTGTGCTCGCGATTCTATCGCAAACTGTACATTTTGCTGTCACCTCAGTGAATTATGCTTACGAAATTTATCATAACATTTTATTATCCATTAAATCAAGCACTGTTATAATGTATCGGAATGAAGCTCAATTTTTCATAGAGGACCACTCACATGAAGTAAAATACAAAATGTTTCTTCTTATTTAGGCGATGTGCCATACCCGTAATTTTTACAAGACTCTGTTTCAAAATTATGTACAATAATACACAATTACGTTTTTCCGTAAATTTTTCTAATCCCAAGAGGAGTGTTTTCTTTGTAACTGTTCGCTCATGTGTGGAAAAAACTATGTATAAAAGTTACTGGTTCTAGAATAACGTAGAACTTCATGCTGTAACATATCGTTTATCATACGCACCAAAGGTAGATAGCCTTTGTCATGAGCTTGAGTGGTACAGTCTTTGTCTACACGCGCAGTTTTAATTCTTTGTCCTGTGGACAGAATGTGCGCCAAGTAAAACTTTATTATGTTGGAAACTGTTATTTGTACTGAAACTGCATTCGGGATGTTTTACGAACTTGTTCATTGAGGGCAGTGTCAGTAGACTCTCTTTAGCGAGCTACAGAAAGCTGATACACAAATTTCATTGTTTTATCATGCCTGGAAGGAAAAAAAGGATGAATGTGTGAAAAGAGTCTTCAATAATAGTCGACAAACCTGGATCTTTACATTATATCCTACAGAAATAGTAGTTTGGAGCCACAAATACATTCATGGGGAAGATGATAAATACAATTTTTGGTCCACCATTCACTTTATAACCGTTTTTTAGCATTTCTGTTTATCGTACAGTATAACTACGCATTTACATAGCTATATGACTAGTTGAAAATAACACAATTAATTACCAACAAATGATTTTTCAATGGACATAAGGAGCAGCATTCTAGAACCCTACGCCCTCAATCTTGTTGATTGTATTCCAACCTACGGCTTCCCATACAGTGTTGACTCATTACAGCTCCTTCTAGCACTATGCAAGATACTCTCTGGTGTCTTATAATATTTCCAGTCACCTTGCTCCTTTCCCCTGTGAGTATTTTCCACACGCCTGACAGAAAAGTGAAGCACCAAGAAGGGAACGAAATGAAACTTCACAGGTGTTCAATACTGTTTCTGTGATTACAAAATCGAATGAAAATTACAAAGAACTTGGAATTAGGAGCCCAGTTTTTCAGTATGTATTCAAAAACTGATTCTTTTGGGAAGGCGTGCGCACTACCTGGATTTCAGAACACTTATCCTATCATCAGGTGCTACTTAAATGCGCACGACAAAACCGTACTAGTCATGCAGAAAAATTAAAGACTTGAAACGTTTTGTAGTACCTTGAAGATTGGATTAGTATCCCGAATCACGGGTACTCTACATGCCTTTATGCAAATACATCAACTTTGTAATTACAACTGCAGTGAATACTTGGTCTCGAAACAGCCCACATGTACTTACTGTAAGTGGCTGCTGTAACAAATGTTTGTTTTTGTACTAGTACACTGGGCTAGAAATACTGTATAGATTTCAGTTTGTTTCCTCTACAATAACATTATCTACCAGTATTTGAACAGAGATTCAAATTAAATGAAAAAAATTATTGCACCTTAAAATACTAATTATGCCATACAATTTGTTTTCGTAATTAAAGATGAAAACTATTTCATGTTTCTTTTCCTGAAAGTTCTAAATTTTTTTAATGCTTTCAGAATCCAGATAGTAGGCTAATATAAAACATTCATGAAAGACATACAAAAGTTAATTTCACTCTGACCTGCAAAATAACGTGAGTTGTAAGTTCTCAGCGTATCTTCCTTTTTCTTGGTGCGATTATTTCTCAGTCCGCCGTTAGCGTTTAAATGTCTCTAGACGTGGCGCTGTGCATCAGAGGTGCTCTCTGACGGCAAATATTGTAACAGTTGCTCTGTTTCACATCAGAGTTTACAGATCTTGCTCCGTTTCGGATGATCTGTATTGGAAAAAAGAAAATGCTTTAGAATGTTATTTTATATCTATGCATACATACGTTACTTATTCCCAGAGAAAAATGAAAGAGAGCCAAAATTTTTACGTAATAGTTTCACGTGTCAGTGGTATGTACGACGTACTAACAAGCTACCCTCCTAGAGCCGTAATTACTGTTATTTTATGGTACTATTAAAATTGTATACGTGGCTGCGTTTTAGCAGCGGTGCACATACAAACTTGATAGAAATAAAAATAATAATGGAGAATAACAGCACACTATCTGCAGAATTAAAGGATATTAACCTTTTAATATGGTTTCGACAAATATAAATATGTCTTCTTCAGAAGGAAAACGTACTTCTTTTTTACAATTTACAACTTAACGTCCATATATTTGTATGGTGCTTTGGATACCTGGGCATCTCCATTTCCCTTCTGAAGAACAAATATCAATGTTTACCGAACCATGGCAAAGGGTTAAAAATGTTCATTTCTGCAAATGGCTGGCTGTATTTTCCAATTTTATCAATTTGCTTTGTACGCCATTGCTGAATCGGAGCTATGTTTAAAATTCCAAAATTTATACTTACCTAGTAATCGAAAGTCGCATCCAAATTACATGGAAGTTAATTTGGAAATTGGGAAAGCAGGTCCGCTTTACTTCTGAAGTAGACGGATTGAACATTGTCGGAAACAGGGCAAAGGGTGAATAAACCTTTAATTCTGCAACTGGTACGCTGTTATTTCCTAATTCTACCAAGTGAAACGCAATACTTTTAATCCCAATTACGAGTCATCCCTTTTCAATTGCAACTGCTTCGGGCATTATCTACGTAAACAATTAAGTAAAACGCAGTTTTTATCTTAATCAAGAGATATAAACTGAAACATTTAATGTCATCCATGACCCAATCGCTATGCACCTACGATTGCTTAATTACTCTGACCATAACCGCATCTCTCCTTCACAGTTAGTCTTTTTGTTTATGATGGCCAGTGAGTATACATGTTTCCAACCACGGTGAACTGATGTCATATGTACTGCCTTCGCCCGGCCCATCTCATTGAGCACTTCTGCCTGTAACGAAGGAATTTTCTTTATGTTGGTGCTAGGGCTGAACAGTGGCTGAACCAAACTCACGGTGTACGAGACTGATACACAAGTACCTTCTTTCCACCCCTGTGTTGTAAGAGGACAAATCCTTTTGTTTTAGAATGTCCAAAGGGATTCATGACTGTGGTTATCGAAGGCAGTTCTCCTCAGAAAAATGTGACATACGGTGAATTCTATGATTTCCTTTCTTTATAACAAATCCATTTGTTACTTATTTGTGCCCGGCCCGAACAAAGGACCAGATGTTTCTCCATTAGTGTGTTCAGTCATACTTTAAATCAGACTCTTTACAACAACTGTTCCAAATGAGTGGCATTCCATAAAATGCACACTTGTCTCTAATGAAGAGTGTATACCTCGGATCTTTCCAGTTGCGTGTATTATTTTGATCACTTGTCACTGACATCGCCGTCTCAGCTGTTACTTTTGCCACACGCAGTTCTAGTCAAAATTACCTCCATATTGAGAGTTCCCTACATTCTGGGTCGCACCATCTCTCCCGATTCTTTCTGGTGGACACTGCGCTATATCCAGGGAGTAACGGAACAGCTTAAATCACTTAGTAAAGGCAAGCCCTCCGGTCAAGAATGTATACCAGTCAGGTTCCTGTCAGAGTATGCTGGTAAAATAGCTCCATATATAGCAATTATATACAAACCACTCACTCACAGAACGATCCGTACCCAAAGACTGGAAAATTGCTCAAGTCGCCCCAATACGCAAAAAGGGAAGTAAGAGTAATCCGCTGAAATACAGGCATGTATCACTAACGTCGATTTGCAGTAGGGATTTGGAACATACGCTGTATTCGAACATTATGAAGTTCCTCGAAGAAAACGATTTATTAATACATAGTCACACATTTTCAGAAAATATCGTTCTTGTGAAACACAAATAGCTCTTTATACTCATGAAGTAATAAGTGCTATCAACAGGGGATGTCAAATTGATTCCATATTTTTAGATTTCTAGAAGGGTTTCGACACCGTTCCTCAGAAGCGTCTTCTAACCAAACTGCGTGCCAACGGAATCACCTGAGTTGTGTGACTGGATTCGTTATTTCCTGTCATAAAGGTCACAGTTCGCAGTAATAGACGGAAAGTCATCGAGTAAAACAGAAGTAATATCCGGCGTTCCCCAAGAAAGTCTTATAGGCCCTATACTGTTCCGGATCTATATTAACGACATAGGAGACAATTTGGGTAGCCTTCTTAGATTGTTTGCAGATGATGCTGTCATTTACCCTCTTGTAAAGTCATCAGATGATCAAAACGACTTGAAAAATGATTGAGATAAGATATCTATATGATGCGAAAAGTGGCAATTGACCCTGAGTAAGGAAAAGTGTGGAGTTAGTCATATGAATACTAAAAGAAATCAGCTTAATTTCGATTAGGCGATAAGTCACACACATCTGAAGGCTGTAAATTCAACTAAATACTTAGGGATTAGAATTACAAATAACCTAGATTGGAACGATCACGTAGATGATATTGTGGGAAGAGCAAACCAAAGACTGCGATTCATTGGCAGAACACTTAGAGAGTGCAACCGGTCTACTAGAGAGACGGTTTACTCTATGCTTGTCCGCCCTATTCTGGAGTATTGCTGTGCGGTGTGGGATCCGCATCAGGTGGGAATGACGGATGACATTGAAAAAGTACAAAGAAGGGCAGCTCGTTTTGTATTATCGTCAAATAGAGGAGATAGTGTCACAGACATGATACGTGAATTGGAGTGGCAATCATTAAAACAGAGGCGTTTTTTCTTGCGACTGGATCTCATGAAATTTCTATCACCAGTTTTCTACTCCTATTGCGAAAACATTCTGTTGGTACCCACCTACATAGGGAGAAATGATCATCACGATAAAATAAGAGAAATCAGGGCTCGCACCGAAAAATTTAAGTGCTCGTTTCTCCCGCGTGCCGTTCGAGGGTGGAGGTGTTTCATTGAACCCTCTGCCAGGTACCTTATTGTGAATAGCAGAGTAATGACGTATATGTAGATATTGTTCTCCCTGGAACACCCCGTGCATCAGCAGCTGCTTGTTGTTGTTACAGGCTGTGGCAAACCGCTGCGATACATGTACTGAACACGGTGTAAACCATCAGTTTTACCATTTTGTGTTAAGGTCAGCAAACAACGGACAGATGGTCTTCAGCATCTCTGATCCCCGTCTTCTCACGAAGTAACGTAGAGCTGACAAGTGCACAAGGAGATGCTCCTAGGTTTACACAGTGTAGAGGGTTCGATGTGCCCTGGTGGAAGACAGTGAGCTGGAGTGAGTTAAAAGCTGCTCAATCAATGTAGAATCCCTTGGCATGCAATGTAATGTGGGTAGAGAGGTGTACAAATTTTCCTCCCATCGCCCGCCCCTATCTCCACTGCAACCATAAAAGCAGCTCAACCTGCGCCAACGAAAACACAAAAGTACGTGTATACTGATGTACAGTGGCTAAAGCAAGCAAACTTATGTTTTCGCTGTAGAAGTCCGCAAACAGGGCGTTTCGCCCGCTCGTACTCACTGTAGCCCACCGTGCTCGGGCATGGCTTGCCCGAGTACGAATGCTGGAACCGAGCAGGCTGTGGCCGAACTTGGCGTCATGGACAGAACATGCCAGAGGCTGCCAGGTCTGGTGCTCTCGCTGCTCTGCTCTTGTGACCGTTTTAGTAGCACCTCTGTGTGTCAGTTGGTTGGTGCCGCTCCTAACAAAATCCCACCAGCTACTGGAACAACACTCATGTCACTTTATTATTCCTGAATGGTAGTGGGTAATAACGACACCGTTATGTTCCATAAGAGGAAAGGCCGTGCTTTATGCAATAACGAAAGTTTGGAAACATTTTAGAGTTTCACAGGAAGACTATGTAACTATCAATTTTTGTTTGTCTCATAATGAAAAATCACGTTTCTGTTTTTTGTAACACCATCTGTTTTATTGATTCAAATGTACGTATGTGAACATGAACACGTAACAAATTAGAAATCTAACAAGAACAAAATTGTGTCCAAATTATTCCCAATTGGCGTCGTTACAATGAATCGATTCGTTTCGGATCGAGTTTGCTTCTTCTCTCCTAAAATACGCTGAAATTTCTTTCACTATACATACTTGAGGCTGGAACACAAACCATTCTTCTCGCCGAATTTGCTAGGTCGGAAAAGAGCCTACTGTTAAGCTTTCACCTCTCAAACAGATATTTGTCGTCATGACTATCAAAAGTGGTTCAAATGGCTCTGAGCACTATGGGACTTAACTTCTGTGGTCATCAGTCCCCTAGAACTTAGAACTACTTAAACCTAACTAACCTAAGGACATCACACACATCCATGTCCGAGGCAGGATTCGAACCTGTGATCGTAGCGGTCGCGCGGTTCCAGACGGTAGCGCCTAGAACCGCTCGGCCACCCCGGCCGGCTCATGACTATCCATTCGTGTTAAATGAAAGTCAAGTTATTAGGGAGAGTGAGTGTGACGTGGCCTAAAATCCAGTCACTCAAAACACAAAGATTTTCATTTTCTTGACTGCCGAGAGCGGTAGACATTCTCTCAACAGTCATAACAAAAATATTTAAAGATATAACAAAAACAGAGTAAGCTATCACTGCGAGTTTATAATTTTGTTTCGCCTTATCAGAAACTGATATTTCATCACTCATTTGACCCACAGCACTCCATCAGACACAGACATCACTTCCATAATCGGAAGGACGGTCACAGAATTGTTACTATTCTGTGCAAGGTCGGAATTTCGACTTTCTCATCTGCAAGATGTTTCAACACCCCTAGTATCTGTAGTTAACAGCCGACAACACAACCGCTGTACTATACTACAAAATACCTATGACACTGAAACCGTCGTTTTGGAATTAAGCGCAATTTTCATTTGCTGAACACGCAGCGCGTCTACAGTAATTTGAACGTATGTACTTCTATGTCTTCGGGCCCTGTATTACAATGACTTTTCAGTTTGTCTACACATAAAGAAACAAACTGAATTATTTGGATACTTCCTGCCTTTCAACATTCCTAAAGCACCTTTGAATGGCTCTAAAATGTTACGAGGTCTTTTGCAGTGTCGTTGTCGTAAACAGTAAGTTTTTCAGAGATTCCTCTCTCCCGAAGCAGTTCTATGATTTTCTCGTTCTGCCTTTCTACTCGGTGTAGCATTCTAAACTGTCCGTTTGTTTCTTGAAGCTTGTCTGCATCGAATTCATACCACCAGTTCTCTTCATTAAACGAACACTATCTTTACTGATAAGTCGTGGAATACACCACTCCAAGACCATTTGTTAAACTTCAACCAACACGTGTTTCACGACTGTGTTCAAAACATGTGTAGTGCATGCATAATTCTGAAAGGATTGCATTGCCCTTTCCACATTAGTGACATGGTCAGTGGCAAATGAAATATTGGGGATTAACTCCTAACAATCTGGATAATTTTTTCCTCGATTTAGCTCTTAATAAATTTCCCATATTTTTTTCTACTCAGGTAAGTGAGCTGCCACCAATGAGATATTTCGCAGTGCCTAATATTTATAAGCATAGTGTGCAGTGCTACATAGGTGACACATTTTCCTACATCTGTAGGTACATGTATTCGCCGTACATCCACACGCATTCGCGCCTATGGCCTGCATAATGCTGCACATCATACTAGCTCGTACTTAGTCGTCTTGTCTTTCAGTGTTTCGTGCTACCATCATTGGATGAGGCAAAATATTGGAAGCGTCTACGTGTCCCAAGTCTAAACCTACATTTACTAGCTCATATAAAGCGAAAAATCCTTCACTTAATGTTAATGTAAATGTTCGAAGGTGTCTGGCATACATTTCTACGCACCTTTACGATTACTGTAGCTTCCATTAAAACTGCTAATGCCTCAGAAAATACGCTCTGTCCTGTTATGCAGATGTATGCCTTCAGATGTAAGTCTTTATCAGTCGCTAATGACAATTCTCTCAAACACTGACAAAACCACCGCCTTTCCCATTCAGGAAATATTACTTCTAATCACGTTTCGCTTTCACGCGCTCCTTTATATCGCGTTGATGTGCCACAGTCCTACAACGGACGACTGAGTGGCGCTTGGGGACGTTTAGTAGACGGCCGGGCAATTCGAGCGTCAAGGAAGTGGAGTGTGGTTGTCCCCTCAGTCCAAAGCGGCTGTATTGACACCTAATGAAATTACGTGGAACTAAGTCTACATCTACATCTACATTCATACTCCGCAAGCCACCCAACGGTGTGTGGCGGAGGGCACTTTACGTGCCACTGTCATTACCTCCCTTTTCTCTTCCAGTCGCGTATGGTTCGCGGGAAGAACGACTGTCTGAAAGCCTCCGTGCGCGTTCGAATCTCTCTAATTTTACATTCGTGATCTCCACGGGAAATATAAGTAGGGGAAAGCAATATATTCGATACCTCATCCAGAAACGCACCCTCTCGAAACCTGGCGAGCAAGCTACACCGAGATGCAGAGCGCCTCTCTTGCAGAGTCTGCCACTTGAGTTTGCTAAACATCTCCTTAACGCTATCACGTTTACCAAATAACCCTGTGACAAAAAGCGCCGCTCTTCTTTGGATCTTCTCTATCTCCTCCGTCAACCCGATCTGGTACGGATCCCACACTGATGAGCAATACTCAAGTATAGGTCGAACGAGTGTTTTGTAAGACACCTCCTTTGTTCATGGACTACATTTTCTAAGGACTCTCCCAATGAATCTCAACCTGGTACCCGCCTTACCAACAATTAATTTTATATGATCATTCCATTTCAAATCGTTCCGCACGCATACTCTCAGATATTTAACAGAAGTAACTGCTACCAGTGTTTGTTCCGCTATCATATAATCATACAATAAAGGATCCTTCTTTCTATGTATTCGCAATATACTACATTTTTCTACGTTAAGGGTCAGTTTCCACTCCCTGGACCAAGTGCCTATCCGCTGCAGATCTTCCTGCATTTCGCTACAATTTTCTAATGCTGCAACTTCTCTGTATACTACAGCATCATCCGCGAAAAGCCGCATGGAACTTCCGACACTATCTACTAGGTCAGTGCTATACGAGCGAGCATAAAAGTGATATGCTGACTTCTTGGGGCCATCGAGATAAACCAACTTGTGACGTCACACCAATCGGCTAGTCCGCCACACTTCGTGAACTCTCGGCTTCGTGCAGGACCCACCCACTAAAGGTCTTAACTTTGTCATGCGCTATCGAAAACTTGTATGCATTTAAGCATGCAGTCCATAACTATTAAATTTGAAATAGTTACCTGCTCCCCGCAATAGACGGCTGCTGGCACTCTTAAGACCTGCAATCTCACGTGCTGTGACGTAAACGCCACGGCCTGTCTCTTTCGTGAGCCTCGCAGACCTCTATTCCACAAGCCTGACAAGCTTCACGGGAGTCGTTCAGTCTGCTGAACCTGATAACAGGAGCCGCTAAGAATTCAACGCGACAATCCCAGGTATATGCTTGTGTAGTTAGTTTCACTGAGGCTCAGTTATCATAACGGTGGGAGTAGCAAAATGAACAAACCAAATTCAAAGCAGATGCAGGGGAAATGAAGAACTGAGGAATATATACCAGTCACGAAACATAGTACAAGTTCAGCAGGGGAAAACTTGTCGTGTGTTTATGAGGCGTCTTCAAATAAACCGTTAGATCTTTCGCAACGCAAATTCTGTAAAAAGTTACTAAACATTTATTCGGGAACCCCGAGCATGTTACGACATATTTGAAAATCTGAGCAGCTGTGTCCTCGTTCCATAATATTTTGAATGAGCGTAAACACTTAATACTGACAAGTGTATGGAAATGTGTGCTAAGGACGTGGGCAATTTGGCTGTACACAGGCTTTTTAAATTTAGGGAAAACATTGATTGAAATAGGAAAAAAATATTGTTCAGTGGACATTACAAATCAACTTGTGGTGGGATGCAACGTAGGCCGAATAAAGCTTAGTATGAAAGAAAAGCTTCTTCTTACAGACCTGTACTTTTTAGATTAACGTAATTTGAAAGACGTACTTCGTGTTTGCTAATATGTACTTGGGGACGTTAGAATAAATTCAGCGAGCCCGCAATACAAATCCTGGAAAAAGGAATTAAGATTGGTATAGCATGGATCATATTTTTCTGGGAAACAGTAAGGTTAGGGAAAGTAGATTTTCAAAACCTTATTTCCCCCACAAAAAAACATGTATCAGAGGTGAACTGATGACGGTTCGAATTGAGAACAGTCAGTGCTAGCCGAAGGAGAGTGAAGGTGCAGAGAAAACCGGTCATACCGAAATAAAGAAATAATTAAGGCCGAAATACGCAGAAAAGGATAAAAAGGAGAAGTAAATGTTTCACATGGCTCTGAACACTGTGGGACTTAACTTCTGAGGTCATCAGTCCCCCAGAACTTAGAACTACTTAAACCTAACTAACCTAAGTACATCACACACATCCATGCCCGAGGCAGGATTCGAACCTGCGACCGTAGCGGTCGCGTGGTTCAAGACTGTAGCGCCTAGAACCGCTCAGCCACCCCGGCCGGCGGAGAAGTAAAATCGATCATTTCTGGCCTAACGGTGTCCCAAAATGAATATACAAAGTGTTTCACAATTCATTTTACACACTTATAAAGTGTGTAGATGGGACTTAGGCGATCAAGTTTTACACAGGAACCCATGTCCGGAAACATCATCCAACGTCGCTTTAGAGCGTCGAAGTTATAGGCGCTGGCGCCTGTAAATGTGTGTGTTATACAGAATGACTCCGTCATGATGTTACAAACCTTCTAGTGTGATGGAGAAGGGTAGACTTATCAATTTGAGGCAAGAGCCCCTGTACAAAAAAGAAACTAGGCGAAAGTTATAAGTGAAAACCATTCTGATACCTGTGACAATGGAATACATTTACCGGTGCTGCTGTTGCTAAGACTGTAAGATAGCCAACTTTCAGAGGTGGTACTATGGACAAAAACAAGGAAAAAAGTCTGGTAAACATGAGCTCTAAAATGGATAGTTTATGAGCTATGAGCACTTGTTGAATAGAGGTGATGTGTTACACACTAGCTAAGATGAACAAATTCTCGTAGTGCCTTAGGTATGCATTTTAGGGCCGTGATTACAAGATATTTTTTCTCGTTTTGGTGCATACTACCACCTTTGAAATCTGAATACCCTACATTCTTAGCAACAACAGTACCGATACATGAATTCCACTGTCAGACTTCCAGCACGTTTGCGCTTGTAACTTTCGACTCTTTCACTTGCGAATCAGGGACCCTTACCACATTGTGATACATTTATCTGTCCCCATCGTTCTCGAAAGTTTGTAACAACGTCAAAGAATCACCCTGCGTATAGATCGCCTACACCTATGGGTTTGATGCCCTGTAGCGTCGTTGGATGACGTTTTCTGATATGGGTTCATAATATAAAACTTGATCTACTAAGTGCCGTCTACAACCTCTAGAAGTATGTAACATGAATTGTGGAACACCCTGTATAATTGATTGTTGCCTTGTGAACACTCAGGTATTTCATTAAATTTCGAACCCTATACATAACACAATAATGAAAGCATACGGGAAGAACTGCTACGCAGCGTACCACAGTGGAAAGACGGGCAGGAAAGCAAGACTACTTCATCCCGACTGGGCTGGGCATAGCCAGGCTTTTGATGCTGGTAAAGCAGCCTGCCCGTTCTGCTGATAAAGTGCGGCAGGTTGCCTGCCACGCTAACAGGCAGCATGGACAGATTAAAAGGGGAATGTGCATACCTCCAGGTGGGCGTCGACCTACGGACCTCGGCAGCGAAACGTTGCCGTGAAGACGGCTGCAGCTGCTACGCCCAGCACAGCCCGGGCGCGGCGCGACCTTGCGCGGTAAACATTCTCGGCCGCGCTACGTCAGGAGCTGATGCGGCCGACTAGCTCTGCCGGCAGCCTGTCGCAGCCGTGGCGGGTGACGGCAGCGTAGAATTCCGGGCACCGAACCCCGGTCCCTCCCCTGGCTGGCGGTGTCTTCTGGTGACTGGGAGGGCCTCAGTTCGACTTAAGGCCTATCATAGCCGCGGTTGAACCCCCTGACAGGCGTTGCTGTCAGGAGGAACTGAACGGCAGCGGGGCCGTGGCGCCCAGCAGGTGCCACACCGCACTGCTGCACCCGCGTGTTGCGGCAACTGCTCCTCTTACCCTCTTACCTAGGCTCAGGATGTTACAGTAGACACACTAGGCATACTATGCAAGAGCAAAACAGTGATTATCTTGCAATGAACTCGTATTTTTCAGCGTCGGCTTCTGCAAATGATTTCATTGCCGCTTTCAACTTCTTAGCAAGTCATCATCAATTAATATTTTTAAGGAGGAGGAGGATATTGGTGTTTAACGTCCCATCGACAACGAGGTCATAAAAGACGGAGCACAAGCTCTGATTAAGGAAGGATGGGAAAGGAAGTCGGCCGTGCCTTTTCAAACGAACCATCCCAGCAATTGCCTGGAGTGATCTAGGAAAATCACGGAAAACCTAAATCGAGATGGCTGGACGCGGGATTGAACCGTCGTTGCCCCGAATGCGAGTCCAGTGTGCTAACCACTACGCCACCTCGCTCGGTTAATATGTTGAAGGAACTGTGAAAAACGTGGATAGTAAAATAGTAGGAAATCAAATTATAAATAAAATATCTTCTATACACAACTATGTCCACTTGACTGCCTTCTGCTTACTCAAGTAACAGTTCTGAAATATGGGGTGTCCCACGTAAGCCCGAGATTCAAGTAACAATGAACTAAAAAGGATAGACAATATTAACGTGAAGAAACCACATGTAGCTTCATGCTTATAAGAGATGCTTGAAGTGGTGGCCATGGGCATCTGGGAATCGCTGACGCAGTGATGTTGCTAATTTCTCTGTTAGTGTTTAAGATCGTCTGCTGTGCCCGAACTGTCAGTATACACATTGCTTTTTAATATGTCGCACGCCGGCCGCAGTGGCCATGCAGTTCTAGGCGCTTCAGTCTGGAACCGAGCGATGTGTGTGATGTCCTTAGGTTAGTTAGGTTTAATTACTTCTAAGTTCTATGGGACTGATGACCTCAGATGTTAAGTCCCATAGTGGTCAGAGACATCTGAACCAATATGTCGCACGATGTTAAGTCCTGCGACGTTGGGGGCAAGAGACCTCCACTGATAAGGTTGTCTTCTTCAGGAAAACTGGTGACGTGGGCCATACTTCGGTTCGATATGTTAGTGGTTGCTACATCTTGTTATAATACTGAATACAACTTCTCTTCATCTGTCAGATGTCCATAGTAATAGTCAAAGATCTCAACATATTTGGGACTGTATAAGGTGTGTGTGGTGTGCATACTGTAAGACCTTCAGTACACACACCATCAGATTATTTGACTTGTCGCTCTAACGAAGTAGGCGAGTGGCAACAATTTGTCTCGTGGTCTTATCGTGGCGTGTTTATCTTCTACCATTAGGTCAGACGATAGAAATGCCACTTGCACGCTTAGAGTATCAGATTGACAGTGACCAACTTTAAACAGGACTTGATTCACTTTCACACACATTTATTAAAATAATAACAAGTATAAAAATTACTTAACTTGGTTCTGGATGCTATTTACAATTGACAATCTGAAGTTCCTTTGGTGTTGGTACGTTATTCTTATTCTCACATATATCTCCAATACTTGACAAAAGGGTCTATACATTTATCTTCATGGCTATGTACAGGCATATGGTAATCTTATTAGGCGCAGACTGAAACTTGACTATAGACTGGTACAGACTAATGCAGACTGATACAGACTGGTGCAGACAAATGCAGACTGACCAATCGGAGGTCTGTACACTCGTTATAATACCTCGCGCATTCATGTATCACTGCGTGAGTGTGATCCGTGAGGAAAGAGGTTCTACGTTAGCAGCAATCTCCTTGGCTGCGTTACATAGTAATACGCGGATCGCCGGAAGCAGAATTTGGTCCGTCTCTATAGCAGCGCCATCTCGTAGTGCAGAGACGGACGAGCGCTGCACCTGCAGTGTTGTGCTTAGCGGGCGCGCTCTAGAGGGAAAGTTGTGTACGCGCTGACTACGTGCAACCATGTACACAACGGTGTGTGGGCCAATAATCCATCTGTCGGACAACGCAGACAAGACATATACCTTCTCTGAGTGGAGAGGATCTTCAAGCAGAATATGTGTATTGTCCTGCGACCAGTATCTCCAATTTTGGGAGTTTACATAACCTGACCAATTAAACCAGGCCTCATCTGACATGAAGTAAAACGAGGGATCGAATTAACCATTAGCTGTTGATGGTAACAGCCAGTTACAATAATGATCTCTTTTTCATGATCCTCAAGTTTCAGCTCTTGCACCATACTCACAGGATAGTCTTTTAATTTCATGTTTTCTAGTACACAATGACATGATGTACAAGATACGAGGTACACCAGCCTACCTCTTTACCGATTTCGGGAATTTCCCGTGATGTCCACTGGAATTCTGCTTATAATTTTAGGTGTCCTCACTGCCGGTCACCTAATGGTCGGCACGTTCTGAACGGATCCTACAGCCCTCCATTTCTTGTACAGATCATGAATAGCGCCGGTCCTGGAGAGTTTCCTATTAGGATTCTTCTCCTGAAACATTTCTTTACATACTTCGATGGAGCCACTCTTTATGTAACACTCTATAATACCAGTTCGCTGTTGTACTGGAAACTGCCCTATTTCCGTAATATCTCTATAATACTCCCTTCAGACTACAACTGGCTCACAAACACACACAGGTGCACTTAACTTTGCTGTAAAATCCAGTGTAGCCAGCTTTCAAGACAGTGTTGCCCCTTGACAACTAATTAGATTAGATATGATTAATCGGTCCTTGAGGCGTAATAGTTTTGTGTTGGACACTGGGTATTTTCCACCTGATCTGTTATTACTGCATTTATTCATCACGATCGAGATGCCATTCTCAAGTGATAGATGACTATTCCACGTTTTTATATAAGTGAAGAAGACGTCTGTGTTTTTATACACATGAGGTATGTAAACACGACTGAGAGGAGGACAGTGTCCTCTTGAAAGGTACGATACTCACTGATGCTCTCCGTAGTGAGCTATCTCTGGAGAATGGCGTCGTGGAGCCAAATCACGATTCTGGTGAATAAGTACAATTAATAAGAGTCCAGGCGGGAAATACTGTCGTTTCTAAACTATACCTACTGTAATAGATTACTTTCTTACATTAGATAGCGGTAACACGTCAGCTGTACAGCCCAGGAGAGGTTGGAACTGAGTTCCTTGTAGACTGGGGAAGCAAGCGCCGACGCTGCCATGACTCGTAAAGACGTGCGTGTGATCTGTTATGATAGACTCTCCCGCCCGCCACGCATCCACGAATTGATAAATTACTTGGTCGCACCAGAAGGCGGAGCTATAAGGTGTCAAAAGTCAATGTGAAATAAAATGATATATTATTTACAACTTTAGATATCTTTTAAGTCAATCGAAGTGATCTGATTGTTGTAATTGAAGCTCACCCTTAACTATATAATGGTGTACAGTAGAAACTCGTAGGTTGGGAGAGATGGTCTTCTAAAAGATAGAAATAGTAAAAAATTACTTAACTGCTAGTGCAGTTATCCAGGGAAGAAGTAGGATAAAGTATGCCCACCTGCAAAATGGGAACCGCCAATATCAAACAGTTAGCTGGCCGTCACAATTGTGGGCTAAACAGCCAGAATAACTTAAGGATTGTTGCTTACGCTCGACCGAAAGGATGGGGCAAAACACTGGATGGATATCCATTCATTTGCTGCAAAAGAAAGAGGTTGTTTACTCAGAACCCGAGGCAGAACTTGAGATAGTAGATTACGATCTTCATAATCATAAAAAATTTCAGCATCTGCAATATGTGGGCAAGAGAAAGAGACATATCGTTGTTAAATTCCTGATCACCGGACTTGGTGTTAAATTTCGTGAAACTATCTGCAGCGCCTCAAGGAGAAAGGTGTGACACTTTCTGATGATGATACGTCCGTTCGGTGGGGACGTTAAACTGAGTGGCCCTTCTTTGTGGTATTCAAGATGAATAAGCTATGCGCCAGTCCAGGATTTTTCCTTCTACCTTCTCCTTCAAGATCATCAACAGCACAAATACAGTACGGTAGTCCACATGCACTCGTCACGAACACCTCCAATTACCAGTTACACATAAAGCACTACAGTCGGGTTTCGTAAAGGGAGGCTGCCAGATAGGTTAATAAATGAGTCATGAACGCCTAGAAGTCATCCCAGACAAGAATATCATATGGTATTTACATCTGTTTCTAAAATAAGTGACTTAATAAACTAGTCTATGTGCAGGAGAGAGACTGCAGTTCAAGGCCTCCGATCTCGAATAAAAAACCCTCGGAACCCAACGGTTGGAAACTGTTTCGTACATGACGATTCTCGTCACACTACACTGGCTACGTTGTTACGACGTTCGCTTATCGTTACAATAAATCGCAGTCCATCTTCTAATGCTGCCTATGAGACAGAAGAGTTCGAAATA
The DNA here is from genome assembly GCF_023897955.1 of Schistocerca gregaria. Taxonomy (NCBI): domain Eukaryota; kingdom Metazoa; phylum Arthropoda; class Insecta; order Orthoptera; family Acrididae; genus Schistocerca; species Schistocerca gregaria. The sequence goes on along the minus strand of NC_064921.1, from coordinate 926,298,801 downwards.
ATATATATAAAACCTTCTCGCTTATTACTAAGTATAGTCGAATGAAGCAGACACATAAAACAGCCGTAACACAAAACATTAGATAAACACCTTGTCAGCTTGCGGTCAGAGCTGCAGTTGCGTAGCACGCTAGACTCATCGCCAAATGCCGGCTGGTAATCTCGACCGACAGCCTTTCCACAATGTCCGACCTCCATTTTCAGTTGCAAGCGTAATGCATGCCTCAATATCTCTGTGTCTAAAGACAAGTCCTCCACTGCAGCTTTTGTTAATGAAAGCGCAGCAAATCCATACAAACTGAATTTACGGTTTTTGAGAAGAAATGATGAATGTTACATTCTCTTTCTTAAACAGCAAGAACCACTGGACATGAATGAATGTTAATGGTCTTTCTTAGAAAGAATCACTGGACAAATTTCAGAAACACATAAGAAACACGGAAGAAACTATCTATATGTTAGAGATGCTTGCCACATTATTCTGAGGGAAAACAGGAATCATTGTCATTTTACTCTCAAAACTCTTATGTACCTTCAGCTACATTGCATTTACCAATGCAATGGTTTAACACTGTGACTGTTTTCAGCTGCCGAAGTATTCTTTTATGGTATGAAGAAAAATGAATTTCAAATATACATCAATTTTGCCATTATCTACATACAATATGGTTCTATAGTGATACGTTTCTTGCAGTGCATTTGCTGTTGCGAAGGATCATTGCCAAAACCTGCATAATACGTTGTATTATTTAAAAAAGAAGTTAAAAAGTCGGAAAAAAGCTCTTAAATAACTCTTTGTTTTTGAGCGTTAAATATTCTGGTTGGTTTGATGCTGCCCTTCATAATTTTCTCTCTATTGCTACTCTCTTCACCTCTGAATATCACACCAGACGTGATCAACGAATTTGTTGTAGCATTACATATTTTGGGCCTCCCATACAATTTACGACCTCGGTGATACCTGTAGTACCATGAATTAACATTTTTCTTTCGTTCAGTGTTTCCATACAGTTATTTCCTCATTGATTCTGCAGAGACTCTCATTTCCAACAAATCCACTTAATTTTCAGCACGTTAACACATCTCAATCGCATTCACTCTATTCTTTTCCGAAATTCCCACATTCCACGATCCACTTCCGTACAATGCTCTATTTATTTCTATCGACTATGTTAGATATTAGTAAAACTCTTTTAGATATGAATGCTTTCTTTGCCCGTGCCAAGCTGCTTCTTATTGCCTTCTAGTTTCGTCTGTCATCCTATAATTTGTTTACGTTGTAGCAGACTCCTTTTATTTACTATGCTATGTGGTCGCGAATGAAATTTGCTGACAATCTCACAGATGCAATAAAATATTCGTCCCATACTTTCGCCTTCGGATACAGAGTAACATTAAATCCAGCAAAAGCTTCATACTGTAATGCTTGAGATGTACCCCACAAGGAAAATTGATACACTTCAGCAGTCTGGTAACCGTCATCAATGTCAATGTTGAGACGAGTGAAACTTTTTACTCTCGAAATAATGTGCGGTCAACATAGTCAGCATCACACTGGCGTTACTGATGAAATTCAGTACCACATTCTACAAGTCCTAAAAAGTTCCAGATCTTAAATATACTTGGAAGGCGATGTTCTAGTAATGACTCGTTAATTTTTTTATGAATCGTGCACGTGCGATGATCTTTGAATGATACTCTCATCGCAGACGATTAGTATGTCGTTACCACTTTTTCTGCTCACCGCGTACTGTGATCCGTCTGTCACCACGATGTTAACGTGCGCGCGAAATACACACAGCGCACTAATAAATAGAGGAGCGGTAAAAATTTTCGTAGCTCTTCGATGGCCCATCTGAGGACGATTCGTAGGCGCCTAGTCAAAATATCGTAGAGCGCAGTTAACGACGAGCGGCTGCAAGCAGTTATTAAAATCAAAAATTTAAAATTCAGACCGATAATGTCCTTCAAAAAATAAAGAGTAATAAACAACATCGTTCTGACTACAAGCGGCCTAATCTACACCAACCGACTGCCGTGTCATCCTCTGACAATGGCGTCTCTGGATGCCGCGTGGACTGGCGATAGGCCAGCACACCAGTGCCCTAGTCGATGTCGGTTTTCGGAGTCTGTTACCGCCACTGCTCGGTCGAGTAACTCCTCAGTTGGCCTCACGAAGGGAGTGGATTCCTTTCCACTCGTAGAACCAAGCAAACATCCCTGGCAGTACCGGGAATTGAACGTGGGTTCTGCACATGGCAGTCAGCCACGGAGGGGAAGAAAAATTAGGAAACAGTAGCCAGTGGTTTTGGCGTAGGGATACCACAGAACAAATGTACCCACCTTGTCGTCTGCGTATCTACAAGCCATCGAAGTACCAATTCAGCTTTGTCACTCCGTCCGACCACCATTTCAATAACGGAAAGTTTTATTCAAATATTAGGATATTTCGCTTTCAACGATCCCCAAATTATCTTACGAATACTTTGTTTTAATGCATGATGGAGCCCGTGTCTGTTATTTGAAGACAAATAATGATGGTGTTAGGACAGCAACCAGCCACAAGTTTATTTTTAGTTCCTTTATTCAAAGGGTACCGTTACCGGTTTCGAATCGTTGTGATTCATCCTCAGACGGTTTACACGGCTTCTTTATGAGATGTGGCGTGTTTTTTACGGATTAATTGTCCTAAAATATAAATAATACATAATTATAAACAGGATACACACTGATGGTTGCGTTACAGATTTTCGTTGCATGTGACTTATGTGAAACGTCGGTTTGGAGTGTTTGTTTTCATAACATTCGTTCGACAGATGTGAATACATTCCTATTGCATTGTGATTGTCACACACGTAAATTGTTCTCACTGAACACTTTAGATTCGTCACTGAGAAGATTACTAGCACGCACCACATGTTTTGATATATACAAAGAGCTTACAAACATATGAGTTACAAAGACGCTATGATATATCGTAACATTTGACAATGATGTCCTATGTTTGGAAAGGATCATATATCCATTTACGCAACTGTAATGCCTTTTACACTAGTACAGAGATATTGAATTTTTGAGTTGATATTGTTAAATTAATTATAAAGTTTTTTAAAAAATATATACATATATAGTACTGTATAGGTAAAATAGTATATTATTTAATTACATTTAGTATCACGAGAATTATAGTATTATATAAATTTGCTACTTGATCTGTAGATAGGCGTTGGGGACATGGGTGCATTACATGGATTCTGAAACTAAGGAACAGTTCAAACAGTGGTGCACACTCATTCTCTTAACAAGCTGAAAAAAATCAAGTAGACGCTGTGAAACAGCGACATCATTATTAGATATCTGTGGAATCCAAAGAGAGTATGACAATGGATTTTATGAGAGTAACGTGTGTGAATATTGAGACATTACAGTTTTATTGACTCTTACGAAACCTCGAAAGTAAGTCGAAAACAAATGGCGCGGGATGATTATTGAAGGACACATTCTCCTTCACGACAGTGTGCTAACCCATACAGCGAATCAAACTAAGAAAATCTTCAAAAGTAGAATGGCTGTGTGGAACCTGGCCCACAGTTCAAGCGACCGCCACTAGTCCGCACTAGAGTCGCCAAAAATGCATGGTGATGACGAGTAAATTTAAAAAAAGGGGCAATGTGGTGGAATTAGTCGAATTGAGCTATGTTTAAAATGGTGGAACTTAGAAAAATATATACAAGACGGTGGGGCTAGCCTAGTTATGCTATGCACTGACAATAAAATCCAATGTAGCGCAATCTTCGAAAGTGTTTGAACGATGAGAATTTTGTGTAACCTTCATAAGTGTAAAATATCTGAATTTTGTGTAAATTCACACAATGTTCAAAAGTATCCGAACGTTCACAGTTTCTTGCTTTTTCAAAAGTATGCGGTCATTTACCAAACATATATAAAGATATTGATAATACTGGTGTAAATTGACACTAGTTATCTGCTTTACACGATAAAAAACACTTATCAATGAGCTTAGTTCAGTGTAATTACTATACTCGGGGTGATGCACAATGGAGTCCTCGAATTAAATATTTCGCTATACAAATTATCTGTATGATTTATTTTCTCTTTCATACACTCACCCAACCACCCAAATCCTCGTCCTCGACCCTCTCACCCACTCACCAACACACACACACACACACAAACACACACACATACACACACACATACACACACACACACACACACACACACACACACACACACACACACACACACACACACACAACGTCATTGTTAACAATGCCATTTACACGTCTCGAATATCGATTAAAATCGGTGACTGTCGACTCGACCAAATGAAGGGATCGGTTGAAAGGACACATTCTGAGACTTCTTTATTAGTTACGTAACCTATCCATCTACTGTTCAACATTCTTCTGTAGCACCACATTTCGAAAGCTTCTATTCTCTTTTTATCTAGACTGTTTATCGTCGATGTTTCACTTCCATACACGGCTACACTCCAGATAAAAACAATAAGGAAAGACTTCCTAATATTTAAATCTGTATTTGATGTTAACAAATTTCTCTTCTTCAGAAAAGCTTTTCTTGCCGTTGCCAGTCTACATTTTATATCATTTCTACTTCGACCATCATCAGTTACTTTGCTGCCCGAGTATCAGAACTCATCTACTACTTAGGTATCTCGTTACCTAATCTCATCCTTAGCGTCACATGATTGAATTCGACCACATTCCATTATCCTTGTTTTGCGGTTGTCGATGTTCATCTTATATACTCCTCTCAAGAAACTGTACGGTCTGTTGAACTGCTCTTCCAGGTCCTTTGCTGTCTCTGAGAGAATTACAACATCATCAGCATACTTCAAAGTCTTTGTTTCTTTTCCCTGAACTCTAATTCCTGTTCCAAACTTTTCTTCGGTTTCCTTTACTGCTTGGTCAGCGTACACACTGAATAACTTCGGGGATAGGCTATAACCCTATCTGAGACCCTTTTCAATATCTGCCCTCGATTCTTATAACTACCGTCTGGTTTTTGTACATGTTGTATTTAGGCTTTCGCCCCCCATGTTTTGCTCTTGCAACCTTCAGAATTTGAAAGAGAGTATTCCAGTCAACGCTGTCAAAAGCTTTCTCTAAGTCTACAAATATATACGGTAACCACTATTGCCACTGGAAATCGAAATGCCGTGTGGCTAGGGCTTTCAGGCGGGTAGACCGTTCGCCTGGTGCAAGTCTTTCGCGTTGACGCAACTTCGGCTACTTGCGTGTCGATGGAGATGAAATGATGATGACAAGGACAACACAGCACCCAGCCCCTAAGCGTAGAAAAACTCCAACCCAGCCTGGAATCGAACCCAGGCCGTTAGGTATGACATTCCGTCGCGCTGGTCACTCAGCTACCGGGGCTAGGGGCGGACATTATGTCCACTGGCAATCATTAACCCTCAGTAGTTTGTAGGATAATGGTAATCACACTGTCAAGTGACCATCGTTGTCCATCAGTAAATTTAGCGTCATTGCCCCAGTAGTATCTGGAATAACGGTACCCACCAATATCAACTACCCATTATTGTCCCACAGTAGTATCTGGCGTAATGGATGTCACGAAGTCAACTGACCATCGTTCTACCCTAAATAGCATCTGGAGTAATGGCTGTGACAATATGTCAACAGACCATCATGCAACACTATTTGCGAGTCCATAGCCATGCTTCAAGCAACAAGTAAGACTTTGTTATAACATTGTAACAGCTGACGTAAAAGGTGTGTGTTTTGGGGGGAAGGCGGTGTACACTTATATATTTTTGATAAATAGTACAGTAATTAGGATTTGGAAATATTTTATTTAGGGACGAAGTGTAATACAGAGATCGAACTATGTTTATTGACAAGTCCTGCCTAACTTTTGCGTTACATCACTAGTGTGAAGTTACACCAGTATTATCATAATCTTTACGTCCTTTTGATAAATAATCGATTACTTCAGAAAACTACCCAGAATTCAGGTCGTTCAACTACTTTTCCATATGGTGTAAAATGAAGATCGTTTGGATAATTTGAATGTGTACCAACTTAACGAAAAATTGAAACCACTCAGATGTTTGTGAACATGGCGCCATTTTCGATTGTAACATCAGTCGGATTGCAAGCACAACTGGGCTATTTCCGTCATGCCGAATTTTCGTTTTTTACCATCAAAAATTTTCCGGCACAACTTTCTTGCATTTTATTTTTAAATTTTCCATACGTTAATCTTCCTGCCGCCACCATATAGGATTTTTCGGCGTCTGCAGCGTCCACTGTTGGCAGCCACTTGAACTGGTGGGGGGTGGGGGGTGGGGGGGGGGGGTTGGTCGGGAGGGACGTGGGGGGTATCCTTCCCGTAGTTCCGACGTCTACACCAAACGACTTTCGTCCCTTCCCCAAAATGAAGACGTGACTGGCTACTTATCGTTTCACGACAGTCGACGAGCTCAAGTATGTTGTTCACAACTGGCCGGCCGGCCGTGGTGGCCAAGCGGTTCTAGGCGCTACAGTCTGGAACCGCGCTGCCGCTACGGTCGCAGATTCGAATCCTGCCTCGGGCATGGATGTGTGTGATGTCCTTAGGTTAGTTAGGTTTAAGTAGTTCTAAGTTCTAGGGGACTAATGACCTTAGCAGTTAAGTTCCATAGTGCTCAAAGCCAAGCCACAACTGGCCTTAGCGCAAGGTGGCCTGATTCTCTGATTAAGGGATAAAGAAACTCGTGTCACGGTACGACTCATGTTTAGATTTCGGTGTCAAAATATGAACGTCAATGTTTGAATACATGATTTATATAAATATTTTCCTACGGTTTTATATCTAGTCTGAGGATGATTAACGAATAGTTGGTAAAGTAAATAATAAATGGATCAAAACAAAAAATTTCTGCACCTCTAGCAGTATTCCCACTATGTTGCTGTCTTTCTTCTCTTCATAGGCAACACTGAGCGGAGGTTGCTATGAGCTATTTGACTAAGACTTAGTCCGGTATAATCAGACTATTTCACAATCTTTACACTAATTTAAAATTACTTCTGGCTCTTTTTCACCCTGTTACTAATATCACCACCACACAAACTCCAGGCCCGTTCTAATCTTCAGCCCTATGTCGCTGTCTCCTTTCTCATTCCTTTCGATCACTTATTGTAGATTTTTGTCCTTGCGCCAATTCCTGTGGAAGACGCTCTTGAGCCCACCGTTTAGTGAAATAAACAATGACGGCATGTGTATGTCACAAAGAATAAGAATATATATTACTCATCCTTTATTGTTACCTCTTGCAATTACAGCGACGTTCCGTGCGGAGTTCGGCGAAGCAGTTCTTGCATATTACATGCAAAATTCCCCCTCGGGTGTTCACTAGCGGCGCATATCATTTCACGCTTAGTTTGGCGCGGCTCCAGACACGACAGCGAAAACTGCGAATATCAGAAGCAATGTTCTCGGAGGAAATCAAAATTCGTAAATAATTGCGGCGCTTTCGGAACGCGCACAGCGCGACAGGCTATTTATTCCGGAAAATATGCCGCCATTATTCATTGTCAGAAGATGCAAGTTTAATAAAATGGCGCCGTGCGTCCATCACGCGCCACTACGCAAATAAACGAGCGCCGGCTAGCTCTGCTTTCGCGCCGAATCACCCATTGACTTTCCAATTAGATGGGAAGCCGCCGGCCGTTCTATTAGTTCCCGAGAAAACAAGTGGGTGTGTGCCTCCAGGTAGAATCTTCGTACTGGCAATGACTAAACTCTTTCAATGTTCGCAGAACTGCGGTGCGTTGATTATTTTCAACACCTTAAAATTTTGTTTCGGGGTGTGGCAGTGTTGGTATGGAGGTGCCGGTATAGAATTTTAATTTGACTTGCGTGTAATTTAGGTTCAATAAGAAATCGGAACAGGGTGTTCCTCTGCCCATACACTTCACATAAACGAAAAATTTATTTTCTCCCTCAAATATACTGAGGTGACAAGTCGTGGGACATCTAATATCGTGTCTGACCAGATTTTGCACGGCGTAGTGAAGCCTCTCTACGTGCCATGGACTCAACAACTCGTTGGATGTCCCCTGCATAAATATTGAGCCATGCTGCATCTATAGCCGTCCATAATTACAGACGTGTTCCCGGTGATGCAATGGCTTTCCGGACGTATAGCGTCCTACCGACATGGTCACGAGTCCAGTAGAGGCGCTGCAGGCAATTTCGTGCTGATCGCAAAGACTCACGCGTTGGTCGTTTGCGGCTATGACCAATTAACGCCAAATTTCACACACTGTCGTAACAGATACATTCGTATTAGATCCCGCATTGATTTCTGCGGTTATTTCACGCAATGTTGCTTGTTTGTTAGTATTCGCGACTCTACGCAAACTCCACTGCTCTCGGTCATTAAGTGAAGACGCTAGTCATTGCATTATCAGTAGTGAGAGGTAATTCCTGAAATTCGAGATTATCGGCACACTCTTGACACTGTGGATTTCGGAATATCGGATTCCCTGTTTCCGAAATGGAATGTCCCATACATCTGTCTCCAACTATTATTCCGCGTTAAAAGTCTGTTAATTCCCACAGCGCGGCCATAATCATGTCGGAAACCTTTTTATATGATTCACTTGAGTAGAAAAGACAGCTCCACTTTTTTTATTTATTGCTATTTTAACACCTCATACAAGGTAGGTCAGCAGCGGCAATACTAGGCCGCTCTTCGGCCACAGATAGTACAAGCAGAACATAGGAAGACATAAAAAAACGAAACAAAAGATGGACAAAAACAGTAGACACACTAGCTAAAAAACGTGGAACCGTTCACAGGCGTAGTAGAATACAAAACGTTCAGCACTCGTACACGAACACAGATGTCTGAAATGATACATATGAACGATGGAGCATGGGCGGTGAAACACTAAAGCACTTACATAATGGCACAGACAAAACACCGATGGCGATGACCTCCGGCGCGCGAATGTTCACTGTACGTGTATGGGTTCGGGGATCTGCCAAAGGGGAAAAGGTCAGGAAGAGGGAGAGAGGAGGGTGTAGATGCCAGTGGCAGAGGAGATGGGAGGGGGAGGAAAGAGGATAGCGGATAGGGGAAGCCCAGGGGAGAAGAGGGAAGGAGGAAGGGAGGAGGGAGATAAGGAGGAGAGGGTGCCCTTAGGAATTGACACAGGGGGTGGAAGGGGAATATCTAAGTTGGTAGGAGGGGTAGATGGAGGGTATGAGGGCATCATCAGGGAGGGGGAGTTTGTGGGAGCCACCTTGGGCGCGGGTATGGAGAGTGGAGAGATGGAGAGCAGGCGGGACGTGGGAATACAGGTGTGGCAGTGGACGGGGGTGGGAGAGGATGGGAGAGACAAACAGGTGAGGGGGATCAAGTTTACAAGAGATGTAGAGGATCCTTATCCATTCGAGGAAAAGGAGGAGGTGTGGCAACGGAATGAGGTCATACAGGATCCACATTGGGGAGGGGAGGCAGATATGATAGGCAAGGCGGAGCACATGGAGTTCTAGGATTTGAAAGGATTTGTAAAAGGTAGGAGGGGCATAGATCCAGGCGGGATGGGCGTAGCAGAGTATAGGGCGGATGACGGATTTATAGGTGTGGAGGATGATGGAGGGGTCCAGAACCCATGTACAGCCAGAAAGGAGCTTGAAGAGACAGAGTTGGGAGTGTGCTTTGGGTTGGATAGTCCAGAGATGTGGGTCCAGGAGAAGGGACGGTCAAGAGCGACGCCGAGGTACTTTTGGGTGGGGGTGAGGGTGATACAGCTCCACCAATGCACTGCCCTTTTATACCTTGTGTATGCGATACTGCCGCCATCTGTATGTGTGCACATCGCTATCGCAAGACATGTCACCTTAGTGCAGCATTCTGATTAACCAATAACTTATTTATTTTAACTTAACTGTTAATGTTTCTGAGTTACGTTGGAGTCAAACAGTGTACAACGTTTTTGAAGAAAATAATATGACAGCTTTCCATTTTTGTGACTAAATTATTGTAGGCTCACATGGATCGTAACATTTACAACGTTCAGTACATTAACAACGTGTAGGTTATAAAACGTTCACACCACTCGGCACGTGACGTACATTCATAACAAACACACTCTGATTATTATTTACATTTTATGGCCTTCATTGGACCACTCTAGCCAACTTCATTTCTCGGATTTCATCCTCCTTTCTTCATCGGAAATCACCCTTGCTATTGTCTGTTGATTGTTGTTTGCAGTCTGGTTTGTTTGTCTGTGAGTTTCCTGATTTTGTCAGTTCTGTTTCTTAGGTCTCCCAATGTAATCTGTAGCTCATGCGTATCTTCCTTGATTTCTGTAATCCACTTAATGTTGCACTTACGATTCCACAATTTTTCTATTATTCTGCTGATGCTCCTGTTCTCTGGTGTTCTGATTAGATGTCCGAAAAATGAAATGCGTTTCTTCCTGATCGTACTCAGTACCGAAGTGGTTCGGGTTGAGTCGTCAGGAAGAATCGCTCGACACGTTACGCTCTTTCTACATAGTTTTGAATCACTAATCCTTAACGTTAGGCTACCAGTCAGACTTGTGACATGATATCGGAGACTAAAGTAAATAGCCCACCTTCAGCAGGTAATGAAAGAATTTGACATGTAGAAGTGATATTTTTCAAAGCTGATGGATTCTTTCTTAATGATTTTCGAGATTTGAAGACCTAGGGGCACCTCTTCACCTCTACCCTTTATCCCACTCAGCTCAAATTTCACACAGCCCATTTTTACACTGACTGGAGCTAAAATTTAGGATGGCCCAAGAAAAATTATCGTATTTTTAACATGTGCGACACAAGAGCGGCCATGCCCTAAACGGCCCGTCTACACATTTATGAAGAGTATGTGTGACATAAATATTTGGTACAATTGGCTGTCTTAAAGAGGCCATCACAACTTTCTTCACTTTTATGTGCATTTAGAGGACGCAGTATAAACAAGTCTTCCCGTAGGTACGTGTGTTTTTGAACTATGGGTCATTCTGAAGCTGACTGTCTGTTGTGCTATGACTGGATAGGATTGCAGCACTTGAGGTGCTAGTTTTTTCATTGTATGCGAAATCATTCCTGTGAACTGACGCCCGGCTTTTAGACATTAGATATTCAAATGAGCTTATTTTCTGTCTGCCGGTCGCTGTTTTTGTATCAAAATGACTGGTTCCGGGCAATGTCATCCCCATTCAGCTATATTAAACGACAGAAGTGAATTTCAGTTGGGATCTAATATTTTGTTTAAGGTGGAAAGCTAAAATATTTTTCTGCTTGTTTAGAATACAGAAGTACAACATACCGTTCCTCGTAGTTACACAGTACCAGTCTTATCGGAACAAAACGTGTAGTATTATATACTAAAGCCATGACTGTATGCGGTTCCCTTAAATTAAAATTTTACGAGAAATGTGATTGGTATATAACTACTGTGGGGTTAAAGAGTGACTATACACATTTGCGTCTAATGCTTTGCAATGTTTTACGTAGAAATTAATTCGGTATTGTATTTTCAAGCCTTTAGTACGTCTAGAGGGCACTCTTTCAGACCACACTCGTCTAAGCAGTGACGAACTCAGGTTACTCCCATGGCCTAAAAGACCGAAATCGCTTGTTCGGACACTGCTATCCTTATTTGCGGCATTTTACCTGCTACATTCTGTCCTTCCCTATCCGCCGCTACGGGAACCCTCTCGTAGCGCAATGTTAACGCCCTCTACGTCCTTTACATGCCCCTTGTCGCTTGGATTTAGCCTTTCAAATGGACGTGAAGCCCACGCAGAGACAGAGACCTGAATGGACGTACTCTGTAAACATGTACTCGTACAAGAGTTTATTTCGAATACATACCTATTTTCGTATACACATGCATCCATGTGGTTCTTTCTTTCTCAAACTATGCTCTCCAGATTGAGATATTTGAGCAGCTTGCTACTTAACCATTTCCTTGTCTTACAATGAACAGTGCAGCATTAACTCAGTTAACGGTCATCCATACGCCAATAAATATCTTCTCTTTACCTATTTTTGCACAGCATTACGGCTTTGAAATTCCTTCGGTGGTTTCCATATCAATACTGATATCCTTAAATTCAGTATTTGTCCTCAGATCGACGAACATAGGTTTATTGCCGCGAGAGTGAAGTTTATTGAAATACTGCTGGAGGAAGTCAACTATTATACCCAGATGGGTCACGGAGTCTGTACATCAGGGATAATGTAGACATCTTAGGACAGCTTAAGTACAATGTATTCAGAACAGTAACTTAAGAAAATATGGTTTGAACTTTAGTAGCTCTTATTATGTAAAATATTGTTGCTTGACTGTAGCTAAAAAAAACTGCTGTAGCACGTAATGGGAAGTCCTCATATATCATGAAGTAGGGGAATCGATGCTGCAGGTGGTGTTATTTTATTGGAGAAAGGTTTCTGTTCTTTCTCTTGTATATCCTTTTCAAAAACGAAGATTAGCTGTGCTAACTTCAGAGGCGTCGTTTCTAGCAAAAACCGGCTTTCTCACTAAAATATTCCAGACCTCGTTCTCTTTACTGGCCAGTCATTAACGCGTAAAAAATCTCTAGTTTTATGACTATGCTTTCACACTACGCTGCATCTCATTAATACTAAATATTACCTACTTAAAAGTCAAAAGTGAAACAGATCTATTAACCTACACGATTTAAAAGAACATTGGAAGTAGCCTAATATTAAATAAAATTAAGGTACAAAACATTATTACAACTCTTTACTCAGCGTAACCGCTATCCGCTATTTCCACGTACCGTATAACAAAAATTTCTGATGTACTAACCAATCAGCATAAAATTACTACTTCATGTTCTGAAAACTGATGATGATATTACTCTCTAAGCAAGTTAATAAGCAAAATAGCCAGAAGTGAAATCTTTAAATTTCACTGTTGCTCTGAAAATCGATGAAAAACTCAAAGCTTCGAAAATGACAACATGAATACAGCAGTATTAACAAAAACATACCGAAGTTAGTAGTTCCTGCTAGGCAAGTTCAACAGGAAAGTCAGCCATCTTACACTCGCCGTGTAGGACCACATGGCTAAACTCGGGTAGTTTTACGGGTATGGATATCAATTGAACGGCGTGATATTTTACCTTTTTTCGTCAAAAGTTATGAAGCGGAATACCTAGTAAACGCATGGCGTTTCACATCGGCCTTTTCGTGAAAAATGAATGTCCTGATTCATTTGAGAAGTCTCTAGTATCAAGTACCTCGCGCTCATTCATTTTGACTTATTGTGGATTTTCTGAATGGTATCCTGTATGACGGTCTCCGGCACTCGATCAGAGGACACTTTGGACTCCCCACGTTCAGGTTAAACTCGTTTATCCTCAAATACATGGTCTTGAGCCAACAGGCTTTGATCTGCGCGGGTGCCGAACCCCCTTTATCCCCTCATCAAACTTGGGACGTTTATCAAAAATCAAGTTATCATTTTATACTCGTTCGTCAGGTTTCTTGTCCTCATCCTTACAAGTCCCTTTTGCTTGTACATGATTTATAAATTAAAATAAAAAAATTGTGCATGTTACCCCCTAGTAACTGATTTAGTTAACTGGGTTTCGGCTTGCAAGGTTGTCAGGAGACAAAAATGACTATTGTCTACAGAGAATATATAATGCCATTGAAAAATACAGAAAAAGTCTTACATAGAGCTATGGAGAGTGTGGCCCAAGTGTGTGTGTGTGTGTGTGTGTGTGTGTGTGTGTGTGTGTGTGCGTGTGTTAGTGTTGCGATGTTGGAGTCTTGCATGTGCGTGTGCGAGGATAACAGATAAGATGATGTACATGTGATAAATGAGGAAAATAACCTAGAAAACAATTCATAATTAAGATGCAGGAACAAAGATATCACTGACAACTGAAGTATTATTACAGACATGAACATTCGCTCTCGTATGTCAGTAAGTACACTACCGTTTGTGGAAATTGCGACACTTAGAAGGAAACGTATAAATTCAATTAATTTAATTACCACAGGTTAAGTACATTATAAGTAACAAATGATTACCTTTTCAAATCTGTACATGTCCTCTGAGCCCTACTATTGAGTATGTCGTGTGGCCACCATGCGCTGCAATTAGAGCTACTGTAGGCCGTGGCATTGAATCAGTAACTTTCTGAATACGCTCCTAAGTCCACGTAGTTTGTATCCGAACCTACAAATCCGTGACACCAGTTACTGGAGGACCGTGACGCACCAGGTGCCGGCCAATCATATACCAGACATGCTCCGTGGGCAACATGTCTGGCGAAAGTGCAGCCAGGGAAGCAATGGTACCCGTCGCTCTTCGAAGAAGGCCTGCACATTCCTCGCAGTACGTGGCCGGGCATTGTCCTCTTGAAATGTGGCCTCTGGAGATGTCTGAATCAGGGGGAGTACTTCAGGCTCCACAACCTCCGTTAAGTACCGGTTGCTGTTATAAGTGCCCGCAATACGTACGAGGCGAGATCGGTTGTTGTAACCGATGGTGACCCTCTATGTCTCTCCACAATGAAGCCCGCCAAGTTGCGCTCAACAGCCGGCCGTTGTGGCCGAGCGGTTCTAGGCGCTCTAGTCCGGAACCGCGCTGCTGCTACGGTCGCAGGTTCGAATCCTGCCTCGGGCATGGATGTGTGTGATGTCCTCAGGTTAGTTAGGTTTAAGTAGTTCTACGTTCCAGGGGACTGATGACCTCAGAAGTTAAGACCCACTGTGCTCAGAGCCGTTGAACCATTTTTTTATGTTAGCTCGCGCGCTCAATGGTGTCCCATATGTTCTAGATTGGAGGTAGATCTGGTGATCGAGCAGGCTAAGGGACATGTCGACGCTCTGTATAGCAACAGCGGTTGCAACAGCGGTGTGTGGGCGGTCAGTGTCCTGTTGGAGAAGACCCCCTGGAATGCTGCTCATGCATGACAGCACAGCACAACAGATCCAACCACCGGATTGATGTACAGTTTGTGCAGTCCGGCTGAGTGGGATGATCAAACGAATGTTCCTGGTGTCATAGGAAATCCAATCCCAGATCATAGTCCATAGGTGTGGGTCCAGTGTGTCTAGCACGCAGACAGGTTGGTTACAGGTACTCAACTGGCCTCCAACCAAAACTCGGCCATCACTGGCAGCAAGACATTACCAGCTTCCTTAAAAAAACGCAACGAGATCCTTCCCTGCCTTCCATTGAGCTGTCGCTTGACACCACTGAAATCACAACTAGTGGTAGTTTTGGGTCAGTGAAATCCACGCTACAGGGCGTCTGGCTCAGAGCTGCCCTTGAATTAAACGATTTCTAACAGTTTATTGTCTCACTGTGCTGCCAACTACTACTCAAACTGCTGCTGCAGATGCAGTAAGATCCGACAGAGCCATATGCTGAATACAATGGTCTTCCGTCTCGGCAGCACCCCGTGGCCGTCTAGAACCCCGTCTTCCTGCGACTGTACAGTCTTGTGATCACCGCTGCCAATAATCGTACAGTAAATACAGTTCTGCCAAGACGTTGTGATATATCACGGTTGATTGGTTGGTTAGTAATTTGGGAGAGGCGACCAAACAATGAGTTCGTGGATCCCATCTGGTTACAGAAGGATGGGGAAGCAATTCAACCTTGCCCTCTCAAAGGAGCCATCCCGGAAGCTGCCTGAAGCGATCCAGTGAAATCATGGTAAACGTAAATCAGGATTGAACCATCGTCCTCCCGTATGAGAGTCCTGTTTGCTAACCATTACACCACCTCGCTCTGTGTACATTCCACGGAAGGAACATCCGACTCCTTGTAGCCCGATTACTCGATCTCGTTCAGCACTCAGTGGAGGTGTTGGTGATACAGCCTCTGTCGTCTTAAAGGCAGTCTTGACTACCTTCACCTTATCACACTCTATCCGTAAGGACACCCTGGGGCGCTCACGACCGTTGCAGGTTCTATTTAAAGCAAACCTCGTGGTGGCGTTACTACCGTCATTCTTATGCGACTGGCGATGAATCTGAAGAGACACCATCTTCCAGATGTAGAAACACGCATACCATCTTTTGTTTGTCACACACAGTTCCATCTTGGTGCTGCGACTTTTCTCCCGTCAGTGTACAGGGTCGTCCACTGATCGTTATCGGGCCAAATATCTCACGAAATTAGCGTCAAACGAAAAAACTACAAAAAACGAAACTTGTCTAGTTTGAAGGGGGAAACCAGACGGCGCTATGGTTGTCCCGCTAGATGGCGCTGTCATTGGTCAAACGGATATCAACTGCGTTTTTTTAAAATATGAACCCCCATTTTATATTACGTATTCCTGTAGTACGTAAAGAAATATGAATGTTTTAGTTGGACAACTTTTTTCGCTTTGTGACAGATGGGCGCTGTAATAGTCGCAAACATATGGCTCACAATTTTAGACGAACAGTTACTAACATGTAGGTTTTTTAAATTAAAATACAGGACGTAGGTAGGTTTGAACATGTCATTTCAGTTGTTTCAATGTGATACGTGTACCATTGTGACTTATAATTTCTGAGAACGCATGCTGTTACTGCGTGCTTACCTGTAAATACCACATTAATGCAATAAATGCTCAAATTGATGTCCGTCAACCTCAAAGCATTTGGCAATACGTGTAATGACATTCCTTTAAACAGCAAGTAGTTTGCCTTCCGTAACGTTCGCACATGCATTGACAATGCGCTGACGCATGTTGTCAGGCGTTGTCGGTGGATAACGATAGCAAATATCCTTCATCTATCCCCACAGAAAGAAATCCGGGGACGTCAGACCCAGTGAATGAGCGGGCCATGGTATGGTGCTTCAACGACCAATCCACCTGTCGTGAAATATGCTATTCAATACTGCTTCAACAGCACGCGAGTCATGTGTCGGACATCCATCATGTTGGAAGTATATCGCCATTCTGTCATGCAGTGAAACATCTTGTAGTAACATCGGTAGAAAATTGCGTAAGAAATCAGCATACATTGCACCATTTAGATTGCCATCGATAAAATGGGGGCCAAGTATACTTCCTCCCACAATGCCTCACCATACATTAACCCGGCAAGATCGCTGATGTTCCATTTGTCGGTGCCATCGTGGATTTTCCGTTGCCCAATAGTGCATATTATGCCGGTTTACGTTATCGCTGTTGGTGAACGACGCTTCGTCGCTAAATAGGACGCGTGCTAAAAATCTGTCATCGTCCCGTAATTTCTCTTGTGCACATTGAGAGAATTGTACACGACCTTCAAAGTCTCCACACCGACGTTTTTGAGATTCCCTATTCTTGCGTAATTTGTCTGCTACTGATGTGCGGATTATCCGCGACAGCAGCTAAAACACCTACTTGGGCATCATCATTTGTTGCAGGTCGTGGTTGACGTTTCACATGTGTTTTCTTAAATAACGTAACTATCCGGCGAACGGTCCGGACACTTGGACGATGTCGTCCAGGATACCGAGCAGCACCCATAGCACACGCCCGTTGGGCATTTTGAACACAACGGCTATACATTAACACGACATCGATTTTTTCCGCAACTGGTAAACGGTCCATTTTGATACCAAGTACTTATACCTTTGTGACTACTGCAGCGCCTTCTATCACAAAGCAAAAAAAGTGGTCCAACTAAAACATTCATATTTCTTTACGTGTTGTTGTTGTGGTCTTCAGTCCTGAGACTGTTTTGATGCAGCTCTCCATGCTACTCTATCCTTTGCAAGCTTCTTCATCTCCCAGTACCTACTGCAACCTACATCGTTCTGAATCTGCTTGGTGTATTCATCTCTTGGTCTCCCTCTACGATTTTTACCCTCCGCGCTGCCATCCAATACTAAATTGGTGATCCCTTGATGCCTCAGAACATGTCCTACCAACCCATCGCTTCTTCTAGTCAAGTTGTGCCACAAAATTTCTCTTCTCCCCAATTCTATTCAGTACCTCTTCATTAGTTATGTGATCTGTCCATCTAATCTTCAGCATTCCGCTGTAGCACCACACTTCGAAAGCTTCTGTTCTCTTCTTGTCCAAACTATTTATCGTCCATGTTTCACTTCCATACATGGCTACACTCCATACAAATACTTTCAGGAACGCCATCCTTACACTTAAATCTATACTCGATATCAACAAATTTCTCTTTTCCAGAAACGCTTTCCTTGCCAACATCTGCGGCCCCACGGCGGTCGCAAACGAGATTTGTCGTCTCGCCGGTCAGGGCCTCCGCTGCGTGTCTGTGATACACCACCTCTCCCTGGACCAGACACATGCTGTCTCCGACATGTAGGTCTGCGTAATGTCTCCCGAACGGAAAAATACACGACTTCGGCGATACTACATCTGTTTCTGAAACATTTACACGTTATAGGAGATTGACTAAGAGTAAACAAAAGAAAGATGAAAAAATGCTTCAAATGGCTCTGAGCACTATGGAACTTAACATCTATGGTCATCAGTCCCCTAGAACTTAGAACTACTTAAATCTAACTAACCTAAGGACATCACACACACCCATGCCCGAGGCAGGATTCGAACCTGCGACCGTAGCAGTCGCGCGGCTCCGGACTGAGCACCTAGAAAAGATGAAAGTAATGAGGATTATTGATATGTTGTTGCAGTTGTGGTCTTCATTCCAGAGACGGTTTGATGCAGCTCTCCATGCTACTCTATCCTGTGCAAGCTTCTTCACCGATCCCTTCTTCTAGTCAAGTTGTGCCACACACTTCTCTTCTCCCCAATCCTATTCAACACCTCCTCATTATTTATGTGATCTACCCATCTAATCTTCAGCATTCATTTCTTTACGTACTACACGATTATGTGATATGTAATAACAATGAAAATGTAATATTAAAGGACCACCCTGTATATTGTGGCAACAGTGGGCATCAGCCCATACAAGACAAAGTAATTTAATAATGTAGACGGTATAGCAAATAATGTTACCCAAGTAACCACTAGAGTTTGCGGTGGACGCAAGCGGCGCTTACGTGACCTCAGACTACTCTTTTCTGACAGAACAGTGCAACGCGGCAGCAGCTGCTCCCTCGCCGATGGGCGGCGGCGCCGCCTGCTCTTCCGCCGGGCTGCGACGCTTTTAGCTGTGAGGGCGGCTGATGGCCCTCTCCTTGCTGTCCTCGCCTCTCCTCTGCTCTACACTCCTGTTCCTGTCCTTTGATGTCCAGTAGCTGCGGAGCTGGCGAGTAATATCCACTAATTAAAGCAGAAACAGAACTTTGAAGGCGAGGGAGCACCAGAGCGGATTACAGCTTCACAGGCCCGTCGTTAAATTAAACTTGCAGATAGGATTAATATTTAAATTTCGGACGAAAATGTGCGGGTCCCTTTCTCTTTGGGGTACTCTCCTGAGAATGAAGACCGTCGTTATTAAAGGCTTTCAAACCTCCTCCCTGTTCCTTCAAGATATTGTTAGAATGAACTCTACTTGTTACAAGTGTTTTTACGTTTTGTTGTGTCAGCCCCTTCTGTTTGCGATCATTCTGAAAAATCGCAATGTAGAGCCTGAAATTGTGGAATAACTGTTAATAAACATGGTTTAGTAATGTTTTCTTTCCCAGGCGATGGCCAAAACATGTAATAAATATTCTAAACTTAGTAATACACTACCACACTTTTGAACAATAAACTATTGTTTTACATGCAGTTTGAGTGTGACAAATTAATCTCAGGTCAAATAAGTTTTACAATAACCGTGCTTCATACGTCAACACATGGTTCCGGAAACAGTACTGCAAAAGTTGGAGGAAAAAATCCATGTTATTACACTTTGGTACCAACAACCACACCAGATATTATTCAGTTGCTGTTGTAATCTTCACTCGAAAGACTCCTTTGATGCAGCTCTCTATTGTATCCTGAGCAAGCCTCTTCATCTCCGAGTAACTACCGCAATCTACATCCTTTTGAATATGCTCTCTCTACATCCTTCTGAATGTGCTTAGTGTATTCATCTCTATGTCTCCCTCTACGAATTTTACCCTCCACGCTTCCCCCCCCCCCCCCCCCCCCCAGTACTAACTTGGTGATTCCTGTATGCCCCAGAACGTTTCCTACCAATCGATCCCTGCTGTAGTGAAGTTCTGCCGCAAATTCATCCTCCTCCCAATTCTATTCAGTATCTCCTCATAAGTTACGTGATCTACCCATCTAATTTTCAGGACTCTTTGGTAGCACCACATTTCAAAAGCCTCTGTTCTATTCTTGTGTAAACTGTTCATCGTCCATGTTTCACATCCATACATGGCTACACTCCATACAAATATTTTCAGAAAAGACTTCCTGACTCTTAAATCCAAACTAAATATTAACACATTTCTCTTCTTCAGAAACACTTTCCTTGCCATCGCTAGTCTACATTTTATATCCTCTCAACTTCGACCGCCCTCAGTTATTTTGGTGCCCAAATAGCAAAACTCATCTACTACTTTATGTGTCTTATTTCTTAATCTAATTCCCTCGGCGTCACCTGATTTCATTCGACTACAGTCCATTATCCGCGTTTTGCTTTTGTTGATGTTCATCTTTTATCATCCTTTCACGACACTGTCCATTCTGTTCAACTGTTCTTCGAAGTCCTTTGCTGTCTCTGACAGAATCACAATGTCATCGGCAAACATCAAGTTTTTATTTGTTCTTCTTGGATTATAATTGCTACTCAAAATTTTTCTTTAGTGTCCTTTACTTCTTGTTCAGAGTACAGATTGAATAACATTGGGGATAGGCTACAACCCTGTCTCACTCCCTTCCCAATCACTGCTTCCCTTTCGTGCCCCTCAACTGTCATATGGTTCCTGTACAAATTGCCATCTTCTGAATTTGAAAGAGAGTATTCCAGTCAACACTGTCAAAAGTTTTCTCTAAGTCTATAAATGCTACAAGCGTACGTTTTTCTTACCTTAAATAACATTATAGTACATTTAAAAAGTTATCTACTGTTTTCAAACCATAATTTTTCTATAAGAGTTGCTTTTCTTGTTTTGATAAAATATAGGCATTTTTCTTGAATGAATTTTCACTCCACTGTGATACGTGCACTTATCTGAAGTTTTACGGTTGATTAAAACCGGGTATCATACAGGGGCTCAAACCTCTACTCTTTGAAAGATGTGTAAAGGCCTCCTAACCAAATTACTGCACCATAGTCGAAACAACCTCGGTAATATGTCGGTGGCCATTATCCCGTAAGAGAATGATGCAGTTACGACTAAGCTGCAAAAGTTCCGTTGGGAAGTTCTTACCATCGTCCATATAGTACCGATCTCTGCCCAAGCGGTTTCCATAATTTTGGAGCCCTGAAGTAAAACAGTCCTGGCCGTCGATTTGCTTCGAACGAAGAGACACATGCCTGAGCTCAATTATAGTTCCGTAGGCAACCGCAGGTGTTATCCAGGAAGGCACAGACCGTCTTGTTTCCCACTGGGATAAATGTATTAACATATACCATTGTTTTTTAAATAACAAAGTTTATTTAATTTTTTCTATAATTTTTTCTAACTGTCTCGTTTTCCTTTGACTGCCCCTTAAACTTGCAGTCTAATTTCAATGCAAAATGTCTCAGTATACGTGGCTGTTTGTCCTCTAAGGAGAAACTTCTTACTTCAGTTAACTTGCTGAATAAATATACTAAAATTTGGTTCATGTTGAACTCTTTACTTGAAGATTTTCTTTCATTTCCTTTATTACTTGTTACAGTGCAACGCTTGTTATACAGTCTGCTTACTCATCCAGTCGATTCAATCGTACTCGTGGCATTTTTAATTTACCTGACTTGCATGTGAGGGACGCCAGTCTACATTTCGAAAACTCGGTGAAGTTTCTCGGGCTGATTTTTTTTATTGAAAATTGTCGTGGTTACCACGCTTAAAGGACCTCAAGCCAAAAACTCAGAAAGTGTTGAATATCTTTAAATACCTTAGCCACAGATCTTGGATGGTTAATGGGATATGTGCTACTGCATCCAGGAATAACTCTGCTGTTCGAGAAGAAGCCACCCTGTGGAAAATTAGTTGGAGGTGAACGATGACTAGAATATGAAAAGCAAACAGTAGAGAGTGTTGAGAGTGTAGTAATGAGACTGTTGTGTACTTAGTCACTGGTACGCTGCGATACTCACTAACAGGTCACCACCATCCAGGCACTCGAGTCGTGGCGTCATCCCGAGTTCGAAACTGTTTCTGCCTATGTGGCGCTCATAATATGGCACAGATTTCTGCGTCCGCTACAAGAATGTCAGAGCGTTAGATTCTTCCACCGCTAAGATACCAGCTGCCACAGGGGACTCTGGTATCGGTGAAGGACAGTATCGACTGCGAAATAGCTAAGAGGGCTGGTCAGATTGTCTTCTAAATTGATTATGTGGATAAAGAATAACAGAGGACTTATAAATGATTATTTCTGATGACGAAAGAAACATACAACTTCAACAAAAGCAACTGGACTAAATAATGGTTTATCTGAAACGACAGGCGAAAACAACTTCGGCGCAACAAACAGTTGTGAAACGCCTGCTTCATCATGTTTTATAGAAGCAAAATACTAATGTGGCTGAAAAGAACCTTTTTGATTAGTTGAGCGTTTAAAACCTATTGTGTTTCTTTCCCAATGTCTCGTCAAATTTTATGTGAGAATGGTGTGTAATTTATTTGGTTATGTGAAAGAAAATTTAACATCAATGTTTATTCTAATTTTTTCTCAATTATGCAGACTTCCGATAATCCTAATCCGTCTGAACGATGTTGTTCTGTAAATTACACGCAGGGACGCGGAAAATGTATCGACACTTTGGTGAACCAAATCCACTCGTCTGGATACCAACACATTTTTACACGACCATTTTGAACAGATACTTTCACTCATATCAGTACTCTATAGCAGATATAATATCGTTTTATTACATTTTTAACATTTACCCGAAGTCCTGGCCACTTGGTAGAGTTCCAGCACTTCCAACAACTCAACGCGCAAAGCCTAACAAGTTGGTAGGTTTATTTGGGGGAGGGGACCGAACAGCGAGGTCTTCGGTCCTACCGGACTGGGAAGGAAGTTGTCCGCACCCTTTCAAAGAAACCATCCTGGCGTTTGCCTGAACCGATGTAGGGAAATCACGGTAAATCTAAATCAGGATGGGAGGACGAGGGTTTGAACCGTCGTCCTACCGAATGCTAGTCCAGTGTGCGAACCACTAGGGCACTTCGCTCGGTGCCCCAATAGGCCAACAATTGAATGGGTGCTGTTGTGTGCGATCGACAAAGTAAAAGATAACATTTTGACAATTCGCCAGTCTTGACAACGTCTGGCTCCCATTTCGTTCTCGCGGAATCGACTTGTTTTCACAAAATGACCTACCGTTTTCTTAGTATTGTTGTTTAAAGCAGATTAAGTGAAAAAATAACTGAATCAACAGATGGTATGGTGCCTAAAAACAGAACAGCTTGACAGTATTTTGATATGTCGGGTAGTAATGAAATGGAGTGCAAAATCTGTTATAAAAATATGAAGTCATCGGAGCATACTTCAAACATGATGAAACATTTCAGGAAGCAACCAACCGCAATAAAAAGTTAAAATTATTTTCTTAACAAGTTAATGAGAGTGTGGATTGATATTTACATAGTTGACCAACTCGAATGGTCGAGCGCATTAAAACGTCACTTTCGGGAGGCAATGATGTCACTAATGGAATCCTCCTCGCAGAGTAACGACCGGAGCTGGGCAAGTGGAACGTGCATTTACGCGGCTGCCCTCAACCAACTAGATAAATACAGCTGGCTGGTACACGCTACCCGCCTCAGACACACCCTACGCAAACGTTTAGAAAATCTTCACACACCTGAACACAGATTTAATGTAGAAGTCGATAGAAGGGGCGCACAGTGGCGGAGGGGGAGGGGGGGGCATTCCTTCTGGAAGGGCATCAGGTCACAAATTATTGCTAACATTGCCTCCGTCCATATAAATATGCAGACCCTGTAGAAGAAATAGGAAAAAACAAAAGAGAAAAAGGAGAAGAGGAGAAAATGTTAGTGTAAATACATGGTGATTCAAAAAATGTTTACAAACTGACATGGCACGTGCGGTACGCGCAACAGGGACCAGTTGTCACACAGGTCCCGGGGGGGGGGGGGGGGGGGGTGTTTGGCAAAGGCCATCTGGGGCTACTAAATGACTTTGAAACTTTGAAGTTATTTAGTCACTTTCTACAAATGGACGCCCACTACAGGAGATGCGCAAAGTTTTGTCCAGAAGCATCAAGACACGTCTGACATCGACGCTCCTTTGATCGGCGCACTGTCTCAAAGATATCTGGTGTATCTCTAAGCCGTCTTGTTGACCAACAATCCTGCCCACTAGGTCCCCGGTGAGGTAACAGGTGTTTCAAAACACAAGGCCTTTCAGATACACTGACAGGAGAAAACTCGATTGGGGCACATCACAGGATCATGGTCGCCATGAGATTAACCCACAGTGACCAATGAAACTGCCGAGAAAGGAGCCGACCGCTGTGGTCGACCGGTTCTAGGCGCTTCAGTCCGGAACCACTCGGCTGCTACGATCGCTGGTTCGAATCCTGCCTCGGGCGTGGATGTGTTTGATGTTCTTAGGTTAGTTAGGTTTAAGTAGTTCTAAGTCTAGGAGACTGTTGATCTCAGATATTAAGTCCCACAGTGCTTGGAGCCATTTATTTATTTATTTTTGCCCAGAAAGGTTGCCTGCAGGTGTGCCGTCACCTGTCTGCTAAAATGCGAGTGGGCTCCATAGTGCTGAAAGCGAATACGGCGCCGAATAGGCATGAGAACATTATGTAGCATGATCGGTAGAACCCTCGCAGGAATACGAGATACGTGCGACCATTAAGTCAATCTGGGAGAATGAGCGGTCCAATTAAACAGCCTCCTACGATGGCAACCCACATGTTAACGATAAATTTCTTTTGTGAGTCACGAGTACGTGTATCATATGGATTCACATTCTCGCACATATGCAGCTTGTTAACGTTCATCACACCCTCGAGTGAGAACTCAGCCTCGTCGGTGAAGAGAACACTCGCTGTGAAATTCGTCTGCAACGGACTCCTGCAGAGACCATCGCACAAATCCTATGCGCTTGTTGCGGCGACCAGCATACGCCTTGAGAACCTGGAACGAGCCGGTTTCGCACAATTGCACTGCTTCTCGTCCAATGGCCGCGCCATTAATCAAATGCATCTCAGCAATTTCGCGGTGCGTGTACCTAGTCATTATCTCCCAACACTTCCACGGCGTGAATGACGACGGTCTCCGTGCGCCCCGCCCGTGATTGTATAGTAACGCCTTCTCCGTTCTCTCCTGGCGTTTGCGCCCCCCGGTTTCTATGTGATTACTGCCCCTTTTTGTATCCCTGATGTTCCATGTCAGTTTGTGAACTTTTTTTATGTCACCCTATAGATGTGCAATAGGAAGAAGAAAGACTTAAATAAATAAAAAAAAACGCTTTTCTTTTTAAAATTCAGTCTTGATCACACCACGTATGTTGCAAGAACATTGGCGACCGGTTTCGGTCATATCACATGACCATCAGCAGACCCATAGCATCCTTCGAAGATGGTAGGTGGAGCACTCTTCTAAGCTGCTGTGATGTCAACTGGTCATGTAACTTGACCGAATCCGGCCACGTGTGTCTTGTAATATACATGGTGTGATCAGGACTGAATTTTAAAAAGAAAATTTTAAAAATTTTTGATCACAGTTCCAAAAACGTTTATTTAAAAACGCTGATTTTAGATAAACGTGTTTAGATACTTCAAGGTACCGATAGTTTCGATACTTATTCCTTTCTATTCTTCTGATGAGTAAAATATCGATTTTTTCTTTCGACACAGCGTAAGATACTACTAGTCCCCTCATGCCAAAGTAGGAGCGGTAGGCTGTCGAGGAAGGCCTGCGAGAAGACGATTGCGCAGGTGGAATCTCGGATGACAGCTGGCGGGAGGCGGCGAATATACGGCCGTGTCAGGCAGCGACCAGGGTGGCCTCGGTCGACCCGCGGTGCCTGATGGGTAGGAGAGCCCCTCGCTCCCTATTACTGGCAGCGAGCACCGCAGCACGCAAGGTCGCCGCTCCTCCACTTGCCGGCTCAGTATTCCGTCTGCCGACGCAGCCGACAGCGATGCCCGGCGCATGCGACGCACCGCAAATTCCGAATTGGCCATGCAGCGGCGCAGCTCGGCCGTGTTCGCTCCGTCGCAGCTAAACACAGCTTTCTCCCGTTGGCGTGACCGGCGTACTTGCAGCGACATCTGGAAACGTCTCAAGTGCGATTTGTCCGCAGGTGTTCTGCAGAAACCGCTCGTAATATGTAACACGATTTCTCTTTCACTCTTCGTCATTGCTTCCATACGTAATAGTCTAGTGATTCAGATGGAAAAGTGATCAAATAATCCATCTGCCGGACGCTAAATCGTGATGAGCAGTTATCCGTGTTTCTCTAGAGTGGACGGACAAAAATTTGGAGACACCAAATACACAGCATATTACCACCGTTGGCATTCCAAACAGCTTCCAATCGTCTTGCAATACAGTTAGTGTATGGTTTTCGAGGGAATAGTATCCTATTTTTCCAGTAAAAGAGTGGCAACATCACATCATTATGGGGGTGGATAGCAATCACGCATCTTTCTCTCCAACACAGACCACAGTGGCCCAATAACATTCAGATCTGGTGACTATGATGTCCAGAGAAGATGATACTATTATTTCTCGTGCTCACAAAACCAGTCGTGTACGATGCAAGCCTTTTTAACAGAGGTCTTGCCGTCTTGGAACACAGCATCACCACTGGGGAAAAAACATTGTACCATGTGATGAACATGATCAGCCAAAGTGGTCACATAATCCCTGGCAGTAATGCAGCCTTACAGGACGCCCGTAGGAATCATGGACTGCCATGGCATTCTACATCTACATCTACACTCATACTCCGCAAGCCACCTGACGGTGTGTGGCGAAGGTACTTTGAGTACCTCTATCGGTTCTCCCTTCTATTCCAGTCTCGTTCGTGGAAAGAAAGATTGTCCGTATGCCTCTGTGTGGGCTCTAGTCTCTCTGATTTTATCCTCATGGTCTCTTTGCGAGATATACGTAGGAGGGAAGAATACACTGCGTGACTCCTCGGTGAAGGTATGTTCTCGAAACTTCAACAAAAGCCCGTACCTAGCTACTAAGCGTTTCTCTTGCAGAGTCTTCCACTGGACTTTACCTATCATCTCCGTAACGCTTTCGCGATTACTAAATAATCCAGTTACGAAGCGCGCTGCTCTCCGCTGGATCCTCTCTATCTTTCTATCTACCCTATCTGCAATATTCAAGCAGTGGTTGAACAAGTGTACTGCAGCCTACTTCCTTTGTTTTCGGATTGTATTTCCTTAGGATTCTTCCAATGAATCTCAGTCTGGCATCCGCTTTACCGACAATCAACTTTATATGACCATTCAATTTTAAATCACTCCTAATGCGTACTCCCAGATAATTTATGGAATTAGCTGTTTCCAGTTGCTGACCTGCTATATTGTAGCTAAATGATAAACGACCTTTCTTTCTGTGTATTCGCAGCACATTACACTTGTCTACATTGAGATTCAATTGCCATTCCCTGCACCATGCGTCAATTCGCTGCACATTCTCCTGCATTTCAGTACAATTTTCCATTGTTATAATCTCTCGATATACCACAGCATCATCCGCAAAAAGCCTCAGTGAACTTCCGATGTTATACACAAGGTCATTTATGTATATTGTGAACAGCAACGGTCCTTCCACACTCCCTTGCGGCACACCTAAAATCACTCTTACATCGGAAGACTTCTCTCCATTGAGGCTGACATGATGCGTTCTGTTAATTAGGAACTGCTCAATCCAATAACACAATTGGTCTGATAGTCCACATGCTCCTACTTTGTTCATTAAACGACTGTGAGGAACTGTATCGAACGCCTTGCGGAAGTCAAGAAACACGGCATCTGCCTAGGAACCCGTGTCTATGGCCCTCTGAGTCTCGTGGACGAATAGTGCGAGCTAGGTTTCACACGATTGTCTTTTTTGAAACCCATGCTGATTCCTACACAGTAGATTTCTAGTCTCTATAAAAGTCATTATACTCGAACATGTTCCAAAATTCGAACGTGCTCCAAAATTATACAAGTGATCGACGTTAGACATTTAGGTCTATAGTTCTGCACATCTGCTAGACGTCCCTTCTCGAAAACGGGGATGACCTGTGCCCTTTTCCAATCCTTTGGAACGCTACTCACTTCTGGAGACCTACGGTACACCGCTGCAAGAAGGGGGGTAAGTTCCTTCGCGTAATCTGTGTAATATCGAACTGGTATCGCATCAGGTCCAGCGGCCTTTCTGCCCAAATCGTCACTGAAGTCCCCACACGTTTCACTCTTGGGACGTAAACTCGGCCAGAAGTTGCAAACAAAGAGATGAAAAAAGATTCACGCGATAAAACGACTTTCGTCAATTGCTCCATAGTCCAAGATTTATAGCTTCCGCATCACAGTACTCATCTTACTGTATCACCGATGAGTGATTCTGGAATTGCATCTCGTCCTGAAAATCCCGGCTTATGGAGCTGCCTTCATGTCGTTTTGGTGCTGACAGGGTTCACGAGTGCGACATTCAATTCTGCACTGTCTTCTGCAGATGTCGTCTTCAATGACCGTCAGTAACGATCTCTCGACACACTCTTTCGTCAGCGTTGTGACTTATCGGACTGTATTTTCCCGTTGTCCGTATAAATGCAACCACCATGCGATCAGCAGCAAATTGCCCACGTTCGATTTCACTTAGCTCAGACATAATGAACTGACAACTACATAGAACAATGTTCTGACAACGTCTGACATTTGCAACGTATTGAGGACATTGCACAGGTACCATTCGTAGTCTGTTACAACAGCGCAAACTAAGGACTGGCTACAATCTTTATTTATGTTCAACAATGGTTTTCTCGTAGTGTTTTCGTATTTTTGTCCAACCCCTGTATGCCACATATGCTCAGTCACACGAGAACAGTGCAGGAGAATATTTAACAACCGGTTTAGAACAGTGGTTAAGCAAGCATATTCGTCTCCTGTTCGAGTGTTGCCAGAAATCCGTTTCGACTTGTTAGTATTTCACCTTCATCATTCGAGGACGGCCCTGCTTGGCCGCGGTCAACATCCACGCACTCTTTTGATGTACAGCGCGCGAGACACATTACGCGATGTACTGCTTCGCCATTTGCTGGAGATCGTCAATTGGAGGACCAGGATTAAATGTCAGTAGCACTACACTATTAAAAATACAGGTTGCTAGATTCGGTTTCAACCGCGAGGCAGTGTTAAACATCTCACTTCTGACAAGTTAGTAACAAAAGTTCGGTATCCCTTCAACTACTTTGAGAAACATTCCGAGATTCGACCTCCGGGCCGGAATATGTGCACCGCTAACAAACAGCTCATGTCCTTCCCCAAATGGCTCCTACGAACTCCCGCTGATAATGTTGATAGAGATAAACAGGAACACCGTTCAACGTGAACAGGCCAAATGTCCTTGCGAAGCTACAGTCGAACATCCACGGCAATAAATGGAGTTGCTTTGCTTCAATGAAACCAACCATCTTCTAGGAAGCTACTCAGCTAAATAACCAAGCCTTCTTAGCTTTTACAAACTTGTTAAACAGGAACACTCCCACAAAACCAGAAAAGAGATAAACATAATTACACGCCGGCGAACGGGGATGCACGTATGGTTGTTGTAAATTTTCCACGTATGAAGAAATGACTTTGTTGGATCACTAACTCCCGACTTTAGTTCAACACTTCGGAATATCATCTCTGCCCTAGAGGGCCCAAGACTTGCTACCTCAAACACTGTTTGACTGCCGGACCATTGCACGAGTTATCGAGCTGCAGAAAGCTCCACGAAGAATGTTTCGAAAGTGAGGCCAATCAGACTCAGTAGCAGCACGCACACGTTTTCTAAATATATTTTCTGAAGTGCGAATTATTTTCGCGTCAGCTGTACTGGGTGTAGCTATACTACCCATCGCATACATATGAAAATTTTTTCCGGATCGGGTCTCAAGCTCGGATTTCCCGCTTACCGTGAGCGGTCACCTTACCACTTAGCCCCACCGGGCACGATCTGCGGACCAATTCAAACTTGTATATGTCACGCTGTCTACATCGTAATGTCACAATCTAACCTGTTCATCTGTTAGTCCTAGCAACTTTACTTTTAGTTTCGCACCAGAAAGAATGAAACTGTGAGAAATCGAAAATATTATTACAGTCTCGAAGCCTCAGAGTTTCATTCTTCCTGGTCAAGGAGTAAAAGGAAAGTTGCGAGCACCAACAGATGAACAGATTAGACTACGACATAAGGACGTAGACAGTCTGAAATGTGCAAGTTCGGATTGTTCCACAGAGCGTGGTCGGATAGTCTAAGTCGTAAAGTGATCGCTCAGTGTAAGTGGGAAATTAGAGTTTGAGATCCGGTCCGCCAAAAACTTTCATATGTCTCCGATGGATACTATAGCTGTACCCAGTATAGCTGATTCCAAAAGAATTCACAGTTCAGTGAATATGTTTCGGAAAATATTCCGACGATTGTGTGATCGCCAAGTAAAATACGCATGCAGTTTCATTAGTCACTTCTCGCTCGCACTAATAACATTCCAGTACAAAATGCTACCAATTGTCATGACTTTGAAAAGTTTATTTCCAGCAGATGCTGGAAAAATAATTCGCGCTTGAGCTACCCCCAACGCCCTCCACTACAACCCATTTTGGAGGGTTAGAGAAAGGTCGACACATAATCTCCAGCCTGCAGAAAGCATCCTTATCTGGGTACTAAAATATGGCTCTCACGTAAGTAGCCATAAGATTAGCGTACATGTTTCACTGCCACCAAACAGTGTAGAGAAGGTCATAATACAATCATTTGGATTAAAAAAAATAGAAAATATTATTGGAGAAAGAAATCTGTCTCCTTAAAAACACCATTTGTTTACTTTGGCTTTACAAAACATGTCTTAGCAGTTTCTGTGGTGTTGGTCGGTCACCTCATAGCTGCCTGAATGAGTCAACTCAAAAGGTCGGAGCCGATATATCGATATTTTCTCAGAAAAAATATAAGGACGACCATTCTTCCCGCTGTCGTTGGTAGAAAAAAAAACGGGACTTCGACAATCGGTATTCCGGAAAAATCCGATATGTGACGAAACCGAAGGGCAGACCCATCGTACACCTTTTATTTTGCCACTTACTTGCAGTTATCCGTATTAGGCAAGTTGCTGTCGCCAAGCGTGGACGTACATCGCTCATCGCTTTGCTTCCAATTCTTGCTCTACGGGGGATAGGCAGACTGCTAGCTCGTTAATGTACAGATTGTGCAATAATAAATCTATATTTAAATACACAGCTCTAAAAGCGGCAGTGTATCTACAATGTACAACTGACGTTTTGTAAGTCGATATTTCGATATTTATTCCGTAGATGTATCGAAACGACTATCGATATGTGAGCCCAACCTACATAGATAGGAATGATCATCAAAATAAAATAAGAGAATTCAGAGCTCGAACAGAAAGGTTTAGGTATCCGTTTTTCCCGCGCGCTGTTCGGGAGTGGAATGGTAGAGAGATACACTCCTGGAAATTGAAATAAGAACACCGTGAAAATTCATTGTCCCAGGACGGGGAAACTTTATTGACACATTCCTGGGGTCAGATACATCACATGATCACACTGACAGAACCACAGGCACATAGACACAGGCAACAGAGCATGCACAATGTCGGCACTAGTACAGTGTATATCCACCTTTCGCAGCAATGCAGGCTGCTATTCTCCCATGGAGACGATCGTAGAGATGCTGGATGTAGTCCTGTGGAACGGCTTGCCATGCCATTTCCACCTGGCGCCTCAGTTGGACCAGCGTTCGTGCTGGACGTGCAGACCGCGTAAGACGACGCTTCATCCAGTCCCAAACATGCTCAATGGGGGACAGATCCGGAGATCTTGCTGGCCAGGGTAGTTGACTTACACCTTCTAGAGCACGTTGTGTGGCACGGGATACATGCGGACGTGCATTGTCCTGTTGGAACAGCAAGTTCCGTTGCCGGTCTAGGAATGGTAGAACAATGGGTTCGATGACTGTTTGGATGTACCGTGCACTATTCAGTGTCCCTCGACGATCACCAGAGGTGTACGGCCAGTGTAGGAGATCGCTCCCCACACCACGATGCCGGGTGTTGGCCCTGTGTGCCTCGGTCGAATGCAGTCCTGATTGTGGCGCTCACCTGCACGGCGCCAAACACGCATACGACCATCATTGGCACCAAGGCAGAAGCGACTCTCATCGCTGAAGACGACACGTCTCCATTCGTCCCTCCATTCACGCCTGTCGCGACACCACTGGAGGCGTGCTGCACGATGTTGGGGCGTGAGCGGAAGACGGCCTAACGGTGTGCGGGACCGTAGCCCAGCTTCATACAGACGGTTGCGAATGGTCCTCGCCGATACCTCAGGAGCAACAGTGTCCCTAATTTGCTGGGAAATGGCGGTGCGGTCCCCTACGGGCACTGCGTAGGATTCTACGGTCTTGGCGTGTATCCGTGCGTCGCTGCGGTCCGGTCCCAGGTCGACGGGCACGTGCACCTTCCGCCGACCACTGGCGACAACATCGATGTACTGTGGAGACCTCACGCCCCACGTGTTGAGCAATTCGGCGGTACGTCCACCCGGCCTCCCGCATGCCCACTATACGCCCTCGCTCAAAGTCCGTCAACTGCACATACGGTTCACGTCCACGCTGTCGCGGCATGCTACCAGTGTTAAAGACTGCGATGGAGCTCCGTATGCCACAGCAAACTGGCTGATACTGACGGCGGCGGTGCACAAATGCTGCGCAGCTAGCGCCATTCGACGGCCAACACCGCGGTTCCTGGTGTGTCCGCTGTGCCGTGCGTGTGATCATTGCTTGTACAGCCCTCTCGCAGTGTCCGGAGCAAGTATGGTGGGTCTGACACACCGGTGTCAATGTGTTCTTTTTTCCATTTCCAGGAGTGTAGTATGATTGTGGTTCGATGAACCCTCTGCCAAGCACTTAAATGTGAATTGCAGAGTAATCATGTAGATGTAGATGTAGAAAAATGCCTGGTGGCGCAGGGAACCGAGCCCGCGGTCTCCGCACAGCACTGAGTCGCACTGACCACTCAGCTACGAAGGCTGACAGTTTGCAGCATATAGCACTTCAAAAATTTTAGATTTTTGCTCTCAAATAAACTTTACAAAATGTTTTTAGAGTTTTAATTTTGCAACAATTGTAATCAAATCAGATGTAGTTTTCTCCTTACATCTTTAATACACTAACTTTAATAGAAATTAAAATTGTACCTACGAAATTACATGTATTACCCGGTGGCCTCAGATGCTGCTATATTTGCTGATTTTACAACTTCAAATGTTATTTTGATAGTTCTGTAGCTGTTCTAAGTTTCTTGAACACTACTGTATTATATATTTAGTTAAAATAATAAAGCTGTAATGATAAATTTAAAATATCTTGACATCACATGCGCTGTTGCATCTAGTTGCTGCCTACTGTTTCCCTGTGGGTGACCTTTGTACTTTTAAAACATCCTAATTATTACGAAGTTAGAGAAAAGATATTTTTATTGCCAAGATCGCATAAACACTTCTTTATTTTCGACAATCGGTTTCGTCAGACTTTGCTGTCATCTTATGGTCTCCAAAAATGTTTGACAGGACGTGTTCATTGCGGGCTGAAACGTCCTGCCAAGTTGTCGTATACTGGATAAAATGTAGCACGATATACAAATATAATGTGCCACATTTTATTCACAAATATTACAACTTGACATGACGTTCCAACTCATAATGAACATGTTTTGTAACAACGTTTTTGAAGACCAGATGCTGACTGCAGTCTGTCGAAACCAGTTGTCGAAAATAAAGAAGTACTTATGCAATCTTGGCTATAAGTTTTTTTACCAAGGAAAACAGATCGATCCTCCTCATCTCTCTACATGAGAAAATTCAGTTCACATTGCGGTGAAAAAAAAAAGGCTCAGACATTTTTAGACAAATAAAACTATATTCATAAGTTTAAAATAATTAGATAATAGCAGTAGGTACTGTCGCAGATTCCACACTGGTCACCGAATCGTTTCTCTACGGCCACCAGCTCAGTGCTGTGGTTTTAAAACATACCATACATTATGAAGTTAAATTAAAATGCACTTATTTTATACTGATAAAAGCGCCAAACATTGTAGCTAAATTTTACAAATTTCTGATGTGCATGGCCATCAGATGACTTCTGGACTGAATCAAATCTCACTTTTGAAAAGCCCAAAGAATTAATGGATTTAAACACTGTTTTAAGTACTATCTGCTACATGTTTTGTGCTACGTACACCGTGGCCAGTTGGAATGTGCTTTTCTTGACCAATATGATACATTAAATGGAAAAATGAAGTACGAAACGGAAATTTACTACAATCAACAGGTGGAGAAGGAAGTTTATCGAAGATTTTACCAAAAAGGTGACTTTGAAGAGGGACACACGATACAACTTCCAGTAAGAGTTTTTTATTGCTGCATTTAGCAGTAAAATGAAAAAGTAATAGTGGCTACTGAAAACTGGTGTGTGGAGAACAGATCATAAAGGAAGTTGGTTGTACCAATTATGTAGAGATGACAGGAAAAGATCAATCACTGAAAGGCGAAAGACTTTAGACAAATGCTAAAAAAATCTCTCAAAAAGTTATGTGCATTCCAGAATTGTGACATTCCTGTATCTTTCATTGAAAAGATAAATGTATAAATGACTAATTGTTTTTTCTATAATATGTAGCCCAAGTATCGTAAGCGAACTAATGTAGGTACGTATTACACCAAAATGTAGCTATACGCTTCGGCGAAGTATCGTCTGAGCTCAAGCGAGCCTGCAACGACCGGTCCTAAGTTATTGCGATTCAGGACACTGGCTATTGTACGCCTTGCGTTAACCCGTCGAGGACCATTAATTTCGCTCTCAGTACACCGAACCATAAAAAATCTCCGGTGGTTCATGATCGGCTAGCACAAGTTCTGAGCACGTTTCGCACATTTCGTCCCACTAATTCATTGCGAAAACGCCCCCTTCGTTTCCGCATTATTTCAGCCGTGAACTTCGCCGACGTAACTACAGATTGCCAACTGCGATTCGCCCGCATGCTGCAGCGGTTACTCTTTCTCCTGCGAGAGCAAAATGATATAATCTGCGTCTGCCACGAGCGTCTGAACATGGTAATATTTTTGCCGTGATGTTTATGGAACTTAATAATAGTCCAAGAGATAATATTTAAGTCTTTAGTCATTTTACCTACCGCTGTCTCCGATTATCACCGTGTAACTCGTCTAACAGCTCTGTGTACCTAGAACTGTGAACAGAATGTCGTAGACATCAGCTTAAGTTACTTAGATCGTCAGCACCGGATTGTACACAACCATGGCGGCAATGCGTCTACTAACAGCTTCTTGCACAAAGGCTGTTGCTGCAGTTTTTGTTGAAATTCAGTTAAAAGCAAAATGCCTCTCAAAACGTGTGTTTTCAAGAGGAAGTGGTAATTGAAATTCATTATTACGATCTGCAATCTCACTCAAGTGTAACAAATGGTGCGTTGTACTGTAACTGTCTCTAAAAGCCAGTTTTATTCCCGTGATTAATATCGAGGGATTTACTAGGCGGTTGATGGAAATTTTGATAATCACCATGTACATTCCGGAGGTAACGTTGATATATATATATGGTCTTCTTGTCTCGTCTTCCTCATTTCCTGTTGTGTATAATAACTACTGCAAAGTTCCAGTTCTGAAAAATTGTCTATCTCCATGTGAACCTTGTCTATCAGACAGAGTCAACTGCATTAGCTATGAGCAAGTACCGCCGAAGTAAACACACGTTCGACTGAAACGAGATATACTTCACTTTGAAAGGAGATCAAAATAAATTTTAATGAACGCAACTTAATGCTGTTAATAGGACACCAAAATCTTGTATAAAGTGATAACCATTCCACTGAAAGGTTTCTATGGCAGATAAATAATATAAAACATTAAGGAAGCATGTTAAGCCATCTCAGAATCATTTCCAGAACGATTTTTCACTCTGCGGCGAGTGTGCGCTGAGTTGAAACTTCACACCAGATTCAAACTACTGACTGAGACTTGGACCTCTGACCTCTGACCTCTGACCTTTGCCTTCTCTGGGCAAATACCTGCGCTAGTCAAGAAATGCTCACGACGACACATCACAGCTTTACACTCACCCATAAGTCTTCCCTACCTTAAAAACTGATTATAAATCCTCTTGTATACCAGGCAGGAAATTGAAAATCACTTCATACTCCGTTGCAGGCTGAAAATTCATTCTAGGAAGCAAGTTCCTAGGCCAGCGTTACTCAAACTTCCTTGGCGACGAAATCCTTTTGAAACACTAAATATTATATGGATCCCTGGAATCAGAAAAACACAATGACTTTCACAACACTATGCTAAACAACACAAAATAATATAATACAGAAAATATTACGGCACTGAGTCAGCTGCAAACTGACAATAGCGTTTCCATTTAACAGGAGATATGAAGTTACTTTTATTTTTTTGTTTTTGATCAACTGTATAATGTCGGGCTCGATAGATGAGAGCTAAAGACTGATCTCAGGTGCAGCAACAAGTCTATTGCGGCATTTTGCCTTTGCAGCTGCATCTGTTGAGAGTCCTGTTTCAGACATATATGATGTTGGAAAAGGGAGAAGAATAGTCAGAGCCCGATGTTAAGCTGTGGGTATTCATGACGAACCCTCTGCCAAAACTGGTCAAGTATCCAGTCCAAAAACATCAGTCGACTCATCCATGTGCAGTAAGAATTTCTTGTGTTGAAGGCGATCAACTAGTTTTGTTTATACACTCCTGGAAATTGAAATAAGAACACCGTGAATTCATTGTCCCAGGAAGGGGAAACTTTATTGACACATTCCTGGGGTCAGATACATCACATGATCACACTGACAGAACCACAGGCACATGGACACAGGCAACAGAGCATGCACAATGTCGGCTCTAGTACAGTGTATATCCACCTTTCGCAGCAATGCAGGCTGCTATTCTCCCATGGAGACGATCGTAGAGATGCTGGATGTAGTCCTGTGGAACGGCTTGCCATGCCATTTCCACCTGGCGCCTCAGTTGGACCAGCGTTCGTGCTGGACGTGCAGACCGCGTGAGACGACGCTTCATCCAGTCCAGTGCTCAATGGGGGACAGATCCGGAGCTCTTGCTGGCCAGGGTAGTTGACTTACACCTTCTAGAGCACGTTGGGTGGCACGGGATACATGCCGACGTGCATTGTCCTGTTGGAACAGCAAGTTCGCTTGCCGGTCTAGGAATGGTAGAACGATGGGTTAGATGGCGGTTTGGATGTACCGTGCACTATTCAGTGTCCCCTCGACGATCACCAGAGATGTACGGCCAGTGTAGGAGATCGCTCCCCACACCATGATGCCGGGTGTTGGCCATGTGTGCCTCGGTCGTATGCAGTCCTGATTGTGGCGCTCACCTGCACGGCCCCAAACACGCATACGACCATGATTGGCACCAAGGCAGAAGCGACTCTCATCGCTGAAGACGACACGTCTCCATTCGTCCCTCCATTCACGCCTGTCGCGACACCACTGGAGGCGGGCTGCACGATGTTGGGGAGTGAGCGGAAGACGGCCTAACGGTGCGCGGGACCGTAGCCCAGCTTCATGGAGACGGTTGCGAATGGTCCTCGCCGATACCCCAGGAGCAACAGTATCCCTAATTTGCTGGGAAGTGTCGGTGCGGTCGCCTACGGCACTGCGTAGGATCCTACGGTCTTGGCGTGCATCTGTGCGTCGCTGCGGTCCGGTCCCAGGTCGACGGGCACGTGCACCTCCCGCCGACCACTGGCGACAACACCGATGTACTGTGGAGACCTCACGCCCCACGTGTTGAGCAATTCGGCGGTACGTCCACCCGGCCTCCCGCATGCCCACTATACGCCCTCGCTCAAAGTCCGTCAACTGCACCTACGGTTCACGTCCACGCTGTCGCGGCATGCTACCAGTGTTAAAGACTGCGATGGAGCTCCGTATGCCACGGCAAACTGGCTGACACTGACGGCGGGGGTGCACAAATGCTGCGCAGCTAGCGCCATTCGACGGCCAACACCGCGGTTCCTGGTGTGTCCGTTGTGCCGTGCGTGTGATCATTGTTTGTACAGCCCTCTCGCAGTGTTCGGAGCAAGTATGGTGGGTCTGACACACCGGTGTCAATGTGTTCTTTTTTTTCCATTTCCAGGAGTGTATATTGCTTGTCGTCTCATTTTCGGCTGTAACGCACTGAGAAGAAAA
The DNA here is from genome assembly GCF_023897955.1 of Schistocerca gregaria. Classification (NCBI taxonomy): domain Eukaryota; kingdom Metazoa; phylum Arthropoda; class Insecta; order Orthoptera; family Acrididae; genus Schistocerca; species Schistocerca gregaria. Next base: position 926,260,262 of record NC_064921.1, on the reverse strand, counting down.
AAAATAGCTTTTTATATAACCAACGTTCAATATTTATAAGAGTTGTTCTTCTCATTGTATGACAAGACTTGTTGTGCTTTGTCCTTTACTTTGCTTCTATATTGTCGGAGCCCTCACGAAGTCATAGCAAAGCTCCATGGAGCACCCTTTCACTATCGCTGACCTAGACTGTGACTAAACAAGCCATTTCGGAGCAGTATCCTTTCTTCCAAGCGTGATAGTCCCGCAAGGTATAAAAAACAAGATATGGAGATAGGAGTAATGGTACAGACGGGCGTGAAGCTGTGAGGACGTATTGTGAGTCGTGCATGGATGTCTGTCCACAGAGAACTTTCCCGCGGAAAGCACAGTAAGCCGCCAGAAATATTCACCCAAAATCATCTATTATTAAGTGTAATGACGCACTTTCTACCATTAAAACCGCCATTTTTGTACTGCAGAACACGTTCGGATGGTAGTTACTGCAAAACAACCAGTCAACTTTTAGGTGCTGTCTGCAGTGTCCAAGGATAGCTGTTCGCTGTGCGTAGCACCTGAAACTGAAAGGTTCTCCTGCAGTTACGTCCTGTAGTTTATTGTCAAATGCCGGTTTTAACTCTAGAAAGAGCATAACGAAAAGTATTCGTATCATTCAGATGATTCGGGTTTCTCAACTTGCCAGCATCTCAACTCTTCGTAAACTTAAAATCGTATTGTGTTTGGAAAAGGATGAACCCTATGTTGAAAGAATACTTCGATAATGTCCCTTCAGTATATGCAGATGAGATTTTGGTATGATCTAGTCGCCTGTGCTTTGAGACTTTCAGAAATACGGACAGGCTTCAAATACTTGATGAGATAGAAAAAATTCAAATAATTTTGCTACACTTATCGCAGGCTGGTTTAGTAAATGTGAGCGTCTTGGGCAGGACCTGAGTGTCTGTCAAAAGAAATCCAAGCAGATATCTCTTCAGTGAAACACGGATGGATAACTTTAAAGACGAAGTGTTTCGGAACAACATCACAATTCCGAAGGTAGCAAGAGCCGACAAGTGCGAGAATTGTCGTGCAGTCTGCTTAACAGCTCATCCACCCAAGTTGCTGACAAGGGTAGCGTACAGACGAAAGGAAAAGAAAATTGAGGATCTGTTAGATGGCGATTAGTTTGGCTTTAGGAAAGGCAAAGGCACCAGAGAGGCAGTTCTGACGTTGGGGTTGATATGGGAAGCAAAATTGAATAACAGTAAAGAAACGTTCATTGGATTTGTCGATCTGCAAAGAGCGTTCGGGGGTCAAAATGGGGCAAGATGCTCGAAATACTGAGAAAAAAAGGGATGAGCTATAGGAGAAGACGAGTGATGTACGGTATGTACAAGAACCAAGAGAACAATACTAGAAGACTAAGGAAGAAGTTCTCTAATTAAAGACAGGGATGTAGTCTTGCGCAGCTATTGTCCAGTCTGTACATCGAAGAAGCAATGATGGAAATAAAAAAAAGATTCAAGTGTGGAATTAAAATTTAGCGTGAAAGGATATCAACGATATGATTCGCTGATGACATTGCTGCCCTCAGTGAAAGTGAGAAAACTATTACAGGATGTGTTTAATGCGATGAAGAGTCTAAAGAGCACATAATCTAGATTTAGAGTAAATCGAAGAAAGACGACAGTAGTGAGAATCAGCAGAAACGAGAATTGGGGATCACAAAGTAGACAAAGTAAAGGAATTTGCTACGTTCACAGCAAAAAAAAAAAAAAAAACCTATGACGGACCATGGACAGTGGTAAGAACGGAGCAGGAGAAAGTCAAACCTGTGAGACGTGGTGCTACGGAAGAATGCTGAAAATTAGGTAGACTGATAAGGTAAGGAATGAAGTGATTCTCCACAGAATCCGGACGAAAGAAACACATGGAAAACACTGACAAGAAGAAGGGACAGGATGATAGGACATCTGTTAAAATACCAAGGAGTAACTTCGATGCTACTAGAGGCAGCTATAGGGGGTAACAACTATAGAGGAAGACAGAGATTGGAATACATCCAGCAAATAAATGAGAACGTATGGTACAATTGTTACTCTGAGATGAAATTGCATGGAAGAATTACGTTCGACCTTGCACCACGTTTAGGTTACTAGAGGAAAATAGGCTATTACTCTACTACTCTGCTGCTGTATCCATCCAGATTTCTTGCGCACTCGCGTTAGCGTGGATGTGTGTGTGTGTGTGTGTGTGTGCGTGTGTGTGTGTGTGTGTGTGTGTGTGTGTGTGTGTGTGTGTGTGTGTGTGTGTGTGTGTGAATGTTTTTAAGATAAAGTAGCAGAGACCATGCTCGTGCAATAAGACAGACAGGAAGTGGCGTTGTCAATGACTCGTATATCAGGAAGTTTTGGAGGATATGTCACTTAGATAAATTACTGATGCAGAAACACGAGTGAGTGTTTTGACATTGTATACCTATAACTGAATAAAGTCTTTTGAGGCCTCTAATATCTACAGAAGAAATAAATTTTTATTAGCTACTGGCTTCGATTATCTGATCATAATCAGATGCTATAAAATTCTTTAAGGCTTCCTACCTGACAACTTTGTTATTGCGTCAAACGAAATAAAAAAACTATGGTGCGTTACGGTCATCAATACTGAAATGTGGTACATGGTTAAAAAATTTGCTGATAGTGGCAGTGACGCATAATTATGATAGTTTTATTTGAACCTACAGTAGGAATCTTCCCGTACAGGTTGCCGTAAGTAATTTCATGATAGATGATAATCAGACGATCGTAACCAGTAGTTAAGAAGGATTTATTTCTTCAGAGGGTCTTGGATTTGCTGAAATATGATTTTTTTCCTGTCACTACAATGTTTCGGAGGTTAACCACACTAAATCAGCACCGGTAATTTTAAATGTAAAGCCAAAACTTTTAAGTGAAAAGAACTTGTAACTTGTGAAAGCTACTGATGGTGTGTGTGTGTGTGTTTGTGTGTGTGTGTGTGTGTGTGTGTGTGTGTAAAGATAAAACCTTCTAAAAGGCTGACGTGACTAGAGGCACGAAAATTTTGAACGTAGATCAATGACGACGAAAGATTGATGGGACACGAAATTTAGTAGTTTCTCTACAATACGCAATTGCATTAGAGAAAAAAATCGTTTTACGATCGGTGTTGTTACTTATGACGGAACTAAAAGAAGAAAATAGATTTTATGGAATCGTCAGCGAACATGATGAAAACTGTATACTTTCCTTACTGCTGAATGTGGTTCCCCGAGAGGCAAACCAGTTTCTTACGTTTGGCTGTCGGATGTCAGCAGAACCACTCCATCTCCAGTTATATCAGGACCCTGGAAACGATTCTCTGATATTCTGGGCTTGCAGATACGCTGAGCCTGCGACTCGTGAGGATTCACGTCTGACGCATATTGAGGGATTTGATAGAAAAGGGAAAGAGTAAACGCGAAAGCTGTAGGAAAGAGTCATGTGGAATTGCACTGCAAAAACGAGTGTGCGACAAGAAGAATACCCGCTGAAATTTTAAAAACCAAGTAAAGGAATATACAGGGTGAGTCAGCTAACGTTACCGCTGGATATAATTCATAAACCACATCAAATACTGACAAACCGATTCCACAGACCGAACGTGAGGAGAGGGGCTAGTGTAATTGTTTAATAAAAACCATACAAAAACGCACGGAAGTATGTTTTTTAACACAAACCTACGTTTTTTTAAATGGAACCCCGTTAGTTTTGTTAGAACATCTGAACATATAAACAAATACGTAGGTTACAGTATCTCTGGATGTAAATAACATTTTACAATGCAACAAACGGCACTGATTACGTATTTGTTTATATATTCAGATGCGCTAACAAAACTAACGGGGTTCCATTAAAAAAACTTAGGTTTGTGTTGAAAAACATACTTCCGTGCATTTTTGTATGGTTTGTATTAACCAATTACACTAGCTCCTCTCCTCACGTTCGGTCTGTGGAATCGATTCGTCAGTATTTGATGTGGATTACGAAATATATCCAGCGGTAATGTTAGGTGACTCACCCTGTATAAGTAAATTAACTGTAGATTTATTAACACATGTCAGACTACAATGTTAAACCTGTTAAAAACACACATGCCTTCGATTCCTCATGTCTAAATCGAAATTTAGGAAGAAGTATTTGCTGGTCGTTCACATTCGCCAGATGTTTGTATATGTATATACGAGTATACAAAGTTTCATACTGAATGTGTACTGGAGTACAGGTATTATCCATGTGCACCTAGCTTCAACAAAATAACGCACTACTTTAAACCATCCGCTTCCGAGAGGCTATGTATTTGAGACACTTAACATTGTAATGTCTCATTTATAGCCAACGAGTGAAGGTTTTCGATAGGGCAAAAATCCCATTCGAGTAAACAACGAAAAGATTCAGTGAAAGAAAAAAATCTAAAACTAAAGAATGAAATCACCACTTGGTATTAACACTTGCAGCAAGTATGCTTTAGAGAGAAAGATGTATTCGTTTTCTTGACCCATTTGATGAAATTAACTCGTGAGACAGAGGAAGTAGAACAAATAGCAGGAAGAGGACAAGTGTTCAAGACGCAGATTTATCTTGTGTGAAGCTATTACACAAGAACAGAGGAACAGAAAGGGGAGTTAAGGTTTCGCACAGAAAACTGCTGACTCCTACCGGATATATAACCTCAGTGTCGACAAAGAATACTGTTCTGCTTGCCTAGCTTAAGTCATAACATTCTAGGATTGTAGTTTCTTTCTTCCGTCGGGTGTTGAGATGATACTGTCATTCGAAATTCAAAGAGCTAATTAAATTATTTTAAGTGGTTTGAAACTATCCTATCCGCAACCATATTGAAGGTAAACAATGTGCGTTGATGGTTTTTGGAATTCACAGGTGTTTCATACTAGTTAGAATTATCTCATTGTGCAGATTACGTGCAGTTTAGAAGTGCCAGCGTAAAGATAAAAGACTTTCAGTTGCAGTAACCCACCTTTCGTATCTGTTAAAAAATCAAGTAAACAAAATTAGAGGTAAATTAAAATGACAGCCATGATTCTATAGCCGCGTCAGAAAGGTACTATGAAAACGGAGCGTTTCATCGAATCAAAGCAATTATGAGAAGAAAGAGTTAAACGCTGCCAAGATAAGAACCGCTAAAATCGTTCAGTGAATTCTTAAGTAAAATTACATCTAAGAGTCTGTCAAAAAATCCTAAGAACTTCTTACACAAAATTAGTAACCGGATCAAAGGCGCCTGTACTGTCATTTAGTACTAGTAAGGACACCTGAAAAGGAGGAAGACAGAAAGGACTGAAATACTACATTCATTCTAAGGGAATTTCTTCAGGTTCTTTCATTTAGTTCTCACACGGATGGCGAATGAATGCAGTGAAAGTCGATCGTGAGCGGATAAATGGCAGCGTTCTGAATAAAGATTCTGGAAAGTTCCACGAGCTATTGACGTCTGAGGAGAAACACGACTACGGTGTTAGGCGTGAGTCAACTTCAATGGCCTTCCCCTCCAAATAAACCAGAGAGGCACCAAATTCAGACCTACTACAACAGCTCACTGAATTTTACAGCGTATGGGACTCTGACAAGATGTCCCGTCGACAGAGATATTACTAGAGACCGAGCACAAGCTTGGATTAAGGATGTATTTGGAGGAAAATCCGAATGACTCTGGAATGGTGATACAGTTTGAGTTAGTTAGGAAGCGGAGAGTGCTATTGGATTTCCCCTCCAAAAACATTTCTTTCAAACTACTTTTTTTATTTTTCGAGAATCTTTAACTGCCTATTAACAGCTTGAAGAGTTAAAATTATAATCCCAATTGCATTTAGAAAATTAGAAAATTTGAAAGGGTGATTTTGTTACATTTGTATTTCGCAGTTTATGCTTCAGCTCAAAGACATTAAAGCTTTAAGATTATAAACAAATAGCTTTCATACAGACTTAGCTGAAGATAATTGGTCTGAACACAGCTTAAAACACCCAGTTAATTAATGAAACAATTCACGCAGTATCACCCTGCCTTTTAAGCACCATGAACTCCGTAAGTTAAATGATGTAGCATAAAAGAAGGTGAAGTTAACTGACTTTATGTTTCTTATAAACCCAAGAGTATCTTTGTTTCTGCATGACCAAAGACGAAATACTCAGCGTTAAAATGACCAGATTACGATTACAAAGTGATTCGGGCAACAGCTCTAAAAATGACCACATAGTGATTACAGAATAAGTCAAACAAAGGCTCTTGTCTCCGAAAAATACATCAAGACTTCAGACGCGCACTGTTCTACTGCCGGCCGCGGTGGTCTCGCGGTTCTAGGCGCGCAGTCCGGAACTGCGCGACAGCTACGGTCGCAGGTTCGAATCCTGCCTCGGGCATGGATGTGTGTGATGTCCTTAGGTTAGTTAGGTTTAAGTAGTTCTAAGTTCTAGGGGACTGATGACCACAGATGTTAAGTCCCATAGTGCTCAGAGCCATTTGAACCATTTTTTGAACTGTTCTACTTAAGCACATTTTCAACCCGCCACCCACGGCTGCCTGTATTGATTATCACCTCAGTACAGCTGCTTTCAAACAACTGCCGTGACACGATCGAAGATCAGTGATTCAGCTTTAATTGAAAAATGTGTGAGTTTGAATCATTCACTCGTGTTCTTGAGACACGTACTGTGGTACACAAAATGTGTTCGCAGTTGCGAATGTGAATAACCAATGGCTATAAATGGATCACGGGGTCTCGTGTTAAACTCCCGGCAGGGTTGGGGATTTTCTCTGCCCGGAGACTGGGTGTTTCTGTTGTCGTCATCATTTCATCATCATCATTCGTGACAGTGGCTTGATTGGACTGTGAGAAAACATTGGAATGCGTAAAAATTTTGACTTTGTACGGGCTCTGATGACCGCGCAGCTGAGCGCCCCGCAAACCAAAAATTGTCATTAGCTGTATAAGAGAATGACGGCCGGCCAGAGTGGCCGAGCGGTTCTATGCGCTACAGTCTGGAATGGAACCGCGCGACCGCTACGGTCGAAAGTTCGAATCCTGCTCGGGCATGGATGTGTGTGGTGTACCAATGTTAGTTAGGTTTAGGTAGTTCTAAGTTCAAGGGGACTGATAACCATATAAGTTAAGTCGCATAGTGCCCAGAGCCATTTAAACCGTTTTGAGAGAATAATGACAACGAAATTTTGTGTTAGACCGGGACTCAAACTACATTTCCCGATTTAGGGGTGCGGACGCCTTAACCACTTTTGCTGTCGGTGTACGATTCAGCGCTAGACCTAAACTTATATGTACTTGCAAACACATTATGTAATTCCCGTGCAGGCGTGGATACTTTAATTGAGAGCCGCTGACCAATATTTTGCGTATAAACACGACATTGCAATGCCTGTGCTGTTAAGAAAAATTATGCAATGCTCCTTCGTACCATGCAAAATGGTTCAAATGGCTCTGAGCACTATGGGACTTAACTTCTAAGGTCATCAGTCCCCTAGAACTTAGAACTACGTAAGCCTAACTAGCCTAAGGACATCACACACATGCATGCCCGAGGCAGGGTACGAACCTGCGACCGTAGCGGTCGCGCGGTTCCAGACGGAAGCGCCTAGAACCACTCGGCCACAACGGCCAGCGCACCATGCATGTCCGAAAGAACATTGCGTCACTCTTCTTATCAAGGCAGCCTCTGCAATACCCTACGTAGCGTGATAGTAATACCTGACAGAACTGCGATTAATGTGACAGAAGCACTGGTCAACATCAAATGGCTCGCATCACGATAACATGTGGCCACACAGTAACGGCAGGCGTAGATCGCGCCGTCTTCCGGCTGTTCCCGGCGGGGGTTCGAGTCCTCCCGTGGGCATGGGTGTGTGTATTTGTCCTTAGGATAATTTAGGTTAAGGTAAGCTTAGGGACTGATGCCCCTTAGCAGTTAAATCCCATAAGATTTTACAAGCATTTGAACATTTTTTGCGCCGTCTTCGGAAACAAACCACAGGCTTTTGCGACGCTCTGGGTAATTTGGCCTTGTGCTTCTCGAGTTTGGTGAAACTACCAATGCCATTTACAGCTGTCTTCCTAGTATTACCTTGGTCTCCGTAATTACTGTTTTACTGAACTGTGGGCGCACACTTGGCTATCACTGACTGGTATTGTTCATATCCTTGTCACACTCGCCAGCCTTCTAGCTCCGTACATGTGCTTTATACTCCTTGAAAGTAGTCCTAGTCAAGCAACCACGACACGAGACAGCACCTAGATAGTGTGCTTTGGTGCATGCAGTTAATCGAGCCATCGATTGTCATAACTCAGATTCATTCGGGAAATTGCGTTAACCATTGTAGCGGAATCAGGGGAAACCAAAATCTGCATGGACGCACTGCGATTAGAACTACCCTCCCCGCTCATGCGTGTTCATTGACTTACCACTGCTCCAAGTCGCTCGTTAAATGGGACTCTGGAGATGATGGTTGGTTTGTGCACCAGTGTACGAGAAGAGCAGAGTTTAAGACATGCCCGGAAAAACGGGCTAGCACTCAAATACAAAAGTTTAGAGATAAGTGTTTCCAGGTGTTGCTTGGTATGTGAACTATCAAAATTAACCTTGGTCTCAGTCCCAAATATTGATAGTTCCCGTACCCAGCAACAGATGGCAACACTTATCTCTAAGTTTTTACGTTTGAGGGTTAGCCCGTTTTCCGAACGAGTCTTCAGTATTTCGTACGTTGTAGAAACCGGACTCGTTTAGCACGTAGTAAGTCACAAGTCGTCTGTAAGATGTGGTGATCGAAGACAGCAAGCCATGAACAGCTATTTCTGGAAGAATACTAGGTACTGAAGGCGTCAATATCTCCTGGATGAGCCGGCCGCTGTGACCTAGCGGTTCTAGGCGCTTCAGTCTGGAACACCGCTATCGCTACGGTGGCAGGTTGGAATCCTGCCTCGGGCATGGATGTGTATGATGTCCTTAGGTTGGTTAGGTTTAAGTATTTCTAAGTTCTATGGGACTGATGACCTCAGATGTTAAGTCCCATAGTGCTCGGAGCCATTTGAACCATACCCTGGAAGAATAATTCTTTCTCTATGTCCATTAATCAATTTGCATGACAGTCGTGATCCATCAACTTACGAGTCTACTCTGGTACAAGGAGGCTATCTTCCCCACAGAGAGTGGAATGCTTTACGAAGATAATTTGCTTTGCCTCAAACTTAGGATTGTTGAAAAATATGTGGACGAGTATTATCAACATAATATTTTCTTCAGCATGAGCGTCTACGACTTTTCGTGTGATACAACTGTGGTTAGTACTGCAGACAAAAGAACTCCTGCTACAGTGTAGCAGCTTATTAGTCAGTTGCTGGTAATCCAACGGCTGAGTATGCTGCCGACACCTGATACTCTGGGTACTAACTGGTACTGGTAGTCATACTAATGGAACTCGACAGTCTAGTCTTTATATAGAAGCTACGAGCCATTCCACACCGCCTAGCAGTGGAATAAAAAATAAAAAATAAACATGGGTTTGTTATGATGTATACTTTGCTAATGAATCTCGTCTCCAAAGGACTTACAGCTTTAATCTCAAACTTAACCTGAACTCACGCTAATGATGTAATAATTGATAAGGATATTTAATTAGGATTAAGTCCTTCGAGCTGACGGAACTATGATGGATGATCGAGAGACCACTGCACGATAGGGACCTATTAATTACTCGCGCGTGCTTCATCTCAGTGCGCGATTTTGAATCGACTGCTGGTAAAAGATTTCACTGACGGTCCGTATGGAGGAGCGAATCCAACTTGCAATACCTACGTCTAGTCGAACGCATCTATCTCACGCGTATAAATGGAAATAAGTACAAAGTGAGCATAAAGGTCATTCTGTGATTACAAATATTTTTTTCCAAAGAGCTACGTTAGCTAAAACTATGCAGTTTTTTGCAAATGGTAGGTTAACTCAGGTAGTTTTTAGGGATACACTTCAACTTGTGCTCTGGCAGCATCTGAATTCTTCTCTCTCTCTCCCCCTCTCTCTCTTTCTCCAACACACACACACACACACACACACACACACACACACACATACACACACACAAACAAACAAACACAAACTCCCTCTCCCTCTCTCTCTCTTCCTCTTTCTCGATACGGGTTACGTAATGTAGGAGTGTTGCTGTGACAAAGGTGTCTGCTCAGGAGAAAAGCAAGGTGTTTTTGTGGTTTCATGAAGTACGACTGCCTATTAGGGTTCAGCAACAGTTCCAAAGTGTCTATGGTCGAGATCCATTATACATGAACTAAAGAACGACATGAAAAGATTAAAAGAGACTATCAGTGTTGGGGTCAAGGCATTATGAATGACGACACTGTTGATACCGTGTGTATAACATTATAACGTAGGCCGTGGATATCCACGCGTAATGTTTTCAGAGAAACAGATATACCTTACAGCACTGTGACGAATGTTTCACACAAGCGGCTGCATTTTCATGGATACAAAGTGCAACTCCTGGAAGCTTTGCAGGCAAATAATAGGGCCAGAGGAGCAAATTTTGTTAGGAACTCACTGGAACGAGTGATGCAGGCAGTGGATGTCTTTAAAAGTTTGTTTTTCCGACCAGGTGACTTCCCACGTCGCTGGGAAGGTAAGCAAACGTAATGTTCGTATCAGGGGGTGGGAGAACTCGCATGTGGGACAGATGGAAAGTGAATGCGTGGTGTGGCTTAATGCATAACACAGTTACTGGATCGATCTTTTTCACTGAGACAAGCGTTACGTTGCAGTTTATCTATACATGTTGGAACTTTACGTCGCCCCGTATATATATTATAGGAATTATGGCAACTTTAGGTGGTGTTTCAACAAGATCGTGCACCGCTGGGTTTATTTTTTGCCAGTTCTTGGATGAAACCACGACCACCAGACGTACCCTCCTTGCTTTTTGTTGGGTTACGGCAAGGATAAGTATTCACTTTACCCTTTCTCGATGTGTAAACTCTTACGGAACGAATAAGAGGCTGCAGAAGCAGTGATTGGCTCTGAGCACTATGGGACTTAACATCTGTGATCATCAGTCCCCTAGAACTTAGAACTACGTAAACCTAACTAACCTAAGGACATCACACACATCCATGCCCGAGGCAGGATTCGAACCTGCGACCGTAGCAGTCGCGCGGTTCCGGACTGAGCGCCTAGAACCGCTAGACCACTGCGGAGGCAGTGATTGAAAAGTTGTTCGCAAAGACGTGCAGAGAAGGTGAGCATCGCCCAGACTTAAGCTACCATTTACAACAAATATATATTCCCCAAGCCACGATACAGTCTACGGTGGAGGGTACATTTTACCACTACAAGTCATTTCCTTTCTTGTTCCACTGTGAGAAACTTCGAAATACTTGTTCTGACACTGCGAAAGCAAAAGTTTGCTGTGCTAAAATTTCGTAACGAGTTCATTTTCATTCCAAATTTACTAGCAAATTCTTAATCAATGGCTATAAACTATTCAGTATTCTCAGAAGAACAAACAGGCCTCAGAGTGGGACGTTATTGTAATGGTAATATATTTGTAATAAGACAAATTACTGAAAGACGTCGGTAATTTTGATTAGTAATGCATTTAGCATTTATTCAATTTGAGAAAGCCTTTTAAAAGGTCAGAAGAACTCTTTCACAAAAATTATTGGAAGTCAAATGTTTTTCTAAACATTAGAAGTAAATTTGTATATAAACAAATAGTTGTAAGATCAGACTCGAAAAGACACATGAAATTTTAATAAATCAAGGTGTTCGACAAGGGTGCAATCTATCAGATACTTCATTTAATTTATATATTGACAATTTAGTAATGAAGTGGAAAGATGAAATACACTTAGCGATTAAAATAGGGTCTTGCGTACCGTTACGAACTCTGTTATATGCTGATGGCCAGATAGCTATACAGGAAACATAACATGAAACACAACATAATTTACAAAGAGCAGTACACAGATTGAGCCAAAACACAATACATTTCAATGTAGCTCTATACGAAAACGTGAGAAAGATAATGGCTTTCAAAAGAAAGAATCCAGTTAGATCGGAAATAACGATAAAAGAGAAAATTTTAGAACAAGTATCGCCCTTTAGTTATCAAGGACGTGATATTAGTTTTAACTATAATAAAGACATTGAAAAGAAGGATAATAACTATCAAGCTATCAGCGGAACAGCAGAAAGATTTTTGGGAAGAAAAACAAGAAAAGAAACAGAAACGAAAATCTGTAGGGTTTTGGCCTTACCTAATCCTGTATGTGGTTCCGAAACATGGCCAGTAACAAAAACAGGAAAATGACATATACAAGCAGCAGACATACAGTTTATGAGATAAGTAAGAGGCTGTAATAAAATGGATAAAACAAGTGTTGTATCCTACCCATTTGTCAATATGGGGTACCCAGGAAACCCGCTTTCTCGGATCGCTGGACAACAGTTCGAGTAAATGGTATTAATGAATTTCATTACAAGATGACATGATAGCAACAATTTACTTTGTGTTTAACAGATATGTTGCAAGCAAAGGGCGACAGACAAAATAAACGATGATCTTCAATATATACAATTCCTAAGTCGCTGGTCTTGATGCTGCTGTAGAAGTGAGCTCCAACCAGTCGGCGCGGTGATTATGTCCTCTTCGCATAGGGGGCGTTGTCGTCGCGTTGTCGTCCTGGAAAAGGGTCAGTCAGAGTGCAATTGGCTGAAGTCTCCTTCACAGCCCTCTACTCTCTCTTTTCGGACTCGTGTGCTGGCGCTTGACTTTACGCAGTAACAATAAGAAATTAAACAATAAGGTCAGATTTAAAAATGACAAGATAGAATAAAATAGAATGAAATGGATCATGTTGACAAACTGACAGAACATAGATAGTCAAAAAAGGTAATGAACTATCGGCCGACTGGAAAGAGAGAAGTAGGCAGACTTCATAAGAGTTGCGTGGATTGATGACAGAGAGCAGAACAGGTAGTTAAAATACTAATCCTTGAAAGGAGCTGATGGCATTATGTAGTCAATGTGTACGAAACGAGGGAAAGGGAGACTTCTTTGAAAGTTACTTTTCTTATGAAACTGTAAAATATAATCTCTAAATGCACTCCCCGCACCTGGAACCATTGGAAGTTCGTTTATGGAGTCAGGTACTTGTGAGAATAAATAAAAATATTTATTCTTTCCGTGTTATAGGTTTAAGCGCCTGCTACACAATGTGCTGTTACTATTGATTAAGAAGTAATTGCTATGAATTTGCATTAGGTGTATCATAAATTTTATGGTAATATAAGACTACCTATAGAAGATGTAATATACGCAACATTGTTACATGTACCGAAGAGTACGACTGTTGTCTCCGCTCCCATCTTCTCTGTGTCCACAAAAAGGTAGTGACTACGGCGGTACTGTAAAAAAGCTTAGTAAATAACCGATTGATCCATAAAGCTCGAAACTGTATAGCGTGCAAAGCAGTAAAATTATCAGTACGAACTCTAAAACATTAAAAATTATAGCATGTGTCTTTCTCCTCTGTCTTCTCATTTTCAGAACACCTATGTGGTACTCCTTTATGATTACACAGTTTTTATGCCATCCCACACTACAATTATAAGGCTGCTATGAAAGATCCTCTCTAGCAAGACCAATAATTCGTCTTTAATTTATAGTCTGCAGTGACCAATATTTAACCACGGTATCCAAAGAGACCTGAACTCATTACAGACTCAATTAAAAAGTCGGAATTAATTTCCCTCTGCTTTCATTGCCTCCAGCACAGTGATACAGAAGCACCGCAGGCGCTGGTTCCGCAGCGAGCAGCCACGTTTCTGTTTTTTTTTTTCCTTTTTTAATTTAGCTTCCGAGCCTAATTTTGCTCGCGCATAAAAATCGGTTATTTGCAACGAGAGATGGAGCGGACGCCGGCATATCGGGTGCAGACGTGACTCGTAGCCACGAAGCCATAAACTACTGTGCTAAGACGGCGGAGCGTCGTATTTCATGTTGATGTAATTATTTTGACCTCGGAGTATTAATGGCGCTATTAGGCGACAGCGAGGTGTAATTTACGACGGCGCAATTGACTTTAAATATAGAAGGCAGCGCGTCGTTCCTTTGTAAGCGGCTGAGCTTCTGGTGGCTGCGGGGAAAGTCCTTGTCGCAGTCTGAGCACCCGTGGGCCGTCGGTTGCGGCAGCGGAGAGCCCTTCTCTGAGGCGTGGCCACGACTGACGCGGGGGCAACGAGTTTCCATCTCTTCCCTACCTCTGCCAGCAATGCTACCTACGTGATTATTTACAGTCGAGCAAAAGACGTTACCTTCCTTGCACATTCTCTTCCTTTTATTATTCCACCGCTGTATTCTTTTTAGGCAATTATCTTTCAGACCTTAACTTTTGCCGGCTAATTGAATGTTCAAATAACTTACGGGTTTGCTGCCGCGTGACGTCGTCGAACACCGCCGACATTTCGACAGGAGCACACCGTGCCATTCTCAAGGCACAAATGCAAGGAAGAAGAAATGTGAAAGCAAATTTAATACCTCGGTTCACAGAGGAGAAACAAGGAAGACACCACACACAGAATGACTCTGATGTCTTAGTCAGTTTTGATGTGGTTTCTCATTTCACTCGCGTTCCTCTCTCTGATTCGTTGCACCTAATTGACGTTAAGTTTGGTGTCGAGTTAACAAATTTGTTTCGACATGTGCTGACTTCCACTTACTTTTTATTCAATGGTCAGCACTACGAACAGACTGATGCACTTGCAATGGGAAGCCTGTTGTCACCTATTGAGGCCAATTTGTTTATGGAGGACTTTGAGGAACGTGCATTGGAGTCAGCGACCTTGAAACCTGCGGGTTTTCTCAGATATGTAGACGATACTTTTGTTGTTTGGCCTCATGGTAGTGAGAATTTAAACCGGGTTTTTGGAACATCTGAATTCAATCCACCCGAATATTCAGTTCACTATGGAGATGGAAAAGAATGGATGCCTTCCCTTCCTTGATGTGTTAGTCATTCTATTTATAGGACATCCTGGGACATTCTGTTTATAGGAAGCCCACCCACACTGACTTGTGTCTGCGTGCTGATAGTTGTCATCAGCCAGCTCAGCGTCAGGGAGTACTTCGCACCTCGGTTCACAGGGCCCCCGTTATCTCAGACCCTGAAAGTTTGCCAGCTGAGCTAGCACATCTCGAAATCACATTTCGTCAGAATGGTTATAGTGAGAGGCAGATCAAACGTGCGTTGTGCCATCAGCCTTCTGTGCAACGGGTGAGTGACGATAGCAATGAAGTGGCACCTAAGTCTACGGCCTTTTTGTCTTACACAGGAAGCATTTCCAACCGGATTGGCCGTATTTTGCGGAAATATGATGTGAAATGTGTTTTTCGACCACCTTCTAAGATTAAGGCACTGTTGTCGTCCGCAAAAGATGATCTTGGTTTGCGTAAGGCTGGGGTCTATCGTATTCCTTGCAGTTGTGGCATGCCATATACTGGCCAGACAATAAGGGCTGTGGAAGACCGGTGTATTGAACATAAGCGTCACACACGCTTACAACAGCCGAGCAAATCCGCTATTGCAGAACATTGCCTTGACACCGGTCATCCTATGGAATACAACACCTGGCTTGCACGTCCTGCTATTGGGATAGTGTTATTAAGAAAGCTGTTGAAATCAGACTATCAAGCAACCTTATTAACAGATATAGTGGATTTTGTTTAAATGCTGCTTGGAATCCTGCTCTGTCTCTCATCAAAACACAGAGGGACAGAATTAGTGCTACCTCACCTGTTGATTAATAGTAACTATAGACATTTTTGATGTTGGTTATCTTTGTGTTGACACTTGTTCTGTGTGTGGTGTCTTCCTTATTTCTCCTCTGTGAACCGAGGTATTAAATTTGCTTGCACATTTCTTCTTCCTTGCATTTGTACCTTGAGAATGGCAGGGTGTGCTCCTGTCGAAATATCCGCGGTGTTCAACGACGTCACCCGGCAGCAAACCCGTAAGTTATTTGAAGTATCCTTCAGTTTTAGCGGGACGTCAGCTGGAAGCAAAAAGGACTGCTGCTGAGCAGTCTCGAGGCAATGTCCATCTACATGTCAATATGGCCTGTCTTGGTCGATTCTGAAGAGACCATCGAGATCCACTACTGCACTGAGATACAGTTTCGTCGTCGATATTTCGGTAGGTTCTTCATAAGTTCCTGTCTTTTTACCTCTTAGTACCAGTTGCATCAAGCACAATCAACTACTACATTTACAATCCAAAACTAATAATGTGTGCCGTGGGTTATTTCATGTACCCCTGTCACCTCCCCCATCTCCTGTCACAGTCGCGAATGCTGCATGGGAAGAACGTTTGCTGGTACGCTTTCTTGTGAATTCCAATCTCTCTAATTTTATCGTCGCGGTCTTTTTGCGATATGTACGTAGAAGAAGGCAATTTGGTTGACTCTTCTTGTAACAGACATCCTGTTAGTCAAAGAAGTTGACCAGTACAGTGTCTGTTATTGACATTTCCAGTAATGTGGCACTGTCGGTACTGGCAGAGAATGTACTAACATCAGCATCAGCACTTGCTTATCTGCAGTGTAACGATACAGCTGAGACAACTGCATGTGTCGTATCAGCATCATCACTTTCTTCTCTCGAAGGTTATATGATGAACCACATCTGGCCATGTGCCAGGGCATGAAGGGGGGAGGGGAATGGGAAAAGTCCACCTGCCCACCTACATGTCTCCACTCACGGCAAATGGTGGCGATTTTTTTAAATTTGCATATAAGTTGTAATATATTGTCCCAAATGAAACATCCCCCCCCCCTCCGCTCCCCCTAGCCCCAAGTGCCACGTTCTAACGCATAGGTAGTTTCGTGAAAGTTAGTCGAGCATCTGTTCTATAATAAATCGATGTAGGTCATTATCATTGCCGGCCGCTGTTACCGAGCGGCTCTAGGCGCTTCATTCCGGAACCGCAGGTCCGATTCCTGCTCGGGGAATGATGTGTGCTGTCCTTAGGTTAGTTAGCTTTAAGTAGTTATAAGTCTAGGGGACTGATGACCTCAGGTGTTAAGTCCCATAGTGCTCAGAGCCATCTGAACCATTTTTTGCTACAGAAGAATGTTAAAGATTGGATGGGTCGGTCCCATAACTAATACGAAAGTGCTGAATTGAATGGGGGAGAAAAGAAATTTGTGCCATAACTTGACTAAAAAAAGGACCAGCTGCTAGCACACATTATGAAACATCAATGAACCATCAGTATAGTACTGGAGAGAAGTGCGGCGGGGGGGAGGGGGGATATAGTACAGGTAGAAAAGAGTTGAATACAATAGACAGGTCAAAATGGCCACAGGCTGCAATAGTTAATCGGAGATAAAGAGGCTTGTACAGGACAGAGTGGCACGGAGAGCATGAAACCAGTCTTCGGACTCAAGACGTAGGGTATTTACAAAGAACAATGTGCCACATCCACTAAAACGCCAGCTTATTCACAGGAAGTGCTACCGCTCGCGCTTGTTTCCAAATTATACTTTTCCTGATGGCTTGATAAATAGTCCGTGGATTTAATTGGCAAAGTATTTGTTCTGTAATTAAGTTAAGCGACTATAAGTCAAATCATTAAGAACAATATAATCAGCAAATCAAGAAGAACGGTGGTACATCATGTTAACACTGTAAGTAGGCTGGTTAGGTTTTTATATTGGTAACGCCACGTAGCGCTCTGTATGAAAATCACTGGCTGTGCTGTGTGTAGTCAGTGACTGGTTTGCATTGTTGTCTGCCATTGTAGTGTTGGGCAGCGGCAGCTGGATATGAACAGAGCGTAGCGTTGCGGAGTTGGAGGCGAGCCGCCAGCAGTGGTGGATGTGAGGAGAGAAATGGCGGAGTTTTGAAATTTGTAAGACTGGATGTCATGAACTGATATATATACATTATGACTTTTGAACACTATTAAGGTAAATACATTGTTTGTTCTCTATCAAAATCTTTCATTTGCTAACTATGCCTGTCAGTAGTTAGTGCCTTCAGTAGTTTGAATCTTTTATTTAGCTGGCAGTATTGGCGCTCGCTGTATAGCAGTAGTTCGAGTAACCAAGATTTTTGTGAGGTAAGCGATTTGTGAAACGTATAGGTTAATGTTAGTCAGGGCCAGTTTTTTTGTAGGGATTTTTGAAAGTCAGATTGCGTTGCGCTAAAAAAATATTGTGTGTCAGTTTAAGCACAATCTTGTATAATTGTTCAAAGGGGACGTTTCAACACAGTCATTTTCAAGCATGTGGCTTCTTGTTTTGGACTAACACTCCGTAAAGGCTTAGAAACCCGAAAATAGTTGTGTAACGAAGATGTCCAAAAAAAGTTGGTAGGGGAGGCGTTCTACATCATGTATGGCCTAAAGTTCCAAGAGCGTACGTTCCTTGAACAGTCAAGCCGTATGTTACTTCCTCCTACGTAAATCTCGCGAAAAGACCACGAAGATAAAATCAGACAGAATCGAGCCAACACAGTGGCTTGCCAGCAATCGTTTTTCGGCGAACCATACGCGGCTAGGACAGGAAAAGGGGAAACTGATAGCAATACGCAGAGTAACCAGTGCCATACACGGCTGGGTAGTTGGTAGAGTATAGATGTAGATGTAGGGACACAATCGTTCGCTGTCAGTAATACTTCAAATTAATCAAAAAAGATCGTCCAAAAAATTTTGGGCATGCAGACGCATACATTTCACTGCTTCTTGTAATATTTCAACCGTATACACCTCAGTCATCTTCAGAGCGAGCCAGGCCGAAGGTACACGCTCGAAATTTTAGTAAAAGCACAGGAATTTGTACGGCTGGACGCCCGAAATTTCATGGAGCAGTCATCGCGCAGCGAAAACGTGAAGATAGTCAAACAGTACTCGTGAAAAAAATTTCTCACGCTGCATAAGAATGATTTCCCTCCTATTTTCCGACTGTTGAACTAAACATTGGCGGTCATCGCTCTTTATGGACGCGACATGTACCGCATCCTGTGTCTGCTGTGGGTGAACTGTACGTGAGCCAGTTTGCACGGCTACCGCATTATGGACGTGGCATGAAGCATGGCATGAGCTCGACGCTATAGGCGCAAATGCAAGGTGGTAATGTTTCCTTTCGTCCCTCCCCCTTGCCCACCTCACCCTATTCGTTCCCGCCACTGCCGCCCCCTCTCCGGCGTAAAATGTAATATTACGTCAGTCGATCAAGGACACTCAGAAAGGACTGGTGTATAACAATGTTAATATCATTTTAATGTTCTGCTGCAGACGCGTCCCGACTTTATTTGGCTGCCAATGCGTAGTCGCCCTCTTGTTGTGATCACACAGCCGAGAGCGAAGTACGTCCAGAAACTGCGTGGCTCGTTACAATGAATAGATTCCTGGAACATACGCTGATGAGCAAAAACGTTACGACCACATGCTTAATAGCTTGTTCGTCCGTCTTTGGAAATAAATACATAACTTATACTGCGTATCAGGGATCCGACAGTTTGTTGGTAGAGTTGTGGAGGAATGTGGCATTAGATGTCTACGTACAGGTCACGTAATTCGCTTAAATAGTAGGCCGCTTATTTGCGTACGGGGAGATAGTGCCAGACGGTGACTCAGATGGGTTCCATAGGACTTATAACAGGCGAATTTGGTTGCCGGGAAATCAGTGTGAGTTCACTACAATGCTCCTCAAACCACTGTAGCAAGGCCATGGCTCGAAGACACGGGCAATTACACTACTGAAAGATGACATCGCCGTCGGGGAAGACATCAAGCATGAAGGGATGCAGACGGTTCGCAGCTGTATGTGTGTCTTCTATTACTACCATAGGTCTCATTAAAGAGCAGGAGAATGTCTCCCACTAGCCTACGTCCGCGGCGCGCTGCACGTTTCGAGCCGCCGTTTATCTCAATGACGGCGCTTATGGAGATGTCCATCGACTAATGTAGCAAAAATGTGATTCATCCGAAGGGCTGACAGGTTTCCATTGATCGACAGTCGAATCCCGATGGTCCCGTGCCCACTGCAGTCGTAATTCACGTTGTCATTAGGTCAACATGTGAACACGTAGAGGTTCAAATGGTTCAAATGGCTCTGAGCACTATTGGACTTAACTTCTGAGGTCATCAGTCCCCTAGAACTTAGAACTACTTAAACCTAACTAACCTAAGGACATCACACACATCCATGCCCGAGGCAGGATTCGAACCTGCGACCGTAGCGGTCGCGGAGCTCCAGACTGTAGCGCCTAGAACCGCATGGTCACTCCGGCCGGCACATGTAGGGGTGGTCTGCTGTGAAGCTCCATGTTCAACAATACTTGTGCGTGCATGAGCGTTGGGCTCTTTCGGCAAAGATGACACAGATCACCATCTGTCCTAATGTTCAGAGCAGGCAAGCCTCCGAACCTGTGTTCTGTGAAGAGTCGTGAGCATGCAGCCATTTAGGGTCTACTGGTAGTTTCACAGTCCTTCTGCCTCTTTCCGTAGATGCTCATGACAGTAAGACGTGAACATTCGAGCAGCTTCGCCGTTTACGGTATACTCGTTCACAGGCTTTGCACAATAATAATCTGCCCTTTGTCAGAATCGCTCATCTGAATGGATTCCTCCGTTTGGATCCCATATCTTCGCTGTGTTATCCTCTGTCCATGGCTGCTCCTCTTACATACAGGGTGTACATAAAGTCCGGGAACACTCTCAGTTATTTATTGCACAAGAACCAAACATTGTAAAGAAATCATACATATATCATTTTGAAGAGAAACCCTGAAAGTTTTTCTCGTGTATACCGCCACAGTGTAGTTTGGTAATTTGCCGGTAGTCAGCGCTAGTCGCAAACATGGCGAGTTCAGATGCGGAGCGAGCTTTCTG
Organism: Schistocerca gregaria; assembly: GCF_023897955.1. Classification (NCBI taxonomy): domain Eukaryota; kingdom Metazoa; phylum Arthropoda; class Insecta; order Orthoptera; family Acrididae; genus Schistocerca; species Schistocerca gregaria. Next base: position 926,239,327 of record NC_064921.1, on the reverse strand, counting down.
TGTGTTGGAGTTCGAGAAAAACAAGTTAGCTACACCTGTTCATCGGATGTTTAGAACCAAGTTCGATAAGAAACCACCAATAAGGAAGGCCATTTTCACTGGCACAACAAATTCGCTACGACGGGTTGCTTGTGCCCTGCAAAGAGAAGCTGACGTCCCAGTGTGAGTAAAGTGAACGTCGAGCGCGTACGACAGACATTAGTAATGAATCCAAAAAAAAAAAAAAAAAAAAAAAATCGGTGCGTCGTGTATCCCGTGAACTCACCATAGTTCCAATGCTATGGGACTCTCCGTTCATCTATCAGCAGGATGGGGCTCCACCCAATTTTCATCGTGAAGTTCGTGGGTACCTGCCGCAGCGATGGATCGGCCGTGCTACAGAAGGGGACAGCTGTTTCATGAAATGGCATCCCCGATCACCAGATATCACTCCGTGTGACCTTTTTCTGTGGGGACACATTAAAGATCTGGTGTATATACCGCCTCTACCACGTGATGTAGCAGAGCGCCGTAGAGAAAACGGGAAGCGACTGCTGCCACAGTCGACGATGCCTTGCTGGGACAGGTATGGCAAGACTTAGATTACCTACCGTATTGACGTCTGCCGGATCACTCATGGTTCGCATATCGAAGATTTGAAAGAAAAAAAAAACCCTCAGTGTTTCTCTTGAAAATGCAAATGTACGATATCTGTGCTGTGCAATGTTTAGTTCTTGTGCAATAAATAATTGAAAGTGTTCCCGGACTTTACGTAAACCCTGTACTTTTATTACCACGTCACGTGTTCGCAACGCCACCAGGTAGCATCCAGCGTCGCGGTGGTCGTGGTCATGCTGTTTTGGCTTATCAGTGTACTTTCACAAACATTAGCACATAATGAAATTACCACTTATAGTTTCGCCTGGCCGCTCGGCAATATTGATCAAAAAATGGTTCTGAGCACTATGGGACTTAACAGCTATGGTCATCAGTCCCTTAGAACTTAGATCTACGTACACCTAACTAACCTAAGGACATCACACAGCACCCAGTCATCACGAGGCAGAGAAAATCCCTGACCCCGCCGGGAATCGGACCCGGGAACCCGGGCGGGGGAAGCGAGAACGCTACCGCACGACCACGAGCTGCGGACCCGCTCGGCAATATTGATCGATAAAATCTCCTAACTTTATCATGTACACGATAGTTAAATCTATGTGCTGACAGTCGTCATAGGAGAACCGTCAAATAATACTGGGTGACCATAAGAGAACGCTACAGTCATAAATTTTAATAGTTACAACAGTAAGCTGTGTAGAGTATTGTTCCACACCACAATTAAAAAGTAACTGAAACAGTTTTAGGTAAGTGGATTTTGTATTGTATTGCATTGTAGTGAACTGAGCAATTAGAAACGGCTGAGAGGCTCGTCCCCGCCGTAGCCTCAGTGGTACACAACCCCACAACAGGCTACAGCAGTCCACTCACCCCACCGCCGCCCCACACCGCACCCACGGTTATTGTGCGGTTTGGCCCCCAGCGGACCCCCCGGAAACGTCTCACACCTGTCGGGTGTAAACCCAATGTTTGCGTGGTAAATTATGGTGTACGCGTACGTGGAGAACGTGTTTGCGCAGCAATCGCCGACATAGTGTAACTGAGGCGGAATAAGGGGAACCAGCCAACATTCGCCGAGGCAGATGGAAAACCGCCTTAAAAACCATCCACAGAGTGGCCGGCACACCGGACATCGGCACTTATCCGCCGGGCGGATTCGTGGGGATCGGCACGCCTTCCCGCTGGGAAAGCAGGGCGTTGGACCGCACGGCTAATCCGGCGGGCTAGGTAAGTGGATACGAGAATACTGCTTTCCCAATTTCCCGCTTGCAACATCGCATACATCAGTAACGCAAAATGGCGGTTCCATACTGTAAAGCATTTCTTGTTCTGCAGTTTGCTAACAGTGAATCTGTAATTTCAGCTTCCTTAAAGTTTAGTTGTGATTCCACATGTCGCAAAAACATTAGCCGGTGGTATAGTCAATTCGAAACGGTCGGATGTGTGTGTAAAGGGAAAACCACAGGACGTCCAAAAATATCTGAAGAGGATGTTGACCATGACACCAAAACAAAGCATCTCGCCTTCGTAGTCCTAGGAAGAGTGTTCGGAAGCTGCTCTTGAATTTCGGTTGTGAAAGAAGTCAGTGTGAAATCTTCCAAGAAAATATTTATATGTTTATCTATGCCTGTTCATGTTGGTACATGCTTTAAAGCCAGACGACTATAGTGTCCGTCATAACTTTGTAAGCGAAGTGCTACTGTGGGAAGATCTTGAGGTATTCATGGTAGAGCCAATTTTTCACATAAACTGGAAGGTGTGCGTAAAGACCCATAATGTTGGTCTGTGGGGATCAGAACAATCTTCAAGAAGCTGTACAAATCTGTGAGATTCCCCAAAATTAAACACCTTCTGCCCTTTTTTCCAACGTCAACTATACACATTATTTTGTTTCACTTAAGCTACCGTAACAAGGGTGGCTTATTACGTTGTAAGAATGCCTCTTTCCTCAGTTAGAAGGTGAAAATGAAAATTTTAGTTGGCCACAAGATTGATTGAATGTGGATGTCCGGCCCGTTGGATTCCACGTAATGGTCCATGCAACAGAACTCAGTTCCCCTGGCCTCAAAGATAACTGACATCACGTCAAGCGACCACTATATAATGATTTGCCAGAGCTGAAATACGGCACGGAAGAAGCTATTGCTTTCGTTACTCCATACTTGCACGATAAAGTGCAGCATAACTAAAGGTGCACCAGTTCAACGTTTGTAAGAAAAACTCGGTTGGTTTACCTTAAGTTTGATGTACTACTGTTTGTAAACAGTGTCAATTAAATTGTTATACATGGCGGGGAAAAATAGCACGACAAAAATGTAATTAATGTAGAGTAATGAAATTTTCGAAATACATTTGTGTAGATAACATATTAAAGTGATTAACATTGCAGGATCACAGGTTATTGTAAGAGCGAGACAACCCACTGCAAACATGAAATGCTGGTACAATAATAACCAGTGTAACCGTCAGAATATTGAATGCGAGCATGAAAACGTCCACGTATTGTATTGTACAGGTGCCAGATGTCAGTTTATAGCACGGAGTTCCATGCCTGTTCCACGTGGTAGATCAATACAGGGACGGTTAAAGCTGGTTATGGATGAAGTTCGATTGTCGTCCAATGATGCCCAATATATACTCCATTGGGAAAGATCCGGTGACCGAGCAGGCGAAGGCAATATGTCAACACTCTGTACAGCATTTTTGGTTACAACAGTGGTATGTGGCTGAGCGTTATCAACATGGGAAACAAAACCCTGGAATGTTGTTCATGAATGGCAGCACAACCAGTAAAAACACCAAAATAACGCACAAATTTGCAGTCAGGGTGCGTGAGCTAACCACGAGAGTGCTCTTGCTGTAACATGAAATATTGCACCATACCACAACTCGAGGTGCAATTGCAGTGTCTAGCACGCAGACCGATTGGTTGCAGGCAGTCAACTGGCCTCCTCCTAACCTAGACGTGGACTTCACTGGCTCCCAGACAGAAAGCTTTCACCAGAAAACGCGACAGATCTCCAACCTGCCCTGCCTGCAGTGAACCCTCGCTAGACACCACTGAAGTCTCAAATGCTGGTGGTTTGGGGTGAGTGGAACGGACGCTACAGGCGTCTGAATTGGAGCTGTCTTAGAAGCAGCCGATTTGTAACAGTTGGTTGTGTCACTGGGGTGCCAACTGACGCTCACCCTGCTGCCGCAGATGGAGTACGATGCGCCAGAGCCATACGCCGAGCACAATGGTCTTCGCTCTCGGTAGCACCACGTGGCCGTCCAGAACCAGGGCTTCTTACCACCGCACAGTCCCGTGACGAACGCTCCCAGCAATGTACCGTGACTACATACTTCCTACGTCTTTCTGAAATATCCGAGGAGGAACACCCAGCCCTATAACAAGGTCTCACAAGGAGACGGCACGAGCGTGGGGTCGGGGATTTGTCCGAAATTTTGTGTGGTGAAAGACCGACCCATAACATCTCACGTGGTTAAAATATTGGGACGCACTACCCGGAAAATTCAGGGAAAAATCGATCCAACGTTTCTTAGTTGCCTTATGAGTATAAAATGTTAGTCCACTGCCAAGCAGCCGTCTGGCCTACATGTTTACGGCTCGGACTCCTACGCCAGAGGTCGTGTGTTCTATTCCTTCTCTGGCACTTTTCTTTCTTCTGTTTCATTTTCTTTCTTATTCCACCAATTATTCAGAAAGTTTCCCAAACCTACATTATCATTAACAAATTAGTCATTATTGAATAAAAATTTTTTCTGTCCAACAACACAATTCATGGCGTTGGGTTTCCCATTTTTCATTGTAAACTATATGAGGAGAATCATTGGGTTTTTAATCAGAATAACAAATTGAATTGGGAAACATTAAATTTTTATACACATAATAATTATAAACAAGAACCGCAGTGGTAATTATCGTAAAAACAAACAAAACAATAATTTTTGCGGCATCTTGCACAACATATAAAAGCGGATTTTTTACAATCTGTACAAAAATATGACCCATTAACATTTAAGAAAATGTTTTGAGTTCCTGATAATTTTGAGACGAACCAGGCGTACTGAATCATGTCTCGGAATATTGGTGACGATAACTGATGGTGAATTATAGAATGAATTTTTATACAGTCTTCCCGGGAATTAATTTCACGATTCTCCTGTAACAATGTGCTGCAATTTTGCAAGCAACAGAAGAAAAAAAAGAAGTGCCGGAGGAGGAATCGAACCCGAGACCTCTGGCGTAAGGGTCAGACAGCTAACCATGTAGGCCAGACGCCGGGGCGGCAGTGGACTAACATTTTACACTCGTAAGAACCTAAGAAAGTTTGGAGCGATTTTGGCCGGGATTTTCCGAGTAGTGCGTCCTAATATTTTAACCACGAGAGGTGTTAGGTGTCATCTTTCACCACACAAAATTTCGGTCGTGCCGTCTCCTTGTCAGTCAAACTCAGTGAGATGTTGATAACGGCATCTTTGTAGCCTCAAAGACATTCTTGACTAACATCAACTCACTATACCCAATCTGAAAGATAACTGACGCTCATGGCCGTTAGAGCGTGTATTTAAATTTGATTTGGACCCTCATAGAGGCACTGCTAAAGCCAGTCTTGCGTGACAGACGTGAAATTTGATGGATACCAAGTTTTGAGTGTAGAAACAGACCTACCAACGTTCGTTTATGTCGCACAGCTCGTTCTTGATGTGATTTTTTTTTCCGACAAAATGTTTTACCACTGAAACCTGGACAGTGCTTTATGAATTTTGGAGAGGGGAGAGTAAGAAACAACCCCAACCCTGAATGCGTGGCTCCTGCAGTGTACGCCTGTTCCGCTGCCCCTCCCCGTGTTGTCACGGCCGCTGTTTAGGCGGCCCTACCAGCATTTGTTGATCCCGGACTAGGAACTTGGCGGTCCACTCAGCTGCGGAATGCGGCGCGGAGCCCCTAGGCGCGATCGTAACGTGCAGTAAGGCCCGGGCCTCGGCGCCGTTGGCCCCTTTGTTCTGTTTGAGTTGGGGGCGGTGGATCTGAGCAGCGGATCTCTGCCTGCGGCGGTCGCGGAGTTGCCGGCCGCCGAACAAAACGATCCTCCACCGAGGAACGCCGCAGCGGCAGAACAGGCCGCGCCGTGAAAAGCCGGCGGCTACTCTGAAGAGCCCGCCTAGCAGAGCAGGGAGCGGCGAGGGGAGGGGGTGCGGGGAAGCGGAGGCAGGCGTAATTACACAGGCGGGCCCGCAGCTATCGGGAACGGAACAGGTTGGCCGGCGCCGGATAGCTGGAGTGACGTCACGCCGTCATCACGGCGGGGACGCCGCCGATCCCAACGCCCACACGGTCCCTCTCAAAACGGCTGGCAGCACCGCCGCACCGCAGGTGAAATTAGTATCTGAATTACTGCCGTGCTTAAATGTGGCGCTTAAAAACCCATTAGTATTGCACACTGACAGAAAAAAAAATCGCAACACCAAGAAAGAGTTTTGCGGTATAAACGAAAGTTGATAGGTGTGTTTCTACAGCTGAAAGATGATTTCTATTTAAATTTCGCACCAGTCGCGTAAGAACGGTGCGAGGAACTCCGCTATATGGATGCAAATCAGATTTACCTTAAATACAAGCTGTAACTGTCGAGAGCGTTTCTTACATTTGAGACTGGACGTGGGGATGATGATGATGACGTTTGGTTTGTTGGGCGCTCACTGCGCAGTGATCAGCGCCGGTACAAAGTCCCAATTTTTACACAATCCAATCTAGCCAGTGTCACGAACGATGATGATGCTGAAGAAATGATAAGGACCACACAAACACCCAGTCCCCGGGCAGAGAAAATCCCAAAGCCAACCGGGAATCAAACCTTGGGCCCCGTGAGATTTGTCGTGGTGAACCGATGTTAGTGAAGAACGTCCTTCAAGGCGACAAAGAAAGCCATTACCAACACTCACTGGGTTTGACGGAGGCCCTGTAATATGTCTGCATGTTCCTCCTCGGATACTGCAGAATGATGTGGGAGGAGTGTAGCCACAAGAACATCATTGCTGGCAGCAGTGGTCATGGGAATGTGAGGTCGCAAGGAGCCCTGGTTCTGAACGGCCACGTGGTACTACCGAGAGGGAAGACCGTCGTGCTCGGCGTATGGCTACGGCTCATCGTACTACATCTTCAACAGCAATGTGAGCATCATTTGGCACCCCAGTGACACAGACAACTGTTACAAATCAGCTACTTCAAGGAGAGCTCCAAGTCACACACGTTTAGCGTGCACTCCACTGACCCCAAACCACCAGCATTTACGACTTCAGTAGTGTCTAGCTAGGGCTCACCGAAGGGCAGGGTGGCGATCTGTTGCGTTTTCTGCTTCTGCCTGGGTGCCAGTGATGGCCACGTTTTGGCTAGGAGTAGACCAGTTGAGGGCCTGCAGCCAAACTATGTGTGTGAAAGACATACCAAACCTACACGTCGATCTATGCTCTGGGTGTAATTCCATACGTTGCGCTGCAATATCTGAACAACATTCCCGGCGGTGTTTTCCAGCAGGATAACGCTCCCCCGCATATCACTGTATTCCCGCTTATTCTACATGTTGCCTTCCCTGCTGTCTGCAGCCGAGCACGTGTGGGACATCATTGGGCGAGGCTCCAGCGTCATTCACAACCAGCATTAACCGTCTCTACATTGACAGACCAAGTGTAGCAGGCATGAAACTGCATCACACAAACTGACATCCGGCACCTGTTCAACACAATACATGCATGCTGCATGCTGTCATGCTTGCATACAATATTCTGACAGTCACGCCAATTATTAATGTACCAGAATTTCACGTTTGCAATGGCAGATCTTGCGCTTACGGTACCCTGTGATCTTGCGATGTACCAGTAACTACTTAAATATATTAATTAGACAAATTTATTCCCGTAATTTCACTATTCTACATTAATGTCTTTTTGTTTTGCAGGTTTTTCCGTCAATGTATTTAGAATCCTTAGCAAAAAGTGTTAATGCGCCTCCTATGTCTCCTAGTGCTTTTGAACACTGAAGACTGCTTCTTTATCTCTGATGAAAGATAACGCAGTGATAAAGGTAGTAAATGAGTGTCGCGTAGTGCTCTATGGAACCTGCGTAGTATATCGATAGGCAAAGTGGTCCTAATCTTATGTAATAAGTTTACGGTTAATAAGTTTTTAACCTTGAGCTTTGTGGGGCATTTTCTTATTAGTAGTGTGACTTTTGCGTTGATGACGAATATTAAGCGGTAGCAGAATGCCTGTTGGTTCATAGTTTCTGCAGAACTACAAATGAATGATGAGCGTACCTTTTACAGCCATGACAACAATGACAGAGGAGGTACTTAAACTGATTGACAAAAGACAGAAAGGCATAAATGTTCAGGAAAAAAAAAAAGACAGAAATGTAACACACCAAGAAGATACTTGAAGAAATCGAAACAGAAAATGCCATCGGAATGACAGATTCAGTATGTAGTTAAGTCGAAATAACTTTTGCTTAAATTAAATGTAATGGGGTGTCAACATTAGGGATGCAATCAAAATGTCACTGTTGACGTATAGAGGAGAGAAACTGCTCGGATCGCACGTGTTACTGTTGTATCTACTTGAAGTATGTTAATTAGTTAATAACACCGTTTGCTGGGTTTCTGTATTTATTATTTATTTAATTGTGACCGGTTTCGTTGGTGTTGCTTACCGTTGGTTACACGGCCACCATTTGGTTTGACTGTGGAATGGACCACCGAAACCAGTCGTAATACAATAATTAGCTAATACAGGCTCACAGTGGACGGTGTTATGCATTGCATCATATCAGTTTATCAGCTGCTGTCCCATTATCCGTTTGAAGACGAACGTATAAAAATTCTTTGGAAAGTGGTTGAAGGACGGCGAAATTAGGAATATGGGACAGGGTGTTGCACGTCTATGTCTTATCACAGAACATGGACGTCGGAGGCCTGTTAGTTCTGTAAAGTCAGGATAGGAAGCGATCTGTGGTAAATTTAACGACAAAGTAAACAGCTCCTGTAGGCACAATTGTGGAGCACACAGTGCAACGCACATTTTAGAACACGAGACTGTACAGCAGAGCTCTCTACGTATTCCCATGTGCCTCAACGACATTGCCTGTTACGATTCCAGTCGGCACGGAATCATCGAGATTGGATGGGGGATTGGTAGAATGATGTTACATAGTGTTACATAGTTGGAAGAATCAAGTTTCTTGTTATATATTAAGTTGATGGACGCCCTTATAAAGGGGACGGGCCGCTCGAAACGTGAACGTTCATTTGGACTTCCACGCGACCTCTGGTAGTAATCGAAAGCGCCTTGACAGTTGCGGACTACAAGAACATTGTCATCTTGGAAAATCGGGTTTTCTGCCGATAATCCGCATCGCACTTGCACGATATTTCGATCGCGTCGCTCGAAATCTTCATGAGGTCGTCCCTATGTGGAATGAGTCCAGTATTGATGCCAGTGTGGTGTGAGGTGGTCCGTCACCGGTCCGTGCCGTGCCAGGCGAAGCGTCCGAGGTATGCGTTGCTCAGTAACATCAACCGTAGAGTTTTCTAGCCGTAGCTGTTCCGGCTGCTCCGCGCCTACTTTTTGGCTGTTGTCACTTAATTTTGACATCTGACGTTTTGTTCCACCTCCAAGTTGTAATGAGTGTTCAATCTTCTGATTACCGTAATTTAAGGTTTCCCGTGGACTACACTGTACCATTACCGCAGCCGCCCGCTTCAGGCGCGACCGCTAGGGGCGGATGTCGGATTATTTTCTGGCCGTTGATACTCAAATTGCCGTTAGTTCCCGTAATGACCATCCTCAGGCACTTGCGAGCTAAGTTATGGAAGTATTCGTCAGAAAAGCCAATTTTACGAGATGACAAGGTCTCACCGGGAAATCCCAAAGGTGCGAAAGAACATTATTGCGGACCATCTAAATTCTTTCATACTTGTTGTCTTCCAGAAGGCGAAGGCATCTTCCATAAAATTAATTGCCAGTGTCACAAGGGCGGAACATTTCTACAGTGGTTTGCAGAGCATCAAGGTTAACTCACGATGGTATCTTGGCCACCTAACTCACCTGATTTAACCCGATGGAACCAATCTGGAAAGCTATCGAACGCTTGTTCCGCGCTCACTAACAACGGTTCCTTGATGTACGGAAACTGTGTGTTATGTGCACGGACACAAGGTGCTACATACTTTCGCAAAGGACTTCTGTGAACCGCCCCAAGCAGAATCGTTGTTGTATTGGGTTTCGGAGGCGGCCGAAACACTACTGAGCAGGTTGTCGTAACTTTTCGGCCGAGCAGTGTAGATGTAGAAACTAAAGGCAACAGTTTGTACACATCTGGCAATTGCACAGATGTACATGGGAAAACTATTACGGTTTACAAGCACAGCAGCCACAACTACACTACTGGCTATTAAAATTGCTACACCACGAAAATGATGTGTTACAGACGCGAAATTTAACCGACAGGAAAAAGATGCTGTCATATGCAAATGATTAGCTTTTCAGAGCATTCACACAAGGTTGGCGTCAGTGGTGAAACCTACAACGTGCTGACATGAGGAAAGTTTCCAAACGATTTCTCATACACGTTGCCTGGTGAAACGTTGTTGTGATGCCTCGTGTAAGGAGGAGAAATGCGCACCATCACGTTTCCGACTTTAATAAAGGTCATATTGTAGCCTATCGCGATTTCGGTTTACGGTATCGCGACATTGCTGCTGGCGTTGGTCGAGATTCAATGACTGTTAGCAGAATATGGAATCGGTGGGTTCAGGAGGGTAATACGAAACGCCGTGCTGGATCCCAACAGCCTCGTATCACTAGCAGTCGAGATGACAGGCATCTTATCCACATGGCTGTAACGGATCGTGCAGGTACATCTCGATCCCTGAGTCAACAGATGGGGAAGTTTGTAAGACAACAACCATCTGCACGAACAGTTCGACGACGTTTGCAGCAGCATGGACTATAAGCTCGGAGACCATGGCTGCGGTTACCCTTGGCGCTCCATCATACACAGGAGCGCCTGCGATGGTGTACTCAACGACGAACCTGGGTGGCCGAATCGCGAAACGTAATTTTGTCGGATGAATCCAGGTTCTGTTTACAGCATAATGATGGTCGCATCCGTGTTTGGTAACATCACGGTGAACGCACATTGGAAACGTGTATTCGTCATCGCCATACCAGCGTAACACCCGGCGTGATGGTATGGGGTACCATTGGTTACACGTCTCGATCACCTCTTGTTCGCATTGACGGCACTTTCAACAGTGGACGTTACATTTCAGCAGGATAAGGCACGACCGCATGCTGCAGGTCTTGTACGGGCCTTTCTCGATACCGAAAATGTTCGACTACTACCCTGGCCAGCTCATTCTCCAGATCTCCAGATCTCTCACCAATTGAAAACGTCTGGTCAATGGTGGCTGAGCAACTGTACCGTCACAATACACCAGTCACTTCTCTTTATGAACTGTGGTATCGTGTTGAAGCTGCATGGGCAGCTGTACCAGTACACGCCATCCAAGCTCTGTTTGACTCAATGCCCAGGCGTATCAAGGCCATTATTACGCCAGAGGTGGTTGTTCTGGGTACTGATCTCTGAGGATCTATGCACCCAAATAGCGTGAAAATGTAATCACATGTCAGTTCTAGTGTAATGTATTTTTCCAATGAATACCCGTTTATCATCTGCATTTCTTCTTGGTGTAGCAATTTTAATGGCCGGTAGTGTACTAGTACTGACCACAGCGTGTCATTCAAGACGATCATCTGCATATCGAGCACCTGCAAGCTACGTGGAGAAGGGTGCAGCAGAAAACTGAATGACTGTGCGTCCGTGTTCGGTCAGTTCCAGAGCAGCGGACCACGCACCTGACTTATTGCCGTCATTACACGCACGCGGCTTCCAAAGGTCACCCTCCAAGCTTTTTTATCCTGCTCGCACACCTCGAAAAAAGCAGCCTCCGGCTTGGATTCCTGGGCGCTCCATCCTGCCGGCCAGCGGGAAGGCCCCCCCCACTGCACTGCGCTCCGGCCAGGGAACCACGTTTTGGCTTCTGCCGGTTCCCCCTCTCGCGCCGGCGACCTTCCGCCGCTCTGCCGTCGTGACTACTCGTAAATTTGCGGCCGCTCTGGGCGGGCTTTCTGTCTCCATGCCCCCTGAGAAATAGCGCTACCGTCTCTGCGCATTCGTAACCAAATTTGGCAGGCGCTGTGTAATAAAAATTTCCGCTCCATTGACGCGCAGATTATTCTCTGCGATTCGAGAATCACATACGTAGCGGCTCTGCGTAACTCAAGTTTCGTAACAAGCGATTCGCAGGTATGCTGTATGGCTGGGATGAACTGCCTGTTTTTCCTGCTGTCCCCCGAACCGGTAACTTTGTTAGTCTGCTTTTACTTCAGCGACGATTAGGAAATTGGCCGCCAAGCAGCGTGAAACTAATTTCAAGCCTCGCCGGAGATGCAGCTAGATTTATACACGTGGACTCACTGAAAATGTGTGAACGAATAACTGCAGATCAGTGTTCCTTCTTAATCAATTTTTTAACACTGAGTTAAGGATGATTCCACCTTTTTGCAAGTACACAAATTATTGTTTTGTTTTAATATCCAAACAAATTTCACCATAGTTACGGCATACTCAGTGTATTTATTTTTTTTATTTTTTATTTTATTTTTCAGTATCCTGTGGCTGGCAACCGAAATCACCCGCAGTTTATTGTAGTATCTGGCTAGTCCTGAGCTGTGACAAGGTTTTTCGTGTTTGTCAAACGTATTTTGTTTACGTGTGTCTAAGTTATAGCAACATATCAAGACGCAGTACTAAGAAACAAGAAAGGGAAAAAGTTCAGGTCAGCGACTCAAAACACATTTGACACACAAAAAGAAACCTGTCACAGCTCGGGGCTAGTCAAATACTGCAATGACCACATCATGATCTACTTCAGAAAAGTGCCTGATTTCGGTTGGCAGCCACAGGACACAAAAAATTTGAAGTAAAGGGAAAAAAAGGTACTGAAGATGCCACAATTGTGTTGAAACATGGTTGGGTCCTAAAACAAAGCAGTTATTTGTGTATTTGCAAAAAACGCGGACCCATCCTTAATTCATTATTATTTTCTGCAAGCTCGGGAACAGAGCTCAAAACTCCAATATAAATTGTTAACAGTATTAATCGTCATTACTTTTGACAGTACACAGTGAGGATGTAGATTTGTTTCAACGTACAATCGTTGCACTCAACTTTTTGTACACTTTTACAGTAATTCCCAGAAAGAACGGTCAATATTGCCCGATATGACAGCAGCTAGCAGTCGAAGCAAAAGTGTCTAGCAAACTTTGGCTCTAAAAAGGGTACCTTGAGAACTGTACGTACGCCATCTACGATAATATGAAACATATCTCATCTACTGGAAGCTCTTTGCTTGCCATATTCTGAGCGGTGATCGTATGCACCAGAACAAGAAAATTATCCCCAGTAATCACGGGCATACCCTATGAACTATGAACACTTGTTAATCTTGGCGACAGTGAGACACATATCTGTTCTACCCAGCAAGTGCTCATAGCTTTAGAGCCCATGTTTACTAAACTTTTTTTTTTTTTGCTTGAAATGATCGTTTCTATCATATCCGTAAATACTGACCATTCCCCCTAGGACACCCGGTATATAAATTCTCACAATTTCGATGAGTTTTCGAAGTCAGAAAGACACAGAGAAATGTCTGTATTGCTCACATGCCTACGACAGAGCTGGCACAACCTGTGCAGACAGGGACACAATCTGTGGCATATTGGCGTAATGAAGACGTACGTGAATCAGCTGACCGCCAAAGATGATGAAAGTTGTGTTGCGCCTGCCAACGTCAAAAGCACATTAAAAAATCAAGAACTTGAGAATCCAGCAGTTCCAATCACAGAATAATGTTTTACAAAACTAAAAACTTGTCCTATTTTTTGCTTTAACATGGAGAAATCTATTGCTGAGGCTCATAAAATGCTGGGTAAGACCCTTAGTGAAGCGCCTGTTAGTGAAATAAAGTGCTGGGAATGGTCTCAACGCTTCAAGAACGGTGATTTTGACGTCGAACACCTGCGTAACAATGGAATAGGGAATATTTTCGAAGCTATTGAAACCCACGGAAACAACCGCAGGAGATCGTTACCGAGGCAACAGATGCGTTTGAGCCGAGCATAGAAAGACAAAGGGCCACAATAGAGCGACAGACACGTAAAGGTAATTTTTCAGCCTCGCAATTCTGGACTCCACGTTGCAAAGCCCGTCAAAACATATTAGGAAACATAACTTTAGCCACCATGGTGATCCTCAGTTAGTAAAAGCTGTCAAGATCTCAGAATATTTCATTTATTAAAATGACCAGATTCGGTAAGTTGGCGGCAGATTAAACGTGATTAGGTTGGTTGGTTGTTTGGGGAAGGAGACCAGACAGCGTGGTCATCGGTCTCATCAGTGTACGGAAGGATGGGGAAGGAAGCCGGCCGTGTCCTTTCAGAGGAACCATCCCGGCATTTGCCTGCAGTGATTTAGGGGAATCACGGAAAACCTAAATCAGGATGGCCGGACGCGGGATTGAACCGTCGTCCTCCCGAATGCGAGTCCAGTGTGCTACCCACTGCGCCACCTCGCTCGGTAAAACGTGTTTAAAAAGGACATTTTAATAAAGGAAATATTCTGAAATTTTGATTGATTTTACTAACTCATACTTGGAAACAATGAAATGGGAAGTTCTATCACACCCGCCGTATTCTCCAGACGTTGCTCCCTCTGACCACAAACCTTTGTTGATCAATGGCACACGGCCTGGGTGACCAACGCTTCTGGTCGTATTAACAAGTGCAAAATTGGATCGATTCTTATATCTCCTCAAAAGACGTCGAGTTCTGCGTGGGATTCACATCCTGCCCGAAAGATGGAGAAAGCAGTGACCAGCGATGGCCAATACTTTGAGTCGAACATGAATTGTAAGTTTTTCACAATAAGGCCTCGAAGTTGAGAACAAACAGCGGAAAAAGTTGTAGACCCAACACATACTTGAATACTGTTGTTAAGAAAGCAGAAGAAATTATAACTTAAACCTGGATAACGCCCATAACCTTAGCAGTACGTGGAAGCGAACACTCGCTGCTGAAAAAGCAGAGACATCAACAAGCGCTGACGGCGCTAAGAGTGCTTCTACATCAGTTAGTGTGATGGGACAGAGATCAGTCCCCAATGAACTCAGTTACTGAGTTAAGAACTGTGGGCAACGAGTTCGACGATAGCTGAAGGGTGGCCCTGGTACATTAGTCATGGGGTTTGCGCTCGACAAAAATCATTAAAGATGTACTGCAGTGAAAAAGGGATTCACTAACTACTGAATTAAAATCTGAATCCAAATTATTCTAGTTTTGATTACAATCATTCCGCAGTGTGCATTCTTCAGACATAGCCTTGACAAGAATCTTAACTGGGTTCACAACAAAGGCAAAATTTCATTACGACAAATAAATGAGATAGAACAAGCACTAAACAGCTTGGCAAAGTTCCCGGAAAAGGAATCGAAGAAATGTTTAATATCCTGAAAACTTAATTGCGGGAATATACGACCTCTGGTTGTTATGCGGTGATTGTAAGATCATAACGAACTTAAAGGACACAAAGGTCCAACCTTTTATGTCTAGTCTGTCCATGGATGAGCAAAGATGAATTCAGCTCAGTGACGACAAATCCCTAGCTTCACTCCTCCTTAACCAGTTGGTGCCTTCAGATCACCTTAGAGACGTGCGCTGTTTATGGCCATGAGGCCACCCTCCACTATTCGGCAGACCAAAGGAAGGTTGTGCCTCTCGGAGCACAATGTCTGCTCTCTGCTGCATCTCGTTGCTGAAGCCCAAGTCTCTAGTCTTAACTCCGAACGAATGTACTCACCGACATCTTCTCCTTGAACTCCTGCCCCTAAGTGTCCTCTACCGCGTCTGAGCATAGACCGCGCCAATGAACAAAGTTTAGCCAAATTCTGGTCAATGGCGTAATTTCTAAGACTCTGTCCGATCTCCCACCAAAGAATCGGCGTGAAAGTTCTCCAGTCAGCCGGCTTCTCGACGACGCTTTTTTCTATCATATTCTATCTAGCTATCCTACGTCACTGATTTCCTTTTGTGTCCGGCACTATTTGGTTTCTCCGCGAATTAAATTTCTAGAAAGTCAATTTCTAGACCTCTGCTACCACTTATCCCTAACGTTTGCGGCCCTGTGTTGCTATGGAATTCGTGGTCGTGCGGTAGCGTTCCCGCGCCCGGGTTCCCGGGTTCGAATCCCGGCCGGGTCAGGGATTTTCTCTGCCTCGTGATGACTTGGTGCAGTGTGATGTCCTTAGGTTCGTTAGGTTTAAGTAGTTCTAAGTTCTAGGAAACTGATGACCATAGATGTAAGTCCCATAGTGCTCAGAGCCATTTGAACATTTTTTTTCTTTTTTTGCTATGGAATTCTCTATCCTTCTAATGTGTCCAATCTCCCATAGAAATTAAACGCAACATTTCCGTGACATCCTGCTCTCCACATCACGGCCAATGACTTAATGTATCTGGTACTGGATTGATTTATTGAATACTCATTTCATTAGCAGATGACACAGTGGACAAAATAACTGACAGTGTGTCCCAACAAATTCATTTTTGATATAGCATTCCTTAATCGATGCTCATTTATGAAAGAGTAATGAAGTTGTTCCGTGACTACACACTGCTGGAAACTTTAAAAAAGTAATCCTTCAAATGATTCGCTACGTGATCCTTCCAGTGTCACGTGAGCTCGCTGAGCATTATGTAGTAGTATTAAACGTGTACTTGACGTACAGTACTTTCTCCTCTTCAGCATGCTAGGTTCCTCCAATGACAAAGTTGAATTACACGTCTATATTGTAAATGATTTCCTTCATTAAGTCACTCATGAACTTTCGTCTACATCTACATCTACATGACTGCTGTGCAATTTACAATTAAGTTCCTCGCAGAGGGTCATCGAACCATCTTCAAATTATTTCTCTACTGTTCCACTTCTGAACAGTGAGGGAGAAACTAAAACTTAAATCTTACCATGCGAGCTCTGATTTCTATTATTTTATTACGATGATCATTGCTCCCTATGTAGATGGAGGCCAAAAAAAATATTTCCTCATGCGGAGGAGGAAGTTCCTGACTGAAATATCGTGAAAAGACCCTGCTGCAACTATACTTTTGATCATTGCCAGCCCAACTCGTGTAACCATATTCGTGACATTCTCTCCCCAATTTCACGAGACTACAAAACAATATGCTCATCGTTGTACTTTTTTGACATCCTCCAGCAATCCTGTCTGATGTGGATGCTTTACTGTACAGACTGTTCAGAAATACTCCAAAAGAGACATTCGTTTGGCGTGTTAATTATTATACGTTTGGACAACATGGTTGTGGAGTGACAGCGATTACTATAAATTAACTTAGTATTAAGAAAACAGTCTTAATCGCGTTTTTTATTTATTTATTGCCGATCGGTTCCAGCCCATTGCAGGGGCCATCTTCAGGGTGAACACTGGTCGACTGTATCCTGCCACACCATGGTAGACGTGTCGCCACCAGCAGTCGACCAGTGGTATGTTCGCCCTGAAGATGGCCCCTGCGATAGGCTGAAACCGGTCGGCACTACATAAATAAAAAACGCGATTAAGACTGTTTTTTAATACTAAGTTTATTATTAGCTTTAATATTCGGGGGAAGATGCAGTTGATCCATTGCCGTCTGTCAATAACGTGCGCAGTGCGAGAGAATTCTTTGTCAATCTTCTAGTACGAGGCGGAAATTTTTATTTGGCATTCCGTATATAATGAGGTTCCTAATGACAGAGCAAGGGTTGTACAAGCATTGGGAACGAAATTGACTACGTCCTTTCCGACAATAGCCCTAATGGATTTATCGATGTCACGAAAACCTGTATGTTGAATGCTGGGAGAGGTTACAGCTTCGATACTTCCGAATGCGAGTCCATTGACTCGACTTCTACGCTACCTTTTCGGATACATTATAATAAAGCCTTTGTCATTGCCCAGGTGCTGCCTGTACTTATGCCCATGTTTCAATACAGAAAATGTAATAAACTGCAACAAAATATACATTTGGTACATTTGGAACAATTTTTTGCATAATCATCCTTGATATTGCAAATCAATGAGAGCTTGTAGCACTAGCAACTGGATCATTGGAACTGAATCTGGCGAAAGAATATCTCAGCTGGTCCAGCCGGAGCGACAGTCGTCCCTAGGAGTGTTTCAGGTAGCTGAAATGCCTCTCATCGGTTAATGCTTAGTGTACAGGCGAAGATCTGCGTCACCCATGGAACTGGTTCCATCTTACATTCCGTTCTTTAAAGGAAACGTTTAATACAAGGAATGGGGGGAGAAGGAAATAAGACACAGAAAGAGAAATACGATAATCCCTGATGACATTTAGGAACATGTTGAAAACATAGTTGCCAGAGTAAGAGATCGTACTGTAAACCAAGTCGTCTAAAATCGCACTCCTATGTGGAAAGAAGTCGTTGAGTCATAACAGCAACAACATTTCTAAGAAACAGCATTTCTGTTCGGTAAACCAAACAAGGTCCAAATCATGTCTTTTATTCGCCAGAACGTGGCATTTCGAGAAACTAAGTTCTTAGCATGGCACGCCTATTCGTTATCGTGGACCATATGTTAATGAGTAATGGGAAACAGAAGACAGAAAAGCTAGTATAGCATACAGTCAAAAGAAATAATTTCGTTACACAGATTTAAGAAGGACCGTCATTTATCTAAGTTCTTCGTCTCTTGTAATTCCATTTAGCTTCTTGTAGGGAGCAAAAAGCGCAGCGTGCGTACAATTCTTACGTGTCTAATACGCACTCAACGTAGGTTAGCTACTAAAGAGAATAATGTTACACGTGTGCCTTCTGACGCGTGAAAAATTGGAGACATCACCACACACATATTTAATTTACAGTAGCTAATGAGCTGAGACACACAAATTAGTACCACTTATGCAATATGATCACAGAGGAAACTTCATCCCGTAGCCGAGGTCGCGGCGAAAGCGACGAAGCTCTGGCGGGCGTGCGATCCATTGGTCAATTACAACGAATTAATGATTTGTCATCTGCACAGTTTAACTGTTACTTTCCGCCGTAAAGTGCATGTTCGCAGTATTTTGTTCTTTTCACATAGATGACATCGCGAACCGATCAATCGTAGCTCGTGAAATAAATACGCAAGTGTTTGATATTGAACGTTTCACCTAATAAATAAACTATATGATCAAAAGTATCCGGACACCCCCAAAACATACGATTTTCATATTAGGTGCATTCTGCTGCCACATACTGCCAGGTACTCCATATCAGCGAGCACAGTAGTCACTAGAGATCGTCAGAGAACAGAATGGGGCGCTTCGCGGAACTCACGGACTTCGAACGTGGTCGGATGATCGAGTGTCAGTTGTATCATACGTCTGTACACGAGATTTCCACACTCCTAAACATCTCTCGGGCCCCTGTTTACGATGTGATAGTGAAGTGGAAACGTGAAGGGACACGTACAGGCCCACCTCGTCTGTTGACTGACAGAGAGCCGGCCGCGGTGGCCTAGCGGTTCTAGGCGCTCAGTACGGAACCGCGGGACTGCTACGGTCGCAGGTTCGATACCTGCCTCGGGCACGGATGTGTGTGATGTCCTTAGGTTAGTTAGGTTTACGTAGTTCTAAGTTCTAGGGGACTGATCACCACAGATGTTGTCCCATAGTGCTCAGAGCCATTTCTTGACTGAGCGAGACCTCCGACAGTTGAAGAGGTTCGTAATGTGTAACGGGCAGACATCTATCCTGACCATAACACAGGAATTCCAGACTGCATTAGTATCCACTGCAAGTACTATGACAGTTAGGCGGGAGGTGAGAAAACTTGGATTTCATGGTCGCGCGGCTGCTCATGGGCCACATATCACGCCGGTAAATGCGAAAGAACGCCTCGTTTGGCGCAAGGAGCGTAAGCATTGGACGACTGAACTGTGGAAAAACGTTGTGTGGCGTGACGAATCACGGTTCACACTGTGGCGATCCGATGGCAGAGTGTGGGTATGGTGAACGCCCGGTGAATGTCGTCTGCCGGGCCGCAGCCCGTGGTCGTACGGTAGCGTTCTCACTTCCCGCGCCCGCGTTCCCGGGTTCGATTCCTGGCGGGGTCAGGAATTTTCCCTGCCTCGTGATGCCTGGGTGTTGTGTGATGTCCTTAGGTTAGTTAGGATTAAGTAGTTCTAAGTTCTAGGGGACTGATGACCATAGATGTTTAGTCCCATAGTGGTCAGAGCCATTTGTACCATTTGTCGTCTGCCATCGTGTGTAGTGCCGGAAGTAAAATTCGGAGGCGGTGGTGTTATGATGTCGTCTTTTTTTCATGAAGGGGACTTGCACCCCGTATTGTTTTGCTTGGCACTGTCACAGCACAGGCCTACACTGAATGTTTTAAGCACCTTCTTGCTTCCCACAGTTGAAGAGCAATTCGGGGATGGCGATTGAATCTTGAAACACGATCGAGCACCGGTTCATAATGCACGGCCTGTGGCGGAGTGCTTACACGCCAATAACATCCCTGTAATGGACTGGCATCCACAGAGTCATGACCAGAATCCTACAGCACACGTTTGGGATGTTTTGGAACGCCGACTTCGTGCCAGGCCTCACCGACCGTTGTTGATACCTCTCCTCAGTGCAGCGCTCAGTGAAGAATGGGCTTCCATTCCCCAAGAAACCTTCCAGCACCTGACTGAACGGAGGCATGCGAGAGTGGAAGCCGCCATCAAGGCTAAGGGTGAGCCAACACCATATTGAATTCCAGCATTACCGATGGAGTGCGCCACGAACTTGTAAGTTATTTTCAGCCAGATGCCCGGATACTTTTGATCACTAGTGTACGTTTAGTGTAGTTTGTGGCTTTCTTTGGAACTAATTTAATTTGTTTTCTGGACAGGGTTGTTTGCATCGGAAATAACTGATGGTTACATATCGTTATATGAAACCATTAATTATAACTGATTGTCAGCTACGAAACTGTAGCTCTGCAGCTCGTGGTCGTGCAGTAGCGTTCTCGCTTCCCACGCCCGAGTTCCCGGGTTCGATTCCGAGCGGGGTCAGGGATTTTCTCTGCCTCGTGATGACTGGGTGTTGTGTGACGTCCTTAGGTTAGTTAGTTCTAGGGTACTGATGACCATATATGTTAAGTCCCATAGTGCTCAGAGCCATTTAAACCATTAAGAAACTGTAAAAGACTTCTACCAAATGAAATTACATAATTGTACAGACTCTAGTCTCATACGGGAGCACGGTTCTAAATGTTCCTTCGATTTTTTTTTAAAATTTCCAACTCGTGAGGGCAGTGTGGATGTTGTAGGACGGAATCCCAAATGAGAATCTTAGCGAGATGGCCAGTTCTGGCGTTCAAGTGAGGATCAAGAGAAATTTGCAGGAAACACTGGTCGCACTAGGGAATTGGAATTAATTTAATTTATTTTCTGGACTGGGTTGCCCAAAATTAAAGTGTTACAGTGCTGTGTGTCTGTATGTACATGTGTGTGTGTGTGTGTGTGTGTGTGTGTGTGTGTGTGTGTGTGTAAAAAAGAAAGAAAGAAAGAGAGAAAGAGAAAGAGAGAGAGAGAGAGAGACTGTGGATTATATCCTGACCCTTTTTTGACCAATTCCGCTATGTTTATACTTATTTCAATATCTTACACACTTAAGAAAAACTCGTCTAGCTTTACTCTAGAATTCTCATGGCCATAGCTATAGTACATGACCCTGTAATGACATTCTTGTAACTCTTTTCTATACTGAAACTCTAACCAGCTTAAAACTCACATCCATTAGGTTATTTAATGAACTACCACTCTGACTGGAGGAACTGAAGCTGAAGGAGTTCAGGAAATGTGCAAGGATTAAAATTCGAAATTGTTTTTACAGTTTTACCAACATAATTTTTGATTGTAGTTACATTTGTCTACTCTGTGTGTGTACTGAACTACATTACATTACCGGCAATTCTGTTGAAGTAGAACTTAATCTCTCTTCAAGACATTATCCACTATCCTACTCTTCCAAGTCCCTTGCTGTCTGTAAAAGAATCACAGTGACATCGGCAATCCTGAAAGTTCATCTTTATTCTACCTGAACTTCCCCTTTACAAATTTGTCCTTGATTTCCTTTACTGCTGGCTAAGTAAACAGAATGAATAACAGCAGGGATAGGCTACAACTCTGTCTCACTCCCATCCACCTACTGCGACCATTCTATTCAGCTGCTATGTTCACAACTCTTTTAGTATGTTCCAGTCGATATTGCCAAATCTACAAATGCTATAAACGTAGGTTTTATTTACTTTAACGTATCTTCTACGACAAGTCTTAGGGTCGGTATAGCCTTGTGTGTTCATACATTTCTTCGGAACGCGAACTGATCTCTCCGAAGTCAGCTTAGACCAGTTTCTTTCTGTTCTTACGCAAATAATTCCTGTCATTATTTTGCATCAGTGACTCATTAAAGAAACAGTTCGCCACCGATTTGAACGTGGGGCGTCAGGAACCCATCTTTACCAGGACTATATGGAGGCTTCAGCAGCCGACAATCACCTCGTGTCGACGTAAGAACGCAAATCTGACGGTGTCACGAGTAAGCAACAAGAAATATGTCCTTCGAGGTAAAATCTTCAGTCTCGGTACACTGATGAAATGTCGCGAAAATGTAAACAAGTACGCATTTTCCGCTAGGCTTGTGCTTAACAAGGGATATCTGAAATCACGCCTGATAACTATTCGAAATAATCTCAAATGGAATGATTAGATTACGCAATTAACGGGTAAGGCAAATTCTAGACTGCGGTTTATTGGTAGAATCCTGACGCGATGCAGTCCTTCGACAAATTAAATAGCTTACAATACGTTACTTCGTCCAGTCTTAGAGTATTGTTCGTCTGCATGGGACCCTTACCAGTTGGCTCTGACTGGTACATTCAGCCGTCGCGAGAGCGTTACAAATCACATAAAAAGTTTGAAGTGGGACACTTTTGCAGATAGAGGGCGCGATAAACGGAAGGGGCTGCTCACTAAATTCCGAAATCCGATTTTCGCCGAGGATGTAGAGCACATATTATTACGACCAACTTTCAATTCGCGCAATGATCACTATTCAAAGATAGGGGAAATTAGAGCTCGTACTGAGGCGTTCAGACAGTCGTTTTTCCCTTGTGCTATCCGCTAGTGGAACAGAGGGGGGGGGGGGGGAGAAGGGGAGGGAATATGACTTTGGTGCTAGCATTGGCCTCCGCTACACACCGCTTAATGGCTAACGGAGTATATCTGTAGATGCAGATACGTAGATGTAGATGTATTTGGTGGCAGTGACATATAGGAGAGTTGTGCATCATGGTATAACCACAGCGCTGTGTGAACAGATGGCGTGTCACATTACTGCGCGATACGGTGGCTGCTCAGGATGTTCAGGTAGCACTGCAGGTGGGAGTGCCGGTGCTCGCCCACTGCAGCGACCGCGCTCCCATCGACACACTTGCCGCGGCGCAGCATAACCCAAGGCCCGGCCACCTAGAGGCGGTGACGAAACGCCCGCCATAGCCCACACGTGCCGGCGTGCAATTATCTATTCATGAGCTTCCCGGCTAATAACGAAACACCGCCATCGGACGCCCTTTCCCGAGCGCGTCACCCGAAACTGGGCTGAACCTTCTAGCATTGCCGCTGACGGCGTTCAGCCTTCCGGGAAATAAAGCGCTGGCATAGCTGCCCTTGACGATACGTCTGGGCACAAGATCTGTATTCAAATATGTCTCCTCATGTAACTCATTCTCTCAGGAATTCTTTTACACTACTGGCCATTAAAATTGCTACACCACGAAGATGACGTGAAATTTAACCGAGAGGAAGAACATGTTGTGATATGCAAATGATTAGCTTTTCAGAGTATTCACACAAGGTTGACGCCGGTGGCGACACCTACGACGTGCTGACATGAGGAAAGTTTTGATCCGAATTCTCATACACAAACAGCAGTTGACCGGCGTTGCCTGGTGAAATGTTGTTGTCATGCCTCGTGTAAGGAGGAGAAATGCGTACCATCAAGTTTACGACTTTAATAAAGATCGGATTGTAGCCTGTCGCGATTGCGGTTTATCGTATCGCGACATTGCTGCTCGCGTTGGTCGAGATCCAATGACTGTTAGCAGAATATGAAATCGGTAGGTTCAGGAGGGTAATATGGAACGCCGTGCTGGATCCCAACAGCCTCGTATCACTAACAGTCGAGATGACAGGCATCGTATCCGCATGGTTGTAACGGATCGTGCTGCCACGTCTCGATTCCTGAGTCAACAGATGGGGACGTTTGAAAAACAACAACCGTCTGCACGAACAATTCGACGACGTTTGCCGCAGTATGCACTATCAGCTCGGAGACCATGGCTGCGGTTACCCTTGACGCTGCATCACAGACAGGAGCGCCTGAGATGGTGTACTCGACGACGAACCTGGGTGCACGAATGGCAAAACGTCGTTTATTTCGGATGAATCCAGGTTCTGTTTACAGCACCATGATGGTCGCATCCGTGTTTGGCGACATCGCGATGAACGCACATTGGAAGCGTGTATTCGTCATCGTCATACTAAAGTATCACCCGGAGTGATGGTATAGAGTGCCATTGGTTCCACGTCTCGGTCACCTCTTGTTCGCACTGACGGCACTTTGGACAGTAGACGTTAGATTTGAGACGTGTTACGACCCGTGGCTCTACCCTTCAATCGATCCCTGCGAAACCTTACATTTCTGCAGGTAATGCACGACCGCATGTTGCAGGACCTGTGCGGGCCTTTCTGGATACGTAAAATGTTCGAATGCTGCCCTGGCCAGCACATTCTCCAGATCTCTCACCAGTTGAAAACGTCTGGTCAATGGTGGCCGAGCAACTGGCTCATCGCAATACGCCAGTCACTACTCTTTGTGAACTGGTGTATCGTGTTGAAGCTACATGGGCAGCTGTATCTGTACACGGCATCCAAGCTCTGTTTGACTCAATGCCCAGGTGTATCAAGGCCGTTATTACGGCCAGAGGAGGTTGTTCTGGGTACTGATTTCTCAGGATATATGCACCCAAATTGCGTGAAAATGTAATCACATGTCAGGTCTAGTATAATACGTTTGTCCAATGAATATCCGTTTATCATCTGCATTTCTTCTTGGTGTAGCAATTTTAATGGCCAGTAGTGTATTCTTATTGTATGTTTCTTCCTTTAACGATATTGGAACAAAATGTTTCTTTATCAGTTGTGTCTTAAGGTAGGAGAGCAAGAGAGGGCACCTAAGGCTACGTCTGCTTATGTCATCCAAGTGGTCTCTCAGTTTTCGTATAGGAATTGTGCAACACTGCAGAAATTACGCCATTCAGTATCTGTCCCAAGATTTTCAGTGAATTTCTTGCATTCTTAAAAGAGTATTGGTCTACTTCTCGAGCGTATTACAACAGCGACTGTCTGTGGCACATGTCCTTGGTACGTTTACAAAGGAAGTGTAAACACGGGATGGACGGCCATACGGGAGAGATGGCCAACGCCTTTAGTTCTTCCACGATCCGCTGTACAGCGCTGCTAGTTAATTGTTAGCTAGTTAGTAGCATGACTTTCTTTCAACTAAAAGCAAGTATTTTCCCTGATTCTAGTTTTTAGTATACCATGAAATTATGTACTGTGTCATAACCTTTCGACTTAAACATACCTGAGGCTGTGAACAGCGACGGAAACTTTTGTTTCGGAGTTGTTTAGGTCTAACTGCATACCGGTACTGGAGGTGCAGTTTGCGTTTACGTCCACCATATTTGATGACTTGCTGTGGCCGTCTCGCGCAGCTGGTAGAAGAAACGACCATACGTTCATCGGGATAGATGCTCATGCCATAAACGGGCTGAATTTTTATGGCACACTTACTTTCTTACAGATGTCAAATAACTACATTCGAAAGGTCAGCTGTTCTATGGAATTACGGAAAGAAGAAGAACTTAAAAACACTATTAACAAATAAGCAACGATTGTGAGCAATCCTTCCATGGAGTTTAATATTCTCAGGAAAACTTTTGAGAAAAAAATTAAGGATCGGCTGTGATTCCAAAATTCCAATGGGTCCTAATTCTTGTTAGGATGCAGCTAATGAATTATGACTTGTCCTCCTCATAAAAAAAATGCAGGCTCACAGTTTCTCCTTATCTATAGACTCTAAGTCTAGCTTACGATTTTCCTGTGTGGCTTGGCCCCAAAACATAAACTTACTAACAAAATAGGAAAAGAAAAATACCATTGCTTACAGTTGTTCTTATCTCGGCATCCAGATCTAAGTGCGTGAAAATCTGGAGGCGTACTTCGGCCAGAGCACACGGAATTAATTGTGATGAAGCTAAGGACTATTTCAACCTACTCTGAACAGTAATGGAAGAAAATGGTTTCCTCAATAAACCAGGAAGTAAATATAACATGGATGAGATAGGTCTTCAATTAAATAGCCGACCAGGTGCTGTTGTAGCTGAAAAGTGATGAAAAACAGTTTGTGTGATTACTTCGTCAGAACAATGAGACACTGTTTCCGCACTTGCATGCGCCAATGCTGAAGGGAGTTTTTTCCCCCTTATTTTGACACTAAGGTTGTTAAAAAAAAAAAGAAAAAGACGAAGGGAGTTGGAGGTCAACATGCAAACCGAAATTAAAGTTGCCATGTCCGGCCTTCCCATGTGAGTGCTGAGATCTTTTTTGAAATGCTAAGGGATCATTTTGTGCCCCGAAAAACCCTTGGAGCTGTTATGCCACCTCTGAATGGCCATACCTCACACAGCATCTCACTACAGATAACAAGCTTTGCCGTGAGCAGTAGTATCGTTTTAAGGTGCCTCTCCAGCCATACTACTCACTTTCTGTAGCCGCGGGACCGATCTGTCTTAAACGGGAGATTTCAATTTGGCGTGCTGCCAGAAGATTCCAAGGGAAAATCTGCAACACGAAGAATGCCGTCTATGGATTCACAGCAACAGGAATATAACTGATTCTTCAGTTTCTCCCGGCGTATTTCTTGCAGTTTAATCCAGATGCAGTTTCATATTACACTTTTAGAAGTGATCCAGATAGATTTAGAGGAATGAAAACATGAACGTATGTGGTCAAATACTCCACGAAAGAACGTCGTCACCCTTGCCATTTTCCCATGCCAGAGAAGATATTGTCGAGTCATCTGGCCCGTAATATACTGAAAGAGCTCAGTTACCCAAGACGCAATTCACTACTAGGTTTCCCGACTATACTTCAGTAGACAAATTTGGCCAAAAATCCCCCGAAAGAAGAGCAACGTCAGCTCTACCAGGACATTCTACAAGACCACACGATAGGCCTATTTGGCCTGTGATTTCTAATGAAACGAACCAAGTTACCCCTAAAACAATTCTGAACACTATTTCAACTTTGCCCGCTAGACCCGAACCTCAAACAAACATAAGTAGGCCTAGAAAGTTATAGCTACGAATCTGAGATCAAAAGAAAATATAAAAAGTTAAAATTAAACTTGATGCAATACGGAAAAGCAAGGCCTGTTGTATAAAAACTAGTGAAAAAGGCTCCGATCAGGGAGGTAACAGCTACTTCAGATACTTCAGATGATGTTCACTACAAGTGACGAACTTCTTGAAGTAATCGGATTCAGTGCATCAGGTGTAAGCGTTGGTTACATGAATCCTGCACATCATATGTTGAAGCTTGCCATCGATATGGTAACGCAATTTAACAAAAAATCCAAGCCTGCAAAGCAAACATTGCTTTTCATTAATTACGCTTAGTTATAGATTCAATTAACTGCATATTTGTGACGATTTCTCATTATTTTCCATATAAGACCAGTGTGTTCCACGAACTAACAAAAATGTTAAAAAAATTCAAGAATTGTAAAATGCTTTTTGCAAATGAGCCAACGGCCTTGCCACAGTGGTAACACGGGTTCCCATCAGATAACCGAAGGTAAGCGCTGTCGGGCTGGGCTAGTTCTTGGATGGGTGACCATCCGGTTTGCCGAGCGCTGTTGGCAAGCGGGGTGCACACAACTCTTGTGAGGCAAACTGAGGAGCTACATGACTCGTAAACTGACATACGGCCGGGAGAGTGGTGTGCTGACCACATGCCCCTCAATATCCTCATCCAGTGAAGCCTGTGGGCTGAGGATGACACAGCATGCTCGGACGGAGTTTTTTTTTTTTTTTTTTTTTACAAATGAGGTTCTGTTTAAAGTACAATTTACCTACATTTAATATCTTTATAAAATATTTTTGACACCAGGAGATTGAACAAATGATGTTTAAGGCGTTAAAAGTTTTTTAAAATAATACTGGCTTTGATTTAATTTTTTTTCAATGGCCATCTATACCTTACATATCTGTCCGTCTAACCCTCAGGTAAGATGGCGAAGTGTCACATATTTTCAAGAATTTTTAGCTAGTATGAAATTTTGTAAACGAAGTCAACTTATGTTTTTTTATGAATTGAAAAGGCAGTTTATGAAAAAGTTTCAGCTATCAGGTTATTACTGTGTAACGGGTTATGATTTTTTTTAAATATGTCATCTATCCCAAATTTACCCTATTTTGCACCATATGTTCATGCACATGTCATGCAGTGCCCATAAATCACGGGCCGGTGCTTTGTAGTCGCTGATCTGAATCCCGATAACGTCTTGTGTGTGTTTCCTCCGGACTAGATAATGCGAGTTTGGTACCTAATACAACACCGGATGTTCATTATCATGCTCCTCATACCATTTTAATACGATTCTGATCTTGTGACAAAGACCGTTTGTAAGTTGTGTAATGTGTTGTGTTTCGTCTAATATTGATGAATAGTTACGCTATGTCCTGACAGACTGAAGCTATACTCTGTTGAATTAATGGTCATGACCCTATAATCAACTTTGAAACAACAGCTGACTGCGAATTAACCAAAGGAATTGAACATGGTAGCACACATTTCCCGAAAATTTGTGCAACAGAAAACTGGTATGTGTAGCTTGTACAATTGCAATCAAAAGCTGTGTAATCACTTTTAAAAGCCACTCATCATAACAATGTTTTTTGGTTAGCTTGTAACTAAACACGGTACTATGGGATGATGTTCCTTTGCTATAATGACAATATTTTAAAGTGATCTGACATAGAAAACACTTCAGTAAAGTGACTAAATGTTGGAGTCATTCAAGAACAAAATTTGCACATACCACTGGAAAGGCTGGAGACTCTACCATCAAATTCTGCTCTAATTTTTGCTCGAGAACATCAGTGTACATACTGCCACATTAAAGCTCCATTCCAGCATCACCGGCGAAATTTGCGTTTCAAAACCTAGAAATTGCACGTGCAGAGAGCCGAATGTTTAGTAGTAATTAGTGGGAGAAAGTGTAGCTGACGGACCTATTTCAGTGACTGAATAAATCTGGGGTAGATGACATGATTTTTCTTAAGAACTATGAATACGTAAGTTGACTTCGTGTAGAAAATTTCATAGTAGCTGAAAGTTCTTAAAAATGTGTGACACTTGGCCATCTTACCCGGGTATCAGAGTTAGATGGCCAGATATGTAAATCAAAGAGAAAATTATTTAAAAACTTTTAACACTTTAAATATCTTTTATTCAATTTCCTGGTGTAAACAATATTTTATACAGATATTAAATGTAGGTAAATCACACTTTAAGCAGAACCTCATTTGCAAAAAGGAACAAAATCTGCACTTATCATTACAAAAACTGGAGACCCTACTACCAAATTCTGCTCTAATTTGATAACCGTTGAACTGATGAAGTGAACACTGGCTACAAATATCGCCAAGATGGCGTTGGCTGCATGTGCTTCAATATTTCGCGTGAAAATTACTTAATCGACTGATGAGTGCATAAAAAAGTAACTATACTGTTGAATTAACACTCTGTGTTAACTCCAAAATAGTCATAGGATATATCTATATCATATGGGCTTTATGATATACTTGATAGCGAAGAGATTTCCGAGCAATTATTAGAAATGCAAGTTCTTTATACAATCTACATATTTCAACAGCCCATTAAATAATCTGAAGAACAAGAGAGAGCTACTAAATTGAGTGCATGAGGCATGACACTGAATGACTGCGATACGTCAGCTTTTAGCTTACGGAAAGTAATCGAGCTCCGAGTTTTGTGACACACGCGGCGCGAAACAAGTCCATCCGCACAGTTCATCACCAAACTAGCGCATGAAATGCTAGCACTTTAAACGTGAAAATACTCATATCTCTCGACTGACGTGTCTTGCGCGTTGGTTATTAATAATCGCTGCAAATAACGGTAACCCCCTCACCAAACCTCCAACTCAAACGCCGTCTCCCATCAGCTGATAACTTGTGGCCGCCGCGTCCAGAACACTACTCTATTCCATTTAAACTGCATCGGCCTCGTGACCCACTCAACCGCTCTCGCGCCCGATTGACTGAATCAAGCGTGACTCGCCGAAGGTGAAAACGTTTAGCTACAGTTGTGTTCCGCCAAGAGACAGCTCAAAGAACTTGCATAAGCTATTGATATCGATTGTACGATACCTCTGCAAAACGTATACAAATAGGATTTACCAGTTTGTTGAAAACAAAACTGCGAGTGAGATGAACATTCTGTTCAACATGGGACTTTCAAGTTATTCTGTTAAAAAAAGAAAAAAGTACATCCAAAAGGGGAAGATATCAAGCATTAAGGAATATAGATAGCCGGATATTCTGTTCACGTAGTCCACAACTGTTGAGGCCCCTCAGGGTACTACCACATGTCCCACGGAACCCCGGATGAATGTTCGCTATAACATAATACCGCCCCACACAGGCCTGTGTCTGTGCCACAGTGCATATTCCCAGCAACCGTCCGCCTAGATGGCGGTGTATCTGGTCATGACCAAAGGATTGGTGTAACGAATAACGCGTTTCAGTCGACCACGCGACACGTTCCCATTGATCAACAGTCTAATCACGATAATCTTGTCCCTGTCGCAACTGTAATTGACGTTGTCGTTGAGCTAACACGGAAACATGAAAGGTTCTCCTGCTACGGAATCTCACGTTTACCAATGTTTCCTGAACAATATGCTTTGAGACTTTTGTGCTGGCACGTGCAATGTATTGTTTTCTGAATCTGCTACTGATCGCCGCCAATTCTGCGTTTTAGAGCGACAAGCCAGCGACGTCCATGGCGTTGGGTTTCTCCACCTGTGGCCGGAATCGTCTCTAGGACGACCCCCCATTCGTCACTGCTCGGCTTATACACTCCTGGAAATGGAAAAAAGAACACATTGACACCGGTGTGTCAGACCCACCATACTTGCTCCGGACGCTGCGAGAGGGCTGTACAAGCAATGATCACACGCACGGCACAGCGGACACACCAAGAACCGCGGTGTTGGCCGTCGAATGGCGCTAGCTGCGCAGCATTTGTGCACCGCCGCCGTCGGTGTCAGCCAGTTTGCCGTGGCATACGGAGCTCCATCGCAGTCTTTAACACTGGTAGCATGCCGTGACAGCGTGGACGTGAACCGTATGTGCAGTTGACGGACTTTGAGCGAGGGCGTATAGTGGGCATGCGGGAGGCCGGGTGGACGTACCGCCGAATTGCTCAATACGTGGGGCGTGAGGTCTTCACAGTACATCGATGTTGTCGCCAGTGGTCGGCGGAAGGTTCACGTGCCCGTCGACCTGGGACCGGACGGCAGCGACCCACGGATGCACGCCAAGACCGTAGGATCCTACGCAGTGCCGTAGGGGACCGCACCGCCACTTCCCAGCAAATTAGGGACACTGTTGCTCCTGGGGTATCAGCGAGGACCATTCGCAACCGTCTCCATGAAGCTGGGCTACGGTCTCGCACACCGTTAGGCCGTCTTCCGCTCACGCCCCAACATCGTGCAGCCCGCCTCCAGTGGTGTCGCGACAGGCGTGAATGCAGGGACGAATGGAGACGTGTCGTCTTCAGCGATGAGAGTCGCTTCTGCCTTGGTGCTAATGATGGTCGTATGCGTGTTTGGCCCCGTGCAGGTGAGCGCCACAATCAGGAGTGCATACGACTGAGGCGCACAGGGCCAACACCCGGCATCATCGTGTGGGGAGCGATCTCCTACACTGGCCGTACACCTCTGGTGATCGTCGAGGGGACACTGAATAGTGTACGGTACATCTAAACCGTCATCGAACCCATCGTTCTACCATTCCTAGACCGGCAAGGGAACTTGCTGTTCCAACAGGACAATGCACGTCCGCATGTATCCCGTGCCACCCAACGTGCTCTAGAAGGTGTAAGTCAACTACCCTGGCCAGCAAGATCTCCGGATCTGTCCCCCATTGAGCATGTTTGGGACTGGATGAAGCGTCGTCTCACGCGGTCTGCACGTCCAGCACGAACGCTGGTCCAACTGAGGCGCCAGGTGGAAATGGCATGGCAAGCCGTTCCACAGGACTACATCCAGCATCTCTACGATCGTCTCCATGGGAGAATATCAGCCTGCATTGCTGCGAAAGGTGGATATACACTGTACTAGTGCCGACATTGTGCATGCTCTGTTGCCTGTGTCTATGTGCCTGTGGTTCTGTCAGTGTGATCATATGATGTATCTGATCCCAGGAATGTGTCAATAAAGTTTCCCCTTCCTGGGACAATGAATTCATGGTGTTCTTATTTCAATTTCCAGGAGTGTATATTCTCGCTACCGCGTCGCGTCCCTTCATCGCCCCTGGGCGAGTACGCCCACACATATAGGCAAGGGGGAGGGAACAGGGGCGCGTCTCCCCCACCTCCTCTGGCTCTTAGAGAAAGGAACAAATATAGTGTATTCTGGAATTCTTTCCAGAAAACGATTTGGTACATCCGTTAATCCTTTTCACATGTCCTTATTCATGTCTGATCAATTTCAATTTTTCCTGGCCTTGTTCCGAGGCTCCATGTGAGACTTCCGAGCGAGTATGTTTTTACATGTTTCGGTTATCAACGCTTAGTGGGGCTGGGTAATTTATGTTCGAGATTTTCTTTCTATAGCCTTTGAAGAGTCAACACTTAACGGCAAGGCAGCAATGTCTTGAGATTGCTTTGAAGGTATCACTTCCGCCAGTTAAGTAGTTCAACAGGACCCCTCTTGCCCCTAACTACCGTTGGGTTCTTCGCCGTTAGAAACACACTCGGACCTCGAAACTAAATGAGGCAAGTGCAATCTACGATCTGACTATATTTATAAATTAAAATAAAATCATAGCCTTTTTAGGTATTTACCATGTCTTTTTTTCGTATGTACAAAAATAATCCTCCACGATAAACCGATAAAACAGGTGACCCATTTCAAGCATTTAGAATGTGACGTATTATATGATGAATATGTGGATATACTGAAAAAAACCTAATACTTACCAGAGTATAAAGTTGGACGTTGAGAAATAAATATTTACGGAAAGTAGAAACATCAGAAATGAAATTTCTAAGATCTGTGAAAGGCTGCCGCATTTGGGAAGACAAAATTAGAAATAAATTAATAAGGGAAGAATTAAGAACCCAACTAATAATTCAAAACGAAATCCAGTACAAATACAAATGGAGAGAAGATGTACTTCGCATGCGGCCTGAACGACTTCCTACACTAGCAATAAATTATAAGCCATGGGGAAAGAGAAGTGTGGGTTCAAATGCTTCAGATGGCTCTAAGTACTATGGGAACATATGTGGTCATTAGTCCCC
Source organism: Schistocerca gregaria (assembly GCF_023897955.1). Lineage (NCBI taxonomy): Eukaryota > Metazoa > Arthropoda > Insecta > Orthoptera > Acrididae > Schistocerca > Schistocerca gregaria. The sequence goes on along the minus strand of NC_064921.1, from coordinate 926,205,821 downwards.
TAGACGTAGAACTACTGATACCTAACTAACCTAATGACATCACACAATCCATGCCCGAGGCAGGATTCGAACCTGTGACTGTGGCAGCAGTGCGGTTCCGGACTGAAGCTCGGCCACAGCGGCCGGTGAAATGTGGGAAGACCGAGTATGCGATGGTGAGACTGGACCAGACGTTAGACCCAACCCTGGAGAGGCATAAGAAGGAGAAGAAAAGAATAAAACGATTTAAAAGTCAGTATTGACAGGTTTCTAATACGGTCGTCTCTGAAAAAATTTATGGCTACTTAGAAGACGCCATTCGTCCTCCAAAATACCAAAAATTCACAATACCTTCAGGTCTAGCGCGCCCCCCCCCTCCCCCCCGGGATAAATTATCGTATAGGGTCCTTTGCCACCTTTGCCACAAGGCGATATTCAATATCGCGGTGAGCAGTGATCAGTATATGTCGGTAACGATTAGTGGTAGTGGTATTAGTAGTAGTAGCAGCAGCAGCAGCAGGAGGAGGAGGAGGAGGAGGATGAATAAGTGTATCAAACATACATGTAGAGTGATTGTTAGTACTGTTAATGACGCTTCCTGCAATAACATTTTTTTTTCATTTTAGCGACTTTGTTTTCGCTTTTATGATTGGAAAACTATAGTGAGACGATGAGATTCATATGTATCAATAAATATTTCGTCTGTAGAGAAGCGTGACCAGATTATCAAGTCTGATAGCTGCTAGCTGCGTAACCACTCACAGAATTCTGGCTTCGTCCGTGTGATGAGAAACTAATACTTTTTCACAAAATATTTGATCACACGAACATCCGAAACTGAGGAACACATCAACAGCGTAAAAATCAGCTTAATTTTCTTATTTATTGCACGATCTGTTTATAAGCCTAAAGCTTTGCCTTCAGGGGCCACAAACTTCGAACAAGAGGAGGGGAGACTAGCGAGCAAGCACTAAGGGCTTCGTATACAAAAATGAAAGACAAAGTCGTGAAAGTGATGCGAGCACATAATTATGGAGATGCAAATGTTTGGCGGTCGGGCCAGTAAGTCGTGGGGGTCACACCCCATAAAACAAACGCATGGGAGAGTGGGACCAGAAGTGCCTGCATCGAAGTCGTGACACGGAAGTGACTGTTCGACCCGCACCAATGACTGAGTGGCCCGAGCGCTGTTTCCATAATTACGAGTATTTTCTAGCACCTCAAGATCAAGTTTTAGGCTTCGAAACCGGTGGTGTAGAAAAACACAAATCACTAGCGACTGAAGCGGACTTTTTACGTATATTATCAGTACCAGTTTTTCCTTAGCGATAGTGAAACTCCATTGGATCAGCTAACTCAGGGCGTCTTCGCGCAGTTTTAATGGTACGCACAAACTGTCTTAATATTTTTTGTAATACAATAATTCCCATCCCAAAGAAAGCAGGTGTTGACAGATGCTTAAATTACCGACTATCAGTTTAATAAGTCACGGCGGCAAAATACTAACATCAATTCTTTACAGACGAATGGAAAAACTGGTAGAAGCCGACCTCGGGAAAGATCTGTTTGGATTTCGTAGAAATGTTGGAACACGGAAGGCAATACTGACCCTACGACTTAAATTAGGAAAGAGATTTAGGAATGGCAAACCTACGTTTTTAGCATTTTTAGACTTAGAGAAAGCTTTAGACAATCTTGACTGGAAACTCTGTCTCAAATTCTGAAGGTGGCAGGGGTAAAATACAGGAAGCGAAAGGCTATTTGCAATTTGAACAGAAACCAGCTAGCAGTTATAAGAGTTGAGGGGCATGAAAGGGAAGCAGTGGTTGGGAAGGGAGTGCGACAGGGTTGTAGCCTCTCCCTGGTGTTGTTCAATCTGTATATTGAGCAAGCAGTAAAGGAAACAAAAGAAAATTTCGGAGTAGGAATTAAAATCCGTGTAGAAGAAATAAAAATTTTGAGGTTCGCCGATGACATCATAATTCTGTCAGAGACAGCAAAGGACCTGGAAGAGTAGCTGAACGGAGTGGACAGTAGCTTGAAAGGAGGATATAAGACGAACATCAAGAAAAGCAAAACGAGGATAATGGAATATAATCACATTAAATCGGGTTATGCTGAGGGAATTAGATTAGGGAATGAGACGCTTAAAGTAGTAAATGAGTTTTACTATTTGGGGAGCAAAGTAACTGATGATGGTCGAAGCAGGGAGGATATAAAATGCAGACTGGCAATGGCAAGGAAAGCGTTTCTGAAGAAGAGTAATTTGTTAACATCGAGTATAGATTTAAGTGTCAGGAAGTCTTTTCTGAAAGTATTTGTATGGAGTGTAGCCATGTATGGAAGTGAAACGCGGACGATAGATAGTTTAGACAAGAAGAGAATAGAAGTTTTCGAAATGTGGTGCTACCGAAGAATGCTGAAGAGTAGATGGGTAGATCACATAACTAATGAGGAGGTCTGAACACAATTGGGGAGAAGAGAAATTTGTAGCACAACTTGACTAGAAGAATGAATCTGTCTGTAGGACATATTCTGAGGCATCAAGGGATCACAAATTTAGTATTGCGGGGGGGGGGGGGGGGGGCAGCATGGAGGGTAAAAATCGTAGAGGGAGACCAAGAGATGAATGCACTAAACAGATTTAGAAGGACGTAGGTTGCAGTAGTTACAGGGAGATGAAGAAGCTTGCACAGGATAGAGTAGCATGGAGAGCTGCGTCAAACAAGTTTCTGGACTGAAGACCACCACAACAACATTTTTTGTAACACATAAAAGGAAAAGATATTTGCGGTCCAACGAACAGAAATGGTACAACTCCATGAGTCTTACTTTTTGTGTGCGCGATGGATGAATTACCTTATCTCTGGACTCCTATGTGGTACACAGAATGTGCAAACCACTGAACTATCATTTCAGCAAGCAGCTGCTGTTAGCGTACGCATTAATTGTTGTGAAACAAGCTAGAATAATCTACTTCATAGCTGTAGTCGAAGCATCACAAATAACACGAGCCCTATGTACCCCACTTTAAAACTGGAGCTCATCTTTCATACACTTGGTTTTTTTCGATAAGATTTATATATTTGCATAATCTTCATATTTTTGTGTAGTCGCAGTTATGCAAAATTCTCTTGATGATAACGCTCTCGCTTTTCAGCCAGTTTCATTTCCTTTTGCACATTATTACAGTTTCGGATGTATAGTCATTTTCAGGTGATGTATTATTATCTTGCGGTAATTACGGGATGCAGTGTAATTACTAAAGAATAATAGTGAATCACTTGAAAATGTCTGCAGTAGTGTCAAAAGGAAAGGAAAGGAACAGTGGAATGACAAAAGCGTTATCGTTTAGACGAAGCACATATTTGAAGGTGTGCTTCTTGCCACTGATCGAAGGTACAAGTCTCATAACGGATGCTGCACAAGTTGTGGTACAGTGTCAACAACACATAAAAAATGAGTAAACTTATGACAATTCACTTTTTATAAATTTAGAACATGATCTAAATACATCCACTATATCCAGTCTAAGGTTATTGACGGCGGATCATATAAGCGCAGTAAACATTATCTTTTGCATACAAATATTCGCAGCAGTACACACAGCTACTACGTTAAAATTTTATGGCTTGTCGTTACTTACGGCGATTTACAGCTGCTGTAACACACAATATATTTTATCGACCGGTTTGTGCTTAGTGTCAGACTTTTTAATAGCTCTAACTACAGCTACCCTGCAGTGGATATATTGAACTTACAAGGAGAAAAAACAAAAAGTTAAATGATGAACAGTATTTGATAAGACTACGCACGCGATTGTAAGAATTATTCGTCCGGATGTTCATGTCGCATTTAAAAATATGACAGCAAAAATTGTATCTAATAGTTACTACATTGCGAGAACTTCCGATACGGACTACACAAATATGGCAGAAAGTTTGATTCTCTACTTAGATAATTTTAACTTCCTGTTGTTGCACCAGATTAATCTTAGATGGATTTCCTAAACTAAATGAAAACAAGGAAATTCAGTAAAGCGAGAATGCATTAAGCAGGTGACATGAGGGTTTTTGATATGGCTACGGCAGGAGTGTGGCACAGAATTTTCTGTCGTATATTTCTACCATATTCTAATTTCGAACAGAAATTGTTAGTGTAGAACTGTATGCTCTCGTTTTATTTATGCTGTCTCACATGTTCTAAACATCGGCCAAGTTCCACCACATTCGGCTCTTAACGCAGTAGATAACTGATAGGACAGGTAAGGTCGTAGCAATACGGTTGTTGCAACTAGCAACATGGTTGTTGCACCTCACAAAACATAAAAAGCAGTATGATCATCTAACTATGAAGTCAAACAGTGATCCACATTAATTCCTATTTGTTATAAAATTCCTTGTCAACAAGTAAAACGTATTCGTATTGATTAAAACTCGTGTTTGTAAGTGTTTAGTTGGTATCTGAGAAATGTTTGAATCTCGGTGCAGGGCAACCGAACTATGTCTAAATTTAACTTTTAACGCAAATTATGTAAGACTCACGCTACACGATGCGGAATCCAGACCAGTCGGTACATCAAATATAACATCTGAATGCAAAGCAAAGTGATTCAGATTAAAATATTGACCTAGAATGTGGCTAATCTTTATTCTTAGCCTTGAGAACAATCATTGTACCAGAACTGTCACTGTAATTACAGAAGAATTGAACAAAAAAATTAACGCATCTGACTTTCTCATAAAACTGCTAGAAAATTCACAAGATAGCACTTAATTGAAACCTTCTACTGATATTAAGCCTTTGAAATGATGTGATATTATTTTCACAAATACGTTCTGACAATCACTGTGCCTTACAGTGGACATGAACATTGATGGCAATTAAATTTAATTGGTTTATCTATGCGCACGGATCGCTCGTCTGCTCTGCAACCTATCGTTATTGCGAATGTCGAACTGACAAACCAAAACCAAGTTCCATTTGTTGTAATGGCGATGCGCAATGCAAGACAGTATCTTACACCAGTTTTCACAAAAATGCTTCTCTGTAAACAACTCGCGATGTGCAATGCGAGTATACAAACATAGTAATGAAGGTAAAAAATAAAAACTGAGGAACTGAACTTAACGAGTGATAAAATGCGAACAAAGATCCAAGTATAATTATGCTTCACTAAGCCATGACAACAATATACTTTTTTATCAAGCTCATACACCAAGACAGGCTAGCAAAATATTTCTTACAAATTTTCCGTGTACAATTACTTTTCTTGACACTTGTTTCAACTATAAAACAAAACCGTATGTTGCATTACAAGATTTATACAGCAAGTTTCAGCCATACATAATGGTCTAACAATAAGAAGCTGCAGAGTTACAAAAATATAAAAAAACGAATTTACCTTAAAAATTTCTCTTTTGACATTCTTCCTTTAATATAATCTCGTTTTCTTTCTTCAAAGCGTATTAGCAAAAAATCATTTTTAAGTAATGCTGCCTCCACTACACGGCTGGGCAACTTCCATCCTTCACAAAACCAAACACATAGCTGTGCTGTCCAACACACGGCGCTACTGTCTTTAAAATGAAGTAGCCTCTCTGACCAATGAACATAGTATTAGACAGGATTTATCAAATTGCTAACTTCAGTCACATTTATGGCAAAAACTACCCGAAAATCATTATGGCAAATAGGACAGTCCCCTTTCATCCTCCTCCACTACTAAATAAGAATTTTGCAGAGTGGTTTATACAGATACAATAGCAAGAGACACTAAAAAAATTCTCCAGACGAAACAATCACAACAGCATGGTACAAAATGTGTGGTTACAAACACCTGGGGTGCGTGGCAATGTATATAAAATATCAGTGAAAAGGTACAATGTATTATAGATATGGTACATAAATTGAAGTACAAGTAACAGTACATACAGGCAAACAAATGTACAAAGTTTTTACATATTTGTCATGATACCGAAGACATGGTATAACAAGATGCTTGCTGTGGTAAAACAGTTCAGTCGAAGACAATGGCATGAATAAATACGGTTTTATAATAATGTACAAAGCATTACAAAGTCATTACATTTAACTGTACAAATGTTTAAAGCAAACCTGTAAAGACATGAAGGAATTCCTACCAATTCAGATGAAGTAAGAAAGATATATACATTTCGTGCAACATGGTACAAAACGTTGTAAAACAATTACAATTGGTTGTTCAAGTGTGTAAGAAAATCTTTCGAAGATAAGAGGATATTCTTATCAGTTCAAATAAGACGAGAAAGATGCACAAATTTAAAATACGTTACAGCAATGCTTAGTATTGTCTGTTCGAAATAATTGAGAAAACCTGCAAGGACAACGTCATGCAACGGAGGAAAAAATCACAGGAAAATGTCACACACGTCGGTGTTTTGTCACACAGACGCTTATCACAGCTGCATCAAGATAACAGAATGCACACAAATCTGGGTCAGACTCAGGGACCGTAGTACGTTGCCTTCAGTTTCTCCACTGACACCCGAAAGGGCTCAAACTGTTATCGAGCCAGATTCAGGGAGGATGGAGTGTCTTGTCGCAACCTCCACTGCCAACCTGGAATTTGAAGAGAAATAGTCATCAACATAGAACTGACATAACGAGCAGTGCTTCCATTGGTCAATCTTTCATGAGCTCAGACACAGTGCGACAGTCAACTTATTGCTAAAGCATATCGTATAAAATCATCCAGTATCATTGCTTCCGTTAAGCTTTGTGTTGCGTGTCAACCAAGATAATCTCCCATGTGTATCGAAAATACGTGAAACAAATTCAACATGACCTAGATAACTAGTTACAGCCATCTTAATACCACAATGTCCTGAGAAACAGATAATTCGATGCACATGTGCCTTATGCAAAATCCTTAACTAATACATACAATTGATATGGTTTCCTTATAACCTGGGTGTCATATGAATTCTATATAAGAACAGTCAGTAAAATTTTGAAGTCGTTTCAACCACATTGCTTAAACAGATATATTGTTGATCAGCATTTTGGTTAGCAATTGTCACTTTCAAGTACTCATCTCTGTTCTTGAAAATGAACAGTAAATGAACTGTAAATGAGTAGGAAATTATTACAGGATCCATTAGACCTCAATAAATGCAGATTATACGAAAGCTGACAATTATTTACATGAAACAGTATTAATTTAACCCTTTAATATCTTGTCAATAACTGGAGAGCTTAGGCGAATGGCATAAAATTTTAATTAGTGAGTTACGGGAAGACAAATCGGTGGTGGACACACAGTGATTACTTGAATACACCAGAAGAATCAAAGACTACCACATTCAAATAACTTAACTGATCAAGCCATGAATGAGCCTTCATTCACTCGAGATACGAACAAGCTTCACGAAAATAGTAGACCCCAACAAAGCTCCTACAACTGCTAGGTAAATCCCATACCTTCCTAGCCCAAGCCGTAGTTTCTCACCGGATCCTCTACTGGGTAGTGGAAAGTTGCGAGCGCCGTGATCTCCTGAAGACTGCAACACATCAGCTGTCGTCAGCTCGAACAGCCATTCTCTACATCTGCACACACTGTCCTCTCTTCCGTGCCTCCAGTTCAAGCGTATCATTCTGTGTCGTCAGCCGAAGTATTCTCAACAACCACAGAGCACTTTCTCCTCTTTACATGCTATCCCAATACCCATATACCAGTGTAAAAGGCTCTAAAAATTCAGCCCAATGATATTTTCGTCAACAAGACAATAATCTTTCCTCCTAGGAAAATATTTATTTATTTATTTACCTGATCTAATGGTGCCCTCAGGCCCCCTCTCTTACTATGAATCAAGGTATCACACATATAGTACCCATCTTACATTATAGTTACCTCAGAAATAACAAATTTAAATATGATAAACAGTGTTAAAATGAAACGAGTGTCTTTGGTAATGATGTGAATAAATAATACTGATTATGAATTAATAAAGTTAATACTGATAGTACTTGTACTGCTGTTGCTCCTGCTGCTACTAATGTGGGTAATAGTAATGATAATCACAATAATAACACAGACCCTTCCCCCTTGTAAGGGGCTTCATTAGGGAAATCACTCCCATGCACGCAGTTCTTAAACATTTCTGAGTTGGAGTCCTACTCTTCAGCTAAGTTTTCTACTTCAGCCAATATGCTAGTCTCCATATCCGCGTTTCTCTGAGACTGCCATCCTGAATGTTCATTCTGTGCAATTCTTTTTAATATTAACTAATGAACCCTGTTACAGATTTTTAGATAAGAGATCATTCAGCCCATGTAAGGGGCTTCAGAATGTCTGTCCATCATTTTACAATGAGAAAAGAATTCCTGACCACAATGTCGCTCCACCGTTTCTCACAAATGGGGAGAGAACTAAGTGTCACCAATTTCCTCCCTCACAATATTCTCGGAAAGCGATCTCTATGCGTAAAACATACTGAAGTTCCTTTGAAATGTGTTTTACCTGGGTGGCACTTCTTGTAAAAATTAAGATTCTGCATGAGAGAGGGTGTTAGACTTGCCACGTTGTACGACTTCCGTAAATGTGGGCCTGGGCCCATATTGCGAAGGGTGTATTACGTGAAAAACTGCCAGAATGCGGTGGCCAGATGCCTGGCATGAACAGTTCTTGAGCTGCGGCATGTACTTGCCATTAATGAATGCTTCATCTCAGCCCAATTTCTTTCTCCTCTGACAGCCAAGCCGAAACGCTAAGGGGTGTCTGACCTTCCACCAAGTTAGTGTTCTTGGCCTATCTCCAGACCCTTGCTCCTCATGGAACCGTCTAAACTACAGAATATATCAGATGAAAAACAGCCACCAGTAAAGAGAAGGACTTAATACAAAAGTAGACATTTAATCTAGGCAATCACTGATGTTACTTATTGTTGCGCTTGTCATCTTTGATCCGTAGACTGGTTTGATGTGGCTCTCCATGCTGTTCTATCCAGTGAACCCCCTTTATTTCTTAATAACTACTACAATCTACCTCCTTCTGAATCTGCTTACTGTGTTAATCTGTTGTTCTCCCTCAACCATTTTTAACCCCCCCCCCCCTTTCCCCGCACACACACATCCTTGAAATACTAAATTGGAAATCCTCCCGTGACGTCTCATAATTTTTCCTGTCAACCAATCCCTTCTTCTAGTCAGGTTGTGCCACAGATTTCGTTTCTTCCCAGGTCTGTTCACTTCTTCTTCGTCAGTAACCTGAGTATCCATCTAATCGTCAGCGTTCTTCTGTAGCGCCACATTTTGTCTAAACTGTTTGTTGTCCATGTTTCACTCCCATACATGGCCATACTCCACACAAGTACTTTCAGAAAAGGCTTCCTTACGATTAAATCAGTATTGATAGTTAACAAAAATATCTCTTTTTCAGAAAAACGCTTTTCTTACCATTGCCAGTCTACATTTTACGTCCTCTCCACTTCGGCCATCATCAGTTATTCACTTACCCAAATAACAAAACTCTACTCCTTTCAGTGTCTCGTGTCCTGATCTAATTGCTTCTGCATCACCTGATTTAATTCGACTACATTTCATTATCCTTGTTTTGATTTTGTGATATTCATCTTACATAGCCGTTTCAAGGCACTGTCCATTCCGTTCAACTGCTATTCCAGGTTTCTGGCAGAATTACGATGTCATCGACAAACTGCAGAGTTTTTATTTCTTCTCCCTGAACTTAAATTCCTACCTCAAGTTTTCCTTGGTTTCCTTCACTGCTTGCTCAATGTACAGACTGAATAAATTGTGGACAGTCTATACTGCTGTCTCAGTCCGTTCTCAACCATTGCTTCCCTTTCATGCGCCTCGAATTGTTTAACTACTGTCTGGTTTCTGTACAAGTTATAAATAGCCTGTCTCTCCTTGTATTTTACTCCTGCTGTCTTTACAATTACAAAGTGAATATTCAAGTAAATATTGTCAGATACTTACTCCAGGACTACAAATGCTATAAACGTAGTTTGCCTTTCCTTATCCTATCTGCTAAGATAGTCGTAGGGTCAGTATTGCCTCACGTGTTCCTACATTTCTCCGTATTCTAAGTCTGCCTGCTTAGCTGGGTGGTAACGTGCTCGCCTATCATGCAAGCTGGTCCGGGTTCGATTCCCGGCTGGGTTGGAAATTTTCTACGATCGGGGGCTGGGTGTTGTGTCGTCCTTATCATCATTTCATCCTCATCACGGGCGCGCAAGTCGCCCAGTGTGACGTCGACTGACATAGGTCTTGTACTTGGCGGCCGAACTACCCCAGATGGGGCCTCCCTGCCAACGATGCCCTACGCTCGTTTCATTTCCGTATTCTAAAATGACCTTCCTCGTAGTTGACTTTTACCAGCTTTCCCATTCTTCTGTAAGGAATTAGTGTTAGTATTTTGCAACCAGAACTTACTAAACTAATAGTTCGGTAATATTCATACCTGTCAGCTCCTGCTTTCTTTGGAGTTGGGATTATTACATTCTTCTTAAGGTATGGAGTTATTTAGGCTGTCTCGTACATCCACACAGTGGAAGAGTTTTGTTATGGCAGTCTCTCTCAACGCTATCAGTTTTTGTGACGGGACGTTGTCGACTCCCGGGGCCTTGTTTCGACTTAGGTCTTTCAGTGCGCTGTCAATTTCTTCTCACAATATCACAACACCCGTCTTATCTTCATCTAAGTTCTTTTAAATATCTGTACTATTGTCTTCAAATTCATCTCCCTTGTATAGACTCGCTACATGCTCCTTCCACCTTTCAGTTTTCCCTTCTTTGTTAGGGCCGATTTTCTATCTGAGCCCCTGGTATTTATACAGGTGCTTCTCTTTTCTTCAAGAACCCCTTTAATTCTCCTGCAGTCGGTATCTATTGTTCCCCTACTGAAATATACTTCTAAATCCTTCCTGCTTAGCCGTTTTGCAGTTCCTGTCAGCCTCCTTTTTCAGACGGTTGTATTACCTTTCGCTTGCTTGACTTGCTGCATTTTCATATTTTCGCCTTTCATCAATTAATTATCTCCTGTGTTACTCAAGGATTTCTATTAGGCTTTGTCTTTTTATCTCTTTGATCATCCGCTGCCTTCACTATTTCATCTCTCAAAGCTGCCCATCCGTCTTCTACTGTTCTAGTCAATCGTTGCTTCGTTAGAAGCGTTAAATGCTTTATCAATTGGATGCAAATAGAATTCAAATACTAATCACTTTAAATCTATAATGAATGATATGAGGCCTCCCTTTCTACAAACTTTCTGACACGCATCATACGACGTTAAGTTTTAGTTTACGACATTTTAATTTGCTCTAAGCACTATGGGACTTAACATCTAAGGTCATCAGTTCCCTAGACATAGAACTACCTAAACCTAACTAACCTAAGGACATCACACACATTCATGTCCGAGGCAAGATTCGGACCTGCGACCGTAGCAGCAGCGCAGTTCCGAACTGCCTAGAACCTCTCGGTCACAGCGGCCGGCAAGTTTTCGCTTATTGTGACAGTGAAAATACATAAAATGGAGTTTAGTTCCTCTCTTCTCTCTTACCACTGTGTCTATACAGAGAAGCAGTTACGCTGGTGAAACGTTCAAGAGGGAAAACAGAACACAAAAGGCCTATGCGGTTCGAAAATAACGGACTCAGTCGCTTCAGCGGATCATCATGGGGCAGTGTCTGATGCTCGCTTAGAACGGGAAGGCGTCAAGTGTAGTGCTTGTAACCAGTATTTCTTACTTACTCTATATGTAACCTACCTAGTACCCAAGGCATTAATATTTTAAAGTTTAACGACTGCGTTCAATAAGCACTATTTCAGATTTTACCGAAACAAGTTCCACTGACCAATGGATGCTAACAAAAATCCTGACAGCAATTATATACTGTATTCCATGGACAGTGAATATTATTCTGTACCATTAGCTCTCTCCACCTTCTCTGGAGCAGCTTCAAAAACTCTGAAATAGAAGATCGTCACGAATTTCTTAAAACCAAGTACGCTAATATAGAAAATACTTCAGACTAGGAAGAAAGTCCACTAGGAAGAAATTCCATTCACATCCTCTTCTTCTTTTCTTCTTGCTAGAACACTCAACGCTTGTGTAAAAACGAAGACTGGAACATTTCGCTGTGTACCATTCGTGTCAGTGGAAAATACACCTCAGCGGTGTTCTCGATTATGGCTTCCACACCTTGTTATTAGCCAGCGAAATTAATTAGGTCGCTGGCTCCATTACAGCTCGTGAGACAAAGGTTAAGAGACTCTCTAATAAACGCTGTGCAACCATTCCAGCTTCTCCAGCTGCAATGGAATTTTCTAAGTGTTTTCAGGGCATTCGGATAACTACATTCTACGGTAGATTTTATATTGAGATTCGCATTCTTAGAAGATATCATACGTTTATTTGTTCCATGAAAAGCCTACCCATTCTCGGGAGCAGAAGTGAAAATTTTACAGTCTATTAATCGCTCAAGAGGGATGTTTTATTCACAATATTTCAGCAAGTTTGTTCAAGTATGACTCAACAAATAATTTAATAGCTCTTTGGTAAACTGTTGATGGGTTTTCTTACAGCAAAGTTCTACCAATTGTTCGATTCCTCGACGATGGAAATCCTCTCCTTGGTCACAGAGCCGTGAAAGGATTACTGTGTGATCGTTTTCATCGCAGGAAAACCTTTGTCACCCAGATATGCTTTCAGTTCCCTGAATAGCTGAAAATAGCATATTTGCAAGATTTCGAATTCCCGGTTAGCATCACCCACGTCTGTGCGGCGTTGGCCAAATTATTGGCACTATTTCACTACGGCTGGATGCAAAATTTCAGTTGGTCCATACACCTCCAAGTTTTCACCGCGAATTGTCTGTGCAGTTTACATGTTTTGCCCAGAAGACTTGTTCCTTCCTGTGTACCTCAACTTTTGAGTACGTTTTCAGTTGTCGCGGTCATTTCAAAATGGTTCAAATGGCTCTGAGCACTATGGAACTTAACATCTATGGTCATCAGTCCCCTAGAACTTAGAACTACTTAAACCTAACTAACCTAAGGACATCACACAACACCCAGCCATCACGAGGCAGAGAAAATCCCTGACCCCGCCGGGAATCGAACCCGGGAACCCGGGCGTGGGAAGTGAGAACGCTACCGCACTACCACGAGATGCGGGCTGGTCATTTCAATTGCACGCTGTGAACCACCTGTTATCCGCACCGCAGCAGAACTGTCCCTGCAAGAAAACAGACACGTAATAATCTCCTGACAATGTGCCACTCTTGCAGCGCAAAGGACTTAGAGTAGGATGACTAGTGTAACGTAATATCTGAAGCCACTACATAACGTTCGCGATACCTCAGTCTCGTGAAATCACGACCGAAAGGTATCTTTAAAACTCGAGCCCGTAATTACAGTTCTCTGGAGCACCACTTGCAGTTCATACGTCTTGTTGCAACTAAAACGTTTCTCTTCCTTCTGAAATCAGTCTCGTGGTCTCTGTTCCTCTCTATTTTTGTAACACCAGTTTTAGCTTCTGTTTCAACAAGACTCGCCTTCAGTCGGACTCTCCTCTGCATTGAAACACTTTGCTTCACCACTGCATTTCATAACATCTACAAAATATTTCACTTCTCAAATTTTCCACCAACTACACTTCAGTATGGATTTTTCCTAGTTTTTTAAGCAATACTCCGCACAAATTCATTCGTTCTGGAGCCACCATATACTTGTTACCATGAAATACCCCTTCTGAAGTACCGTGAAGCCTCTTCTTAGCAGACATTGCATGGTCTCATACCTACCCGAGGCGGGTTCCTTAGATGAGTCCATCTCTTGGTCCCCCTGCTAGAGGCGAACAAAAGCTACCTCCTCTCCTCAGATCGCCAGTCCTTTAGCAGCTGCTTGCGTTTACTCACACACTTCAGTGAATTAACCAGTTTAGGAGGTACCTGCTAGAAAGCAAGAGGCACGTTTCTGCGTGTCAAACACACAGACGTACTGCTTCCTAAATTGTGATAGCGCAGCGCAACAACAAATCAACTCTCGTTTCAGCTTTAAAATTCCTCCTTCTTTTTACTGTGTGTAATATACATACATCAACGCAATTTTGACATAAATCTTTCGTTACGGAATTGGTAGCTCTGAAAACAAAAATTAGCTTTGCGGAGTGCGTATGTATCTGAGACGCCCCGTTAACCCGCGGTACAGGACAGGTAACTTAAATTGTGGAAAGGGGCTAAAATAAGCGGCTGTCTGTTACACTCGAACACACAATTTTTTTATTTGATCAAACATTACAAGAGACCAAAAAAAATTTTTTTAGACACACTGCTTCAATCCCTTGGAACTTAATTACCGACTGGAAGTCACTTTAATTTAAAAATGGCTGAAGGCCAATAACTTGAAACGCAAGCATAATCAGAAAAAGGCAAGCCTTATCTTAAAACAGTTCTTTAGTTAGGCTAGAGTAAACAAGTTAAATTCAAATCGGCTGAAGGCCTAACACTTAAAACTCTATAGCATTAATTTTTGTTTTCTACCAAAGGCCTTACGTGAAACAATTCTTTAATCTAGGCTGAAGGACTTAAGAGAAAATAACTCAAATTCAAAATCCGCTGAAGGCCCAAGACTTAAAATTCAACAACATTAAAATTTTTAAAATGCCAAAGGCCTTACGTGACACAGTGCTTTAAACTAGGCTGAAGGTGTTAAGAGCAAAACAACTCTAATTTTTTTTAAATCGGCTAGAAGACGTACAAGTACAAACAACAAGAACAAATTTTAAAAAATAGGGCAGTACACCCAAGGGCGCTCACACGTTCGAGGGTCAGCCTGGAATTCAAATACTAACGCACACTTAGGTGAGACAGGCAATTGGGCCAACTACTCACGATCCGACGACAACCCAACCGACCGACAGTCAATGGACCCACCGACAAGATAACTTCCACTTCACCCGAGCAGGGCACAACAGGGAGTTCAACAGAACAACGTAGACGATATTGGCATTGGCAATGTGTCCAGAACACCAAATCTAAAACGCAAACATTTTCTTAATGGCAAAATACTCTGTTTCCCATGATAGTTTTTCACAGTACTCCTGAACAACGTGTAAGTAGGATGTTTAGGTTTTTTTATTGGTATAGCCGCCGCCACGTAGCGCTCTGTATGAAAATCACTGGCTGTGCCGTGTGCAGTCTGTGGCTGGTTTGCATTGTTGTCTGCCATTGTTGTGTTGGGCAGCGGCAGCTGGATGCTAACAGCGCGTAGCGTTGCGCAGTTGGAGGACCTTACAGAATCCGACGTATACCACATGATAATTGCGTTGAAGTTGAAACTCTGCGTACTAGGAAGAGTAAAGGTTTACACCACATTTCACATGTAAAACCGTTTATTGAAAGATAATCTGCTTTTTAACTTTGTCTTTGCCATAAAGCTGTTCACATCACGTCACTAGTATACTTTGTCAGACTTAGAATCTGTTAACATGCAACAATGTTTTGAAGTTAACTATCCAGTCTAGAACTTAGAGAACTTATTTAGACAGTATTTACGAGTGCATTGTTATAGTGAACAGACGTCACAGTGTTATTGTGTGTGTACATTCTTGCTTGTTAGTTGCACGATTACGTAACGACTATAAGGCTTACATACTTAGAACATTTACCAGTACTGCTAATGAGATTTTAATGCAACATTTTGGTTTACTTGAAAATACATTCTTTATTTGAAGTACATTCGGTGAGATTAAAGATGACTTAGCATTTGGTTTCTCTGATAGCTACACGGTTATATCACGACGCTACTAATATGTGACACGATTTACATTGTTGCTTTTGCGGTGTATCTGTTTTATATCTGCACAGTTTTTCTGTATTATTCTGGAAAGTAAAACATGTTATAGTAGTAACTTTTGTGGTATTTCAAACGTCACTACCTGGTGGAGCGTCACCTTGCTTGGATGCAGGCTTGAATCCGTCGCGGCATATCATCGATGAGGTCATCAAGAGAGCGCTCGTCGAAACCATCTCACTTTGCGATGGCGATTCTGTGTTAATCCCACGCAGTATGTGGTCATATCTGACGTCCAGAAACAGTTCATTGCACTCAATCCCACACATCTTCGATCGGATTCACGTGCGGGGGAACAGGCAGTCCTCACCATTTTTGTGACCCTAGTACGCTGAAGAAATGTATTCACGAGGACAACACGATAAGCACGTGAGTTATCATCCGTGGAGACGAAACAGTTACTCAAATGTAGGCGATACAGGCCACTATTGACTGCAGAAGTTTGTTCCTTAACAGTGAGATTTCCCTCAACACCACGAGAGATGCACGATGACCCCATGTGATACCAGTTCAGAACTTCACACCAATACCACCTTCCTTCACGTGTGGGAGCCAGTGTTGGAGGCGTTCGATCTTCCCAGGTTGTCTCCAAATAATTTCTCTGGAATTATTAGAGTGTAGACAGGTCCAAGTTTTGTTCGTAAGCAGCATTCCACTCCAAGGCCGGGGTCTCCATTCGGCATGATTTTTTGACCATATGTAACAGGTAGTGCCTTGTGGTGTACAACTTGGTATTCGCCATGGTCGACGGGAATGGAAATTTGCAGTATGCTACCGTCTCTTAACTGTTTGATACGATATACGATGTTCCGTAATCCCTTCGAACGCCGAATTCAGTTCTGGAACACTCAGCCTGCGGTTCTTTCGAATAAAAAGTCGCAGATGTAGATCATTCTGTGCAACCGTCCAGCGATCACGTCACTTTGACTCTGATGCGCACGTCGAGCAACTTCCATGGATACAACCTTCTATGCCTAACATGACGATGCGGAGCCTGTCATTGACGGCTGTCCTTTGAGGAATTCGTTCCACTGTTCCACAGACGTCGCTAATGCGTCCCAATTTGTGCATTATTTTCAACTGAAATGCTGCAACATAATCGTGAGCGGCGTTTCTCCTATAAGTGGCGATCATGGTAATTTGTGTATGTTTACAAACATCGCCTGGGGTGGTCTTCCAATGGGTACAGAAACAAGCACAATAGGAACATACCTGCGTCACATATCTGTGTGATCCAAAAATACTGTTGATGTGTACATAATAATTCCCCGAAAATGAATTACAGAAACCCCATCTGCGGTTTACACCGATGGACAAAGAACCTCACCCACAGGTACAACTTAACACTGTGTTTACTTTTAGAGTTAAATTGGTCATTATCTCATGTCCACGATATTTTTCTTTGATTCTAGAAACTTTTAGGTTCGAGTCGAGTATCAACTGTAGCTGAAGCTGAGGATCCATGACGACATCAGTTAAAGCCGAGCATCTGTTGCCCCTCTAGTCTGCGTTCCACTATTCTCGAGACAAAACATATTTTTATCTGCTTCATATGTTTCGGTTTTTCTCGTACGTAACAAGCATGTGGCGCTCGTTGAACCGTAAACCGCTATAGAACAAGTATTCTAAGTGGTTGCAGTGGCATTAGTCATAGTACCGGCGACTAGGGGCTCATTACTTGCGCCAAGAGCTTCGTCGGCAGCCTACGGTTCAGTTCCCGGCGCGAGCGTAATGAAGTTGAGGCGGAGCGAGTGCCTGCTCGCCGCCTTCGTTATGCACTCCACCTTAAGGCCGGACCTCTTCTGCGTTGATTTAGTGCCCGCTCGCGGAACGAAATTGGAATCGTGTTCAGAAGGCGCCGACCTGCGTTCTCAAAACGCCTTCGATGCATGAATATTAATGGCACGCTGCCGGGCATCTTTAATTGAGGACTGCAGTAGGCACCTGCACTCCAGCTCACCTTTCTCAAATAGTTCCCCGTGTCGCTCTCAACTCGTGTTCTTCGTCGCCATTTGAAGTTTTTTTTCTGTGGATTTAAATAAAAGACGACACATAACTCTTGGACAACTGTTTTTCCGTCTTGTCGGTGTACAGTGACGGACAAAAATCTCAACACCGGAAAATAGTTAATGTAGAGTAATGAAAGTGCGGGAATATCCTTGTCTCGGTATCAAATTGAAGTGATTAAAATTGCAAGATTAGTGTTTAATGTAAGCGCGAAATATGTCATTGCAAATGTGAAATGGTGGTACATTAATAATAGTCGTAACGGCAAAAATTGTTCACAGGAAGTATGCAAACGTCCAATAATTTTGTTGTACAGGTGACGAATGTCAGCTCGTGGTTCAAATGGCTCTGAGCACTATGGGACTTAACATCTGAGGTCATCATTCCCCTAGAACTTAGAACTACTTAAACGTAAGGACATCACATACATCCATACCCGAGGCAGGACTCGAACCTGCGACCGTAGCGGTTGCGCGGTTCCAGACTGAAGCGCCTAGAACTGCTCGGCTACAGCGGCGTGCGTCAGCTTGTGGAATGGAGTTTTATGTCTGGTGTACTTGGTCGGTCAGTACGTGGACGGTTAATGCTGATTGTTGATGACGCTGATGGTGTCCCGTATATGCTCGATTGGGGAAGATCCGGTGATGGAGCAGGCAAAGGCCGACCGGTGTGACCGTGCGGTTCTAGGCACTTCAGTCTGGAACCGCGTGACCGCTCAGGTCGCAGGTTCGAATCCTGCCTAGGGCATGGATGCGTGTGATGTCCTTAGGTTAGTTAGGTTTAAGTAGTTCTAAGTTCTAGGGGACTGATGACCTCAGAAGTTAAGTCGCGCAGTCCTCAGAGCCATTTCAACAATTTTTTGCATCTCTAGATGTGGTATGGGGTAAGATATCATCTGACAGCAGGGGCACTCTCGTGGTTAGCTCACGCACCCTGACTGCAAATTTGTGCGTTATTTTGGTGTTTTACTGGTTGTGCTGCCACTCATGAACAACATTCCAGGGTTTTGTTTTCCATGTGGATAACGCTCAGCCACATACCACTGTAGTAATCAAAAATGCTGTACAGAGTGTTGACATGTTGCCTTCGCCTGCTCTGTCACCAGATCTTTCCCAGTGGAGCAGAAAGTCTGCTCTCTGCTGCATCTCGTTGCTGAATCCCAAGTCTCTAGTATTAACTCCGAACGAATGTACTGATCCACATCTTCTCCTTGCACCCCTGCCCCTAAGTGTCCTCTACCGCGTCTGAGCATAGACCGCGCCAATGAACAAAGTTTAGCCAAATTCTGGCCAATGGCGTAATTTCTAAGACTCTGCCCGATCTCCCACCAAAGAATCGGCGTGAAAGCTCTCCAGTCAGCTGGCTTCTCGACGACGTCTTTTTCTACAATATTCTATCTAGCTATCCTACGTCACTGATTTCCTTTTGAGTCCGGCACTATCTGGTTTCTCCGCGAACAAAATTTCTAGAAAGTCAATTCCTCGACCTCTGCTACCACTTATCCGTAACGTTTGCGGCCGTGTGTTGCTACGGAATTCGTGGTCGTGCGGTAGAGTTCCCGCTTCCCGCGCCCGGGTTCGCGGGTTCGATTCCCGGCGGGGTCAGGGATTTTCTCTGCCTCGTGATGACTGGGTGTTGTGTGATGTCCTTAGATTAGTTAGGTTTAATTATTTCTACGTTCTAGGGGACTGATGACCGCAGGTGTTAAGTCCCATAGTGCTCAGAGCCATTTGAACCATTTGAACTAAGCAGGCCGAGGCAACATGTCGACACTCAATAGAGGATGTTGGCTTTCAACAGCAATTTGTGGGCCAGCGTTATACCACGTGGGATGCTATTCTTGAATGGCCAATCGAATCATTAGATTAACTCACAGATTTTCAGTGAGGGTGCTTGGGATGACCACAAGAGTGCTCACGCTGCCTTACGAAATCGCGCCCCAGACGACAACACCAGGTGTAGGTCCTGTGTGTCTAGCATGCAGACAGGTTGGGTGCAGGCTCTCAGCTGCCCTCCTTCCAACCAACCCACGGCCGTCACTGACACCGAGGCAGAACCATCTTACAACAGACATCCAACTGCCCTCCAATGAACTCTCGCTTGACACCAGTGGAGCTGCAAATGGCGTTGCTTTGAGATCAGTGGAATGCACGCTACAGGACACCTGGCTCGAAGCTGTTCTTGAAGTAAACGATCTTCATTTTTTTCTGTCGCTGTGGCCCCAACTGATGCTCATATTGCTGCTGCAGGTACAGTATGATGCGCCAGAGCGATCTGCCAGCATGATTGTCTTCTCTACAGGTAGTGCCACATGGTCGTCTGGAGCCCGTATATTCTCGTGACCACTGCTGCAAATAGTCATAAACAGTCGCTACATTCCTGCCAAGTCCTTGTGCAGTATCACATAAGGAACATTCAGCTCCTAATAGAACTATTGCATGAACTCGTTCAAACTCAGCAAGGTGTCTTTGTCGCCTAAAGGCATTTTGAGTAGCATCAACTCACCACGTCCAGTCTCAAAGGTAACTAAGGCTCACTACAATTTCAGCGCCTATTTAAAGCAAACCTGATCTACGTCCTCGTGCCGGTGACACTAGGCCACTCGTATGTGACTGGCGCGAATTCTGTTTAGACGTTATCTTTCAGATGTACAAACACGCCTACCTACTTTAGTTTATTTTTCACGACACCTTCTTGTGATTTTTTATTCCGTCAGTATATTTGTCGTGAGAGACTCCGAAATTGCTTTGATACTTAAAATGAATCATTCATCTTATTAATCAGTTGCATATTTATGTTTAATATATGGCCACTGCCGATCAAAATTGATCATCATCAGGCGGGGTAAGTAACTGGTTGTAATCATATGGAAATACGCTTGAGGTTACGCTCTACTCTGATGTATAGTCCCACATGGATGCTACCATTTGATTACATAATACGAATATCTGAAGACTATGGACGTCGATAAAAAGGAGTCGTATTATAAAAATGCATCTCATTCGCTGAAATAAACGGTGTTTTTAATTGGTCATTTATTTATTTAACCCCTTGCATGGGAACATGGGAGCCGAAGCTCCATGGTCATGGAACGACCGGTACATGGTTTACAGAATGGTGATTAGAAAATTTGTAAGCCAAAGAAATGAAGGTTACAAGAAGAACAGATCGAGCCTTTGGGATGAGTAGAAATACTGTCTGTTTACGTCAATCAGGCAGAGAGCGAAGATGATTTTCAAAGAACGCCTTCTATTCCTCGTTTATCAAAATGAAGCTTTCACCACTGTCATACTGTCGACTCACCTTTAAAGCTAATAGTGAGATAAATGTCTACAGTTCTCTCTATTGCCCACAAGAAAACTCTGACGTGTTACGTTAGGAATTCAAAAATCACACTAGGGGCATTAGTACATGCGGTGGACTCGTACGTGATAAACGTGTTTCATCTTCTTTTTTTCGATGACACATTAAAGGCTGAGTGGTACTACAAGTTTTCTCAGACATACAGTGGCAGGTTTGCTGGAAGATGTTTCAGTAAGAATGTGGTTGTTAATGTGGTTGCAGAAAAATGATTGTGAATTACATTTTCCTTCCTGGCCGGTGTACTTTACACTAAATTTTTCCCATTCGGTGACTGGTAGAGGAACGCCAATGACGCAGCCTGTTGCTGGTTTCAAATCCCGTCCATGATTTCTTCTGGAACACATCAAAGACTCTGTGTGAAACAGGTCGCAACAATGCGAGGTGACGTGAGACACTCAAACCTCAAAGTTTACCGGTTGTTCCCATATGAAATCAGTGGTACTCATCACAGTAATCGAAGTTCACAAATACTGGCACGACAGTACGGAAAGCATTCTGAACATCTGTTACGGTAGACGGAAAGCGAAATGTATGATATTTTCTATTAAAAGTGTAGGACAGGATTTTTCCTGTACTGTATCATTAAAAAAGGCATATATCACACCTTGAATTTTCTTTACTTTATCTTAAGCTTTGTTGAGATCTTCAGATTCAGGAATAATGATATGATGATATATTAGAATCTGGGTAAACACAAAAATCTTATGAGACCAAAACGATCATTTATGGAAACTCTTTTCATATTTTCTTCTTAAGCTTTGTTCAGATCTTCAGATTCAGGAACAATGATTTGATAATATATTAGGAACGGGGTAAAGACAAAAATCTTATGAGACCAAAACGATAATTTATGGAAACTATTTTCATTTTCCAGCAGGTTCCAGGCAATGTAAAATTCAAATTTCTGCTGGCATTTATCGGTTTGACGAAAATGGATTTATGTGAGATAAATCGTACTCCTCGTTTCCTAGTACCTGTGCAGAATTCCGAAGCACATCATGACAGTAAACACCCTATGAAATTCTCTTGAGGTACCCCGGAAAATACTTGAAGACCCTCCGTTTTGCTACGTCATGTTGTTTTGTTAGGTAGTTCTGCATCCAGTAACAAAGCTGTTCCGACACACCGTAAGTTCCCATTTTGGTCTTACGGATAATTAGCAGCAGTGACACCTCTAGGAGAAAGACTATGGAGGATAATGTCACAGCTGGTGTCATATCAGCCTTAACTCCGCCATAGAGTCCACAATTACGGATAAGAAATGCTTGAGAGATCGCGAGAACATGCTAGGCAGAGCTCCGTATCGAGGTAGACCAGGACAGCACTGCCAACCCTTGTTCATTCATTAACTTTTTGGACAAAAGCGAAATGGGCACCTCGTCTCGAAGATAGGGCACAGCCGGAGACCGCAGAATGTCAGAAACGTAGCGTCTGCTGTCCAGATTACCAGTTGTAAAATTTTGCGGTCGGTGGATGAATGTGTGACGTCGCGGAGCGATTTCGAGAGCAGCTGGTAAGGATAGTCCACAAGGGACATCTCGATAACTAGGACATAAAGTTTCCGCGAATTTCATTCTGGGTACTTAGCTGGACACTAACTGTGCATCGCAACACGTGCGTGAACAGTACACGCAGGTTTCAGTATTTCATAGACGCTTGTAATTGTGCTCAAGAAAGCCTCTTGGACTACTCGGAGAACGGCTCGACATTCGAACAGGAGCGTTGTCGCTATACGACGATGATGGCTGACATGGATGAACCACGGCGACCGCAGCGTCAAGAAGGAAGCAGACGACCTGACAGAGACCTGTACGGAGAACATCGACCGCCAACGTACGTTCCCGCCATAAAAATGGTGTGTCGGCAATTCTGACCAATTGCTCTCCAGGAAGGCCCTACGTTCCACTGGACGCACCATCTACCACAACGGCCCCGTCCCAACAGCCACTCCACCGTTTTTGCACAACCTATTTCCTCTCTTCCACCAGAGAGAAAACCAAAGACCCTCTAACCAACAGAGAACACACTCAAATCACAAGGAGCGAGCTATCGAACTTGGTGGACGTATCATGTTAAATCATTTGCGAACGCCCCTCGTACTAATAATTTGCGTATCTAAGCATGACATACTTCCTGCCAATTTGACGGTCGCAGCTCCAATTTCAATGACCAGTGTCTAACAATGAAGTTCTAGGGAAACCTACAATTATTACTTTTTAGAAGTACGGCATCACTTCTACAACTAAGGAAAGAATTATATTTTAATCCCTTTATTCACTTCGGTTACAGGAAGTAACGATGTGTTCAAATGGTTCAAATGGCTCTGAGCACTATGCGACTTAACATCTATGGTCATCAGTCGCCTAGAACTTAGAACTAATTAAACCTAACTAACCTAAGGACATCACACACATCCATGCCCGAGGCAGGATTCGAACCTGCGACCGTAGCAGTCGCACGGTTCCGGACTGCGCGCCTAGAACCGCGAGACCACCGCGGCCGGCAACGATGTGTAAGAGAACTCTAACCGAATGCTACCTGCACGGGAAAAACGTTTATCTATTGTTATTCATACAAATACGTAAGACTGGATTCATTTTGTTTAAAGTCTGGATTCATTTTTCCCATGTCTTCCAGTTGCTTGCTGATCCACTTGCTATAGAATCCCGCAATCATTCTTACAGATGCCGACGTTGTGACTCAGCAGCAGTATTGATAAACACTTCCCGTGATACTTTGTAGTGTGCCATATTTGAGCCTAACAAAATGTGACAACGTTGAGCAACAAAGTTCTACGAACGACTGAAGAAGGCATCTCAGCCGCTGGCTCCCTGAGGCTCCTCGCATCATACACGGAGGCCGCTCTCCTAATCGCTGAACAATCTTTGAGCGCTGCAGCCTGGGGCGAAAGCAGCGCGCTCCGGGTAGTTGTAAGTTATTTGCATTCTGCTGGCGAGCGGGCCCATAAATAATTCACTGCTGCCGAAAACACAAGATTTAGTGCACGATAACCGCCGCAAACCTGTCAGACTCCTTCGGACCTCTGGCTACCTAAGCTCCAACTAACGCGCAGAACAGACACTACAATTCACCGACGATAAAATGCAAAACTGTTTCACACGCTCCAAGGCAGTTTTGCCCATGTAAATACAGTGTACGGCGTCGGTGAACAACCAACGGTTACTTGTACAGCAATCGGTGGTGAAATATGTCGTATAATGTATGATATCACGAAAACGAAATTACCTGTGGAGTGAGCCACTGCTTCTACACGATGGTGAAAATTTTGTAATTACTGGTGAATTAACTGCAAGAGTTCACATCACACATGACCGTATCTAATTAATCTTTGCGCTTCCAAACCAAATACAGGGTGCTGTTCATAGCTACTGACTCGTTCCCTATACAAATCATGTGGACTTCAGTGGAGTCGAGGCCGTTAAATTTAGCTAGAGAGTGATCTACAGTTCCTGTCATATATTTACCAGACTACGTTTTTAAAAACTTTAGTTTTATGACTGTATGAAAATTTCATCGTATAAACGGATGGATCTAAGCAAGGGCATACACCCGGTATGTTTTTTATTTGAGTCTTTGATCACAATATGAATTTTTTAGACGATGACCGGTTTCAGTCCGTAATGACCATCCTCAGATCTTTTTTACACCATGTCCTAAAGTGATTAGGTCATAATGGCATCGTCAAATCATATAAATATAATCAGCATAGCATCGTCATAAAGATCTACCATGTCGTAGTTGGTGATATGCACAGTAGTTCAGCAGTTTTTTTCTTGAGAGGGTATTCAGAGACCGCTTACCGAAACAACGGACCAATTATAATGCCCAGATATACGGCGTTCAGAAAGGCACAGGGACATCGTGGTAGAAAGTTTCTCATCTGTATTTCTTCCTGCCCTTCAACCTGTACAACAAATTTCTATAATGGAGGAAATGATTCAGACTGTCCAAGACAAAACAAATTAGAAGAGGTCGTTTTCTACTGGGAACCGGGATATGTCGTTATACGGGGAAGAGATGCAATTGACAAAGCGTACAAGTTTCGAGTCGCAACTAGGTGTTCACCCTTTATGAAAGTCTCTCACGTCTGAGGATTTTCCCATTTGTCTTAAGTGAGTAGAATTTTTTCCCGGCCCTCTCTGCTCCTCTTGCACGGATTCCTTTCTGTGTCGCTCTCTGAGAGCCCACCAAGCGGTAGGAGAGATACACTTCGACAGTTGAAGAATACTCACAAGCGATATTTGTAAAGCCGTTCTCACACGGGACGAGAAATCGTTTGTAGATAAGGTATAGTAGAGTTTTGTGACATCCCAGTGCCATATTTCACGTTCCATAACATTATGTAGCGTGAAAGGCTGAATAAGACAATTCAGGTGTTTCGCTTCGTGAAGAGGAGTGTGGTGAATGGAATGCAAGACCGCGTTCTATGTCACGCACTTGGAAGGCGCTATACTGGATTTCCTCGTTTTCAGTTGAAACCCATATTTGGTGGGTTTTGTATTACAACTTACGTACTGTATATATTTGCTGTTTCAAAGTATCAGCACACTGGAGATCTCTTGGAAACACGTCGTTATTCTTACAACTTGTTGCAGTAAAATGACGGGAATGGCATGTAAGTGGTTCTATTGGCTCTGAGCACTATGGGACGTAACATCTGAGGTCATCAGTCCCCTATAACTTAGAACTACTTAAACCTTACTAACCTAAGGACATCACACCCATCCATGCCTGAGGCTGGATTCGAACCTTCGACCGTAGCTGTCGCGCGGTTCCACACTGAAGCGCCTAGAACCGCTCCGCCACAACGACCGGCAATGTTGGTGGCTAGAGAACGTTCGTACTTTGTTAGTTTTCTTATTATAACTTACACATTACGAAAGTATGCTATTCCAAGGCAACGGAAAACTGAAGATTTATCAAACACGCGTCGTTGGTGGTAGTATCTGCTACAATTAAATGTCAGTAAGCTACCGAAGATTAAAGCCTTTAATAGATGGTAAGGTACAAGACATGGTCAAATATTACTGATGCTCTATGTAGTCTAGTGGACAGAGCCGCGGACTTATGATGTAAGGTGTACGAGTGCATCTAGTTCGTGCCCTGTTACATTCGTATTTTTTTAATTAAAAATTTTCTAGAACGTTCCACACTTTCTAATTAATTCAAGAAAATTATGTTGTGTATTATTCTGTCCCACATAAATATAAGCGTGCTCTCTTTCAGGAGTGACTTTGTTTGATTTTCTGAAGATGTCAGGGAACATGGATGAACGAAATGCAAGACGGCTTTGTACGTCGCTGCATGGTACGATAGCAATTCAGTACTTATTTATTCATCGTATAATTCCTTTATAAGTGTTCTTTATAATTCTCTGTACCATCATGCGTGTATATATATATACACACACACACACACACACACACACACACACACACACGCACCCACCCACACACACACACAACACACACACACACACACACACACAAACACACACACACACACATGCAGTACAGAAAATGAAACCGTAATAATGCAATAAAGGAATGATTTATTTGGCTTTATCGACAACTGAATTTGCAATACCTGCAGAAAGATATATTGCACCTTCTTGTTTCACGTCTTGTGTGTCACATGTTTTAAAAGTTCTGCTACTGAATAGAAACAGGGATTTAGTAAGAATGACTTTAGGGTTTCACAGAAATAAGTATTATGGTATTATAACATAATTTCTATTTTATATAAAAAACTACTACAAATTTCGTATAGTGCTATTTGTAATGTAACTTTTATCAGCTGATGTCCTTATCGATTGGACATGAAACTTCCTTTTTTTGCCTTATGTTTCTAGATGCTGAAGCTTTTATTTCTTTGTCCTACAGTAGGAATAACATCAGTAGTGTATAGACAAGAGGATATTTGCATTTTAATACGGCTTACGTAGGAATTTTACTTCCGTCCATTTTGGTAAACCAGCTACGATTTGTAAGCCAGATATAGCAGGCAACTGTCGCTAGACAGCGAGGCAATTGCGAATCATTATGAGGAAAACGTTTCGTGTGATGCACCAGCTTGTTTCTAAACGTACGCCATTAACAATGCGCCTGGGGTGCTTAACGATGACAAACACGTCCCGTGTGAGGACAGCTTAAGTTACAGGTAGCGAGTCTACAAGCTTTCGTCTTAACGGGTTATACCAGTAAGAGCAATAAGGCTCTGGCTAGAGCACCGAATAAAAAAAATCTGCGTGTGAAAAACTGAGACATTCAGTGCTGATGGGCGAAGCACACACTGCCCACCAGAAAGGGGCACTTTTCGAAACGCCATAATTGTCTCCCATTACAACTCAGAAGTTTTAAATGTGGGTCAAAAGTGCCATCAACCTTTCTCTATAAAGGTGCAAAAACGTGGCCCCCTGCGACGTCATCTTCGGGCGCGGCGACTCCTCAGAGTGCAAGCTATCGACACGTGTGAAAAAAGAGGCCATAGGTCACAAGTGCATGTGAGGTGCAAAGTGGGTTTATGATGTCATACTGGCACCAAATTTCATCAAAATTCTGCGCAACGCCATAGTAGACGTGTCACACGATGGAGAGGTCGTCGCACCCTATCTTACATTTCATCGCTTCTTCTGGCACTTCTGTGATGGAGATCAGAACCGCGGCACCAAGTGCTGAAGTCACGTGGTTTTCTTATGGGTGGCAGAAGAAACCACTTCAGACACACCTCCTCTCAAAATCGACACGAAAAGGCCTCAGGAGGTGGCATATAGTGTTTCAATGTAACGACACCTTTCCTTTGACAGCTGATTCCCAGACATTTTGCTGACAAAACCGACATTTCGCATTGCAGCGAACATCGGGACGACGTTGTTGACATTATTTGGCACTGCTGATAGCTCCTTGACGATTCAACCTGTAACTAAGGACTTCATCAGTCAGCTATCCCAGAGAATGTGATCGCGCCCCTTTGGAGTGCAGTGCGATCGCAATCTTTGCTCTGATGTACAGGCTGGAACCACTATGGATCGTTCTAATCCACCTGACGTAAAATGAATATGATCTGTAGCAGCAAAGGGTGCTTATGCTGTTTCATCCCTTCAATTTCGCCCTCTCTCATGACATGATCATGGGGAGGGTGGGGGGGGGGCGTGCGACATTGATAAATGCGTGAATAAAATGTCAAAGAGCCTCTCTAAGAAGCCTCTCTAAGACCATCCATATCGGCCGTACCTTAAGTGCCAACCGCCACCTTTACTAAGCGCTTTAAAAATGTATCTGAACAGAGATGAACTGTGACGTGAGTACTAGGCGCCTGCAGGCAGTCAACCCCTTAACAATCCTCAACCCTGTGTGTTCACAGATTTTCCCGGCAAAAGAGATGCTTGAAAGTCTCTCGGGCATGCTGCCGGGTTGAATGGTCGTTGTAGAACGAATTTTCGATGGCGTAACGTGCCATCATCTTCAGGTTACTCCTGTTGACTGACGTCCTAGGCCGGTGGTTGGTGTGGTATATATACCTGTCAGTTCTCCCCTCCACTGACTCCGCGTATGGAGCGAGGGATGTGCAGGCCGCGGTGGTGGGGGTAGCTTGCGCTGACGAGATGACTGATGGGCGTCAGTACGTATGCCGCCTTCGCTGTGTGTGGTGCCCCGTTTCCGCTGCTCCTGCAGAAATTTTATTGCTTGGTTCTACACTTGGCTGAGTTGAAATCAGTTGTCCTTCTTAATAAGGTTCTCGTGCTCCCAGATTTCAGTTGCTTCCTTGTATACACAGTTCCAAAAGCGGGATGTGTTGTGCAGGACATCTGCGTTCTCGTATTTCAGACGATGATTTGCCTCGAGTCGATGTTCCGCCATTGCAGATTTTGTAGACTGTTGGAGATCGGTGTGCCGTTTGTGTTCAGTACACCTTTTCTCGATCGTGCGAATGGTTTGCCCTACATATGCTTTCCCACACTCGCAGATTATGAAATAAACTCCAGATTTCCGGAGTCCTAAATCGTCCTTCACTGTCCCTACAAGGGACTTGATCTTTGGCGGCGGGCGATAGATGCATTTGATGTTATGACGTCCAAGAATCCTGCCTATTTTTCCAGATACGTTGCCCGCGTATGGTATGTAGGTTGTCGCTTTCGGTGACTCATCATCAGGTGTCGGCTGTGGTACCGTCTTCTGTTTGAAGGCGCGTCGAATTTGGCCGTCGCTATAGCCGTTCCTCTGGAACACATCCTAGAGGTGGTCTAGTTCCGGTTTTAAGCTTTCTTCGTCGGAGATCACACGGGCTCTGTGAACCAATGTATTTAGTACTCCTTCCCTTTGTGACGGGTGAAGGTACGGATCCGTGTGGGTTATCTTCCGGTAGACGCTGTGTCCCAGTGTTCCATCACGCCTTTTCCGTACCAGAACATCCAAGAACTTTGTGCTCACGTCAACATATTTTCTTTTTGGCTGACATTACTACGAACAGACAGACGGCGTACCTATGGGTAACACTGTGTCACCTGTGGTGACCAACATGTACATAGAAGAATTTGAAGAGAAAGCGTTAGAATCAGCCCCACTAAAACCAACAGTCATCTACAGATATGTCGACGGCACATTCGTCATTTGGCCTCGCGGGGGACAGAAGCTCCAACTGTTCATACAACATCTGAACTCTATCCACTCCCAAATTCAGTTCACCATGGAGGTGGAGAAAAACGGGCAGTTACCATTCTTGGTGTTGGATGAAAATATTCGTAAAACTATCTTGAATGAAGTCTTCTGTAGTTTCTCTGACTCATTTCACGTGAATGTCGGTATGTTAAGACAGTTTTTACATAGAAATTTCTGGCAGATTAAAGATTTGTGCTGGACCGGGACTCGAACACGGGCAAGTGCTCTATCAATTGAGTTACTCTAGTACGACTCACTAATCTTTTCACAGCTTTACTTCCGCCAGTACCTCATCTCCTACTTTTCAAACCTTACAGTATTCTACGAAACTTGCGAGACTCGCATCGCTTGAAAAAAGAATATTGGAGCGACATACTTTACAGGCCATTAAAATTGCTGCACCAATAACATTTGCAGATGATAAACGGGTATTCATTGGACAAATATACACTCCTGGGAATTGAAATAAGAACACCGTGAATTCATTGTCCCTGGAAGGGGAAACTTTATTGACACATTCCTGGGGTCAGATACATCACATGATCACACTGACAGAACCACAGGCACATAGACACAGGCAACCGAGCATGCACAATGTCGGCACTAGTACAGTGTATATCCACCTTTCGCAGCAATGGAGGCTGCTATTCTCGAAAGGAGACGATCGTAGAGATGCTGGATGTAGTCCTGTGGAATGGCTTGCCTTGCCATTTCCACCTGGCGCCTCAGTTGGACCAGCGTTCGTGCTGGACGTGCAGACCGCGTGAGACGACGCTTTATTCAGTCCCAAACATGCTCAATGGGGGACAGATCCGGAGATCTTGCTGGCCAGGTTAGTTGACTTACACCTTCTAGAGCACGTTGGGTGGCACGGGATACATGCGGACGTGCATTGTCGTGTTGGAACAGCAAGTTCCCTTGCCGGTCTAGGAATGGTAGAACGATGGGTTCGATGACGGTTTGGATCTACCGTGCACTATTCAGTGTCCCCTCGACGATCACCAGAGGTGTACGGCCAGTGTAGGAGATCGCTCCCCACACCATGATGCCGGGTGTTGGCCCTGTGTGTCTCGGTCGTATGCAGTCCTGATTGTGGCGCTCACCTGCACGGGGCCAAACACGCATACGACCATCATTGGCACCAAGGCAGAAGCGACTCTCATCGCTGAAGACGACACGTCTCCATTCGTCCCTCCATTCACGCCTGTCGCGACACCACTGGAGGCGGGCTGCACGATGTTGGGGCGTGAGCGGAAGACGGCCTAACGGTGTGCGGGACCGTAGCCCAGCTTCATGGAGACGTTTGCGAATGGTTCTCGCCGATACCCCAGGAGCAACAGTGTCCCTAATTTGCTGGGAAGTGGCGGTGCGGTCCCCTACGGCACTGCGTAGGATCCTACGGTCTTGGCGTGCATCCGTGCGTCGCTGCGGTCCGGTCCCATGTCGACAGGCACGTGCACCTTCCGCCGACCACTGGCTACAACATCGATGTACTGTGGAGACCTCACGCCCCACGTGATGAGCAATTCGGCGGTACGTCCACCCGGCCTCCCGTATGCCCACTATACGCCCTCGCTCAAAGTCCGTCAACTGCACATACGGTTCACGTCCACGCTGTCGCGGAATGCTACCAGTGTTAAAGACTGCGATGGAGCTCCGTATGCCACGGCAAACTGGCTGACACTGACGGCGGCGGTGCACAAATGCTGAGCAGCTAGCGCCATTCGTCGGCCAACACCGCGGTTCCTGGTGTGTCCGTTGTGCCGTGCGTGTGATCATTGCTTGTACAGCCCTCTCGCAGTGTCCGGAGCAAGCATGGTGGGTCTGACACACCGGTGTCAATGTGTTCTTTTTTCCATTTCCAGGAGTGTATTATTCTAGAACTGACTTGTGATTATATTTTCACGCAGTTTGGGTGCACAGATCCTGAGAAATCAGTACCCAGAACAACCACCCCGCCGGCCGCGGTTGTCTAGCGGTTCTAGGCGTTCAGCCCGGAACCGCGCGGCTGCTACGGTCGCAGGTTCGAGTCCTGCCTCGGGCATGGATGTGTGTGATGTCCATAGGTTAGTTAGGTTTAAGTAATTCTAAGGTCTAGGGGACTGATGACCAGAGATGTTAAGTCCCATAGTGCTCAGAGCCATTTGAATCATTTTTGAACAACCACCCCTGGCGGTAATAACAGCCTTGATACGTCAGTGCATTGAGTCAAACAGAGCTTGGATGGCGTGTACAGGTACAGTTGCCCATGCAGCTTGAGCACGATACCACAGTTCATCAAGAGTAGTGACTGTCGTATTGTGACGAACCAGTTGCTCGGTCACCACTGACCAGACGTTTTCCGTTGGTGAGAGATCTGAAGAATGTGCTGGCCAGGGCAACAGTCGAACATTTTCTGTATCCAGAAAGGCCCGTACAGGACCTGCAACATGCGGTCATGCATTATCCTGCTGAAATGTAGGGTTTCGCAGGGACTGAATGAAGGGTAGAGCCACTGGTCGTAACAAATCTGAAATGTAATGTCCACTGCGAATAAGAGGTAACCGAGACGTGTAACCAATGGCACCCCATACCATCACGCCATATAATACACCAGTACGGCGATGACGAATACATCCTTCCAATGTGCATTCACCGCGATGTCGCCAATCACGGATGCGACCCTCATGATGTTGTAAACGGAACCTGGATTCAGCCGAAAAAATGACGTTTTTCCATTCGTGCACCCAGGTTCGTCGTTTACACCATCGCAGGAGCTCCTGTCTGCGATGCAGCTTCAAGGGTAACCGCAGCCACGGTCTCCGAGCTGATAATCCATGCTGCTGCAAACGTCGTCGAACTGTTCGTGCAGATGGTTGTTGTCTTGCAAACGTCCCCGTCTGTTGACTCAGGGATCGAGACGTGGCTACACGATCCGTTACAGCCATGCCTATAAGATGCCTGTCATCTCGACTGCTAGTGATTCGAGGCCGTTGGGATCCAGAACGGCGTTCCGTATTACCAACCCCCCCCCCCCCCCCTGAACCAACCGATTCCATATCCTGCAAACAGTCATTAGATCTCGACCAACGCGAGCAGCAATGTCGTGATAAACCGAAATCGCAATAGGCTACAATCCGACCTTTATCAAAATCGGAAACGTGTTGGTACGCATTTCTCCTCCTTAAACGAGGCATTACAACAACGTTTTACTTGGCAACGCCGGTCAACTGCTGTATGTGTATTAGAAATCGGTTGGAAACTTTCCTCATGTCAGCACGTTGTAGGTGTCGCCACCGGCGCCAAACTTGTGTGAATGCTCTGAAAAGCTAATCATTTGCTTATCACAGCATCTTCTTCCTTTCGGTTAAATTTCGCGTCTGTAGCACGTCATCTTCGTGGTGTAGCAATTTTAATGTCCGGAAGTGTAGATTATTCACAGCTTTAGGGATTGTTTCCAGAATGAGTTTTCACTCTGCAGTGTAGACCGGACTTGAAACTGGGAAATTCCACGAGTGCTAGATACACAGTTTTTGTAGAACTTCTGTGAAGTCCGAAAGGTAGGAGATGATGGTTCAAATGGCTCTGAGCACTATGGGACTTAACATCTATGGTCATCAGTCCCCTAGAACTTAGAACTACTTAAAGCTAACTAACCTAAGCACAACACACAACACCCAGCCATCACGAGGCAGTGAAAATCCCCGACCCCGCTGGGAATCGAACCCGGGACCCCGGACGCTAGGAGATGATGCACTGACGAAGCAAAATAATGTGGAAGGGTCGTGAGACGTGCTCGGGTAGCTCAGTTTACTTGCCCACTGAAGGCCAATGTCCCGGAGTCGAGTGCCAAACCAGGAAGTTTGATATCGGCGCTCACTCTGATGCAGAATGATAATTGATTGTATATTACTGGTGTCAACCCAACAAACGCTCATTTTCAAAGAATGTGCTACAGCATGTTGCATCAGACCATGCAGAAAAATTGTTTTAATCAATATAGAAATCACGGTTGTCTCCACACGACAAAAAGGTCGTGCTTCTCAAAATCTTTACATAGTTGTTTGGAGGAACTCATGACGAGTTTCCTTCACCACAGCTGCCCAAGTGAGGTTGTGTACCACCTTCAAGGAATGGCTTCGACATAACATCGAAGGAGACGAACTTATAACTGAAGGTAAAAGTAAGGGTGGACGCCGTAGCCTGATATGACCACCACGGGCATGAGTTGTTCTTCGACATTTTAACAGACTTTTTAATAGTTATAGGGGCTACAGTTTACCTTTGACTCCGAACTATAATGCATCTAATCAACTAACGGCACTCTTGTTTCTTTTGACAATACTTCTTTCCATCACGCACCAATTTCGTCTGACACATCCCAGAAGGCCGTTGCATACCCTTATGTTGGTGTGCTTCATGAACTCTAAGAGAATTGTGGACCTGTGCCTTAAAATGTGTTTTTAATGTCCCGCTGAGGCCTTGGAACATTCGCTATCAGTTAAAGGTGGAACTGAGAACATGTGCAGTTCACATGCCCCCAGTTTACACATACACAGGACAAACAACTCAGGAGACGTTCCCAGGGAGGGGAGGAAGGGGTCCACTGTGGGGCAGAACCGCACAATACCCTGGGTTCGATGTGGGGCTGTGGTGGGCCGGATGGACCGCTATGGCCTGTTGTGACGTTGAGAACCACTGAGGGCTACAGTGGGACGAAACGTCTCCGTCGTTTCTAGGTCCCCACTTTAATTCACAACACACACAATGCTCGAACAGTTCATATCCCACGCTTTTCTGTTGTCAGTGCTATGCAACGATTGATGTGATGAAACGAGTGATGACACAGGACAGTGCATCACTCGAAATGAGTAATTTGGAGTAACGACCCACGCTATAGCGCGTAATAATAATGTGGAAAGGTTTGTGTCTGGCAAATGCGTGGAGAATGTTGGCTGTTGTCAGGTCTAGAGCAAACAGTTTGGAGAAGGTTGTGTTGCTGTTGTGGTTTCCGAGATGGGGGTGCCGTCCCTTTATTGCTCTTATGAACATATTTTACAGCATTGTGTGCTGCGTCCAGTAGAGGAACGGTTCGGAGACGATGGCTGTTTCAGCATGACAATGCACGCTATCGTACATCAGCATCCGAGAGACAATGGCTTGTGGACAATAACAGTGGTGAAATGGCCCAGACGTCCCTTATTCAGGACACGAACTCAATGAAATTACCTCGTCTTGGCTTCAAACCCTAGCGTTCAACATCGCTATCTTCTCTGGTTTTGGCTCCTGGGAAAGAATGGACTGTCATTCCTCATCAGACATTCTGACGACTCATTGAAAGTGTCCCCAGTGGAATTCAACCATCTTAAACGTCACACTTGGACGTACACTGCATGTTAACGTCCACGTATAGATGGGTGGATGGTTTTGGTCAGATAGCGTGGACGTAGAAAGTGTTTGGCTTCCTAGTAACTGCCCTACTTCCTCAGTGCCCGTGAAGTCAGTGAACTCTGTGTACAGTCGTGCAGGACTGCACTCCGAACACAATGTCGCAATCTGGGTAACTGCGTTGGGTGGCTGTGACTTCCCGGACAAGAGAGACGGAAGGCCGTTATTAGGGAGGGCGCGCCGGGCTCCGAATCCTCCCCACCTGCGGCCTGCACGCCGCCCCCGGGGCCACACGGTGAGTTACGCGGCATTACACAATGATTTACGCTCTTACTAAATCAAATCCGCGTTTTCCGAGCCCGCCTACGGACCAGGTTGCTCCACCGCGGGGCGCTACCGCACTTTGGCGGAGCGCTCGCACCTTGTAATTACCGGCGTCGCAGAAACAAGAAGCACAACAAAAAAAAAGCGGAGAAACCGCTGTCCGGGGCCTTTCCGTCAGCTCTTTGTTCTAAATGTGAAATTATACACTCCCCGCAAATAAGACAGGCGCGCTCGGGTAGGTTTTTCAGCTCGCCCTTTTCTGTCCCTGTACTGTGATAGCCGGCGGCGAATTGCCTTAATTTGAATAGCTCTCTCAGAGAGGCCGCGAGTAGTTTCTTTTTGAGATAAAGAGGGCAGCGCGGCCCGAGGTGCGGTGAGTGGGAGCAGTAATTGCCAGGTTGCGAGAGTCGCCGGGTGCGGCGGCCGGCGCCACTCGGAAGTGGTCCCGTGTTACATACCTACGGTATCTGCGTGTTTGCACGCATATGCTATACACTGGCTAATGGCTCAATACCGAAAGTCGAGTCGAGAGGTACACTTTTCGTACCACCCATAACAATGTGAGGTAGGTGACGCTGTGGACAGTGATGTATATACGCAGACTGAAGCGACGATTGAAAACTTGTACCAAGGCCGGGATTCGAATTAGGATCTCCTGCACACTAGGTAGATGTACTAACCACTACACCACTGTGGTACAGTGGCTTTGCAAAAATGCACCTCAGCACACTTCTCTCCTCAGTCGAAATTGCCATTCACGCCAAAACCCACTTGGTGTTCCCCATAAACTCGGAGAGCATTGCACCGGCTCTCCGACTGTTTTTGAATAGTAACATCAACACTGAAGGAATCGGAGCATTCCGCCTGAAGTCCGGGAATAAACTAATTGTTGGTAAGGCGGGTGCCAGGTTGAGATTCATTGGGGGAGTCCTTAGAAAATGTAGTCCATCAACAAAGGAGGTGTCTTACAAAACACTCGTTCGACCTATACTTGAGTATTGCTCATCAGTGTGGGTTCTGTACCAGGTCGGGTTGACAGAGGAGATAGAGAAGATCCAAAGAAGAGCGGAGCCTTTCGTCACAGGGTTATTTGGTAAGCGTGATAGCGTTACGGAGATGTTTAGGAAACTCAAGTGGCAGACTCTGCAAGAGAGGCGCTCTGCAACGCGGTGTAGCTTGCTGTCCAGGTTTCGAGAGGGTTTGATTCTGGGTGAGGTATCGAATATATTGCTTCCTCCTATTTATACCTCAAGAGGAGATCACGAATGTAAAATTATAGAGATTCGACCGCACGGAGGCTTTCCGGCAGTCGTTCTTCCCGCGAACCATACGCGACTGGAACAGGAAAGGGAGGCAATGACAGTGGCACGTAAAGTGCCCTCCGCCACACACCGTTGGGGGGCTTACGGAGTATAAATGTAGGTGTAGATGTAGAGTAGGTAACTTAATTAAATGAAACTATCTGGTTCCATAGTCCTTCTCAAGTCTCAAACATCAGTGACGTATATATGCAGACAGAAGTAAGCATTAAAGTTGTGTACCAGTACTGGGATTCGAAACGAGGACTCCCGCTCACCACCGGATTCCGTGAAGTAGAGCAAAGCCACTGTGCCCGGGTGCCTTAGTGGGCACGAGGCATGGTTTCAAATCCTAGCCTTAGTACAAATTTTCATTCGTCGCTTCAGTCTGGATACATACATCACGGAAGCTAGAGAATTAGTAACGCCTCTGGAACTATAAATTTTCATTTACTTAAAAGCAGTGGGTAAAGAAACATTTCTGGCTCTTACAGTAATGGACACTTATTTATCAAAGTAACCTACATGCTGTGGCAGGCAATTGGCTTCATTACAAACCACTGAATGGTGTTTATGATAATGGACCAAACCAATCTCTGTTGGTCCATTACGGCCAGGGGACATCAGGTGGTGTGTACTTTTCTATTCAATAAACTTTATCAACAGCCGTACTCTTTAAGATATTTTATTTCACTCTAAATGCAACTATTTTCAGCAATTCATTCTCCTATCTTCAGGCCCCATACGCTTTTTTAACCTAGCGAACTTATCGTATGGCACCATAAAACTGGATATCGTTACGTCCAATCGTTGTGCAGCTGATTCATACGAAAACGTGACAGGAACTGAGTTCACAGTACCTGCTGTGATGTTGGCCAGATAGGAGACGAAGTACTGGCAGAACTTAAGCTGCTAGGACGGGTTGTGAGTCGCGCTTCGGTAACTCAGATGGTAGAGCACTTGCCCGCGAAAGACAAAGGTCC
Organism: Schistocerca gregaria; assembly: GCF_023897955.1. Classification (NCBI taxonomy): domain Eukaryota; kingdom Metazoa; phylum Arthropoda; class Insecta; order Orthoptera; family Acrididae; genus Schistocerca; species Schistocerca gregaria. Next base: position 926,167,965 of record NC_064921.1, on the reverse strand, counting down.
GGATTTCGAGTCTCGGTCCTGTACATAGGTTTAATCTCCCAGGAAGTTTCATACCAGCGTACACTCCGCTGCAGAGTGAAAATCTCATTCTGGATACATTACATCAATGTGTATACAACAAACATAACGATATTTCTCGTAAATTATGATGTTGGTTATGAGGTCAGCTCAAATTTCTTATGTTCAAGTCAGAATAGAAATGAAATTTCGATTACTCACAGCCAAGACGAAACTTCAGCCAATACTATTTTCTGTCTTTGAAATGCTATGGTCGTAACAATTAGTTGGTAACCGATTTATAGTTGAATTAACTCCAGTTATATTGGCAGATGTCAATATCTACCAGTATCTACAGTCATTGAACATTTATGGTGTTAATAGCCACATCTATACTGACAGAGCGTAGGGGAACGATGTGGGAGACCGCACCGCCGTACTAGGCAAGGTCCTACTGGTTTACCATTGCCTTCCCCCGATCGTAATGAGGACGAATGGTGATGATGAAGGCGACACAACAACGCCCAGTCATCTCGAGGCAGGTGAAAATCCCCGACCGTACCGGAAATCGAAACAGCACCCCCGTGCTCGGGAAGCAAAAACGCTACCGCGAGACCACGAGCTGTGGATTATACTGAACATGAGCGAATATTATTCTGAAGGGCCCTGAGGTATAATAAAATACTATTTTATGCCCGATGGGCTACATATAACGTAAACTAAAGTAAATGTTGTAACACACCACTTCAATAACGCCTGCACAGGAATGTGTCCGTTGACAGAATTGCTTCATTACCTGAAGGAGCTGTCATTGAAGAGCATGTTGACTTTACTAAAACAGAACTTATTACTTAGCTGACTGTCTAAAAACTGAACTCGTTGTCCTCTTTTCGAGGGTATGATAATGTCTGCAGCTGTTGCCTGTATGTAAAAAATAAACTATTTCTCGGCTTTTCTGCTACCTTTCAAAAGCCAGTGACTGTGTGAATTTTCTTAAGCCAATTAGAATATTGTAGTACCACCGGCAGTGCTACAGAAAGGTTCGTGGCCCACCTAACAAACAGGTACCAAAGACTGTCATTGCGAAATACCTGTGGCATAAGCACCAGGTCTTCATCTGATAGGGAGTTAATTAGATGTTGTGTTTCTCAAGATTCCATATTAGGCCCATTGCTTTTGCTTCTGTACATTAATAACCTCTCTTCTGTCACATTGCCAGATGCTAAATTTGTTTCCTTTTCGGATCAAACAAACATTGCAAGAAATAGCAAGACAAGTACAGATTTAGAAATGGTTGCTAACCAAATTTTCAGTGCGATTAATAAATGATTTAAAGCTAATTCACTGTCATTAAACTTTGAAAAGACCCACTATATCCATTTCAGAACCTGTAAGAGGTTTCCCTCCAGCATGGGTATAATACACGAAGACATGCAGATAGAAGACGTTGATAATGTTGAATTTCTCGTATTACAACTCAATAACAAATTTATCTGGGAATGACATATCACAGAAGTGCTGAAGTGCCAAAACAAGTGTGTATTTGCAATGCGAGTGATTTCAGATGTAGTAGCCACAAATATAAAAAAGAACTTCCACATTTTGCTTACTTTCATTCTATTGTGCCATATGGGATTATATTCTGTGGTAACTCGTCGAACCAAGCAAACGCTTTTAGAGAGCAAAAGCTTTTAGAGAGCAAAAGCTTGTTATAAGACTTATTTGTGGTGTAAATTCAAGGTCGTCATGTAGAAATGTGTTCAAGGAACTATGTATCCTAGCCCTGCTTCTCAGTATATTTATTCCTTGAAAACACACCCACAGAATCGTCTCATATTTGGGACTATGGAACGAAAATTGAATCTAATCTAATCGTCTAATCAAATGTATGAGTATCTGACAATCATTAACTACGAAATAATATGTCAACTCTTCGCATTTTGTTCTCTTCAAATATCAGGTTATAAAATGTGACATCCATTTCCTCCATTGATCATCAGATTCCAACTAGACATGTGTGCTTTCTACACCATCGCTAATACTACATGACTTCGTAACACACAACACTCACCGCCAAGTGTGAAAAACAAGAAGAATGAAGATTACATTGGAGGGAAAGAGATTCAAATGATTTGCATCGTTGTCGAGGATATCGTTTCAGCTAAATTCAGCTGAAATAAATTTACATATTTTCATGTTACAGCTTCAAAATTATCCTATTCTAAGCGTATACAACGTAAATATGTACAGATGAAATAACGAATTTCAGTCGACATTGTTTTATACGAATTTCTCTACTTATAAATGAAATTACCTATAGTCATTGGTATTGAAGGGTTCAAAACAAGAACGTCATACGGTAAGACAGAAGCTGATACATTCACCATAATTATCTTGTTTTCCCCATGATAAAATTATTGACAGACATGGGAAAAATATTAATACAGTAGTGTTTCCTACCTTAGGTTTTATACATCGTAATGCAATGTTACCAACAATCTTTTCGCTTAAAATTAAGGAATGTTTTCAGTGTCAAAATCCTCTCTGAAAATGTGAACTATTTATATAACTGAAAACCACTTTCATGAAACGTCTGAAGCACAAGAAATTTAACCCGAGCTTATGAACGGTGACACATGGGCCTACTTTACGAGAAATGTCGTCATGCTGTATATACAGTGACGTAAGGCAAATTTTAGAAAATTTTACTATGTACGCAGGTGTACCCAATGGCGGGACTGGCAGTTCAGAAATCTTAAATGCAATAAAAAATAGTTTATAAAGCCATCCTTGTAGCCAGAGGCTATTTTATTTATAATTGATAGTAGCATACATCTGCTTTTCCGTCACCCGCTACACCGGTTAGTCAACATACCATCTGTTCTAACGCCTTTAAGCTGCTGCGGCGGTCAAAAAGCGAGTAAACCTGACTATGCCGGATCTTGCAAGACGTCTGTCTCCTCCTCTTGTCTGTTACATAACGTGAATGCAGTCGTGAAATGTCTCTCGCACATCTCCTTGGGTCACTTTCGACGCTGACCTCTTTCGAAACGGGCTACGAATTGCCATGCACCCCTTATAACTGCAGCACGCCTTTTCGTTGATAACTCCCTCTCTCTGCTTATCCCTCAATGCTTCGCAGTGCAATAACGTGAAACTGGTATTTCGCTGGGTCCATGAAGGTCACTCTCTTCCCTCTCAGAACATCTTCAGCCGAAATGAATGAACAAATAGTTTGCGATTGTGGTTCACGTGTGCTAGCGACTTCTTTCAATTAGTCCCCATCCTTAATCACTGCAATGATGGAGGTACTGAGAGATTCAGTTCTGCTCTAGGCGATGCCGCCCAATGATTACATCAGCGAAGTCGTATCTAGTTCACAAGTTTCCTTCGTCATCTGCATTTACGGGAATACTCAAATTAAATGCATTAAATTCCTGACCTGCCATTTTAGTAACTTATGTGTTACATTAGAAATTGAATTTTCATATATCCCGTCAGTCCGAAAATTTTCGAGAGTGGAAAAAATCATGACATCACCCGAAAATCAACAGATCTGGCAACATTAGGCTACCCCTGATACTTGGACTGCTTCAACGGGTCCGGACACACGTATTTATTAGATAATTGTGTGTTGTGAATTTAAGAATGATGAGTTTAGTTAATAGAATTTAGAAAGCATAAAGTGAAGGATATCATATTCTCTTTTAGAAAGTATGAGAAAGTGTTAGGAGTCACAGAATTTGTTCATTTGTGGATCATTCTCCCATTAATTTGAAGTGCTACAGCGCAACAAAGGACACCAGATGAAACGGTTGCCTTTCTTCGTCATACCGCCTTCCGTTACTGCCAGTCACCACGCTACATACCTATTACCCAAAAGGGCATATCGGGATTGTTGTGGCAATCAGATTTCCCATCATTCGCTAAATCATACTGTGGAACACAGTGTAGGCAATTTGGTGTGCAAGTTGTGTTTCGACGCTCTGCGGAGTCTCTTGTCGAGGTGGCTGGTAGGATTACGTGACCTGGTAGAAATAAGTCGGAGGATATTAACTGATTTCTGATCACTGCTAACGTTAACTAGCAGACGACACTGTTTATTGCTTCTACATCTGTGGTGTCACCGCCAGACACCACGCTTGCTAGGTGGTAGCCTGTAAATCGGCCGCGGTCCGGTAGTATACGTCGGACCCGCGTGTCGCCACTATCAGTGATTGTAGACCGAGCGCCGCCACACGGCAGGTCTAGAGAGACTTCCTAGCACTCGCCCCAGTTGTACAGCCGACTTTGCTAGCGATGGTTCACTAACTTCTACGCTCTCATTTGCCGAGACGATAGTTAGCATAACCTTCAGCTACGTTATTTGCTACGACCTAGCAAGGCGCCATTATCATTACTATTGATATTGTGAATCATGTACCATAAAGAGCAACGTTCTCCATTAATGGATTAAAGTTAAAGTATTCCACCAGCTACGTCACTTTTTCTCAATTCTAATTTCCTTGTCATGTTCCAGACCTCACGCCAGCCTGCGTGAGCTAAAACGTGTGCATTTCGGCCTCCTTTAGTACTAAGGGGTTGGCTCTCCTGCCAACCACAACAACATCTACAAGAGCAGAGATGATTCGCTGGGTTAACGATCGCTGAAACGTTAAGCGTACCTATTTTTGGAACCATCTTATTCATTGATGTCTTAGACTATATGCTCTCGTCTGTTTCAAGTTGGAAGCGATCGAAAAGGCACAACATAGGTTACTTACATTCGATTTTAATCATCGTAATTCCCACCGTCTGTTACGAGAACGAGATTCTTCTCACGGTACATATATATTGTTGTTGTCCTCAAACGACAGACTCAGTAATGAAACAGGGTTTCTTTTGTAGAAATTATTATTTGAAGCCCATTACAGACGTTCAAAAAGATTAAGTGAAATACTGGGTACTTACTGTAGTCAACTTAGAAGGTACGGTGAGACCTATGGATGGACGTTACACATCGATATACCTACACGTGGTAAAGATGCATCGAACTGAACTGACGTGTAACAAACGTATCGAAATATGCGGTGCAGTCGATGTCACTTCATTAGAAGCATCGAATAGGTGAACCTAATTTCATGAAATTTTAATTTGTTGTCTCTACTCAATTTTCGTCACCTGAGAGATGGAGACGTGTGACATGTAAGCATTCTTCCGTTTCGTTGTTGGAAACGTTATCATCAGTTCAGTGGAACGAAAACTGATGTCAAGGCGAAAAAAATCAATACCCAGAATTTAGATCAGTGCATACCTTCTGAAATGTCAGAAGTACCTCCATTTATTTTTGATTCCGTTATCTCTTGTCAGAGGTACAGAGTGTGTCGAAATGTCTGAGTGGGCATCTTGTTGTTAGTTCTAAGTAATTTGATTTGGAACGTTGATGAGATACATTCTGTTCACTGGAAGCTTAACACTACTTAACCCTCTGTGTTACGTGGACGTGACTGGATCCAAGTTTTCGCGCAGCTCCTAAGTTTAGTTACCAATCCTCATGGTGCATAATTATGAGCGATTATTAGTGAAAATCACTGGGTGCAAGATTGAGGATATAAGGCGGATGTGGTAATGCTGAACTGAACCACAAACTGCATGACTTGATTTGCTACGGGAGATCGTGCATTGCCGTGATGAAGTCGCGACCCATTCTGCATTCCTCGCATTTTGCTTCCTCGTATAACCAATACTGACGTGTAGTACGCTGCTGTAACAGTAGTTCGAGGGAAACTGCATGCTAGTAAATCATTCCAGGATAGACAAAAAAGTGTGGTCACCATCACTTTCCCTGTTGATGGAACACTTTCGCCTTTTTTGGTGTTGGAGGACCTGGCGATTTCCACACAGCGACGGATCGAAAAATGTTAAAATTTGAGTAAATTTTTAAGGCACAAAACTGCTGAGGTCATCCGTCCCTAGACTTACTCGCTACTTAAACTAACTTATGCTAAGATGAACACACACACCCATATTCGGAGGTCTCGAATCTCCGGCGGGAGGGGCCGCGCAGTCAGTGAAATGGCGCCTCTAACCACGCGGTCACTCAGCGCTGCCGCTCCGGATCGTTTTCCTTCGGGATCATAATGATGCAACCATGACTCATCACTGGTGATAATCGTTTCCACAAACGCATCCCCTCCATCAGCAAAGAGATGCAGTACCTCACGGCCTGTCTCCATTCTCACAGCCGTTTGTTTTCGGGTTTCAACAGACGTGGCACCCAATGGGTACAAACACGGATCAAATGTGCATTTTCAACTTCTCGTGACGTAATGGATAGTCCATTAAATTTCGGGCATACATCCGCGCAAATAAAATTTTGCATGCCCGAAATTTAGTGGACGACCATGTGGAATAATCGTACGTAATCCTAAAGACACTGCCACATGAAACTCTCAGTTCTTCACTGACGTTAAGCAGTGTTATCCGCCGAAACTCTCGGACAATCACACTGCCTGTGGTAATGTTGACTTTAGTCACAATAAAAACCCTAAACACCAGGCTCATCTCGCTTAACACAGTCGGCTTTCTGTGAAATCCTTGAACCACCTAAACACAGTTGCAATGGGTAGTGCATCTTCACCGTACGCGTGCTGCAGCTTTTGTAAGTTTTAGTGGCTATATGTTTGCAACGAATACAGAATATTATTTCGCCGTACTGCTCCTCTCACGACAGCTCCATTGTTTGGTATGCGAAATGCCATGAGGGTCCACAAAATAGAGCGTTACTGCCAACATGTCGATACGAGAGTACTGTTGCCTCTGGACATTATACATAAAAATCCGCTTTTTTAATTATTCATGGTACACATAGGAAACTATGATGGAAACTACAGTAAAAATACAGTCTCTCTCTTTGTTGATCAGCCTTTGTACAATGGGTTGATTTTGAATGGGGGTGTAGGGTGTCGGTAAAGTAAGTGTCACTAGTGGTGGAGAGGAAGCAGGTTTTGTAACAAGTGTGCACCCTCAGTGTAGACAGTTAGAAGAACTTGTAGATAGCGCTGGCGATGCAGTGGGAAGTATTTCACCAATCTATAAAAAAAAGGTTGTTAGAAATAAGCCTTATTATTTATGTCATTAAATAATTTGTGCGTGGTTGAATATGACAGATATAAAAAACTGAGTATGATTTCTCTTTCGTCTTTCTAAAAATGAGTTCGCAGAAAAATCTTTTCATTTCAAAATTTAGCCTAAAGCTAATGTTGGGGGCATGGGTGTGAGGGTATGTGTGCATGTGTGTGTTGTGTGTGTGTGTGTGTGCGTGTGTGTGTGTTTCGTATCTCCTCCTAAACCACTGTAGCGATTTCAAGGAAATCTGGTACACATATCCTTTGGTGCCAAGGAACAACTACTGTAGTGGCAATGAACGCCTGCCTAACTTAGTTCAGGAGTTATGAGATTCGCGGAAAACCGCCGCATCATGTATCACGTATGAATGTAGTACTTCTGTGCTGCTAATAGTATTGGCAATAAATTTCGAGCACAATATCCACACATGCCGCTAAATGCACATACAAAGGTATATCATGGTACACCATATTGTACAGATGGTACGTGCTAAAAACTGCCGCATTGTGCATCAAGCTATACTTATTACTTAGTTTCTACTAAATCTACTTTCAACACATTTTGCAGACAGTATCCACATATGCCGAAGCATTTACCTACAATATTATATGGTTACATGGCACACAGATGACGTCATAAACACTGAAATGTGTGGAAAGTTGCCGCGTCATGCGTGAAGTTTTAATACTTTTTTTTCTTTACTACTAAAACACTCGTACAGTCGAGTCAAACTATAGAAAATCCTAACACCAGGAAGCGCTTTTGTGACCTTCCAACTGCGAAGCTGGGGCAGTAGCCGTTTGTGGAGTTATGAAGACGCGCTTCCATAGACAAGTTTACAAAATCGCTTTGAAGACACGAAAAGACAGAAACTGTCCGGTATCACGGTTCTCAATTTGGATACAGTAGTTATACATTTGTACATAATACGTATTTCTTTGTACGACTGTTTCATAATTTCAAATGTGTTTTCAGGAATACACGGAAGTGAAATTTTTTCGGTGCTTCACAACAAAGGCAACTCTTTTTTGTTTTCGTTTTTAACAGAAATTTGGCGACATCAATTCAGTGACAATGCCGGGTCTGTCAGCCAGTAGTTTTTATGCGTGAGCTATTAGCGCAGGTAGAAGAGTACTAACGATACACTATTGTATCAACAAATATTATTAACACTGAAGGCCTAACTTACAACCGGTTCTCCGGCGAAATGTTAATATGCTCTAAGACAAAAATAAACGACGTACTACGGAAGATTCATCCGAATGGAACGGAAATAGGAAGATGGGATACACAAAAATGGAAATGAGCGTATGGCTTCGTTGACCGGGAGGCCCCATCAGGGGAAGTTCGGCCCAGAAGTGCAAGTCTTATTTCAGTCGACACCACACTGGTTGACTTGAGCGCCGGTGATGAGTATGAAATGATGATGAAGACAACACAACATCCAGTCCACGAGCGGAGAAAATCTCCAACCCGGCAGGGAATCGAACCTGGACCCGGTTGCAGGGGAGGGAAGCACGTTACCACCCAGCTCTTCTGTCTTACATGCATTTGTTCGGTGCGGCTGTCCCAGGACACCCGTTCAAGTTCAGTGTTGAGCCGTTGACTCAGTTTTTTTATTACAGAGGGCAGCTAACACTCCGACCGAACACGCTGAGCTACCGTGCCGGCATCTCGTTGCATCTGGTAGGAGCGGACGTCGTAAGACATCCGTTTAAGTTCGTCGTTGATCGGTTAACTCAGTTTTTTTTATTTGCAGAGGGCTTCTAACCCTCCGACCGAACACGCTGAGCTACCATGCCGAAATTTCTCATTTTCGTTTTGGTTCGTTTCATTTATTCGGTGCGGACGCCCCATGACAACCGCCCAAGTTCGCTGTCGATCCAGTAACTCAGTTTTTTTTAATCACAGAGGGCAGCTAACCATCTGACAGAGCACGCTGAGCTATCGCGTCGGCAAAAATCGTGAGATTGACCAGGGATCGAACCCGAGACCTTTGTACTCGTAGTCTTGCTCTTTATCACTTTGCGACCATGTAGCCACTGTGATTACAATTTCAGAAATACTGGATGATTTATTCAAGAGCATAAGGTTCGCAGATTGAACAGCTCAATAAAGCGTTGGTTCACCTCTGGCCCTTATGTAAACAGTTATTCGGCTTGGCGTTAATTGACATGGTTATTTGATGTTCTACTGAGGAACATCATAGCAAATTCTGTCCAGTTGAAAACTTAGATAGTTAGAATCCCAAGACGGTTGGAGAGCCGTGCCCATAATTCTCCAAAGTTTCTCAATTGGGGGAGAGATCTGGTGACTATGATGACCAAGGTAGGGTGTGGCAAGCACGAAGGCAAGCAGTAGAAACTCGGGCAGCCTGCGGTAAGGGGTTATCTTGCTGAAATATAAATCCAGTTTGGCTTGCTATGAAAGACAACCAAACGGGCGAAGAAATTGGTTGGCGTTCTAATGAGCAGTAAGAGTACCGCGGATGACAGCCAATGAGGTCCTGCTATGAAAAGAAATGGTACCCCGGACCATCACTCGTGGTTGTCGGGCCATATAGCGGGCTTCGTTCAGGATGGTATCCCACCGCTGTCCGAAGCGTCTACATGGATATTTTCGCTTGAAATCGTTCGTAGAGGGACACCTCACTGAAGATAATTCTATTCCAGCAAAAGACGTTGCAGCCTGAAGACGTGTCTGCACCCTGGGAGCAATGAAGAGACCTTTCCTTTAAGGACTGATCATCATAAATGAGTAATTAATAAAATCTGTAAAGAATAAGAATTCTGAAACTTCCTGACAGATTGAAACTGTGTGTCGAACCGAGACTCGAACTCGGGACCTTTGCCTTTCGCGGGCAAGTACTCCACCATCTGAGCTACCCAAGCACGACTCATACCCCGTCCTCACAGCTTTACTTCTGCCACTACCTCGTCTCTTACCTTCCAAACTTTACAGAAGCCGTCCTGCGAACCTTGCAGAACTAGCCCTCCTGAAAGAAAGGATATTGCAGAGACATGGCTTAGCCACAGCCTAGGGGATGTTTAAAGAATGAGATTTTCACTGTGCAGCGGAGTGTGCGCTGATACGAAACTTTCTGGCAGATTAAAACTGTGCGCCGGGCCTAGACTCGAACTCGGGACCTTTGCTTTTCGCGGGCAAGTGCTCCACCATCTGAGTTACCCAGGCACGACTCACGCCCCGTCCTCACAGCAGGAAAGCTTCTGTAAAGTTTGGAAGGTAGGAGGGAAAGGTACTGGCAGAAGTAAAGCTGTCAGGACGGGGCGTGAGTCGTGCTTGGGTAGCTCAGTTGGTAGAGTACTTACCCGGGAGAGGCAAAGGTCCCGAGTTCGAGTCTCGGTCCGGCACACAGTTTTAATCTGCCAGGAAGTTTCGTATCAGCGCACACTCCGCTGCAGAGTTAAAATCTCATTCTGGAATAAAAATTCTCCTGATTGTAGGGAACATGAGGGAGGAGTGAGGGGAACGGAGGGGGGAGGGGAGCGATTACTCGGACGGTCATGTTCAGTACGTACATGATTCACATCCATTCGATTCAGAAGATTGGTTTTCATAACGCGCCACCAAGTCAGACATAGACGTTCGTTAAAAAGTGGTCGAAGATAGACACCTGCGTAGAATCTCTGAGAGCTGGGCCTCGTTTATTCGTTCTTCGAGGAAAAAAATGTATCTCAGTGCGTGCTGGCTGTGTATCAGATTATGACAAAGCACCGTAAAAAGGCTGCAACAAACAAGTCCCCGGGGAACAGGAAATAAATGAAAACCTATCATTAGCTAGAAAGCGGATGGCCTGTATTAACGGGCGGCGGCCTAGAACGGCAGTAAGCCGGCCGATGAAATATTGGTCCCCGGCGATGCCCCGCGCTGATAAACGCCGCCGAGGAATCGGACGCTCGCGTCGCGTTTCACAACTGCGCCCTATTAAGCTAATTACTCATAGCGCTGCCGATGGGGCCACGCCGCGCCGAGCCGCGCCACTAAATCCAGGCGGGAAGCGAGCGCTCCGTAAAAAGTGGCGTCCGCGATGCCGGATTATGCTGAGTGAGCGGCCGTAGGCGGTGAAACGCTTTTTTGTTTTAGGGTGTAGACTGTAAGGGCCGCGAAGGGCATCGCGTCTGCCTCGCTTCTTGCTCGTATTTCGTTACGGCGCCTAATCGGTGATCTTCATCGAGGGAGTTTCTGATTAACTCGTGTACTAAGGGGCTTCCAGAATCTTAGAGTCTGGTCGTCTTGTTTTAAGTAACAAGTAAATTGAAATAGAATTTGACAGAACTGATTGGGCAATAAAGAACTGTTACAGATCTTGTCGTAACCTCATCAACTAACACAAATTCGGAATGGAGAGATTACTAGAACTGAACTAAAACTCTGGGCAGGCTGGTAGCGCACGAGCGAGATAGCAGACTTCACGCAAAATAACGTGACACCTGTACAGAAACGCAGTCTCATCATGCGCGCCGGCTGATTCCACCCTCAGCTAAGCTGTTGTCTGCCTACCTGCACAAGTCGAGTGTTCTCGTCGAAAATGGAAATGAGCGTTTGTCGTCATTGGCTGGGAAGCACCTTGCGGGGCAGTTGGTGCAGGTGTTATTACATTCGACGCCACATTGGGCGACCTGCGCGGCGGATGGGGATGATATGATGATGAAGACAACACAACAACCAGTCCCTGAGCGGAGAAAATCTCCGACCCAACCGGGACTCGAAACCGGGCCCCTTACGACGGCAGTCCGCCCCGCTGACAATTTTTTTTAAAATCTCATTTTGTTCGTTTTCGTTCGTTTCGTCTGCTCGGAGTGGACGTCGTGAGACACCAGCTTAAGTTTGTCGTTGATCGATTAACTCAGTTTTATTATTATTATTATTACAGAGGGCAGCTAACCCTCTGACGGAACACGCTGAGCTCCCATGCCGGCACCATTCAGCTGTCGGTGCGGACAATGTTCTAGTTGTTTTCTCTTTCCTATATAATAAGAATGGTGGTTATCGCTGAAACAACCAGTTTTCGGTTATACCGATTTTTTTCGTCTCCAGATTAACTGGACTGTTGAAACGACTGAAAAGGGTGGTTTCTAAATAACTGATTTTCTGTCTTTTATTGCCATTATTTCCAGTATAAATGTACTCATCGAACAAAAATGGGAACATTCTATGACTCCCTCAGGATTTTGAGCCATACGAGTGCTGTTCGGTCAGTAAGGAACGATCGGTCACCAAATGGAAACCACAGTGAAAATCAAAATTGTTTCATTTGTAATAGATAGCTACACTACTAGCCACTTCTCTCGCCGCTCCGAGTTAGACAAATGTTGTAGCGTTGAGCCAACTTTTCAATACGGTCATGACGGAAGGCAGCCTCCTGTGCTTTCCGACAATTTTCTACTGTGGAATGGAGCTCGATCTCTGTACCAAAATGATATCTTTATAGCCAGCGGTTGATCTGAACAGAGATGAAAATCAGAGGGAGCCAAGTTCGAGCCGGCCGTGGTGGTAGACAAGTTCTAGGCGCTTCAGTCCGAAACCACACGACTGCTACGGTCGCAGGTTCGAGTCCTGCCTCGGGCGTGGATGTGTGTGATGTCCTTAAGTTAGTTAGGTTTAAGAGGTTCTAGGAGACTGATGACCTCAGCTGTTAGTCCAACAGTGCTCAGAGCAATTTTAACCAATTTCGGGCTGAATAATGGATGACTGAAAACTTCCCATCAAAAAATGGTTCAAATGGCTCTGAGCACTATGGGACTTGACATCTGAGGTCATCAGTCCCCTATAACTTAGAACTACTTAAACCTAACTAACCTAAGGACATCACACACAACCATGCCCCAGGCAGGATTCGAACCTGCGACCGTAGCGGTCGCGCGGTTCCAGACTGTAGCGTCTAGAACCGCTCGACCACCACGGCCGGCTTCCGATCGAAAACGCTGAAGGATCGTCTTCATTGCCCCTGCAGAGTGCGGCCGAGAACTGTCATAAAGATGGAAATGCGTGACACATTATACAGCGTAGCATTAAATCATGCGAAATCTCCCGGCAGACATCTATTGTTGGCGGGACACATTATTTTCTAGGCACCTTTACATACTCACTGTACGATCAGAACTGAGAAGAGCGTTGTGACGATATCTACGAGTATACTGCAGACGCTTATCATTCCTTACTTTCCGAATAGCCCTCCTACCTTTCAGGATATGTAGATTTAAAATATCAATTATAGATAATTTAGTTAGTCTAAAGGAAGCAAATATCTCTTTCAAAACTGTGATTGGGAGGATTCTCGGAGCCGGCCGCGGTGGTCTCGCGGTTCTAGACGCGCAGTCCGGAACTGTGCGACTGCTACGGTCGCAGGTTCGAATCCTGCCTCGGGCATGGATGTGTGTGATGTCCTTAGGTTAGTTAGGTTTAAGTAGTTCTAAGTTCTAGGGGACTGATGACCACAGCAGTTGAGTCCCATAGTGCTCAGAGCCATTTGCACCATCTGATTCTCGGGCATACTGATGTCAGAGTAAAGAAAAATTAACTTTAACTACGTCCCAAGACTTTTCTATTTCATGACAGTCACGAAAGAAGGAAACAAAATTTTATATTTGAGTAGCTTGTCAAACAGATTGTCAGAGGACTGATATATATTTTCTACAGGCACATGTTCTTTGCTTAACAATGTCCGTGTCGTAGTGACCGATGGTGTCTGCCGCGCGGGGTGGCAGCGTGGTTTGAGGCGCCATGTCACGGATTGTGCGTCCCCCCCCCCCCCCCCGGAGGTTCGAGTCCTCCCTCGGGCATGGGTGTGTGTGTGTGTTTTGTCCTTATCATAAGTTAGTTTAAGTATTGTGTAAGTTTAAGGACCGATGACCTCAGCTGTTTGGTCCCGTAGGAATTTAAACACATTTGAACATTTGTCCACTGCACTACACATTTTATTCCACTTTTGTTTTATGATGATTCCTTCTGGCAGCCTGTGTGAAATGACTTCCTTTTTCTTAGAGTGATCATTTTTTTTACGCAAATATTTAGTTTCCGTTACCCTAGCGAGAAACTACTGACTTTGATTGTTTGTATCTCTCGAAGAATTGGTTGTACTAACGTAACCTGTTAATACAATTGTATGTAGACTTGGTGGCTATAGTTTGTATGCATAGGCTTCAGCTTTCAATCTTCACTTCCCCTACCCCGGCCGGAACCACCAACACAACCTTTGTCCTATTCGCTACCCTGCCAGTTGGGCTGCTACGAGCGAAGTTATTTTATGTTCACTCTAACAGGATACACTCGAGTAGTCATAAGACGAGGGCGTTCACGCACCATACAAATATACACGTTGCACACCGATTAAACACTGACTGGGACTTTTGTTGTCGAAAGTTGTCGCGCAGCATGTCTGCGACAAAATTTATTTACAGTGTAAAGTGAATGAACTCTGGTTGCTCTGAATAAACCACTGGCCTCTACTTGAGTACTTCATCTATCGTGAAAACTATTTTTTTGAAACCATATAATATAGTTACGTGAGAAGTCGTGGGATAGTGGTAAGTACGTATACAGATGGTAGCAGTATCGGGTACATTGCTACAAAAGGTTTAAAAGGGCGGTGCACGGAGACCCTATCATTTGTAGTGATATGATTCGTGTAAAAAGATTTCCGAATTGATTAAGGCCACTCGACGTGAACTAACAATTTCTGAACGTGGAATGGTAGTTGGACATTCAGTTTCGAAAATCGTTAGTAAATTCAATATTCCGAAAGCCTCAATATAAAGAGCGTGCTGAGAATACCAAATTTCAAAAATTACCTCACACTATGGACAACACAATGGCCGACTTTCTTCGCCGTACTGCTTAGAGCAGCGGCGTTAGTTTAGAGTTTTCAAAGCTAACAGATAAGAAACAGTGAGCGAAATAATCGCAGAAATCAACGCGGGACGTACAACTAACGTATTCGTAGGAAGAATGCGGCGAAATCTGGCGCTTTTGGGCGATCGCAGCAGATTACCGACGCGAGTGCCTTTGCTAACAGCAGAATGTCGCCTGCAGCGCCTTTCCTGGGCTCGTGATATTACCGGCTGGACTCTAGCGATTGGAAAACGTGACTGGTTAGATGAGTCCCGATTACAATTAGAAGAGTTGATGGTAGGTTTGGTGTGGGCCTAGACTCCACGAAGCCATGGACCCAAGTTGGCAATGTGCAAGCTGGTGATGGCTCCGTAATTGGGTGGGCTGTGTTTACATAAAATAAACTGGTTCTTCTCCTCCACCTGAACCGATCATTGACTGGAAATGGTTATATTTGGTTGGAGACCACTTGCATCAATTCATGGACTTCACGTTCCCATGACAACGGGCCA
Source organism: Schistocerca gregaria (assembly GCF_023897955.1). Taxonomy (NCBI): domain Eukaryota; kingdom Metazoa; phylum Arthropoda; class Insecta; order Orthoptera; family Acrididae; genus Schistocerca; species Schistocerca gregaria. The sequence continues at coordinate 926,152,498 of NC_064921.1, read as the reverse complement.
TGCTACTGGGCTGTTACCGGGCCACAATTGTTTCCCATTGGTTTGAAAAACATTTTTAACAATTCGAATAAATGATTTGGCCACCCAAATCGCCCGACATGAATCCCATCGAAAAATTATGGGACACAATAGAGAGATCAGTTAGTGCACAAAATTTTGCAAAAACAGACATAATGTCTTATGGGACAACAGCAATCAGTGATATTATAATGTTACTTAAAAACCGTCTTGATTGCAAATTTTCTTTTTTATTCATATGACCTGTTTCGGTTCATTCAGAACCATCTTCAGATCTGATATTTCAGTTACAGGAGTAACCCGTCCAAATCCAGCAGTTTTCACATGCTACGTGACGTGACGTGACGTGACGTAGCATGTGAAAACTGCTGGATTTGGACGGGTTACTCCTGTAACTGAAATATCAGATCTGAAGATGGTTCTGAATGAACCGAAACCGGTCATGTGAATAAAAAAAATTGCAATCAGGACGGTTTTTAAGTAACATAGTGCACAAAATGCTGCATCGGTAATACTTTCACAGTTATCGATTGCTGTAGAGTCAGCATGGCTCAGTACTTCTGCAGGAACTTCCAACGATTGAGTCTATGCGACGTGGATTTGCTGCTGTACGCTGGGAAAGAGGATGTCCGACACATTATTAGGAGGTAACGCACGACTTTTGTGACCGCATTGTCTCTTTCACATACCATATCTTGTTGCTCCTGGCACATTTTAAAGCCAAATTCCAATGGGAGAACAATTTTTTTCAGAGTTACCTTGCTAAGCGTGTACTGTGAGATAAAAATTTACAAACTTGTTAATTGATTTTATTGTTTATGATTTTAAGGCAATTGCTCTGCAGCAACACGGTTACACATATCGTCAGTGATATATTTAGTGCGTGCCCTTTGCTTGCTTCTTCTTATTTGGGCTAGATACCCGAATACCCGCCTAGAGTGTATTCTGGCGCAATTTGCACCCCGTCGATTTAAGCATTGTTCTGTCTCCTTTTCCAGCAATATTGTCAGTGCTTTCTCCTCCCCATTGCCAGTAAATTTAATAACTTTAATAGGAAGCCGCCCAGACTGACTGCGAAAGGATATTCCCCGATCACTTTCCGTGCTTCCAATGCAAGATAACAACGCGCACAGCTTTGGGAGATTATTGTGCCAGTGTACCAAGTCACCTGGCCAAATTAGTTCCTGCCACAGCCGGGATACGTATTGCTTTGTACAGAAATATGTTTTCAGCGTCTTTGCTTGTTTACAATAACGTATTGAGTAGCATCATGTTGCTGGTTGACATGTTTGGTCATCTGGTTCAAAACGAGTATTTAGGTGCTGTGGAGTCGCTGTTAGATGATGGTACAGCTGCTTGCTTCATTTTGGATAGCGCTGTCGGTATATGTTTGTGAGAGAATTGTATCATGACACCATAGTAGTAAATTCGTATGATACGGTAGGGTGAGAGACCCTCAAGAGGGATGTTTATCCACCAGTTTTCAAGTTCTTTCAACTGGACCTGACTTCGGTGACTTGTGCAACCTTAGTGTATCCTAGAAATCCCACCATAGAAAGGGGATCGCCAGTGCAACGTGCAACCTGAATCATCTGTCATTCCTGGCATAGCTTCACATCACTGAGAGGTGTAAATTAGCGTAAAGGCAAACTGAAAAATTCTGGTGTGTTACCGGAATTCGATAAAGTCACCTTACAGTATCGAAGCTGGCACATTAACACTACACCACTCAGCCCGATGCAATGGTTAGTGACACAACCAATTAAAAAACTTCAGATATGTTTTAAAGCACTCTTCCATCACACATTGGATCCACGTGACCAGCCGATGGTATAAGAACGTACACGATAGTGATAATAAAGCACTCTACAGAAAATCACCTGGTTGTTATTTATGAGTTTATTTTGTGCGCTCAACAACTTTAGCAGAACAAAATACACAAAATTACTTTTGATGTGTAGTCATTTTATTAGAATGTGAGTGGCGACTTTTAGCGGAGTATAAAGTTTGCGATACGGTCAAGATCACTGAAGTGCGATCCAGTTATTGCAAGGTGAGTACAAAATCTTCTCGGAGAGCGAAACCCAAGTTGACTAGATCACGGTTAGAGCTAAAATACTTCTGCTGCGTAAAGCATGTTAAGTTAGGAAATAGCTTTCTGGGAAAATTGAATTTAAAAGTTTGAAAATACTTCGTAAATCGAATTATCAAAGTAATCCAATAAACAAATAAATACTTCAAAGTATTTCTTATACAGCTGTTAAACTTAGTTTTACACTTTAATTTTTAATTTTACGTTACTAGATGTAACAAAGAGAGGTGAGCAAGGGAACTTAGATTTGATGTACTTTATGTAGCAAACACAAAATTATGTTTCAAACACTCATGGGGTAATCCATTGCGAACTGAATTCTTTAGGCACAGTGGCGTTATAAATGGATTTACAGATAAGATACCAATAGTTCACGAAGGTGGAAGACTCAAGTAACGCATTATTTTCGCTCAGGTCCATTGCTCAAACGACCACGAATGTACATCCAGCCACAGCCATGGAACGGAACGTTCTCGAAAAAACCAAGTCGTGGAACAGGAGTTGCAACGTTGCAGTAACGATTGTCTAGCTGAGGGACTGGTTGAGTTGCCAGCTCTCGAAACGCCATAGTTCTCGCGACTGTTGACTGCATGTTATTGAACTGCAAGTTTGTGATGTCAGTGAATGTAAAATAATAATTTTTCTGCGTCCTTTCACGTGTATCGAAGTGACGTTGTGTATCACTGCCAGGTTTAGTGATATAAATCCAGTTTATTTACAGCAAGGAGGTTGAGCAACATTTTGTACTCTTGTGTTCCTCTTCGCACCCCCTCCCTACTCCCATCACCTACGCCTTAACCCCATGGCGGATAAATCAGAAAAGTTCCAGTTCAAGTGGAGACTTGTTGTAGAAAAAAATAGTTCACATGACTCTGAGCACTATTGAACTTAACATCTGCGGTCATCAGTCCCCTAGAAATTAGAACTACTTAAACCTAACTAACCGAAGGACGTCACACACATCAATGCCCGAGGCAGGATTCTAACCTGCGACTGTAGCGGTCACGCGGTTCCCGACTGAAGCGCCTAGAACCGCACGGCCACACCGGCCGGCACCTGTTGTAGATTCACGAATGGTGAAGAAAAGGGTGACTGTGAAGGAGGTGCATGAAGCACCCTCTGCCACTCACCATAACGTGACTTGCGGAGTGTATATGTAGGAGAAGAACAATTCTCATTGATTTTCCAACACACGTGTTAATTCACAATGGGGACGAGTCTAAATTTTTCACTATAGAAATCCAAATGCAGCAGCTGCATGCTGCTATTAATTCAGCTTAAAACATACATGGTAGCAGAAAACTGTGGCCTTGCTACGGTTCGTTAGTGGTGGTTGATTTACAGATCTGCAAATAAACACATTTTCGATGAGCTGGCTCTATCAAACATTGGCAACACAATAAGAAATAACAAATTGTGGTCTCGTATAGGAGGTGCAGTGCCACAGCAAATCCAGCAACGCAAGTCGATACCACACATATTAGCGAGGGCTCGCTGCACTCCTCCAGAAGGTCACGCGTTACTCTCAGTATAGCAGCGCCCTCACACTGAGGTCAGTATAGTGTTGACCATACAAGAGCTCAGCCCAGCTCGTCACTTCATCTGAAGTAGTCAGCATCATCGTGTAGGATCAACGAGTTGTTAAACTTTCTGATGAGCTTGTGCTTTAGTAAATATTGAACATTGTAACTCAAGGAATGGCCTGTTAAATAAGTGTATCAAGGTTAAGTAAATCTTTTATTCATTTATGTAATAAAGTGAACTAATATTGCGAGTGTTCTAGTTTGATGAACTTTCTCACAGAGTAATGAGAGAACTTACAATAATGGCTGGTTGAAGGAATTCTCGTCAGGTCACAACACAAGTAACTTTTAACAAGAGTACGTTAGAAATTGTACTTAACTCTGATACAGTTTGATTCTTAGTACTTGATGACTTGATGTTCTAAACCTAATACACTGTTATCTAAATAAGTTTGCTTTCTCTTGGCAGTCTATATATTGTTCCTATAACTAATCTATATTACAGACTTTTGGTTTGGTTAAACTCCTCCATAAACAACAAGTGCTACGTCAAAGGTGTCAACTGCAGTGCAGCAGTGGTAACAATGTTTCCCGTCGCATCACCGAAGCAAAGGACTGTCAGGCTTCACTATTGCTTCGATGTTAGGCCTTCCGGTCTCCCGAGCGATGTTGGCAAGCGGGGCGCACTCAGCCGTCGTGAGGCAAATTGAGGACTTCTTGACTGAGAAGAAGCTACTCTGGTGTCGTAAACTGACAGTCGTCGGTAGAATGGTGAGCTGATCACACGCCCCTCCATATCAGCATCCAGTGATGCCTATAGGCTGAGGATGACACTTCGGTCAGCACTACCGCTGGGCCTTCGGAGAAATGTTCGCACGGAGTTTAAGTCGGGGTGTAGCCTTGAGAGTATTGTGCTGAGCTGTCTGCAAGCACTGAACGGTAGAACCTAATTGCTGGTGCAAAACTGTTGTGTAAGTGTCTATGGCTCTTTGTATTTTGGTGCCTGCCTGGCAAACCATTTTCCATATCTGCCAGTACGAGGCTAAGACAAAGCAGTCCACAGTTAACAGCAATCTGTATTGGCTGTCAACACAATTTGCGGACGTGCTGTATGCACTAAAAGATGTGACACAGAAGCAGGAAGGGGTGCAGGTTAGTGAACACTATCTGGAGGATACTGAAAAAGCCTGAGAGACGCCAGGCCAGTAGATGTGCCTATATGTTGGAGGATTCTTGTGGTATGTGTTCCGTGCCTGTTTCTTGGTAAGAAACAATTTTTGTTTTAAAATTACCACGGCTTGGAAACCACATGGAGTCCACCAATCATCTACATCTACATTACGTGATTACTCTGCTATTCACAATAAAGTGCCTGGCACAGGGTTCAATGAACCACCTTCATGCTGTCTCTCTACCGTTCCACTCTCGAACGACACGCGGGAAAAACGAGCACATAAATTTTTCCGTTTGATCCCAGATTTCTCTTATTTTATCGTGATGATCATTTCTCCCTATGTAGGTGGGTGCCAACAGAATGTTGGAGGAGAAAACCTTTGATTGAAATTTCATGAGAAGATCCCACCGCAACAAGAAACGCCTTTGTTTCAATGATTGCCACACCAATTCATGTATCATGCCTGTGACACTATCTCCACTATTTCATAATAATTCAATACGAGCTGCCCTTCTTTTGTGCTTTCTCGATGTCATCCGTCAGTCCCACCTAATGCGGATCCGACACCGCACAGCAGTACTCCAGAATAGGGCGGATAAGCGTGTAAGTAGGCTGTTTAGGTTTTTTTTATTGGTAATGTCGCCGCCACTTAGCGCTCTGTATGAAAATCACTGGCTGTGCTGTGTGCAGTCTGTGGCTGGTTTGCATTGTTGTCATTGTAGTGGTGGGCAGCGGCAGCTGGATGTGAACAGCGCGTAGCGTTCCGCAGTTGGAAGTGAGCCGCCAGCAGTGGTGGATGTGGGGAGAGAGATGGCGGGGTTTTGAAATTTGTAAGAATGGATTTCATGAACTGCTATAGAAATTATGACTACTAAGGTAAATACATTGTTTGTTATCTATTAAAATCTTTCATTTGCTAACTATACCTATCAGTAGTTAGTGTCTTCCGTAGATTGAATCATTTATTTAGCTGGCAATAGTGGCGCTCGCTGTATTGCAGTAGTTCGAGTAACGAAGATTTTTGGTGAGGTAAGTGGTTTGTGAAAGGTATAGGTCAATGTTAGTCAGGGCCATTCTTTCGTAGGGATTTTTGAAAGTTAGATTGCGCTGCCCCAAAAATATTGTGTGTCAGTTTAAGCACAGTCTTGTACAATTTTTCTAAGGGGACGTTTCATAAACCGTAGTGCAAGCAGTCTCTTTGGTAGACCTGTTGCACCTTCTAAGTGTTCTGCCAATGAATCGCAGTCTTTGGTTTGCTCTACCCACAATATTATCTATGTCATCGTTCCAGTTTAGGTTATTTGTAATTGTAATACATAAATATTTACTTGAATTTACAGCCCTCAGATTTGTGTGACTTATCACGTAATCGAAATTTTAGTACTCATGTGAATAACTTCGCACTTTTCTTTATTCAGGGTCGATTGCCACTTTTCGCACCATACAGACATCTTATTTGAATCATTTTGCAAGTCGTTTTGATCATCTGGTGACTTTACAAGACGGTAAATGACAGAATCATCTGCAAACAGTCTAAGACGGCTACACAGACTGTCTCCTATGTCGTTAATACAGATCAGGAACAATAGAGGACCTATAACACTTCCTTGGGGAAGGCCGGTTCAAATGGCTCTGAGCACTATGGGACTCAACTGTTGTGGTCATCAGTCCCCTAGAACTTAGAACTACTTAAACCTAACTAACCTAAGGACATCACACACATCCATGCCCGAGGCAGGATTCTAACCTGCGACCGTAGCAGTCGCACGGCTCCGGACTGCGCGCCTAGAACCGCGAGACCACCGCGGTCGGCGGGGAAGGCCGGATATTACTTCTGTTTTAGTCATAAGTTTTTGTTTTGTTTACATTAGTTTGCTTTGGACAGGTTTGGGGTTCCCAGCCCAGTTCTCAAGCGATTCCATTATAACAATTTTTTCATTAGGTTCTCCATTGTTTTAGACGTTGTGTGGGTCTGTAGTTGAGAAGGTAGTTTTTTTGGAAACTGCAAATTCATGGCTGTAATTTAGCGTCTGTATTTTATCACTTTCTATTTCTATTTTTTAGTTAGTTTTGGGGTCACATCTAACTAAACAGAAAGGGGAAAATGATAACCACATGTGCCCAAAAGTTTGAGATAACATTTTGTTTTTGTTTGAGTTGAGATCGCGATGAATATTTGTGTCTAGTTAAAATTGGAAATCTGAAGGGATTAATATGCTGCTACCTTTGAACCCACGATCCTTGTTCATCCTACTGTGTGCTTCATACGACTATGCTGCTAGGTACTAATGGCCTATGGAGAAGCTTAGAGCTCTGAGTACCACGAAAAAACCCGTAATCTATCGACTATTCAACCCCTGACCTCTAAATTACTAACACAGATGTTAGCGAACTGAGCAATTTGGCAATGACATTGTATTTTATGAATGCGAGTAATTTTCTCCTTGTGCGGGTGTACGAAATATATTACAGAGAACATCGTTTCATTAAGTATTTTCCCACTGTTACGTATTAAATATGTTTCCAGTGTGGGGGTAGGGTTCAGAACCAGATTTAACTCTGCTGATACGCCATATTTAATGCACTCTTAAACCATGTCTTTTCATGGCAGCAAACTTTGTACGTTGCTGGAGATAGTATTGAGAGGAAAGCGGCGAGTCGCACGGCGGTCGGAGGCTGCGTTTAATTTACAGTGAGCCTGTTTACGAGCGTGTGGCTGCGCGGCGACTATAACGCCTACCGGACGCACGGGAGCTGAGAACCGCGCAGCACGGCGCGGAAGACTTTTTAAGAGTCGGCCGCGAGTGCGGCGATCCCCGGACGAGTGACACCGCAGTAAAGTGTGCGAAACAAGGAGGCGGCCTCGAATTTATTCCCGGGATAAATACTGCGGTCCGCGCCATAAACGAAGCCGGCTCGGTGCGCGGAATCTGAATGCCGCCCGCATCGACGACACCCGGCGGGGAAAGATAAATAAACGAGCGGCGATGGGAGCGGGAAACGGGAAGCGGCAGCCCGTCTCCGCCGGCTGGGGGTCGGCTTTTTCCCCGGGTCCGTAATTACGAGGAAATCATAGGCCGGGCTCCGCGTGGAATCGCTTAGCCACGTTCGCTCCGTGACGTCATGACGAGCGTGAGAGCGTACCGCCATTTACGCCCGGGCTAAATGAGCCGTTCCAGGGGCCGCTCCCAGGCCGCCCACGAGCCGCCAAATTCCAGCCGGGCCGTCCGGACTGCTTCCAGATATCGAGGGACCGGCTCCACCTCTATTAAAGTTTCATTCCGCCAATTTCGAAAGCCTTCTTTCTGGAGAATGATGGACTTAAAGATGGTATCATGCAGCTATAAACAAATATGAAACGGTACTGAGAATGTAACGCACCAACAGCCGAAGATGCGTGATTTGTTGATAATTTTCAAGACTGATTGCCTATCGAGCGTGCAGGCCCCTAACGATAGACATCATTCGGAACATTAGGACCACCGGCCTACTGTCCACATACGAAAATTAGTCCAATTTGCTTATTTCCACTCGCTTGTGTCGCATATTATAATATCGTGGAGTAATTCTTCACGTTCTAAATGGAAACTTTGGCTCGGAATCGAGCGGTTCAGGCAATAAGTGGTATACGTTCGCGAGACTCTCGTCACTAGTCTGTGTATTTTGACATTGGCCTCTCAATACGTATATTCTTTTCTACCGTTTCTTGTTAGCAATATCAGATTATTCCCAAGAATTAGCAGCATTCATTCAGCTAATACTCGGCAGAACTTCAATATGCATTTGCATCCCTCTTCCTTAACCCTTGAGCGGGAAGGTGTGCAGTATACTGCTGCATCCGTTTTCAATAAGCCACCACAAGAATTGAAATATCGTAGCAGTAAGGCACGTGCTTTCAAATCGAAACCGAAGATTGTTCTCATTGGTCTCTCCTTCTATTCTGTTGAGGAGTTCCTTAAAAAATTAAGCAGATTCTTATCTTATGTTGTTGATTACGTTTACTTAAACGTATGACCTCACTTGTTTGGGCTCATAAACATTTAATTTTTTTGTTATTACTTTTATGTTGTTATTTCATGTACTGACACGTTCCATGACCTTGGAGATTTGCTCCTCAATTTGATCCTACGACTCGAGACGTGTAAATAAATAAATAAATAGATATAAACCTGTGCAGGCGATAACAACGTCACCTAGGGAAAAATGACTGCTAGTCAGACAAAGGCACGGTGGAAGTAGTTAGTATAAGTGAGCGTGCCCTCCGCGTGCAGAATAGGGAAGCGTGATCTCTCGGTCTGACTGAGGGCAAATTGTGATGGACTGGAGGCTCGCTACAAGCATTCCGGAAACTGCACAACTTGTCAGGTTTTCGAGGAGTGCTGTGGTGAGTGTCTTCCACACTCGAGGAAATCAAGGTGAAACCACGTCCAGACGTCATGGTGTTCGGCGACCATCCGTCGTTGGAGATGTCGGCCGTCGTAAGCTGAGCAAACTGGTAAAAGAGGACAGGCGCGAACTTTGGCAGAACTAACATCAGACTTTAAGCTGGGCAGATTACAAGCGTGTCTGAACACATAGTGCACCGAACATTCCTAAGGATCGGCCTCCGAGCCGACGAACCACACATGTGCCCATGTTATCACGACGACATCGGCAACTACGACTGAACTGGACACATGACCTTCGGCACTGGACTTTGGTTCAGTGGCAGAGCGTTATATGTACTGATGACTGGAACAGGAAAGGGAGGTAATGACAGTGGCACGTAAAGTCCCCTTCAGCACATACAGTTGGATTGCTTGCGGAGTATAAATGTAGATGTAGATGAATTCCGATACCTCCTTCATCGTGCCAATGGGAGGGAGCGAATCAGTCATCCCTGTAAAGCGGGACGGACACAAGCTGGTGGTAGCTCCATTATTCTCTGGAGAGCATTCTCGTGGGCATTCGTGGCTCCAGTGTGGCTCATACAGAGCACCATGACGGCGAAGGCGTATTGTACAGTGGTTGAAACCACGTACACCATTTCATGATGATCCTGTTTCTCTGCAGCAGTGGCAATTTCAGGAAGATAATGCACCGTATCACAAGCTTAGGAGTGTGATGGAGTGATTCGAGAAACACAGTGGCAAGTTACAATTGATGTACTGGGCCCACAACACATCAGATCTGAACTCAATCGGACACATCTGAGATGTGATTAAACTTGGCGTCAGAGCTCTTCCCACCCGTCCCCGGATTTCGCGGGAGTTATGTGACTTGAGCGTGCAGATGTGGTGCCAACACCCTCCAGTGACCTACCAAGGTATCATTGCTTCCCTGCCACGACGTGTTGCATGTGTTATCCACGCTAACGGTGGACCTACCGGCTGTTAGGTAGGCAGTGATAATGTTCTGGCTAATCATTTTATACAGGGTGTTACAAAAAGGTACGGCCAAACTTTCAGGAAACATTCCTCACACACAAATAAAGAAAAGATGTTATGTGGACATGTGTCCGGAAACTCTTAATTTCCATGTTACAGCTCATTTTAGTTTCATCAGTATGTTCTGTACTTCCTCGATTCACCACTGTGCTGCTAGAACTTGTGCCTTTACAAGTACGACACAACATGTGGTTCATGCACGATGGAGCTCCTGCACATTTCAGTCGAAGTGTTCGTACGCTTCTCGACAACAGATTCGGTGACCGATGGATTGGTAGAGGCGGACCAATTCCATGGCCTCCACGCTCTCCTGACGTCAACCCTCTTGACTTTCATTTATGGGGGCATTTCAAAGCTCTTGTCGACGCAACCCCGGTGACAAATATAGAGACTCTTTCTGCTCGTATTGTGGACGGCTGTGGTACAATACGCCTTCTCCAGGGCTGCATCAGTGTATCGAGGATTCCATGCGACGGAGCGTGGATGCATAATCCTCGCTAACGGAGGACATTTTGAACATTTCCTGTAACAATGTGTTTGAAGTCACGCTGGTACATTCTGTTGCTGTGTGTTTTGATTCCATGATTAATGTGATTTGAAGATAAATAATAAAATGAGCTCTAACATGGAAAGTAAGCGTTTCCGGACAGATGTCGACATAGCACATTTTCTTTCTTTGTGTGTGAGGAATGTTTCCTGAACGTTTGGCCGTACCTTTTTGTAACACCCTGTATGTGGTGAGTGAAAGAGGATTTTACAGCTTTTGAATGATGTGGAAACTAAATGAGGTAACTTATGGAATCAGTAGATGTGTCATTTTGTAGCAAACAACCTCAAATTTTATATGAGTGACAGGTGTCGTTTTCAGAATGCGATTTTCACTCTGCAGTGGAGTGTGCGCTAACATGAAACTTCCTGGCAGATTAAAACAGCATGCCGGACCAAGACTCGACCTCGGGACCTTTGCCTTTCGCGGGCAAGTGCTCTACGAACTGAGCTTCCCAAGCACGACTCACGCTCACAACTTTACTTCTGCCAGTACCTCTTCTCCTACCTTCTAAAGTTTTACAGAAGCTCTCCTGTGAGCATTGCAGAACTAGCACTCCTGAAAGAAAGTATATTGCCGAGACATGGCTTAGCCAGAGCCTGGGGGACGTTTCCAGAATGAGATTTTCACTTCCTGCAAAGTTCGCACAGCGCACACCCCGCTGCAGAGTGAAAGTCTCATTCTGGAAACGTCCCGCAGGCTGTGGCTAAGCCATGTCTCCGCAACATCTTTTCGTTCAGGAGTGCTTGTCCTGCAAGGTTCGCAGGAGAGCTTCTGTAAAAGTTTGGAAGGTAGGAGAAGAGGTACTGGCCGAAGTCAAGCTGTGAGGATGGGGCGAGAGTCATGCTTGGGTAGCTCAGTTGGTAGAGCACATTCCCGCGAAAGGCAAAGGTTCCGAGTTCGAGTCTCGGTCCGGCACACAGTTTTAATCAGCCAGGATGTTTCAAGTGTCGTTTTGTTTCGATGTGACTACCATCTGTGAAGCGGTAAACATCCCATCGGTAATCAATTTCTTCCCACATTCGTTGCAGCGAATCCGGCGTAACGGCAGTGTAGCTTCGATTTTCCAGGTCGGCTAAAGTCTTTTGTAGGGGAGGAACACACGCAGTCCTTAATGAAACTCCGGAGAAAGAAATCCAGTGGTGTCAATTTCCGGAGGGACAGGTGGCGATGCTGCTGGCCCATCATTTCCAATTCACCGACCTGGGAAGAGATTTTTGAGGAATCTTTGAACTTCAGTGAGAAAATGAGGTGGCGCACCGCCTTCCTGGTAATAAACCAGCCAGCCTCGGCCAGCTTCATTGATCTGTGGAATTAAAAAGTTCAAACATATTCAGGTAGGCAATAACAGTGACATTCTCCCAGGAAGAAGAGAAGGCCCCACACGCGGGCGACGTGGTGATTCGTCATGTCGCAGAGATCAACTAGTCTCAACACAGCTCTTGTGTCAAGAGTGAATTTTAGTCCTGCCTGGAGGTTCATTGGAATATGCGGTGCGAAATTTACGCTGAACAGTTGTTACACATTTCTTTTCATTAAACCAAAGCACACCGCAAGCACTCTCCGCATCAGGGAAAACAGCCATTTTATGGCGGAAGGGGTACTGATGTACTACGTGAATCAAATTTGAGGTCATTTGCTACAAAATGGCACATCTACCGATTCTGTAAATTATCCCAATAAATTCCTATACTGTACCAAACTCGTAAAGTTCTTTTTGATCCATCCTGCATGGAACGCATGGCTCGATGTCGACCTCACGACTCTGATCGAGCGAATTATGTCAAACGTCTAGTGCGTCGCCATTGAAACATGGTTTATCATTTTCGGTTGCGAACAGCAATGAGTGAAAGCGTTGCAGTTTCCAGTACCAATAGTCTCACATGGCGAAATCTGTTTCCTCGGTTACGTAGTGTGGAAAGTTGTTTTAAATTTTGTTGCGAGTCCACATTGCTTCCAAATGAGGATAGATGAATAGTGTAGAATGCCATGATCTAATCTCCGTGAAACTTTGCAAGAAAGGAGCGGTTATTGATATTCCTTTGCATTTGTATTGCACTCAGTGTCAAAAGAGAACGTATGCGCCGCGCGGAGTAGCTGTGCGGTCTAGGCGTCTTGTCTCGGTCCGTGCGGCTCCGAACGTCGGAGGTTCAGAGTCCTCCCTCGGGCATGGGTGCGTGTGTTGTCCGTATCGTAAGGTAGTTTAAGTTGCATTAAGTAGTTTGTAGGCTTAGGGACTGATAACCTCAGCAGTTTGGTCCCGTAAGACCTTAAGAAAAAAATAACTTTAAGAAAGAACACGTGGTTTAACAGTACCACGTTATCCATCGAGAAGAACATCATCTTTGTTACTTCTTGGGTAACAGACTATACGCCACAAGTGACAATTTCTGGAACACAATAGTTCACGAACACCGTGTGCAAGTATTACGGCTTCTCCGAGAAGTGGAATAGGGCAGAAAGAAGACAAGGGTGACAACTAAAGTACAGTTACTACTTTAATTTGTAAATGTAACTTAATAAACATTTGTCTTTTGTCGTTTCTCTAGTGAATGCCGTAAGCAGTATCCGTAACTCGTGCCACCAGAGTTGTGTGGTCGACAGCGAGTCACATGTTCTATATAAATCGTTAGGGGCCATGCGTTCAATAGGCAGTCATTGTTGGAAATTACTTACTTGTTTCTCACACCGTCTTTCGGAACTACGTTATCCCATTATCAATTCCTATAAATCAAGAAAACACAAATCATTACAGCACAAAACTACTCATATTGAAAACCACGTAAATGTGTCTGTACTCCTCATTATCATTGCATACCTGAAAGTTACTGCGCCGTTAGGCACAATCGAAACCTAAAAGCCGGCAGCAAACATGCACTAACAGACAAATAAAACAGTTCCTTGAACAGCTCCTGCCGGCCGCTGTGGCCGAGTAGTTCTACGCGCTTCAGTCTGGAACCGCGCTGCTGCTACGGTCGCAGGTTCGAATCCTGCCTCGGGCAAGGATGTGTGTGATGTCCTTAGGTTAGTTAGGTTTCAGTAGTTCTAAGTTCTAAGGGACTGATGACTACAGATGTTAAATTCCCGTTGTGCTTAGAGCCATTTGAAACATTTTTGAACAACTCCTGTGGGCGCAGAACACAAAGCTCATTTACACTGTCCAGTCAAATTAATGTGAACAACTGTCAAAAGCGTGAATAACCACCTTTCGAAGGGTGAGACGTGCAGAAACAACAGTGAGGTTATGGATGCTTCTGACAGCAATGTGGAGCCTTGACGTCTCGAATGCCGTGGCCAGCTGTGCTGAGATTCACGGTTCAGTATCGATGGCACCAAGTCGCCGAAGTGGCGTCAAATCGGAAGACTTGCAGCACCAGGCGAACGGTCTACCCGACGGGATGCCGTCGTCACACGACATTTCATTTCATCGATGGCACCGACAGATTCTCGATTGGATTTAGGCCTGGGTGGGCAGAGGAGAATGGTAAACTCATCCTGGTGCTCTTAGAACCATGCACCTATCCTACGAACTCTGTGACACGTTGTATTGTCTTGCTGGTGTACGCCGTCCCGCCGAGGACGTTGGGGTGAACATGGTCCCACAGAATCCACCGCAGCCCTTTCTCACCGTTGTCATCTATGGTGCATCACAGTTGCTTTGGTGCCGATTCTGGATAGTGCCATTTTGCCATGCTCGATGTACTTCAATCACGGAAACAGGTGAACAGATTAGAAACTTGGCCGTTTAAGGAATAGCTCCATCCATGGCATGAAAGCCAATGCTCATGCCCTTTTGAACGTCAGGTAAGTCGCTCCGTTTCCTCATTACGACAACGACTCACTATTACCCTCCTCCCCTCGACTCTCTTTATATACCCTCCACTGCTAATTCTGCCACCTGACATGAGTGGTTAATGCACGTCAATGACGAACGTAGGTCGTGGTCACGTTAATGTGAACGGACAGTGTATAGACTAAAGGCAACTGCAGTCACCTACCAAAGTTCCCACTGGCGTTTAATTTATGGGCCCCCAGCCCTCAATTATGCTACTGTCCACAGTCAAATCTTTGAAAGTTTATATGTCAAGTCCAGGCAAATTCTGAAATAACAGTATTTAGCTTATGTTGCAGTGTTAGCATCCAAACATAATAGCGAATAATAAATACTTTAGAATGATGTCTACCTCTCACGACATCGCAAAAGTGGGCCCAGAAATACCACTAGGACACATCTGTCTGTTCATTTAACTGGTTGTGAGGCCAACATGTGGATCATATGGACAGAAACCTTAAAATAAGGTTTAAAGAGCGCAATAATGAAGAAAGTGGTTCATCGGCGGTGGCAAAACACTTCAAGAATGAGTAGCATTCGCTGGGAAGCGTCACAGCCAGCATGAGGGTTTTGCACGTTGCAGAAAAATGGTGTGTGCTGTCAAGTTAGAGGCAACTGAAATTTTTTGCTCTTTAGGAGAGGAATGCGTCAACGTGTTACATGAACACGCAGAAGTAATCAAGGAGCCACTTGAGCGATGTCTTCGTTGAGAAACAGCCAGCAACTCAATTTACTTTGTGGTCATTAAGTATTAACGGTTCCTGCTGGCTGCTGGTTGTACTCTATGGAAGCTCACATTGTAACTTAGGTGCAACATTGATTTTTAGGATTCTGTGCCTCAGTTTGTAAAAAGGGAACCCTTACAGGATAGTTTTGTTGCCCATGTTTGGCCGACAGTTACGAACCATTTCTCCAGGAATGAGTAAACATATCAATTTAAATGTATATCATATGCTATGCTCTGTGGTCCCTTGCTGGTGTAAAAATTTTGAGTTTATAAATCTATTCAGTCAAAACGTACAGCCATTTATTTCATATACTTTGATATTCGGAAACTCACTCATCGTAATCTATAGGGTGATTCCCGTTTACCTAGAATCATGAAATTTTGTAAGAAGCTATGTTTCGCAGAACAGGTACAGGGACAAATCAGTGTCCGAGTCATTTGTTAGCCGATTTCAAAAGTGAAATAAAAACATTGTCGTAATTGCTGGAATCCCTTGTTTGCAGATAATTTTGTCTTTTATCGACCAGTAAAGTTATCAGAAGATGAGACCCAACTACAAAATGATTTATATAAGGTATTTGTATGGTGTAAACATTGGAATGTGACCCTAAATGATGAAAAGTGTGAAGTCATCCACATGAGTACTAAGAGGAATCCGTTGAACTTCGGTTACACGATAACTCAATCAAATCTCAAGGCTGTAAATCCAACTAAATACCTAATAATTACAATTATGAACAATTTAAATTGGAAGGAACACTTAGATAATGTTTTGGGGAAGGTGAACCAAGGACCGCGTTCTAATGACAGATCACTTACAAGATGCAACATATCTATTAAAGAGACTGCCTACATGAAGCTTGTTCATCCTCTTTTAAAGTACTGCGGTGTGGGATCCTTAACAGATAGGATTAACGGAGTACATTGAGAAAGCTCAAGGAAGAGCATCACGTTTTGTATTATCGAGAAATAGGGAACAGAGTGTCACAAACTTGGTACAGGATTTGTGGGGGGGGGGGGGGGGGACATCATTAAAATAAGGACATCTTTCGTTGCAGCGGAACCTTTTCACGAAATTTCAGTCACCAACTTTCTCCTCCGAATGCGAAAACATTTTGTTGACTCCGACCTACACAGGGAAAAAAGATCATCGTAATAAAATAAAGGAAATCAGAGCTTGTACGGAAAGAGGTGTCCACTTTTTCCGAATAACAGAGAATTATTGTGAACTTGGTTCGATGAAACCCTTCCAGGTTCTTAAGTGTGATTTACAGAGTAGCCATGCAGACCTAGATGTACAGATCATGTCCCACGAGGTGAAGAGCACAAGAGAAATGTTGTGAACGTGTTTCGATAAACCCCCTGCCAGGCATGTAACAGTGATTTGTAGAGCAGCCATAAAGATGTAGATGTAGAGACCATGTCTCACGAGGTGGTCAGCAGAGACGACGAACGAGCGCCTCCGATACTTATCAGTGCTCCGGTCGTCTCTGCTCACAATCTCGTGAGACGTCGTCCGATTGTGATCTACATATCACCGAATGCGGTTACCACTGAACATGTAATTTTTAATTTCTAATATTCATTTGCGATCAATATTTATTGTTGTTGTTGTTGTTGTGGTCTTCAGTCCTGAGACTGGTTTGATGCAGCTCTCCATGCTACTCTATCCTGTGCAAGCTTCTTCATCTCCCAGTACCTACTGCAACCTACATCCTTCTGAATCTGCTTAGTGTACTCATCTCTCGGTCTCCCTCTACGATTTTTACCCTCCACACTGCCCTCCAATGCTAAATTTGTGATCCCTTGATGCCTCAAAACATGTCCTACCAACCGATCCCTTCTTCTAGTCAAGTTGTGCCACAAACTTCTCTTCTCCCCAATCCTATTCAATACCTCCTCATTAGTTACGTGATCTATCCACCTTATCTTCAGTATTCTTCTGTAGCACCACATTTCGAAAGCTTCTATTCTCTTCTTGTCCAAACTAGTTATCGTCCAAGTTTCACTTCCATACATGGCTACACTCCAAACAAATATTTTCAGAAATGACTTCCTGACACTTAAATCTATATTCGATGTTAACAAATTTCTCTTCTTCAGAAACACTTTCCTTGCCATTGTCAGTCTACATTTTATATCCTCTCTACTTCGACCATCATCAGTTATTTTACTTCCTAAATAGCAAAACTCCTTTACTACTTTAAGTGTCTCATTTCCTAATCTAATTCCCTCAGCATCACCCGATTTAATTTGACTACATTCCATTATCCTCGTTTTGCCTTTGTTAATGTTCATCTTATATCCTCCTTTCAAGACACTGTCCATTCCGTTCAACTGCTCTTCCAAGTCCTTTGCCGTCTCTGACAGAATTACAATGTCATCGGCGAACCTCAAAGTTTTTACTTCGTCTCCATGAATTTTAATACCTACTCCAAATTTTTCTTTTGTTTCCTTTACTGCTTGCTCAATATACAGATTGAATAACATCGGGAAGAGGCTGCAATCCTGTCTCACTCCTTTCCCAACCACTGCTTCCCTTTCATGCCCCTCGACTCTTATGACAGCCATCTGGTTTCTGTACAAATTGTAAATAGCCTTTCGGTCCCTGTATTTTACCCCTGCCACCTTTAGAATTTGAAAAAGAGTATTCCAGTCAACATTGTCAAAAGCTTTCTCTAAGTCCACAAATGCTAGAAACGTAGGTTTGCCTTTTCTTAATCTTTCTTCTAAGATAAGTCGTAAGGTCAGTATTGCCTCACGTGTTCCAACATTTCGACGGAATCCAAACTGATCCTCCCCGAGGTCCGCATCTACCAGTTTTTCCATTCGTCTGTAAAGAATTCGCGTTAGTATTTTGCAGCTGTGACTTATTAAACTAATAGTTCGGTAATTTTCACATCTGTCAGCACCTGCTTTGTTTGGGATTGGAATTATTATATTCTTCTTGAAGTCTGAGGGTATTTGGCCTGTCTCATACATCTTGCTCACCAGCTGGTAGAGTTTTGTCATGACTGGCTCTCCCAAGGCCGTCAGTAGTTCTAATGGAATGTTGTCTACTCCGGGGGCCTTGTTCCGACTCAGGTCTTTCAGTGCTCTGTCAAACTCTTCACGCAATATCGTATCACCCATTTCGTCTTCATCTACATCCTCTTCCATTTCCATAATATTGTCCTCAAGTACATCACCCTTGTATAAACCTTCTATATACTGCTTCCACCTTTCTGCCTTCCCTTCTTTGCTTAGAACTGGGTTGCCATCTGAGCTCTTGATATTCATACACGTGGTTCTCTTCTCTCCAAAGGTCTCTTTAATTTTCCTGTAGGCAGTATCTATCTTACCCCTAGTGAGATAAGCCTCTACATCCTTACATTTATCCTCCAGCCATCCCTGTTTAGCCATTTTGCACTTCCTCTCGATCTCATTTTTGAGACGTTTGTATTCCTTTTTGCCTGCTTCATTTACTGCATTTTTATATTTTCTCCTTTCATCAATTAAATTCAATATTTCTTCTGTTACCCAAGGATTTCTAGCAGCCCTCGTCTTTTTACCTACTTTATCCTCTGCTGCCTTCACTACTTCATCCCTCAGAGCTACCCATTCTTCTTCTACTGTATTTCTTTCCCCTATTCCTGTCAATTGTTCCCTTATGCTCTCCCTGAAACTCTGTACAACCTCTGGTTCTTTCAGTTTATCCAGGTCCCATCTCCTTAATTTCCCACATTTTTGCAGTTTCTTCAGTTTTAATCTACAGGTCATAACCAATAGATTGTGGTCAGAGTCCACATCTGCCCCTGGAAATGTCTTACAACTTAAAACCTGGTTCCTAAATCTCTGTCTTACCATTATATAATCTATCTGATACCTTTTAGTATCTCCAGGGTTCTTCCACGTATACAACCTTCTTTCATGATTCTTAAACCAAGTGTTAGCTATGATTAAGTTGTGCTCTGTGCAAAATTCTACTAGGCGGCTTCCTCTTTCATTTCTTAGCCCCAATCCATATTCACCTACTATGTTTCCTTCTCTCCCTTTTCCTACACTCGAATTCCAGTCACCCATTACTATTAAATTTTCGTCTCCCTTCACTATCTGAATAATTTCTTTTATTTCATCGTACATTTCTTCAATTTCTTCGTCATCTGCAGAGCTAGTTGGCATATAAACTTGTACTACTGTAGTAGGTGTGGGCTTCGTATCTATCTTGGCCACAATAATGCGTTCACTTTGCTGTTTGTAGTAGCTTACCCGCATTCCTATTTTCCTATTCATTATTAAACCTACTCCTGCATTACCCCTATTTGATTTTGTGTTTATAACCCTGTAATCACCTGACCAGAAGTCTTGTTCCTCCTGCCACCGAACTTCACTAATTCCCACTATATCTAACTTTAACCTATCCATTTCCCTTTTTAACTTTTCTAACCTACCTGGCCGATTAAGGGATCTGACATTCCACGCTCCGATCCGTAGAACGCCAGTTTTCTTTCTCCTGATAACGACATCCTCCTGAGTAGTCCCCGCCCGGAGATCCGAATGGGGGACTATTTTACCTCCGGAATATTTTACCCAAGAGGATGCCATCATCATTTAATCATACAGTAAAGCTGCATGTCCTCGGGAAAAATTACGGCTGTAGTTTCCCCTTGCTTTCAGCCGTTCGCAGTACCAGCACAGCAACGCCGTTTTGGTTAATGTTGCAAGGCCAGATCAGTCAATCATCCAGACTGTTGCCCCTGCAACTACTGAAAAGGCTGCTGCCCCTCTTCAGGAACCACACGTTTGTCTGGCCTCTCAACAGATACCCCTCCGTTGTGGTTGCACCTACGGTACGGCCATCTGTATCGCTGAGGCACGCAAGCCTCCCCGCCAACGGCAAGGTCCATGGTTCATGGGGGGGGGGGGGGGGGGGGCAATATTTATTACTATTTCAAATTATCTAGTCATTTCACTGCTTTCTCCAATAATGTTTTAAAAATTGTTAGAGTATGGTTTGTTGAAATGTTGTTCCCCATAAAATGGGTGAAATTAATTACCACAAGAAAATCCACGCTATGATTGGGCCGCGCCATATTGTTTTCGCCTCTCCAGCTGTGTTCTATGGTACTGTGTTGGATGGCTACCACTGTGTACCAAAGCTGCGAACACGTATGTGCATCAGAAAAAAAATAATAATGGCGCAACACCATATTCGGTGCATTACAAAATTTATGACTACTGTTCATAGTTCATTGGCGTAGGTACGTTCTGTTTTGTTGACGGTATTTTAGCGCTTTTTTTCAGAAAACCGAGAGATACTGTTCATATTATGGAAATTTTTTGTCGGTCCATATGTTTCTTCCATCTTCTAATTAAATCTCGAACAGTTGCTCTTTCTAATCCATTGTTTTGTATAGTGTCACCAGATCACTTCTTCGCCCTTTCAATTCATCCTTTGTCTGTCCCAACTACTTCTGATCCATGCTTGCCGTAAGACCAAATTTTAGTCTTTTCAACTAAGATCCTTCGTCCTGTTTGGCTGCCGATCTTCTCTGAGACAGTTATTTAAACGTAACGGAAATGGAACAACACAGCCGTAATTTCAAAGTACCTATTGTTCAGACGATTAGTTTCAACGCTACATTTACGTCGTATTCAGATCCTTGGTCTTACCGGCAAAGAAGCTGAATTTCTTTTATGCAGCTGGTTGCTTATTATTTAGCTATATCAAAGATAATTATTTTACATTGAAAAGTTTAGTTAGCTGCTAATGTGCATGATTGACGTGAGGGGACGGGGTGGCGGGTGGAGGATGGCGGGTGCTATCTACATGTGACTGCGCTCAGTAGTAATGGTCTCACAAAAGTTGGGACACAATACTATATAGGGTGGAGAGATACAGCTTGGTAGCAAAATTTTCCACCAAAACGTAAGTCCGATATGCACAGTTCTGTCATAAAGTATCCAATCAGCTGTGAGCGGGCGTAAATGCGTTCATTTAAACCAACTAAACCCCAGATGATACCCGTTATGCTAGAGAGCTCTGTTACTCAATAAATTACCTAAAGATAATGGTTTCAGTTGAACGGTCAAAGCTAGGCATTTTTTTAATTCCTACCCGCGGTTAGTTACATTGGATGGAATTTTCAGGGGTGTTTACGGGATTAAGCTTGACTCCTAAATCAGTTACGCTAAAAGTACTGTAATGTCACTAATTTGTAGACAGCACGAGAGAACTTCAGCAGATAAAACCTCATTTTTAAGGTAAATACTCTTAATTGCTGCCTACATCATCGCTACAAAGATTACGACATCGAAGAAATGAAAACAGCCTTGCCACTATAGTTTTTCCACAATATTCTGAACGATGGCTGGCTAGTTGTAGATCGGCTAAGTCGACAGAAGTCTGTCGACTTCAGGCCTGCTAGCAACGTTAATGGCCTTACAGTACGCTGTGCATACTGAATGTGGATGGCTGTTATCACTGAAAGAACCGGTTTTCGGTTACACTGGTCTCTTCGTCTCCAGTTTAGCCTGATTTCTGAAACAACTGATTTTAGATTCTTGTTGATGTTTCTCGCAGTAATAACCATAGACTTTGAACAAAGATTTAAAGATTCTAATTAAAGTGAAGCAGCAGGAAATATGAGGTTGACGTTGCGACAGAAATTGGCCTCATTACCTCCAGGGAAGATTGTGACGGTGAAGATTGTGACAGAGAGAGTGAAAGGTCCCATGACTACTCTGTCATTTCAATTTTTCACCCTGAAGCAACATCAAAATTAAGGGCTTAGATATTGTTCTAAATTTATAGCCAGGCAACAGAGTTACAGGTATATCAACAAAATTTACCTTCCCTTCCAAGGAACACTGTGGATGTTTCTCGATCCGTATATGGTGTCACAAGCTTTTTGTGCCCCAACATCTTATAAAGCAAAGGAGAATCGTAGTTCATTGCTGCCGTACTTCATTAAATACTTCCAAAATAGGGATACTACATTCTTTAATACAACTGATGTCCGAGAACGACAGCGAGAACCTGCTTTAAGGACGTGGAGAGGGGGGAGGGGGGTGTTGACAAGTCTTGCACACTCCAGGTACCCGCGTACTATCGAATAGGCCAAGCTACACTGGAAGATTGTCCCCTACGTTATTGTCCCTGAAATGCTGTACAGATTCTTACAGGGTGACAATTATTGAGCTATATGAAATAAAATCGGCATAACTTCTGAACAGTCTTCGTCAAGACGTTCAAACTGTACGGTTGGCTGCGGATCATGAAGGGAAGTAGTATACCTACTGGTTTAGCGAGGCCCAGTTTCATTTAGATGGGTCCGTCACTAAGCAAAACTAGCGCATTTGGGGTACTGAGAATCCGCATTTCAGATCGAGAAGTCTCTTCACCTTCAACTGGTGACTGTATGGTGTTCGATGTCCAGTTACGGAATAATCGGTGCTATGTTTCTTGACGGCATGGTGACTACAGAACGGGTAGGTGAAGGTTTTGGAATATGATTTCATCCCCATTACCCAAAATGACTCTCATTTCGATAAGATTTGGTTCATGCAAGACGGAGCTCGACCCCATCGAAGCAGGAGAGTGTTCGATGTCCTGGAGGCACACTTTGGGGTCCGTATTTTGGTTCTGGGGTACCCAGAGGCCACTGGCATGGTCCTCGACTTGCCCCCATATTCTGAACACATGTGATTCCTTTTTGTGGGGCTGTATTAAAGACAACGTGTACAGAAATAGCCCCAGAAGACAGCCCTTCAGGAGGTCATAGACAGTATCGATGTTCCGACACTTCAGCGGGTCATGCAGAATATTGCTATTCGTCTGCGCCACATCATCGACAAAGATGACAGGCATACCGAAGGTGCCGTAACCTATATGAAAATATCTATACTGACGTTTACATTTTGAATAAAGTATGTGCACGCCGTAGTTTGTAAACAATTTACGTTTTTTTTGTCATATAGTTCAGTAACTGTCACCGTGTATTTCATGTGTCTGATGCTTGTTTCTAACTGTAAGCGTTCTTATTAAAATAGTGCTGATCGCATTTGCCAGATTCTAAAAGAATCCAATATTTTCAAGATTTTAAACATGGCTGTAACAGCAACTGTTGAAATTCTCCACGGTAAATGATGACAGCCAAAACAGTTGCAGTATAAAGATTTATTAAAATTCTTGACCACGATTTCGGTATATATAACATACCTTCATCAGAAGTAAAATACCGTGTTTTCAGTATTTTAAATGAGATGTCCGTGTATTTCGAAACAACCTTTGGAACATGGGCAGTTACATATTTCAAGATTTTAAACATGCCTGTCATATGTAACGTGAAGAATTTCAACAACTGCTGTTTCAGCCATGTTTAAAATCTTGAAATATAAACCTGCCCAGGTTTCAAAGGCTGTTTCGAAATACATGGACATGTAATTTGAAATCCTGAAAACAGGGTATTTTCACTTCTGATGAAGGTATATTTATATATACCAAAACCGTGGTCTAGAATTTTAATAAATCTTTATCCTGCAATTGTTTTGGCTGTCATCATTTACCGTGCCAGTATTTTCAAGCAATGGAAATTTAATGAATAAACGTTACTCTTCTTTACCAAAAGTTTTATTTAGAAATGAAAAATTTTATCACTGCTGCTAAGAAAAATTGATATGCCGGTTTTTTACCCGAATAATAGTAAAAAATGAGAAACATGAGAAAAAATCTGTTATAACCGAGATGAAATAAATACCGAAAACAGCCGGTTGTCCAGAATCGTAATATGGATTTTGGTTTTAACCGGTCAGTTTCCCCATTCGTATTGCAAGTGATTGTCGTGGCGTGCCGTGCCGAAATGGGAGGCACATGTGTAACGTCAGAACTGTGAGAAGAGCTTCTCCCGCCCGGCCCCAAGTTCCCCTCCCTCCCCCCCTTCCCCCCCCCCCCCCCCGTAACAACCATGTACCATGCCGCCTGCACGTGGCTACCCTTTGGTAGGCGCAGTGAGCTCTCTTCGCTCGTCGGTCAGAACACCGCGAACAACTACAGACACACTCATTACACGTTCACTTACCAGGCAAACTCACGCGTGCCTCCAGCCGGAGGTTCGAGTCCTCCCTTGGGCATGGGTGTTTGTGTGTGTGTGTGTGTGTGTTTTATTCTTGGCATAAGTTAATTTAAGGTGGTTTACGTAGCGTGTAAGTGTAAGGACCGATAACCTCAACAGCTTGGTCCCTTAAGAATTCACACACACACTTTCGAGCGCTCGTCGCTGATTGCTTGCCGATTTATAGCCGTGGTCCCGCGAGTGTACATTTCCAGCCGGAGGTTATTTGGAAAATTTTGCTCGATGCGAATTGCCCTTACACTGCTCTGACCTTTTTATCGCGTTGTTTTCTCCATCCCGCATTGCTGTTTCGGATTCGGCGATTTCGGAAACATCTAGCTACAGAGAGGTGAGTGTGGACTAAAGGACCGTTCAGTGTGGCGGCGGCCATGTTGTCGCGAAGTGAAAGCATTCTGTGGCGCCTGCGGCGCCGGGTTGCGTCCACTCCACGGCGCTATTCCGAGCGGCGGGCCGGCCGGCCTATGCCAGCGCAATATACGAGCTGCCGGCAGATAGTCGGCCGGACGCGGGCGATAAGCCGACACCGCCGCTTTGAGCGCTCGCAACAGCCGCCTATCACGCGCCGCAGACTCTAAATTTACTTACAAACTGCATCCATGCGTCTGTGCGACTCCAAGACACCTTGTACGCGGGCGACGACGGGAGCCTTTTGTACTCCCAGAAGCCTACCGTCGCGCTTTCGTGTTGTAATGATTGAGAAGGGCTCTTCAGGTGAAGTTCAACGGCAGATCAGAGCTTTACAACACTCTTCCACATTTCCTACCATCCACGAAGCCGTACAGTGAGAGACGAAAGGAATAATCTTCAGAAACCTCACAGAATCATTCACTAAACATAACAAATCTTTTTGACATAACTGTAGTAACTGCAGCTTGCCTTTCTAAGGAGAGTATTAACCACTTTGTTGTTCTTCTAATAATTTCCGGGTATGCAGCCGGATCCCGTCGACATTCTGCCACGATATTTCGGCCCAGAGACGTCCGGCCATCATCAGGTTAGTACACAACTACTGAAGAGCCCAGGTGCAGTCGCGGTATATATACCGATTCTCGCGCACGTGTTGACATGCGCGGCATAGCCGAGTTGTACGTGCTGCCCTCGGTGGTGAAAGTAAAAGATCATCTAGTCATTGAGTATCGAATGACGCTGTCTATTCCGCTGTGAATGTATAATTTTAATAACAGGATTCCAAGTTTTATCCAGTTGAAAGCCGTTGTCACGATTTATAAGATTATCGGCAAGACGTATTTCCACTGATTCCTTGATTACGGAATCCCAAAATCCGGAAACCGGAGCTAAAATTTTTGTTCCATTGTATTCCATTGAATGTCCCAATGAAATACAGTGCTCTGCTACTGCCGATTTTGACGGTTGCCGCAGACGGGTGTATCTTTCATGTTCTGTACATCGTTCATGGACAGTTCTTGTCGTCTGGCCAATATATGCAGAGCCACATTCACAGGGAATTTTGTAGACGCCTGCTTTCTTCAGTTGTAAATCGTCTTTAACGGATCCAACCAGGGCCCGGTTCTTTGCTGGTGGACGGAAGATAACCTTGATTTTATTCTTCTTCAGTAATCGGCCTATTTTCGACGACACATTCCCGGCGTATGGAAGAAACGCAGTTGATTTAACGTCGTCATCAGCGTCCTCAGTGCGCTGCTTCTTGTTATGACAGTTGTGCATGGCCTTTCTTATTTGGCGTGAAGTGTAGCCATTCTCTTTAAAAACCTTCTCCAAGTGTTCTAATTCTGCGTGGAGGTTTTCATCGTCCGATATTACATGCGCTCGACGTATTAAGGTACTGAGAACACCGGCTGTTTGTGCTGGGTGGTGGCAGCTTGACGCCTGGAGATACAGATCTGTGTGAGTCGGTTTCCTGTACACAGAATGTCCTAATGACCCATCATTTTTACGGCATACTAGCACGTCTAGAAATGGTAAAGTGCCATATTTTTCAATCTCCATCGTGAATTTAATGTTCTCATGTAAAGAGTTTAAATGATGAAGGAATTTCTCCAGTTCCTGTCTGCCATGAGGCCATACAACAAAAGTATCATCTACGTACCGCCAGAAGACCGTAGGCTTTAAGACAGCAGACTCAAGTGCTTTCTCCTCAAAGTCCTCCATAAAGAGATTAGCTACCACAGGGGACAAAGGGCTCCCCATGGCGACGCCGTCTGTTTGTTCAAAGAATTCGTCATTGAATAGAAAGTACGTTGAGGAGAGTATATGTTCAAACAAGGCCGTCATTTCTGCACTGAATAAGTTACCAATAAGATGTAACGATTCCATTAAAGGCACTTTGGTAAATAGTGAGACCACATCAAAGCTGACTAATAAATCCGAGCTGCTAAGCTTAACTTCCTTCAAGCGACTGACAAAATCCTCGGAATTACGTATATGGTGGCAACACTTACCCACATACGACTTTAGTAGTGAGGCCAGATATTTTGCTGTAGAATAGGTGGCAGCACCAATATTACTCACTATTAATCGTAGTGGGGCACCATCCTTGTGTATCTTGGGAAGACCGTAGAGTCTTGGTGGTACTGCATTGTGTGGTCTCAATCTCTTGATAATTTGTTCAGGTAGAGAACAGTCGTTCAAAAGGGTAGCAGTTTTCCTTGATATTCGGCTTGTTGGGTCCTTTCCAATTCTGCGGTACGTGGAATCATTTAGCTGACAATATATCTTCTCGTTGTAGGCTTCCCTTGTCAGAAGAACTGTGGCGTTACCCTTATCCGCAGGCAGTACGACTGTGCTAGTATCTTCTCTGAGGCTGCGGAGAGCAGCTCTTTCAGCTGGCGAGATGTTACTCCGTTGTGGCGTACATTTCAACAACGTTCGGCAAGATTCACGTCGAATTACGTCTGCATTATCCGCAGGGAGACGTCTAATAGCTTTTAGAAGTTTGCGAAAGGTTTAAACTTCGCCCCTACTCCTGTTTCACTGCATTAAACGGATTTCATCAGTTCCATTGAGGAAGGACCTAACAAGCCGAATATCAAGGAAAACTGCTACCCTTTTGAACGACTGTTCTCTACCTGAACAAATTATCAAGAGATTGAGACCACACAATGCAGTACCACCAAGACTCTACGGTCTTCCCAAGATACACAAGGATGGTGCCCCACTACGATTAATAGTGAGTAATATTGGTGCTGCCACCTATTCTACAGCAAAATATCTGGCCTCACTACTAAAGTCGTATGTGGGTAAGTGTTGCCACCATATACGTAATTCCGAGGATTTTGTCAGTCGCTTGAAGGAAGTTAAGCTTAGCAGCTCGGATTTATTAGTCAGCTTTGATGTGGTCTCACTATTTACCAAAGTGCCTTTAATGGAATCGTTACATCTTATTGGTAACTTATTCAGTGCAGAAATGACGGCCTTGTTTGAACATATACTCTCCTCAACGTACTTTCTATTCAATGACGAATTCTTTGAACAAACAGACGGCGTCGCCATGGGGAGCCCTTTGTCCCCTGTGGTAGCTAATCTCTTTATGGAGGACTTTGAGGAGAAAGCACTTGAGTCTGCTGTCTTAAAGCCTACGGTCTTCTGGCGGTACGTAGATGATACTTTTGTTGTATGGCCTCATGGCAGACAGGAACTGGAGAAATTCCTTCATCATTTAAACTCTTTACATGAGAACATTAAATTCACGATGGAGATTGAAAAATATGGCACTTTACCATTTCTAGACGTGCTAGTATGCCGTAAAAATGATGGGTCATTAGGACATTCTGTGTACAGGAAACCGACTCACACAGATCTGTATCTCCAGGCGTCAAGCTGCCACCACCCAGCACAAACAGCCGGTGTTCTCAGTACCTTAATACGTCGAGCGCATGTAATATCGGACGATGAAAACCTCCACGCAGAATTAGAACACTTGGAGAAGGTTTTTAAAGAGAATGGCTACACTTCACGCCAAATAAGAAAGGCCATGCACAACTGTCATAACAAGAAGCAGCGCACTGAGGACGCTGATGACGACGTTAAATCAACTGCGTTTCTTCCATACGCCGGGAATGTGTCGTCGAAAATAGGCCGATTACTGAAGAAGAATAAAATCAAGGTTATCTTCCGTCCACCAGCAAAGAACCGGGCCCTGGTTGGATCCGTTAAAGACGATTTACAACTGAAGAAAGCAGGCGTCTACAAAATTCCCTGTGAATGTGGCTCTGCATATATTGGCCAGACGACAAGAACTGTCCATGAACGATGTACAGAACATGAAAGATACACCCGTCTGCCGCAACCGTCAAAATCGGCAGTAGCAGAGCACTGTATTTCATTGGGACATTCAATGGAATACAATGGAACAAAAATTTTAGCTCCGGTTTCCGGATTTTGGGATTCCGTAATCAAGGAATCAGTGGAAATACGTCTTGCCGATAATCTTATAAATCGTGACAACGGCTTTCAACTGGATAAAACTTGGAATCTGTTATTAAAATTATACATTCACAGCGGAATAGACAGCGTCATTCGATACTCAATGACTAGATGATCTTTTACTTTCACCACCGAGGGCAGCACGTACAACTCGGCTATGCCGCGCATGTCAACACGTGCGCGAGAATCGGTATATATACCGCGACTGCACCTGGGCTCTTCAGTAGTTGTGTACTAACCTGATGATGGCCGGACGTCTCTGGGCCGAAATATCGTGGCAGAATGTCGACGGGATCCGGCTGCATACCCGGAAATTATTAGAAGAACAAATACGCCGAGAAAATTTCAGAAGTCACACTTTGTTGTTGTTATTGTATTCTTCAGTTCCAAGACTGGTTTCACTGAGCTCTTCAAGCTAGTACAAGGTGCGTCTCAATATTTCGGTAAATGGTCTCGGAAGATAAAGGAAAAAAGAGGTACAAACAAAATGCCTATGTTGACTTTCAAAGTAATCACTATCAGCTGCAACATACATGTGGCACTGGTTGTAAGGCTGCAAGAAAATATCAGCAAACGCTTCTTGTGGAATTGCTAGAAGGATCGTGGTCCTGTGCTATCGGACATCCTCAACGTCTGAAAAGTGTAACCCTTTTAGGGCTAACATAACGAGCGGGAGACAAACAGGTCTCAAAGGAATGAACGACATTAGCTGCCAGGGGGAAAGGTGAAAATTTGTGCCGAACTGGAATTCGAATATTAGGCAGGTGCATTGCGCCATCCGGATACAGTCGTCACCGCAACTGCGCAGACTACCCTAGCAAGCCATCGTCACAACCAAAATCTCAACTTATCTACACACTACTGATGTAGTGCCTCTTGCAAATTGCACTCATTACTCGCGGCACTTCGCCGATTTCCGTAACAATTTGAGGGTTGGGGGGAGGGGGGTGCATCCGCATTGAGGTGATCAATGGTCGTCTTCGTCTAAATTTTATTACGTGGTGTGTGTTCTTCCGTGCATGTTGAGGACGCGGATCACAGAGCGCGGACGGGCGTTGTCGGGTAGGAAATTCACTACCTACTTCGTTTGAATCTGAGTTCTGGCCGAAGTAGTCGGGTGCGTTGCAGCAACCATTTCAAAACTACTTCGTAAACTTACGCGTTGGCAGTTCGGCCCTTGGGTAAAATTCATTGTGGATCACGCCCTTGGTGTCGAAAAAGGCGAGCTGTACGATTTCGGATTTTCCCAGCCTTTGGGAGGCGGTAAAGGCGACGAACTCCATACTATTCGCTGTTACTTGGTCTCCGGATTGTATTGGTAGCACCATGTATCATCTCTCGTAATGATTGTTTCCGAAACCTGCGGATTCCTGTTTGGTTGATTTGAGAGAGGGGACCAAGCAGCAAGTTGTTGCTTGGCAATTACAGGACGTGCTTGGATCAAGGAACAGTCGGAATTATAGTTGTAAATTGTTGTAGTTGCGCTGGAAAAGTCCCTGAGCTTCAAGCGCTAATAGAAAGCACAGAAGCTGATATCGTTATAGGTACAGAAAGCTGGCTAAAGCCTGAAATAAGTTCTGCAGAAATTTGTACGAA
Source organism: Schistocerca gregaria (assembly GCF_023897955.1). Lineage (NCBI taxonomy): Eukaryota > Metazoa > Arthropoda > Insecta > Orthoptera > Acrididae > Schistocerca > Schistocerca gregaria. The sequence continues at coordinate 926,122,046 of NC_064921.1, read as the reverse complement.
GTCTCAGACGGTGTTCAGGAAAGATAGATTAGGCAGAATTGGTGGTGGAGTGTTTGTGTCTGTCAGTAGTGGTTTATCTTGTAGTGAAATCGAAGTAGATACTCCGTGCGAATTGGTGTGGGTGGAGGTTATACTTAACAGCCGAATTAAGTTAATAATTGGCTCCTTCTACCGACCCCCAGACTCCGATGATACAGTTGCGGAACAGTTCAGAGAAAGTTTGAGTCTCGTAACAAATAAATACCCCACTCATACGGTTATTGTTGGTGGGGACTTCAACCTACCCTCGGTATGTTGGCAAAAATACTTGTTCAAAACCGGTGGTAGGCAGAAAACGTCTTCCGAGATTGTCCTAAATGCATTCTCCGAAAATTATTCCGAGCAGTTAGTCCACGAACCCACGCGAATTGTAAATGGTTGCGAAAACACACTTGACCTCTTGGCCACAAACAATCCAGAGCTGATAGAGAGCATCATGACTGATACAGGGATTAGTGATCACAAGGTCATTGTAGCTAGGCTCAATACTATTTCTTCCAAACCCATCAGAAACAAACGCAAAATAATTTTATTTAAAAAAGCGGATAAAGTGCCACTTGAAGCCTTCCTAAAAGACAATTTCCATTCCTTCCGAACTGACTATGCGAATGTAGACGAGATGTGGCTCAAATTCAAAGATATAGTAGCAACAGCAATTGAGAGATTCATACCTCATAAATTGGTAAGAGATGGAACGGATCCCCCGTGGTACACAAAAAAGGTCCGAACGCTGTTGCAGAGGCAACGGAAAAAGCATGCGAAGTTCATAAGAACGCGAAATCCCGAAGATGGGCTAAAATTTACATACGCGCGAAATTTGGCACGTACTTCGATGCGAGATGCCTTTAATAGGTTCCACAACGAAACATTGTCTCGAAATTTGGTAGAAAATCCGAAGAAATTCTGGTCATATGTAAAGTACACAAGCGGCAAGACGCAGTCAATACCTTCGCTGCGCAGTGCCGATGGTACTGTTATCGAAGACTGTGCCGCTAAAGCGGAGTTATTGAACGCAGTTTTCCGAAATTCCTTCACCAGGGAAGACGAATGGAATATTCCAGAATTTGAAACACGAACATCTGCTAGCATGAGTTTCTTAGAAGTAGATACCTTAGGGGTTGCGAAGCAACTCAAATCGCTTGATACGGGCAAGTCTTCAGGTCCAGATTGTATACCGATTAGGTTCCTTCCAGATTACGCTGATACTATAGCTCCCTACTTAGCACTCATATACAACCGCTCGCTCACCGATAGATCTGTACCTACAGATTGGAAAATTGCGCAGGTCGCACCAGTGTTCAAGAAGGGTAGTAGGAGTAATCCATTTAACTACAGACCTATATCATTGACGTCGGTTTGCAGTAGGGTTTTGGAGCATATACAGTATTCAAACATTATGAATCACCTCGAAGGGAACGATCTATTGACACGTAATCAGCATGGCTTCAGAAAACATCGCTCTTGTGCAACGCAGCTAGCTCTTTATTCGCACGAAGTAATGGCCGCTATCGACAGGGGATCTCAAGTTGATTCCGTATTTCTAGATTTCCGGAAAGCTTTTGACACCGTTCCTCACAAGCGACTTCTAATCAAGCTGCGGAGCTATGGGGTATCGTCTCAGTTGTGCGACTGGATTCGTGATTTCCTGTCACGAAGGTCGCAGTTCGTAGTAATAGACGGCAAATCATCGAGTAAAACTGAAGTGATATGAGGTGTTCCCCAGGGAAGCGTCCTGGGACCTCCACTGTTCCTGATCTATATAAATGACCTGGGTGACAATCTGAGCAGTTCTCTTAGGTTGTTCGCAGATGATGCTGTAATTTACCGTCTAGTAAGGTCATCCAGTATCAGCTGCAAAGCGATTTAGAAAAGATTGCTGTATGGTGTGTCAGGTGGCAGTTGACGCTAAATAACGAAAAGTGTGAGATGATCCACATGAGTTCCAAAAGAAATCCGTTGGAATTCCATTACTCGATAAATAGTACAATTCTCAAGGCTGTCAATTCAACTAAGTACCTGGGTGTTAAAATTACGAACAACTTCAGTTGGAAGGACCACATAGATAATATTGTCGGGAAGGCGAGCCAAAGGTTGCGTTTCATTGGCAGGACACTTAGCAGATGCAACAAGTCCACTAAAGAGACAGCTTACACTACACTCGTTCGTCCTCTGTTAGAATATTGCTGCACGGTGTGGGATCCTTACCAGGTGGGATTGACGGAGGACATCGAAAGGGTGCAAAAAAGGGCAGCTCGTTTTGTATTATCGCGTTATAGGGGAGAGAGTGTGGCAGATATGATACACGAGTTGGGATGGAAGTCATTACAGCATAGACGTTTTTCGTCGCGGCGAGACCTTTTTACGAAATTTCAGTCACCAACTTTCTCTTCCGAATGCAAAAATATTTTGTTGAGCCCAACCTACATAGGTAGGAATGATCATCAAAATAAAATAAGAGAAATCAGAGCTCGAACAGAAAGGTTTAGGTGTTCGTTTTTCCCGCTCGCTGTTCGGGAGTGGAATAGAAGAGAGGTAGTATGATTGTGGTTCGATGAACCCTCTGCCAAGCACTTAAATGTGAATTGCAGAGTAGTCATGTAGATGTAGATGTGGATGTCCCTTCGGCTGAGGGAAGGACGGGGAAGGAAATCGGCCTTCCCCTTTCAGAGGAACCATCCTGGCATTTGCTTCAAACGATTTAGGGAAATCAAGAAGAATCGAAATCAAGATGGTCCGACGCGAGTTTGAACCGTCGTCCTCCCGAATGCGAGTGCAGTGTGCTAACCACTCCTCTCGGACATATCATTGAAATCTCCAAACATTTCCATCAGAGCTGGCTTCTGCCTTGCTGTCAACGTGTGCAGGGTTCAAACTGCGCACTGATCTTGCGCCTTTTCAAATGTTTGTGAACACAGTGTCTTTGCTTATCTTCAGTTCCTCTGCTTCTCAGAGACAGACGATGATTACCCGCAAGAATTCTTGGCACTCGTTCGATGTTGTCTGGGATTATGTTTGTTGACGGACGACCTGAACGTGGGTGATCCCCAGACGTTCCTCACCGTCTCTAAAGCGTTTAAACCACTCACGCATACTCTATTTTTCACTGTTTCAACACCGTAGACTTGCATTAACATTCCACGAGTCTTCGCGGCTGTTTTCCTAATCTGCAGCAAAACTTCATGTTGTCATGCGCTCTTTTTTGCAATGAAACAACTTATCTCACTGACTTCGGTAGCTCGATCGTGGCGTACACCACTGCTTCACTTCAGATTTGCACGTTAGGGGGCGCTTGTTGACATGTCTCCCAATGCGTTTGCGCGGACGACTCATCTTAACCAGAGCGATTTTTAACATACGGGACCATACGCTTTTCCGACGAACCTTGTACATCCACTGCAGGCAACCGAATCTCTTTGAATAACTACTGCAACCCACAGCTTTTGAATCTGCTTACACTAAGCAAGATTTTTGACTCCGTCGACAATTTTTACCCGCACATTTCCCTCCAATTACCAAATTGATAGCCGGTCACTGTGGCCGAGCGGTTCGAGTCGCTTCAGTCCGCAACCGCCCTGCTGCTACGATCGCAGGTTCGAATTCTGCCTCGGGCATGGATGTCCTTAGGTTTAAGTTGTTCTAAGTCTAGGGGACTGATGACCTCAGATGTTAAGTCTCATAGTGCTTAGAGCTATTTGAACCAAACTGATAAGACCGAGATGCATCAGGAATATGCTCATTGCTGTGCTACCAGTACATAATATCGTTATGTTATCTTAATGCTCTACGTCTCATAACTTCTAGAACTTTTGCAAATGGAGCCCCTACTGGACAGTAAAATCGTTTTGTCGGTAGCGACTGCCTTTTATAAACTCCGGCGTCGCTTTCGACTAGTTTCTGTCTATTTACACGCTATCTAATTGATTAACATACACGGTGTTCAAAAATGACCGGTATATTTGAAACGGCAATACAAACTAAACGAGCAGCGATAGAAATACACCGTTTGTTGCAATACGCTTGGGACAACAGTCCATTTTCAGACAGACAAACTTTCGAAATTACAGTAGTTACAATTGTCAACAACAGATGGCGCTGCGGTCTGGGAAACTCTATAGTACGATATTTTCCACATATCCACCATGCGTAGCAATAATATGGCGTAGTCTCAGAATGAAATTACCCGAAACCTTTGACAACGCGTCTGGCGGAATGGCTTCACATGAAGATGAGATGTACTGCTTCAGCTGTTCAATTGTTTCTGGATTCTGGCGGTACACCTGGTCTTTCAAGTGTCCCCACAGAAAGAAGTCACAGGGGTTCATGTCTGGCGAATAGGGAGGCCCATCCACGCCGCCTCCTGTATGTTTCGGATAGCCCAAAGCAATCACACGATCATCGAAATATTCATTCAGGAAATTAAAGACGTCGGCCGTGCGATGTGGCCGGGCGCCATCTTGCATAAACCACGAGGTGTTCGCAGTGTCGTCTAAGGCAGTTTGTACCGCCACAAATTCACGAAGAATGTCCGGATAGTGTAATGTAGTAATCGTTTCGGATCTGAAAAATGGGCCAATGATTCGTTTGGAAGAAATGGCGGCCCAGACCAGTACTTTTATAGGATGCAGGGACGATGGGACTGCAACATGGGGCTTTTCGGTTCCCCATATGCGCCAGTTCTGTTTATTGACGAAGCCGTCCAGGTAAAATTAAGCTTCGTCAGTAAACCAAATGCTGCCCACGTGCATATCGCCGTCATCAATCCTGTGCACTATATCGTTAGCGAATGTCTCTCGTGCAGCAATGGTAGCGGCGCTGAGGGGTCGCGCGTTTGAATTTTGCATGGATGGAGGTGTAAACTCTGGCGCATGAGACGATACGTGGACGTTGGCGTCATTTGGACCGCAGCTGCAACACGGTGAACGGAAACCCCAGGCCGCTGTTGGGTCACTTGCTGCACTAGCTGCGCGTTGCCCTCTGTGGTTGCCGTACGTGGTCGCCCTACCTAGCCAGCACGTTCATCCGGCACGTTCCCAGTCCGTTGAAATTTTTCAAACACATCCTTTATTGTGTCGCTTTTCGGTCCTTTGGTTACATTAAACGTCCGTTGAAAACTTCGTCTTGTTGGAACAACACTGTGTTCTAGGCGGTGGAATTCCAACACCAGAAAAATCCTCTGTTCTAAGGAATAAACCATGTTGTCCACAGCACACTTGAACGTTGTGAACAGCACACGCTTACAGCAGAAAGACGACGTACAGAATGGCGGACCCACAGACTGCTTTGTCTTCTATATCTTTCACATCACTTGCAGCGCCATCTGTTGTTGAAAATTGTAACTACTGTAATTTCGAAAGTTTGTCCACCTGAAAATGTACTGTTGTCCCAAGCATATTGCAACAAACGGTGTATTTCTATCGCTGCTCGTTTAGTTTTTATTGCCGTTTCAAATATACCGGACATTTTTGAAACACCCTGTACAAATACCTCGATTTGTAATGGGCTGAATGTAACTTGAGACACAGCTGTGAGCGAAGTAGGTGTATTGCTACTCTGACTATTCTTGTATCGCTCGGAGGGTCACGCCGCACATTGTATGTAAGCATACACACATCTACCACGAGCGTAGAACAGCGCATTCGAGTGGATTCCATTTACACCAGTAGGAATGCCTTAGACCCATGTGGGGTAGCTGAGTGAACATCACCAAGCCACGAAGCACAATGGTGACCAATGCTCGGGCCCGCATCATCACGTTACGTGTAGAAGGCTTTTCAACCAGGCAAGCTGCTCGATGTTTTCACCGATGTCAACGTGATATGCTGTGGACATGGAAATGGTTACAATTGACAGGTAGTGTTGAGGACCGCACAGGCCGTTCACTTTCTACAGGAGCAGAGAATGATCGTTAGCTCCGACATTTGGGTCATAGCAACGGTGGGCTGAGAGCTCCAGCACTGAAATCGGCGTTCGAAGAGGCTAGAGGACGTCACGTATCGCATCAAACTTCTAGGAAACGACTACATACGTGAATATTCATTGCCGAAGAGTACGGCGAGTACCGCATCATACACCACGACACCATGGACCAGATTTGCAAGAAATTATGCAGAATGAACGTCTCAGGATTGGCGTCGGGAATTGTTACGGATTTGATTGTGCCCTGACAGCCGCACACGGCGAATCTGAAGACAACCCGGTAATACCTAACGCCTCTGACACAGTGTCCCGCATGAACAACAAGGCGGTCGTGGAATGATGTTCAGGGGTGGCGTCACTTGGGGCCATCGTACACCTTTCCTGGTTTTTGAGAGCAGCCTCACTGCTCTTTGGTGTAAGATCGCCATTCTACAACAACCAATAATTAGACCGTGTTGCCTAAATATTGATGAAAATTTCACCTTGATTGATGACAATTCGCGTGATCATCGTGTTGTTTGTGTGAACACGTTGTTTCAGCAAGCAGGATCGCCTGGGTGGAGTGGCCTGATTGGTCCCCCTTACATTTAACCACTCGAATACATGCAGCCGACGACGACAAACGCACTCTGCGCTAGTTTTGCAGAATAGTCATTGACGGATGGGACAGTTTAGACCACGACTGTCATGAGATTTTCATTCATTGTATGCTGCGACAAATTCAAGCCTGTATTCGAGCAAGTGGATATTTCAACGCGTGTTGATGTTGGTCAGGTGTGCTTTGAAAAACCCCCATGGGAAAAAGACAATTTTGTCCTTACACAAATATTCCTTTTTTAAAATCCAGACATATTATAAATGAATATATACGCGTGTCTCAGAGCCAGTTTTCGTATCCTGTGTCATGAATTTTGAAATAAAGCGCAGATTCAAAACTTTTGCTGATGTGTGTGTGTGCTGCCACGACAAGCTGTAATTCTAAACAAAGTAAAGCGGCACTCAAGAGTACGCAGAGCACTCAGACGTGGTTGTCTGGCCAGAACAGGAGACTAGTCCTTTCCGTGTATGTTTCGTTGTGTGCAAATCAAAGGGCTGGAGATCCATCTTAGGAATCCGTCGTGCGCAACAGTATCGCAAAGTAAATTTCGACGCCCTTCTCCAAAGACTGTAGTTTATTCTTTTAGCTATAGCATATACAATGATCGTACAAAGCATTCTTACCAGACACTTAACAATACCTTAACGTCTCGAATGTGATTATGAATGCTAAATATTACAAGAACGTTTTCTTGTTTTTTAGTTAAATATCAATACCTGGAAAAATTATGTTGCTACACAACGCCCATGTGTCTCGGTGGTCAGATTAGGATCACTAATGATTTCTGTAGATCTTGTCCATTTGGAAATTTTCGAGTACATATACAAGACCAGTGGGTTCAGTATTGAAGTCTATCATCTTGATTCAATCAGCAGTTCTAAGTTGGACCAGTGTTGTCATAAAATTATAATTACTACTTATTATTAACCCCAAACTACAATCACTATTTAGACTGAAGTTAGAAACTTCATGCTGTGGTTTTCGACCCGAAAAGCAAAAACCATCTGAAACCTATATTCTGCTATGTTTCTCTAAACTATTGTTAAATATTCAACAAAAGAAAGACTTTTATTTATGAAAAATCGAACTTTATTACAAAAGAAAACATGACGTTATCAACAATTAAGATTCTTACATTAACATTAGCCTCTTAAATAGTGTTTGTGGAATTAACTTAAAAATTAAGAAAATCTACTTCAAAATTGTTCACAAATCGGTTTTCAGATCAAATAATGATCAATTAATTAACTTACAAAAAATAAAATAAACAAGACTTCCAATAACAAAACGACAATAAGTGCATGAACGAGTAAACCAAAACAACGAAAAGTTAAAGATTATAAATAATGGTATTTATTTCCATTCATCACAGTGAAGACTCTACTTTTTTGTCCATAAAAGTAGACCGATTGCCTGTAGACTGATTGCCTTACTACTTCTTGTTTTCCTTTGCGAATGTTCTCTATTTCGCTGTCAGTTTCAAGGTCAGCTATTTCTGCTTCGTTGCCGCTGAACCCTCCTTCATCTTGAAACGAATGAAGTGTCCCAGATGAGCCAAAGTCTACCTAACAATAACTCCAAAATCTGATCGTTGTTCAAACATCGGTCCATTCGGCCTTATGATCACAAATAATAAAACTAACGTATGTAACTGTGTGGGGTAGATTTAGACCCCAGCTCGTACGTAACTACGGACATAGTGGTGGCTGCTTAGCACGCGCCCGCGCAATGCAACAGTACAGCTGCTACTAAGATGACATAGAATTGGAGTGTCAATGCTGCAATTGGAACGGAATTGCGGACAAAAGAGAGACACGTGGGATACTGAATAAACCCATGAATGTAGTTCAGGGTTAAATAATGCACCTACATTTCTTGTTATTATGAAATAATGAGAAACAGTTTTCCCAATTAACAACGGGTAATAAAATATTTCGAAGATTCTGCAGAATGCTGTGACACTGCGCAGGAGGCGCCCTGGAATTTTCTTTGGCGGGCTTGTATCCTTGCGTTCTTCATCTGTGGGGCCTGGATGGCGTTGCCTCGTTTCCACGTGTACTGCACGCGTCAGCCTTCCGGCGGTTCTTGTGTGGTGACCCAGATTGTGTCTACTAGAATGTAGATTATCTTAGCACGCGCTGTCGTGCCCACGTGTGACTCACGGAGGTTTCGACATTTTTCTCGTTTTAGACGCTCTGCTTAACCGTTATTAGATGAGGCCTTGAAGCTGGTGCTAAATTTGAAGTGCCGTATATAAAGCAGGCCACGTCCCCTACTTCCACGTCGGCTCCCCAAGCGCATTCCGGACAAAGCGAGTCGGTAACGCTCATTATGTTACACATTTGAATAATTTAGGTGCTTAGAAGAGCGTACAACACACTTGCCCATACTCTCACTGAAATATACCCTCTTTTAGGATTATTACGTGCGCATTACCAGTCCTACAGAAACAGTCACTGCAGAATTAGAAAGTTGCCGAGAGTTGTCTGACATTTGATAACGAAAGGCATAAACATGTTTGCCACGGACAAAGTCTTCTGCAAATCGATTTTGTCACAAGTAAAATGTTCTTACTCAAAAGTGTACGGTTACCAAAAATCTTTTAAGTGAAAGGTATATTCCATATGATAGAGTAACTTACGTTCAGCTGAAGCCTAGTTCGTTTCTAACACCCTCAGAAATCAGTCTGTAATCTTTCACTTCCCGCTTGTATCATCTGTCCTAAATTGGACACCCATAGGAGCTACAAGTTTCTCAAATGAAATTGGGAAAGATACGTCTGGGGGTAGTGAAGCTTTCGGGAGTGACCATTTCGCAGGTAGCCATCAGATTTGTTCGTTTCTCTGATGACATCATAAGCGATGAGGATACCAAAATAATCCAACTGGCGTTGGAAAATCCTCCTAATGGGTTGTCTGTTTGCATACGTTACACAGGGACAGTAGGAATGAAAACAAACGATAACTATACCGATGGAGAGCTATTTTGCCACTCAGTTTGCCTTATCACAGCACATGTTGAGCCCTTAAGTTTAAGTCGTGAATTCGTGTTCTGAAATGATTCTTTGCCAAGTAAACAGTCTGGCTTTAAGTAGATGTCGTCCTGTCAGTGTTGAACCTTTCTGTAAATTACCTCATTCTTCACAATCACATTTTGTGCTCAGTGATTTCAAATGTCGTCGATGATATTTTTACACTGATCCATAGTTGTTTAGGAACACAGAAAGTATACACAGTCCAAACCGGTTATAACGACATCAAAGAGACCGTCGGCTTAAGGTTGTTATACGCAACAGTCGCACAAAAAGTATTTTTGCTTTTACTTGTAGAAATTTTTGTTTCTTAATTTTACGCTGCCATTGAGTGAAAACTTTAAAAAGTAGCGGAAGTACAGTAAATAATATTCCAAAAAAATTTAAAAGACTTTAATAGAAAGAAATAGCAACAATTTAAATTATTTAATAATGTTGAACACGGTCTATGATAGTAAATGAGATAAAATGTTGAACAAATTTTTTCCAAATATTATTACAAAAATTAACTAACAGTACCACAAAGATGAAAAGGTATTCTATACGCCGGACGTTCTGGCCGAACGGTTCTAGGCGCTTCAGTCTGGAATCGCCCGACCGCAACGTTCGCAGGTTCGATCCTGCCTCGGGCATGGATTTGTGTGATGTCCTTAGGTTAGTTAGGTTTAAGTAGTTGTAAGTCTAGGGGACTGATGACCTCAAATGTTAAGTCCCATAGTGCTCAGAGCCATTTGAACCGTTTCGTATTCTATACATAAATTATACGTAGCCTACACCTTCTCCTACATTTTTCTTGAAAATGTTGTAAGACAATGTAAATATCCAACACTCATAACCACAAAACATCAATAAGGAATATACTATTTTTCCACTTCTGTATGTTGAAAGAATAACACATATTGGAATCTGATTTTCTAGTTTTGTACAATAGCAGCGGAGACAGTCTTATTTAGCTTTTTAACCAGGTTTCTTTAACATTAAAATGAAATGGAGCAATGTCCTATTAAAAGTAATCAGTTATCTTTGTTTGCTTTCTGCGTTTAAGATGTACGAGACGTATTTGCAGTTGACGATGTATTCGTTTGTTGCCTAAGAAACTTATATAAAGTTTTCAGTCTATTGAGAGCTTCGTTAAGTGATGAGGCAACGAACCGTTCGCCATTTTCATTCTCATCTTCGTCAGTCGTTTGTTGGCCTAGGATGACAGCTACAATTTCTTCTTCACATGGCGTACATGGTAAGATTTTTGTCTACCTGAACGAACTCCTCTACTTTACAGGATGTCACAGATGGACGTAGTTCTTGCACTAATTCCACCAGATGTATGTCGTCCTCAGGTGTTGCTGGAAACGTGTCGTCCTCACCGTGGGGTGGAGAACAAAAACCTCTTCTGGGTCCAGCCTGTTTAAAATTTAGAAACTGTCTTTCAAGTGATATTTTCCAATGCTCGTTAAAATTGCATAGAGAACGTTAAAAATTTTTCTTTACTTCCTTCGTGTTCCTCACTTGAAGTTTTCTGCATTGCATGCTAAGAGCTGGTTCAAAAATGGTTCTAATGGCTCTGAGCACTATGGGACTTAACATTTGAGGTCATCAGTCCCCTAGAACTTAGAACTACTTAAACCTAACCAACCTAAGGACAGCACACAACACCCAGCCATCACGAGGCAGAGAAAATCCCTGACCCCGCCGGGAATCGAACCCGGGAACGGGAAGCGAGAACGCTACCGCACGACCACGAGATGCGGGCAACTAAGAGCTCTCATACCTCTCTGGTCTGTATGTTGTAGAACTGAAGTGACGTTTGGAGATAAAAACACACGCTTTCTACACTGCGGATTGTCGATTGTCGGATAAGCACGACAGTTATCGACTAGGAGAATATTTTTCCGTTTCTTTGATTTTGTGCAGGGAGTCCCAGTGACACAACAACTTTTCAGAAATGTCGGATGTCACCCAATATTTTCCACTCCTTTCATAAACTACAAGTAGGGAGTCAGTGTTTTTGAAACATCTACGTTTTCTCAATTTTCCAATCACCAAAAGCTTTTCTTTACATAAATTCCGTCATATTTGAAGCAACCATAACTGTAATTCTTTTCTTAAACTTTTTTTCCATTTGAACACTGTTCATCTTAAAATTCAGTGACTTTTATGAGGTTATGTTGTTAAACAGGACAGTTTCGTCTGCATTGAATATATCATTTGGTATGTAACCTTCACACAAAACAGTCCACTTCTTACATAGCCACTCGTATGTTACGGCATCAGTACAATGGCAGCTTCTCCACAAATTTTCCCGGCAATAATGTCATGTCGAGGCTGGATATGTTGTATCCAAGATGATGAACGATTGATGATGCTCGGATTTTCGAAGAGAAGCCCAAATTCATTGAATTTCAGTCGAAAAATAGGACCATTCACCAGTGCATAACTTGACCTTTGCCGCTTAAGCCATGTAAATAAAATTTCTTCAATGTCCTTCTTCTCACGTGATCTCGCCTGCTTGATTTTTAAAGAAGTGTGTTCGAAAACAGATTGTATTTTCTCTCTGTCGTTTCAAATTGTATAAAGTTCTCGTGTTTGACACACACACACACACACGCACACACACACACACACACACACACACACACACACACACACACACACACACTGATTTGAAACCAGCAATCTACAAAAAACAAGACCTTGAAAATAGCGTTACATTGTTGTTAGAAATCCCCAAATATGTAAGAAACAAGAATGAACATTGGACGTTATAACCGATATATTTCTCCGAAAATGTAATAAGAATAGGTCTTTTATGTGAGAGGTACCTATAAGCGATGTCGTACTAAGCGATTTTTTTAATTTTTTTATTTTTTGGTGTGGCGCTTGTATACGATTTACACTGGGGTACTTATTTCGCTGTCATAGCCAATAAATACGTCGTTAAAAGCGATTTCGCTGTAAACGGTATCGATTACAGTAAACGTAATTCTATATTATTAGACTATATGAAATAAAATGTGAAAAGTTGACAAATTGTGTTTCTCTACAGACAAAAACCAGAATCGTGCAACCGTTTCTCAGCAGTGGTTAGACACGGACGCATTACGTCCAAAAGATTTTTTGAGACGATATGTCTCACGTGATACAAACGTGGAGTTTATTAGTTGCAGTCTCAGTGTACACAACGAAGCAGTGGCTTCCCTCGTGCTAAAACGATCTAGAGAAAGTGATTACTGTTCAATTATTTGGAAACGTCGTAACAACAATTTTATGGACGGCCTACAAAACGATCGCAGGATCACACTGCTCTCTGTCGTTCGATATGTTTTCACGAAACATTTTAGAAACGCGTTTGTAATGGAAAATGCTACGTAATCCTATGAAATGGCCACAGCGTAAAAAACGAATTTGTTATTGAGAAGGATACATTTAATTCAGAGGCAGGCATTTTACTAGTATGACATATGTTAGATATTATGTTAAAGTGTATTTGTCGCATTGAGTGTTGGTCATTTTCCTTGTGCGTGAATTTTGCTCAATTACTCTCATTTGTTGAATTATGTTACTAATGAATGTTTTTCAAATTTGTTAAGCATTTTCGGCCACACAACGCCCATCCACTTTCCATTCCCACCGTTTCCTGCAACACAGCGATTTCAAATCGCAGACGGCCGCTAAGGAGTGTGAATACTGCTTTCGTAACTTCTACCATTAACATGATTTATAAGTAAAAAATCCAGAATGTGAGATAATTGATGACAGTGGATTAGGCCGTGTGATCTCATAAAATGGCGAAACTATAGACAAAAGGGCATCTGATGCACGGCACCGTGATGTTACCAATGTGATAAAACGAAACATTAGACCATAAATGTGATAGCGCATAATATGATTATATTGAAATCAACGTTGTGGTCGTTTGAGGGGTGAATAACGGTTGCAGGAGGCAAACGGAGAACTGTTCTGTGTTTTAATTTTTCATTCATGATTTTTAGATTATATTGGACTGACGCTGCAACTGGCAGAGATGAAAATATCTAAAAGAAATAATATATGTTTCCGCCCATACTTTAGCCTTCTTCCTAAATATCAGAATGTTATGAGCACACAACTCGAATTCAAGCAACTCAATTATAGATCGAAGTTGCGGAGTGATATACGAGGGTTGGAACTTAAATAGTGACAACTATTTATTCACAACCGATACAAAAGAGTTACTTGTTTGTACCTGTTACTGTCCTTCAAAGTCACCAGCTTTGGTAGAATCTGTTGCCAGCGATGTGGAAAGCGTAGTAAACCGTTAGCAGAGCCAGTTCTGTTGATAGTGCGAATGGAGCGGCCTACTGCCTCTCGAATCTCTGAAACAGTTCTGAAGCGTATGCCACGAAGTGGTTCCTTCATCTTCGGAATCAAATCAAAGTCACAAGTTCGGGGAGTACGGTGGATTGTACAGTACTTCCCAGTACCATCGACCGAACAGACTAGCCACAGCTTGCGCTGTATGCGCCAGCGCATTGTTGTGCAAAATGATGGGTGGGTTGCGCAGAAAGTGTCGCCACTTCTTTCGCAAAACGTTATGGGTCGCCGCGAAAGTCGAAAATGCGTCAGAGACCCAGGATAGTGAAAGTTATGGCGATACTCGTGTACGCCTGTGATGGTGTTATCCTTATGCATTACGTTCCTCCACAGCAGACCGTCAATGCCCAGTATTAGTGTCCGTTTTTGGAACATCCACCTGCGACCAGCCTTGCGATAGAAGCAGCGCGACTTTCTGCGCAATCCACCCATCATTTTGCACGACAATGCGTGGGCACATACAGCGCAACTGTGGCTGCTCTGTTCGGTCGTTGGGACTGGAAAGTACTGCACCATCCACCATACTCCCCGAACTTAACTACTTGTGACTTTGATTTGATTCCGAAGATGAAGGAACCACTTCGTGGCATACGCTTCAGAACTGTTCCAGAGATTCGACAGACAGTAGACCGCTCCATTCGCACCATCAACAGAACAGGCTCTGCTAGCGGTATACTACGCCGTCCACATCGCTGGAAATGGGTTCTACCCAACGCTGGGGACTGCTTTGAAGGACATTAGCAGGTGCAAACATGTAATTCTGTTGTATCGGTTGTGAATAAATAGTTGCCACTATAACCCTCGTAGTTACGGAATAGACGTGAATGCTCTTTTCTTAGCAATATTTATTTACCTCTCAATGTTTCGAATTTACTGACTAATATCTCAGTCTCATATAACGTCTAAGAATATATCTAATATTAATTACACTTCCTTTTCATCTGTCTGCAGTACTTGACTTCTAGTTACGAAGTCGTCAATCTTGATATATGTTCTCACTGATGACGTACTAATGAATACTTCGACCTTTTTCATGATCGTGAAAAGAAGACAATCGACCATATAAAGCTTCGCAGTAAAGATTCTTCGCCTGTATATTGCGACGTTGTGACCTTTGGCGTAGAATGAAAACAAAGCCGAAATGATGTATTACCAATCTGAATTCAGCCTTTGTGCTTAACGCCAGCGAGGAAAAACTAGACACTCGGAGTTTCAGAGAAAAACGTAAGATGTATTTTTTTTCTTTATCTTTCATACCCTCTTACGAGGTTGAGCTGTATCTAGAGCTTAGCTCTATTCAGCCATAGGTGCTTTAATATTGTTGAGACTCCATTTATTTATATTATTTGGGAAAAATTGATATTTACTATTTTACATAAAATATTGATTATCCAATTCAGTAACAATAATTCTTCAATAATACATTATATGTCTTCTATTCTTATTCTTTATTACTTTCTTCCTTTTTCCTACTTAATCTCCTTCTTCCTCTTTTCTTCTTGTTCCTGATGGGAAATGATGAAATAACCTGTCATTCGCCTTACGGGTACGGAGAAACACTCAAAAACCCCACCTGGGATAATGCATCATATATAATGTTTTACTTTATACCGTATTTTTTTCTCTAGCATCAAATTTAATATATTTAATTTTTGTTATAGCACTGACATCTACACTAGAGCTTTCATTAACTAAATGGCTAATATTATTAAAAGGTCCAAGTGGAATTGTTCTATCAAATTCTTCATTGTTGTTGATGTTGTGGTCTTCAGTCCTGAGACTGGTTTGATACAGCTCTCCATGCTACCCTATCCTGTGCAAGTTTCTTCATCTCCCAGTACCTACTGCAACCTACATCCTTCTGAATCTGCTTGGTGTGTTCATCTCTTGGTCTCCCTCTACGATTTTTACCCTCCACACTGCCCTCCAATGCTAAATTTGTGACCCCTTGATGCCTCATAACAACCGATCCCTTCTTCTTGTCAAGTTGTGCTACAAATTTCTCTTCTCCCCAATTCTGTTCAGTACCTCCTCATTGATTATGTGATCTAACCATCTAATCCTCAGCATTCTTCTGTAGCACTACATTTCGAAAGCGTCTGTTCTCTTCCTGTCCAAACTATTTATCGTCCATGTTTCACTTCCATACATGACTACACTCAATACAAATACTTTCAGAAACGACTTCCTGACACTTAAATCTATACTCGATGTTAACAAATTTCTCTTCTTTAGAAACGATTTCCTTCCCATTGCCAGACTACATTTTATATCTTCTCTACTTCGACCATCATCAGTTATTTTTCTCCCCAAATAGCAAAACTCCTTTACTACTTTAAGTGTCTCATTTCCTAAACTAATTCTCCCAGCATCGCCCGACATAATTCGACAACATTCCATGATCTTCGTTTTGATTTTGTTCATGTTCATCTTATATCCTCCACTGTCCATTCCGTTCAACTTCTCTTCCAAGTCCTTTGCTGTCTCTGACTGAATTACAATCTCATCGGCGAACCTCAAAGTTATTATTTCTTCTCCATGGATTTTAATACCTACTCCGAATTTGTCTTTGTTTCCTTTACTGCTTGCTCAATATTCAGATTAAATAACATTGGGGAAAGGCTACAACCCTGTCTCACTCCCTTCCCAACCACTGCGTCTCTTTCATGTCCCTCGACTCTTATAACTGCCATCTGGTCTCTGTACAAATTGTTAATAGTCCTCCGATCCCTGTATTTTACCCCTGCCACCTTTAGAATTTGAAAGAGAGTATTCCAGTCAACATTGTCAAATGCTTTCTCTAAGTATACAAATGCTACAAACGTAGGTTTGCCTTTCCTTAATCTTTCTTCTAAGGTAAGTCGTAAGGTCAGTATTGCCTCACGTGTTTCAACATTTCTACGGAATCCAAAGTAATGTTCCCCGGGGTCGGCTTCTACCAGTTTTTACATTCGTCTGTCAAGAATTCGTGTTAGTAATTGGCAGCCGTGGCTTATTAAACTGATAGTTAGGTAATTTTCACATCTTTCAACACCTGCTTTCTTTGGGATTGGAATTATTATACTCTTCTTGATGTTTGAGGGTATTTCTCCTGTCTCATTCATCTTGAACACCAGATGGTAGAGTTTTGTCGGCGCTGGGTCTCCCAAGGCTGTCAGTAGTTCTAATGGCATGTTGTCTACTCCCGGGGCCTTGTTTCGACTTAGGTCTTTCAGTGCTCTGTGAAACTCTTCACACAGTATCGTATCTCCCATTTCATATTCTTCTACCTCTTCTTCCATTTCCGTAATATTGTCCTCAAGAACATCTCCCTTGTATAGACCCTCTATATACTCCTTCCACCTTTCTGCTTTCCCTTCTTTGCTTAGAACTGGGTTTCAATCTGAGCTCTTGGTATTCATGCAAGTGGTTCGTTTTGCTCCAAAGGCCTATTTTTTTCCTGTAGGCAGCATCTATCTTACTCCTAGTGATGGATGCCTCTACATTCTTACATTTGACCTCTAGCCATTTTGCACTTCATGTCGATCTAATTCTTGAGACGTTTGTATTCCTTTTTGCCTGGTTCATTTACTGCATTTTTGTATTTTTTCCTTTCATCAATTAAATTCAATGTTTCTTCTGTTACTCAAAGATTTGTATTAGCCCTCGTCTTTTTACCTACTTGATCCTCTACTGCCTTCACTACTTCATCCCCCAGAGCTACCCATTCTTCTTGTAGTGTACTTCTTTCCCCCATTGCTGTCAATTGTTCCCTTATGCTCTCCCTGAAACTCTGTACAAACTCTGGTTTAGTCAGTTTATCCAGGTACCATCTCGTTAAATTCCCACCTTTTTGCAGTTTCTTCAGTTTTAGTCCACAGTTCATAACCAATTGATTGTGGTCAGAGTCCACATCTGCCCCTGGAAATGTCTTACAATTTAATTCTTGGTTCCTAAATCTCTCTCTTACCATTATATAATCTATCTGATACCTTTTAGTATCTCCTTGATTCTTCCATGTATACAACCTTCTTTTATGATTCTTGAACCAAGTGTTACCTATGATTAAGTTGTGCTCTGTGCAAAATGCTACCAGACGGCTTCCTCTTTCATTTCTAACCCCCAATCTATATTCACCTACTATGTATCCTTCTCTCCCTTTTCCTACTCTCGAATTCCAGTCACCCATGACTATTAAATTTTCGTCCCCCTTCACTACCTGAATAATTGCTTTTATCTCATCATACATTTCATCAATTTCTTCATCATCTGCAGAGCTAGTTGGCATATAAACCTGTACTACTGTAGTGGGCGTGGGCTTCGTGTCTATCTTGGCCGCAATGATGCGTTCACTTTGCTGTTTGTAGTAGCTTACCCGGACTCCTATTTTTTATTCATTATTGAACCTACTCCGGCATTACCCCTATTTGATTTTGTGTTTATACCCTGTATTCACCTGACCAATAGTCTTGTTCCTCCTGCCAGTGAACGTACTAATTCCTACTATATCTAATACTTCATTAGTCTCCCTAATACATTATGCTATTCGTAAGATGTAAAATGTAAGCTGCATTTCGTCAGTACATTTAGAGATGTAACTGTGCATAAACTGGCAATGCACAAGTTTCGGTTGCCTAAATGTAAAATTTCATACCGTCTGGAACTATATTTTCCTGATTGTTGGTTGAGTTTGTATGAAAATATATGAGAGGAGCCATGATTAGTTTGTTGAATAAAAGCTGTTGGTATCTAAACATTAATAGTCACAATACTGAGGGGCGGGGAGGGGGGGGGGGTTATGTCAAAAACACAGTTTGGTATGTATAACTAAATATCTTAGTAACAAATTTTGTTGCTTTGCATTGAGAATCTGTGCTGAAAGTTGGGAATCATGTGGGTCTCAGTTGTAAGATAATGTACTACGAAGAACACTTCTCCCGAACCTGAATCATGGTGACATCATACGAGGTCACTGACCCTGAACGCATGACATCATCAATATGACAGAAGGCAGGAAATTCTAAAAATAAAACTGCTGTTAATTTAAAGATGGCAGGTGACGGGAAATTTAAAAATTCAGTATGATGGATAGTGGGCAATGAAAAATTAAAGCTGGAGGAAAATTTAAAAATATGCAAGATGCGGCTTGCAGGAGATCTTCAGAAAAATCTAAAAGCCAATAACAGGGCAATATTTTTGCATTATATTCAACTATTCGTTAATATTTCCACAAGATTCTTGATCTGAATTGGCACCTTGTTAAGAAAAGGGTATGCCTATACTATAGAATTTAAAACAAAATAATTATCTATGCTTCCTACCCTTTCCCCCTCGCCATCTCCTTCTCACCTCCTCTTTTCCTCAGGGAAAACCGTCACATTTCTAGCATTATAATGACGTATAAAAATGGCGTCAGGTTCAAGAAGTACAGAAAAAAATTACGTAATCAGAAGCCAAGACCAAGGATATTTATGCAAAATATTTGCCTCTAGATCGCACACACACACACACACACACACACACACACACACACACACACACACATGCACTCACGCACAAATATTTATGTTAAATAATTTAACTTCATCAAAAAATTAAATTGCTCTTGTTGCTGTTGTTGTTGTTGTGGTCTTCAGTCCTGAGACTGGTTTGATGCAGCTCTCCATACAACTCTATCCTGTGCAAGCTGCTCCATCTCCCAGTACATACTGCAGCCTACATCCTTCTGAATCTTCTTAGTGTATTAAATTGCTCGTTTACGATTTCAATGAAAACATTCAGGTGTGTGTAGTGTCAGTTTACACAGATTAGCTCAAATGTTTCAGAACAATCAACACTATAATATGTGAGATTAATGGTCAACCTCCTGCCAAACAGAAGAAGCTTTCTAATGAAGAAATGAACTTATGTATGACATGTTTTTTTTGTTTTATATGCAATTATATAGAGTTACAGATCACATCAAATGTTTTCTCTCTTTTACACAAACACAAAATCATAGTTAACTTCGATATTTTTATATAAACAGTTTTCTGTTAGGTACCTGTGAAAAATACGTTAGTCCATATCACTGTTTTCGAAAGCAACTGTTTCCATGTTGTTCACTCTTTCTGGGACATGTACATAACGAAGTCGTTGCCGCGCTAGAGAAAGTCAAGTTTATCTTCGCTGATTGACTAGAGTCTTTACTGTAGCAATATTTCTCAGCCCTTCAGAGAGACCACGACTGCCACACCACATTTGGCGTTAATGTCTATTGCTCTCAAATTTAGGTGCCGCTCCCCATTCTCCAACACTGACAACCTTTCCTTGCGTATTTCGCTCCTACCATGGACATATGTTCAAGTTCATCATCACGGACGTAGGAAAATTCCTATTTTCTTAGTCTGAATATAGTGTACTTGTCTCATCCTCTGACAAAACCGGGTGAGACTTTTTCTATCCAGGATATCAGGCAAAACTGAATAGGGTCGTAAATTGTGGATCGTGTATTGTAATATTACCTAGACTACTTGAGTTAAGTTTCATTTGGTCTCTCGTTCTGTATTAAGTATGCATAAAGTTAATTTAGAGTTAATGTACACGTATTTCATTAAGAGAGCCTTACACACCTCTCTTCCATCTATTGTATGAACTTGAAAATGAACGATGTATCAATCCATAGTCTCTAACAACTAAGCTCGCTTGTCTTCTATGAGCATGTTTCGTGGTATATTTAATTCTTACTTGATTTCTCCAGTTACATCTTGTCCTTCTTGGCTGCTGGAAAGTCCTATTTTCTACTATTAATACTATGCGACCGTGCAGTGAGGGAAAGAAAGTTCATAACAGTATTCTTAAGACGGCACTGTGCGGGTACATGTTGAAGATAGCTATCGGTATTAGTTGTACTGAGGTAAAAAGAATAATCCAGATGAAAGGATTGGATTCCTGAACAGAATTATGAAAAGGCTTGTAAATAATGGATTTCTGCTATCAGTCGTCCTTTTTTTAATTTTCTTCACAGATTTAGATTTCAGCTAACTAGCCATTCTTCATGGATGAAGTACTACCAACAGGCATTACATGCATTCATCAAAAGTGGTAGTACATTGAGAATGGCTAGTTTCTAGCTGAAATCTAGATCTGCCATCAAAATTTAAAACGGACGACTGATACCTGAAATCTATTATTTACAAGTCAATATAACAGTCACTGAGTGCAACAGCCTTCTGAATGGAGGGTAACCAAATTATGAAAAGGTCTGCAGGTTCTGCATATCTGCCGCTATCCCTTGACTCTTGCAGTCTTAATGGAAGCGAATGTGAAACGTTCATGTACATGTAATGTCATTAATTAAGAGAGACTCATACCTTTTCGTTAACGATGTATTCTGTAACATTTAGAGAATAGATCCCTAATTTCATCTCCATGAAATAATGAATTCTTTGTACACAGGCAGACCTAATGACATAATGTAATTCACATTTACGATATTACATACAACAATTACTTTACTACTCCGCAATACATATAGAACAACATTTTCCAGAATTAGTTGCATAGACGAATTCCAGTCCTTGCTTATTATGTAGGTACATATTTTCTAAAAATAATTAGGTTGCAGCGATATCACGTGGGGGTGGCACTTGTATGCGTTTTGACAGTTTCCGTTTAGTTCTGAGGAGGGTACTGAGACAGTGCAGTGGTAACTAAACAACCGAAAATTAAAGTACGTTAAAATATTCACTCATTATTGTCTTATGTAAAATGATGTTTTCTTGGGTAATTAAATTGTAGAATTATTTGTAAGTATTCATATTATTACCAGTTTAACCAGTTTTCATTTTGTGACAGAGCCGCCTCGGCTTCATCAAACTTATTCCACATTCATTAGTCACCTGAATCAGTGAAAAACCAGCTTGTGTAAATGGTTGGATGTCCCTGCAAAAACAATTCCATCTAGTTGTTTCCGGATTTCCAATCTCTGAGTGGATTATCCAGCTTCATCTCTGTAACTAGGTTCTCGACACCTTCTGTTTGTTCACTCCTAGTAAGAGGGAGTGTATTCCCTCTATTAAGTTAGGTTCTGTGTTTGGTTGCTTAAAAATGGAAGGTCTGGGAAAGGGTAGGATGAATATCACCCACAACATTGACAAGATTCCAAAACAACATTTATTTACATCCAAAGACGTTTCCTGAAGTGCAGGTACCAAGAGCCACACTCAAATTATGAAAGTTTAATGGAACAGTCACACATTTACCAATACTGAAACGTGGAAGCAATTTAAACAAACTGTTTCAGCCAATTCATTTAAAAAGGAAACTTTTCATTGCTTATTAAAACATGAAACTGGTATGACAAGATTAATAACATTTAATAATATCTAAACCACAGATTCAAAAAGTTCGTAAGGAAGCAGCCCGCCCCCCCCTCCAAAAAAAAAAGAATTACCAACATTTAAACCTGGGAATTAATAATATCAACATCAAAGTCATAAATCAGAATAGCAAAGGTCTCCAGAGGGCAATTTAACCAAGCTCTGACCCAGTCCTGTTCAGATAACAATATAAAGAAAACTGATCGACAGTGACCGCTTCCACAGGGAAACTCAGGACAATTAACAAATCGAACAGCTCAGAATTCTGGCTCTGGCCTTCTAGAACACACGTAGGAGACACATGTGACTACATGCCACGCAGGCATGTAATTAGCAATTAGAAAAGTCGAAATCAGGGGGAGGATAAAAGCGACTGCGTCAGGCAGCATGATAATGGCCAGGGCAATTATATCAGGAGACTGACGTGATAATTGCAGAATTTGCATACCAATTACAGAACCATTGCAAGAAACTACTCGCGGAGTGTACAATCTGTGAACACCACCAACAGATTAATAATAATGATAAAAATACCAATAATATTAATATATAAACAGACTGTAATGCACTCAGAGTAATTTCTAATAAGAAAGCCTCTCAAATTAAGGTAAGAAGTTTATCCGGTAGGGAAGTACCCCGCCCACTGTAGAACGGAATAATCTCACATGCCACCCATTAATTAATTTTAAATATTACGTCCTCAGAGCAGAATGGAACACAGAACTCAGCCCGCGTGAATAAATACTACAGAGAGATCGGCTAGAAAACCCATCTTCAGGCTGTCTAAGACAGTTATTAGTCGCAGGTGGTAGTAATTAATAGTTCCTAGATATTGATGTGGAATACCACGAGACTTAAATTTCAAGACACATGTCACTCCCGGTTGTAAATCAGCACAACACTTCAATAATAATACATAAAACATGAGTATACACATAGAAAATCAAATTTAACAAAATTCGCCACAATAATTTAGTAACCTTTAAGGCAACTGCGATACGCGAGTTAGAAGTGGCGTGTGTGGAAAAGGAGGCCGTTATATTCAAATTTGGAGAAGGGATACGGGCGGCAGCCATGAAATTCTAAACGAGGAGGCTAAGCTAAGGCATTAACCTGGAGGCAACGATTCTCTGTAAGCGAATTTACAGATTGATGACCAAAACAGAGGATCCTACGGCAAAAGGAGGGACACTAAGAACACCAAACACTGAGACGTGGCCACCACTTAGAAACGATCATTCCTCGAGTTAAATTAGACCTATGAAATATGAGTGGTCCCAAACACGGTTACCGGATAGATCTTGTTAGGTGTCAGCTGAACGAATGGTAATGAAAATAAAATGGAGGAACGGACTGAATTAGGCACATTATTTACGATGTGCGGTTCGCAACGTCAAACCAAATACACTCTAAGAGAATTATTGTTCGAGATGATCAGGACAGACCTTTTGTTGGCTATTATTATCTTCTAGCATGAAAAATACTCTCAGTGTTAGTTGTTTACACGTTTGTTACTCTAAAACATGTTTATTTATATTTTATGAATAAAAGAACTTGGTGCCTCAGTTATCAATGTTCCAAGACGCACTTTAAGTTTCTGGTTACGATCTGGTGAAGCACTTCGAAGTGAGGGAGCGCTAGTACAAAGTAAACAGCAGCACAGTAAATATTAGCATGTTGCGAGAATCGGATTCGTTTGTGGTCAGTAGTGAAACTCCTCTAATATTTTCTTTGTTTTATTTTACATTCACGTATATCGTTCATTCTTAATCTCTAAAACTAATGGGGAGACAGTAACCAAGAGACCATTCAACCTGATGTTTGAAATCTATGAGAAGGGAGACATACCGCCTGACTTGCGGAAGAATATCATACACGCAATTCGGAAGACTGTATGGGGGAGACACGTGGAAGAATGACTGCACAATCAAATTAACAGCTAATGCATTTAAGCAGCTGAAAAGAAAAATACACACAAGAATGGAAAAAAATTGAAGAAGTCTTAGGTGATGATCAGTTTGAGCTTAGGAAAGATATAATGACACCAGTGACGTAATTCTGATATCTCGCTTGATACTGGAAGCAACAATACTCAAGAGACCGTCACACGATTTTTCGATGTGGAAAAAGTATTAGGTAATGTAAAATGGTGCAACATACAAAACTGTTAAGGCTTTCGTGGCAACTTGTTGACAAACAACATGTTCGACATTCCTAGGAAATTAGGTGTAAACTATACTGGAAGACTGCTAATGCACAATATCTATAACGACGAAGAAGAAAAAATAACAATGGAAAACCAAGAATGGAGTGTTCGGATTAAAAAAAAGTGTAAGATATTTTGCAGTTCTTCGGCCGTACTGCATAATCAGCACGACAAAGAAGCAACTACGGAAATAAAAGAAAAGTTCAGGAGTGGGATAAAAACTCATTTTGAATGAATATCAGAGATGAGATTTGATGGATATGCCACTGAAGCGTTCTTACTGGCTTCATTACGTGGATGACACATTTGTTCCATGTCCACACAGCAGAGGAGATCTTCTTAGATTATACAACTTCTTATATGATAATGATACCAAAATCAAATTCACCTTGTATACACAGAATTTGGTTCATATGGCTCTGAGCACTATGGGACTTAACTTCTGAGGTCATCAGTCCCCTAGAACTTAGAACTATTTAAACCAAACTAACCTAAGGACATCACACACATCCATGCCCGAGACAGGATTCGAACCTGCGACGGTAGAGGTCGCGCGGCTCCAGACTGTAGTGCGTAGAACCGCTCGGCCACGACACAGAATTTCCAGCTGTGTTGGTCTATGGAAGATGTGACGATAGTCTAGGACACACATAGTATATAGAAAGCCGGGAATCACAAATAGCTATTTAGCTGTCACTTCGCATCACCACTGCACCTGGAAGTAAGCAGTGCTCAATTATTATTATTTTTTTGTGTGCCTCCCATTGTGTAACAAAAACAGCTTGTAATTGAAGCTGAATTTATGGAAGGAGGCCAACGACTGTCAAGCGTTTGTCCATAAATCTTCCCAATGAAGTATGCATTTATGAAGAAAAGCGAACTACTGTCTCACTAGGTAAGATTATCAACTGTGTCTAGAGTTGTTGACTTCATAATCATAACTCTTCGGAAAAATGGTATAAACAAGTAGTTTTTTAATCAGAACAAACTAAAAGATATTTTTCGACACAAGATGGAGGCAACTCATTACCTCCACTGCGGGAATGTGTGAAGCGACGTGTGGCTATGGGAGAGTGTAAACTATGTGAGCTTAAGCAACGGAACACCTGTTGGTGGATATTAATATGCCGGCCGCGGTGGGCGAGCGGTTCTAGGCGCTGCAGACTGGAACTGCGCGACCGCTACGGTCGCAGGTTCGAATCAAGCCTCGGGCATGAATGTGTGTGATGTCCTTAGGTTGGTTAGGTTTAAGTTCTCTATGTTCTAGGAGACTGATGATCTTAGAAGTAAAGTCCCATAGTGCTCAGAGCCATTTGAACCATTTTGATATTAATATGGGCTATATCCACTCATCCTCTTTATGACGGCTTGAACTCTCCTGAGGACACTTGCACTGAGGTGTCTGGACGTCTGTGGAGGAATGGCAGACCAGTGGTCCTCAAGAACCGAAACCAGACAGGGTAGCGATGTTGGACTCAGGGACTGAAGTCCAGTCGACTTTCCAACCCTTCACAAAGGGTCCTGCTCGGCACTCTGAGCAAGTTATTCCTTTTCTGAATGTTATTGTCCACAGGCTGTTGCCTCATAGATGCTGCCTCATGACATGGTACACAGTTATACTGAGAGAAACAGCAATCGTTTCTGAACTGTTCGTGTGCTGTACATAATGCTGTAAAATGTGTTCATATCCTTTTTAATTTAGCTTTCCTTAAGCGCAATAAGGGGCCCACACCCCAGGCACGAAAAATACATCCAAAATGTGGTTCCACCTCCTCTGTACGTCACTGTTGACATTATAGAGCAGATAACGTCTTCCAAGTATTCTCCCATTAAATGGTTCAAATGGCTCTGAGCACTATGGGACTCAACTTCTAAGGTCATCAGTCCCCTAGAACGTAGAAATACTTAAACCTAACTAACCTAAGGACAGCACACACATCCATGCCCGAGGCAGGATTCGAACCTGTGACCTTAGCGGTCACGCGGTTCCAGACTGAAGCGCCTAGAACCGCTCGGCCACCACAGCCGGCATTCTCCCATCCCAAACCCTTCCATAGGATTGCCACAGGGTATAGCGTCATTCATCACCACATTTACACTCCGTCTTCAGACCAGAAGTGTCCCATCGACCCCTCGGGACCATCCGACTGCTGTGTCACTCTCAGATGAGGATGCAAATAGGAGGGGCGTGTGGTCAGCACACCGCTCTCCCGGCCGTTATGACGGTTTTCTTTGACCGGAGCCGCTACTATTTGGTCGAGTACCTCCTCAATTGGCAGCACGAAGATGAGTGCAACCCGAAAAATGGCAACAGCTAATGCAGGCTCGGATGGTCACCCAACCATGTGCCGGCCACGCGCCACAGCGCGTAACTTCGGTGATCTCACGGGAACCGGTGTATCCACTGCGGCAAGGCCGTTGCTCATTGATCACCAAAAATCAGTCATTTGCAGTCATCCACTGTGGAGTGGTGTTTCTCTTTACACCGTCACAAGCGTCGATTAGCATTGACTACAGATATGTGTGGTTTACGAGGAGCCCCTCGACCACTGTACCCCGTTCTTTCTAGCTTCCTATGAGCAGTTTTTGTGCTAACTGGACTGATGATAGAACTTTGGAATTCACGAGTGATTCTTTCCGCTGATTTCATGCGATTTTCTTGCAACCAGTTTCTGCAATGCTAGACTGTCTCTGTCCATCAGTACATGAGGTCTTCCTGGATTTAGCTGTGGTTGCTGTCTTGCGTTTCCACTTTACAATGACATCACCAGCTGGCAACTTGGGCAGCCTTAGAAAGGTTGAAATGTTCGTTAGAGATTTGCCAGGTCACATCCAGTGACTAGTTCACTACTAAGAAACTGAGCTCATCTGACCGACCTACTCTGCACTTATAAGGATATGGTGTCGGTTCTTTCGGTGACCTGCTGCCGTCTAGAACGAAATTATAATTATATTAATACCTTGAGCTGCTGACGGGCGTTGATGTATATCAACGGGGACAGGTGAAAATGTGTGCCCCGACTGGGACTCGAACCCGGGATCTCCTGCTTACATGGCAGACGCTCTATCCATCTGAGCCACCGAGGGCACAGAGGATAGTGCTACTGCAGCGACTATCACTCGGACTCCTCCCCAGAGACCCACATTCTCACCTTGTATGTCCACTCACTACATTCGTAGTGTCCCACCCCAACACACTCATTACTCGTGAAAGACATTCTTACCAAGTCCCGTAAGAGTTCGGGGAATATGTGGGCATCCTCACACACGAAGGTCATGGCCGGTATTGCCAGAACTATATACATATATTTTATATACCGATGACTCCAATGTCGTTTGTGGAAGAATAAATTTTAAGAGGACAAAATAGCGGCCTAACAAACTAGAATATTTTTACCTTGAACTATTTGTGTGAGCACCTTGTGTAGCTGTAATACACCGCAGAGCCAAAGAAACTGGTACACCTGCCTAATGTCGCGTAGGACCCCCCCCCCCCCCCCCCCCATACACACACACAAAGTACGCAGAAGTGCCGCAGCACGACGTGGCATGGACCCGATTAATGTCTGAAGTAGTGCTGGAGTCAACTGAAACCATGAATCCTGCTGGGCTGTCGGAAGTCCGTAGTAGCATGAGTGGGTGGAGATCTCTTGTGAACAGCATGTTGCAAAACATCCCAGATATGCTCAATATTGTTCATATCTGAGAGTCTGGTGCCGGCGGAAGTGTTTAAACTCAGAAGAGTGTTCTTGGGGCCATTCTGTAGCAACTCTGGACGTGTGGCGTGTCGCAATGTCCTGCTAGAACTGCCCGACTCGGTAGGAATCCACAATGGACATGAATGGATGCAAGTGATCAGACAGGATGCTTACCCACGTGTCACCTCTCAGAGTCATATTTAGACGTATCAGAGATTTCTTATCTTTAGATGTATCAGGGGTTCCTTATCACTCCAACTGGATGCCCCGCACCATTACAGAGCCTTCACCAACTTGAATAGACTCCTGCTGACATGGAGGGTCCATGGATTCATGAGGTTGTTTCCATACACGTACACGTCCATCTGCTCGATACAATTTGAAATGAGACTCGTCCGACCAGGCAACATGTTTCCAGTCATTGTAAGTCCAATGTCAGTGCTGACGGATCCGGCCGAGGGGTAAATCTTTGTGTCGTCCAGTCATGAAGTGTACACGAGTGGGCCTTCGATTCTGAAAGCCCATAACGATGATGTTTCGTCGGACCGTTCGCACGCTGACACTTGATGATCCAATACTGAAATCTGCAGCAATATCCGGAAGGGTTGCACTTTTGTCATGTTGAACGATTCTCTTCAGTCGTCGTTGGTCCTGTTCTTGTAGTATACTTTTCCGGCCGCAGCGATGTCGGAGATCTGATATTTTACTGGATTCCTGATATTCACGGTACACCCGTGAAGTGATCGTTCGGGAAAATCCCCACTTCGTCACCATCTCGGAGATGCTGTGTCCCATCGTTCGAGCGCCGACTATAACATCACGTTCAAACTCACATAAATCTTGATAACCTGACATTGTAGCAGTGTAACCCATCTAAGAACTGTGTCAGACAATTGCTTTATATAGGCGTTGCCGATCGCAGAGCCGCATTCTGCCTGTTTACGTATCTTTGTATTTGAATACGCACGCCTATGCCAGATTTTTTTGGCGCTTCAGTGTTGTCCTGATATGACGCCCAGCACCTGCATAGGAATCTGTTCCATTTACATGGAGAAATGCAGGCAACCGACGGACTTTATTTATGAAATGTGTACATTTTACTGTCTCTGTGTGGCAAGAGAAACCATTATGAATTCTTTTAAAATGTAGATTTACTTTTCAATCTAAAATTTAATTAGGTGTCAAATATTGTTGGCTGATACGTGATGTCATTCAGGGCGAACGCTTCCAGCAGCGTTGGAAGCCACTGCCTTTGATTCTAGTCACAAACGGGTGTTTACAAACGCGCTGGAAGCCTTGTCGCTGTGGGGGGCGGGCCGCGCCGCGGTATCGGCAGTTAACTGCGCAGCGACCGCTGGCCCGCTGGCCACATAGCTGCCAGCCAGGGGAAGTGCCCCTCATGGCCGCATCCTGTGCTGTGCCGCGCCAGCGCCGCCGCTTCCCGCCGCAGCCAAAACCCGCGCTCCCGCCCACGCCACGCGGCGCACCATACCTCTGACTCCCAGTGCCGGAGTAGTAATGTGCTCGATTTGCAGCTCTCCCCTGTTTCTTCTCCCAGCTCCATTACTCCTTTTGTCATAAACACTCTTAACTGAACAATACTTTATGTGCCATCCTCCTTTCAGTCATTATAGTAACCCATTGGAAACGGAATACCAATGTACTGAATGTTCGCTATACACCCCAGGGTAGTCGTTCTACTGACATGAAAATAATGATAAGCGCTTGTGTTGGTATTCTTGGAGTTTCGCATGTGCATACCGCTTCGGTCGTCGATTATCTGACGATGACGAGGACCTCCGAGAAGCCTCGACTAGGCAAGGTCGTAGTGGAGGTGGTGTACTACTGCCATCCTCCGACCGTAATGGGCATGAATGACGATGATGAACAGCAACATATAGTCATCTCGAGGCCGGGAAAATCTCTGACCCCGCTGGGAATCGAACATGGCACCCCGCGCGCGGGAAACGAGAACGCTGCCGCAAGACCACGACCTGTGGACTGCCCAGAATCTACTTAGTCGTAACTCACACACACTGATTCATTTGGGGGCCGGCCGTAGTGGCCGAGAGGTGCTAGGCGCTTCAGTCTGGAACCGCGCGACCGCTACGGTCGCAGATTCGAATCCTGCCTCGGACACATGGATGTGTGAGATGTCCTTAGGTTAGTTAGGTTTAAATAGTTCTAAGTTTTAGGGGACTGATGACTCCAGATGTTATGTGCCATTGTGCTCAGAGCCATTTGAGCCATTTTGATTCATCTGGAAACAATATATGGCGAAAATAAACTGAATATTCAGTACTTGACAAAAAAAAAAAGAGTACTCACACAGAAGACATAGTCGGATGCCGATGTTAACTTCGCACACGTCATATATGTTGTGGTTGGCAGGAGAGCCAACCGTGTTCCTAAAGGAGGCCGAAATGCACGCGTTTTAGCTCACGCAGGCTGGCGTGAGGTCTGGAACATGGCAAGGGAATTAGAATTGAGAAAAACGGATGTAGCTGGTGGAATACTTAACTTTTAATGCCGAACGTCACTCTTCATGGTACTTGATTTACAATATCAATAGAAACTGATCATGGCGCCTTGCTAGGTCGTAGCAAATAATGTAGCTGAAGGCTATACTAATATCGTCTCGGCAAATGAGAGCGTAGAAGTCAGTCAACCATCGCTGGCAAAGTCGGCTGTACAACTGGGGCGAGTGCTAGAAAGTCTCTCTAGACCTGCCGTGTGGCGGCGCTCGGTCTGCAATCACTGATAGTGGCGACACGTGGGTCCGACGTATACTACCGGACCGCGGCCGATTTAAAGGCTACCACCACAATATATTTAAATGATTCGAGATGTGATTCTCTCTGACACGTGGGACGGCCACCACCTTAGGTGCTGTCCGTTTTTAATGTTGTCACAAGGCGTGAACAGCTTCAGGTGTTCAGTAAGGAGTGTGAGACAGGGTTATAGGCATCTGACACTGTTTGAAAATGACCTCACTGTGCATCCTCATGCGTTAAATCTCACGGCACGGTATCATTGTGCCCACTTTTAGCAGGACAATGCTCGTCCACACATGGCACCCGCCTACGGGGTGTTGAGGTACTTTCGCAGCCAGCAAGACCCCCAATCTGTCCCCAGTAGAACATGTGTGGGACCAGCTCGGATTACGACTCCATCCCCGTGTGTTCAGAAGTATTCAGTATCATAAAATGGACATGCCGTGTGGTTGGGGCCTCCCGTCGGATAGACCGTGCGCCTGGTGCAAGTATTTCGAGTTGACGCCACTTCGGCGACTTGGGTGTCCATGAGTATGAAATGATGTTGAGAAGCACAACACAACACCCAGGCTCTGAGCGGAGAAAATCTCCGACCCAGCCTGGAATCGAAGCCGGGACGTTAGGTATAATATTCCGTCGCGCTGCCCATTCAGCTACCAGAGGCGACCTTCAGTGTTATTATACAGTGCAAACGATCAACAAACAAAAAGTCTGAAGCTCGCTAATAAAGCAGAACAGAAACGTTTCCATTCTCAACGCACATACTGCCCTTGTACTGGAACGCACAAACTATTTCACAGTTATTTGCCACGAAATGGAAAAAGGAAATTGTCATTCGACATAATCAGCGATATTGTCACACATACTATCTTTTCATATGAGCTACAGAAGACGTTGCATGTAACTGTGAACGGGTTACGGACTCCTGTTTAGCGGGTGAGTTCCGTGGGAGCAGTGTGGGCGTTTCGAGGAGGGCATTTTGTTTACTTCATTAACGAGCTGCAGACTTTTGATTTAATGATGACTGCATTGCACAATGATACTGTGTAATTTTTGTAACAGTTTATCTTTAAAAATGTGTTTTCCATCATCACATTTTATTCTGTAATGTACACTCCTGGAAATGGAAAAAATAACACATTGACACCGGTGTGTCAGACCCACCATACTTGCTCCGGACACTGCGAGAGGGCTGTACAAGCAATGATCACACGCACGGCACAGCGGACACACCAGGAACCGCGGTGTTGGCCGTCGAATGGCGCTAGCTGCGCAGCATTTGTGCACCGCCGCCGTCAGTGTCAGCCAATTTGCCGTGGCATACGGAGCTCCATCGCAGTCTTTAACACTGGTAGCATGCCGCGACAGCGTGGACGTGAACCGTATAAGCAGATGACGGACTTTGAGCGAGAGCGTATAGTGGGCATGCGGGAGGCCGGGTGGACGTACCGCCGAACTGCTCAACACGTGGGGCGTGAGGTCTCCACAGTACATCGATGTTGTCGCCAGTGGTCGGCGGAAGGTGCACGTGCCCGTCGACCTGGGACCGGACCGCAGCGACGCACGGATGCACGCCAAGACCGTAGGATCCCACGCAGTGTCGTAGGGGACCGCACCGCCACTTCCCAGCAAATTAGGGACACCGTTGCTCCTGGGGTATCGGCGAGGACAATTCGCAACCGTCTCCATGAAGCTGGGCTACGGTCCCGCACACCGTTAGCCCGTCTTCCGCTCACGCCCCAACATCGTGCAGCCCGCCTCCAGTGGTGTCGCGACAGGCGTGAATGGAGGGACGAATGGAGACGTGTCGTCTTCAGCGATGAGAGTCGCTTCTACCTTGGTGTCAGTGATGGTTGTATGCGTGTTTGGCGCCGTGCAGGTGAGCACCACAATGAGGACTGCATACGACCGACGCACATAGGGCCAACACCCGGCATCATGGTGTGGGGAGCGATCTCCTACACTGGCCGTACACCTCTGGTGATTGTCGAGGGGACACTGAATAGTGCACGGTACATCCAAAGCGTCATCGAACCCATCGTTCTACCATTCCTAGACCGGCAAGGGAACTTGCTGTTCCAACAGGACAATGCACGTCCGCATGTATCCCGTGCCACCCAACGTGCTCTAGAAGGTGTAAGTCAACTACTCTGGCCAGCAACATCTCCGGATCTGTCCGCCATTGATCATGTTTGGGACTGGATGAAGCGTCGTATCACGCGGTCTTCACGTCCAGCACGAACGCTGGTCCAACTGAGGCGCCAGGTGGAAATGGCATGGCAAGTCGTTCCACAGGACTACGTCCAGCATCTCTACGATCGTCTCCATGGGAGAATAGCAGCCTGCATTGGGGCGAAAGGTGGATATACACTGTACTAGTGCCGACATTGTGCATGCTCTGTTGCCTGTGTCTATGTGCCTTTGGTTCTGTCAGTGTGATCATGTGATGTATCTGACCCCAGGAATGTGTCAATAAAGTTTCCCCTTCCTGGGACAATGAATTCACGGTGTTCTTATTTCAATTTCCAGGAGTGTATTTCTATGTCAAGCTACCTCTGAATAATTACTTTTAGGTCTGAAGATGGTCTTCATAACCGAAACTAATAACCTAATTGATAAACGTTTAAGGTCCGTGACTGGATTTATAACAAACTAAATAAATATTTCCTGGATCACTGGAGTACTTTGTTGTGACTATGTCGCAACTTGTGAATCAAGAGACATTCTGCATCTTACGTAACGAAATGTTTCGGGAATATGTAGCCGATCATTAGATTCTCCCACACATTAACCGCACTTCATACACCATATCTGACTCCACATCCTGTGAGATAAAACGAAGTCGACTACTTTTATTCTGTTATATATTTTCGACGTACATCAATGCAGTGTGGGCAACAAGTGGTCGTAAGGTAAGACAATGATTACCAGAAGACTGTTTTCAGTTACATGACATGACGAATGGAGGATGTATGGGGAGGTACACTCAACAAGCCAAAACGTTAGTAGTAGTGCCCAGTGCGAGGCTGAATGCCATCTACTGACGCTGGGGCACTGGTGCGGTGAACCAGAACTTCATCTACAGATGAAATAGTACGAAAAAAAAAAACAAGAAAAAATGTCGGGTAAGCATGGGCTCTGCTGTGCATTCTTTAAGAGCTCTGAGCAGTTGTTCAGTAGAACAGATGTGTTATACAGTAGATAAGATGAACGAGTGACTGTAATTCTTAAGAAATGCGTTTTAGGGCCCATGTTTATTCGACTTTTGTTGTTGTTTTGGTCCGTACTGCCAACTCTGAAAGTTTGTCGGTAGAGTTCTGGTAAGTAAGCGGAGCAGAGACGAATAGAGAACAATTGTATTGACAACTTTAGTAGCAAATACATCATACACTTACATAATCGACTTTGACAAAGGTCAGATTGTTATAGCCTCGCACTTGGGAGCGAGCATCTTTCATACTGTTGTTGTGAGGACCACGAATAGGCGGCGAGGTGTTGGACATCAAGGATTTTTATCTACATCCATATGGATACCCTGCAAATCACATTTAAGTGCCTGGCAGAGGGTCCATCGAACCACCTTCACAATTCTCTATTATTCTAATCTCGTATCCCATGCGGAAAGAACGAACACATATATATTTCCGTAAGAGCTCTGATTTCCCTTATTTTATCGTGGTGATCGTTTTTCCCTATGTAGGTCGGTGTCAACTAAATACGTTCGCATTCGGGGGAGAAAGTTGTTGATTGGAATTTCGTGAGAAGATTCAAAAATGGTTCATATGGCTCTGAGTACTGTGGGACTTAACTTCTAAGGTCATCAGTCCCCTAGAACTTAGAACTACTTAAACCTAACTAACCTAAGGACATCACACACATCCATGCCCGAGGCAGGATACCAACCTGCGACCGTAGCGGTCGCGTGGTTCCAGACTGTAGCGCCTTTAACCGCTTGGCCACCACGGCCGGCGTAAGAAGATTCCGTCACAATGAAACACGCCTTTCTTTTAATGATGTCCACCCCAAATCCTGTATCATTTCTGTGACACTCTCTCCAATATTTCGCTATAATACAAAACGTGCTGCCCTTCTCTGAACTTTATCGATGTACTCCGTCAGTCCTATCTGGTAAGGAGTGTTCTAAAAGAGGATGGACAAGCGTAGTGTAGGTAGTCTACTCAGTATGTCCGTTACATTTACTAAGTGTCCTGCCAATAAAACGCAGTCTTTGGTTAGCCTTCCCCACAACATTTTCTATGTATTCCTTCCGATTTAAGGTGTTCGTAATTGTAATACCTAGGTATTTAGATGAATTTACGTCTTTTTTATTATACTGATTTATCGTATAAACCAAGTTTAACGAATTCCTTTTAGAACTCAAGTGAGTGTCCTCACACTTTTCGTTATTTAGGGTCAACTGCCAAATTTCACACCATGAAGATCTCTTTCCTAAATCATTTTGCAAATTTGTTTTGATCTTCTGATGACTTTATCATTCGATAAACGACAACATCGTCTGCTAACAACCTAAGACGGCTGCTCAGATTTTCTCCCAAATCATTTATATAGCTAAGTAACAGCAAAGGACCTATAACGCTACCTTGGGGAACGCCAGAAATCACTTCTGTTTTACTCGATGACTTTCCGTCAATTACTACGACCTGTGACAGGAAGTCACAAATGCTGTCACATAACGCGCAGATCGGGGACTTACTCGCTCTGTAAAAGGGAATAGGCGATGATCTGTGGCAGATCAGAAGATAGAGTGCAGTGGTGGAGCAGGCGCAGACATTTCTGGCGGAGCGCCGCTCAGAACAGAGTGTTGACTACGGGGCTCCACAGCAGACGACCTCTACTTGCGGCATGTTGACCTACCGAGCCGGCCGCGGTGGTCTCGCGGTTCTAGGCGCGCAGTCCGGAACCGCGCGACTGCTACGGTCGCAGGTTCGAATCCTGCCTCGGGCATGGATGTGTGTGATGTCCTTAGGTTAGTTAGGTTTAAGTAGTTCTAAGTTCTAGGGGACTGATGACCACAGCTGTTAAGTCCCATAGTGCTCAGAGCCATTTGAACCATTTTTTTTGATCTACCGACATAGTCAGTTGAGCGAGCGATGAGTCGTCGAGAATCGCTGTGGATCAGTGGAAACGTGTGGCTTGTTCGGATGAATGACATTTCTTGTTGCACCCAATCAACGGCCATGTCCAGAAACACAGTCATTCAGGTGAACGCCTGCTCGAAACATGTACTGCGCTTCCGGTGAGCGCAGTATACGCTGTGAGGGACAATCACTTGGGCAGCAGGCCTTCACAGTCCGTATTTACGTTTATAGGGAACTTGCTGATGTTGTTTGAGATTGCTTTCAGAATTCTTATAGTCTCTGATGATGTCTGCCGGCCGCGGTGGTCTCGCGGTTCTAGGCGCTCAGTCCGGAACCTCGTGATGCTACGGTCGCAGGTTCGAATCCTGCCTCGGGCATGGGTGTGTGTCATGTCCTTAGGTTAGTTAGGTTTAAGTAGTTCTAAGTTCTAGGGGACTGATGACCACAGTTGTTAAGTCCCATAGTGCTCAGAGCCATTTGAACCATTTTTTTGATGATGTCTCCAGCATGGGAACAGGGAGCATTAGGGAGAGAATTGTGCCTTTAACCATGGTATAATGCCCATAAAACAGTTATTGCCGCTATCGCTCTTTCATGCCACCAGTGACAGTAATTGACGACACCATGACAGCTGTGGATTACGTGAACGTTTTGCAGACCACGTGCATCCATTCATGCCTGATGTCTTCCCCGACGGCTATAGAATCTTACAGCGGGATATCTGCCTCTATCACAAAGCCAGACTCGTGCTACAGTGCTTTGAGATGCGTGACAGTGAAATCATGTATATATCTTGTGCACTAAATTCGCCCAATCTGAACACGATGTAAAACATCTACCGGGAGCCAGCTCTTCCACCAAAATCCATCGGCTAGTAATTTACGGGGACTGCGTGAACTGTGAGTACACGTTTAATGTCATGTTGTTGTTGCGGACCAGTCCTGAGACTGGTTTGATGCAGCTCTCCATGCTACTCTATCCTGTGCAAGCTTCTTCATCTCCCAGTACCTACTGCAACCCACATCCTTCTGAATCTGCTTAGTGTATTCATCTCTTGGTCTCCCTCTACGATTTTTACCCTCCACGCTGCCCTCCAATACTAAATTGGTGATTCCTTGATGCCTCAGGACATGTTCTACCAACCGATCCATTCTTCTGGTCAAGTTGTGCCACAAACTTCTCTTCTCCCCAATCTTATTCATTACTTCCTCATTAGTTATGTGATCTACCCACCTAATCGTTAGCAATCTTCTGTAGCACCACATTTCGAAAGCTTCTATTCTCTTCTTGTCCAAACTATTTATCGTTCATGTTTCACTTCCATACATGGCTACACTCCATACAAATACTTTCAGAAATGACTTCCTGACACTTAAATCTGTACTCGATGTTAACAAATTTCTCTTCATCAGAAACGCTTTCCTTCCCATTGCCAGTCTACATTTTATATCCTCTGTACTTCGACCATCATCAGTTATTTTGCTCCCCAAATAGCAAAACTCCTTTACTACTTTAAGTGTCTCATTTCCTAATCTAATTCCCTCAGCAGCACCCGACTTAATTTGACTACATTCCATTATCCTCGTTTTGCTTTTGTTGAAGTTCATCTTATATCCTCCTTTCAAGACACTATCCATTCCATTCAACTGCTATTCCAAGTCCTTTGCTGTCTCTGACAGAATTACGATGTCATCGGCGAACCTCAAAGTTTTTATTTCTTCTCCATCGATTTTAATACCTACCCCAAATTTTGTTTTTGTTTCCTTTACTGCTTGCTCAATATAAAGATTGAATAACATCGGGGAGAGGCTACAACCCTGTCTTACTCCCTTCCCAACAACTG
Organism: Schistocerca gregaria; assembly: GCF_023897955.1. Taxonomy (NCBI): domain Eukaryota; kingdom Metazoa; phylum Arthropoda; class Insecta; order Orthoptera; family Acrididae; genus Schistocerca; species Schistocerca gregaria. The sequence goes on along the minus strand of NC_064921.1, from coordinate 926,084,153 downwards.
CTTCCCTTTCATGTCCCTCGACTCCTATAGCTGCCATCTGATTTCTGTACAAACTGTAAATTTGCTTTCGCTCCCTGTATTTTACCCCTGCCACCTTTAGAATTTGAAAGAGAGTATTCCAGTCAACATTGTCAAAAGCTTTCTCTAAGTCTACGAATGCTAGAAACGTAGGTTTGCCTTTCCTTAATCTTTCTTCTAAGACAAGTCGTAAGATCAGTATTGCCTCACGTGTTCCAACATTTCTACGGAATCCGAACTGATCCTCCCCGAGGTCGGCTTCTACTAGTTTTTCCATTCGTCTGTAAAGAATTCTACATCTACATCTACATCCGTACTCCGCAAGCCACCTCACGGTGTGTGGCGGAGGGTACCCTGAGTACCTCTATCGGTTCTCCCTTCTATTCCAGTCTCGTATTGTACGTGGAAAGAAGGATTGTCGGTATGCTTCTGTGTGGGCTCTAATCTCTCTGATTTTATCCTCATGGTCTCTTCGCGAGATATACGTAGGAGGGAGCAATATACTGCTTGACTCTTCGGTGAAGGTATGTTCTCGAAACTTCAACAAAAGCACGTACCGAGCTACTGAGCGTCTCTCCTGCAGAGTCTTCCACTGGAGTTTATCTATCATCTCCGTAACGCTTTCGCAATTACTAAATGATCCTGTAACGAAGCGCGCTGCTCTCCGTTGGATCTTCTCTATCTCTTCTATCAACCCTACCTGGTGCGGATCCCACACTGCTGAGCAGTATTCAAGCATTGGGCGAACAAGCGTACTGTAACCCTACTTCCTTTGTTGTCGGATTGCATTTCCTTAGGATTCTTCCAATGAATCTCAGTCTGGCATCTGCTTTACCGACGATCAACTTTATATGATCATAATTCGTGTTAGTATTTTGCAGCTGTGGCGTATTAAACTGATTATTCGGTAATTTTCACATCTGTCAACACCTGCTTTCTTTGGGATTGGAATTATTATCTTCTTCTTGAAGTCTGCGGGTATTTCGCCTGTTTCATACATCTTGTTCGCCAGATGGTTGAGTTTTGTCAGGACTGGCTCTCCCAAGGCCGTCAGTAGTTGTAATGGAATGTTGTCTACTCCCGGGGCTTTGTTTCGACTCAGGTCTTTCAGTGCTCTGTCAAACTCTTCACGCTGTGTCCTATCTCCCATTTCATCTTCATCTACGTCCTCTTCCATTTGCATAATATTGTCCTCAAGTACATTGCCCTTGTATAGACCCTCTATATACTCCTTCCACCTTTCTGCTTTCCCTTCTTTGCTTAGAACTGGGTTTCCATCTGAGCTCTTGATGTTCATACAAGTGGTTCTCTTATCTCCAAAGGTCTCTTTAATTTTCCTGTAGGCAGTATCTATCTTACCCCTAGTGAGATAAGCCTCTACATCCTTACATTTGTCCTCTAGCCATCCTTGCTTTGCCTTTTTGCACTTCCTATCGATCTCATTTTTGAGACGTTTCTATTCCTTTTTGCCTGCTTCATTTACTGCATTTTTATATTTTCTCCTTTCATCAATTAAATTTAATGTCATATACCTAAAAAATTATCAAGTGCTTGACGATTCCATGTAAAGCAGAATCGTTGCAGTATTGCATTGTAAAGAGGGGCCAATACGACTTTACGTAGGCGCTCATAATGATTGGACTTGATGCTGTTTATTTATGTACGAGGGCATCAAAGCAGCGAGCATGTATTCACTACATACTGGTTGCTACTACTACTACTACTACTACTACTACTACTACTATTACTACTACTACTACTACTAATAATAATAATAATAATAATAACAATAATGGTATTATATAGACTAGCCATTTCAACTCAAATTTATGTAAACACATAACGGTAACAGAAAGTAGAGCTGTGATGTCCACGATATACATTTAAGTTTATTACGGGCTCCAGTTAAATTCTAAAGAGAACGCATTAGCAGTCAGTGCACGTTTGTTATCTAAAGACATGTTCGAAACCAATAACAAGTTGCGGTTTTTCGCTCTACTACCCACTACGGTAAGTCCGAATGTAACTGTCAGAGAACTTACTGGTGTGTGTCTCTGAAGCTGAACATTGTGTGCAAGTAAAACATACATAAAGCAAAATTCGAAGAGGAAGTAACTGAAAACCTCAGAAATGTAATGCTGTCGACCGATGTTAGGACTTAAATGGACAGACAAACTACGTAATGATGAGGTTCTAAAAATGATAGACGAGAAAAGAAGTCCGTGAAAAACCATTTTTAGAGAAAAAGTTAGTTTAAAAGGACATCTGCTACAGTATCCTACTAATTTGTTTGGAACTGAAAGGTACAGAAGAGAGGAACAATTGTGAAACCAGGTTAAAACTAGAATATATTGAATAAACTGTAGGAGATGTTAGTTGAGGTAATTACACAAGGTTGATATCTTTGGCACTGAATGGGGAGAGATGGTGGACGAAATCAAAAAGCTAGCAAAATATGACTTTAAGAAATTCAGATATGAAGGGCTGAATGTATATTTTTGTTGTCATCGAGGCCTCTCGAGATGTTGCATTAGCTCGGAATGAACCATTATGGAACTGAAAATCGGCCGTGACGTTGTAGAAGGAAACATCGTAGCATTCAGCGGTAATGATTTAAGGATATCACGGAATACCTCAATCTAGATAGGAGATCACTAATATGATTCTCTTGTCATAATCGTTATGCTACAACGCTTGATGTAGAAAATGAGAAAGAGATATTACTCACCTTTAAGAACACAAAAGCGAGTATCCTCTTATTAGATGCGTATTAATCTAAACAGGTTGCGATAAGAGCTTCCATTGCCAGATGGCGGCGGTAGCACTCACTTTGTGTTGCCACTGTGGCGTTATTCTGCATTTGACCCAGACTGGCATTAAACGTACGAGTGTTTGTTGACCGAGTCCCTGGCGAGAGAATCTATTCTGTGTGATACTAAAAGGTAGAACGTCTTCTTTCAGCCTAACTGTCGAAACTTTCTCGTAGAAGCGAAGCGGTTTTCTTCGACGCCAACAACAACTGCAAGGACAAAGATTAAAGAGTAGAAAGTGAATAGGAATGAATGAGAGCAAGAAAGAAAGAAAGAGGTGGGAAAGCTAGAAAGAAGGATCTAGAGAAGAGAGCTGAAGAAGTTCGTTTCACTGCGGCCTGAAATTTCCATTTAGTGTTCAAATGCAGCAGAGAGAACTGACAACGTAAAGAGTAGGTCCCTTCTCCATTTCTTTAGTGCTTCTATGGTGCGCGAAGCGGTGATTCGCTTACATCACTAGCTTTATCTTCTGTGCATAAGGCGATGACGCGTTCTTTTACGTTTGACTGGGCACTCTAATTTTGTTCTGCCTTCCCTGTATGTTTATTTCCGGAGGTGTCTACCGTAGAGATCGTATTAAGGGCTTCCCTCGGCAATGTATGACTACTTTTCCACCGTAAGAATGTCGTTGTTTATTGTGATGCCTCCATTTGTATTCAGTTCGTCTTTCATGCGAAAGGAATGAGCGCAGAAAAGCAGAGCTGAAGAACACGATAAAATCAGACAGCAGAGACGACGAGATTATCGCACGTGGCTATCTAGTCGTAAATTTTCGATCCCGTTAAGGATGTGACTCATAATTCAAAAAAACATCGTAATATTTTGTAAGTTGGTGTAATGTACATTATTTATATGTCTTTAAATTAATTTTGAAAGACAAAAACTAATACAAATTCTGGTTTACGTAACTGATAATCGCTGTTTTGTAGTCAAATTTATAACACTCAATAACAGAGGTACCAATTATGGATCCCCAGCTGGAAGTAATGCCTGTTCATACCAAAAGATAGCGGTCTGAATTTTAGTTGACCTGCTTGTACTACTTAACTTGCAAAGCGCTACCTTATAAGAAAGGAAGGTGAACCAGACTCGGATTTAATCCGCGCTCCTCATCACCGACCGTTGGTCTGGTGGACTGGCTAGTCTGAGCATGGTTTTTCAGGGTTGTTCACGCTCTTTAGGCTCGACTTGGCCCAAATCCTTGATTGAGAAAATGCGATACACAAACAGTTAAAAATGTAATAACATATAGAACCCAGTTTACGAGATTCACAGGCCCATGGTTCACTGACGACTATTGCGACAGGAACGGCATGCAGCAGCAAATTTAAATTCAAAATAAAATTCGCCAAATCAGAGAAAATAGTGTAGCCCATACGACGACATAAACGCTAGTCCCTAGCTTCTTTGTGTGCACTAAAAATTATATTACGATATACACTAAAGTGAAAAATGTCACGGGGTAGCGATACGCATATATACATTTCGTGCTAGAACCGCGTTTACAAGGTATAAAAGGGCAGTCATCTGTACTCACCTGATTCATGTGAAAAGTTTTCCGAAGTGATTATTGCAACCTTACGGGAATTAACAGACTTTGAACTCGGAATGGTTGTTGGAACCAGAGACATGGGACATTCCATTTCGGAAATAGTTAACCAATTCAGTATTCCGAGATCCACAATGTCTAGAGTGTGCCGAGAATACCAAATTTCAGGCGTTACCTCTCACCACGGGCAATGCAGTGGCCGACGCCCCTCACTTAACGACCGAGAGCAGCGATGTTTGCGTCGAGTTGTCAGTGCTAACACATAAACAACAACGCATGAAATAACGGAAGAAATCAATGTGTGACGTACGACGAACGTATCCGTTACGACCGTAGGACGAAATTATGGGCTATGGTAGCAGACGACTGCGCGAGTGTCTGCTAACAGCACGACTTCGTCTGCAGCGCGTTGTTGTACCGTAGACGACTGAAAAACCATGACCTTGTCAGATGAGTCCCGATTTTAGTTTGTAAGAGCTGATGGTAGGGTGCGACTGTGGCGTAGACCCCACCGAAGCCATGGACCCAAACTGTCATCAAGTCACTGTACAAGCTGGTTGGTGGTGGCTCCATAATGATGTGGAGTGCGTTTAAATGGAAGGGACTGAGTCCTCGAGTCCACCTGAACCAATCATTTACTGGAAATGATTATGTTCGGCTACTTGGAGACCATGTGTAGACATTCATTTTATGGGAGACAATGTGCCGTGTCACTGGTTTGAAGAACATTCTGGACACTTCGAGCGAATGAATTAGCCGTCCAGATCGCCAGGCGTAAATCCCAACGAACATTTAGGTAACATCATCGAGAGATCAATTCGTGCACAGCTTCCGGCACCGGTAACACTTTCGCGATTGTGGATGTGTATGGAGGCATCATGGCTCAATATTCTTGCAGGGAACTTCCAAAGACTTGTTGAGTCCATGCTACGTCGAGTTGCTTCACTGCACCTTACAAAAGGAGGTCGACGTGGTGTGTGTAAGCATAAGTAGTTCAGAATGACGTTCATAGAGTATCCGTGAGGTGTAATAAGTGACGTTTGTCTTAACTGTGGGTAGATGCAAATGTTGTGCTTGAGAAAGAGGAAGATTGTGATAATATGAACTAGACCCACGCTGGACAACGGGACGTCGATTAAAGGCTTTGGGATAAGATTACAAAGCGGTATAAAATGAGTCAATAGTAAAGAACAGGCAAGATTGTGTGTGGCATATTCTGCTCAGGACCGAACAAAAGCAAGGGATCTATAAACGCCACAGATTAGATTTGCAAAAGGCTGTTTGAGCAGCGGCAGCACTATATGGAGGTACGAGCAGACTCGACGAGCCGCCGACCGCACGCTACAGCGCCTCCAACGCTGACGCCTGCCTGCAATGCTCCGTGTCGTTACACTTTGTGTCAGTTCTGCCAGCAGAATGAGCTTCTCTTGTCGCCTGTGGTATCTTGATTTGGTACAGATTTGTTTTAGTGAAGCGCTATTGGAGACGTCTGTAGAATCACTTCTGGAATCGCTGTATAAGAGTGCTGTTGCCTCCATCAGACATTAGAGAAACAGAAACCCTTCTAGTTACCTTTTCCCCACTGGTCTTGTTAGGTCTCCGAACGTTGTCGACACTGTGCCACACCGCCGCCTTTGGACCTAGATATGGTCATACGGAATGTCTTGGAACGTGCCCGAACGACACACTCGAAAACTAGGAACGGTTTATCCGATAGAATCAGGAGCACTACAATATTATTCACTGATGGTTCTCTTGCCTACAACAAAATATCGCCGTAGGACAACTGTAAGGAGATTAAGAAAGACTTAGACAATATTGTCACTTCAACTTCCTGGCAGATTAAAACTGTGTGTCGGACCGAGACTCGAACTCGGGACCTTTGCCTTTCGCGGGCAAGAACTCTACCATCAGAGCTACCCAAGCACGACTTACGCCCCGTCCTCACAGCTTTACTTCTGCCAGTACCTTGTCTCCACCTTCTAAACTTTACAGAGGCTGTCAGTTTGGAAGGTAGGAGACGAGGTACTGGCTGAAGTGAAGCTGTGAGGACGGGGCGTGAGTCATGCTTGGGTAACTCAGATGATAGAGCACTTGCACATGAAAGGCAAAGGTCCCGAGTTCGAGTCTCGGTCCGGCACACAGTTTTAATCCGCCAGGAAGTTTCATATCAGCGCACACTCCGCTGGAGAGTGAAGATCTCACTCTGGAATATTGCCGCTTGGTGTAACGGAGTGCTAATTAAATGAGGATAAATGTAATATAACGACTAGAAGAGAATATAAAACCATTATTAGGGAGGGCAAATGGAAAACTTTGATGTACTGAAAATGTCGTGGGAAAAGCAGTGCATCAGATACAGAATCCCCTACAAAATGCTTGTGTGACCAATCCTAGCATTCCACTCCTCAACAAATGGGCACGACAGAAGAAACATCGAACAAATTGAGAGAAATGCTGGTAGAATCGTGAAATGTTACAGAAAAGCTGGAGAACTCAAATGGGAATCCTTCCAATAAAAGTCCTGTTTGATAAATAATGGGGAATCTACATTTAGAGCCGACATGGGTGGCCGAGCGGTTCTAGGCGCAACCGCACGACCGCTACGGTCGAAGGTTCGAATCCTGCCTCGGGCATGGATGTATGTGATGTCCTTAGGTTAGTAAGGTTTAAGTAGTTCTAAGTTCTAGGGGACTGATGACCTCAGTAGTTAAGTCCCATAGTGCTCAGAGCCATTTGAACCATTTTCTACATTTAGGAACCTGTGTGACCAGCATACTGCCACGTTATTATACTGTTTGTAGGGCTCATGTGATTCGGAGAGGTTAGGGCATGTAAAAAGGCATGTAGTTTCTCTCCTGAGTCATTATGTGAATGGAACGTGTCAATAAGTATATAATATTGGTACCATGGGCCCTCTGCCGTGAGTCGTCTAGTGACTTGCGAAGTAAATATACATATTTAGAAATGCGACAGAGAAGACAAATATCGCTGTTGCGCCAAACAGTGGTTTGCGCAGAATTTGTATGGATTATGAACGAAGAGACTTGACGTAATAATTAGTTGCACATTTAGTCGAGAAAGCATATTAGCCGTTTAGAAGCTGAGGAATGATAAGGGGCAGGTATAACAGGGTATTTCCCCTAATCAAGCCATTACTTACTATCCCTTAATCCAAAAAGGTACGGCAATAAAGTATATGTCGCTTTATGAAGTCTGAATTATGCAAAACACAGTGTACAGCCTCCTGGCACAGTACGTTAAAAATTTTCTACGTGATTTGGTCACGGTTTTCCATAAGCCTGTTCCTCTTACGATCGACGTTGGCGCAAGGAAAAAATATTTTTCTTGCTGTTATTAAGAAAATAGCACTTCGTAGGGAACAGGAGAGGTGCGAGGGAGGGAAGGGGCTATTTCAGTAGACGATAATCTTCGTGGCGCGTGACCAGAAAGCCAATGGGTGAGCGCAATCAGATGTGCGTCCGCGGCGAAAGCCGTCGTTACATGTAAATCAGCGTAAAGGAGCGCGGGCTACGTGACTGCGTCTGACCCGACCCTGGTAACCTGCGGCACAAGGCTCAGGGGTCGAGTGGGGTCTGCCGGATGCAGCGGTGGGGGAGGGGCGGGGGTGGCGACTTGGCAGGGGACCAAGCACTCTGCAAGCAGACGCTTCTCCCAGGCACTGGCCGGCTCACCGCGGAGTGGTACCGAGTTAAAGCAGTGCAGATACCCCACTCGCGGCGGTACTGTGGTTTACTTCGCTAGAAATAGTTGACCCCGGACGAGACGGACCATATGCTAGTTGACTGTGAGGAATAAAAAATAATAATGAAGATATACCGGTTGAGACTGTTTTTGGGTCTCAGAGCTGTGTCCTTCGTTTTATTTGGTACTTTTAACGTCTAGGATTGTAATTCTCTCAGAGACAGCAAAGGACTCGGAAGAGCAGTTGAACGGAATGGACAGTGTCTTGAAAGGAGGATAAAAGATGAGCATCAACAAACGCAAAACGAGGATAATGGAATGTAGTCGTATGAAGTCGGGTGATGCTGAGGGAATTAGATTAGGAAATGAGACACTTAAAGTAGTAAAGGAGTTTTGCTATTTGGGGAGCAAAATAACAAATGGCTCAAATGACTCTGAGCACTATGGGATTTAATTTCTGAGGTCATCAGTCCTCTAGAACTTAGAACTACTTAAACCTAACTAACGTAAGGACATCACACACAGCCATGCCCGAGGCAGGATTCGAACTTGCGACTGTAGCGGTGGCGCGGTTCCAGACTAAAGCGCCTAGAACCGTTCGGCCACAGCGGCCAGCAGCAAAATACCGGATGATGGTCGAAGTAGAGAGGATATAATATGTAGACTGGCAATGGCAAGGAAAACGTTTCTGAAGAAGAGAAATTTGTTAACATCGAGTATAGATTTAAGCGTCAGAAAGTTGTTTCTGAAAATATTTCGGTCCCCAAACAGCAAAACTCCTTTACTACTTTAAGTGTCTCATTTCCTAATCTAATTCCCTCAGCATCACCCGACTTAATTCGACCACAGTCCATTATCCTCGTTTTGCTTTTGTTGATGTTCATCTTATGTCCTCCTTTCAGGACACTGTCACTTCCATTCAACTGCTCTACCAAGTCCTTTGCTGCCTCTGACAGAATGACAATGTCATCGGCGAACCTCAAAGTTTTCATTTCTTCTCCATGGATTTTAATACCTACTCCGAATTTTTCTTTGTTTTCTTTACTGCTTGCTCAATATACAGATTGAATAACATTGGGGAGAGGCTACAACCCTGTCTCACTCCCTTCCCAACCGCGGCTTCCCTTTCATGTCACCGAGCGAGGTGGCGCAGGGGTAGCACACTGGACTCGCATTCGGAAGGACGACGGTTCAATCCCGCGTCCGCCCATCCTGATTTAGGTTTTCCGTGATTTCCCTAAATCGCTCCAGGCAAATGCGGGGATGGTACCTTTGAAAGGGCACGGCCGACTTCCTTCCTCATCCTTCCCTAATCCGATGAGACCGATGACCTCGCTGTTTGGTCTCTTCCCCCAAAACAATCCCAACAACCCCCAACCTTTCATGTCTATCGACTCTTGCAACTGCCATCTGGTTTCTGTAGAAATTCTAAATAGCCTTTCGCTCAATGTATTTTACCCCTGCCACCTTTAGAATTTGAAAGAAAGTATTCCAGTCAACATTGTCAAAAGCCTTCCCTAAGTCTACAAATGCTAGTAAGGTAGGTTTGCCTTTCCTTAATGTTTATTCTAAGATAAGTCGTAAGGTCAGTATTGCCTCACGTGTTCTAATATTTGTACGGAATCCACTGATCGTCCCAAAGATTGGCTTCTACTAGTTTTTCCATTCGTCTGTAAAGAATTCGCGTTAGAATTTTGCAGCTGTGGCTTATTAAACTGATTGTTCGGTAATATCCACATGTGTCAACACCTGCTTTCTTTTTCATTGGAAATATTATATTCTTCTTGAAGTCTGAAGGTATTTCGCCTGTCTCATACGTCTTGCTCACCAGGTGGTAGAGTTTTATCAGGACTGGCTCTCCCAAGGCCGTCAGTAGTTGTAATGGAATGTTGTCTACGCCCGGGGCTTTGTTTCGACTCAGGTCTTTCAGTGCTCTGTCAAACTCTTCACGCAGTATCCTATCTCCCATTTCATCTTCATCTACGTCCTCTTCCATTTTCATAATACTGTCATGAAGTACATCGCCCTTGTATAGACCCTCTATATACTCCTTCCACCTTTCTGCTTTCCTTTCTTTGCTTAGAACTTGGTTTCCATCTGAGCTCTTGATATTCATACAAGTGGCTCTCTTATCTCCAAAGGTCTCTTTAATTTTCCTATAGGCAGTATCTATCTTACCCCTAGTGAGATAAGCCCCTACATCCTTACATTTGTCCTCTAGCCATCCCTGCTTAGCCATTTGGCACTTCCTGTCGATCTCATTTTTGAGACGTCTGTATTCGTTTTTGCCTGCTTCATTTACTGCATTTTTATATTTCCTCCTTTCACCAATTAAGTTCAATATTTCTTCTGTTACTCAAGGAGTTCTACTAGCCCTCGTTGTTTTACGTACATGATCCTCTGCTGCCTTCACTACTTCATCCCTCAAAGCTCCCCATTCTTCTTCTACTGTACTTCTTTCTTCCACTCCTGTCATTTGTTCCCTTATGCTCTGTCCGAAACTCTGTACAACCTCTGGTTCTTTCAGTTGATCCTGGTCCCATCTCCTTAAATTCCCTCCTTTTTGCAGTTTCTTCAGTTTTAATCTACAGTTCATAACCAATAAATTGTGGTCAGAGTCCACATCTGTCCCTGGAAATGTCTTACAATTTAAAACCTGGTTCCTAAATCTCTGTCTTACAATTATATAATCTATCTCATACCTTCTAGTATTTCCAGGATCCTTCCATGTATACAACGTTCTTTCATGATTCTTGAACCAAGTGTTAGCTATGATTAAGTTATGCTCTGTGCAAAACTCTACCAGACGGCTTCCTCTTTCATTTCTTAGCCCCAGTTCATATTCACCTACTGTTTACTTCTCTCCTTTTCCTACTAACGAATTCCAGTCACCCATGACTATTACATTTTCGTCTCCCTCCACTACCTGAATAATTTGTTTTATCTCATCATACATTTCTTCAATTTCTACATCATCTGCAGAGCTAGTAGGCATATAAACTTGTACTACTGTACTAGGCGTAGGCTTCGTGTCTATCTTAGCCACAATAATGCGTTGACTATGCTGTTTGTAGTAGCTTACCCGCACTCCTATTTTTTTTTTAATTCATTATTAAACCTACTCTTGCATTATCCCTTTTTGATTTTGTGTTTATAACCCTGTATTCACCTGACCAAAAGTCTTGCTCCTCCTGCCACCGAACTTCACTAATTCCCACTATAACCTATCCATTTCCCTTTTTAAATTTTCTAATCTACCTGCCCCGTTAAGGGATCTGGCGTTACACGCTCCGATCCGTAGAACGCCAGTTTTCGTTTTCCTGATAACGACGTCCTCTTGAGTAGTCCCCGCCCAGAGATCCGAATGGGGGACTATTTTACCTCCGGAATACTTTACCCAAGAGGACGCCATCATTATTTATCCATACAGTAAAGCTGCATGCCCTCGGGAAAAATTACGGCCGTAGTTTCCCCTTGCTTTCAGCCGTTCACAGTACCAGCACAGCAAGGCCGTTTTGGTTAATGTTGCAAGGTCAGGTCAGTCAATCATCCAGACTCTTGCCCCTGCAACTACTGAAAAGGCTGCTGCCCCTCTTCAGGGGCATACTCATAATACTGTAATGCAAATGCATCAGCTGGATATAATTTCTAAAATAATATAATATTAAACGCTCCGTAACTTCGATATTACTACAGACTCGCAAAAATCTAAGAATAGGTATGCTAACAGTACAAATATTATTTTAGGAAGAGACATTTTATAAATAATTTCTCAGTCGTTTTAAATTTTGTAAAAGATTCATTTCTTTTATTTCGCAAAGATTCATTTCTTTTATGGCAGATAGGTTTCTGGAAATAATCGCTGCGCAAGAATGGTTTCTACGACATTAATACACATTCAAACCAATTTAATACACAACATAAAACGTTTATATTCTTAAAGCACAGCTTAATTCTACTATTGAATAGTTTCTAGTACTTCCTTTTATGACATCAAACCCCTCAAATTGATGATGCCAAGGGTCACTTGATAGTGAATTGGTTTTGTGGTAGATCCCGTCTTCCTGCTAAACTTTTAATTTTCGTGAATACCAACCAAACAGGCTGCATAAAGTTTTCCGATCTCACTCGTGATTGTGTCTTGTGAGTTGTTTACGAAATAGATACTGAGCTATCAAGACATGTTTTCATTCATTAGTATTTACATTTCTGGCATTGCGAACACCGCACGTCCGCGGCGTTTCAAAATTCAATGGTGTTGTCTCGCCCATCACTGTTGGCAGCGGCGCAGCTCCAGTAGCGTTCGGAGCCGACGAGGCAGGCCTGCTGCGAATGCAAGACGGAATCTTCTGGAGCAGCAGAACAGGGCGGACTTGAAGAGGCGCCTGGGTATCTGCTGGCACGCTGTCGGCGGCCAACACGAGTGTGCTATTTGAAGGCTTGTTCGATGCTGTTTTCGGTTTGGACCAGTCTGCGCCTTGCGGGTCCTGAACTGCAGGAACTGGGGCAGTGCCTTGAGCTGTGTATGTCTGTGTGTTTTACATACAACGCTTCCTTGGCCCTAGTGCAAGTTGTTAATTCTAATTATACGCCTAGTGTTGTATTTACAGGAAACAGTTGCACTAGTATCGTGTGGCGGAAAATGGTCGATACTCTGTGTAAGGTTGGGCATATTGTTATTACACCCGTCCTAATCGACATGCCAGTGATTGCTCACGCCTGCTTTTGAGCATATGTGCTAAGGTTACTTGAGACTTCAAATGGCACTATTTAGCTTTCCAAATTATTATGGTGATTATTCCTGCTTGTGAATCAGGGAAATTTAATTGTATTGGGGTGAATTAGCCTTAGCGATAATCCTAATTTCTTGTCATTCTGTGCCACGCGGAGAGGCCGCGCGGTTAAGGTGCCACGTAACTGATTGCACGGCCCCTCCCGCCGGAGGTTCGAGTCCTCCCTCGCCCATGCGTGTGTGTGTTGTTCTTAGCATAAGTTAGTTTAAGTACTGTGTAAGTCTAGGGAGCGATGACCTCAGCAGTTCGGTGCCATAGGAATTCACACACGATTGAACATTTTGTCATTCTGTCATATGGCACAGACTAAAAGCATATTTCCCTAGAGTAACTTTATGCGTATTTTGTATTTCTTGTATAGAGTGATTTTATTTAATCTCTGGTTCCTTATGTTTTGAGCTTATTATGAATCTTTTGCATTATTTCTCAATTGTTTTCACTCTGTTGTTTTGCCCAACGCAAAGCAATTGTCTCATTTTTTAGTATCATGTTTATTACTCCTTTTATCTTTTGGGGCTTGTTGTAGTATATTGGATTTTAATTATTTTTATAACCACTTTTGCATTTTTGCCTTGATTGAGCAAGACCTGGTCTGATACATTTTTATTTGCCGCCCTGGTGGGTAAGTTAACTAGTTTCTATGAATCTTTTGTATTTATTATGTATTGAAAATCCATGGATGTTTTCTTAAAAAATCTTAAATTTCATGTTAAGTCACGCCTCATCAAAGCTGTGCTACTCGTCTATATCACTAAAACGTCTCACGTAGTTACAAAAACGTGGTAGCACTACCGCACGTGGGCACCATTAAAGTCATCACACTGTATTGATCAACCTCGGAAGTTCATGTGTGGAACACTAAACTGTCTGGGGGCCCACACATTTCTTTCATCGATCTCAATCACAGGTGACGCAATAAGCACAGCTTTTTCACATGAAACGCCGTTGGTTCCAGAACACCCACGTCACTCCAGAGCAGTTAGAATGCCGACCGTGGTGGCCCGGCAGTTCTAGGAGCTTCAGTCTGGAACCGCGCGACACCTACGGTCGCAGGTTCGAATCCTGCCTGGGGCATGGATGTGAGTGACATCCTTACGTTAGTTAGGTTTAAGTAGTTCTAAGTTCTATGGGACTGATGACCGCAGGTGTTAAGTCCCATAGCGCTCAGAGCCATTTTTGAATGCTGTCGCTCCTTCTAAGCCTCCGTCAGTCACGGTCTCATCATTAGCACTAACTACTCACTCTTCGACAACACTGCAACAGCATCATCACTTCGATCCAGGTAATGACGTAGTCACAATTTTTGTGAGTACAATAACCTCATGCAATCTATATATTTTCATTATCAAACGAAGACGGAAGAGTAACACACTGGCTGCTGGCAACCTTCTCACAAGCGGCAAGACATAAAAATAATACTGAATACGAGAAAGGTCATTGCATTTAAAAGTAGGGCAGAGAACTGAACCTGGAGAATAGTGACCTAGGAACGCGTTGTGTCTCCTGGTTGCTGTTTGAATGTAGTTACTGATTTGGATCACATGAAGGAATGAGCATTCGAGACCTCCATAAGAGGTTTATGCCATTTTCTGTTGCCTTTGTTGTAGTGAGACATGAACTTGTGTTTTGTGCAGCGTTCGTAAATGTTGTGAGTACTACGTACTACCCCACCAAATATAGAGGAAGTGAAAACTGCCATGAAGAAATTGAAAAACAACAAGGCGGCAGGGACAGATGGTATTCCAGCAGAACTGTTTAAGCAGGGAGGCAGAGAGCTGGAACAAAGCCTTCTGAAAATGGTCAACAGAATATGGGAAGAGGAGAAATGCCCCAACAATGGAAAGAGGGTATCATATGTCCCATATATAAGAAAGGAGATAAGATGGAGTGTGGCAATTACAGAGAGATCACAGTATTTAATTTGGGATATAAAATACTCTCTAATATACTATTAGACAGAATACTCCCAATCATACAGAGGGAGACGGGGACGTACCAATGCGGATTCCTTCCTGGGAAGTCAACTATAGATCAAATATCCACCTTAAGACAAATCCTGGAAAAAACAAACGAATACGGGGTTGGCACTCATCACCTCTTTATGGATTTCAAAGCAGCTTATGATAGCATAAATAGAGAGAAGTTATATCAAGCTCTAGATGAACTGGGAATCTCTAGAAACTATGTAAGGCTGGTGAGAATGACAATGAGCGAAACACAAGGTAGTGTAAGAATAGGAGGAATGATGTCCAATACATTGAGTATTAAACATGGAGTGCGACAAGGGGATGCATTGGCATGCCTTCTCTTTAGTGCCGCCCTGGAGAAGGTGATGAGAAACGCAAACCTTCTGAACAGAGGAACGATCTTCTATAAGTCATTGCAGTTACTGGCCTACGCAGGTGACACAGGTATAACAGCAAGAATCCAAAAAGCAATGGAAGAGACATTTACAGCTATTGAACAGGTAAGTGGGAACATGTAGTTAATTATTAATGAACAAAAAACGAAATATATGGCAGCTGGAAAAGCATATAGAGAAAATATGCCAAATACAATAAAATGGGCAATTTGAGAGTTGAACATTTCAAATATCTGGGCTCGACAGTTACACATCTAAATGATATCTCCTATGAAATTAAGCAGAGAGTATTGGCAAAGGACCGAGAGAAATGGAAGGAAATTGTAGAAGAGGCCAAGGCTAATCATGAGCTGTAGAGACAAGAAAGAAGAAGGGCCGGCCAGTGTGGCCGTGCGGTTCTAGGCGCGTCAGTCTGGAACCGCGTGACCGCTACGGTCGAAGGTTCGAATCCTGCCTCGGGCATGGATGTGTGTGATGTCCTTAGGTTGGTTAGGTTTAAGTAGCACTAAGTTATAGGGGACTGATGACCACGGATGTTGTCCCATAGTGCTCAGAGCCATTTGAAACATTTTAAAGAAGACGTATTCAAGTGCTCTCTAATAGACTATACTAAGGCTTTTTAGAGGATATTATTAATTCTTCAGCGTTTTATGGTTATTAAATCTCAGTATACTTTTAAAACAAGTCACATAACGTGAGGACGAATGAGCCATATTTCGTCAGTCGTGTACCATTTTCCACCTTGAAACGGAATACTGTTTTCTATCATTGAACGCCCGGTATCTGCACTTGACAGTTTCAAATAAACTAAGTTTCTTTACGCCACAACAATGGAAATTTTCCTTAATTGCCAATAAAGTCTACTTCAAAATGTTGTTAACTTGTTTTTGATAGTAGATTTGCTTAATTTGATTTCAGTTACTGATTACTGGTGTGAATTATAGTAATAATGCAACATAAACAATATTAAATACAGTATTGAGAAGATTATTTCGATTACAACCGTCTTAAATCTGAATAGAGTATTTCCTTCCCGGTATATGATAATGTTGTACGTTGAAATAATTTTTCACGTTGGGAAAAATCTACTTTACGTTAAAAAAAATTTAATTTCATAAAAAAGGCTACAACACGTGTAAAGTGAATGCTATATTTCTAAATGTAATAAGGGAATATATTAAACTTGCCTCAGGGATCAGCGTTGAGGCCACTCCTGTTCCTTATTTATATAAATGATAAACCCTCTAGTGTTATGGGTAACTCTAAAATATTACTGTTTGCTGATGACATTAGCTTGTTAGATTTTGTGTGTAACATTGAATCCGTTTCAAACAGTGCAGTTGATGACATAAGTTCATAGCTTGTAGAAAGTAAACTACCTCCTAATCACAGTCAAAGTCATTTTTTACAGTTTCTAACACACAATTTAACAAAATCCGACGCTTTAGTTTCATAGAATGGGCATATGATTAGTGAAACTGAACAGTTCAAATTTCTAGGTGTTCAGATAGACAGTAAATTGCCGTGGAAAGTCCAAGATGACGATCTTGTTCAAAGATTTCATGCTGTCAGTTTTACTATTCGAACTTCGAACGGCATCTGAAGTAACTCATTGTATGACAAGAAAATTAGTCTGCTTGTTTTCACTCGTCTATGTCGTATGATATTATATTTTGGGGTAGCTCTTCCCATTCTAAAAGGATATTTTTGACTCAGAAACGCACAGTTCGGGCAAAATAAGTGGTGTAAGTTCGCAACCCGCCGGCCGCTGTGACCGGTTCTAGGCGTTTCGGGGCGAAACCTTGCTGCTGCTACGATCACAGGTTCGAATCCTGCCTCGGGAATGGATATGTGTCATGTCCTTAGGTTAGTTAGGTTTAATTGGTTCTAAGCCTAGGGGACTGATGACCTCAGATATTAAGCCCCATAGAGCTTAGAACCATTTGAACGATTTTTCACTAACCACTTGTCCACACCTGCTCACTAGCTTGGGTATTTTGACATTTGCCTCTCAATATATATATATATATATATATATATATTCTGTACTGTTGTTTCTAGTGAACAATGTCAGCTTATTCCCAACAATTGGCAGCTTTCATTCAGTTAATACTAGGCAAAAAACCAGTCTGCATTTGGATCGCACTTACTTTACTCTTGTGCAGAAAGGTGTACAGTATGCTGCTGCAACCATTTTCAGTAAGCTATCTTAAGAAATCAGAAACCTTTGTAGTAATCCACGCACTTTCAAATCGACTCTGAAGAGTTTCCTCATGGGTCACTCCTTCTATTCCGCTGAGGAGTTTCTTGAAAAATCAGGTTGATTCTTATGTTATATTGTTGATTGAGTTTACGTAAAATGATGGGTTGACTCTTTTTGGGTTCATAAACATTTTATTTTTTATTGGTTTTACTTTTATGTTGTAATTTCATGTATTGACACGTTCCATCACCTTTGAGATTTGGTCCTACGGAACTAGACATGTAAATAAATAAATAAATTCTGTTGCGCGACTGGCTGGAGATATGTGGGGAACTTCCCACATAGCGTTAAGTGTAACGGAATAAAAACCGACAAGTGGTCTTTTGTTTCCTTAACGTACCAGAGAAGAGGAAATACGTCCACTAAACCATCCGCCATCAAGTCATTATTCACAGCAGACGGAGAAAAATCAACTTGAGTCTCGGGAGCCACAAAAGAAATAATTCAAATTCAGTAATTGAATCAGTAGAGTAGCAGACGGCTGGGCAAATGAGAGGCCGAGCAGGAGGCGCAGAAGGCAGGGCGCACAATATGAAGACTAATGATGTGTGACTGAGTGGCACGTCTGTATCAGGCGCGGCAGCGGCTTCCGCAGAGGGCGGCAGTTCGCCGGCTAACGCGGTTTTAACAGCGCAGCTTCCTCACCGTGCCGACGTCTTTGTCGTCGCACAGCACTGCTGGGGAAGCGAACGCCCTGCGCGGTACGTAAAGCCACGTCAAGGAGCTGCGCGCTCCCAAAATACGGCGGCGTTTGTTTGGAGACAGCCGCGGGCCGCCGTCAAGTTCGTTACGGCCGCCCTTGTCTCGCTTTGAAGTCCCCGCTCCTTCGCGTTAACGATGTTTAATTTTCGGGCAATCAATAAAACCATTTATAAAAGGAACGCGCGCGCCGGGCAGATGCTCCCGGGCGGACACAATGTCCGACGGACGGCCGTTGACAAATGACCCTTTCAAATTCCCCGCAGCGCGTCGTCAGAGGTTAACAGACTAGAGAACGCCCGCGGCACGTAAAGAAACTCCCATGATGAACGCACGACTGACGGAGGCACTGCTGTGACAGCGATGAGAGAATTTCATTTAGTATTCTCTACGATTTGGAAAAGGAATCACGTAACTCTGGAGAGAAAAAAATTAAAACTTTGAGATTCGGCGATGACATTGTAATTTTTTCAGACACAGTAAAGGACTTGGAAAGGGGACTTCTGCAAAAGTAAAACAGAGGCAATGGAACGTAGATCGAAACAAATCAGGTGAGACTGAAGTAACTGCATTAGGAAATTACACTCTAAAAGTACGAGGGCTTTTCAATAAACACTGAAAACAATTTTTTTTTTCGCAACGCTCCATTGCTCATCATAATTTTGATGCTCCTTCTCAAAATAGTCTCCTATCGATGCTATGAACTTGTTCCTGCGTTTCTGCCAGTTTGCTGGAAAACATTTATTTTGGAGGGTCCTTTAGAATCGATACCGCAGCCTTCCTTGCTGCTTTTGATGATGTAAAATACTTCTCAAGAAGACGTTTCTTCAGGTTAAGGAACAACAAATGTCCCGCAGGTCTCATTCAGGACTATAGCGAGGGTGAGGGATACGCTTCACATTGATTTTTGCAAGATATCCACTATTCGAAGTCTTCAGAACATCCAGTCACTGGTGTGTATTCACGTGGGACCTGAAAATCAAAAACTAAGTTGATCGTCACTTTCCCAGTATAAGAAACCACCTTTGCTTTTCTGGGAGTTCGTGATGAGGGAGATTTGCTGACTGAGCTTTGCTGTTTGCTCTGTGGACGAAAATAATGTACTCAAGTTTCATCGGCAGCGGTTATTTTGAAATAAACTCTGGATCTTCTTCTAACAAGAAATTCTACTGTTCGCAGGCCTGCATGTGAATGTCCTTTCATTCTAGGATCACCAGTCTGGAGCTCAGCACGTTAACATGGGTCTTTAATAAAGTTCCTGTCACCAACTCGTGGATGACACCCAACGAAATTTTCTGTATTTCAGAACGTGTTCGTAAGTTTGTTCGTCGGTCCTTCCTCGCAATGACAGCAGTGATGTTGATGTGTTCTTCCATAAGAGCAGTAACTGGAGCTCTGGGCCTAACTTCTTTTGAAACTGATCCTCTCCCCTAATAAAACGATTTGAACCATCTTCGAGTTGTGCAGTAGGGAAGAGCAGAATCTGAATAAATAAATAAATGTCGTGTGAGTAGGGCCTCCCGTCGGCTAGACGTTCGCCGGGTGCAAGTCTTCCGATTTGACGCCACTTCGGTGACTTGGGCGTCGAGGGGGAATAAACGATGGTCATTAGGACAACACATCACCAAGTCCCTGAGCGGAGAAAGTCTCCGACCCAGCCGTGAATCGAAAACGCCCCGCCGGCAGTGGTGGCCGAGCGGTTCTAGGCGCTACAGTCTGGAACCGCGCGACCGCTACTGTCGCAGGTTCGAATCCTGCCTCGGGCATGGATGTCTGTGATGTCCTTAGGTTAGTTAGGTTTAGGTAGTTCTAAGTTCTAGGGGAATGATGACTTCAGAAGTTAAGTCCCATAGTGCTCAGAGCCATTTGATCCATTTTTTTGAAAACGGGCCCGTGGGATTGACATTCTGTCGCGCTGACCACTCAGCTACCGGGGGCGGACAGAATCTGCATAAGCCTCATATAACATAGCGTAAGCCTTAGTTGAAGATTTGTTGGGACGAAAGCAGACTTTCAATGATCAAATGGCTCTGATCACTATGGGACTTAACTCCTGAGGTCATCGGTCCCCTAACCTAAGGACATCACACACATCCATGCCCCAGGCGGTCGCGCTGTTGCAGACTGTAGCGCCTAAAACCGCTCGGCCACCCCGGCCTGCAGACTTTCAAGGCCGTATATTGTTCATCGCGCACCACCTACGTTGTTGCGGTAGACGATACTGAATATGCACAGCCATACCACGTCTAAAATAGTACGGAGTGTTTGGTCCACACATTAAGCTAACAGAATATCAAAAGTCTAAATTCTAGCGTGAGAATCTATAACCGTAAGAAAAGGTCTTGTAGTGGGTTAAGTTATTCGAGCACCAAAATGAGTGACGTTTGCAGATTCCTTCTCTATTCCTTATCTCAAGAGACTGCAGTCGTCAACATTACTGTCTCAGGCCTCTCAACCCGTGTCTGTCCTCTTGTTACTTCAGGATTGACACTTAAGAACACATCGTACATTTCATTCAACTCGATGAAACTTGGAAACTGCACGACTTACAAAAAAAGGAACTGGTATCTGTATGTTCCGAAACAGATGCATCGTATTGTCATTTCATTTACGGCCACAAAATTTTAAGCACGATTTACAAAAAGCTTCTGGAGTAGACGACATTTCCTCAGATTTGTTGGCGTCCTCTGGAGAGCCAGTCACGACAAAACTATCCCAAATGGTATGCGAGAGGTACGAGTCTGGCTAAACACTTCAGCCTGCAACAAGAATGTAACAGTTTCAGTTATAAGGAAGGAAGGTTCTAAAAAGTGTGAATATTAGTGAAATACTGAGTTTATAACTTGTTGTTATAAAATACTGACAGGAATTACAATAGAATGGGGAAGCTGTTAGAATCCAGCAAGGCGGAAGACGATTTTGGCTTCCAGAGTGATGAAGTAATGCGTAGGGCAATACTGACGACACGATATATCTCAGAAGATAGGATAAACGAAGGCATACCTAAGTTACAGCATTTGACTATGTTTACTATTCTGAAGGTAGGAGGTATAAAATAGAGGGAATGAACGATGTCTACAACTTCTACATAGACCATACGAAAGTTGTATGAGTCGTAGGCCATGAAAAGGAAATTGTAGTTGAAAAGGAAGTGAAACAGAATTATAGCCTATTACCGATGTTATACAATCTGTGCCAAGCTGTGAAGCAAACCAAGAAGAACTTTTGGAAAGCGAGTTAAAGCACGGGCGGGAAGAGGAAGCAACTTCGATAACTGCTAATGAGATTGTAACTCTGTCAGTGAAGGCAGAGAATTGGGACGTTTACTACAATAGTAATAGTGGCTTGGGAAGATGTTATAACACGAACATGAATAAAGCAGAAGAAGCGTAACGCCATGTAGTCGAATTAAATGAAGAGTAGCTGAGGGCAGAAAGATTAGGAAATCCATATATACTACAAAAATTTGTGTTACGTGTGTGTGTATATTCCTCATCTCCTCGTTCACCACTGGATCGATTTCTACCAACCTTGCTACGCGTATCCCTTACTGTCAGGCAATGATCCTTATCTTAGTTCAGGAGGTATGACGTCACAAACAATGAGATGCCTGGAAAACTACCACAACATGCATGATGTTTAAAATTCATTACTTCTGTGCTACTAACTCTGTTCGCAATAAACGTCGTGTAGAGCATCCACATACGCCGCTAAATATACCTACAAAATTATACAGCCACACATAGTTCAAGAGATATGATACCATAAAAACTCAGACGCGTGAAAAAATTAGGTATAATGCCTGAAGTTTCAATTGATTTATTCTTTACTGTTAAGACACTTCTTCAGGCTAGTCATCTTACGAAAATCCCTGACACCTGGCACAGCTTTCGCCAGCTGACAGCTGCGAAACGCAAACGGCTGTAGGCGGTAACATACGTCGTAGCTGTCTATAGACCTGTGAAGAGGCTTTGCCATACAGACGTTAACAAAGTCGCATTCTAAACAACAAGAAGCAGCTGCCCCCAGCTTACAGAACCCATCCGGGATCATGTTTCTTAATTTCGATCTACATCTACATCTACGTTTATACTCCCCAAGCAAACCAACGGTGAGTGGCGGAGGGCACTTTACATGCCACTGTCATTAACTCCCTTTTATGTTTCAGTCGCGTATGGTTCGCGGGAAGAAAGACTGTCTGAAAGCCTCCGTGCGCGCCCAAATCCCTCTAATTTTGCATTCGTGATCTCCTCGGGAGGTATAAGTAGGGGGAAGCAATACATTCGATACCTCATCTAGAAACGCACCCTCTCGAAACCTGGCGAGCAAGCTACACCGCGATGCAGAGCGCCTCTCTTACAGAGTCTGCCACTTGAGTTTGCTAAACATCTCCTTAACGCTATCACGGTTACCAAATAATCCTGTGACTAAACGCGCCGCTCTTCTTTGGATCTTATCTCTCTCTTCCGTCAACCCGATCTGGTACGGATCCCACACTGATGAGCAATACTCAAGTATAGGTCGAACGAGTGTTTTGTAAGCAACCTCCTTTGTTGATGGACTACATTTTCTAAGGACTCTCCCAATGAATCTCAACCTGGTACCCGC
Source organism: Schistocerca gregaria (assembly GCF_023897955.1). NCBI lineage: Eukaryota > Metazoa > Arthropoda > Insecta > Orthoptera > Acrididae > Schistocerca > Schistocerca gregaria. Next base: position 926,061,346 of record NC_064921.1, on the reverse strand, counting down.
CTTACCAACAATTAATTTTATATGATCATTCCACTTCAAATCGTTCCGCACGCATACTCCCCAATATTTTACAGAAGTAACTGCTACCAGTGTTTGTTCCGCTATCATATAATCATACAATAAAGGATCCTTCTTTCTATGCATTCGCAATACATTACATTTGTCTATGTTAAGGGTCACTTTCCACTCCCTGCACCAAGTGCCTATCCGCTGCAGATCTTTCTGCATTTCGCTACAATTTTCTAATGCAGCAACTTCTCTGTATTCTACAGCATCATCCGCGAAAAGCCGCATGGGACTTCCGACACTATGTACTAGGTCATTTATATATATTGTGAAAAGCAATGGTCTCATAACACTCCCCTGTGGCACGCCAGAGGTTACTTTAACGTCTGTAGACGTCTCTCCATTGATAACAACATGCTGTGTTCTGTTTGCTAAAAACTCTTCAATCCAGCCACACAGCTGGTCTGATATTCCGTAGGTTCTTACTTTATCAGGTGACAGTGCGGAACTGTATCGAACACCTTCCGGAAGTCAAGGAAAATAGCATCTACCTGGGAGCCTGTACCTAATATTTTCTGGGTCTCATGAACAAATAAAGCGAGTTGGGTCTCACACGATCGCTGTTTCCGGAATCCACGTTGATTCCTAGAGTAGATTCTGGGTTTCCAAAAACGACATGATACTCGAGCAAAAAACATGTTCTAAAATTCTACAAAAGATCGACGTCAGAGATATAGGTCTATAGTTTTGCGCATCTGCTCGACGACCCTTCTTGAAGACTGCGACTACCTGTGATCTTTTCCAATCATATGGAATCTTCCGTTCCTCTAGAGACTTGCGGTACACGGCTGTTATAAGGGGGGGATACTGGATACTGGAATTATACATTTGTACATTATGCATATTACGATTGTTTCTTAATTTGAACTGTGTTTTCACGAGTACATGGAAATGAAATTTTTCGGTAATACACTAAAAACACAGTTAAATTTTTTGTTTTCCTTACTTCCAGAAAACTGGCAATATGAATACCCGTGCAACCTTGAGTTTGTCACCTAGTAAGAGAAATAATGTACCATATGAGTTCTGATATTATAAATGGAAAATAACCCATCATAAGCGAAGAAAGGAGGAGATAAAATACAGACTACCAATAGCAAGAAAAGTATTTCTGAAAAAAGTCTTTAAGAGAGAACGTAAATTCAAATGTTATCAAGTATTTTCTCTGTGTACTTGTCTGGATTGTACGAAAGTTAAACGTGAACAATAAATCAGAGAAGAGAAGAGACGCTTTTGAAATATTATGAATGCTGATAATTAGTTGGGAAGACCGCATAGCTGATAAGGAAGTGTTGACTGTAATTGGAGAGTAAAGATATTTCTGTCCGAACCAGATTAAAAAAAGGGATTGGTTGATAGGACACATTCCGAGGCATTGAGAAATGATTTGATTGGAAACGAGGAAACTGTGGGGGATAAATGTCGTGTAAGGAAATCAAGGATGGACTTCAGAAAGCAGGTTCAGATGTATGCAGGTTACAATCATTGTGCAGAGATAAAGGGGACTGCCCAGAATAGACTAGCGTGGTTAGCTTTATGAAACCAGTCTTCGGACTGAAGGCCACAATAACCTGACCACGTTTCGGTATTGCAGATACTAAACGGCAAAATAGTATCCATTATACTTGTAAAACACGTCCATTCAATAATGGACGTTCAATAATTCAGTGATCGCTCTTAACTTTCTCAACCTCATATCGACTTTACACACTGGCATATATTTCGAGTTACAGTTATTACGTATTTGATGTGTTACACTGTCTAGTTTAGAGCTTGTTCGACCACTCTTGTTTTGTAGTAGATGCCTTACGCTTTGCAAGGTAGTTATGCATACATTTTTGATATAACAAATGGGCAAGGGTGAGCGTATATTATCACTTTATATAAAAATAATTGCAATATATAACAGAAAGGTAGAGAAAAGACGATTTTTACTTCCTTTTTTTTTTTTGTTTTGGTTACTACAAATTATCAGCCATGTGTTCAGTCAAAAGGAACACAGATTACGTAACGTTTTGTTTAGGTCATACAAGCTCATTTAATAGGAAATTTAAAATTAGCTAGTTTAAAAAAGGGTCTTCCAGCCAGCTAAATACACACATAGGCCCTATATAATAATTCCAATCTCAAAGAAAGCAGGTGTTGACAGATGTGAAAATTACCGAACTATCAGTTTAATAAGTCACAGCTGCAAAATACTAACACGAATTCTTTACAGACGAATGGAAAAACTATTAGAAGCCGACCTCGGGGAAGATCAGTTTGGATTCCGTACAAATGTTGGAACACGTGAGGCAATACTGTCCCTACGACTTATCTTAGAAGCTAGATTAAGGAAGGACAAACCTACGTTTCTAGCATTTGTAGACTTAGAGAAAGCTTTTGACAATGTTGATTGGAATACTCTCTTTCAAATTCTGAAGGTAGCAGGGGTAAAATACAGGAAGCGAAAGGCTATTTACAATTTGTACAGAAACCAGATGGCAGTTATACGAGTCGAGGGATATGAAAGGGAAGCAGTGGTTGGGAAGGGAGTGAGACAGGGTTGTAGTCTCCTCCCCGATGTTATTCAATCTGTATATTGAGCAAGCAGTAAAGGAAACAAAAGAAAAATTCGGAGTAGGTATTAAAATCCATGGGGAAGAAATAAAAATGTTAAGGTTCTGTCAGAGACAGCAAAGGACTTGGAAGAGCAGTTGAACGGAATGGATAGTGTCTTGAAAGGAGAATATAAGATGAACATCAACAAAAGCAAAACGATGGTAATGGAATGTGGTAGGGTGATGCTGAGGGAATTAGATTAGGAAATGAGCCAATTAAATTAGTGAAGGAGTTTTGCTATTTGGGGAGCAAAATGACTGATGATAGTCGAAGTAGAGAGGATATAAAATGTAGACTGGCAATGGCAAGGAAAGCGTTTCTCAAGAAGATAAATTTGTTACCATCGAGTATAGATTTAAGTGTCCGGAAGTCATTTCTGAAAGTATTTGTATGGAGTGTAGCCATGTATGGAAGTGAAACATGGCCGATAACTAGTTTGGACAAGAAGAAAATAGAAGCTTTCGAAATGTGGTGCTACAGAAGAATGCTGAAGATTAGATGGGTAGATCACATAAGTAATGAGGAGGTATTGAATAGGATTGGAGAGAAGAGAAGTATGTGGCACAACTGGACCAGAAGAATGGATCGGTTGGTAGGACATGTTCTGAGGCATCAAGGGATCACCAATTTAGTATTAGAGGGCAGCGTGGAGGGTAAAAATCGCAGAGGGAGACCAAGAGATGACTACACTAAGCAGATTCAGAAGGATGTAGGTTGCAGTAGGTACTGGGAGATGAAGAAGCTTGCACAAGATAGAGTAGCATGGAGAGCTGCATCAAACCAGTCTCTGGACTGAAGACCACAACAACAACAACAACGGACCCTATTAACTGGAATCATGTGAAAACAGAATTTGAGCTTCAAGCACGGTATGGAAGGACAATTTTAACAGAAACAACAATTTTTTCTTACAAAAGGAAGAAATATGAGAGAACGATCTACATTTACATCTACATGGCTACTCTGCAATTCCCTTGTCAGTGCCTAGCAGAGGGTCCATCGAACCACCTTCACACTATTTTCACTCTCCAACTGCTCGAGGGAAAAGCGTACACTTAACTCCTTCCGTGCGAGCCCTGATTTCTCTTATTTTATTACGATGATCGTTCCTCCCTATGTAGGATGGTGGTATAAAAATCAGCAAATTACTTTTGGACGCAGTACGTAAAGTTCCTGATTCAAATTTTGCGTAAGGTTCTCGCTACAACAAAAAAGAGCTTTAATGATTCCAATTCTAACCCGTGCATCATGTCCGGGACACTCTCTCCGCTATTTCGTGATAACACAAAACGTGTTGCCCTTCCTTGAACTTATTCGATGTACTCCAACATTCCTATCTAGTACGAATTCCTTACTGCGCGTCAGTACTCCAGAGCATGACGGACAAGCACAGAGTAGGCAGTCTCTTTAGTAGACCTGTTACATTCTCTTAGTGTTCTGCCAATAAAACGCAGTCGTTGTTTCGCCTTCCTCACAACATTATCTGTGTGATTTTTCTAACGTAAGTTCTTCGTAATTGTAATCCCTAGGTAGTTAGCTGAATTTACAGCATTTAGATTTGTGTGATTTATCGTGGAAGCGAAATTTAGTGGATTTCTTTTAGTATTCGTGTAGATGCTCTGATACTTTTCACTGATTAGAGGCAACTGATACTTTTCGCACCCTGCAAATGCCTAAATCATTTTCCAATTGATTTTGATCACCTGATGACTTTACTATACAGAGACAGCATCTCTGCAAGTATTCTGAAATGGTTGCTTAGACTGTCTCTTAAATCGTTCTTACAGATTAGCAAATGCAGACGACCAGTAATACTTCTTTGGTCAACACCAGATATCCCATTTGTTTTACTGGATGACTTTCCGTCAGTTACTACCGTGACCTCTCTGGAAGAAAATCGTGAATCCATTTCCACAACTGACACGATACTCCAAAGGCATGCAGTTTGATTAGAAGCTGCTTTCGAAGAACGATGGCAAAACCCTCTGGAAATCCAGAAATATGGATTCACATTGAGATCTCTTGTCGATAGCTATCATTACTTCGTGTGATTAAAAAGCTAGTAGTATTTCACAAAAATGAAATTTTGTGAATCCATGCTGACTATGTGTCAATAGATCGTTTTCGTCTAGGTAATTCATAATGATAGAACATCGATACGTTTCATAATACCGCTGTAAATCGATGTCATTGCTTCTATTTTCATTTTGAAGAATTAGTGTGACCTGTGCTATTTTCCAGTCTTTAGGTACCGAATTCCGTAGATATGGCTGTATATAATTGTTGTGTATGGGTCTATGGCATCAGCATACTCAGAAAGGAACCTAATTCAAATACCTGAATGTCCATCATTTCAGAGATGGTTGCTGGACTCGGTTGTTCAGTACAGAATCAAACACCTTTCACCCGTCTAATTTGCAAACTGTTATTTTATTGGGCTACCAGTTTCGGCGATTTATTACGCCATCTTCAGGCCTCCTGATCGACAGTAGGGAGATTCCAATCTCCCTTCCAGTCAAAATAGGGGCCAGTATTCGATGACGGCAGATGATGTTTGAAGTGATCGTTGAATCAAGCGGATACGTCTTCTAATGCTGACCACTATTTTGACCGTAACCGAGGCTGGAATCTCCCTAAAAATCCGTCAGAGGGCCTGAAGGTGGCGTAATTAATCGCTACAACACGTAGCCTAATAAAATAACAGTTTGGAAACTAGACAACTGAAAAGTGTTTGATTTGTAATTCTGTAACAGGAATACAGTCTCTACGAAAAGACTTCGCTTGGTCAAGTGATTTAAGCTGCTTCGCTGCGCTAGTATATATGCGTCTAAGTTACTTACATATGCAACTGTTCTTGGTTCCAATTCTGAAAAACTTACTTCGCCTTCTTTGATTAAGCAACTTCGAAAAAGCGTGTTTAATAACTCAACTTCAGTGGCACTATCATTGGTAACATTATCATTGCTATCGTGTAGTAAAGGTATTATTAATTGTGTCTTGACGCTGGTATACTTTACATAAGGCTAGAATGTGTTTGGATTTCCTGCCAGATTTCGAGACAGAAGTTTGTTGTGAGAAGTATTACAAACATCTTGAATTGCAGTCCGCCCCTAAGTTAATGCTTTATCCTGGAGTTTTTGCGTTTTTAAAATTTTGCATGGTTTTAATTGATTCTGCAACAGTTTCCTGATCTGCAATGAGTTCCATCTCTTATTAATTTATTCGGTGTAGTTCTCACTACTGCCATCAGTATTTTTCTTCGACTTTAAACAGCATGTGGTACACATTTGCATAATTACATTAATAAGTAACAGTGATGGAGAAGCTAGATACTATAAATAAACAATGTTCCATGCCAGAATTCGTAATATTTTGAAGTGCTTTTAAAAACTAAGACTTAGTGGATCATAAATTTTAGAGACTGTAGTTATTGCTATACGAGAACTTACTCAGGCGCAATGCTTGATACTAGGTTGTATTAATGAACGAGGATATACGATCTGTGATTGTATTATTAATAAGTTTTAGTGTGATTCTAGATAAATTATTACGTAATACCCGCAACAAATTATATATATATATATATATATATATATATATATATATATATATATATATATATATATATATATATATATACTAACTGAAAGTGTATGCCTTGTTCGTCAAGCTAACGGATATGGAATCAAAAATATAGGGCAGCTTCCAACTACAACCTCTGCTAAAATCTTGAGACACAAGTGAACGAAAGAGTGAAAGAAAGAGACAGACGAGGATTGTTTCTTAATTATTTGTTTCTTTAGAATAATACTCTGAAAAATTTCAATCGTATCGAATCTCAAAGAAAATCTGAAAGAACGTCGAGCGGTAATGAGAGTCTGAATTTTATTTATTGCAATTTCATCCCCCTTCTTCAAAAGGAGTGATTAGCGGGCTCTTTATTCTAAGTCTTTTAAAGAAAATGTTTACAAAAGTAGCTTATTACCATCAAAATAGCTTAAATAACACAAAGGTCGTAAATTAAGGCAGTAATGAAATTCTTTAAATTTTATTAGAAGACCAAGACCAATTTTTTAACGATAAGGAGTTCAGCAGAGGAGGATGAGGTTTTATATGGTGTTTTTGGAGGAATGTAAGGTGGATCTGAACCGTGACTCAACCTTCACTGATAATAAAAGAGGTCCGGTCAGAGTTTAGGTATTGGACAATCAGCGCTTAATGGAAATCACACTAAATAAGGTATAAGTGATTAACACCCATTAGATGGCTTCTTAACCACAGTTTCACTTCGTTCTCTATTCGATTGAGATAGATCATTGCAGCACAATCGCCTTTGCAGTCAAAGTATTTGTAAAAACAGCAAGCATTCTAACGTTAACTTGTCATGATGTTAGCTCTTTCTCAGATTAAAGAAAAAACAAGAAAACACATAAACGTTACACAAGAACAGTTTCAGATGCAATTGATGCTTCTTGCTTACAAAAACAGTCGGAAAGAAGAAATTTTCGATTTACTGTCGGCGAAAGCGTTACCGAGCGTTACGCTGTCTTCCAGAGACAGTAAAAACATGCCACCTCTCTTCTCATCGTCTTGAATGAGGTTGGGAAACGGAAAAGAGTGTTCTTTCGCAACCATTCTGGAGAACCCGCAACTTTGTGTTCCCGAGGATCCATTGCGGAACTTCCGCTTACTTCGACAAAATGCTGGCTGTGACTTCGTTGGTCGCTCCGCACTTACTCGCTTGCTCGAGCATTCCTCTGGAAGTCGGGAAGTTACCTTGCGGGAGCCGTTGCTGTGTCAGAACGTAGCATCTCAGAGCGTTGGTGGAGAACAGGAAATGGAACTCGCTAGGTGCACATGAAGTGGAAAAGCAGTGCTTTCGCAATAGGCAACTACGTTTCTTGTCTCTATTCCAAAGAATTCATGTCATCTTACAGCAATACTGACACAAATTTTCACAACGTCTTTTACGTGTACCTCTGTAGCCCAACTCAGGTTTTGAAAGTGAAACAGGCGTGGTGAACCGATACCTCATTTCAGTGTAATATCTGATTTTCGGAATCCTTGAAACCAATGTCAGATAGTGAAGAAGAAAATGTTTTTATAGGGTTTAGTGAATGGTGTTTGAAGGTTGTTTCAAATTCTGCGAGGCACTGTAGAGAGTATCCGAAGAAACAAATCGAGGGTAGGAACTCAGATTCGGACTCTTCATCCAACGGTGTTGCAAAGCATCAAACACATGGGATTCAACACCTACCCAACCCTGACCTCAGACACTTGGATATATGTTTAGAGACACTTTAACATTTTAAGGATGTGGTTTATGCACCCAAGTGCAGTCAGACGACACATTCGTTCACACGTAGGTACATACAGCTCAATGTTTTTAGAAGAATGCGCGAGCCATTGGTCATCCGGTGGCACGAATGCTGCACTGCTCAAGGTAGACACGTCGAACACTTGTTGTAATATCGCCGTTTATTTCCTTTTGATATAGACATATCTAGCCTGCTTTGTCGCGGCGTAGGCTGTGCAGAGAAATAACTCGCAAGGTCAAAATTCCATACGTTGTGTCGTTTCAGAGTAAAATAGCGTTGAGGTTACCTAGTCGGGCTGCTGCACGCGTAAATTTAAGCGGCCCACAAGAGATCGTGTCACCAAATGTGTTTCATTTGGTTTACTAAAACCTAAAAAGAGAGCGATGCAAAAACTGAACATGGAACGGTAGCAAAGCCGTACATACCATATGTCCTATAGGGATGGTGGGGCAGGGAGGGGGTGGTGGAAGTGGTGGTGCTACGCCTAGACGCATCGAGTGTTGTGGAAGACGGGTGACGACCTGTAACTAGCCATAAAAAAGTTCCATTTCCAACCCTGTTAAGAACCTATATAATATCGGATTTTAAATCATCTTTTCAGAGAAAAACACGTGACTGCATTATATTTTTCCCTTTCCCTGAGAGATAAGGGAGAGTACGTCGGCACCCCATTGCCCACCGGCCATGGGCGTCCTTAGACGTAGCAAGGATCGAACCAGAGCCAAAGCCTAAGCTCTCTACGCTGTCAGAACAGCTGACACTAATAAATTGTACCTGCCGGGCAGCTTGGATTTGGACGCGCATTGCCGGACTGGTTGACTTCACCGCTAATTAACTAGGAAACGGCGCAATGTATCGATTTTTTTCTTAACAATTATTCTCAGCGTAGCCTACCCCGCAACATCCTTACAAGCTTTTCAGATTGTTTCTGACTACCCTGTACATTTCTGCAGTTGATAACAGAAGGGGAGATCGAATGAAGAAATGAGGACCATCCTCAAGGAAAGCAGTTTATCGCGAATTCATAATTTTTCAAGATGCAGAAATAATTATTTTACTTTCTTACTATTTATTTTATTATATATGATCAAGTGATTCCGTATATGTTATAGAACAACGACGTGTATTTAGCAGATTTTACAATATTTAGGAAGTTATCATAATTTTTACGTACCTTTCTGTGTAAGAACGTTGAATATCCTGTAGCAGTACATTGTGCGAAAACGTTGTATAAATTAATTTTCTGTTAAAACGGCCAACATAATGAGAAGTGTTGACAGAATATGTTATTTGACATAACGAAATAACCAATGCATCTATTTAATGAACTTCCAAACTAAAGAAAAAACTGGTTTACATGGGACAAGAAACAACAAAAATGGTTCAAATGGATCTGAGCACTATGGGACTTAACATCTGAGGTCATCAGTCCCCTAGAACATAGAACTACTTAAACCTTACTAACCTAAGGACATCACACACATCCATGCCCGAGGCAGGATTGGAACCTGCGACCGTAGCAGTCCGCGGTTCCGGACTGAAGCGCCTAGAACCGCTCGGTCACAGAGGCCGGCCCAGAAATAACAATAAAAATAAAATTAAAGAGAGGAAAAATAACTGAATGTTCAGTCAAGAGGTAAGTTTGTATAAAATTCCCGGTATTGTGCATATCCAACAAGATCACCACTATTGCGGCTGCTACATAACGAAGCTCTGAATACAACATAAGATGCACTCAGACCACACGTACCCCAACTATTTTCACACGGCCGAATTCATTTAGCTCCGACATAATGCACTACACAGAACACTGTTCTGACCTCTACTATACTTGCAGAATATTATCGAGGTTGTACGGGCATTCCACAGGTATAGGGATGTTAACCTGAGATTGATTTTCTCTTTGGTTTTCAGCAGAGAATTATGTGTCCAAATTTCGATGACATTATGAATAAGACACAGATACACTGCATTTCGATCATCTACATTGATATTCAACCATGTAACTCGTAATCTTCAAGTTATGGTCTGACGTCAAAACTTCTTCAAGAACATAATAGTAACGAATACATTCCGGTTCATTTTCTTTGGAATGAAAGGTGTACTTAAACATTCTCCCGATATTACATACTTCCATTCATAGCTAATCATGTCACCCATTACTCTTCGTTTCTTCCAGGTTAATGCAGAAGTAAGACCCTAAGGCAGAAAGCTAAGGCCCGAAACAATAAACGTATGCTCTTCTGTTCTAAAATATCCTGTCAAAACAAGATACGTGTACAATAGTATCATTTTTCAGGTTTGGTTTTTTTGCCCAAACCAGCTGCCATGTCAAGCCAATAATTCTGTTGTATAATTTCTACGTTATAATGGTGTACCACATTCTTATAGGTGTTGGTTTTTATGTTTTTTCATGCGCTTCATTACTAGCTGTAGAGATATAAGATTTTCCACTGTATCTCCTACTTTTCTCGACGTTCTGCTTCGAATTTGATGCCTCTACATTGTTTTCTATGCTTTTATTTAATGATACAATTTACGTCAGCCACGTCCACCATTTTCGTTGATATGCAACGTTCATTCAGGGTGGTCAGCTTTGCAGCTACAAATAGTTCAACTTGTAAACAGAGGAAAGAGATCTGTTGCTGTAGTAGTCTGTCTCATGTGATCTCCGATGTTATTCCAATCAAAAGTCAAATTATAAAAACGTGACATATATCCTTCTTTGTGGGAGACCATCAAAAGAACGAAGAAGAATATCTTGTTTAGATAACTTAAATCAGTGGACCAGATTACGAAGTCCAGATCGACTACTGCGTTCTACGTTCGTAGGATAAAGATACGTCGTGTGATCACCAGTATCCACTGTTGAACAGACAGAAATGGAAGAAAAAGAATAAACAACGTTACAGGATAAGGTACCCACCTATGGGTTCCCGCCCGCACAATCTGTGTGACTTCACAAAACCGGGAGAGGCACAGCAAGGGATAAGCGCTCAAGATGAACGGGTTTAAATCCAGATCCAAGTCTCTCGTAGTTTCCATAGAGTGAATACTGAGACGTGTGAATAGACTGCACCGGCGCATACTGCTGATGAATAGCTGTCTGGTATGCATCCAGGTGGCGGAATTAGGGTACTGCGACGTTTCGATGACTGTCATAGTCATCGTCCTCTGGCCAGAACATGATGATTGACACTCGTCGAAACGTCGCGATATCTCCCACAATGATATATTTTTCTAAGCACACTCACCGGCTTCTGTGTATACCGTCTGCGAAATCTATCACGAAAAAGACTTGGCAATAAAGAAGTAATAAATTAAAAAGTGATGCATGATGCTGCACTTTTTTCTACATCTCAGTATTTGATGTCATATCTTCTGTATCGTAAAATGGTGTAATCTTTCTGGTACGTAAAGTAGTATAAGTGTATACTTTCTGAAGAATGTATCATGAATATATTTAGCAGCAAAGTAGTGATAAATTAAAACATCATGTTTCATGTGGCAGTTTACTGCATGAACAACGAAAATGTAGAAAGCGATAAACTTTTCTCCTTTCATAATTTTGTCGGGTAGGTCGGGGACAAAAAGTTTCATAAACCCTTGACATTATCTAATAAGTTTGTTACAAGTCTCTAAGTGCTCTCATTCTAAAATGCTGGATGAATGAGGTGCGGGTTTTCTCGCGTCTTGGGCGACACTGTTTTCTCGCCTACATCCCCACCCCTTCAGTCGGTTGGTGGTCTTACCCCAGACTGATTCTTTTCAGACAGTAAATAGTAGGCGTACAAAGTTTGGCTGAAATCGGGACTGCTGTTTAGGAGAAGATCTGGATCATACGTACATACATACATACGTACACTTACAAGGTTTGGTTGAAATTGGTCCGGTGGTTTGGGAGATGTGGCACATACGACCACACTTTCATACATACAGGCGTACATCCATTTTTACAATTTTGATGGGCCTCCGTTGTCGTCATATCCAATCGTTATTCATTTCGAGTTTATACTACGTCCCTAATGACCTCGTCGTCGATGGGACGTTAAGCTACTGCCTTTGCTTTCTTCACTTTCATTCTATAGGGGCTCTTCTGACCGTTAGAGAATCGACTGGCTGCTTCCCGCTCCAGAACCTTTTATTGCTTTTCAGGTCGGTGTAGTCATAGTGAAATAGAAAAATATTTAAATGTTCAGTTTTACCATGCTTTCTTGGAAAACCTTTTTAAGACACATTTAAATTCCGTCCGTAGTCGCAAATTTATGATTGTCCTGTGCAGTTCTTTAGTCTTCTCCACCTGGTGTCACTAGATCTCTTAACTGTCTTTAGGAGTGCTGTAGTAAATAAAATGCACCTTTAGTTCGGCAGGCTCTCTCTGCTGACAGTTACGGCAGCACCAATCACTTTAGCTGGAAGAGCGGCCGCCGAGAGACGTTTTACGGACGAAGTTATTGAGTGGGTCACACCTAGACCAGCTTTCCAGTTACTCCCGGCCTCTCTGCACCTGTTCCTGAATGATAATCCGGAAGCTGCTTAAACTAGGCGGCTCGAAATCATTAAATAAGAAACAAAAAGAAATATTGTTTCAACAGTTAGGAGACTATGGTAAGTTATTACCTCCGTTCATGTAGCAAAGCTTTTAGTTCCTGTTTCCCCATACCTCCCGAAATTACACAAGAGAATACGTCAGGATACACAGCAGAACGAAATTCAAATCAACACTTGGAAGTTATTAACAAAGCTGGAGGCATGGTTGAAACAAGAAAGCGATGTAAATTTCTTTAAAACTGTTGTCTTTTGCGTTGAACACAGTAACATACCTTAGAGTTCGAGAAAACACAACTTACGCCACCTGGAAACAGCGGCGGACAAAAAATAAGGTTGAATTAAAGTAATAATAAACACTGCGAGGGATATCCCAAAGTCGTTTACCGATGAAGAACAGTACAAAGATTGGGAACGTATCGAAACTGCTGATGAAACATTACTATAATGAGAACAAGCGCTGTTCGAGAGCGGCATAATACAGAATTATTGTAATTGTGGTCCGATGAACCCTCCACCAGCTATTTAAGTGTGATTTCAAAAAATGGCTGTAAGCATTATGGGACTTAACATCTGAGGTCATCATTCCCCTAGAGACAGAACTACTTAAAACTAACTAACCTCAGGACATCACACACACATCCATGCCCAAGGCAGGATTCGAACCTGCGACCGTAGCAGCAGCGCTTTACCGGACTGAAGCACCTAGAACCACTCGGTCACAGCTGCCGGATATGTGTGATTTGCAGAGTATCTTTGGAGATACAGATGTAGATGAAGCTCGTGGAATATTCCCTAATACCTAAGCTGTTTGCCGGCCCGTGTGGCCGAGCCGTTCTGGGCGCTTCAGTCTGGAACCGCGCGACCGCTACGGTCGCAGGTTAGAATCCTGTCTTGGGCTTGGATGAATGTGATGTCGTTAGGTTCGTCAGGTTTAAGTAGTTCTAAGTTTTAGGGGACTGATGACCTCAGATGTTAAGTCCCATAGTGCTCAGAGACATTTGAACCATTTGAACTCAAGCTGTTTAAGATTATCGGTACACATGGCACTATTTAAGTTTGAAGACACTTGAAGGACAATATGTTACGAAAGAAGATTGTGCTTAGTGTCGTAGTATAAACTGCTGTCGACGGAAAGCTTTTGTTGTCGTGTGAGACTTATCTAACAGTTCGCTTTTTGTCCTTTACTGTAGTTCAATTCCCCATCTGCGGCGGGGTGGCAGCAGCATATGCGCTGCTCTTCAGCCGAAAGACATTAGTTCTACAAGAGAAGACGTTCAAAATTACAAAGGAGAAAATATGGCCTACATAAACATAAAAATGGGTAACATAATGGAAGAGAACAGACAAAGAGGGGCGACTGTAAAAGGGAGATAAAAACCTTATAAAAGTATCGCACACAGAAAAACTTACACTGGGACAATTAAAAGAACACAAGGCGAAGTGTGGCTGGGGCATAAAAGTAGCGATGAACGGCGTAGCACCTAACGATCAAAGACAGAAACACTATGTACAAGTCCAGCACACAGTTGATATAACAGCTCTGGACGCGCAGGAGAACAGCACCAAACACAACACTGACGTAGCACACTGATGACAATGAACAAACACAGGATCTGACAGGGGCATGTAGATGAGGAAGAAGGGAAGAAGGGAGGAAGGGGTGAAGTGTGGGGGAGACGGGCAGGAGCCCTTCCAGGAGGTCTGTAGAATGGAGGACATGGGAGGGACACAGTTGAGGAGGGGGCACAGTGACTCAGAGGAGGGAAGGAGGAAAATCTGCTCTGGGAGGAGGAGGGGAGAGGGAAAAGGAGACCCTTGGGAGGGGAGGGAACAGGGCCAGGCTATAGTTGGATGGAAGGGTAGGTGTCACAGCAAAGTTCAACACCTAGTAGAGGAAGGTGCTGGAAATTGCCCTGATGAAGGAGATGGAGGATGTGGAGGTAGAGAGAGGGAGGGATACAGCGATAGAGGCATGGCAACAGGCTGGGGGTGGAGAGACAGGAGGAAACCAGGGACTGGGGGGATCAACCCTGTGGACAGCGTAAAGGATGCAGAGATTTTGGAGGGTGAGGTCATACATGAGTTGTGTGGAGGAAGAAAGGCGGATATGGAAGGCAAGGCGAAGTGCATGGCATTTGAGGATTTATAAGGCCTTGTGAAAGAAGGAGGGGGGCGGAGATTCAGGCAACGCTGACATAACAGAGGATAGGATGGATGAGGGATTTGTAGGTGTGGAGGATGGTGGAAGGATGTGATGCCCATGTCTGGTCAGTCAGGAGATTCAGGAGGTGGAGGTGGGAATCGGTTTTCTGTTGGAGGGTCAGGAGGTGTGATGAGTCAGGGGTGAGGTCAAGGTACCTCAGGGTGGGGGTGAGCTGGATGGGACAACCATAAATGGTGAGGTAGAAGTCGTCCAGATGGAAGGAGTGGGTGGTGCGACCTATGATGATTGCCTGGGTTTTTGAGGGGTTAAGACGAAGGAACAACTGGTTACACCAAGTGGTGAACTGGTCATTGGGTTTGGAGGGTGCATTGGGACCATTGAGGAGTAGGATAGAGAGCCAGGAAGGTGGTGTCATCAGCATATTGGAGGAAGTGGACAGGTGGGGATGGCTTGGTCATATCGGCCATGTGCAGGAGATAGAGGAGAGGGGAGAGGACGGAGCCCTGGGGGATGCCAGCAGTGGGATAAAAGATATAGGAGTTGGTGTTGTGGAGGGTACCATAGGAAGGCCGACGTGAGAGGATGGGAGCTACCAGACATGACAAAATTGATAGGCAGGGAATGGATTTGGAGTTTGAAGAGGAGACTGGGATGCCATACGCGGTCATAGGCATTTTTGAGGTCTAGGGAAACAAAAATGGCTCAGCAACGGGAGTTAAGCTTAAGGGAGAGAAGGTGGACTAGGTTAAGGAGTTGGTAGCCGGCCAGAGTGGCCGAGCGGTTCTAAGCGCTACAGTGTGGAACCGCGCGACCGCTACGGTCGCAGGTTCGAATCCTGCCTTGGGCATGGATGTGTGTGATGTCCTTAGGTTAGATAGGGTTAAGTAGTTCTAAGTTCAAGGGGACTGATGACCTCAGATGTTAAGTCCCATAGTGCTCAGAGCCATTTGAAGTTGGTCTTCAGTGGAGGAGGAGGGTCGGAAGCCATACTCGGTAAAGGGGTGGAGGTGATGTTGAATAAGGTGCTGTTGGATACGATGCGAGAGCATGGATTCGAAGATCTTACTGAAGGTGGAGATGAGGTAGATGGGACAATAGAAAGAGGCGACAGAAACGGGTTTGTTGGGTTTGAGGAATAAGAGGACGTGGGAAGTCTTCCATAGGTCTGGGTAGAAGCCGGTAGAGAGGATGACGTTTTAGAGATCGGCAAGGACAGTCAGGAAGGAGAAGGGGCTACCTCTGAGGTGGCGTTAGGTGGCACAGTCGTGAGCAGCGGCAGTGTTGCGTTTGGACCAGAGGATAAGTTTAATGTCGTGTCCTGTGATTGGAGTCAGAGGGGAGCACAAAGTACTGGAGACTAGGAACAAGTGGAGTGACTGCCAGGAGGGTGGCAAAAAGAGAATAATCAAAGTGGGGATCATCAGGGATGGAGAAGACCTTCGGAAAGGTGGGAAGGGAAGTGGTTGGTCTTACTGAGGTTGTTAGGAAGGGGGCGATCGTTATGGAGAAGGGAAACAGTTCGTCATTTCTCCACATTTTGTACTATTCGTCACTTTTTTTTCACGGTAAGTATTTTCAGCAGCAGATCAATGTTTCACCGAGAGAGTAGCCAAACGAGCCAGAGTACCGATAGAAACGCAAATTTTCGAGATAACTGAGTTTACAGTGACCATCATATCTCCATCTTTTATATCATTCCTGAGGCCCGAACAATACACTGACGGGAAAATTGTCATGGGATAGCGATATGCGCACACACATAAATGGCGGTAGTATCGCGTACACAAAGTATATAAGGGCAGTGAATTGGCGGAGCTGTTATTTGTACTCTAGAAATAAATGTGAAAAGGTTTCTGCACAACGGGAAGTAGTAGATGTTGAGCTAGGAATGGTAGCTGGAGCTAGACGCATGAGACATTTTATTTCGGAAATCGTTAGGGAATTCAGTATTCCGAGGTTCACAGAACCAAGAGTGTGCTCGGAATACCAGATTTCAGGCATTATCTTTCACCCTTTGACCACGGACAACACAGTGGCCGACGGCCTTCACTTAAAACCCGAGAGAGCGGCATCTGCATAGAGTTTTCAGTGCTACTAGGCAATGAGCACTGCATGAAAAAATCGCAGATGTCATTGTGGAACGTACAACAAACGTATCTGTTAGGACACTGCCGCACAATTTGGCGTTAATGGGATACGGCAGCATACGACCGCTGAGAGTGCCTTTACTTGCAGCACGACATCGCCTGCAGCGCCTCTCCAGGGCTCGTGACCATATCGATTGTACCCTAGAAGACCAGAAAACAGTGGCCTTGATGGATCAGTTCCGATTTCGCTTGGAAAGAGCTGATGGTAGGTATGACGCAGACCAAACGACGCCACGGGCCCAAGCCGTCAACAAGGCGGTGTGCAAGCTGGTTGTGGCTCCATAATGGTTTGGGCTGTGTGCACATAGAACGAATTGTATGCTCTGGTACAAATCAACCGATCCGGTCTGTACTGACTCGAAATGGTTATGTTCAACTACTTGGAAACCATTTGCAGACATTCATGGACTTCATGCTCTCAAACAACTATGAAGCAACTTAAATCACTCAACAAAAACAAGTCTTCCGATCCAGACCGTATAGCAGTTAGGTTCTTTTGAGAGTGTGCTGATACAATAGCTCCATAATTAATAATAATATACAACCTTTCACTCAACGAAAGATCCATACCCAAAGTTGCACAGGTCATACCAATATTCAAGAAAGGTAGTAGGAGTAATCCACTAAATTACAGGCCCATAACATTAACATCGATATTCAGTAGGGTTTTGGAACATATTGTGTTCGAACATTGGCCAGCCGCGGTGGTCTCGCGGTTCTAGGCGCGCAGTCCGGAACCGTGCGACTGCATGGATGTGTGTGATGTCCTTAGGTTAGTTGGGTTTAAGTAGTTCTAGGGGACTGATGACCACAGCAGTTGAGCCCCATAGTGCTGAGAGCCATTTGAACCATTTTTGTTCGAACATTATGTATTATCTCGAAGAAAACGGTCTATTGGCACACAGTCAATACGGATTTTGAAAACATCGTCCTTGTGAAACACAACTACCTTTTTACTCACACGAAGTGTTGACTGCTTTTGACAAAGGATTTCAAATTGATTCCTTTTTTTTAGATTTTCAGAAGGCTTTTGACACTGTACCCCACACGTGACTTATAGTGAAATATTATGCTTGTGGAATATCTTCTCAGTTATATGACTGGATCTATGATTTCCTATCAGAGAGGTCACAGTTCTTAGTAATTGACGGAAAGTCATCGAGTAAAACGGAAGTGAGTTCTGGCGTTCCCCAAGGTAGTGTTATAGGCCATTTCTTGTTCCTCATCTATATAAATGACTTAGGAGACAATCTGAGCAACCGTCTTAGGTTGTCTGTAGATGACTCTGTCGTCTATCGCCTGATAAAGTCAGCGGAAGATCAAAACAAAATGCAAAACGATTTACAAAAGAAACGTGTGTGGTGCGAAAATTGGCAGTTGACCTTAAATAACGAAAAGTGTAGAGTGATCCACATGGGTGCTAAAAGGAATCCGTTAAACTTTGGTTACACGATAAATCAGTCAAATCTAAAGACCGTAAATTCAACTAAATACTCACATTAAAATTACGAACAACTTAAATTGGAAGGAACATGTAGTAAATTTTCTGGGTAAGGCTAACCAAAGACTGAGTTTTATTGACAGGACACTTAGAAAATGCAACAGATCTACTAAAGAGACTGGCTTCACAGCGCTTTTCCGTTCTCATTTAGAAAAATTGCTGTGCGGTGTGGGATCCTTACCAGATAGGATTACATCGAAGAAGTTCAAAGAAGGGCAGCACGTTTTGTATGATTGCGAAGTAGGGAAGAGGGTGTCAATGAAATCATGCACCTTTTGAGATGGACATCATTAAAACAAAAGCTTTTTTTTTTTTGCGGCGGATTCTTTTCACGAAATTTGAATCATCATCTTTCTCCACCGAATAAGAGAATATTTTATTGCGCCGATCTACATAGGGAGAAATGATCATTATACTGAAATAAGGGAAATCAGAGCTCGCACCAAAAGATATATGTGTTCGTTCTTTCCGCGCGCTTTACGTGATTGCAATAACAAAGAATTCTTGTGAAGGTGGTTTAGTGAACACTCTGCTACGCACTTAATTGTTATTTGCAGAGTATCCATGTAGATGTAGTGGTAGAAATTATTGTGAATGACAATGCGCCACATTGTTCCTGATTCGTTTGAAGAACATTCTGGTCAATTCTAGCAAACGATTTGTCCATCCAGATCGTCCGACATGGATGGCACCAAACACTTACAGCGTATAATCGAGAGGTCAGTTCGCGCACAAAACCCTCACCGGCAACACTTTCGCAATGATGGACGGGCAGAAAGGCAGAATGGCCCATTATTTCTGCAGGGGACCTCCAACGACTTGTTGGGTCTATGTCACGTTGTGTTGCTGCAGTACGCAGGGCAAAGGGAGGTCCGACATGGTATTAGGACATATCCCATGACTTTCGTCGCCTCAGCGTATGATGCATACAGTAAATACTTACGCGTGGAGTTCACTATTCCGTTACGCTATGTGCAACTGTACATTTACAACTGCGTCGCTTTCCTTGTGACTCGATGTCGGTGTATGGCCGCCCTGCACTATACAAAATATGATCTCCATTGCAACAAGCGCCACGCATTAGAATCTTACATAGTCATTTACGAATGAGACTTTAGTTTGTGGTCTGGATAGCTGCTAAAACGTTATTTAGGTTGATAATCCTGTTATCAGTTTTATCTCATCAAGTGAAGTAATCGTCAGTTAACACAAAGCGATATAGAGAAAAAAATTCTGATAGTTTTAGTCACTTTCTGCTACTGTTGCCTAATCAGAATTAAGAGTAACGGTCTTTGGTTTCTGCACAAACATTAACGTTTGAGAAAGCAGCATCAAGGAAACTTCTCGGAAACAATATGCCATTCTCACTATTCTACTGTTCTGTCTTATAATAACAAGAATAATGTTTACCTTGGCTTCTCTTTGAGGATTGACAGTTCATATGGACCTAGTTACCATGAGTAAACAATTAACCCTCGTTGTACCAGGTGTTTGTTTGCAGGGAGTGCGAGGGGGGGGGGGAACTTCACATTTCGAAAACATCGTAATCTAGTCATGTACTTTATATATCAAAATTTTTAAAAAACTATTTATTGTTTTTAATGAAGTCCTCTACCAGATCCCATAGACGTTTTAAATTTTTCCGTTAAACTTAGTCCAAAAATTTAAATGTTAGTGGTAGATGCGACTTTTCAAATCGAATGTCATATTCAATATTTTCAATTTCAGGACCCTACTTCTACATCAGTATCTCTTTAAGAAGTATATTGTAACAAAAAATCTACGAAAAATATTGAAATTTGCAATTATTAAAAACATTTTGGAGGCTGTGAGTTACCCCCTCCCTTCCTCCCCCTCCGTTCTGGGTAGTATACGTCAAGGAAAGTGCGTTGATATTTCTAAGAGTGTGCTGAGAATGTTCTTCACCCTGCTTACTCATCTGTACCTTTTTAAATACTGCGTTGTCAATATAAGTCAACAATAACAAAGTTTTCTAAACTTTTTTGCAGTATGATCACCAAGCATCTACCCCCCCTCCCTCCCCCCTCCTTTCCCATGTTGGTAACATACATTGTTGAAAACGCGCTGATGTTGCTAGGGCTAAGAAAATGTGATGCCTTAATACATTTTCTGACAGTTTTAAATTACTTGTTAGGCACAGGACTGTAAGGCTCGTGAAAATTTTCTTTTGCGATAAAAGTGCGTGATGCACATTTAGTGAAACTCATACATAATCTCACAGACCTTTAAACACCACATTAGGTAACTGTTGGAAATATTTCAGAACAGTCGATTATTAGACGTTTCTAAAATTACCGATGCGACGATAAAGAACAAAAACTATATAGATGAAAACCTTTATTGTTGTTGTTTGACGATGACGAAAATGGCGAATGTGTTACTATACGCAGTGAGTTGGTCGGAACTGGGAAGAGCTTGCTTGAGAGACAAAATTGTTGTTCATTGCGGTTAGGTAAAGAGCCACATGGACTGAAAATTACGAATGGTTTATGATTGAAGATTGTGGGCGTTAATACAGTTTTGCGCAAGATGACCTATGTTTCTGGGATGGTAAGAAAAACAAGAGAGCGCTAAAGTTAGGAAGAAAGGGAGAAAAAATTAGATAATGTAAAAAAAGTCGTGGAGTTTGTAGTCTGAGAGTGAGAGCTGGTTCAAAAATTTCTTTCTGATATCTAGATGTTTAAGATGCTTTAAGGCTATGGTACCAGTTGTAGCAGTAAAGAAGTTGCTGACAAAGAAGTATGCCTGGTTGTGAGATTGCTCATTCAGGTGCAAAATAAAACGACTGATTGTCTTTGCCATTGACGTATCTAAAGGACTTTAGTAAATATTGAGCTCTTGTAGACGGACAAAGGAAGTTATTTAGGCAGTGAGGAGTGTCAAAATGTTAGATCAGAGTAGTGAGAAGATTGTAATCTTTTACACCCTACTGAAGCACTCATGAAGCACAGCGTTGTAAATGAAGGCGCTACAGATACACTGTAACAATCGCCGCAAATGTGTTGTCGGGGTGCTCGGTGTCCGGGTTCAGCGTCTGAGCAGGCGCAAGCAAAGGCGTGCCGGCAGCTTCGAGTGCCGCCTGGCGGCTGCTGCTTGAATTAGTTGCGCTCCTCTAAGCCGTAATCTCTCCGGCGGGACTTAATTCATTACCGCGGAGCACGCTCGCGTACGACCCTTGCTGTTGTGACCGGCGCTTGCACGGACGGCTGGATGGCTCCCCACCTATCCCGGCTGAGTGCTTCAAACGCTTCGCTCAGCCTCTGTGGCTGCCAGCTTGATATGATGAAGTGCTCGCAATGGCGGAATTCCACTTGTGCTTTTTTTTTCACCTGCCTCTTGCGTTCCACTTACTGTCGGTATTTCTTTTTGAACTTTGCTGTGTTAGGTAACTTCTGTTTGGGAAGCCAAATATAACATTCTTTTTAGAAAGAAAATGCCATTTGCAAATTGCTATCTTTAGAGATTTGTAGAGGTACACAGAAACGGTATCAATACAACGCGGCAACGAACTGATGGCGAGGTACCGTAGTATCTCTTTTAAATAACTGATAAAAAGGGCTGCCGCTGCACCCAGTCAATATTTCAGGCCCTCTCAAAACGGTCATTTAACAGAAAACTAAAAGAGTAATACATCTTTTATAAAATACATACGGTAATCCATCATACATTTGTTAAACACAAATTTGCAATAATTACAAATATTTAATTTATATCTATCAATAAAAAATTACCTAGTAATTTCAGTCGTTAGGTTCCTTTTCAAGACACTTAAAAGCTTTATAATCGTGTTACTCTCATGAATCAATAGCATCGGACAACAACATACTCTCTAGACAACTTAAGAAATGTTAAAAATGTTATAGCATTTATCGTCACTGTTCAAAATTGGTAATTTTGTCTCGTTCATGAGAACCGCCTGTTCAAGTTTCAGTAAGTGGAAAGGTACTGACTTTCAGTTTTTATTTTACGCACTACGTAACATTTATAGCTTTCTTTGATCTTGTATATGAGACAAGACAATAAATAGAGTGTAGGTCGAAACACTAGCACTCGCAAAAGCAGCACTTATAGCTTCGTGACTACAGAAAGCATCCTTACAAATAAGCCAGAAGTAGGAAAATTCCTTGCGAAATGATTTAAGTGGTTACAATACCCTTTAGTTGTGAAAGATGGATTCGAACTATAATATTATTTCTAATTATATTAAACTGTTTATTCAAAAGGGAGAATCATACTCCTTACAATATTACGTGAATGATAACGGTTCCTTCCCAGTCTCCTTACTATTCAACACATTTCACCATGAAAGTGTAACGAAAACGGTCGAAAAACAAATTGAATTACTTTTTTTAGTTAAAAACGAAGCAGCCCTTAGGATGTCCTCGTAATCTGTTACAGTCAAACGAGAATATTGTGCCAGCCGGTGTGGCTGAGCGGTTCTAGGCGCTTCAGTATGGAACCGCGCGACTGGTACGGTCGCAGGTTCGAATCCTTCCTCGGGCATGGATGTGTGTGATGTCCTTAGGTTAATTAGGTTTAAGTAGTTCTAAGTTCTAGGGGACTGATGACCTCAGAAGTTAAGTTTCATAGTGCTCAGAGACATTTGAACCATTTGAGAACGTTGTGGTGTAATCCAGCTACAAATAGGATGAACTGCAGTAATGATATGTCTGACATACACAATCTGTCCACCACATAAATAATGAAAGTGAAGCGAACGGTCGCCGTTACACAGGATGATGTTAACCATTTCATTGTTTAGCTTTACGTGAGAACTGAAAAAAACTAACATGGTTCTAACGGCTGATGTCAGTTCCCAATGAGTGTGACGAGACACAAAGAACATGTGTAACTTCACTGAAATACACCCAGCAGAAACGTTTGAGCTGATAGTGTAAACATTACCCAAACGCGCCTTTGTAAGAACATGCATCTTTCGAAAACATTTACCTGGAGATCCCAATATTAGTTCAAAAGCATAACTGAGAAAGAACCAGATCAACGCTGACACAACGCAAGTACATACACACATAAGCAGGAAACCTGAAACTGAAAGCCACATGGGCTCAGAAAAACACCATCAAGGCGATGGACTCTAATAGATCTGCTATGACGTATCGCTAAAAACATTTATCGGAGAGGAACTGCTAACTGAAAAACATGAAATAAGAATTTAACTCTCCTCTGTCGGACAAGCGCTTTAATAGTGCCGAGACCACCGAAGTCGTTACAAACAACGCAGACATGAAGCTGGCTCAAGACAAAAATAAATGCGTCTAGATCCACTGTTCGACTACTGCTACTCGTGTAAGCTCTTTAAGATATTTCACCCGCCCCATAGTCATAGAGCATCATAATTCGACCTTAAAGAATGTCACTGATACACTGGTGGAGTAACATTACCGTAGTTCAAAATGAATGGCAGTATGCGTGTCAGAATTGAAAGCTCTTTACGGAAAATGGAAGTTCGTGAAGTGTATGATTTTAATTTGACACGAAGGATGGCACAACAATTATCAACTAGGATGATAAAATAAATTATGTAATTATAGTAAAAGTGAGTCAATATCCTACTGTAGGTACTTTTCACAACATGTAGAGGGAGACCAAGAGATGAGTACACTAAGCAGATTCGGAAGGATGTATGTTGCAGTAGGTACTGGGAGATGAAGCAGCTAGCACAGGATAGACTAGCATGGAGAGCTGCATCAAACCAGTCTCAGGAGTAAAGGCCACAACAACAACAGCCCATAGAAACTGAGTGAGATACTATTCAAAACATGTAGCCCATAGAACATGAATGAAACATATTGTCATAATCGAAATACCAGCCGTTCACCTAATCCAAACGAGAATTCTCTACTGATTTTTATTGACATGTTTAAACTGTCTATAGCACCGGGACTCGAACCAGGATATTCTCTCTGCGCTGGATAGCCACGTGGTATCGGGCTCCTTGCCACGGTTCACGCGGCTCCACCCATCGCAGGTTCGAGTCCTCCCTCGGGCGTGGGTGTGTGTGTTGTACTTAGCATAAGTTAGTTAGAGTAAGTGGTGTGTTAGTCTAGGGACCGACGACCTCAGCTGTTTGTTTCCATAGGAAATAACACAAATTTCCAAATTTCCAGGACACTCTCTTCCGTTTGGGACATTTGCTTACACTCGTGTACAGACTTATCACTTCAACATATCACAAGGTACTCTAAATTCATTGTATCTCTTATCTCTAAAAGAAGAATTTTAGCTTTAAATGTTTATGATGATTTTGTAGAAATTTATGTCCTGTTCTCATACTAAATTGAGAAACATTATATCTTTGTGAAACACAGTTGTAGAATGTAAGCACGTTTTCAACTAGTTCTCTTCTACCACATTACGTCACCGACATGTCTTCAGTAACACACTTCTTTATCTACAAGCCTACTCTATTATTTAAAAACGTTATCTGTATATTAGACAGAACCACCCAAGAATCATCCCAACATTTTACAATGTACACGTCATCTTTTCATCCCACCATATTCGAGGATGCTGTATTTGCAACTACTGAAATTGGTTCACATATAATATGTACAGTGAAAAAGCCTTAAGGAATAAACAAAAAAGTAGCAAAATAATTATTTGCAATCATTATTTGCAAGTGGTTGGCTGTGTTATTCCTCCGTTAAAACTTATATACGGTTGCTGAAAAACAGCTATGTTCAAAATGAAATAATTTCAAATTTGATAAAAATGTGCGTAACATCCACGTTGTTCACTAATCATGAACATTTTTCGAGAAATAAACAATTATATTTTCACATTTTGTATGTAGACTCACAAATAATGTGGACAAAGGCAATATGACATTCAGTATTCAGCACAGATGTCTTTGCGCTACGGGAAATATAAGAATAAACCACACTTTCTCTATGAATCTTAAATTTTCTATCTTCTTCCAGGTGATCATACTCTATGCGTCACGAAAGAAAACAATCTGGAGTGTAGTTTCATTTCATGGTCGAATAAAAATAACTGATATAAACATGTCGCCCAGAATAACAAACGCAAGTAATGTAATTCAGTAGTATTGGTATCGAGTAGTTATAATTAATGTGCAGGTACTCACAGTGGTGCACCGTGGGCCTTATTTATCGTATGGCAGTGGAACGTGATAGCATTGCTAATGTGCTTTACGTTGAAAAACAAATTAACTCTAATCGTGGCCACGAGGTGCAAAGATGGTGCTGTACACTGTTTATATGACACTATGACGTTCATGCTGTCATTTTTCACGCCATAACATGAGTGAACAGAGTGGATATCGAGAAAAGAGACCATGCGCGGTTAGTGAAACTGTTTTATTTGAACGGCAGCAATTACAATGCTGCATTGAGGGAATATCGTCGACTGAAAGGTCTTACGAGATGCCCGATGTCACTGAATGCTTTAAAGAAGATGATAATTGTGGTATCGTCCAAAGATCGTAGTGGCACACCAAAACCAACAACGCGCATTGGTACCACAGACATTAGCGATTTCTCCCTGCAACCTGGAGAGATACTCCTGAAGATACGCCCTCTCTCCCAGCTCTTGCAGCACCATCGCACAGAGGTCGACATAGAGTCGAGCACAGAACAGCCCTCCCACCCGGCTTTTGACATCTGATGAAGAAGTCAACATCATCTAGCTAGAACACCAGTAATATTCAAGTCTTAGATGGAACTTACATTTGTAAATATTTAACTTCTACTTCAAGAGAAGAGTTTGTGATTGTGTGCACCAAGTGATGTTTTACTGTTCAAAGACAGTTCTAAATACGGGAAACATTAGCATTGCAATGGGTTGTATGAAGTCAAGTAAATCTCTTAATTATTCTTTTAATAAAGTGTACTACGGTTTCATATGCCATAGCACCAATCAGCCTCTCCAAGTAGAATCAAAGAATCCACAAGTTATGACAGGATGATTGTTATTTCGTCAGGATATAATAACAATGAAATTCGAAAACAGGAGTGAGCTTGCTGTGCCACGTGGAAGAGGAAGGTGTCCTATCCGGATGGAAGTAATTAACGAGGTTGTTGTTGCTGCACCTGACCTTGCAGCACGTGCCCCAGATATCGCTAGTGCACGGGAATTGTCCATCCCTCGATCAACATAGCGAAATGTTTTTCGATCTGGTTTACACTGGTAACCGTTCAAAATCCAGACGGTACAGCAACTACAGCCTCATGACCTGCAGCAATGGTCTGAATTCCCTCTTCTGTTTATGGCACAGATCCACGATGAAGAAATGTGGCCGGGCAATATTCTGTGGAGTAATGAGGTACATTTTAGACTAGAGGATGCATAGAAATGCCTGATTTGGAGTACTGGTAAACCACGTGTTGTGCAGCTGCCCTCGCCTTATGTGACAGTGTGGTGTGAATTCACAAGCACCTTTATTCTCGGTCGGTTTTTCTTTGAAGAAAATCCACGTAAAGAGCCTGTCAGGTGTACCACGACGTCTGCACGTTTCCGAGACCTCATTGTTCACCATGTGATTCCTTCTTTGGGAACCACTGCTATGCAGAATGAGGCAACTCCTCATGTCGTTCGCCCAGTGAAAGATCTGGTTAATGCAAGACGACTCCCAGATGCATGTCGGCAAGATCACCTGATCTGAATCCATGTCACTTTTGGTTCTGGGAATATCTAAGAGAACGCTTTTGTCAATGACACGATCAGTCTCTACGTGACCTGATGGCCACTGCACAGGAACACGTTGCTCAGGTTCCACCGGAACTACTGTGAGCAACTGTTGATCAAGTCGTTTTTTTTTATGCAGCGACTCATCGACGTCTCTGGCGCATATACTGAACAAATTTTTTGAGTGGCAGCCAATGATAAAAACATCATTACGCCTTTCCCACTTGATGATCATTTCTGCCTACGTCCCGTTACAAATCCATTACATGTGGAAAGATTTCTACACGTCTCTCTTGCATTCATAGCGCCAGACTTCCACGAGGTGACCAAATTGGAAATAATACTTTTTCAGCATAAAACGGTTCCACATTAACGCATTAGAGTATCTACCAAGTTTCGCTGTACGACAATTCCAGTCCACACTGGATCGTTGTGATTAGATGCACTTTAATTATAACCACATAGTACAAAGCGATTAAATGCCGAATGCTATTAATTACTATGCTTAGATTTATTGTGATAATCATTAGTAAAGTCAGTAAGTAATATGTAATGAAACACAGTAGCTATAGTAAATTGTTGTTGTTCTATATAGAGTTAGAAAATTATAGCTAATTTTCGGTCTTTTTTAGGTGAGCGATTTGGTGATTACACAGCTATCACTCTTGGCCACTGCTGTACGAACGTGAGTTATTTTTCTGTTATATCATTATTTTGTTAATTTTGAAGACTTTTTTGTAGTGTGTTGACCGTAGAATTTTAAGACATACCACAAAAACCTTTAATTTATTGCTAAAGGATTCCGCTGTGATCCAAGTACAGGGGAAGTTGCAGTATGACCCACCGACTAGCAATGAGAGCCGACTTTCACCGTTCTATTACTGCTAGAATGCTACTTATGTGAAGGAAGAATGAAACAAACAACACAGTCATTGGTGCTTGGTGTCGTGGAAGGAACGTTAGGAGTCAACATTTCATTGACAAGGATGACGGAGCAGGAACTCAAATTGGCGGAGGATGTAGAAGGAAATGGACTGCTTCCTGTTGTCAGAAACCGTCTTCACATTTGCTTAAGCGATTTATGACTATGGACTCGTCTTCAGGAATCTGGCGATTCAAAACCCCGTCTGGTCATCAAGATATAGGTTTTCCGCAATTTCCCTAAATCGCTAAAGGCTAGTCCTTCTGAAAGGGCACGGTCGACTTTCTTCGCAGTTCCGAGATTGTGTTCAGTCTCTTCGTGAATGGGACTTTTTTTCTGGATGACTGTACGGAGATTTTAATCCTCGCCCCCCCCCCCCCCAATTAAGACTTCTTCACTATTTTGCCTTTTCTTGGTGAGCAAAAACCTGTTTCGTGTGGAGATGTAGTTTCGAGATGAGCCTGCATGTGTGAACTTCTCGACTGCCTGCAGTAAAATGGGTGGGAAATAGTGCGAAGCTTTGTGGCAAATTTTGATTTTTCAAATTTATACTGTCAGTTTTCATTAGTGATAAAAGGAACAAGGTGCTTTGGCGAAGCATTTAGACTGCTAGCATACCTCTCATACAGGATTTGTACGTGTAGGAATGGTAACGACGTAGTCTACAAACAAGTACTACACCATTTTGGTTCGAAGGAAATGTAGTTGAAAATGGGGTCAAAGACCCTATCTGATCAACGTCCAACGTGTTTTGAAAGTTCTAGAAAGGTGGTTCAGTTCCAGAGTGATTCGAGCAAAAAGACTTGTATCGGCTCTTCACAGTGCTCCAGGAATAACCAAACACATTCCACCATCATGTATTGGAAACTGCAGTAGGCAGTTCAGAGGAATGCCTGTGAGGGGTGAGGCGGTGAAGAGTGAAACAGCCGTTCAGTTGGTTCCTATACACGCCTCATGCGTTGTCTGTGTTACTGGTCGACATAAAAATGGTGCTATATTACTAGAACCCGTTGCCAGTTTTATTGTGTTTCGTTGTTCGCCGTCTACTGGCCATGTTTTAACTGAAAAAAAATGAAATGTGTACTGTGACGAAAAAACACACAATACCAGTATCAAGAAACTAAAATGGCGTGCAAAGCTTGAGAAGGACAGTAACTTTTGTCTGATGTCTCACTGCCAAGTTACACAGGTCTATACGTAGAAAGAACTGCTACAGTATAGCTCAGAAAGCAAACGAAACAAGTAAGTATTCAGACCAACAGAAACGACAACAATTACATTTGAAATCACCTCGAGTCATACACAAGGACATTACAAACGGCGGGACATGGTTCTTAATACTTTCCACAATGAAACATTGTCTCAAAAATGGTAGAAAACCCTAAGAGATTCTGGTCGAATTTAAAGTACACCAGTGGCAAAAAACAGTCAATACCGTCACTGCGCGATAGCGATGGAAATGTCACCGATGATGGTGTCACTAAAGCGGAGTTACTAAATACAGTTTTCCCCGTAATTCCTTCACGAAAGAAGACGAAGTAAATATTCCAGAATTCGAAACCACAACATCTGTTAACATGAATGACACAAAAATAAATATCTTACGTGTTGCGAAACAACTCAAATCACTTAAGAAAGACAAGTCTTCCGGTCCAGATGGTATACCAGTCAGGTTCCTTTCAGAGCATGCAGACACAATAGCGAATTTCTCAGCAATCATATACAACCGCTCACTTGACGAAAGGTCTGCTCCTAAATTATTGAAAGTAGCACATGTCACACCAGTATTCAAGAAAGGGATTAGGAGTTACCCATTGAGTTATAGACCCATATCATTGACCTCAATTTGCAGTAGGATTTTGGAGCATATACTGTACTCGAACATTATGAATCATCTTGAAGATAATGACTTATTGATACATAACCAACACGAATTCAGAAAATATCGCTCTTGCGCAACACAGCTAGCTCTTTATTCCCATGAAGTAATGAGTGCTGTCGACAAGGGATCTCAGATCGATTCAATATTCGTAGATTTCCAGAAGGCTTTTGATACTGTTCCTCGCAAGGGACTATTAATCAAATTGTTTGCATATGGAATATCCTCTCAGTTGTGTGGTTGGATTCGTGATTTTTCCTCTCAGAGAGATGACAGTTCATAGTGATAGACGTTAAATCATCGAGTAGAACAGAAGTGATATCTGGCGTTCCGCAAGGTAATGTCATAGGCCCTCTGCTGTTCCTGATCTTCATAAATAATCTCGCTGATAATCTGTGCAGCCCCCTTAAATTATTTGCAGATGACGCTGTAATTTACCGAACAAGTAAAATCATCAGACGATCAGTTCCAATTACAAAATGATCTAGAGATAATTTCTATATGTTGCGGAAAGTGTCAATTGGCACTAAACAAAGAAAAGTGCGAGGTCATCCACATGGGTACTAAAAGAAATCCGATAAATTTTGGGTATACGATAAATCGTACAAATCTAAAAGCTGTCAATTCGACTAAATACCTAGGAATTACAATTACGCGCAACTTAAACTGAAAATACCACATAGATAATAACGTGGGGAAGGCGAAACAAAGACTACGGTTTGTTGGCAGAACACGTAGAAGATACGACAAACCCACTAAAGAGACAGCCTACATTACACTTGTCCGTGCTCTGCTGGATTAATGGTGCTCGGTATGGGATCCTTACCACTTAGGATTGACGGAGGACATCGAAAAAGTGCAAAGAAGGGCAGCTCGTTTCGTGTTATCGCGTAGTAGGGGTGAGACTGTCACTGATAAGACACGCGAGTTGGGGTGGCAGCCACTGAAACGAAGGCGATTTTCTTTGAGGTGAGATCTACTTACGAAATGTCAGTCACTAACTTTCTCTTCCGAATGTGAAAATATTTTGTTGACAGCCACCTACGTAGGGAGAAATGATCATTACAATAAAGTAAGAGAAATCAGAGCTCGAACGGAAATATTTGGGTGTTCCTTTTTCCCAAGTGCCATTCGAGAGTGGAATGGTAGAGTAGTAGTATGAAAATGGTTCTATGAACCGTCTGCCAGGCACTTAAGTGTGAATTGCCGAGTAACCATAAAGATGTAGATGTTAACAGGTTGTGTAAAAGCTACGAGCGGCAATCCATTTTCTGCAACGCGCTCTCCTGCTGCCATAAGGTTCTTGCGATAGGGCGTTCCATTCTTCCACCAGTGCGGCTGCAACTGTTTCATGGTCGTTGGTTCATGTGAACGTGGACTGGATTAAAATGAACTTAGTGTTAGACACACCCCTGAAGAGACACAGAAGGGGAGTATCACAGCAATGTTGTCTGGTGAGCCCAACGTCCAACGTATTGGAGGTGGTCAGTAGGCCCATACAGCCTTATGGTTCTCCACTTAGTAACACCTGGACCACAAAAAGAATCCTGTTTGACAATACCCTTGGGTACATTACACGTTCCCACTTCTCACTTTGTGGCGGTCGTGTCAGCATTTTCGAACATAATAGTGTTGGTGGTTCAGGTGTTACAGTGGTAAGGTACAATGTAGCATTGGTTTGCTGACATCCAAATTATTGAACACAGTAGATTCACCAGTCAACGTCATTGTGACACAGTACATATTTTCCATGTGCCGCTTTTCATAGGTGCTTTCGACCCTGATTTCATTCCTGGAGATGGAAATGCGTGACCCCAACGAACATCGCTGGTGGAGGAGCTCTTGGGACGAGAGGATATTCGAGAATGGTCTGACCTGGCCGTTCCCCGGACTTAAATCCCACAGGGAACGTTAGGGATCAGTGGGTGAGAGGTATTGCCGCACGTCCACGTGCTCCAGCGACCATCCAGCAGTTGGCAACGGTGATGGTGGAAGAAACAAACTCCGTGCCAGCTTGTGGCCAGTATGGGAGGACAATGCTGACAATGCGTTGCTGTCCGTGATAATCACACACCCTATGAAGAACCATGTCACATCTTTTATAATGTCCATCAACCGCAGTGACTTCAGTGTAATAGTTTTCCTTGAATAAAAGTGTCATTTACACTACTGGCCATTAAAATTGCTACACCAAGAAGAAATGCAGATGATAAACGGGTATTCATTGAACAACCATTTTATACATGAACTGACATGTGATTACATTTTCGCGGAATTTGGGTGCAGAACAACCAACTCCGGCCGTAATAACGGCATTGATTCGCCTGGATATTGAGTCAAACAGAACTTGGATGGCGTGTACACGTACAGCTGCAAATGCAACTTCAACACGATACCACAGTTCATCAAGAGTAGTGACTGGCATATTGTGACGAGTCAGTTGCTCGGCCACGTTTTCAATTGGTGAAAGATCTGGAGAATGTGCTGGCCAGGGTAGCAGTCAAACATTTTCTATATCCAGAAAGAGCCGTACAGGACTTGCAACACGCGGTCGTGCATTATCCTGCAGAAATGTAAGGTTTCGCAGGGATCAAATGAAGGTAGAGCCACGGGTCGTAACACATCTCAAATGTAACCTCCACCTCCGTGGCGTCAATGCGAACAAGAGGAGACCGAGACGTGTAACCATCAGGCCGAGTGATACGCCAGCATGGCGATGACGAATACACGCTTCCAACGTGCGTTCACCGCGATGTCACCAAACACGTATGCGACCATCATGATGTTGTAAACAGAACATGATTTCATCCGAAAAAATTACGCTTTACCATTCGTGCACCCAGGTTCGTCGTTGAGTACACCATCGCAGGCGCTCCTGTCTGTGATGCAGTGTCAAGGGTAACCGCAGCCATGGTCTCCGAGCTGATAGTCCATGCTGCTGCAAACGTCGTCGAACTGTTGGTGCAGATGGTTGTTGTCTTGCAAACGTCTCTATCTGATTACTCAGGGATCGAGACGTAGCTGCACGATCCGTTACAACCACGCGGATAAGAATCCTGTCATCTCGACTGCTAATGATACGAGGCCGTTGGGATTCAGCACGGCGTTCTGTATTACTCTCCTGAACCCACCGATTCCCTATTCTGCTAACAGTCATTGGATCTCAACCGACGCGAGCAGCAATGTGGCGATGCGGTAAACCGAAATCGCAATAGGCTGCAATCCGAACTACATCACAGTCGGAAACGTATTTCTCCTCCTTACACGAGTCGTCACATCAGCGGTTCACCAGCCAACGCCGGTCAACTGCTACTTGTGTATGAGAAATCGGTTGGAAACTTTCCACATGTTAGCACGTTGTAGGTGTCGCAACCGGCACCAACCTTGTGTGAATACTCTGAAAAGCTAATCATTTCCATATCACAGCATCTTCTTCCTGTCGGTTAAATGTCACGTCTGTAGCACGTCATCTTCGTGGTGTAGCAATTTTAATGGCCAGTAGTGTATACTCGTCTTACTGTGTATTTCTTTCAGTTACTTTCTGTATTCTAGTGTAGCAATTCTTTCTACGTATGCTCAAAATTTCAGAGAGCGATATTACTTGGCAGTGGCACATCATCCTACAGTTACTTTCGATTTTAAGCTTCGCACATCAGTGTATTTATCCATTAGCTACTAATACCATGTGGAATTTAATCTACACTCCTGGAAATTGAAATAAGAACACCGTGAATTCATTGTCCCAGGAAGGGGAAACTTTATTGACACATTCCTGGGGTCAGATACATCACATGATCACACTCACAGAACCACAGGAACATAGACACAGGCAACAGAGCATGCACAATGTCGGCACTAGTACAGTGTATATCCACCTTTCGCAGCAATGCAGGCTTCTATTCTCCCATGGAGACGATCGTAGAGATGCTGGATGTAGTCTTGTGGAACGGCTTGCCATGCCATTTCCACCTGGCGCCTCAGTTGGACCAGCGTTCGTGCTGGACGTGCAGACCGCTTGAGACGACGCTTCATCCAGTCCCAAACATGCTCAATGGGGGACAGATCCGGAGATCTTGGTGGCCAGGGTAGATGACTTACACCTTCTAGAGCACGTTGGGTGGCACGGGATACATACGGACGTGCATTGTCCTGTTGGAACAGCAAGTCCCCTTGCCGGTCTAGGAATAGTAGAACGATGGGTTCGATGACGGTTTGGATGTACCGTGCACTATTCAGTGTCCCCTCGACGATCACCAGAGGTGTACGGCCAGTGTAGGAGATCGCTCTCCACACCATGATGCCGGGTGTTGGCCCTGTGTGCCTCGGTCGTATGCAGTCCTGATTGTGGCGCTCACCTGCACGGCGCCAAACACGCATACGACCATCATTGGCACCAAGGCAGAAGCGACTCTCATCGCTGAAGACGACACGTCTCCATTCGTCCCTCCATTCACGCGACACCACTGGAGGCGGGCTGCACGATGTTGGGGCGTGAGCGGAAGACGGCCTAACGGTGTGCGGGACCGTAGCCCAGCTTCATGCAGACGGTTGCGAATGGTCCTCGCCGATACCCCAGGAGCAACAGTGTCCCTAATTTGTTGGGAAGTGGCGGTGCGGTCCCCTACGGCACTGTGAAGGATCCTACGGTCTTGGCGTGCATCCGTGCGTCGCTGCGGTCCGGTCCCAGGTCGACGGGCACGTGCACCTTCCGCCGACCACTGACGACAACATCGATGTACTGTGGAGACCTCACGCCCCGTGTGTTGAGCAATTCGGCGGTACGTCCACCCGGCCTCCCGCATGCCCACTATGCGCCCTCGCTCAAAGTCCGTCAACTGCGCATATGGTTCACGTCCACGCTGTCGCGGCATGCAACCAGTGTTAAAGACTGCGATGAAGCTCCGTATGCCACGGCAAACTGGCTGACACTGACGGCGGCGGTGCATAAATGCTGCGCAGCTAGCGCCATTCGACGGCCAACACCGCGGTTCCTGGTGTGTCCGCTGTGCCGTGCGTGTGATCATTGCTTGTACAGTCCTCTCGCAGTGTCCGGAGCAAGTATGGTGGGTCTGACACACCGGTGTCAATGTGTTCTTTTTTCCATTTCCAGGGGTGTATATTGGTGTGGCCGAGCGGTTGTAGGTGCTTCAGTCAGGAACCGCGCGACCAGTACGGTCACAGATTCGAATCCTGCCTCGGACATGGGTGTTAGATTTAAGCAGTTCTAAGTCTAGGGTACCGATGACCTCAGCTGTTATGTCCTATTGTGCTTAGAGCCATTTGAATCATTTTGAACAAATGTTGGTGCATGTCCGTGGCACTGTGACTAGTTTTTCCTACTTGAATGACATTCTGTGTCCCTTTCTGCAAGACACATCAGACCTCATTTTTCAGCAAGATAATACACGGCCGCATGTTGCTGCACGAACACGTGTCTTTTGGCGTCGCAGGGTGCCAGCCCTTTGCCCTGGCCCCATTTGCCACCCGCCTGGATAACCGTGTGTGTTGAAGCGACGCTTCCGGGACGGAGAGATGAGCTTGCCCCGCATGGAATGCGCCCGACGGATCAGTGACGTGACCCATGGTTTCTAGGCGTTTTCCCACATGCAAGTGTGTGAATACCGGGCTAGTACGCCAGTCCCGCTTCAGTTAGACGATTCGCTACCGCTGAGAGCACTTTCGCTCACTTTCACATTAAAAACACTACACGCGGTGAGGTGGGGTCCATATATTCAGTCTCAGAGTGTAAGGAGGAAGGGCATCCGGTCACCCCTTAAATGAACCATGCCAAATCCGTTGGTAATAACCATACAGATCCTGCTCTGTTGCGGGAAGAAGAAACACGTACAAAAATGGAAGAATTAGTTGTCTAAGTCAAACTACATTTCTCATTGCAACAAAATGTCACCAGAATGAAAAACTTAAACTCAACCAAAGTGTAATGGTATGAGCGGGGAGGAAGTGGTAAGGTGCAGGATCGAAATTACTTTACACATTTTACAATAAAATAATCGCCGCGCGAGATTAGCCGTGCGGTCTCAGGCGCTGCAGTCATGGACTGTACGGCTGGTCCCGGCGGAGGTTCGAGTCCTTCCTCGGGCATGGGTATGTGTGTTTGTCCTTAGGGTAGTTTAGGTTAAGTACTGTGTAAACTTAAGGACTGATGACCTTTGCAGTTATGTCCCACAAGTTTTCACATACATTGGAACATTGGAATAAAATAATCAAGCGAAGACTGGGTTTTAATATTAAAGCCCAAAACTTAGTTTTCTTGCACAATTAAGCGCCACATATCTTTACTTCATATTACAATTTCTAATGCGCCATGCTACAAGTGCAATGGCTGAAGTTTTTGTTGGCAACGCACATGAAATCAAATTACAAGTTTCACACATTGACTATAACTATAACTAGGATGGAAGATGTAAAAACTGACATCAGTTTCATAAAGCTTAGGTAACAATTGTACAAGTTAAAGAATGAGTTACCAAATTTAGGTGAGCTGTCGGAAACTTCCACGTAATTCAACTCCAGAAGAATGAAGTTGCAGTTACCATATAAATTGTTAAAACTTGCAAAAGTCGTTACAGCAAGGTTCACTGTAGAGAACAGATTTTAAAAAGAGCAACGATAATTATACACAGCTTCGGCTCGTAAAACCTTTAAATGTTAAGTATTAAATACAGAAATACCTGATAATGTAAATCTCAGTCACAGCCTATTTCAAACGGTATCTACCGATAGGTGCTTGTGCGTCCCATTAGAAACACTTGTAGTTCCAAGATAACAGAAGTGAGCGATTTTCTGTAACTGACACCAATTAATAATTGCCATCGACTAGCTTAGAGCATAAGTTCAAAAACTGACTAGCTTGGAACACGACAAAGTAATACCCAAATTACTTAAGAGGTCGGCTCTAAAAAATAAAACACACGTACAAGTACCTCTGTCAAAGGGCTGCTTCCTGCATTTTTACAGAACGTCAGTTATCAAGGTGGCCTTTACAATGAGTTAACAAAGAAGAATATTTGGGTAGGAATAACTGAAACATAGATTTGTAACCACAAGCAACTAATATAGCGAAAGCATGAGGGATGACACTTACGCAGTTGTTAGGTGTATTAACCATTGATCTGAATATTAACAGAACACCACTAGCTTGAGGTCACAACACTGTTCGAACATTGACTTGAGAATAGAAATAGTTCGTCGTTTGGATGTAACCAGGTCGCGGGAACAGAGTAAGTAGTACAAAAATTCTCATCGCTTCCTAGAGGTGAATAAACTCACCGGCACAAAGCTTAGCTTTCCAGACCAGCTGGAATTACCAAGGAGGCGACGAAATACCATAATAAGAATAATATCTCTCCCTCCTTCCTAATTCCTGCTCTTGTCCACAATAAGCAAAGTCTCTTCTGAAGATCTGAGAGAAGTAAGAGTACAATAAACTTTTTAGTTTAACTCTATTTTCTTGTAAAATTGGCTCCAGTTTTCTTGTCTAGGGCCTGATTCTTTAAGCTGAAATTCGCGCATTTTAGGTCCTCGTGGATGAATTGATGTAAATAATTTTGAAGATTGTTACAGAATTTTTGTTTTTACTTTAGTATATTTTGTCACATTTTAGTATCTCATAGAGTCTTTCGAATTTTTACCTTAACAAAGTCGAAATTACATTGTTCGCCCAAAACACAAAAATATGTTCGACCACATCCGAGGCATGGTTACTATTATTGGACTCCGCGATAATAACCATATTCCAAAGGGTTTACTATTTCTCTTGACAAATGAATTTCTATTAATTTCGATTATTATTTCGTGAATGGATCCAGAAGTGAACATAGTAAACACTACTAGATTGTGTAATTAATAACATAAATTTTAAGTCTGCCAAATAATTCGTAATTTCAGATGTTTCTAAATAACTAATTTTAACTGTGCTAGTACTTACCGATTGTATAATCGAAAATAAAGTAATCCCTTTTCATAAAATTTAGATTGAAATACATTGTGTATAAAATTATATTAAAGTTTTCAGAAAAGCAGCTAATACTGACCTGTGCAAAATTCTACTACTGTTCAGGAAAAGTAATGCTAGACGAGGATGTCCCGTTAAAACTCCCATAACAGTCTGCCACGATGTCACCAATTCATTGTAGGTTCCATAAGAGTCTGCTGTACATAATTGCAAAGCAGAACACAGTCTGCTGATCTGCTCTTCAGGATGGTAACAGACATTTTCTAGACACGGATGGTTCTAGCACTCGCTCACTCAAAATGATAAACCTTTCCTGTGCCTGACTGTGGGTAGGTTTAAGCTCCTGGTGCGCTATTCCTAGCGTTCTTCTTTGGTTTTGGGTAGTTGTGCTTCGCTTCTTGGATATTCTTCTTTTGAGGATGTCTGCTAGGTCTTCCTCAGGCTGGTGGGATAGATTTGTGTTCCCTCAGCAGGTTAGGCCAGCGCGTGGTTGTCCTACGGTGGATCTGCTGGCCCGAGTCTTTGATGAGCCGGTTTTCGGTGTTTTTCGTCTTCGCGTAGAACTGGCGTGCTGTCTGCTTGTACCTATCTCGCAGTAGCGGGATGCCAGTATCTTAGTGTAGCATTTGAGTGCTACATCGTCTCGGAAGGCGCAGAGCGAGCTTGAGAGCCCGGTTTTGCACCCTCTGCAGCGTCCCGATTTTGGTGTCGGCCACGTTTTCCCAAACTACCGCCGCGTATTCTGACAGTGGCCTGATTAGCTTCAGGTATTGTGTGACGCCGTGGTGCGGAGGCAATGAGAACGACGGGTTGAGCTGAGAGCATAGTGCGCGAAGTCGCTCTATTGCTTTGCCATAGATGACTCTTATGTGCTGGAGCTATGTCAGTCTTTGGTACAGAGTGACTCCAAGGCAGTGACCGGTCTTGTCCCATGGAATGGGGCCTCCCACTATGGTAACCGGCGACAGGTCATGTGGCAGCAAATTTCTTGAGAACACCACTGCCTAGTTCTTGGCAGCATTGTATGTCAGCCGCCATTTGTTTGACCACGTTCCGAGCGCTTCGCAGCCGAGTTGCAGCAGTCTTCTTACTTCTGCAGCTTTCATACTTCACACGAGTAGCGCAGTGTCATGGGCATATAGGACCAATTTCAAGCTCATCACCCGCAGGAGTACAACAGGGGCCTAAGCACTGATCCCTGTGGCACTCCCGTTCGAATCGGACGCAGCGTCAATCTTCCGCCATCAGGGCGGTCGCGGAATGTTTGTCCAGAGAGGCTGGAGCGGATCAGTACTCCACGTGGCGTCGGTATCCCGTGCACAAACAGTATTTACACGAGGCCGTAGTGTCACAAGAAGTCGAAGGCCCTGGAAACATCGAGTAGCACCGCCACAAGGTACGTTCGCGCCTCCGTTACGCACATGGCTTCTACCAGCTGCCTCAGCAGGTGGTGGGTGGTGGAATATCCGCTTCTGATCCCGAACTGCTAGTCGGGGATGAGGAACTGTTCTTCGACGTGACGCAGCAACCTCTTTATGTAGAGTCTGTCGAATACCTTCGATAGGGATGAAAGCAGACTAATGGGGTATTCAGAATGAGATTTTCACTCTGCAGCGGAGTGTGCGCTGATATGAAACTTCCTGGCAGATTAAAACTGTGTGCCCGACCGAGACTCGAACTCGGGACCTTTGCCTTTTGCGGGCAAGTGCTCTACAAACTGAGCTACCGAAGCACGACTCACGCCCGGTACTCACAGCTTTACTTCTGCCAGTATCCGTCTCCTACCTTCCAAACTTTACAGAAGCTCTTCTGCGAACCTTCTCTTCGCAGAAGAGCTTCTGTAAAGTTTGGTAGGTAGTAGACGGATACTGGCAGAAGTAAAGCTGTGAGTACCCGGCGTGAGTCGTGCTTCGGTATCTCAGTTGGTAGAGCACTTGCCCGCGAAAGGCAAAGGTCCCGAGTTGAGTCTCGGTCGGGCACACAGTTTTAATCTGCCAGGAAGTTTAATGGGGTATTTGTTGGTGGGCAGACGATCATCTTTTTTTGTCTTCAGCTCTGGCACGACTTCCGCATGCTTCCATACGGAAGGGAAGACTCCAGTCCGGAGGATACTGTTCAAGATGGTGGTCAGGGTCCGGTGAGCTCCAGCCGGCAGGTTTCGTAAGAGAAAGCTGCCAATTCCATCAGTTCTTCCTGCCTTTCTGAAGTACAGCGACCGCAGCTGTTGTACTACTTCCTCTTCCTCGATGGGTGCGATTGCATTCGCTTGCCTCTCTGACAGGTACGTTGGAAGTTCTTCATCCACACGTCGGATGTGATCCAGGTCCACGCCGTCCTATAACTGTTAAGTTCTCCGCGAAAGTGTCTGTCAATACGCTGGCCTTCTCGTCTGGGTTGCAGACGTAGTTCTGTCCGACCTGTAGTGGCGGGATACGCTGCCGCCGGCGAAGGGACGTTTTCACTACTCGACATGCGCTACCGTCCTCTGGGTTTAGGGAGGCGACCAGGCCAGCCCAATCCCGGTTCCTATGGTCTTCCACCGCCGCCTTGATTTCGTACCTCATTTGATTTAAGCGGCGCTTGGTAGCGTAAGCTGGCACTTTCGGAAGGTCCTGTTCTTTTCCCTGATGGCTTCTAGGATGTGAGGAGGGAATTTACGGGAGTGGTCCCGCGCTTCTGCTGCTTGTAGAAGTCGGCGGTTCATGGATTCAAGAGTGGCGTTGGCACCCTCGGTGTCACGGTCGGGCAGGTCATCCAGCATGTCGAGAGCTTCGTTCTCGAAGCGCTGTAAGGCCATCTCCTTGTAGCAGCGGCGGCGGTCGGGTAGTACAGTGCCTACGATGTCAATCTCGTACAAAACTGGCAGATGGTCCGATGATACGGCGCAATGAGTTGTGGTGGCCGTATGTTGCTCGACGGCTTTAATGAGCTGAGATCAAGTTAGCATGGCTAACCTCTGGCACAGTATGCGGGGTCGAACGGCCCTAATATGAGGTGCAGTTCTGGTGGGCGGCGCGCAGGAGACGGCGACCGCTAACATTTGTGAGGCGATAGTTCCACTGTGTGTGCTTTGCGTTAAAGTCACCCGCAATGAAGATCCTCCTCCTCCATGCTTGCTTCAATGCTTCAATATCAGCAGCCTCCAAGGTACCTCTCGGTTGTCGGTATGCCGCAATGAGGATGATCTGACCGACCGTGGTGTCGACAGCGACTCCTGTTGCCTCCATGATGTCCAGTGCAGGAGGATGCACCAAGTGCTGTTCCAGCGAACTCTTAATGTATACGGCAGCCTGTCGTTTCGGTAGCATTCGTAGTTTGCGGCTCGCACGTTGCCTCCAGCTTTGAGGGGAGTTTCGCACATGGGGCAGATGTCGATTCTCTCGTCGTGAAGGAATTGCTGCTGGGGACAGAGACTGGTTGCGTTGAAACCGCAGACTGTGAGACCATGGATATGACGATTATCCACGACCGTTCTTCAAGGGAACGGCGCTGGCCTGGAGGGCTGCCGTCACCAGGACTGTCCGTTGCTGTAGGAGATAGTTGAGTGATCTCAGGAGTGATCGGAGTTCTCCGGTGTCTTCTCTCTGGGCAGGGGCAGCCATGGTGGCGTGGTCTGTGGTCGCAGCAGCGCACCGCGACTGGGTTGCCGCTGCTGGCTGTCGTGTGGATTTTGCGGACAGCGGTGTGCTGTCTGCGGAGCAGCTACTTCTTGCTCTGGCCGTTCCTCGGTTGCTACGGTAAGCTGCAGCTGTCGGTGTGGGTCTGCGACGAGTGCTTCTCCTCTGACGGCATCCACGAAACTGTTGCCAGGCCGCACGTTCTTAGACCGTGCTGCCTTTCCTCGCTGATTGTGGTTGGACTTCTTGAAAGCCTTGCAGCCCCTACAGCTTGCCACATGAGGCTCACTGCAGTTCCGGCATAGTGGCGCGTCTTCTCTCTTCAGAGAGAACTCTTTGCTCTGGTGAGAGCCTGCGCATTTGAAGCAGCGAGGCTGCATGAAGCAATACTGGACCACGTAGTCTAGGCCCTCGCACGAATAGCACTGAGGCCGCCTTCTCTTAGCTCGGAGCAGCTCGACTGTCACTCGTACTGGGGCAACGTGCTGCAGCTGGAAAATCTTAAAATTTTCAACGTCGTCGGCCAGGACAACACAGAATAGAGGCGTGTCCGTGTGCGTCGTCGGAGATTTCATCAGGCTCGTCGATCGGACACCACAGCCCATCGCCTCCAGTTCTTCCTTCAGGTGGCTGGACTCCATCTTCATTGGAATGCGGCGTGTGACCACCTTGAGGAGTTTGGGCGCGTCCGCATAGTGCGTGTAGCAATTTGTTGCTAGCGCACTGGAGCAGATGTAATGTCGATGGATTGCTCATGCGCTGCCTGCGATATGTAAGGTATAAGAGAATGTCAGACCAGAGAGCAGTGTTGACTGAAGTGGGAACTGTGTAGCATTAGGAGTAAGTAGTAGCTAGCAGTCTGGTGTATCGTGTTGGCTGGGCCGGTCGTGGGGAGCGATGGCGGAACCTAAGCGATATAATATATACTATTGTTATGCCAAGCCCCATGTAAATGTTTTTAAAAAATCTCTTAATAATAATCTTTGTTATAAAAAATTAACTTTTGATAATAATTTACCTCAATTTAAAGAACTTGCTAATTTCTCCAATCCATGGTCATCCCGTTTATTGTAAAGAAAAATCACTTGTTTCTTTTTATACATGACAAATCTATCGGCCGGAATTGGACAGAGCTGTGCCATAAAAATTTCTTATTGAAGCAGATATATACGCGGTATCCGGCGACCTTACTGGGGTAAGAATTTTCAATTTATCCAGAATGATCTTTCAGGGCCATGACGCAGCGCTGCTGACGTCCAAAATTCACCTGTTTAAATTCACAGTCTTTATTGAAAGGTTATACGTGAGCGACAGTTTTATTGAGAAGTTAGTCACATTATACTAGTGCTAGGTTACGAAATTTTACTGTTGGGAGGTTTCGGAACATTTCTGTTGGGAGGTTACAC
The DNA here is from genome assembly GCF_023897955.1 of Schistocerca gregaria. Lineage (NCBI taxonomy): Eukaryota > Metazoa > Arthropoda > Insecta > Orthoptera > Acrididae > Schistocerca > Schistocerca gregaria. Next base: position 926,018,511 of record NC_064921.1, on the reverse strand, counting down.
TAAATGTGAATATTATTAATATTATTTTATTGTGGGGAGAATGCACTTTGACCATAGCAGTGTGCTTTTCATTTTTTTAAAAAAAAAATCTGTATTCAGTCCAATAATATCATACATGACAACACACCACCTTATACATTAGTGGGTCTTAACATCCACAACACAATTCAGTGATATTTAGCAGCACTTTCTAATTCTAGTTTTAACCTACTTACATGCTAGAGGAAATGATAAGTTAGTTGTTCAATACGTAAGAACTAATCTCTACCCTAATCTAACTATTCTAGAAGCTACTTCCTGCAGCGTTAGAGGCGTGCCAGTTAATGAATAAACCTACTTTTTTTAGCCATTCCCACCGAGCTAATCCCAGGGGGCGTGCCCCTGGCAACGGGCTGGCTTTTAGGAATTCGCTGCAGGTTCTGTCTGGAGATGTCCTGATCTACTTCCTACTGAAAATTATCTATCTACTAGCCCATTATCGGTATGCAGTTGTCAAGTTCAAGATATTTGAGCACCTTCCCCTGTTCCAGGACGTGGCGGATTCCTACTGTCACGGCGAATGGCCAATCAACGCCCTGGCGGAATGGGATAAGTCGCATTAAGTCATGTCGTGATCAATAGTTCATATGTTTTGCCTTCCATATTCTCGCAGGACGTTTGCCGATACCTCGCTGGCAAGGCGGTTTATGATCTCAAATGTGGTCGGGTTCCTGATTAAGTGAAACGCGTCATTGTTTGCTAGATGGTGACTTAGCTCAGTGGCTTCGTCATCGAAGATAGGGCACTCGTAGATCACGTGGTCCGGAGTGGCCAATTCAGCTCAGCAGTCACACAAGGGGGTAGCCCTTTTTTCCGAACCGGCAAAAATATGTCATGACCTGTGAGGAAGTGCAGTAGTCATTTACTTGGTTGGAAATGCGAGAGTTGGAGACGTTCTTTGATGTTCGGGAGTAGTTCGTAAGTCCTTCTGCCTGTCTGCTCTCTGTCCCAGAGTTCTTGCCATAGCTCTTTTCTTCTTCTTTTAATTACAAACTTATCACCCCCTCCCCCCCCCCGCCCCCACTGCCCCCCCCCCCCCCCCGCATCACTAAAAATGCTCTCAGTTTTTTCTAGTTCTCCCCTATTTACCCAATACCAGGCCGCCTGTTCCCAAATTTTGATATCCAGGGACACACTCCCATGTGTATCTGTAGTGCCCCTCTCTGAGATGTTCTGTATGTTCCAATGGAACGTAGAAGCATATTGCGCTGCACCCTCCTCACGGCTATAGCAGGCACGACCTTCTTGAACCTGTGTGCCCAGACTCCGGATCCGTAACCCACGATGGAAGCAAGAATGGTGTTATGGTATAACTTTAAGAGTTCTGGTGGAAGGTGAAATCTTCTAATGATCTTTGAGTTGACGCTTCGATGTTCTTAGCAAAACTCCATCTTTCATCAATTATCACTTCCAGATACCGGGCCTCGCGACACCGAATTACTGGTGAGCCCCCGATCCTCACTGTTGGATTTCTGGCCAGTTGGCCTTTCAGTAGTATGTCGACTTGTTAGGCGCTATGGTCATTTTCGTTTGTGGCGCCATTGCGTGAGAATAGTTAATGCAGTGTGCTTCCAGCTTGGGACGATAAATCCCTCTTCACCTTTTTTCCGATTAGGAGCACGCGCAGCAACTTCCTTCTGACCCTCTCCTTTGACCGCAGCTTACTACTTGGAGATTGCGGTGTGGAGTCTTCTTCATCAGATGCGGCTCTGCGTTTCCGCGATGGCCGCCAGGAGTTCAAGTGTTCGCGATATTCTAGGGGCATACCCTTAGGGAAAAATCCCTGTAGGATCTCAGCGTATCAGCCCCATCCTGTGTGGATGTTTCTGTCGTATCGGCATTCGGTGAGGTAGGCTGTGCTCTGCGTGCGGCTCACGGGCTGCGGCCTGCCACAACGATTTTCACGTCCCCATCTTGACGGAAGAGGTGGCCTCCCGCAGCCATGGCAGCGTTGCACACATCGGCAGAATGTGTACAGTTGCACTGGACGCGTACGTGCGCAGATGTAGCTGTGTCCGTTTTATGGGCTCGCGATCTTCCATCGACGAGCTTCTAGTAATGGCAAGCCAGACTATTCTACTACTCGTTTAACGGCCAGCTCAGACACACCACAGCTCTCGAAGAGAAAAAACAGGGTAATGCGCAGGAACCCAAATAGTCTCCCGCTCGCTGTAGAAGAAACCCTCTGCCACGGAAAATTTCAAGAGAACAATCGAATTATCCAAGAAGTTAGAAGGCCCATCAAAACCACTGGGAAGGATCTTGATAAAAGCAAGTCAGACGGCTCACGAAGGATGAATGTTTAAAAAAAGTTTGAACGATAACGGGGCTCGGAAGTATCTGGACTATGCAGTAATGAGCAGTGCGGCTGCTTTATTTACCATAGGCTACTGAGCGCCACGGACCGGCGCTCTATTTTGGTGGCTGAAAGGGCTGAACGCGAGCGGCGGCGGGTATTCAGCGACAAGATTGTGAGTGCGACCTCCATTAACCTTGATCGAGGTTTACGCCGGCCTGAGTGTAATCAGGGCGTCCACGCTTTGTCGCGGAAGCTCTATTAACTCGTCACTCAGCGCGGTCTCGCTCCGCAAATAAGGGCACCGCACCGGCGCTGGAAATTGACTCCGCTCGCGGCTATCACAAGAGCTGCCGACCGAGCCACACCCACAAAGACGGCAAACTTCCTTAGGCCGCCGTGCGGTCTGCAGTGTTGTTCAGCCTTCGTCAGCATCCTTCTAATTACGGTCATGCCACTCGTTTTCCACGAGTTGTTGTATGGGGTCCATTTTTTTTTTCTTTTCTTTGGAGAATACCTGAACGGTCCCCTCAAGGGCCAATAAGATTACCATTGTAAATTTTGTGTTTACATCATTCTTTCTAATTTCTTTTAATATTTTTGCCCCGAGTTTATGTAAAACATATCGTAGCGCCTTTACAGCTTTTCCTTCATTTATAACTCGTTTCTGTTTCTTACACTACTGGCCATTAAAATTGCTAAACCACGAAGATGACGTGGTACAGACGCGAAATTTAACCGACAGGAAGAAAATGCTGTAATATGCAAATGATTAGCTTTTCAGAGCATTCACACAAAGTTGACGCCGGTGGCAACACCTACAACGTGCTGATAAGAGAAAAGTTTCCAACCGATTTCTCATACACAAACAGCAGTTGACCGGCGTTGCCTAGTGAAACGTTGTTTTGATGCATCGTGTGACGGGGACAAATGCTTACCATCACGTTTCCGACTTTAATAAAGGTCGGATTGTAACCAATAGAGATTGCGGTTTATCGTATCGCGACATTGCTGCTCGCGTTGGTCGAGATCCAATGACTGTTAGCAGAATATGGAATCGGTGGGTTCAGGAGGGTAATACGGAACGCCGTGCTGAATCCCAACGGCCTCGTATCACTAGCACTCGAGATGACAGGCATCTTTTCCGCATGACTGTAACGGATCGTGCAGCCACGTCCCAATCCATGAGTCAACGGATGGGGACGTTTGAAAGACAATAACCATCTGCACCAACAGTTCGACAACGTTTGCAGCAGCATGGAATATCAGCTCGGAGACCATAGACGCGGTTACCCTTGACGCTGCATCACAGACAGGAGCTCCTGCGATGGTGTACTCAACGACGAACCTGGGTGCACGAATGGCTAAACGCATTTTTTCGGTTTAATCCAGGTTCTGTTTACAACATCATTTTGGTTGCATCCGTGTTTGGCGACATTGCGGTGAACGCACATTGGAAGCGTGTATTTGTCATCGCCATACTGACGTATCACCCGGTGTGATGGTATAGGGTGCCATTGGTTATACGTCTCGGTCACCTCTTGTTCGCTTTGACGTCACTTTGAACAGTGGACGTTACAACTCATATGTGTTACGACCCGTGGCTCTACCCTTCATTCGATCCCTGCGAAACCCTACATTTCAACAGGATAATGCACGACCGCATGTTGCAGGTCCTTCACGGGCCTTTCTGGATGCAGGAAATGTTCGATTGCTCCCCAAGCCAGCACATTCTCCCGATCTCTCACCATTGGAAACGTCTGGTCAATGGTGACCGAGCAACTGGATCATCACAAAACGCCTGTCACTACTCTTGATGAACTGTGGTATCGTGTTGAAGCTGCGTGGGCAGCTGTACCTGTACATGCCATCCAAGCTCTGTTTGACTCAATGCTCAGGTGTATCAAGGCCGTTATTACGGCCAAAGGTGGTTGTTCTGGGTACTGATTTCGCAGGACCTATGCACCCAAACATCGTGGAAATGTAATCACATGTCACTTCTAGTGTAATATACTTGTCCAATGAATACCCGTTTATCGTCTGCATTTCTTCTTGGTGTAGCAATTTTAATGGCCAGTAGTGTACTATGTATTCCCGCCATACTGTCAAACTTTTTCTGTTTCTTGTACCTCTGATTTTCATAACCACTGCACGAATTACTTTCTATTAGCCTAGTATTTTATCATTTTCATTGCCGTTTTTTTTTTCTTTTTTCCCAAGCATATTTGGTTGTTAGTCTTCCTGCAGCTTTTTCTATAGCCAAAAAGAAAAAATGTTCGTCTTTATTAGTGCTACCTCTCCTAGACTAGTGATAAGTTTTATTAGCATTTGTTGTGAAGCCATAGGGCAACTATGACACGATGTCAATACTGAAATTATGCGCAACAGGTAACTACCTGTATTAATCATATAGCATGCATGGGAAAATTCCGAACATTGGTAGGTCAGACATTTGCCAAGTAATATAAAATGGTGAATCGATATAGAGTAGCTAATAGGGTCGCAAATTTTTCGGATCCGTTGTCTTACTCATCGTATTGGGTTGGTTCATAACTTCGTAGTGTTTTTTCATAGGTTCAATAACAGCAACAGATAAACGTAACAGAGAACGTTGTCATCAATAATATGAAGGGCTTATTTGAATACTGGTACAAGTCCATTTTTGTTCATTCAGAAATACAGAGTCCTAAAGTTAAATGAGCGCTGAAAAATCTGCAGTTGAGATACCTGAAATAGTCAAGTATATATACTTGAATATTTCCATTTTTGTTCATTCAGAAATACAGAGAAATTTATGACTCTGTATTTCAGAATGAACAAAAATGGACTTGTACCAGTATTCAAATAAGCCCTTCATATATTCCCTTCGCTATTTACAACAGCCTGCTAACGTCGGGGTAAGTTTTCGATTCCGTGATTGTACAAGTCACTCAGTTTTTGGGCGTTCGGAGGGCTCGTTCATTCGGAAAGAAAGTTGCTTGAAATTTGTTCGACAGAAACTGAAAAAAGTGAAAATCTCAGGGAGTAATACAGGGTGAATAAGGTGGGTGAGAGATGACTTCCCAAACCATCGCCTGTCAGTTTAGAGCAGAATGCGTACCATCTCTTCTAGGAGTCTTTTTGGTCATTTCTGTTGGACTGCGTCCTCAAGACGTCTCAGTTGTTAACAATAAATATCGGCAGTGATGGTTACTTCTAGGTGAATCAGTTCGTAGTACACCACTCCGTCGTTGTTCCATCAGATGCATAATATTATCAAAACATTCAAATGTGTGTGAAGGCTTATGGGACTTAACTGCTAAGGTCATCATTGCCTAAGCTTACACACTACTGAACCTAAATTATCCTAAGGACAAACACACACACCCATGCCGGAGGGAGGACTCGAACCTCCGCCAGGACCAGCCGCACAGTCCATCGCTGCAGCGCCTGAGACCGCTCGGCTATTCCCGCGCGGCCATAATATTATCTTTTTGTGGATGGGCGCAGGTCTTTGTACGAGAGTTGCTACTTTTTTCGGACTCAATCATTCCTTTGCTTTCCCTTAAGTTAGAATAAAGACACAATTTCTCGTCACCGTTATCGAACAGCTTAGGAATCGCCGGTTTTGTTCACGAGCCTGTTGACGACGGGCAAGCATACGGCCACCGGCTGATTTTGTGATTTTGGCTTAGAGCATATACTTAATATTTGTACTTTCTCCATTGCATTCAAATGTTGCACGATGTGGTATGTTGACAGTTCATTACATTTACCAGTTCTTAAGTAAACTGACGTGGATCGCTGTGGATTAGTGCGTTTAAATGATCTTCATTAAACCCGGAAAGTCTTCCCTAACGTAAAGAGTCATTAATGTCAACAACATCCTCCTTAAAAAGAGAAAACTATTTTATTGCCATGTTCTCTGCAATGGCATCATCCCCATACACGATGCAAACGTTTCTGGCTGCCTTCGCTACTTTCACCCGTCTATTGAAGAGAAACTGACGAACATGTTGGAAATGTTCCGATTTCTCTACTTGGCATTCGATTTTCTAGCGTCAACAGCTCCACCCACTAGCTCCAAATGACAAAATGACAATATGTAAACTCATACAGCAACAGCGAGCTACAGATAAGAAATGACAATCGATAAATAAACCCATAGTAACCGGAATACTGCCATGCAAAACAGAAACGCTACGAATTGTGCACCAATCTAATATAAACGGCAGTCAGCTGCCCATCTTTCCAGTCGCTTGGACGTTACGCTGGTCGAGATCTTCACGATAAATGCAATCTGCGTAAGGGCGCAGTTCCGAAGACCACTCTCTGTAAAACCGAACTCAGATTCTATCGCCGGCCCTTGTGGCCGAGCGGTTCTAGACGCACACAGTTTTAATCTGCTAGGAAGTTTCATATCAGCGCACACTGCGCTGCAGAGTGAAAATCTCATTCTTCAATTTAAGTCCTGGACGAAGGCTGTTTTGCCGGTGTACACGAATGTTCTGTTACTGCAAGTAATGTTCAGTAGTTACGGATCCAACTGATTTTGGCATTAAGTGATGCGAGATGGGTACTGGAACATTGCTGGGCACAACTCAAAACCACGTAAATGTGGGCTTACGTCGTTTTGCAAATTTTCGATTCAGTTATGATACACTTTTGTTTTGGTATGCATTATTCGTAGATTATAAAACATTTCAGTTCTCGCTTTTTATATAAATAAGTGATTACTTATAGTTCTTCGCGGTTTTAGTTGGCATCTGCTTTTTCTCTCATTTGGTCACATGGAGGTCACTCTATTGCCCTATTTACGGAACATAAGCATGCCTTTATGTTTCGTACGTCGAAGAAAAATGTCCGAAACATAAAAACTTGCTTATGTTTCGTAAACAGAGCGGTACTGTGGCCTGCTTGTGAACAGATGAGAGGAAACGTAGATGCCAACTTCAAACTCGAGGAACTGTGAGTAATAACTTATTTACATAAAAAGAGATAAATGAATTGTTTTATAATCTAGAAATAATACATGTCAAAACAAAAGTCTATCATAGCTGTGTCATTATAGATCCCACTGATGATGCCTTTAAAACGCGTTTGGGAGAATGAAATACAGTGCAGCAAGAGCAAGCGCTTTTTATTTGCAAAAGGCAGATGTCTGTGCTTGCTGCGGAGGATGGCCATGCAACTCACTCGTTTGTAAAAATATTACTTTTAAAGAATTCAAATGCTACATTGTATACATTTTCCTAAAAATAATGAAGCGTGCATATTTTTGAACAAGTGGTTGGATTTTTAAAAAAGAAGCTGAACACTTCGCTGCGCCAAATTACAGGACGTGAGCTGCAGGAGAGGACGGTCATTGTGAGAGAGACTTATGGAAAAGATGTAGGACAGAAAAAGAAGACGGGGAGGAACCTGAACCAAGCTTTGGGAAAGAGAGTGGGGGGAGGGGGGTAAAAGGCATATTAAATTAACACTGGAAGGATGTCAGGTTTCAGGGCAGACACAATGAGCTGTGACATGTGTGCTCTACAAGAGCCCCTCGGCATGGGTAAATTCTGTAGTACTTGTTATCGGATTCTGTGGTACATGACGAAGGATGATGATGATGACGATGATGATTTGAGGTGAGGGGCGCTCGACATCAAGGTCATCAGCCCCCTGGCGAAATGTGAGCATGATAATGTCACTGGTGGGGACAAAGGCTGTCCCCCCATGCGTAGCAGTTTATAATGTCATGAGTGACGAAGGACGCCCTCTTCAAAGTCGAGAGAACGACGCGTCTTGGAACACTGCAGGCAAGTCTCCTAGATGCTACCGTATCAGTTTCTTGCAGTAGTTGTTCAATCGGACGAAAATGTTAATTACAACACGTAATGACGAAGGTGCCACCTTTTCAGTTTGTGTGCTATCCGTAAAGCGGGGGATTTGAAAACAATGCAGCATTCAAACTTACTGTATACTGAAACAGCACATTTACGGACATGGATTCCTTATCAAGATTTCATCCAACAAGTCCTTTGCACAGCACATAGACACCTGTAATTGGAATAATTCAGAATTATTCAAATGCGTATGAATTCCTAAGGGAGCAAACTGCTGAAGCCATCGGTTCCTAGACTCAAATAGTACTTAAAGTAACTTATGCTAAGAACAACAGTCACACCCATGCTTGAGGGAGGACTCGATCCTCCGGCGGTAGGGTCTGCACAATCCGTGACATTGCGCCTCTGACCACCTGGGCACTCCGCGCGGCTAGAAGTAATTAAATTCTACAGATACCCGCCAGGTTAGCTGAGAGCGCTATTGCGCTGCTTCCTGGACTCGGGTAAGCGCTCCGGCCCCAGATCGAGTCGGCCCGACGAATTACCGACGTCGGTCGGTGTGCCGGCCAGCCTGGATGTGGTCTCGCTAGGTGAATACTGGGCTGGTCCCCACGTTCCGCCTCAGTTACACGACTCGCAGACATCCGAACACGTTCGCACTTTTCTATTAATTACACTAGATGCAGACCGCAGGGGTACACTAATTCCGTCCCGTGGTGTACGAGGTGGCGGCAGGAAGGGTATCTGGCCACCAGTTTACAATAACCTTGCCAAACCCGTTGCTAACAATGCCCACCCTGCGTCAGCGCGGGACATGGCACTAGTGAAAGAAAGAAAGAAAGGTACGTCACTGTCAGTTCCGTTATTGTACACAGTAAGTGTACGTCAAAGAGAGTGGTAGTGCGATTGCAAGTCCGTATAAACAACAGCAGGGTCACTTGCACACTGGAAACTGCCAGAAGGAAAAACACGGTGGAACTTCAACGAATCACCCAATTTTTGAGCGTCTTTCGGATGCACTAAGGACAAGAAATGAAAGAACATCGTTTCCTGGAAGGTGCCTTCAAGCGCTATAGCTGGAGCGGGCTGTCGGCTTTGTTCTCGGTCTTTGTTTGCCATGGCTGCCTCTTATCTGCTGCAACAATACGCGCCTCGGCGACTTTCATATCTCGGAGCGCGGAGAAGGCAAATTACTCCATTACCGCGCCTTAAACGGCTCTGTGGCGGAAGGAATGCCCGCCTTGGCAATTTCGTCTGCACGTGCCGGAGATAACCGGAGAAGGATACCAATCAATAACAATCTCTACCGCTACTCGCGGTCGGCCGCTGATGATATCGTCAGGGCCGACTTGCGAGCCGCGCCGAATTCGTTTCCACGCCACATTTGTCTCGTGATAGCACTGTTTGAGTGAGCGGCCATTGTTCTCGGGCTTTCGAAATACATATACATAGCCATTTCCCGGTGATTTAGATCCTTTCAAGAGTCTATGCTGAATACATTGTTCACTTTCAAGGGTTCGGTAAATGAGGCAACAGAAGGTCAGTTGCAGGGCATAATCAGTAATCTAGCTGTATACGCCTTAGTAAATACGCAACTGTTGCTGACAAGCTCATTAGCTTTTCGCTTTTTAGTGTTCCGTTCTTCAGACGGTAAAAATTGAACCATTATAGGATCGTTTTTTTGTCCGTTCGTCTGTGCGACTGTTAAGTCCAATTTTGCTCACTAACGGGAAGACGTATAATGTAGAAATTTGTCACATACTTAGGTCTATGATCCTTTGGCGACTCCAAGCTCCCAAGTCAATGCAGTTGAACGATAGGGTTAAAAAAATTGTTCAAATGGCTCCGAGCACTGTGGGACTTAACTTCTGAGGTCATCAGTCCCCTAGAACTTAGAACAACTTAAAACTAACTAACCTAAGGACTTCAAACACATCCACGCCCGAGGCAGGATTCGAACCTGCGACAGTAGCGGTCACGCGGTTCCAGACTGTAGCGCCTACAACCCCTCGGCGATAGGGTCATATTTTGATACAAACTCCCACATCAGTACCCATACAGTACTTTCCCTTGACCTAGTATCATGTAATTTAGAAAGCAGCTAGGTTTTACATTATAAGTAAAGGAAAAAATCCGGAAATGTTTCGTTTTAATTATATCACACGAAAAAATACCTTTTTCTTATGTTATCCGACTGTCAGTCTGTTTGTTAAGACAGGAAATGTAAGACCATCAAAGTTGAAACTTATGTCACGTACTAAGATCTACAGTCCTTCGCTGTGTAAAAATGTAAAGTTCTACGCCAATACGATCAGAAGATACAGCTTTTTATGTCACATATTTTGATATCGTGCCAATAATGAGATCAATATGAGGAAAAAATCGTGGAAATTCGTGATTCTCTCGATGAAAGAACGTTCTACGCACATAATTAAATTTGTGCGGAGTCCCCGGTGCGTGAGTCCTACTGGAACGTACCCGGATCTTTATTTTTTCTACATTGTTGGGTGGTAGACACGAAAACGCGTCAGCGACAGCCTGAGGAATGGTCCACGTACGTGCAGGATGTGAAATATCTTGTAGGCTCTTCTGGCTGTTCCTAGCATTATAATCGCCGTCATTTCAACGTGTAATTCTTTGCTTAACAACTGGGGAAGGTGTAATTACAATCCTGATAGTTTCTGCACATGTATTTTGACGAAATGTACACAGCTCTAGCTGCTTTGCTATGAGTCCTCATCGGCCAGGCCGGGCGCGGACGGCGGAGGGAACACCGGCGACCAGAGAGGGACAATGTAGCCGCGTCTGGCGGGCGCGGACCTCAGACGGAACACACGACGCGGCGCGGACCGATTAGGGAGCGCCCAGCACGCAACAGAAGTGGAAACCGTAGTAACAGTCATGAGATAGAGTACCCAACATCTCAGATCGGGTCTGACCCATCCCAAATGACAACCACAGCCGTTGAGGGCGGCCAAAACGGGCGCCGACGGCAGTCGGAACATCCGCGACTGGAGGGGTCCGTTGAAGCCGAGTCTGGCGGGCGCGGACCACAGATGGAACACTCGACTCGGCGCGGACCGACTAGGGAACGCCCAGCTCCTCCCAGGCATAAATACTGGACTCGATCGACACAAGGACCAGTCTCAGGTAGCACCTGAAGAAGACAGCGAGGCACGCTGTTGAAATATCGTGCGAGAACGACGCGAACATCCGGCTGGATTCCCGAATATCCAAGATGTCAGTCCTCATCTTATTCATTTTACAACACTTGGAATTGATCAGTTATCACTTTCGTTAGTATATTGATCATTTTCGTACATCAGCAGAAGTAGCGATGACAAATATCATTTAACGTTCTTCCGACTATGATACTTGTTTATATACAATCACCCTGACATCATTATTGGAATATTAGGTCGTATAAAAAATCTTAGCTGAGAGCTCCACAATGTTTTACGTGCGCTATCCAGAGCAAGCGAAACAGATGCTGTTTCTGAGGCACACATTTCATTGACTGTGCGAATACACTGAACCAGTGAGCTGAGTTACTGAACTTAAATTAGATATCCGCTTACGAAGAGTTGCAGTTGGAGAGGTCGGCAATGGAGAATACAGCATACGAGCGTTGCCAAGACATGACCATAACTGATTACGAAACTGACACAAACGTATTCAGTTGGACGTACTACAAAGCTCTTTCCTACTGTCTGACTCTAGAGCTTGAGTTTTCGCTTTTGTTGTGACTTGCCCGAGTTTTCTGGAGGTTTCACAGTCTGTATACTGTAAAGTTGGTGGACGTAGAAAGATTCTTCTACCGAAGTTAATTCAAACGAGATACGTATAAATTGATCACTAAGTAAACGAAGCACCTGCCGGGACATTAGGCACATTCCTGATTACGAAGACAGTGTGAACCTTGAGGAACATTTCAGTCTGCTATCCCTTGCAATGAATTAGGCAGAACCTCAAAATTACATCGTTACTGAATACCCGAAATCACGTTGTCCGAGATATTTTCTGATTCTGCAGCCTAATGTGTGTTTTGAGGAGTGATTCATTTATTTCACCCAGAAACATTTGGGTCTACAGGCTCGCATTTACGTCTAGCCACACCTGCTTGGTGAGTTAACATTATAGCATGCTAAGCACATGACCAGCACATAATATATACTAACAATCCAAAATGGTAAAGCAGGCAAACATTTACGTTTGTTATAGGCTTTCGCAAATCATCAACACAAAAAGAACATCAGGGCAATTTTTATTGTGCATGGACACGACTAATAGTGAAATGATAATTAAAGCAATACCCTAAGCTGTCAACAGGTGCTGATATACATCAACGGGGACAACTGAAAATGTGTGCCTTGACCAGGACTCGAACCGTGGATGTGCTACTTACAGGGCAGACGCTCTATCATCTGAGCCACTGAAGGCACAAAGGATAGTGCGACTGCAGGGATGCATCCCTTGCACGCTCCCTGTGAGACCCACATTCCCAACTTAATGTCCACACACTACATTCGCAGTGTCCCTGCCCATTATACTCATTACTCGCTGCAGACAATCTTATCGAGTCCCGTAAGACTTCAGGCAATGCGTGTGCGTCCTCAAAGAAGAAGAAAGCCAATGGCCGGTTAGCATTAACTACATGAAAATGTTATCTGTTCTTTCAGACATATCCGTAAGAACCGATAGCATCTTCATGTAGTTAATGCTAAGCAGCCACTGACCTTCTTCTTCTACGCTGATGCACACGCACTGCCTGAAGTCTTACGGACTCGATAAGATTGTCTGCTGTGAGTAATGAGTGTAATGGACAGGGACACTACGAATGTAGTGTGTGGACATTAAGTTGGGAATGTGGGTCCCACAGGGAGCGAGCAAGGGATACATACCTGCAGTCGCACTATCCTCTGTGCCCTCAGTGGCTCAGATGATAGAGCGTCTACCCTGTAAGTAGCACATCCCCGGTTCGAGTTCTGGTCAAGGCACACATTTTCAGTTGTCCCCGTTGATGTATATCAACGTCTGTTGACAGCTTAGGGTATTGATTTAATTGTCATTTCATTCTAAAGTTCTGCATGGTCACCGATGGTATTTGTTCTTTCGGACATGTCCGAAAGAACAGATGCCATCTTCATATTCGACTAATAGTGGTTATGGGGACGGAAGGGGGATTTGCCACATTATCTCACCACATGGCAGAGTCACTGTGACATGTAAAAATGGGCGGCTGGTGTGATGTTCTAATCTCTTTTGGTGTCGCGTGGCCATTGGCAGATAGTCAACAGCTTTCATCTTGATGTTCTTGGTGACAACGTTCAGGACAACTTAACATGTTCCTTGTTCTGCGATTCCTGCGCAAATATACGTACTCTCCAGATAAAACCACTGCGCAGCGGCTGACGTGATGTTCTCTCCGGTTCCGCATACTCGCTGGCTTCCAACATGCTCACGGCTTCTATTGTCTGCAGTAATTAGACAGCAGAGGTGCTGTTAACGTTACACACTGTGAACATTAATTAAAGCGACAAGCTGCATGGACGGATTCCTGATTGGAAAATGGAGGAAAAAAAGGACTTCTGAATACGTATCCGGAAACGAACGGTGTATGCAATGTCAGGTCGTCCCTGAACAGTGCATAGAACTGCACCGCAACCATGTCATAACAAATGTTCTGAGTGGCCTCCATCGAATGCAGTGTCTTGCATGATACAAATAATCGTGCTTTGGCTTACACTATACTGGCAGACAACTTGCCAGGAGCTTCGCCTCAGTACCCTTTAGAAACTGGTCCTCCAAGTGTACGCACACTACGCCGCCACCCTGCACGTTCGTCTGTTTGAAAGGAACCATGCTCATACAAACGCCCAAAAAGGGCTTGAAGTGTTATACCATGTGGTTGGTATCTATGAGGTTACTTGTTTTGGTATATTCGTGCTGCCCCTTAACCGTTGCCACCTGCTTGGCCATACACAAACACCATCTGGGCTGGTTCCCAACATGAATAACGGTCCATTTTGCTACTTACACTTCGCTGGGTCAGTCACACAGCCTGCATCACACAAGGAACACACGGCACGTGGTCAGAGGAACTGTCATTCGACAGCGCCATCTGCTGTGGCAATTATGCATTTCCGGAAAATTGTTCTTAGGATCTTTCTTTCTCCATTTGCAGTCAGAAATCCGTTCCTGCAGTTTGTCGGTTTTCTTGACGTTCACCCTGGAAGTAGTACGAGACGCATTAAAATTTAATGCCAACATTCAAATTTGCCAATTTAGTCAGAATCACCTAGTAAACATGCACTCAAGCAAGTCAATCAAACTAATTTTGGGTGCATTGTTGTCACTACAACATACTGTTTCGCTAGAGCAGCAACTCACATTCCATATATTACTGCCGGCGGGTTTGACCGAGCGGTTCTAGGCGCTTCAGACTGGAACCGCGCGACCGCTACGGTCGCAGGTTCGAATCCTGTCTCGGGCATGGATGTGTGTGAAGTTCTTAGGTTAGTTAGGTTTAAGTACTTCGAAGTTCTAGGGGGACTGATGACCTCAGATGTTAAGTTCAAAAAAGTGGCTTTGAACACTATGGGACTTAACATATATGGTCATCAGTCCCCTAGAACTTAGATCTACTTAAACTTAACTAACCTAAGGACATCACACAACACTCAGATGTTAAGTCCCATAGTGCTCAGAGCCATTTGAACCATTTGAACCATATATTACTCTCCTTTGATTTATTCAAATATTTTATATATATGACGACTATCTGGAACAAGCCTTACAGTCGTATAATTTTCACAGGAATTTGTTCGTAAATGGCTGCCAAGGGCCAACACCTGTAGCAACCTGCGAGCTTAGAGTACGACGAAAGATGATCAGTGATAACGCAGCATCTCACCTCAGCAAGTGCGATGTCAGAAAGATAGGAAGGTGTTATGTATGAGGTCGTAACTATGGGCCTCATGACTGGACCCGCCTGAGTCACGCAATTTGACTCTTAGTCTCATCACGAGGTGTGGCCATTAATTGAACGCGTTGATCACGTAGGCTGACGTGAGGATCAATGGACTATACTTGACGGGATGTATCTGGAACATCTTAGGTCATTAGAAGTTAGTAGACAGTAATACAGTTAAATACTTAGCTTTAATTCAGCATCAGCGATGAACGTCCATCTTGACTCAGTACAATAATATTTACAAGTGCAGTGAACTGCGAATACTGCCTTACAAATCTGATTGCTTCACACTTATAGATCAATTGTCAATGGATAAACTGTATGTGGCGCCTGGCTAGGTCGTAGCTACTGACTTACCTGAAGGCTATGCTAACTAGCGTCTCTGCAGATGAGATCTCTGAAGCTGTAACAAGTGAACCATTCCTATTAAAGTCGGCTGTAGAACTGGGCAGTGCGCTAATCAGAATGGATAATTACCTTTAATAAATTTCTCTTCTCAAGCTCGGTGGCGTTCTACAATTTACAGTCTTTAAACGAGACACCCCTTCCAGAGTGAAGAAATTATTTCAGTTAAACCACACCAGTCTGTCTTCTGTGGCTTTCGGGAAATCCCCAGGTTATTCAGGTGGAAGCCTTTTATTTTGAGCGCCAGGCAACGAAGTATTACATGACTCCATGGCATGGCTCTCAAGCTTTCGGTACCTAAGGTTAACAGTCACGGTAACATGGCTTAGTTGTGCCCAGACAGAACAAAATTTCTGCAATTCTATAAAAAGATACTACTAAGATCACAATAATCAGACGCTGTTGCTGAATGTTACATCTGCTAAGTGAAGAAGGGGCCTTAGGAGAAAAGGGTGGAGTAGATTGATTGATTTCGGTTTAACAATACAACATTAATCTATCGTACTACTTTAAAATAGATTTATTCTCAACAGTAATTTACATTCATCTAATTGATCCGAATACAGTAGCTTGCTTCCTGGATTAAATATTACTTCAGAAGCGATAAATAAGGAATGATGAGAAAATTTTTATTTTAATTTAGCATCGTATTCAGTGTGATACAGGATAGGTCAACAATCCAGTGCAAGAACTACACTGAGTCCAAACGAATCAAAAGTTAACCATGCAATCAACTGAAACCAATTGCAAACAGTATGAAGATAAACAAAATTTAAGACAATTTAGATCGAAGTCTCCCTTGTGCAGGAGCCTGGATGTCTGCCATTTGAATACTGCTGTTCCACACATCTTGGCACTCTAACCTCAGTCCATCGGCACATACGAGGCACAAGAAATATCTCAGAAACTAATCTGAAACAGCTCAGCGCTGGAAACAAACGGGGCGTGTATTAGTATCAAGAGCTATTCCTGGTGCAGCCGACAAGTACAACAGCTGCGCTGATCATAAGCCTATCCACTAATAACAGATCTGCAAAATTTCACCGCAAACATAAACCACTGTAGGCCGCCAGTTCAATAGAATCAGTTACTATCATAGTCTATCGACGCATTGTACGTAGGTAGCTGTTACATAATGAAGGTCATCGTATCCATCAGTTCATAGAAACTGCTCGGAATTGATTGTTGCTTTCCGCGACCGGTTATGCACACTTCGTGGCCACTCTGTGTGTCTAATGTACATGGAACGCCGACACGCTATCGGCAAATCCATAAGCCACAGGTCGCAACGCCAGAAGACTGCTCGGCTTCGTAGGCCTACAGCAGCTCCGTGCGTGCGAATGGCCACATACCTACAGACCCGCTCTCAACTCGTGGACTGGCTGTCAAGGAATCGCATCTGTTCTCGTGGATCCTCTTGCTGCCCACAGCACACATTGAGACAGACACTCTGAATCGAGAGAGGCAAGCGACAGACGCCAGCGGTAAAAAGGCAGGAAGTGGTGAAAATTCTAGAAGGCTAAGTCGAAATAGTGGCACACTCGGCACGCCACGCGGGATTAGTCGAGCGGTCTGAGCACTGCAGTCATGGACTGTGCGGCTGATCCTGGCGGAGGTTCGAGTCCTCCCTCGGGCATGGGTGTGTGTGTTTGTCCGTAGGGTAATTTAGGTTAAGTAGTGTGTAAGCTTAGGGACTGATGATCTTAGCAGTTAAGTCCCATAAGATTTCACACACATTTTTGAACATTTTTTGAACACTCGGCACTCTTTTATGATGACCACTGCCACGAAACTGGAATTTGAGAAGTAATGTCAAACATCTTTCAGCGGTCTAATTTTCCAAACTTATTTTGTTTGGCTACCAGTTTTGGCGATTTACTACGCCATCGCTCCTGAGCGACCGTAGGCCTATAGATGGCGTAGTAAATCGCCGAAGTAAAGTAAGTTTGGAAAATTAGATTGCTGAAAGGTGTTTGATTTCACGTCGTGCAGCGAACAGCCAAGTCCCGCAACCATCTCTGAAAAGTGGACGTAAAGAGACTGGACTTTGAGAGTTTTACTGCATCATCCAGATTCTCACCGATAGATTATAATCGACTAACTACTGGTCTGATATTGCGTAATGTACTCGTGTTCTACGTAACCAGTGTGTGGTACTTCATAAGTGAGCCATGTACCACTACTCAGCAAAACAAATGGTAATTAATACAACAAGGACGTAAATTATATTCAACAGATTCGTGATATTACAAAAAAAAAGGACATACAAAATTAGCAAATGTAAAACTTTTTATAAAAGGGGTCAACACTTCCCGCAACAAAATTAAAAGGAAAGAAACAAAAATAGCACAAGCTGAACAACTGACCACACGAATTAGCAAATATTTTGACGCACATCGTTAGACTGATATAGCCCAGGTTGGAAGCGATGGGATAGGTAACAAAACAGTATTAGAAACTATGATGGGCAGGCACATGGAGTCTGAAGACCTGCCACAACAGGACCACGGAATGGTTTCATTCAAACGTAACCACCTCACAACTTAAGACACTTATCCCTCTGGGAAATGAGATGATCAATTCCTGTCTGGTAGGAAGCGGTCGGCCGCTGACGGATTCCCAGCCGCACGCGCTCTTTCATCTCCCCGCCCGACAGAAACACATGTTTACGCACGCGTACCTTCAGGTTGCCAAAGATGTGAAAATCGCATGATGCAAGATCAGGACGGTACGGGGAATGTAGCAGTGTAGGCCAACGAAATCGCTGAAGCCGACCTTCTTCTTCGACTGCAGCGGCCCTCAGCACGTCGTGTTCGTCGAGCGTGGAACCAGAGCGAAAGCGCAGCGCTGTGACGACAGGTGGCAGAAACTGCAGCGCGTCATAAAGTCAAAACTGCCAGAAACGTTGTCAGAAGAAAGCATTCTGTTACAAGACACTCTCGCCCCCACACTGCCAATCGGACGAAGGCCACGCTTCAGCTACTTGGCTGGGAAACACTGCGGCACCCTCATTCACCTTGTGAATTTCACATCTTTGGCGGCCTGAAGATATAAGTGCGTGGAAGTCTGTTTCCGTCGGATGAGGAAGTGCGAGGATGGGTGTGGTTGTATATCCGTCAGCGGAAGATCTTGCTCTACGAAACAGGTATTGATTGTCTCGTCTCGTAGTGCGATAAATGTCTTAACGCGTTTGGTGATTAGAATGGAATCATCCTCTGGTTCCGTCACGGCGTGCGTTCGATTTTCATTCGACTGCTCTCCGCTTCACTAAATCGCGAGGTAACAGTTCATGATGCTGATGGATTTTGTACGGATAGCATCGGAGGGTACGCCTCAGTGCCAACCAAACAGTAGTATATGGAATGCCGGTGTGACGTGCGACTGAACAAGGGCTGACTTCCTCGTGCATAGACGAACCCGCTACAGTCTCCACTTCTTACTGAACTGTCTCAGCAGCATTACGCCTTGTGCTCGGTCTGCCACTACGGGTTCTATCGTCTAAACAAGCCGTGGATTCGAACTGAAATCATTCTCGCCACAGCTGCATTTGTCAACGGACCTTTACCCGTTCGAATTCCCTTCCTATGGCGATTAGATGGTAACGCTGAACTAGCACATTCCCCATTCTGATAATACAGCTTCACTAAAATCGCCTTTTCAGGTAACGTCAACATGCTGCGACTACTGGCGCATCTGATTGTGCTCTCATTACAGCTCTTTTTATACACGATTGTCATGCGCAGTCACTGACGTTTTGCTGTCCAGCGCCATCTGTCGGACATTATGTGAATTTTTTTTTTGTTCTAATAAAATCCTATGTCATTCCAAGCATGTGTGTCAATTTTTACCTCTCTATCTACATTATTCCGTGGTTTATTAAGTTTTCAAATTTATACTGACTTCTTGATCACCCGGTATATGCCACACGTCCTCCCCCAGTGGCTTTGCTTCCCGCAAATCCAATACATACACGAAGAAACGCTGCTTTCTATTGGACCTAACCACCTGCTGTCACTAGACGCAATGTGGATATTACCCATCTTATGATGCTTCCCGTACGTTGATTTAGGATCATTCTGTCACCTGGTGAGCTGCGGGAACGAACTCTAATGACAAAAAAGAAACAAATAGATATCATGTGTGTTCCTAGCTACGTGCGTTCAAGGTATTATACCTGTGCTTAACTTGTTGTATGTTCAGTCCGGAAGATTAGTTTGATGCAGCGCTCCACACTATTCTACTTTTTGTAAGCCTCTTCCTCTCTGAATTTTTGCTGGAATCTGTATGAGTTTCAATCTGCTTACTGTGTTCATCTTTTGGCATCCTTGAACACTTTTTATAACTCACTTTCCTCCATTACCAATCAGATGGTTGATGAATTCTTCTCGGCTTGTGGCGAAGATGATGCGTACGAAACTCATCGAAATGTTGCGACAAGACGACGCCACTACTCGGATAATAACCCGAGAAGAATCCATCATTGGAATACGCCGAGAAAGACGGCAGTCGCATAAATCATATGGTTTCTTGACGCCTCAGGATGTGTCTTATCACCCGATTCCTTCCTGTAGTGAAACTGCGCTACACATTTTCTCCCCAAATCGATTCAGTACCTCCTCATTAGTTATTCGATCTACCCGTCTAATCTGCAGCATTGTTCTGCAACATCACACTTCAAAAGCTTTTTTACTGTTCTTGTCTAAAGTGTTATCGTGCACGTTTCACTTCCATACAACGCTACACTCCAGACAAATACCTTCAGAAAAGACTTCCTAACACGTAAATCTGTAGTACTAACAAATTACAGTTTTTTAAAAAAAAATACTTTTCTACCTATTCGCAACCTACGTCAAGATGAGTTATTTTACTGCGCAAACAGCAGAGCTCATCTACTACGTTTAGTGTTCATTTGCTACTCTAATTCCGTCAGCTTCACCTGAATTTAATTCGCCTTAATCCAATTACCCTTGTTATACTTCTGTTTTTGCTCATCTTATAACCTCATTTGAAGACACTGTCCATTCCAAGTCATTTGATGTCTCCGACACAATTACGTCGTCATTGGCATGCTTCAAAATCATCATTTCTTCTTCCTGAACCTTAGCTCCCTCTCCAAACTTCTCCTTGTTTCCTTCACTGCTTGCTCACCGTAATGATCTAATAACACTGAGGCTAGGCTACAACTTTGTCTCTATCCCTTTTCAACCACCGCTGCCCTTTCACGTCCTTCAACTCTTATAACTACAGTCTGGTTAATGTGCAAGTTGTGAATAATTTTTCGTTCACTTTATTATCCTCGCTGTCTTCTGAATTTCAAAGAGTGTATTCCAATTAATATTACTGCTCTGTTCACCGTCACACATGGTACACAACAGTAACCACAGAGGGCAGCACCAGCCACAGGGTGACGCCACACAGTTCCATCAGCCCCACACAGAGGGCGTGTTAGATCACAAAAGACCGTCTGTAGGCTATTAAAAAAAATCGATCGAGGGGTTATCTGACAAAAAACCTATTTGAAGGTGAGTTTGGTGTTTAGTAACGTAATAGTCCGTTGAGTTAGGACCACTTTTCACTGGACAGACTTTTTTATTTTCTTTACAATATTGTACGAGAGGCGTTTGAAAATTCCATGCAAAAATAAAAACTACTTACATGTTTGGGGTAAATCTCTTTTATTTTTCCATACAGTCTCTTTTAGACTTATACACTCCGTCCAACGCTGTTCTAATGTATTGATCCCTTCCGAATAATAGGAATTGTCCAAGTCTGCAAAATAGCTATTGGTTGCTGCAATCACCTCCTCGTTTGAATAAAATCTTTGTCCCACCAGCCATTTCTTCAAATTGGGGAACAAATAGTAGTCTGTGGGAGCCACATCTGGAGAATAGGGGGGATGTGAAACGAGTTGGAAACCTATTTCCAATAATTTTCTTACCACAACTGCTGAGGTGTGTGCTGGTACATTGTCGTGATGGGAAAGGACTTCGTTGTGGTCCAGTCGCCGGCGTTTTTCTTGCAGCTCGGTTTTCTAATGGTCCAATATCGATGAATAATATGCACGTGTAATAGTTTTACCATTTTTTCAGATAGTCGGCGAGGATTATCCCTTGCAAATTCCAAAAGACAGTCGCCATAACCTTTCCAGCCGAAGGAATGGTCTTCGCCTTTTTTGGTACAGATTCTCCATTAGTAACCCATTGTTTAGATTGTTGTTTGGTCTCAGGAGTATAGTAATGTATCCATATTTCATCCAAAGTGACGAAATGACGCTTAAAGTCCTGCGGATCCTTCCTGAACAGCTACAAACCATCCTTGCAACACTTCACACGATTACGTTTTTGGTCAAGCGTAAGCAATCGCGGAACCCATATTGCGGATAGCTTCGTCACTTCCAAATGTTTATGCAAAAGATTATGTAGCCGTTCATTCGAGATAACCACAGCACTAGCAATCTCACGTACCTTAACTCTTCTGTCATCCATCACCGTATCATGGATTTATCAATGATTTCTGGAGTCGTAACCTCCACAGGGCGTCCAGAACATTCAGCATCACTTGTGCCCATATGGCCATTCCGAAAATTTTGAAACCACTTATAAACCGTTCTAATCGAAGGCGCAGAGTCACCGTAATGTTTATCAAGCTTCTCTTTAGTCGCCTGAGACGTTTTGCCTTTCATAAAGTAATGTTTAATCACCACACGATATTCTTTCACGTCCATTTTTTGACAGTCACTCGACTTCCTTGATTCACACGAATGTCAAACACAAAGACATAGACCAATAAGTCTGAAACTTGTTGTGAGTTATTTCCAAAGACGCTACTAACCAAACATGACCTCGGCACGCGCCGGTGATGCCATCTCTCGGACTTTGCGCGGACTTTTCAAACGGCCCTCGTAGTGGCGGCTTTATGCTGTGACAGACTGCAGTCCGTAGATGGTAGATATAATATCAGGTGTTTAGAAAATATGTTGTTGCAACTCCTGCGTTATATGCTGAGAGGCCAGAGCTACTACATTTAAACAGAAGAGAACGCAGATATCTGTGTAACCAAAATCACCGTGATAGTACATTCTCTTATTGCTCTAATCTTACATGAAAACCAGATGCCAGCTGCCACAGTGTAAGTTACTCTCTTGAAATGGCTTTTGACTTCTACTTACCCGAGAAATAAAACGTCGAGCTGCGTGGAGCCACACAGCTATTTGAATGAAGGTCATTATCGGCTCCCACGCATTAGCAATATGAATTGATTTGAAATTAATAGTAATAGTTGAGAGAGGAAAAGATTGCACAAAATAAACTAGTGTGGAGAGAGGCCTCAAATAAATCTTCAGGCTGAAGATCACAACAATAAGTTAATGATAGGTTATAAAAACTTTTTGCTCAAAGTTAAGTATCTATGTGATTTGCTTTTCGTTCTCCAAATAATCACATCAACGGGAAACTGCCCTAACTATTACCCGCTAAAAGAGGCAATTGAAATTTCTTAAGAAAATAATAGGCTCCGGTCAGAATAATGAAAGGCAATAGAAACGTTTAAGTAAAGTCGGTTATAAGTGTTTCCCAATTTCAAACCGCCCTTCTCTTTTCACATCCTGAAACAATTTTACTTTTTAATATCTCAGTTTTACTCCAGGGTAATTTCTATGTCCATAGACTAATGTTTCCTTAGTACAATTGAGGAAAGCCCAGCACAGACATTCTTCAGGCCACTTCTAGTCTTTGTTTCAATGGAGTATCTCTTCTTACAATATTTATTTTGAAGTCAAATTATTCATCACACAATGACCCTAAGTTTGTCTGTCCCTCTGAATATTGCTCGCTCTGAATACTGTCCTGATTATTCAGTATTAATAACATTCAGGATGAAGTAGCTGCCAAGATCTTTGCCGTTTCTCACATGTTATTCGAGGTTAGCAGACTCATTTGGCCTGTCGAAGTTGTATCTGGGAAAGCGATCTGCTGCATCTGCATGCAAATCCGTTCATTGGGATCGTTCAGAATTAATCTCCGCATAGCACAGACGGTGTTAGAATGTATCAATTGTTGGCGACATTTCTCGTTGCTGTTGACTGGTATTGCTAACCTATGCGAGCTTTCCGCACTCCCTGGATCACAGCTTTCGTCGCTGTTTACGCTAGGCGTTGAGCTACAGCGTTCAATGGAGATCTTATCTACAGTAGTTTGAATAATTTCCCCAAAATCAGTTCTTAATTTTTTTCTGCAAATTACCTCACTTCATCGATATTTTCTTTATTCTTCGCGCTCGGTGAGTTTGTGGTGCCATAGTTTTGATTTTCTTCTTAAATACCGAATGTATTTTGATCCAGACCCATACTGTTACGTCTACATCTGTAGTGCCCAAGCCACTTTGCTGAGTGTTGTAGAAAGTAGGTATTGTATCATAATCATGCCGCTTCCCTCTTTTCCATCCATGAATGGTATGCGTAAGAAAGTTTTTTGGAACCCTCCACATAAGCTAAATTTTCTCTACATTTATCAATGGTTGGTACAGTGACATTCCATAGGGTATCCCAGGAATGTTGCGACAAACTTCTGCGGAAGGTGGGACCACTCATAGATATTGATAACTGCACTGCAACCTATGGCCGCAAACGTCAGGGGTAAGACATCGAAGATCCACGCGGAAACAAACGTGTGTAAATTCCTAAGAGACCAAATTGCTGAGGTCATCGGCCCCTAGACTTACACACTACTTAAATTAGCTTATGCTAAGAACAACACACACATCCACGCCCGAGAGAGGACTGGAAACTCCGGCGGGAGGGCACTGGAAACATTTACTGGACATAATGCATACACTTAGTGTACGACATGAATACTTTGTGGGGAATCTGCTCATTTTGGCCCGGCTGTTCGTAGGCATCTGAACATGTCATTCCCGACTCGGTGGATTTGGTGCGGATGGATTGGTTCCCTGGTTCAAATGGCTTTGAGCACTATGGGACTTAACTTCTGAGGTCATCAGTCCCCTAGAACTTAGAACTACTTAAACGTAACTAACCTAAGTACATCATACACATCCATGCCTGAGGCAGGATTCGAACCTGCGACCGTAGGAGCAGCGCGGTTCCAGACTGAAGCGCCTAGAACCACTCGGCCAACACGGCCGGCGATTGGTTCCCTGGACACCACGCTCACCGGGTTTATGTACCCTTGATTTCTTTCTGTGGGGGCCATGAAACCTCGCATCTATCGCGATCCTGTGAAGTCTGAAATACATCTTGTGACAACACTCGGCTGTGCAGCTGTTACAATCAAAAGAGCTGCAGGTATGCTCGAGTGTGACCAGCGGTCAATGATCTGGCGATGTCGGGCATGCGTGACTTCTAAGGTCAAACTATTATAACACTAGAGGTGCATTATTTACGTACACCATGTGTACGCATTACGTGTTTCCTTCTCATTCTCGATCTCTGCTACCACTACGTTTGCATCCATGGGCTACTACACAATTGTCAGCCCTTATGATGTGCCCCATTTCCCATAGAAGTTTGCAGAAGTATTTTTGGGACAGCCTGTATATAAGTTAGGTGTTCTCTAATTTTGTTTACGTGGTCGATACCTGGGATGGATGTAGCACACCACTTTTCTATCGCACTGTGTCAACTATATAGCCAGAGTGAAATATCCTCAACATTCCTCACATGTCATAAACGGTTTGAAATATCGAAATGCTGGATGGTGTGGCAGAGCAGCTCTAGGCGCTTAAGTCTGGAACCGCATGACCGCTACCGCCACAGGCTCGAATCCGGTCTCGGGCAGGGGTTTGTGTGGCAACCTTAGGTTAGTTAGGTTTAAGTAGTTCTATGTTCTAGGGGACTGACGAGCTCAGATGTTGAGTCCCATAGTGCCCAGAGCCATTTTTAGATATCGAAATTAGATTTTGGCAAATGATAGTATACAAAGAGGGGAGTATTTTGTCGCATGGTTATTACGCAAAACTTCATTTTTTGCCACTTTTCCCCCTAATTATAGACTTTTCCGAAGAAGGGATGTAATTTTTATGAGCCGTCGATAGTTGGTGAAATGAGAAATGTTATTAGTTTTGGCACAATATTAGTGAAGTCATCACACTTTTATTTTGTAAACAGAGCATACTTTCTTAATAAGACACTGGCCTTACTTTTCCTAATATTCTCAGTTAATAACTTAATGAACCACTGTTTCAGAATTCTCTCGCAGTTGCGTCTGCACAACATGTCAGTGAGGTGAGACTGTGTAAGCTCTGCTGAGTTTTGGCAAAAGAAGCAAATTTTAACAAGGCAACCAGAG
This sequence comes from Schistocerca gregaria, assembly GCF_023897955.1. Lineage (NCBI taxonomy): Eukaryota > Metazoa > Arthropoda > Insecta > Orthoptera > Acrididae > Schistocerca > Schistocerca gregaria. The sequence continues at coordinate 925,992,684 of NC_064921.1, read as the reverse complement.
ATAGGTGTAAGTTTTACTGTAAATCACCCCCACTTGTGATACTTCTCTGAAGGTTACAAATGGTTAACAAACCAGGCCAAAATAAATCGCTGTATTTTCGACAGAATTCGTTTTAGATAATAATCAAAGAATAGGTGACAGGTCTGTTTGAAAAGTCACCATGCAAGTGTGGGCGTGTAGTGGCCCCACTTAATATTCACTAAAATTTGAGTGTAGGCTTCAGTTTCAAACAGCACTTCCCCTCCAGTGCTCGGCATTTCCCCTGCAGCCCCCACCACTACTGCTCCCCCCACACCTGCTCTGCCATCTGCGCATCTACCGCCCACGGTATTCTGCGTGCGCTATACTTGCTCTGTAATATGCACCTGCTAAGTGAGCTCAGCACAGGCCCTGCGCATATGCTGGTAGCCAACGTTCATCAGAGAAACGCCTGTGGAAGCAAAGAGCGTGCCGCGACCTATTGATGCTATTGATGCCCGCAGCACGCCGTAGCAGGAAGAGATGGATATGTTGATACTTAATAGGAAAAGACAGACGAAATTTCAAAAATAGTGTTACACTTCAGCAAGATAGATAAACCACCGCTCAGTGTGAAAATCTAACTAAGGTGAGTGATGAGTGCTGGCAGGTGCCCCCAGGTTTGTGACTGGAGACCTCAGTTTGACCCTCGGCAGAGACAGCCTGCATTAGGAAGAGCGTTGGCGACTTCAAGGCTGTAGCCAACTCATGCAGACACCGGTTCGAAGCCTGGATGGGGCGACTTGCTCAGCCTTGCCACATGGCTTGCTTCCATACTAGACCATGCAGGTCTTGTTGTGGTTGAGATTACGTCTGCGACCCTTGAAGCACTGTCGAACTGCCTCGAAATTCCAATTATTGCCTCAGCGATAGACGGAGCTGCTGGCGTGACGTAAGTTCTGAACTTCAGGCGTGAAAAAACATTCAGATTTGGCACTGGTACCTGTATTGTGCCTGCAATGCTACAGTTGGTAGAGATGCGTATTACACATTTTCGACCTATTGCCGATGGAATAGCGACCAATATATTACTTGATTACAATGCCCCAATAGGATAGTGTTCACAGTACAGCACGCTTGTTTGTGGTCCTATGTTGTCGCCTAACATCAAAGCCCATCGATGCAGCCTTTTCACAACTGGAAGTTGCCAACGTGCGGTGGCTACTGCGGCCATGGGTGGTCAATGAGCTGCGACAAGGCGTGTAGTAGACGCATTGCAACGCCGATGAGAGCCGTACACATGATCACAGCTTGGACGAATATGAATCTGAAGACGTGGCCAAAAATCGTTGCAAAGTTATACATAACCAAACTACGTCACTATTAACTGCGGACGTTTGATTTCTTTTCCATAAAAATTAATTTTGTATTTTTATTATGAAACATAATTATTTCGAAGGCACTTGCTAAAAATTCATGCTCTGATCGATGTTTTATAGATGTTTAAGAAGAATGCTGAAAATTAAATTGGAATATATCTAGCTAATAATTGAGAATGTGGGTTGCAAGTGCAACTCTGAGATGAAGGGATTGGCACAGTAGGGTAATTCACATATTTGCTATCTTGCATGTAATGTTTTATTACTGTAGGGCCCATTTTACTACGTAATTTCTTTTCTTCAGATAATTTACTACTTTACATATCCTTCGTTCTGTGACTTTAAAAGGTAAAAGACACAATAATAAATAAAGTGAAGTCTGTACACAGTGGAGACTCTTATCACTGCTGGCTGAAATTTACATTTGTTTAAAGATCAACATTGATCTTTTCTTTTCCTATTTGACACATCTAATTCGGAAACAGGCGGGACGATGGCGTGCCAGGGGTAAAGGGCTACATATGCAATTTCAGGTTCCTTATATATCATGCGTTTTCTACACTACTGGAGAATAAAACTGCTACACCAAAAAGAAATGCAGATGATAAACGGATATTCATTGGACAAACGTATTATACTAGTACTGACATGTGATTACATTTTCACGCAGTTTGGATGAGTAGATGCAGAGAACTCATTACCCAGAACAACCAGCTCTGGCCGTAATAACGACCTTGATACGCCTGCGCATTGAGTCAAACAGAGCTTGGATGGCGTGTGCAGGTACAGCTGACCATGCAGCTTCAACACGATACCACAGTTCATCAAGAGTAGTGACAGGCGTTTTGTGACGAGCCAGTTGCTAGGCCACTATTGACCAGACGTTTTCCATTGGTGACATATCTGGAGAATGTGTTGGTCAGGGCGGCAGTTGAGCATTTTCTGTATCCCGAAAGGCCCGTACAGGGCCTGCGACACGAGGTCGTGCATTATCTTGCTGAAATGTAGGGTTTCACAGGAATCGAATGAAGGGTAGAGCCACGGGTCGTAACACATCCGAATTGTAACGCCCCCTGTTCAAAGTGCCGTCAGTGCGAACAAGAGGCGACAGAGACGTCTAACCAATGGCACTCCATACCATCACGCCGGGTGATACGCCAGTATGGCGATGACGAATATACGCTTCTAATGTCCGTTCACCGCGATGTCGCCAAACACGGATGCGATCATCATGATGCTATAAACAGAACCTGGATTAATCCGAAAAAATGACGTTCTGCCATCGCAGGCGTACCTGTCTGTGATGCACCGTGAAGGGTAACCGCAGCCATGGTCTCCGAGCTGATAGTCCACGCTGCTTCAAATGTCGTCGAACTGTTGGTGCAGATGGCTGTTGTCTTGCAAACGTCCCCATCTGTTGACTCAGGTATCGAGACGTGGCTGAACGATCCGTTACAGTCATGCGGATAAGATGCCTGTCATCTCGACTGCTAGTGATACGAGGATGTTGGGATCCAGCACGGCGTTCCTTATTACCCTCCTGAACAGACCGATTCCATATTATGCTAGCAGTCATTGGATCTCCACCAACGCGAGCAGCAGTGTCGCGATACGATAAACCGCAATCGCGACAGGCTACAATCCAACTTTTATCAAAGTCCGAAACGTGATGGTACGCATTTCTCCTCCTTACACGAGGCATCACAGGAACATTTCACCAGGCAACGCGGGTCATCTGCTATTTGTGTATGAGAAGTCGATTCGAAACTTTCCTCATGTCTGCACGTTGTAGGTGTCGCCACCGGCGTCAACCTTTTGTGAAGGCTCTGAAAAGCTAATCATTCGCATATCACGGCATCTTCCTCCTGTCGGTTAAATTTCGCGTCTGTAGCACGTCACCTTCGTGGTGTAGCAGTTTTAATGGCCAGTAGTGTATCTTAAATGGTAATACTTTGGTAAATTGCTGTAACAGAAATTGCTATGTAACAGAAATTTTTTGATTAGGGGGTGGCCTGAGGTTGGCTGTGTACAGAACCCGGTAGCCAGTATGCAATATAAATAAACTTCGACTGTAGACACAAACATAATTTCAGATATGGCTATGTTGATACAGGAAGAGGATGATTTCAGATAACTTGAATGAGCGATGAGCATTGAAAATAAATATAAATATGAATATGAATATTCCCCTTTCTCTCTTTCGAAATGTACTTTTCTTTCAAAATCTTCGGTTTTATGATCTAAAGCTGCCACAGTGTTAATATTTAGGACCTGTTAAGAGAGCTAGTAGGTATTTTTATATGCGTCATAAACCTGCTACACTTAGTAGTATGAAAGACTGCTTCTCTTCAGAGATCCACAATTAGCATTGTCAGGCCTGTCAGTGGTCTCCCGTCTACATTTCCGAGGCAGCAATTACACGCGGCCGTCCTAGCGCAAACAGAGCAATTAAAGTATATTTCACGCTCGAATTAAAGAGCAGCTTATCTGCATAATTGCATACGCGTGTACGCGTGTGCGCCCGGCGCGTTCGCCTTTGCTGACTGGTCCCTGTGGTGGCTTGACGCGGCCGGCGGGGCAGAGCATATAATTTGGGAGGAAGCGGCAGGTGCGCGTGCGGCCGCAGTGCCCGCCGTCATTACATGCAAATGAAGACGGCGACATGCTAATAGCGGCACGCACAATTAAGCGTGAAGGCGGCCCGCAGCGGCCCGCGCCACAGCCGAAGCCCGTGGAAAATTATTCCAGTGTAGGCGCGGCGCGGCGTGACCGCGGAACCACTCGGATGCGTCCAATTTTATGGCCGTCGCAGAGCACGAACTAGCGGAATGTGCGGTGCGGAAAAACGCCGGTGGATCACATCATTTCCATAGCGGCGTCCGTGCACAACTGACGGCTAGTGGAGTAACTGTTAGTGAACATGAACTGAAATAACAGAAACGTACCACTGCAGTGTGGACTACATCAATCTGCATAAAATGTAGCGCTTTCGTTTTGCATGTTGGTGCACCGGCTGCTGTCGGTTTATTTATGGCTGCCATTTTTTACACTCCTGGAAATTGAAATAAGAACACCGTGAATTCATTGTCCCAGGAAGGGGAAACTTTATTGACACATTCCTGGGGTCAGACACATCACATGATCACACTGACAGAACCACAGGCACATAGTCACAGGCAACAGAGCATGCACAGTGTCAGCACTAGTACAGTGTATATCCACCTTTCACAGCAATGCAGGCTGCTATTCTCCCATGGAGACGATCGTAGAGATGCTGGATGTAGTCCTGTGGAACGGCTTGCCATGCCATTTCCACCTGCCGCCTCAGTTGGACCAGCGTTCATGCTGGACGTGCAGACCGCGTCAGAGGACGCTTCATCCAGTCCCAAACATGCTCAATGGGGGACAGATCCGGAGATCTTGTTGGCCAGGGTAGTTGACTTACACCTTCTAAAGCACGTTGGGTGGCACGGGATACATGCGGACGTGCATTGTCCTGTTGGAAAAGCAAGTTCCCTTGCCGGTCTAGGAATGGTAGAAGTATGGGTTCGATGACGGTTTGGATGTACCGTGCACTATTCAGTGTCCCCTCGACGATCACCAGAGGTGTACGGCCAGTGTAGGAGATCGCTCCCCACACCATGATGCCGGGTGTTGCCCCTGTGTGCCTCGGTCGTACGAAGTCCTGATTGTGGCGCTCACCTGCACGGCGCCAAACACGCATACGACCCTCATTTGCACGAAGGCAGAAGCGACTCTCATCGCTGAAGACGACACGTCTCCATTCGTCCCTCCATTCACGCCTGTCGCGACACCACTGGAGGCGGGCTGCACGATGTTGGGACGTGAGCGGAAGACGGCCTAACGGTGTGCGGGACCGTAGCACAGCTTCATGGAGACGGTTGCGAATGGTCCTCGCCGATACCCCAGGAGCAACAGTATCCCTAATTTGCTGGGAAGTGGCGGTGCGGTCCCCTACGGCACTGCGAAGGATCCTACGGTCTTGGCGTGCATCCGTGCGTCGCTGCGGTCCGGTGCCAGGTCGACGGGCATATGCACCTTCCGCCGACCACTGGCGACAACATCGATATACTGTGGAGACCTCACGCCCCACGTGTTGAGCAATTCGGCGGTACGTCCACCCGGCCTCCCGCATGCCCACTATACGCCCTCGCTCAAAGTCCGTCAACTGCTCATACGGTTCACGTCCACGCTGTCGCGGCATGCTACCAGTGTTAAAGACTGCGATGGAGCTCCGTATGCCACGGCAAACTGGCTGACACTGACGGCGGCGGTGCACAAATGCTGCACAGCTAGCGCCATTCGACGGCCAACACTGCGGTTCCTGGTGTGTCCGCTGTGCCGTGCGTGTGATCATTGCTTGTACAGCCCTCTCGCAGTGTCCGGAGCAAGTATGGTGGGTCTGACACACCGGTGTCATTGTGTTCTTTTTCTATTTCCAGGAGTGTATTTGAAGTTCACTGTTCAAAAAAATGGTTCAAATGGCTCTGAGCACTATGGGACTTAACATCTGTGGTCATCAGTCCCCTAGAACTCAGAACTACTTAAACCTACCTAACCTAAGGACAGCACACACATCTATGCTCGAAGCAGGATTCGATCCTGCGGCCGTAGCTGTCACGCGGTTCCAGACTGAAGCGCCTAGAACCGCTCGGCCACTCCGGCCGGACGGGTCACTGTTGCTAATTGAGTTTACGTAATATCATTTTGTCATTTAGAGGTAGTAAGTGCAGCTGTGGACGCTAGAAATCGCATTCAAAGTGGAGAAATTGGGACATTTGCAACATATTCTTCTGTTCGAGATCTGTAGAGGGTTGACAGCAGCGCAGACAGCCAGAAACATTTGCGGCGTGTATGTGGATAATTCCGCTGGACGGAGCTCGTCCTTCGCTTCTTCTGGAGCCCGTATCTCCAGACAATCCAAACCAAGGCACGCTCCCGACTCCGTCTCCTCAAGCTCCTTTCTGGCTGCAAATGGGTTCTGAACCTTCACCATCCTCCACACCTATAAATTCCACATCTGCCCTATCCTCTGTCCCTCCTACCTTTTACAAATCCCTTCAAATCCTAGAACGCCATGCGCTCGGCCTCCTCTATCATATCCGTCACCCCTCCCCCACGCGTATCCTGTATGACCTCATTCCGTTCCCGCACCTCCTCCTTTTCCTCGAACGGATGCGGATCCTCTACACCTCGTGTAATCTTGATACCCCTCAGCCACTTGTCTCTCCCATCTTCTCCCACCCCCGTCCATTGTCGCACCTGTATCCCTACATCCCATCTGCTCTCCACCTCTCCTCTCTCCATAACCTCGCCCAAGGTGGCTTCCACCAACTTCCGCTCCCTGACAACGCCCTCATGCACTCCATCTACCCCTCCTATAAACTTTTATTCTCCCCTTCCAACCCCTGTGTCTTTTCCCAAGGGCACCCTCTCTCCCTTCTCTACCTCCTCCATTCCTCAGTCCTTCCTCTCCTTCGGGATTCCCCTTCCACCCCCCTACCTTCTTTCCTCCCCCTCACATCTCCTCTGCCACTGGCATCTACACCCTCCCCTCTTCCTCCTCCCTCACCTGTTCCCTTTTGGCAGGTCCCCAGACTCGTACACATGTACAATAGTGAACTTCCGCGCGCCGGAGATCATCGCCTAGTGTTTGTGTATGTCGTCGTGTTTGTGCTCCAGCGTTTCATTGTTTGTGCTCCTTTGTTAGCGGGTGTCATCTCTGTGCGTGTCCACGTTTCTGAACGTTTTTATTTTGGTCACTGCGCCCGTGAACGGCTACGTGTACTTTAATTTTGTATGTCTACGTTTGTATATCCACCATGTCTGTTTTTCGATTGTCTCCTTTTGTATCGTTTGTCATATCTATGGCCGAAGAGCGGCGTAGTATGCCGCTGCTGGCCTACCTGCATCAAGTGTGAAAATAATAATAAAGAAAAAAACTGGACGCAGCACGGCAAGAAAATGACTTTGTCATTTTAGAGAGGATCGTTTCGACATTAGTGACTCTCCGAGTTTAGGAAGACAATCGGGATTTGATGATGATCGTTTAAACGCATTAATCGCCAATGGTACACGTCATTGTACTCGAGAACTGGCAAATGTGATGAACTGTCGTCATTTCACCAACGTGCGACATTTGCATCCAACAGGGAAAGTTCAACAACAGGGTGTATGGGTACCACATGCTCTAAGACAAAATCACAAAAATTCAGCCGGTGGCCACATAGGCATCTCTGCTTGCTCGTCATCAGTTGGCTTGTCCCCAACCACTCTTATTTTGTTTCTGTGGTATCGGTAGCCACGATGCCACAACGCAGGTGCGCTCTGCTAGATTGGCACTACGATAGACACCGACGACAGCGCACTCCAGCCGGAGCGGGACAGGTCTTCGAGCTCCGCTCCAGATTCTCCCCATTTGATTCCGAGGAGACGACCTAGCAACATTGTTTCTACTTCATAGCGTAGCAGACCGGCGCGCCGCCTTCCAGCCGGAAGAAAAAAATAATAAAAAAATAATTGGGAATTCATTCCGCACACACCGTATTTATCTGTTCGAGCACCCTCAGATCTCAGATTTTCATATTTTGCGCTCGCTACCGAACAGCCTTCAAGGAACTTCATTTCCGGAAGAAAATGCGCTCCAAACACTGCTCGACAAGTACTTAGCCCACCATGTGATAATCACAGTCGCGCAATCGAAAAGTTACCCAAGCGTTGGCAGACTATTGCAAATAATGAAGGGGAATATATCATTAACAGCGGAAGTGTCTGTTGCGTGTATCTGTTGTGTTTATTAAATTGTTTTTATTATACGTATAAAAAAACGCTACTAGGTTACCCACCAACCTAATATTTACAAATACGCAGACTAAGGATTGACCCTTGTTAGAAGTGGAAGGAGTACACGAAACTGACTCTCGTAATTTGATTACTACAAAGAAACTTTAGCATATATTAATTTAATAAATGCAATAATTTATTTTTAACCTCTTTGCTCTCACTTTAAATTTATCTGTTTCTGCATAATGGACATACATCCACACGGTGCTCTTCGCATAGATGCTTCTTTCATTTCGGGCACACAGTTTTTATTTTTCTGTCCTTTGCTCTTGAGCACAAGTAACACGTAGCACTTCTATTAATCTTTTTACGGACCTCTGCTTGCTTATTGTCCTCTTAGGTGTCTAGTAGAGTCTGAATGTTCGAGCGAAGCCCTGCAGGCAAGTTTTTGGTCAGCACTTTCCTCATGTGTTTCTGCACCATCTGAAAACCAAGTTCGTACAGCAAGTCTCATCTTATAATTTATTGTCGATTTGCTTCCTGCCATGAATAGTATCATTTCCATTTATTCCCGCCTGATATAACGTACAAAAACCTCAGAGGTCACCTTCTGTTTTAATCTGCCACTGTATAGCAATGCGTCTCTTAGTCCAAATCGTCTGCTCCTTGTTTTTTTTTGCTGGCATAAAAGTCCATTTTAGTTTGATTTCACCTGCATCTTGTCATCGGCAGTTGTTTTCATTTCCCATACGTTGTCTCGGCTGCCAGAGTGTGAATTTGTGTAGTGGTAATTTTAGCTCCTACTATGCAAGCAATCACCGAATTGATGCTTACAGTGAAGAAAAGATTCTTCTCAAATCTCTTTATAGGAGATTCGGGTTATAAGAGTGTTTTTACGAAAAAATGAAAGTATGAAACCAAAACTAAAGATGTAAAGCGAACAAAAATTTTTGAGAAGAGAGAGTCATCCGAAGATGATCGAACAACTTAAACATTTTGTTTGTTGTCAGTACAGCCGGCCGGGGTGGCCGAGCGGTTCTAGGCGCTACAGTCTGGAAACGCGCGACCGCTACGGTCGCAGGTTCGAATCCTGCCTCGATGTGTGTGACGTCCTTAGGTTAGTTAGGTTTAACTAGTTCTAAGTTCTAGGGGACTGACGACCTCAGAAGCTAAATCCTATAGTGCTTAGAGCCATTTGTTGACACTACAACGCTGTCAGAAACTCATTGTGCCGGTGCGAGATGCGTGAGAAAGGGTGAAAAAGTTTGTCCATGGAGCACAATTGTTTAACATATTGTATTCTACTCATTTCTCAATTGGCCACAATGGAGGAGACAAAATAGTCAAGCAATTAAATGCACTTTGAACTAAACCCAAATAAAAAGGTTTCAGGATTCATACGGACTTTGTAAAATAAAACATACAAGTGCGAAAAAGGGTTGTTGTAAAACTGACAATTTCATCGCATTTCCGTAACAGATGCCACGCAGATCTCATTGATTACCAATCTCATCCAGGTGGGAAGTTAATGTTTCTTCTCGTTTAATAAGTCCACCTAAAAAAATCCGTTATATTGAAGCTGAACAAATAAAAACAGGCGGATGAAGTAACTTATAACTATATTATATTGTTCTCCTTTATGGCGCTCCAGGTATTTTGCATTCTGATAACGGACGCGAATTTCGTAATATAATCTTAGAATGTGTAACACAGTTGTGGTGGTCAGAAATCAAAATGATTATTATCAAACCTAGACACAGCGAAACTAAAGGAAGTATAGAACGAGCGAATCAAGACATTGGAAATACGATAACTAATGGGATGGCTGATAACAAAACGAACAAGTGGAGTAAGGTCGTAGGAGTAGTATAAATCATGAAGAATCGTGCCTATCAGTTTGAAATTAAAAGAAGTCAATACGAAGTCATGTCCGGTTGTCTCACAAAAATGGGATTACCTTCTTATATTATATTACAATGGATATTACATTCGGTAAATACTGAAGAAGACCGTGAAAAATTATAAGATTCACAAGAGACTGTGATCATGGGGTCACAGTCAAGAGAACATCCCGTTATCCCGTATTTCTCAGAATACCTTATAGAAATACAAGAGTTTGTCGATCTTAAACTGCCTTCTACACCGTCGATTGAGGATACAGTCTTAGAGAATATTCAGTTACCCAACACCTCCAAGGAGGTCATCCCTGAATTACAGTCAACTCCAGCAGAATCGTAATCACAGATTATTGCAGAGCCTGAAAAGAGGACGGTATAAAACACGATCTGTATTGTTTACTCAAAAGCAGCATCAGGTGCTCACAGGTGTAAATTATCTGATATATTTGTTCACGTAGTCTGCAGTGAAATAGGTCCTAAACAGGAAACCTATGGTAAGAATGTATTGTACAACATCTGTAAAAAGAATATGAATCAGAATATACAGCGTTATGAAGCCGAGAAAGGTTTAGAAAAGCACGCAAGAAAAATGTTAGCAATTACTAAAGCAAAGCATCCAAATGTCTATGAAGGTGACACTGTGAGAATTTCAGTACTCGAAGTGAGCAGTGCAAAAACTGGTGTCCACTGACTTGATTCTTTGGATATCGAAAAATAATTAAATAACGTTACGTTAATTTAACAGTAGAGAAACATTGCTGCTGTTCCGGCAAATATCTTATTTTCGCTTTAAAGAGTGCCTAGTAGGTAATTTGCACATTATCTAGATAATTAACAGGTTATCTAGGTAATTTAAGACATGAAGCAATTTTCGGTACTTGGACGGATCACCCTACTTCACCATCACATTACGTAAATAAACTGCAGAATAACTGGATTCTACACTTTATCGGTGAAATATATGGTGCTGAACCACATCTTCATTCACATCGTTGATGTCGGATAATTCAGTCTCCGAAATAGCACTTTCTTGATCTGACAGAACCTCAATATTGTCTTCAAATTCATCGTTCTCATCTTCGACACCCGCTTCTTACAAAAGGGATGCTTCTACCTCATTTACCCACATTTTTATAACGGTTTTAGTAGTTTTGTATTGTATGGAAGTGTTGAAGAAGAAGATCTCTTGACATTGCCTCAGTAGGACAAAAATACTGACGTAAGGAACATCAAATGGTTATTTGCGCAGCACTCAATGAAAAAAATTGTATGGATAATGACAGTGATAGACTCGCAGAATGTTTATACATCATTTTTAGACTTAGCGCAGTATTATGATATTTTTGATAAGTGCTGCTCCTGGTTTACACTGCTTTAAAATATGTTTTTGTATTCACAATTTATATGACAAATTAGGGAAAATTTTTTATGTCATCTTACATGCTTTTGAAACGAATTTCTTCACGAAACAGTGTACTCCATGAAACTTGTCAGCAAGTTGCCAAGACTCTGATACCCTAAATCGCCACTGCCAGCACGGATACTCTCAGACAGCGGCACGTGGCGTACCGTGAGAAGAACGTCCTTTTGTCCGGCGCTCCACTCTCGCCTAAGGATCGACCGTTGACCTCCACTGACCTGTCTGCTGCTGGAAGCTGCCGCATCATTTATAAATAGCGGATCAAAGGGCCCCCAAATCCGCTTCCACCACCAAAAGCGGATGCGATCAGCGCGCTGCGAAGAACGGTGTGGGAGGCAACTTTCTATCTGCCAAACGGGTCAAAAGGTCATCTGAGCGAATGCTGCTATTCCTAGCTAGTGACCGATAAAGTTGACGTTTCTTTCTCCACTGTACTGTGAAGTTTCTACATGCTTAAAAGATAGTTTTATTAGTTAAACACTGTGTCGCTATTGCCACTGACATTTGAAGATACTCGATTACAGGGATCTACCTCCGAATATATTTGTTCTTTCTCATTTGTTTTGAAATGAATTACATGTTTACCTTTTAAAGGTGTGTAAATATGATTTTGTAGGTAATTTTCGTATTTTTGGATGTCTTAGGACACGCATATAATACATATATCAGAAAAGGTTTGCATCAGACCGGCTCCCAGAACTCCTGAAGATAGACGTTGACTGTGGTAATTGTATCACAGTCATAATCCCTCTGACTTCACAAAGATGTAAACACCAATGCATGAGCAGCGCCTATTAGACGGAGGGGCCGACAGTCGATCGGTTCCATTCTTTGCACAAGGAAGAAGGTACACGGCTCGTGTTGTTTGTAGTTCACCCATGCCTAGACGGTCAATACCACGGTTCGATCGCGTCCGCATTGTTACTTTGAGTCAGGAAGGGCTCTGAACAAGGGGAGTGTCCAGCCGTCTTGGAAGTGAACCAAAGCGATGTTGGTCGGAGAGGGAGGAGATACAGAGAGAGACAGGGACTGTCGATGACACACTTCGATCAGACCGTAATAGGGCTTACTACTGCAGTGGATGACCGACACCTACGGATTATGGCTCGGAGGAACTCTGACAACAACGCCACCATGTTGAATAATGCTTTTCGTGCAGCCACAGGACGTCGTGTTATGATTCAGACTGTGCTCAATAGGCTGCATGATGTACAACTTAAATCCGGACGTCCTTGGCGAGGCCGTTTTTGCAACCACGACGCCACACAGCTCGGTACAGATGGGCCTAACAACATGCCGAATGGACCGCTCAGGATTGTCAACACGCTCTCTTCACCGATGAGTGTCGCATATGCCTTCAACCACAAAGTCATCGGAGACGTGTTTGGAGGCAACCCGGTCAGTCTGAAGACCTTAGACACAGCCTGCAGCAAGGTGGATGTTCCCTGCTGTTTTGGGGTGGCATTATGTCGGGTCGACGTACGTCGCTGGTGGTCATGGAAGGTGCCGTAACGTCTGTACAATACGTGAATGCCATCCTCCGACCCATAGTGCAAACATATCGGCAGCATATTGGCGAGGCATTAGTCTTCATGAACGACAATACGTGCCCCCATCGTGTAAGTCTTGTGAATGGCTTCCTTTCCTTCAGGCTAACGACATCACTCGAATAGAGTAGCCAGCATGTCCTCCAGACATGAACATTTTCGAACATGCCTTGGATGGATTGAAAAGGGCTGTTTATGAACGACGTGACCCACTAACCACTCTGAGGGATCTACGCCGATTCGCGGTTAAGGAATAGGACAATCTGGACCAACAGTGCCTTGATGAACTTGTGGGTAGCGTGCCACGACGAATAAACTCATGCATCTATGCAAGAGTTCGTGCGACTGGGTATTAGTGGTCTCGCTGTATCGTGGTACAACATGCAATGTGCGGTTTCCATGAGCAATAAAAAGGGCGGAAATAATGTTTATGTTGATCTCTATTCCATTTTCTGTGCAGGCTCCGGAATCTCGGGAACGAGGTGATGCAAAACTTTTTTGATGTGTCTATTTGTATCGTTTAGTTATGTGCGCTCATGCTCGTTAAAGACGCAGCGCTGTCTGGACACTTCTTGGGTCATCTTTGCTCTGTGAAGATGTACGAGTGCTAAATGTTGATTGGGAGGAGAGGAGATAGGGATTTGTAGCAGTACGTCGTGGCAGTGAGCTTGTACAGGAATGACACAGAACATCGTGCACTTGGGATTTATTTTATCGATTTGATGGAAGAAATTATTATTAAAAAAGGAATATTAACGTTATGCAAAGATACTATTTTGAGAACTTCGGAATTAAGGTAATGAATGAATATATTTTACTTTATTACGGCAGTATTTATTTAGGGATTCTTGGTTCAACATAGACATCCAAACCAGAAATTTCTTGCTATTTTTATAAAGTTTTGTCGCAGTCAATGTTAATGCATTTGAAAAGAATTTAATCATTAGATGAGGACTTTTGTGTTACAATAAATTTTCATCTGGAGCAACATTCTTTCCAGTGTTGATTTTTCTAACTGTAATTTGCTTAGTCTTCAATATTAAAATTTTGTACATCGAGTAGTGTCAAGAGATTGTTTCTAGATGAATTCTTTAATACAGTTTCTTGAGAAAAAATTTTTTCTTGACATTAACTCAGGTTATCCTACACTATTACGCAGATCCCGTTACGTGGTGAACATTCTTCCTTATGAGAGATAAAATTTATGAGAACCATGTTCGACTTGCATGTATGGAAGAGACCAATTGCGCTACCATGATTCTCTGTTGTTAGCAGCAGCTCAGAAACTGAGGTGCACCTTTCCTTCTCTTTCTACAAGAGCAGTTGCACGGCATTTTTCCATTGCGATGCAGATAAGCCAGATACAGGAGGTATGAGTTTTCAGTTTCACATAGTTAATAGAATTGAGTTTAATTATTCTCAATTAAAGTTGAGAGTGTTTCTCTTTTTTAAACACGAGGAGAGGAGATAGGGATTGTTGGTTCAGACAGGGTATATTTCATTTACATTCTCGTATCTCGCAGTCTCTTTTGTTTCTCATTCTCGCAGACGAATTTAGCACATAACTGTAAATGTGAAGTTAGCTTATGCACGTATTTCTCTTCTATGAATGAAATGTTTTTGTCATGCTTTCATTCATAAAGAAATTATACATTTAGGAAGGGAGAATTCAGTAAAGCACACAGGTGCACATTCACGTAATATCTTTAACTTTATTTATTAAGGTAACTTTAACCATATTCACAACTATATGCAGAAGAGATTCTGTGAGTCATGGAAAGTAGGAGTGTTATTTTAGATCCGTGGGGGTAAAGGCCGTCCATGAGTCCGGGCAGAAAGCTTTTGTCTGCGAAAGTGGCAGTCGCAAATGTCACCATTCAGTGTTTCGAGTCTTGGTCCGGTTACCGTTTTAATCAGCCAGAGAATCTGAAAACAGGGAAAGAGTCGTTCTCAAATTTTAAGAACTTGGGTGTTCTGATTCTTGTGTATTCTTTCAGTGAGAAGTGTTTTCAGACGGTTCTGTCTCAAGGGAGTTCCAACTTCTCTGTTTACGTAACCGCCTTATCCACTGACACGGAAGTCTTGAAATGTATTAGGAGAAATAGTTCCTTCACCTAAACCCTCAGGAAACAGTATATTTGCATTACACATACGCAACAGATAGGCAAATTACACACCAGGAGACAGATTCTGAGGCCAAGTCTTGCCGTACTGTAGTCCAGCTAAATACCTAGGAATGGCATTAGATAGAACTGTAACTTAACAGAAAGCATCTTTCCAGCGTAGCTGCTAACGTCAAAATTAGAAACGAAAGTTCTTCAAAAGCTTTCTGGCACATCATGGAGAGCCAATGATCAAGTTTACAGATCCACAGCTTTAGCTCTGTCACACTCTGTTTCTGAATGCTGCTGTTAGACCTAGATAAACAGTGCTCACGCTAAGAATATAGACGTACATCTCAATCCGGCAATCCGAGTAATGACGGAATGTATTCGTGGGACAACAAACTAAGGCTTCTTCAGTGATATCCCACATCAGGCCCTAACATCGTAAGTTGGCCTGAAGGTCTGGGCCAATATTCAGAAGAATTCTCAGCTACCCACTCATCGAGAAATTAGGCAAGCAGAGCACCAACACTTGAAATCAAGAAACAACAGACAATCTTGTTGGGTCCTCCTTTATTTATGATAAAATACGATGGGAATATTCGTCGCTAGTCAACAAACGTGTAGTTGAGAACCATGCTATTCACATACAAGGAATCTATACCCCCAGACGTCAGTGGATGATCATAAACCGGATTCGAAATGGTTCAAATGGCTCTAAGCACTATGGGACTTAACATCTGAGGTGATCAGTCCCCTAGACTTAGACCTACTTAAACCTAACATCACAGACATCCATGCCCGAGGCAGGATTCGAACCTGCGACACGGAGCAGCGTGGTTCTGGACTGAAGCGCCTAGAACCGCTCTGCCACAGCGGCCGGCATAAACCGGATTAGAACGTGACAAACCAGATGTGGGTACCTACTGCACATGAGGGGTTGGGATGGCTCTGCAAATAGTGACTGTTATTCCTTCTAACAGTCACCGTATCGTTACTGACTGTCCTCTCCGAGCGTAGAAATGGACGATGTGGGCGTTCACCATGCGACGGATGAAGTGATCAAGTGAATCAGGCAACTAGATATCGAGAGGTGAGATTGTAAGGACTAGTGATTGCGCACATTTGTCTACAGATATTGTATATATGTATTGTATTGTATTGCATTGAACTGAGGACCTAGAAACAACGGAGAGGCTTCGTCCCCGCCGTAGCCTCTGTGGTACACAACCCCACAACAGGCTACAGCAGTCCACTCAGCTTTCCGCCGCCCCACACCGAACCCGAGAGTCGCTTCTGCCTTGGTGCCAATGATGGTCGTATGCGTGTTTGTCGCCGTGCAGGTGAGCGCCACAATCAGGACTGCATACGACCGAGGCACACAGGGCCAACACCCGGCATCATGGTGTGGGGAGCGATCTCCTACACTGGCCGTACATCTCTGGTGATCGTCGAGGGGACACTGAATAGTGCACGGTACATCCAAACCGTCATCGAACCCAGCGTTCTACCATTCCTAGACCGGCAATGGAACTTGCTGTTCCAACAGGACAATGCACGTCCGCATCTATCCCGTGCCACCCAACGTGCTCTAGAAGGTGTAAGTCAACTACCCTGGCCAGCAAGATCTCCGGATCTGTCCCCCATTGAGCATGTTTGGGACTGGATGAAACGTCGTCTGCACGTCCAGCACGAACGCTGGTCCAACTGAGGCGCCAGGTGGAAATGGCATGGCAAGCCGTTCCACAGGACTACATCCAGCATCTCTACGATCGTCTCCATGGGAGAATAGCAGCCTGCATTGCTGCGAAAGGTGGATATACACTGTACTAGTGCCGACATTGTGCATGCTCTGTTGCCTGTGCCTATGTGCCTGTGGTTCTGTCAGTGTGATCATGTGATGTATCTGACCCCAGGAATGTGTCAATAAAGTTTCCCCTTCCTGGGACAATGAATTCACGGTGTTCTTATTTCAATTTCCAGGAGTGTATGTACATTCATAATTCATGGTAAACACAGAGACGTTATAGTGAAATGCGGGTATGTGGCCGCATCCAGTAGTGATAGAACGTGATAATTTCTTGTGCAACAGCAGATGGGAAGAATCAGACATCATTAGGTTATCCCCCTCCACACCTATGTCATTAAGACCACCTGAAACATCTCATTATCTCGAACTGCGACAGCCGGTTGCTGCCTCGGCAGTAAAGCTTCATGCCTCCTAGGGGCAGGTGTATCGAGTTTACAACACTGGTGTTAGCCGCAATTTGTGTCAGTCTTAACGAGTGGGTGTTTTGGCTGACAAGTAATTGTCTGTCATATTTCCGAGCACGGTTGTATTTTTTAATTCCTGTGTGTAAACTGATTGAGCCTGATGCTGAAGGTAAAACGACTGCTTGTTTTTAGACACCAACGTTCCTCTAGTTCCCTACTATTAATTTAATACAGGTGTATTACCAAAGTGGTATTTTTAAATTTGCAGAAATGCCACGTCGTCGTCGTGGATGTCGGTATAAGCCGCACAATTTCTGCTACATCTATGGGAAAGTCACTTTTGCCAGAAATAGGAAGAAAATTTCTTCAGTCGTAAAGAAAGCAAGCAAACATTACTTTGGAGTAGAGGTAGGAGACCAAGATAAAGAATGGGCCCCAGATTTCTGTTGTGCTACATGCAAACTAATTCAGTGGTGGAAAGGTAAAGAGAATGTGGCGTTGTTTGCTGTTCCCATGGTGTGGAGGGAGCCTAAGGACCATGCTACTAATTGTTATTTCTGTCTAACAAAAATTCAGGGTTTTACAAACAAAAAGTCGAAGAGGCACATTGTTTACCCAGATCTGCCTTCAGCGAGAATACCAGTGCAGCATTCCGTCAACCTTCCAGAACCTTTAAGAGTTCGAGGTCAAATTCCGAGTGACAGTGAAATAAGTAGTACTTAAGAAATCACAGACGATGATTCTTTGCATCACTGCACAAGTAAGTCATCGGCACATTTGTTAACAGGCAGATTTAAATGATTTAGTACGTGATCTAGGACTAAGTAAACAAAAGGCGCAGCTCCTTGGTTCAAGATTACAAGAGTATAATGTACTGCACTAAAGTACTAAAATCAGTGTGTTCAGGCACAGAGAACATGCCTTTATTTCTTATTTTTCAAGTGACAAGCACTGACATTTTGCAATGACGTTGCTGGCCTGATGAAAGTGCTGAACTTATATTTCACAGGAGTGGAGACATTTCATAGATGCATCGAAAACAAGTCTGAAGGGTGTTTTGCTCCGTAACGGAAATAAAATACCCTCTGTTCCAGTAGCTTACGCTAGTTTGACAAAAGGGAATTACGAATTCGTACAAAGGATGCTAAATTCATTAAAATACAATGAACACAAATGGAAAATATGTGCAGATTTCAAGGTAATTGCTATGGTACTGGGAATGCAACAAGGCTACACAAAGTATGCCTGTTTTCTTTGCGAGTGGGATAGTCGAGACCGAAATTCTCACTAATTGAAAAAGAAATGGCCTAGACGAAGATGGAAAGTTGCCGAAAAGAATGTACAACGTTAAAGTCTGGTAGCTCCTAAATATATACTACTTCCACCGCTTCACATCAAACTTGGCCTGATGAAACAATTCGTGAAGGCCATGGATCCAACAGGCTGTGGGTTTGCATATCTAGCTACCTAATTCCCCCGTCTGCAAAAATAAAGGAAGGTGTATTTGTGGGCCCACAAATGAGGGAGCTGCAGAGAGATGCAAATTTTGAAGCATGTTTAACTGATAAAGAAAAAACCGCATGAGGCTGTCTCATGATGGTGTCGGAAAACTATCAAAGCATATCAGGATTTGGGGTGCAATATGTCTTTGAAGGTACATATGATGGACTCTCATCTGGACTACTCCACAGAGAATTGTAGGGACGTATCGACTGAACATGGGGAATCATTCCATAAAGACATTTCTACCATCGAAAGGCGCTATGAAGGGAAGTGGGTACCTTGTATGTTAGCAGATTATTGCTGGAATATCATTCGAGAGAAGGAATATTCACAGTTCAAGAGAAAAAAGTGATGTGCATTACAAGGAAGTGGCTCATTGTTTGTCAATTTTCTGTAATTTCTCATGTCAAATAAATGCTTCAAAGTGTATACACAAAGGGTACTGTGTTATATGTTAGATCCCACCCTCTATTAATGTGATGAACTTATAACATCATGAAGATGTGCATTTATTTGTCGAATTTCACCTCACGTTTGCTGCACTATATCAGAAACTGAAAAGAGAAATAAAATTGTGATTACTCCTAAACTATCCCTGACAGAAAAAAAACCAAAAACAGTTTTCAATTCAGCACTCAAAATACAACTAGGATCACAATATTTTTATCAGAAATAGAAAAAAGGTTTTTTTTTGTAGAACAGTGTAATACAAAAATATTGTTTGAAGTAGAAAACAACCAAAGTTGAAAAATTCCTTTTTTTCATTTAATAGATGACCGATCCCATCTTGAAATCATCTAAACAACTGGTTAACTAAATTTTTTGTCCCGTTAATAACCAGCATGCTGCAAATCCACAAAAGTATAAAATTAAATCCCTTTTTTATAAGGATAAAAAACGTTAAAGGAACTACAAGTTTGAGTAACCATAGAAAACTATCCGAAGAAACACCTCAGCTTATAAATAAGATGAAATCTTTTTGTTTTAATTTATTCTTTCAAAACTGGTTGAGGTAACGTGATGAGAATAATTATCAGCCTTGTAATAACTGAGAATGATTTGAAATGTTTAAATACGTAAAGAATCTATTTATGCATCTTGAGCGAGACGAAAACCAACCAAGAGGCCTATTGAATGGCATTATTTTACCGCCAGTACTCTTTTCGCTCATGTAATTCCATACTCAACGACATTTATGTTTACATTGCAAACACAGACCTGAAACTGTAAAGCAGTGCTACAAGGAAATAAAGGATTCGTATGTATCATTCAGAAACCATGTACTTCTTGCCTGTTCGTAGTCATAAGGCGTATCTTGCATTGTTACGAAGGTGAGTGCTACCAAAGGAAAAACAAAGAGAGCCTTCACTAGAAATAATCGTAATAAATGGCTCAAATGGTTCTGAGCACTTGGGACTCAACATCTGAGGTCATCAGCACCCTAGAACGTAGAACTACTTAAACCTAACTAACATAAGGGCATCACACGCATCCATGCCCGAGGCAGGATACGAGCCTCCGACCGTAGCAGCAGCGCGTTTCCAGACTGAAGCGCCTAGAACTGCTCGGTCACAGCGGCCGGCTCATCCTAACATGGCACAAGATGTTGTTGAAGATACTCACTGTGTAACAAACGTCTAAAATAACTGTACGCAAATGGAGTGGTTGTCCTAAAGCCGCAATGACAATGATATAAACTATTTGTTGTTGATTCTGATCTCCCTTTAGAATACTTAACAACAGCTACGGAGTTCATTCACAGGCTTCACAGCCCACAAAGCTCATGCCTGATTTGGGGAGGAGGAAAGAATTTGAAAGTAACTTCATTGAACAAAAGCTCCATTACTTGCCGTACATAAGTTCTCTCAATTAAAATGTGTTGACGCCATTTCCTGGCTTTTCATTAGCGCTGATTTTTGGAGCATTTGAGCCCGTAGGATCACGAATCTCATTATTTCACGGAGAATCAAGGGTCGAAGTCAGTATTAACAGTACGTTGTTCTTGGTTGTGTGAGCAGAAGCTTCGTAAGAACGAGACACATGGGCAGTACATTAAGCAGTGAGAGTAATGTGCAAACCACATGCCACTTCATACTACTGAGTGAATCCACACTCGGTCGGCGTCATGCGATTCTCTTGTTACATCCGCAGGGCTGTTGCCCAGGGTAGTAGAGACAGGGTAAGTTGAGGAATGAGGTAACAGAACTAGTAGCCTGCAGCAGTGGTTCCCAGAATTTCTCACACCATTATCCGGAGTGCAGTTAGACGTTATGTAGTTCCCTCGCCCTCCACCCCGCCATACGACCACCATCTGGTGCTCCAGATCCCCCACATCATCACCAACATTTTTTTTACTTATTTTTTTTTTGGGGGGGGGGGGGGGGGTAATCAGTCTACTGACTGGTTTGACGCGGCCCGCCACGAATTCCTTTCCTGTGCTAACCTCTTCATCTCAGAGTAGCACTTACAACCTACGTCCTCGATTGTTTGCTGAATGTATTACAATCTCTGTCTTCGTCTACAGTTTTTGCCCTCTACAGCTCCCTCTAGTACCATGGAAGTCATTCCCTCATGTCTTAGTAGATGTCCTATCATCCTGTCCCTTCTCCTTATCAGTGTTTTCCACATATTCCTTCCCTCTTCGATTCTGCGTAGAACCTCCTCATTCCTTACCTTATCAGTCCACCTAATTTTCAACATTCGTCTGTAGCACCACATCTCAAATGCTTCGATTCTCTTCTGTTCCGGCTTTCCCACAGACCATGTTTCACTACCATACAATGCTGTGCTCCAGACGTACATCCTCAGAAATTTCTTCCTCAAATTAAGGCCGGTATTTGATATTAGTTGACTTCTCTTGGCCAGAAATGCCTTTTTTGCCATAGCGAGTCTGCTTCTGATGTCTTCCTTGCTCCGTCCGTCATTGGTTATTGTACTGCCTAGGTAGCAGAATTACTTAACTTCATTGACTTCGTGACCATCAATCCTGAGGTTAAGTTTCTCGCTGTTCTCATTTCTACTACTTCTCATTACCTTCGTCTTTCTCCGATTTACTCTCAAACCATACTGTGTACTCATTAGACTTTCATTCCGTTCAGCAGATCATTTAATTCTTCTTCACTTTCACTCAGGATAGCAATGTCATCAGCGAATCGTATCATTAATATCCTTTCACCTTGTGTTTTAATTGCACTCCTGAACCTTTCTTTTATTTCCATCATTGCTTCCTCGATGTACAGATTGAAGAGTAGGGGCGAAAGGCTACAGCCTTGTCTTACACTCTTCTTAATACGAGCACTTCGTTCTTGATCGTCCACTCTTATTATTCCCTCTTGGTTGTTGTACATATTTTATGTGACCCGTCCCTCCCTATGGCTTACCCCAACTTTTTTCACTATCTCGAACAGCTTGCACCATTTTATATTGTCGAACGCTTTTTCCAGGTCGACAAATCCTATGAACGTGTCTTGATTTTTCTTTAGCCTTGCTTCCATTATTAGCCATAACGTCAGAATCGCCTCTCTCGTGCCTTTACTTTTCCTAAAGCCAAACTGATCGTCACCTAGTGCATTCTCAATTTTCTTTTCCATTCTTCTGTATATTATTCTTGTAAGCAGCTACGATGCATGAGCTGTTAAGCTGATTGTGCGATAATTCTCGCACTTGTCAGCTCTTGCCGTCTTCGGAATTGTGTGGATGATGCTTTCCCGAAAGTCAGATGGTATGTCGCCAGACTCATATATTCTACACACCAACGTGAATAGTCGTTTTGTTGCCATTTCCCTTAATGATTTTAGAAATTCTGATGGAATGTTATCTATCCCTTGTGCCTTATTTGACCGTAAGTCCTCCAAAGCTCTTTTAAATTCCGATTCTAATACTTGATCCCCTATCTCTTGTAAATCCACTCCTGTTTCTTCTTCTATCATATCAGACAAATCTTCACCTTCATAGAGGCTTTCAATGTATTCTTTCCGCCTATCTGCTCTCTCCTCTGCATTTAACAGTGGAGTTCCCGTTGCACATTAACAGCAACGAAAACACTGGATGAGTGTGTGTTGTGTGTATATGCGTGTGTGTGATAGAATCGATGACGATGGTGCATCGCAAGTGCTACTTACAACTCCTTCTCAAATAAGAAAACTATCCACAATGACGGTAGACACTTGTTACGAAAAATACTTCCCCTGCTGCGTCACTCCTCTCTATTGCGGCACTTGCTAGATCTCCAGACTGCAACCCCATTTAAAATCAATTAAGTTAAAATATGTGCACTATACTTACTGTTCGTTAAACACTTGATTGTTGCACTCTTTACTGGTGAATTGGAATACTTCAGGCTGATAATGCTTTGTATCTCACCACAGCCACTAATAGTAATAGTAATAACAATAATACTGTGTACAGCTCTATAGTAGGTGATATATAGTTACTGCTGCGTCATGCTGTCAATTAATTCCATTACCTGTTCCTGTTTCGAGGTGAGTAATGAAGCAATTACTAGACTACTGCAGGCACCACCTACACCTCGGAGAAGATATTTTATTGAGATATTTGGTTTTTGTTATGTATATGTCCCGCTTTTATCATCAGCCACCTGTGGGGCAAAGGACAACATAATTGTGTAGTAGGTGGATTATGTGAGGAACGTGTAATCTCCATCGCATTAACGCTACTAATAGAGGAGAAGCATTTATTGGTAACTTATGTAATCCATATTAGAGTCGTACAAAATTGCGGTAATAGCAATAAACTTTTGAAAATAACTTAGTTTATTGACTGAAACAGAATCGAATAGTTTAGTTCCCAACCGTCAGAAAATTTCATTTGACCGCTCAAGGGGTAATTACCCCAGGTTAGGAACCACTAGCCTACATGACGATAAGTCCTCAATGCAATCGCCTGCTGTGGATTCTTTTGCCCGGCCGGTAGCCAGCCAGCAGTGGTGCTGGCCGGGGCCGTATTTCCCCTTCGTTGCAAAGCCTTTGTTTGTATAGAAACTAGCAGATACTTGAGGCGACGCTATACAGTGTATTGAATGAAAGCGTTTCCACCGAAATGGCGAAATACAAGTGACCTATTCGCCCTAGAGCATTCACGTATGATTCATAGTGCATATTGAATGAGTGCGTACAGTAAGGGGATTATGTCAAGAGGAGTGTTCTGATGTTCAAGTTGCTAATCGGAGTACGACACATAGAATGAGAAAATACAT
The DNA here is from genome assembly GCF_023897955.1 of Schistocerca gregaria. NCBI lineage: Eukaryota > Metazoa > Arthropoda > Insecta > Orthoptera > Acrididae > Schistocerca > Schistocerca gregaria. The sequence goes on along the minus strand of NC_064921.1, from coordinate 925,968,641 downwards.
TTCCTCATACGGGAAATGTTCTTGACAACCGAGAACAATTCTTACAGAGGAAACGCTGAATAACATTAGGCGCGATCTGGAAAGGCCTCCTAGATAATCAGTTCGACGTCTCACAGCAAGTAGGAATTTTCTATGTTTTTGTTCAAACGGTTAAGAAGTTATTGCCGTATAAATTAACTGAAGCGCAGGAACTTAAACCGGGGGACCCTTAAGAAAGATTGCGGTTTTGTAATTAGATTTTGAATTAGGTGCATGACGAAGAAGTTGAACTTCACCTAACTTTCTCCTTGGATGAATCATGGTTGAACCGAAGTGGATGTATTAATTCACAAAACTGTCGTTACTGGAGTTCAGAAAAACGTATTGTAATTCACGAGGCACCACAGAGTGATCGAATATGGAAGTATGGTGCGTTGTTAACGGTGCAAGAATAATAGGCCCCATATTTTTCAGGAAGCAATTAATAGTGAGAAAACGAGGAAAACATTTTACTGCCTTTTTTGGCCAATTAACTGAGAGAGGATCTGATTTCGCGACCTTTCTGCAGGACTCTGCAGCGAGCATACACAGCCGCTTTCTCATTACCGGCATTTCATGGCGTGTTTCAACAATGAGTTATGATTAACAACGTGTGGCCTCCTTGTTTCCCTCATTCAACCCCCTGCGATTTTTATCTCTGCGTGGTGCATTAAAAGTCAACGTGTGCAAATCAACTCTAAGCACTTTACATCAACTTAAAATTAACGTTCGTCAAGAAATCGCTATCATTTATCGGAGGAAACAGCAGAGTGTAATGAAGAATTTCCTAAGCAGCTGTCAGCTTGAAGAACAAAATGAGTTAGTTCCAGCGTCTCCGTGCTTAATATACGTGAGTAATTTGCTTTCCTTTTTAGGCGTTTACGTTACGAATGTTGGATATAACTTACGAGGTAAACCGTACTGTATTTGCTGCAGACTTCAAGTCACTCGCGCCTCGAGCACAGCATCGGGCCTCGCAAGGCGCAAATATGGTTCCATTAACGAATGATCACCCAGAAGGTTAGGTTCATGCTTCTAGGTAGCGTCAAAAGAGACTGCTAAAAACATCTCACACACACAATGAAACCGTGGGCAACAGGCGAGTGTATATTAGATAACTGGCTTGTACTTATATTGATGTGTTATAATTATCAAGACACTCAAGACAAGCTCTTTGATGTATCACTAGTTGAGGTGGCCAGTAAATACAGTCAGACATCTGGAAAAAGGTAACATATTAATAGGTTTTTTGACAATATGTACACTTTGAACTATCTTAAAATTACCTCAAGAAAATACACTCAATTCGTTAGTGGCAGGTAGCAAGTGCATACACTCAGAAATAAACGTGCACAATTTTTCATTTTTTTCTGGTTAACTGGAAGGAATTTCAGTAACAACAATAAAGCAATAAAGGCCACCAAAACTAAATTACAGTGTTTCTTTAAAAGATGCGCAGCTTAAACATTAAATTAGATATCAATTCCTTTGCGGGTGCAAATTTTCCAACAGTTCTTACAGAATAAGTGACCCATACGACGATCCAGAGAAGTTCACTTATTATACAGAAGGGACAGCACGTTTCCGTGGACCAAAAACACATAATAAGCAATTATAATAAATGTCTTAGAATTAGCAGTTAAAACCTTTTACACTCTAAAATGAAGGAACACTGTACACAAAAACCTCTTCGTAAAAGATACTGAAACTTTTGGGGTAATATAGACTGGAAACAAAGTACCAGTGCTAGAACAGATCAGAATTCAGAGGGTCCTCTTACATAAAAATTTAGCTCTTTGCTATAATTGAAACCAACAAGGGTTTTTATTAATGTTTAATGAAAATACTAGAGATAAAAGAGATTAAAAAATTCTTCAGAAATACAGTTTGAAAAGCAGCTGCGCTAAAATGAATTACAGACTAGCGATAATCTATGTCAGAAAAGAAGAAAAAATTACTAACGTTACCCACGAGTAAAGCTATAGAAGTTGTCATTTAACCAGTCCGTGTTGTTGTTATTCATGAAATGGATTTATCTTATAATTGGTTGATGAGGGTTGACAAACTCATAATTGTACCCCATTCACGAATATAATCGTCTACGTGACGGAGAGAGCTGATCTACACAACATCACATTCAGGAAGGTGTTGTCAAGGATTCTCAGCGCTCAAATGTGAAACCGGTGGCTGACAAACAATCATGTCGTTTAAGGAGGTTGCCCGACGCGCAACTCACTGTTGGCGGCAGAGCAAAAGTCTGCTGCAGTATTAGCAGTGTGTGTCGTAATTACATGGGACACAAAGCAACAGACTCCCCCTCACATCAGTAACATCAACTCAGCTCTCCGTCACAAATGCATAAATTCGCACCCCTATAAATTCTTTTACAAGTGGCAAAGACGAAAAGTCTCTCATTTACAATTTAAATTCGACGCTTCACAAGAAAAGCATTGTAACAAATCCCGCATGGATCATTTAACAAACGATACAGAAATGAGGCAGCCCGCAAAACGATTACAAATAAATGATGAAACTGTAAGGAACGATACACCACTTTCTGACTACCTCGAATACTATTCGCGATGTGGCTGAAAGAGAGCATACAAACGGACACATCTTGGCAGGCTTTTCCGATGTTTCTCACAGTCCACTGCAGCACTACACCATCTATAAAAGGTCGAAAACGAGTATTTCACTCCTGAGAAAAACAAAGATTTTTCCAAATGAGTGCGGAAGTGTGGTGTGCGTACTTTAAGACCTTCGGTACAAACACCATCAGATTATTTGACTTGTCGCTCTAGCGAAGTAGGCGAGTGTCAGCAATTATGTCTTATCGTGGCGTGTTTATCTTCTGTCGTTAGGTCAGACGATATAAATGCCACTTGCACGCTTAGAGTAGCAGATTGACGTTGACCAACTTTAAACAGAACTTGATTAATGTTCACACATAATTATTAAAATAATAAAAAGCACAGAAATTACTTAACTTGATTCTGGATGCTGTTTCCAATTGACAATCTGAAGTTCCTTTGGTCTAGGTACGTTAATCTTATTCTCACATATCTCTGATACTTGACAAAGTGTCTATACATTTCTCTTCATGGCTATGTACATGAATATGATAATCTTATTAGGCGCAGACTGAAACTTGACTACAGACTAATGCAGGCTGATGCACATTGACTAATCGGAGTTTTTTCCCTTTATTGAGTTTCGATTCCCCTTGAAGGAGGCGGGCTGGCAGCAGCTTATTACGCCGCTCTACAGCCTACAGAATTTGTTTCAAAAAGAGGAAGGTAATAAAAAATAACAGTTGGCGACAAATTCGGTGACTGAAAGGTAAAATGGCAGAAAATTCTGGAACTTAAAACATAAAACACAGGGTTGATGATGCGAATAAAATACACAGGAAGCAGAAAAATAATAGATGGACAATTAAAAACCACGGCGACAGTCTGGTTTCTGTTCGCAAGACATATAAAATGCACACCCAGCGACAGCATGATTTCTGTTCGCAACACTGTGGAAAGACACACAACACTGGACACTCACTTAAACACTGCACTAAAAAGTTGGCACAAATATGACATACCACAGCCGAGAGCAGGTGGGGGAAACTGGACAGATGATGGAAAAAAAGGGGGGAAGGAGAGGAAAAGTGAAGGGGGGGTAGGAGCCAATGGAGGATGAGGATCCAGTAGAGGGGTGAGGGGCGCCGAGCAGACATGCCAGGGAGTGGGGAAGGCAGAGGAGGGGAACACAAAAGCACAAAAGGACTTGGGGGGTGAGAAGGGAGATAGGGAGAAGTTGGGCAGGGAGAAAACAAAGGGTGGAAGGGGGGGAGGAAGAGGGAGCGCAGAGAAAAGACGGAAGAAAGGAGGGGGGTTGAAGATCAGAGTTTATAGGAGGGATAAATGGAGGAGAGAGGGCATCATCCAGGAGGGGGAGTTGATGGAAGCCAGCTTGGGAAAGGAGATGTAGGGTGTAGAGATAGAGGGTAGGGGGGATACAACAGTGAAGATGTGGCAGAGGGTGGGGATGGGAGAGGAGCAGCCAGGGGTTAGGGGGTTCAAGGCGGCGGGAGGTGTAGAGGATGCGGAGCAGATGGGGGAAAGGAATGAGATCATAGAGGATCCGCATGGGGGACGGGAGGTGTTTACAGAAGGCGTGGCGGAGTGCATGACGCTCAAGGATCTGGAGGGACTTATAGAATTTGGGGGGGGGGAGGCAGATATGCAGGCAAGACTGGCATAGCAGAGGATGGGACGGAGTAAGGATTTGTTGGTGTGAAGGATGGTAGAGGGGTGCAACTCCCATGTCCAGCCAGAGAGGAGTTTGAGGAGTCGGAGGCAGTTATGGGCTTTGGATTGAATGGAGCCGAGATAAGGAATCCAGGTGAGGTGATGTTCAATGGTGAGGCCAAGGTAGGTGAGGGTGGAGTGAGGTGGACAGGATGGGCGAAGACAGTAAGGGAGAAATCCAGGAGCCAGAAGGAGCGAATGGTATGACCTACGATGATTGCCTGGGTCTTGGAAGGATTGATTTCCAGGAGCCAGTGGTTACACCATACAGCAAAAAGGTTAAGGTGATTCAGGAGAAGGCTTTGGGACCGTTGGGGAGTAGGAGCGAAGGACAGGAATGCAGTGTCATCAGCATATAGCAAGAGGTGTAGTGGAGGGGGGCGGGGGGGTTGGGGCATATCTGCCGTGTACAGGAGGTAGAGGAGAAGGGAGAGGACAGAGCCCTAGGGCACACCTGCACAGGGGTAGAAGGTGTGGGAATTGGCATTATGGATGGGACTAATCGGAGATGTGTGCACTCGTTATAATACCTCACGCGTTCAGGTGTCAATGCGCGAGTGTGAGCCGCGAGGAGAAAAGGTTCTACATTAGCAGCTATCTCATTGGCTGCGTTACGTATTAATACGCAGATCAGCGGAAGCAGAATTTGCCCCTCTCTAAGACAGCGCCATGTCGTACTGTGGAGACGGACGAGCGCTGCGCCTGCGCTGTTGTGCTTAGTGGGGCACGCTCTATTAGGAAAGTTTTGTACGCGCTGACTACGGGGAACTATGTGCACAACAGGACGCAAATCAGTTGCGCTCTCTGACACATCTACAGCAAGCTCACTCCTCACCCTCCGTCCCCCTCGAGGCAAATCGATTTCAACATCTCCAAACACACCTAATTAAATTTAATGCTGTAAAATGCCACAAAAGAACACTCATGAAGGAAACACTAAAGACTGCAAGATACTAAATATACATACTTAAAAAGAATTCACACAAAACTTGTAGCTAAATACCCGAGTGCTATTGATAATTACGTAACTCAATTTTTTCACCACCCCTATTCTCTGTTGAAGGTTCCGACCTTCTGTTCCCTTGAGTTCCTTTGTCGTCGACCTGCCTAGGTGTCAGACTGCTCCAATTTTCTTTTGAATTATGGCTTTCTTTGCCTTTACCTCTCACTCCATGTTTTCATTTGCATGTTCATTACCCCACGAGTTTCCACGCTGGTGCCTGTCGAAAGTAATACTCGTCTCGTTCTTTTCTCTTTAATCTCTTGCAAATCTGTTAATATCGATCTGTAGGAGTCGAAGTAATTTTTTCCACGTAAAAGAGAGTTATTCCCCGTCGGCATGGAATTAACAAACAACTGGATTAGTTCACCGTTACTCTGTTGGTTATTCAAATGTTCAGTTCTCGTCAAAATTTCGTCAAAGTGCACTGCAAGCGACTGAAACCGCGCTGCTACCTGTGTCGGAGCGTTAATTATGCTGAGGCGCACCCTGTTTTGCTCTTCGACAAATCAGTACTGTTTCATAATTTATGATTCGAAATTTTCTATGGTAGCACACTTTTTGATTCATCTACATCTACATCTACATACGTACTGTACAATCCACCATACGGTGCGTGGCGGAGGGTACCTCGTACCACAACTAGCATCTTCTCTCCCTGTTCCACTCCCAAACAGAACGAGGCAAAAATGACTGACTATATGCCTCTGTACGAGCCCTAATCCCTCTTACCTTATCTTTATGGTCTTTCCGCGAAATGTAAGTTGGCGGCAGTAAAATTGTACTGCAGTCAGCCTCAAATGCTGGTTCTTTTAATTTCCTCAGTAGCGATTCACGAAGAGAACGCCTCCTTTCCTCTAGAGACTCCCACCCGAGTTCCTGAAGCATTTCCGTAGCACTAGCGTGATCATCAAACCTCCCAGTAACAAATCTAGCAGTCCGCCTCTGAATTGCTTCTATGTCCTCCCCAAATCAGACCTGATAGGGATCCCAAACGCTCGAGAATAGGTCGTATTAGTGTTTTATAAGCGGTCTCCTTTACAGATCAACCACATCTTCCCAAAATTCTACCAATGAACCGAAGACGACTATCCGCCTTCCCCACAACTGCCACTACATGCTTGTCCCACTTAATATCGCTCTGCAATGTTACGCCCAAATTTTTAATCGACGTGACTATGTCCAGCGCTACACTACTAATGGAGTATTCAAACATTACAGGATTCTTTTTCCTATTCATCTGCATTAATTTACATTTAACTATATTTAGAGTTATCTGCCATACTTTACAGCAATCACAAATCCTGTCCGAGTGATCTTGTATCCTCCTACAGTCACTCAACGACGACACCTTCCCGTACACCATAGCATCATCAGCAAACCGCCGCACATTGCTATCCACCCTATCCAAAAGATCATTTATGCAGAGAGAAAACAACAGCGGACCTACCACACTCTCCTGGGGCACTCCAGATGATACCCTCACCTCCGATGAACACTCACCATCGAGGCCAACGTACTGTGTTCTATTACTTAAGAAGTTATTGGTAACACCTTCACAATAGCTTCGCCACTTAAATGGTTAGTTATGAAATCTAATTTTCTCCATACCGGCCCTGAGGTCGGTAGGCTACCTCTAAACTGAGCCATCCATCTTAACTTGGAATGTTCTCAGTGGGAGAAAGTTTTGCATCAGATATTATGTCAGTTGCGGACATGGACACCGATGTTGCGTTCGTTTCTATAGCCACAAGTCGTTCACGAAAGGACGAGGGTGCGCCACTACACTGCGAACTTCCCCTGCATTGTTCTCATTTTCGTTCCTCATCCTACTATCGGATACTAACAACAGCGGCTCCGCTAATTGCGATCGTTCCATCTCTTTTTCACAATCTGTGTGCTTTCTTTTTGAGCAAGGCGAGTTCTTCTGTCCCTGCAAATTCTGCCGGTTCAGTGCTATCTGATAATGGTCGCTATTCGAAACTCTATACTTTTCCCGAAGAAGATTTATTAACATCTTCAACATTTTGGAGCCTTTTTGAAAGAGATGTATCGGTTTCCTCTATCTGCTTCAGATTAGCTTCGATTTATGCCGTCCTGGATGTACCGGTTCTCGTCGTTTCCGAAACTTCTAACTTATCGTCAATCAGTTTCAGCTTACAATCCACCATTCTTCCTAAATCTTACATTTTTGATTAGAACAGCATTCTTTCCTCCATCGTTTCTGTCCTGTACTGTTCTGCTTCTCTGTCTCTTTTCGCGCCGAGTGGTTCTAGGCGGTACAATCTGGAACCGAGCGACCGCTACGGTTGCATGTTCGAATCCTGCCTCGGGCATGGATGTGTGTGATGTCCTTAGGTTAGTTAGGTTTAAGTATTTCTAAGTTCTAGGGCACTGATGACCTCAGAAATTAAGCCCCACAGTGCTCAGAGTCATTTGAACCATTTTTTGTCTCTTTTCTCAGATCTTTTGTTACTTTTCTGCATTTCCTTTGTATCTTGTTCGGCTTTTCTGTCTCTTTCTATAGCTTCTCTGCCTTGTTCGCCTTGAACTAAAGTTTGTTTTACCCGGGGTCGTTATTTTCCCATAATTCCTACAATTGAGCTGCTCTGCGTTCCGTTCAATTTAGTTTCGTAAGAAATTCTATCTTCACTCTGCTCAACTATCAGTGTATTTTCCTGGGTAGCTGTAAAAGCAACTGCTGTTCTCTCTTCTCCCTCGGAAAATTCAGCAAAGAAATTCTCTACATCTGCTAGACCTTCCCTAGAATGTGTTGATCTGCTCCGTCCACTTCAATCAACGCTAATTGTTGAGTTCTTGAAAACAGAAATTTGATTTATATAAATAAATGCCCTAAACACCCAAGAAATATCAAACGCAAAATAAATATAACTTCCCACAGGGCCTGTTAAACAAGAGAACCCCTAGCAGTACAGCTGATAAAGAAAAGGCTGCATCTGGTGAGAAATGCTCAAGCGAACAAGACTGGGACCGCAATTGTTCGCTGCAGCAAATTTCTGCACTCTAAGTTGTGTCGCGCAGCCCTTCTAACTGCGAAATGTCACATAGTTCGAGCAGTAAATATCCTGGCAGGGTCGTCGTGAAATTTAATCCTTCTACGGTGTTAAAATGTTAGCGTCTCAACGAGATTTTACATCGAAATCTTGCTGGGACTCTGCAGTTGTCGGTGCTATCTGCGTACCTCGCTTACGGCTTCAAAATTTAAACGGTACACGACCGAGTGCAGTGCTCGTTAAACATTAATTTAAACAAATTAATCAAAATCTCTTAAGCGTGGGCACCTGTACTGGAGCGGAAATACCGTCACTGTGAGACAGCAAATCAGATATGCAAGTTACTTACGATATTTATTATTTACGGTGTCGGCTAGTTAGGCTCGATTGTAGGACAAACGGGTTTATAATAGCAAAGCAATAGTGTACTGAACAATATCGGTTTACTGTGAACAAAGTTCTACATGAAACAAAGAAAATGATTACTAAGCAGTTGCTACCATGAGAGAAATCAGCTCACTGAACATTAACGGCAAACAATGGATTACAAGAAGCTCATTTCTATCTTATTTTACCCCTAAGGCATTGGAGGATACGTAAAATCTAACTGGAAGAGTTCTTCGGAAGCGCAGAAAACTTTCATATTCTGCACCGCTCGAATATGGGAAATAAACGACTACAAGACTCGCGAAATAAGACAAGTAATCAAGCAAGCCTAGCTGTGCTGCGATGTCTAGAAATTATGAACTGCTTGGATAATGGACAGGGCTACTTACGAAATGCGAATATGCTTCTCAATGCACAAATCAGCACCGAATGCAAAAATGGCTGCGATGGCGGCCGAGAAAAGCTGCCACATACGGCAGAACAGGTCCAGACGTGCTCTTCGCGGCAAGTCTCGAGTATGAATCGTCGTCCCCTCCTCAATTTACTGCGCTTGAAAAATACAGTCCGGAGGGGAGGATCTCCAGGAATTGCCACGGTGACGAGTGATAATTTCGCATTCTTCTGCAGAATACAAGGGAACCACGCACATATTTTTCATTCTTGACTTAATGAATGCATTTTGGAATGCAGAAAGTGGGTATTGACTCCTAGCCCGGTTTCACTCACTTTTCGAATCCTTCGCGCCAAAGCACGGTTTCGAACAAGATTTACGCGACTGCATAACCCGATTTTGGATGTAAGGCGACGAGTTTTCTCACGGTAGGCTGGCTGCTTCAGACAGTTCTTTTCTGCGTTCTGTGTGCAGGGAGGTGAATTCGTCACACGTTGTAATTCTCTAGAGGCTAGTCGGCTACGCCTTTCGAAGGAGAAAGCCGCATTCGTAACCGAAATTGACGTGAACGGTCATGAGCTTACTACAGACCCTTCTGCGAAAAGCAGCACCCATGAATCTGGCCTCTTTCCAATAGAGCCTTTGTAACAGGCCTCCTGGGGGTCTCGCCGGAACCGCTACGCTGCCAGTCAGTATGCTCGGTTTCCACCAAGGTAAACTGAAACCTTCTTCCATACCTAGCCATCCTTGTGCATTCCTCAAACATAAGCAGAAGTGAATAGAAAGATAAGAGCTGCGTATCTGCAGTATTTTTCTCTTTTAAAAGTATTTTGTTTCTTGATAGAAACGAATAATCTTGCATGTCGATGTATTCTAATAGAACATTGACAAATAGTAGAGCTTAACAGCGATATTTTCATGCTTCGTGAATGTGTTGTCCTCATTACAGTATCCATTTACTTATATATTAATTAATTTATTAACATTACAGGCTTGGTAACTATGGTTGGAACGTTGTACGTAAAAACTAGTAACAAGCTGCAGAGACGGACTCCATGCTTTTTCTGCAGTTTTTCTCAGCGTTGTTATTGTTCTTGTCTTTTACATCATCACATCGTTACTTAAAAAACATGTGATACATAAAATACATTTTGGTAAGGAAAACAAATTTTACAATATTCTTTAGAAGAAAATATTGGACGAAAGAAAAGATTTAGATAGTAAAAGATGTCCCTTTACGTGGCTATTCCTAGTGAACGGGCTTGTAAACACTTTGAACCTGTCTCAACTGAATTATCATATTCTGCTCTACTAAAGTTACTACCATATGTACGTATGTAGTGAGATTAGTTCTACGTGATTTGCGTGTGAAGTGTGACAGTTCTATTTGTTACAAGTACTTCCTCCATTTACGTACCTTAAGGCCACTTCTTATCTATGTTGTGTGTTTGCGTTGGTCTAGTAAAGTCTTCTTATAACCCATATGTATTTTTATGTATGACATTATAAAGTTCAAATGTTTTGCGGTTTGCTTCTTGTACGCTTATGTATTAGTCAGTTACGTTTTTGAAAAACTAAAGAATTATTTGTCTTACTTTGTACTGCAAGAAAATTCGTTGTATTATTGCTTATTACTAACTTACATCTAAATCCATGTATATATTACTTGCAGTACTGTCGCGGTCGTGTGATCTGCTACTGTGCCGTATATGTATCTGTATATGATGATAGTGTTGTGTTTAGGTCATCATTTGTGTCTAAATGACCATCTATTTCCATATCAGTGGTTTAATACCTGTTGTCCCATGTATATTGTTGTGATGTAGGGCATGTGCCTGGTTATGATCTTGTATGGGGTCATTATTGCCCAAAGTCTTCTGTAGTGCCCTTGATAATACATCAGTGATACAGCTAACTATCCTCTTTTTATTGGGTCTCTTAAAGCTTGCCCGATGTCTTACGTTTGAGTGTGTGCTGCATTGTAGTGTTAAGTGCACAGTTGGTCTTTGGAATAACTAAGTCTTGTGCTTTTTAAAGCATGTCCATCAGAACGTGTTCTTTACAGTGTACGCTACCATTGACTGTATGGAGGGATACTTCTTCAACCACGTCCCTCCATTTTTGCCAGTCAGCCTATAATGCAAGAATTCCTTAGTAACTGAGTTTTTAGTCCTGTCACAGGGAAGCCACTTAAAAGACCTGGGGTGCAAGATTGCATCAAGTATGACGCTAAGCTCGCAGTTTAGTGTTACCGTCTGTGAGGATTAATGTATTTATTTGACCGTGTGTATATCTAATGGACAGAGGGTATCGAAACATTAATTTCGTGTAAGTGGCAAGTAATAGAAAACTGAAAGACTTTACTTTGGAGGCAATACTAGTATTGACATTCATAAATATGAAATAATAAACGGTCGCCAGCATAATTAGGCATCATAATTTGAAACATTGTATTGCAAGAAAATTTAATGTGAGCTGCTAAACTGACTTTCGTTAATACTCCATTTGAATAGTGCAATGAATACACACGACGACGGAACGAACTGAGTAGTGGGTTGCAGAAGTTACTATTTACACAAATCAGCAATCATAGGAATTTTAAAAGTTATTTCACTCATAGTAGTTATCACGAGACTGAAGCTGGGCATGACCAGAGTCCTGGTTTAACTAACATACAGACACCACGAATGAAGTTAAATAACGTTACACATACACTTTTTATACTCACACATTTCTTTAGCAAAACCAGTATTTAGTTTATCTCTCTTATAATAAAAGGAATATAGTGGGGGCCCATAAACTGAAACTGTCCTAAGAGGCAAATTTTGTGAATAGTTCAGAAACAAAATGCAATTTGCCAATACTGCTTTCTAACCCCACTTGAAATAATTTATATGTTCATACTTTAAAGCTTCATACTTGGAAGTGCACTTGAATGGAACGGACAGTGTCTTGAAAGGAGGATATAAGATGAACATCAACAAAAGCAAAACGACGATCATGGAATGTACTCGAATTAAGTCGGGTGATGCTGAGGAAATGAGGCACTTAAAGTAGTAAAGGAGTTTTGTATTTGGGGAGCAAAATAACTGATGATGGTCGAAGTAGAGAGGATATAAAATTTAGACTGACAATGGCAAGAAAACGTTTCTGAAGAACAGAAATTTGTTAAAATCGAGTATAGATTTAAGTGTCAGGAAGTCGTCTCTGAAAGTATTTGTATGGAGTGTAGCCATGTATGGAAGTGAAACATGGACGATAAATAGTTTGACAAGAAGAGAATAGAAGCTTTCGAAATGTGGTGCTACTGAAGAATGCTGAAGATTACAAGGGTATATCACGTAACTAATGAGGAGGTATTGAATGGAATAGGGGAGAAGATGAGTTTGTGGCACAACTTGACAAGAAGAAGGGACCGGTTGGTAGGGCATGTTCTGATACATCAAGGGATTACAAATTTAGCATTGGAGGGCAGCGTGGAGGCTAAAAATCGAAGAGGGAGACCAAGACATGAATACACTAAGCAGATTCAGAAGGAGGTAGGTTGCAGTAAGTACTGGGAGATGAAGAAGCTTGCACAGGATAGAGTAGCATGGAGAGCTGCATCAAAACAGTCTCAGGAGTGAAGACCACAACAACAACAACAACAACAACAACAACAACTTTAAAGCAAGTAATTCAAATATCAAGTTCAGTTCACTTCAGAAAATAGTTCATAGTAATAATCAAAGCAAAATTACTTTCCATGTAAGTTCAGTTTGTGTGCCTTATCCATTACCTGTGAAGCAGGCAGTTTCTCGATAACACCACACATATTGACACTGAACATTAGCACATTTAGTACAGAAGCAAACTATTAATTAGTTTGAAACAGGACACTTCGTTTCTGCACATTTAGATGGGACCCTGCATTGGTTTCATGATCAGCACAATTTTAATGTTCAAACACATGTTTCTAACACTGGGATTATTATTGAAAAACATTCACAACTTACTGGTCCATACTGTGATACATATCTGAGTTCCTGAAGTTGGGAGGGGGGGGGGGGGCAGTGGCACAATAGTGGTGGCAAGCACGTGGTGGCTATCTGGTCCCTGTTGATGTTGAATGCTCTTTATAAAGTCTTCTTGGCGACGTATTAGGGACATTCCATAATAACAAGAGCACCTTAAGACAGCTGAATCCACATCCGAGGTAATTTCATTATAAATTGGCTTTCAAATGTCTCACTAGACCCCTCGATGTTAACCGTACAACTTTTAGCCACTAACTGCGTAGCGCGCTCACCCCGTACCTGCCCAGGTCGACGACCAAATCCACCTTTTAACGCGCGCCAAGCCACTTCCATAGCGGAGAGGGTTCCCTGTATCTCTTATACTACACAATACAAATTCCCTAAGGATGAAACAGCATTTAAAGTACAATTTCTCTTACTGAACCTACATATTTTACAAAGTTTTGTTATTTTTAAACATTATTTTAGTTTTCATAATGCATATATTACAAACTTCAGCTTTCTCTCTGGCAATTCCGTGACCTTCATTAGTAATGAACAAACACTTCATAGTCCCATACACATAATTACACAGTATAAACCACTCACAATCGATATTGGTGTTACAAACCCTGTTTAAAAAAAGTCGTTGTTATTGTTGATGTAAAGAGGGTATGTTCGTGGTTTCGAATGTGTCTGTGTAGATGAGTATGGCGTTATGGTCACTGGGTGTGGTATTTGCTAGTACTTCCTATTTGTTGACGCATATTATAGTCTTCGTATTTGCGAGTGAGACTTGAGTATTGCTGGTTCCTCTTGTATTGTTGCAGTATGTAGGTGTTTGTCCTGCTCTGTTTGAAACAATAGGGTTGCATTCATTTATTATGTCAACTACTATTTGTCCTCTATTGTCTGTTATGTCTGCATGCCATAGCGTCCACCGTACAGTGATGTCACTAAGTATGAGTAGTCATTTTTCTCTAGAAAACTGTGCTATATCTCTGATTTGATCAGCAAAAGGCTCTTCGTCCAAGGAACAATGTGCAGACATTCGATATGGTAATCTAAGATTCTCGTCGACGAGTAATTTCAGCTGTGGCTACATATGCAGAACAAAGGTGTGTTATTTTTGTGACTGCGTAATTTATATTCGCTAGTACAAACGCAGCCTTGACATCATGGGTCCCAGGAATCGTTTTGAGATGTCTGGGAAGGCTTGGAAGTTTCTCACCACTCATATACGGCTCCTGGAGACAGGTTATATCTGTCTGTACTTTGTTCAGAAGTCTACCCAGTTCTAGTTCAACCACGCTGCTCCTATTGCAGTTTAGGTGTAAGATCATCACAGCAGAGGCTAGTCTGTGGTTTTGTCTCTTTAGGTTCGAAAGAAACGCGCCCATTCACTCTCACGAAATTCTTATATAATTTATCCGTTTTTTAATCCTGATCTCTTCGTGGGCATGCTTGCCCTAAGAGTCCACGGGTTTCACGATGGTCAGTTGAAAGGTACTAATATCGATAATTCTGTAAGTTCACTGTATCTCTAGAGGAGGAGGGGGAGGGGGCAAAGCTCTGAGGGCCACTGCTTAATACGATGCGGCAGTGAGGTCAAGTGGTTCTAGTGTCCTCTTGCGGCGTGTATGCTTCTCATACCATCGGAGACAGCGAGCGATGGAAAAGAGGGCTTGCCCGGTTACATGCACGTTTACATATGTCGTCTCCCATGTAACTGTACGGCGAGCCAGGTGCAGTAGAAGAAGATGCTGTCGATGGTCTCCTGGAATAACTGGCTGTGTGTTGGTTTGTGCTTTGTTACCGCTCCATTAAATAAGAAACAACAACTTTTAAAAGTCAGCTGGGGCAAGTTGAATGGGATACATTAACGACTTTGTCATCTGCTTATTTCAGTCAGCTACCGTTCGGAGAATGTGAGACCCAGCAATACGACCCTCTCCTGTATAATGACCATGATTCTGCACTGATACTAACTAAGATAATATTCTTCTTACTAGTACGCAGTTTCCCACAGAAACGCCCAGTTAATCTCCTTATCAAACATCAGAATGAGTACATATAAGAACTAGCGTCTTAAAAATCTCCGACTCACGTTAAGCCAAAATAGTGCCGAGGTATCGTCGATTTTAATTCATTGCCTAAAAAAGATCATATATAAAATAACGGAATAGTTGCAATGTGCAAATAATAAGCCCTGCTATGTATACAGATGCTGGCTGATAAGGAAGTTCATAAGGTGGAAGATACGATAAAAGTGAGAATTACTATAACGCTGTTATAAAACATTGAATATCGACATACGGTATTTTTCTAAAAATATATCGACGTCCATCGCCAAATTTTTATAATCGATATGTCAGTATCCTGGTATCTAAATGGCAGTATTGTGTGCCCTTATTTTTTTTATATTATATTTTATTCGCAAATTTCGTTAGATGTTTGAAATTGTTCTTTTGAAATTGTAGCCGAATTACTTCCACTTATGTGATGAAGTCTTAATACTTTTTGAGCTTTCGTCATGTCCAGTCTTTTTGTTTGACCGTGTGAAGCAGCTATAGGTGGGACGAAGGGGAAGTCCAGTTGCACTGGTGGGTTCCGGTGTGACTGGAATAACAAGATTTCCGATGTGAAGGAATAGCACACCAGTTGCGTTAAAATACAATTTTTAGCGTTGACAGTCTGTGCTCTTTCTTCAGATAGGCATTCTTCAAAAACAATTGTTGAAAATGAGGAATAAAAATCTAAGCGACAAGGTGGTGGGAGGAGACGTTTGAGGGGAAATGCTGACGTAACCGGCGCAACGTTTAACTCAATCCCGAAATTTTGACACCACTAGTGCTATTTCGCCGGCGTTTTAAGAAATGGAGAAACAAGGAAGTCGACATGAATTGTTCCAGGCAATTCCGATACGTGATGAAACTGAACGACAGACCCATTGCACACCTTTTTTTGTGCTAGTTACATGTAGTTACCATGGTCAGAAAAGCGCTTATCACAAAACGGGAGAGTGCATATTTTACTTTCAATTCCTGCTCTAAGGGGATAAGCAGGCAAGTACACAATGTCTAATGATAACTCAATATTTAAATACACAGACAGCTCTATAACCAACAGTATATTTGAAACGTGTAGCAGATATTTTTATAGGCCAGTAAATCAATATTTTTTTCCGACGATATATAGATAAGTTTTTTCGGTATATCGAGGGCCGATAACTACATTTTTAAATATCGATATATCGGATACCCCGTATTTTTAAAAATGTCAACGGTCCTACATTAATGATGTGCGATGCGGGAAGAACAGGAATTTTCGTCAGATTGGTAAGATCAGTACAGGGTAATGCGGGAACAGGGCTAGTAATGGGTAAGAAAATAGAAATGCGGGTAAGAAACTATCAACAATATAGCGACGCATTACTGTAGCCAAGAACTCACAAAGGCAACACGCACTGCAGTAGTACAAGTTTATATGCCAACTAGCTCCGCAGATGAAGAAATTGAAAATTTTGTGGTGGGTCACAGTAAATCATTCAGATAGTTGAGGGAGGGGAAAATTTAACTGTGATGAGTGGCTACTGGAACTCGACAGTAGAAAGTGAAGAGAAAATAGTAGCGCAACGTGGTCTAGGTGAAGGGAATGAAGGAGGAAGTTGACCGGTAGAATTTTGCACAGAGCGTAATTCAATCATAGGTAACACTTGATTTAAGTCATGGAAGGTTGTATATGTTGAAGGGAGCTGAAGATGTTGTAAGGTTTCGGATTGGTTATTCAGTGGAATGAACGACATTTAGAACCCATATTTTAAGCTGCAAGACATTTTCACGTGCGGATATGGATTATAATTTCTGATTATGAACTGCAGATGAAAACTGAATTGTGAACATATAGGAAATTACAGAGATGGGACACTGCAAAATACAAAGAAAAAACCACATAATTTTGGGAGTTTCAGAGGGAAAGGAGTGCAGTATAAGACAAGTGGGTAGCTTTGAGAGATGAAATACGGAAAGCAACAGAGGATTACGTAGGCTAAAAGGCAAGGCACTGTAAAAATCTTTGGCAAACATAGGAAATACTGAATTTAGTTGATGTACGGGTAAAATATATGAAAATCAGCACATGAAGCGCTCGAAGGAAATAAATATCTCTAAAAAATGAGACTGACAAAGTTTAAAAGGGCTGAGCAGGAATTGTTGGAGGAGAAATAAAATGCAGTAGAGGCATTCATAACTATGGGAAAGTTGCATACAATCTATAGAAACATTAAAAAGAAATTTGAAGAAAAGAAAAGAAGTTTTATAAACATCAAGAGCTTAGTTAACAAGCCAGTGCTAAGGAAAGAATGGAAAACTGAAAGACAGGAGGAATATATGAAGGGGCTTACAAGGAAAATGAACATTAAGACGGTGTTAGCCTACAGAAAAGGAAGAGGGCGTAATTGTAGATGAAATGGAAAATATGATACTGCGAAAAGAACTCGACAGACCTAAGTGGAAAGAAGACCCCTGGAGTAGATGACATTCCCTCAGTTTTGTTGAGGTCCTTGGGAGAGCCAGCTACGACAAAACTATTCCACCTAGTGTCCAAGATACATGAGACAGGCAAAATTGCCTCACACTTAAAGGAGAATGTAATAGTTACAGTTACAAAGAAGGCAGTTGTTAACAGGCGTTAACACTACCAAACTTTCAGTTTAATAAGTCATGATCACCAAATATTAAGACAAATTATTTTAAGAGGAATGGTAAAACTGGTAGAAGTCGGACTCAGGGAATATCTGTTTGGTTTTCGGTAAGATGTTGTGATATAAACGCTGCACTTACCCTACGACCTGTTACAGATGACAGACTGAAGAAAGAAAAATCTCCGATCATAGCACTTGTAGATACAGAGAACATTTTTTACAAAAACTGAGGTTTGATTCTGCAGAGGAATGTGCACTGATGTGAAAGTTTTATTTTTAAGAACGATGGATGGAATAAATTCTCTAAATTTATGAAGGTAGCCCGTACAAAATACGAGTACAAGGGGCGAAAGGTTCTTTACAACGATTACAAACACCAGGCTGCAATTATGAGTCGAGAGGGATGAAATGGAAGCCACAACTAGGAGTAAGACAGACCTGTAGCCTATACCCCATGTTATTCAGTATGTAGGTTGTGCAAACTACGTAGGAAACCAAGAGAATTAGAAAAGGTAGCTAAAGTTCGGATAGAAGAAATAAAAACTTTGAGGTGTGCTGATGACACTGTAATCCCAATTCCGTCGGATACAACAAAGGACCTGGGAGAGCAGCTGAACAGAATGGATAATGTCGTGGAAAGAGATCATAAGGTGAGCATCACCAAAATTAAAATAAGGTGAATGCGGTATAGTCGAATTAAATCAGGTGCTGCTGAAGGAGTCAGATTAGTAAATGAGGAAAGAAAAGTAGTTGACGATTTTTGCTGTTTTTGCGGAAAAATAGCTGATGATGGCTGAAGTAGAGAGAATATGAAACACAAATACCAACTAAAAGGAAAACATTAGTGGAAAAGAAGTGTCTGTCAAGACAGAATACACATTTAAGGGTTAGGTAGTGTTCTTGAAGGTACTTGTCTGGAGTGTTGCCCCATATGGAAGTGAAACAAGGGCGAAAAGCAGTTCAGGCAAAAAGAGAATAGAACCTTTTGAAACGCAGTGTTTTAGAGAAATACTGAAGTTGAGGTGGGTAGATCGAATGACGAGCGAGGAGATACTAAACTAAATAGAAGAAAAAAGAAATTAGTAGAATATCCCTACTGAATGAAGGAATCTAGTGATTCAACAAGTCCTGCGGCTTCAAGGAAGTGCCCGTTTGGTAAAGCAAGAAAGTTATGAGGGTTAGAAATTGTAGAGTAAGACCAAAGCTGGAATACAGTAAGCAGGTTCAAGTGAAGGTAGGTTCCAGGAGCTGTGCAGATGAGAAGAGGATTGCAGAACCAGTCTTTGTGCTGAAGACAACAACGAAAATAAAAAGAAAAGTGGAACAAGAACTTTTCAGAGAACAAAGAAAACTTCCAAAGTACGTAAATCACTTTGATCCACATGCGATGAATCTACGTTGACACTGCACAAGAATTCTGGCTATTGTATTAGGTACACAGGCTATGATGGAGACTGTTGTAACTTTAAAGGAGGAAAATCTGAGTCTGCCTTTTGTTAATAAAAAGGAACCTAATCAATAGTTGTAGCAGTTCTCGACAAATTAATACTTAAATTAATTCTTACTGGATAAGAAACACACAGCGATGTCAAGTTAGTTAATGTAGTATCTTACACTTTCTCATAATGTATGTGTTGTTGTCTTCTCACTGGGAAAAACCACAATCCTAAATTTTCAGACAAAACTGTGATTGTTCGTGGAGAAAAATTATACCATAAGTTACAATAATATAAAAATTAATTTTATTAATACACACAAAACAAAACAAACTAGTTGGAAACATGAATTAATCAAAAATATTTAACTGCTAACGTCGTCAAAATGTCCCTGTCTGCCCCACGCCATTAATCTTCACACACATATCAGAAAGGCCTCTATGGTTAATTTTTTGAGGATCTTATAACTTACAGCGAATCATAAATACAGGCCAAGACAGGTCAACCTGTGCTACTAAGGTTGCAGCGTATAACTACTCCATCTACCCAACCTCTCCTGCGCCTCTCTCTTCCTATCCACTCCTCTTCTGTCCATTTCAATTTTCCCCCAGACATGCCCATCTGCACATGGAGCTCCTGCGAAAGTGGTCGATAAAGCAGGATGGCGCTCATACAGCAGAGCTTTTATTCCAGGGGCTTGGAAATCCTTTTTTACCATGGCATATAGATTAGATGGGTAGATCACATAACTAATGAGGAAGTACTGAATAGGATTGGGGAGAAGAGAAGTCTGTGGCAGAACTTGACAAGAAGAAGGGATCGGTTGGTAGGTCATGTTCTGAGGCATCAAGGGATCACCAATTTAGAATTGGAGGGCAGAGTGGAGGGTAAAAATCGTAGAGGGAGACCAAGACATGAATACACTAAGCAGATTGAGAAGGATGTAGGTTGCAGTAGGTACTGGGAGATGAAGAAGCTTGCACAGGAAAGAGTAGCATGGAGAGCTGAATCAAACCAGTCTCAGGACTGAAGACCACAACAACATAGGCTAAGAGACAAATCAGATCAATAAGGCAGCCCAAAACTACAACAACACAACATGCATGTTGTACTGTGCAGCCTAAATGTCAGGAACTGGAAAACTGTTTCTTTCCCCTGATGTGTAAGCTACCCTGTAAAACAGTTCGATAAGGCAGGTCGATACCATTCCGACACAACACACCTGTCATGCTGGGCAGCCTATATGGCAGGCATTTCAAGTACACACCTGTCTATATCTCTGTAAATATTAGAGCTAGAGTGCTAAAAACTTACCTATTTTGGTCTTCTTCGTCAGGGAGTCTGTAATGGACTGCTTGTTAAGGGCTGTGATTGATTAGATATATCTAGCTACTGGCAGACTGCTTCAGTTACTTTCATTGTAGTTTAAGCATTGCTACGCATTTTGATGGTGAAGCCATCATGCTCAGGTCGATTAGGATTCGTTGCCATTGCTAAATTTGCTAGTAATTTACACAAGCGTTTTTTTTTTAATTTTACAGACAGTACTACGAAACAGTGCCTCCCTACCAAAGCACTGACTGTCGAATAGACAGTACCTAATCCACCTGATGATGATGGAATGTCGCTCAAAACGCAGAGTATTGTTTATATTGCAATGAAAGCGACTGAAACAATGCAACTATAGTGATTTGTCCCTATACTTAAACACTGTCAAAGAGCTTAACAAAATCAATATGATTGTTCTATATAATTTTAAGTCAACTCCAATGCTCATTTCGCAAACTCGTTTTTCAACTATTTCAGTTTACATTCATTCAACTCGACGACAGCAGCACGTCTCTGCTTAACTGAACTGTGCTTATGTTCCGCACCATGTTATTCAGGATAATACGTTGCACTAAAGGGAAACAGTGTTCTTGTGAGAAGATGCGATGGACAACTTCGGCTCGCTGCCGGAAGGTTAGAGCCGTCCACAGCACGGACGACGCCTCCAGACCCAGGCGCAGACGTAGACGCCGCCGGCACATCCGTCGCCGCCCCCGGCGACAGGAAGAGGGGTGGCCGCCCCCTCTGGGGAGATTTGTCGATGGAAATTCCGGCCGCCCCGACAAAACAGAATCGTTCTCCCTCCCCCTGACAAATGGCCGGCGGCTCGTTCTTCAGCCCCCGACATGACAGATATATGGCCACCGCTCCTCCGGCCAAGATTCGGCCCGCAGGCCCCCGCCACCGGACAATCCAATCGGAGACTGACTCCGCCACCGACGTCGTCTCTTTCGTAATTTATACGTGGTCTGGAGAGCACTTCACGAAATGCCAGTTCCGTTGCTCCGATTTCACAGCACAGTAGGCTCTGCCTCGTCTATCAGTTATTCATCATTTTGCATCCTGAAACGTCATCTAAATGTACCTCCATAAATGATCACTCAGTAAGGCTAGCAGCAGACCGATTTACTTGAGCTTAGTGCTCGAAACTGCTAAGTGCAATGATGAGCCACAGCGTTTTTACAATCAATTATTCAAAAAAGTCTTAATTGCACTTATTATTATTATACCGCCAACCGGTTTCAATCCAACTTAGGGGTCATCTTCTGGGCGTTATGTAGACACGAGTGACACAACCACCAGTCGACCAATGGTGTAATCGCCCAGAAGATGACCCTACCTCTGGTTGAAACCGGTTGGCGGTATAATAATAATAAATGCGATTAAGACTGTTTTTGAATAATTGATTAAACATAGTAATCTCTACGTCATCTCCACAACCATGTTGTACAAAAAATTTTTACCAACAGTTTCAGAGCGTAAAACTGTGGAGCAGCCATAAGAATCTTCAGAAATGTAATAGCCAACAGCCACCCGTTAAGTACAATATAAGATATAAAAAAACGAACGACCACGTCGGAATTATCCAAATGGCACTGAAATTTGTAGATACGATGAACATGTACAGGAAAACAAATGATTACAATTTCAATAAAATATGATTGTTTACTCAACAGAAAGAGCATCACAAACTGAGTAATAACACGTTGGTGCGTGACTGTGCTTTATGCAAACTGTTGTTATGCTTGCTGTTGATTGGTGGAGTAGTCGCACGTTCTCCTGACGGATATCGTGCGAAATTCTATCCAATTGGCGCGTTTGGTTGGCAATATCCTGAGATAGTTTGAAGGCCTGTCCATAACACTCCAAACATTTGTAAGAAGCGGTTTAGGTTTCTATGTTGGTAACGCCACGTAACGCTCTGTATGAAAATCACTGACTGTGCTGTGTGCAATCTGTGGCTGGTTGTAATTGTTGGAATATTTGCTATTGTAGTGTTGGGCGGTTGGATGTGAACAGCGCGTAGCGTTGCTCAGTGGGAGGTGAGCCGCCAGCAGTGGTGATGTGGGAAGAGAGATGGCAGAATTTTGAGAGGGGACGATCTGGACATGTGTCCTCCAGAAAAAGGAAATTTTTAAGACTGATATCATGACTTTTGAACATTATTAAAATAAATACATTTTTCTCAATCAAAATCTTTCATTTGCTAACTATGCCTATCAGTAGTTAATGCCTTCAGTAATAAGAATCTTTTATTTAGCTGGCAGTATTGGCGCTCGCTGTATTGCAGTAGTTTGAGTAACCAAGATTTTTGTGAGGTAGGTGATTCATGAAAGGTATAGGTTATTGTTAGTCAGGGCCATTCTTTTGTAGGGATTATTGAAAGTCAGATTGCGTTGCGCTAAAAAAAGATATTGTGTGTCAGTTTGGTGTTTATCACAATAAGTAAAGAGAGAAATGTCCGAGTACGTTCAGTTTTGCTCAGCTGTTTGAAAATTAAATAACGTAAGAGGTTCATCAGCACAGTAATTTATAATTTTCCAAAGGGGACGTTTCACATTCACAGCTGGGGAGAGATCTGGCGACCTTGGTGGCCAAGGTATGCTTCCACAAGCTGGAAGACAAGCTGAAGAAACTCTCGTCATATGCGGGTTGCGTTATCATGCTGAAAAGTAAGCCCTATATGGCGTAACGAGATGAGCAAGAAAACGAGGCGGAAAATGTCATGGACTTACCGCTGTGCTGTAGGGACGCCGCGGATGACAAGCGAAGGGGTCCTGCTATGAAACGAAATGGCACCCCTGACTATCACTCCTGGTTCTTGGGCTTTGTGGTGGGTGACAGGTTAGCAGCCTACCGCGGTTTGGGATGTCTAAAGGTACGTGTCTGGCAAGAGATCTCACTGACTGGAGTAGAATTGTCTTTAGTGATGAGTCCCGCTTCGAGGTGAGCCTCGATGAGAAGCGAAAACGTATCTGGAGACGCCCTGGATAGCAGTGGGATACCACCGTACGGAACGACAACCAGGAGTGCTGGTCTGGGGTGCAATCACTTTTCACAGCGGGACGCCTTTGGTTGTCATTAGCGGCACCCTGCCAGCACAGCGGTACATGAATAATATTCTATGCCCCGTTTTGTTGCTCTTCATGTCAAGCCATCGTTGGCTTATGTTACAGCAACATAATGCCCCCCAGCTCATGGCGAGTGTTTCTGTTGCTTGTCTTCGTGTTTGCCAGATCATACTTACAAAAGTGACATTACAAGTGTCCTGTCTCGAAAACCATTCGGACTAGAGCATAAGTACATACGAAAATTTTTTTCCAGATTCGCCAATATTACCACCCCTCAAATCATCTACCTTTCCTGTTGACTCATCCTGTAAATACAGAGACCATAGGTCTAAATGAACAATAAAAAAGTAACAAATAAGTAGGCTCCGACATCGCTGAAGGTAAATATGTGGTTAGCTCTGAATAGGACTGGTTGAGTTACACTTGCCACCATTTCTAGCTAGTGCTTTGCCACTAACAACATTGTTGTCAACAGGACGTGAATCCTAATATTTCCTTCCATGCTTACACATGAAATCGAACGTGTAGAGGAAGCATGTTTTTTCAGATACAAAAATAAAGTTTGATTCATACAGAAATTGTCAAGCTGTTAGCAAACGTAACGAACTAAAATATTTCTCCCATGTCGACATTAAGGCTTCACAACATGAAAAGGTGAAAAGAGGGCACAAACCTATCATAGTTTGACAATGAAATATGGAAAATGCTAAGGACGCAAAGGCTGTTGCGCACTCGGTGCAAAAGAGGATGCACAAATGACGTGAGGCAAAGGTTAGTTGAGGTTCGTGCGTCTGTGAAAATATCTATGCACGAAGCACGAAACAACTACTAGAGTTATACTTAGAAAAAGATCTTGCCAAGAACCAGAGTAAATTCTGGTCCTATAAATATCGGTGACCAGTCTGGTTTTATTTAATCGTATGGCTAGAGACCCCCGTTGGCCAGGCCGTTCGCCGGGTGCCGGTCTTTCAATTGGACGCCACTTTGACGACCTGCAGTCGATGAGGATGATAAGATGATGATGAGGACAGCACAACACCCAGTCGCTGAGCGGAGGAAGTTCCCCGACCCAGATGGGAATCGAACCCGGGTCACAGGATTGACAATCCGTCACGCTGACCCTTCAGCTATTGGGAACCGATTCTAATCTGGTGTGGCACGAGAAGAAAGCAAAACGAAAGCCGAAGTTTTATATTTTGTATTTAAGAAATCACTCTTGCAGGAAGTCGCAGAAACATACGGTCGTTTGATCATCGCACGGACGACAAAGCAATAAGCATCCCTAAAAAAAGTGAAAACAATTGTCTCCCGGTCCGGACGGAATTATAATTCAGTTTTACCAATCCGAATACTCTACGGAAGTGGCCCCGTACTCAGCTTACATTTATCTCGATTCTTTCGCAGCGCGCAATATCCCAAGCCTCTGGAAAATAGCGCAGGTGACTTCTGTATACAAGAATGGTAAATTAACTCTCCAGCAAAATTACAGTGCAATATACTACAGTGCAATATTTTTATCATCAGTTACCTGCAGTATTCTTGAACGTATTCTCAGTTCGAACCTAATAAATTTCCTGGAGACCGAAAAGCTTGCAGCGGTTGTAGCCGCGAGGTCTAGGGTGCCTTGTCACAGTTCGCGCGGCTCCCCCCGTCGGAGGTTCGAGTCCTCTCTCGAGCATGGTTGTGTGTGTTGTCCTTAGCGTACGTTAGCTTAAATTAGATTAAGACCAGTTTGGTCCCAGAACCCAGTACGTTGTCTCGACGGTGAGTGTTCTTCAGAGACAAAGGTATCGTCAGAAGTGCCGCAGGGAATTGTGATAGAACCGCTATTATTAACTGTATACATAAATGGTTTTGCGGGAAGTATGGGCAGAAATCTGCGGTTGTTTGCTGGCGACGCTGCAGTGTACGGTAAGATGTCGAAGTTGAGTGACTATAGAAGGATACAAGATGACTTAATCTAAATTTCTAGCTGGTGTGATATATAGTAGCTAGGTCTGAATGTAGAAGAATGTAATTTAATGCCGATGAGTTGGAAAAAAATCTTAAGAAAACTTCCTGGCAGATTAAAACTGTATGCCGGACCGAGATTCGAACTCAGGACCTTTACCTTTTGCGGGAAAGTTCTCTACTATCTGAGCTACCCAAGCAGCTCACTCCCTGTTCTCACAGCTTTACTTCTGCCAGTGTCTCGTCTCCTGCCTTCCAAACTTCACACAAGCTCTCCTGCGAACCTTGCAAAACTATCACTCCTGGAAGAAAGGATATTGCTCAGACATGGCTTAGCAACAGCCTGGGGCATGTTTCCAGAATGAGATTTTCACTCTACAGTGGAGTGTGCGCTCATATGAAACTTCCTGGCAGTTTAAAGCAGTGTGCCGGATGAGACTCGAATTCGGGACTTTTGCCTTTCGTGGGCCAGTGCTCTACCATATTTTTTTCTATAATATCATTTGTTTCGTGTTCGTTATATCTGCTCGTGATGGACGTCGCAAGACACCCTTTTCGGTTCGTCGTTGATCAATTAACTCAGTTATTTGTTACAGAGGGCAGCTAACTCTCGGACCAAACACGCTGATTTACCGTGCCAGCATCATCTGAGCTACCAAGCACGACTCACACGCCGACCACACAGCTTCACTTCTGCCAGTATCCGGTATCTGTGAGAACGGGGCGTGAGTCGAGCTTGGGTAGATCAGATGGTAGAGCACTTGCCCGCGAATGGCAAAGTTCCCGAGTTCGAGACTGAGTCCGGTACACAGTTTTAATCTGCCATGAAGTTTCATATCAGCGCACACTCTGCTGCTGAGTGAAAATATTATTCTGGAAAAACCGTGATGTTCGGATACAGCATTAGTAGTGCCCTGCGCGACACAGTCACGTCGTCCAGATATCTGGACGTAATGCTCCAAAGCAATGCGAAATGGACTGAGCATTTGAGGACTGTAGTAGGGAAGGGGAATGGTCGACTTCTGTTTATTTGGAGAATTCTAGGAAAGTGTAGTTCAACCACGAAAGATATCACATATAGGACCCTAGTGCGACCTATTCTTGAGCACTGCTCGAGTGATTGGGATCCCTACGAGGTCGGTTTAAAGGAAGACTTCTAAGCAATTCAGAGGTGGGCTGCTGAAATTGTTACTGGTAATTTTGAACCAAAACCAATATTACAGAGATGCTTCGGGAACTCAAACGGGATTCTCTGGAGGGAAGGCGACATTCTTTTCAAGGAACACTGAAAGGTCTCTGTTGGATTCCTTTAATGTTAATTTCTTAAATCTGTTGTCATTTACGGCATACTTTCCACTTCTAAATATACTGTGGTGTTTCTGACTCTATCTGGGAAGAGGCCGAGCAGCGGAACGTGTTACTTTTACACATAAACAAGAACGACCTGTCACACTACTACACTTTAAAACACAGTTTATATGTAATTCATATCACAGAGTCTCATATGGAACCTACATGCGATTTCTTTTATATGGTGTATAAAATACGATACTGTCATCCCCATTCCCTTCTGTGTGAAAGGATGAATGAGCAAATGTATTTTTAATTGCATACTTGATGGTAGCAGACAAGCGTGTCTGCTAGAGAACAGTAGGACCAACGTCGGAAAAGGTAGCTACGCTTTCTAAAAGCAAAGAGGTTTCTATTCTTGGTATGGTCCTGTCACTCCCTTGTCACGTTGGTATAGGAAGCTGCCTCTCTATTCACTTCCGATTGTATCTGTGAGTGTCTGAAGTGGTAAGATCTCCGGCTAAGCGCGTCTCTGCTAAGTCTGTAGGACAATGGATTTGTGAAATCCAGCCTAACTGAAAATTTAATAGCGTTTGTTTTGGGTTTAGATCTAAAATGTCTTATATTATCTTAAATTTCAATGCAGTGTAATTCGAGTGTGGAGTTCAGAATATCTTCCAGTAGTTGCTTCGTCACTACTTTGTGAGCAAAGTGGAACCACATGTTGATGATCCGTAACTCTAACTAAGATCATCAATCTTAAATGCGAATGTGTGTTAGATTATAAGGTATCGTCTTGACAGTAATTTTCAACATAGCTACTTTTCTTCATGTTCAACCCACGTGGGGTGTACTTTGTGAGACCAGTACCACGTGGTTATATAATTGTTTTACCCATCAGTTTAATAGTAAGACGAAAGTAACCAGTTAGAGGTTTTCCTTTTGTAAATTGCGTTTCGATGTAATTTATTTTAATTATCAAAATTATTGTGGAGTTACACTCTTTGTGGCAACCAAGTTGACCGCGTGAAGCATGTGGTGTAATAATCAAACTAGCCCTCAGCTATTCTTTTCGAGAAGATTTCACAGACAACTAGTATGAAATTAGTATACCAGTGTGGGGTAATTTCATGACGGACAGGATTGCGCTACGACCGTAACTTCTTTGGGTGAAAATTGAATCAGTTGGTTGTGGTTAATTTCCTCTTGCATATGTTTCAACGTTCTTGGTGTGTTATTTTATGAATGCAGTGATATATGCAGTCTCCCAATCTTGGCTTCATATTTGATGTGTTCCGTAAGACTACAAACTCACATTTTCACAATCGTAAATAAGGCACCACTTTAGTTATGAATCAAGTTTAATATGCTGAAATTTTAACTGAACAATGATCAATGTTAAAATAAATATCCAAATATAAACTGATTTATTTCTTTTTATTTAAATTCTTAAAAGATTACAATTAATGTTAGTCTGTTCGGCAATCTGGTAAACTAGACTGGATACCTTGTGAAACAATTGCTCAGTAATGCAAGGATAACTTCCCCAGATAGCTCAGAGCTTTTAACGCGCTTTTATTATCTTGAATATCAGCACCGCTTTCAGAACAACTTAATGCATCAACTTTACAACACTACCTAGAAAATTTAGAAGTTGCACTTGAAGCTGACTGCGGAACGATTCTACTCCCTCCAACAGACATTGCGCGTAAGGACCGCTAAAATTAGGGCTCTTGCAGAGGTATATAGACAGTCGTTTCTTTCTCGCGCTGTTTACAAGTGGAAGAGGAAAGAAAATGACTAGCAGTGGTACAGAGGAGCTTGCGGAGTACGTATGTAGATGCAGATGTAGATATAATGTCATGAGGCATACAGACTTCTGCGTGGACAGACAGAAGTTCTGGCGTCTGGGGAAATGAAGAAAGCTACTACCAGGTTGCTGTCGACTTGCTATATTGTCAAATCCAGTAATTAAGGTACACGTCGAAAAGGCACATTGATAGTATATACTGGGAATCACCACAGAGCCAAGTCAGAGTAGATGGGCTTTTTTCCTTATAGGAGCAGTGAAAGGAGCAGTTTTGCTACACCAGCGCCAACTTAAAGTGCATTTGGAAACGCCCAACAATTCTTTCTGTAATCGCGACGATATTCACAAAGTTCAGGCGCCGCTGGTTCACTGAACTCTCCCGCAACGTCTTCGTGCGCTATGGCCTGCCGGCCGATAAAAAGAGACGATTTCAGTGGAGCGCCTGCGGGGTCACGAGCTCCGCACGCCCCTCCCCCACCTACCGTATTATAATGTCCGCCTGCAGCGCGAGCCCCCAATTTGCCGTGCCCTTTCGTGAGTCCTTGGCTTAGAAAGGTCGTTTTGGGTGGAAAAGTCGAGCTCGTGGCGCGCCGAGAACGGCAGTAACAAAAGTCCCAACCGCAGCCGCCTGCCATTCAGAGCTTGGCGCCACGGCGCATTCTCTAATCACGCTTTCGTTGTTTCGACTCTGAATTTGCCTAGCAGCTGATGACAACACTGTCGTAGTGTTATCGTTTCGCCGCACTCGCTGTTTCAATTGGATTACATTCGACGATTAAAACTAATGTAAGTTAACCACAAGAAAAGGCCTACAAGTCATTGAGAAAATGCGCATTTTAACTGTCTTCCTTCTTCTCCCTATAAAAGCAAAGAAAGAATGATGGAAGGAAATAAGATTCAAATGGACAGAGTCAAGCGTGAGGCGGATATAATTACTAGAGGAACCATGCTATGATACACGTGTCATAATGTAAGGACGTTGCCGGAAATAGCCTGGTATATGAACAAAATTGTAGAAGAAACATGACTTCCATTGCATCGAAATTAAATATTGTAAGAAGATAATGCCACTTAAGAGGAAACGGAACAATATAAACGAGTCTCAAGAGGGTAACTGTTAACCACAGCAGCTGTAATTTTCTGCGGGGGTTAACATAGACAAAAGAGACGGTAGATGTTGAAAATTTGGGTTTGTAATATTTTAGTCTTGCGGCAGATTCGAGTACAGTTCGTCATCAGGCGACAATTCAGAGAGAACTCCACGCCCTTTCACCCCCACCCCCTTCCACAGTGTCTAGCACTCTTAGCCCCCTCGCCACTTTCACTTCCTAAAAATCACACAAGTTACTGGCAGCGTATAGAGGGGGAAAATTCCTTTAATTGAAGTTTATGAGATTCTGAATGACAATGGTCATGTAATTATGTAATAGCAACTATCTCACTACAGATTCATTAAAAATGGTTGTGACAGCGTCATCTCCACATCTACATGGATAGTCTGCAAATCACATTTAAGTGCCTGGCAGAGGGTTCAACGAACCACCTTCACAACTCTCTATTATTCCAATCTCGTATAGCACGCGGAAAGAATGAACACCTGTGTCTTTCCGTACGAGCTCTGATTTCCCTTGTTTTATCTTGGTGATCGTTCCTCCCTTTGTAGGTCGGTGTCAACAAAATATTTTCGCATTCGGAGGAGAAAGTTGGTGATTGGAATTTCTTGAGAAGATTGCGTCGCAACGAAAAAGGCCTTTCTTTTGATGATGTCCTGCCCAAATCCTGTATCATTTCTGTGACACTCTCTCCCATATTTCGCAACAATACAAATCGTGCTGCCTTTCTCTGAACTTTTTCGATGTATTCCGGCAGTCCTATCTGGTAAGGATCCCACACCTCGCAGCAGTACTCTAAAAGAGGATGGACAAGTGTAGTGTAAGCAGATCTCCTTACCAGATCTCTTACATTTTCTAGGTGTCCTGCCAATAAAACGCAGTCTTTGGTTAGCCTTCCCCACAACATTTTCTATGTGTTGCTTGAAATTTAAGTTGTTCGTTATTAAAATACCTAGGTATTTAGTTGAATTTACGTCTTTTAGATTAGACTGGTCTATCGTGTGCAGTATCTTGTTATTAGATTGTTCCCAAAGCAAAATTTTTCCTTAAGATTGCTTATATAGCTATCAGCTACCATCCTTATCAGACGCACAAAGTACAGTTGAAGAGGGCCTCGTCAGATTAGTTAATTATGCCCCTCAGATGCGGATGTCCTACAAATATTGTGTATCAGCTTACAGTTTAAGGCGGCAGCTGCAATGAATGACAACATGTGTGAAGTTGTACCAATTACTGTCTACGTATACATCTACATCTACGTGATTACTCTGCTATTCGTAATAAAGTGCCTGTTAGAGGGTTCAATAAACCATCTTCAAGCTGTCTCTCTACCGTTTCACTCTCGAACGGCACGAGGGAAAAGCGAGCACTTAAATTTAGTATGTGCGAGCCCCGTACACCTGGCTAAACTACATAATAGTCTGAGGTATACAGTTGAACATGAACTCAACCAAAGCTTTAGCATTCTGTGCGCGAGGACTCCGATTATAACAATAAACACCACTTACAACACTTCAACACGATACCTAATAATTATCACTTTTTGTCTTTTGCCGTCTTGATTTATTTTTCTGAACATAAAAGCATATATCTTATTAGTGTCTTGGTAATGGTCATTAACCTAGAAAGTATAATGCATATATGTGACAAACTATTCAGAACTGTATACTGTAAAATATCGTAGTTGAAACGCTGGTCAAGTAGGGAGTTCTTCTTACGTACAATCCGAAGACATTATTAGGGGTACAGCACTAACATCGTCAAAAAGCGGGGGTCGGCAGACGGGCAGAGAGTTGCAAGTGCAAGTGAAGAGTTGTCGAACATGAACGCAAAATGGCTGTGTTACGCTTTAAACAGCAAGTTGTTGATCTACGAAAAAAAGGCCATGGATCTAGAGTTCATGTGAACTGTAAGGTTGGTTAGTGATGTCATATTGGCACTAAATTTTTGCCCAACGCCACCAAGCACTGTTAGAATATGGTCAGGTTGTCATACCACTCTTACCCACGGTTCACCACATCGTTTGACGCATCTGCGATCAAGATCAGAACTGTGACACTCAGCGTTGAAACAACGCGGTTTTCTTCATAGGTGGCCGAGGAAAACGTTCCAGACTAGCAAGCCGCCAAGAAACAATGATAAAGCAAATGAGCCATAATAAATGGAATTGATACTTGTCGTAAGTGCACACCCATGCTGAGAAAATATTTTGAACGAATAAAATTCCAGCTTATAAAGAATGATTATGCAGCTTCAGACTGAGCACCCCATCTCCAACGAGATGGGGTGCAATACACTGACGCTTGTGTTGAGTACAACCATTTGAGCGTAAAAACTTGGTTAATTTCATGTACACCCGCGACGTCGAGGGACCAGCTCCTAAATAATTTTTATTATGACGGCACGAAAAATGTGACGAAATGGAAAAAGAATTGGTTGTCGGAAGAACTGACTCAGCATATAGGAAGTCAAAATTACCTTGGATGAAATTAATATCCAGGGTGGCAACATTAAGAGTGCAACGTAAATTCCACTGTTAAGTGCAGTGGATATAGAGCGGATAGACGGAAAAAGTACATTGAAGGCCTCTATGGGGGGGAAAAGTTGTCGGAAGTGATAGAAGAAGAAACAGGAGGTGACTTACAAGAGATAGGGGCTCCAATACTAGAATCAGAATTCAAAACGTTTTGGAGGACTTAAGATCAAATAAAGCGGAACGGATAGATAACATTCAATCAGAATTTCTGAAATCATCGGGAGAAGTGGCGACGGAACGACTATTCACGTTGGGGTGTAGAATGTATGTCTGGCTTTCGGAAAAATATCATCCACACGTTTTCGAAGACCGTAAAAGATGACAAGTGCGAGAATCACCGCACAATCAGCTTAACAGTTCATGCATCCAAGTTGCTGATCAGAGTAATATACAGAAGAATGGAAAGGAAGATTTAGGATGTGTTAGACGACTAGTTTGGCTGTAAATAAGGTAAATTCACCAGAGAGGCAATTCTTACGTTTCGGTTGACAATGGAAGGACTCCAGAAGCCTCTAAGCAAATTCACTAAAACATAAATTAAATGGCAGCGTACTCAGGTAAATGAAAATGTTTTGTAACAAAAGTCAAAGAATAACTTGGACTGTTCGCCTCTGAGGCACAATAGCGCGAGTTCAACAATTTCCTTTTGTGAGGAGGGTGAATATTTCGTCTTACCTGGAACAACCGCCTGTGATGCACATGACCTTCGCAGCTCTACGAGTAAATAATAAATGAGTCTGTCGTAACCGCCTAGAACCGTAGAGCGATTTTCAGCGCCTCTAGCGGAGTATACGTAAAACTTAGCCGCCTGTCACACGGATGATCCGTTTAAGTGTTAAGAACTGCATTTGTGCAACAAGAAACTCTCGGCTACGAAAAGTTCCTGTTACTCGGTAACTGATCGTCACAGTAAAATGTAAACTACCAGTATTTATTTATTTTGATTAGTAATGAAACAGAGGCATCTTTTAATCCTAAAACCCATATACACTGAAGAGCCAAAGAAACTGGTATAGGCATGCGTATTCAAATACAAAGATATGCAACCAGGCAGAATACAGCGCAGCGGTCGGCAACGCCTATATAAGACAAGTGTTTGGCACAGTTGTTATCTCGGTTACTGCTGCTACAATGGCAGATTATCCAGATTTAATTGAGTTTGAAGGTGTTGTTATAGTCGGCGCATGAGCGATGGGACACAGTATCTCCGAGACAGAGTTGAAGTGGGGATTTTTCCTTATGTCCATTTCACGAGTGTACCGTGAATATCAGGAATCCGGTAAAACATCAAATCTACGACATTGTTGCAGCCGGAACAAGATCCTGCAAGAACGGGACCAACGACGACTGAAGAGAATCGTTCAACGTGACAGAAGTGCAACCCTTAGGCAGATTGCTGCAGATTTTAATGCCGGGCCATCAACAAGTGTCATCGAGCGAACCATTCAAGGAAACATCATCGATATTTGCTTTCTGAGCCGAAGGCTCACTCGTGTATTCTCGATGACTGCAAAACACAAAGCCTTAGGCCTCGCCTAGCCCCGTCGACACCGACAGTGTACTGTTGATGCCTGGAAACATGTTGCCCGGTCGGACGAGTCTCATTTTAAATTGTATCGAGAGGATGGACGTGTACGTGTGTGGAGACAACCTCATGAATCCATGAATCCTCTTTGTCAGTAGGGCACTGTTCAAGCTGGTGAAGGCTCTGTAATGGTGTGGGGCGCGTGCAGTTGGAGTGGTATGGGATCCCTAATATATTTAGATACGACTCTGACAGGTGACACGTTCGTAAATATTCTGTCTGATAACCTGCATTCACTCATGTACATTGTGCATTCCGACAGACTTGAGCAGTTCCGTTAGGACAATGCGACACTTCACACGTCCAGTGGCCCAGGAACACTCTGAAACCTTCCCGTCGAATAAATAAAGGAAATGATGATTGAACTTAATGCGTTTAGACGGAAACCATCTCGTCTAGGAAAAAATAATTGAATTTACTTTCCGTCAAATGAAAGAAAGAAAGATAATTGAAGTTTTAGTGCCCTGCAGCTTTCCTGTCTGGACCTGCTTTTGACAACGTGTCTGACCTGATAGTCACACAATGTTGTACGCCTTGTACCTTTATTGGTAACAATATTTTTGTGACTGATCAAAAGAAGATTCTTTCGACACATAAGCTTACGCCGTGGCCCTTAACATAAGCTTACGCTATGGCTTTAGTACTGGTTGTCTATGAAGTGAACCTGAAAACATACATATATATTTTCCTTTTATTTTACTGGGTCGTCTCTGGATAAGGTCATCTGACTGCATGTCTGAATATACTCACTCTGATCTATTGTTGATAATTATTTGGGTTGCCATTCATTTGCTAGGATTACAAATATTTGAGCTAAAACTCTATTTATTATTCATTTGCTTTTTTGATCCAAGTTACTGGTGCAATGTTCAATGTCATTATTAAAAAAAGTTGAGAAAACTTAACATAAGTTAAATCTTGTGGTTACTGGGTTCAATGAAAACTAATACGATATTGACTGAGATAAACTGATCTATTCTGAAAATGATTGAATATAAATTTTTAACTCTTTATAATGATTGAATTTACAAAACTTTAGTTTGAGGATCGTTTACATAAAACAGATTAAAAATGTAACAACGAACTTACAATAAGGAGTTAGCGCTTAAATACCTTTGATGTCTTCTTGACGTCGATTTTAATAATTCATGAATAATTACCAATTATATATTTATAGTATTCTTCAACTAATATATAGCTGATGGCGAACATGCAAACCGCTCTGTCTCTACACACAACTTCACTGCCCAAAGGTTGACTCAAGAGTGTTCTATCGACAATGGTGTGCGTTTCTTGCCGTGCTACCTATGCATCAATGTGCGGGCTCTCCCGCCAACAGAGCTTAATGCGGATTCTTCACTGTCACCATCAATATGCAAAGAACTTAAATAAATTTTACAAAACATTTTTCTTAACGTTTTTCTTACATATTAAAAATGTTATTTACATTCTGGGTGATCAACAAGTCAGTATAAATTTGAAAAATTGGCACATATGCTTGGAATGATATGGGTTTCTATTAGAACCAAACAAAAACATCCCATATTTCTAGACGCTTGAAAGATCTCTTGCATGCATCGTTTGGTGATGATCGTGTGCTCAGCCGCCACTGTCGTCATACTTGGCCTCCCAGGTCCCCAGACCTCAGTCCGTGCGATTATTGGCTTTGGGGTTACCTGAAGTCGAAAGTGTATCGTGATCGACCGACATCTCTAGCGATGCTGAAAGACAACATTCGACGCCAATGACTCGCCATAACTCCGGACACGCTTTACAGTGCTGTTCACAACAATATTCCTCCACTACAGCTGTTGTTCAGGAATAATGGTGGACATATTGAGAATTACCTGTAGAGAACATCATCTTTGCTTTGTCTTACTTTGTTATGCTAATTATCGCTATTCTGATCAGATGAAGCGCCATCTGTCAGACATTTTTTGACTGTTTGTATTTTTTGGTTCTAATAAAACCCCTTGTCATGTATGGTGTGGTTTGTCTGCAAGGGGACTCATTGGGCCTTTCCGCTTTGAAGGTACTGTTACTAGAGAAACGTACCTAACAATGCCTGCTGACTCCATATTCCGTGCCATTCGTGCAGTACACGGTCATGATAAGTTTTATTTCCAACAAACTGGCGCCCCGCCGCACTATCAAAGGGACGTATGGGCGTACCTGGATCACAATGTGCCAGGCCCGTGGATTTGACGCAGGGTACCAATCGAGTTTCCTGCACGCTCTCCAGACGTGACGCCGCTGGATTTCTTCTTATGGGGCACAGTCAAAGATGAGGTGTACAAACGTAAATCACGTAACCTGGACACACTTTGGAATGACATTCAGGCGGTGTGCGCAGATATCTCATTTGACACTTTGGTACGATTTACGGAATCAGTGGTATAGTAAAATGTCGTGTAGCTAAGGCCTCCCGTCGGGTAGACCGTTCGCCTGGAGCAGGTCTTCCGATTTGACGCCACATCGGTGGCCTGCGCGTCGATGAGGATGAAATGATGATGAAATGATGATGATTAGGACAACACAACAACCAGTTCCTGGACAGAGAAAATCTCCAACCCAGCCGGGAATCGAACCCGGGACCTTAGGATTGACATTCCGTCACGCTGACCACTCAGCTACCGAGGCCGGACGAAATCAGTGGTGACTCGTACTCAGAAATGTATTGATGCTGAAGGCCACCAGTTTGAACATTAATCACATTTGCAAAGTAAATTTCTTTTTCCAGTTGGACTTTAAGCTTTCCATTTCGAGAAATTTAACATTGTAGACCGGGAAATAAATTTTCTATGTCGCTTCAAAGTTTGTATACATTTTTTTGACGCACCCTGTATGTACGTATCACAAGCAACACGAATAATCCGTACAGCAGGAGACCGTAATTGATGGGCAAGTATAGAGGAGACCTTTCAAGCACCTGTGGTAGTCATGATGATGCCGCCGATGATATGCGTCTCCAGTGAAAGAAATGTCTGGTTTCGGTTAAAGACTCTGCAGTCGATGTGATGCGATACGATACGAAAGCACTCTAGAGTAGCAGCGTCGAACGGAGTGCATTAGAGCTCGAGTGACTCAGTATATTTTAGGGAGGCGCCGGTGAAAGGCGCGCAGGAAATGAGCGAGCCGGCCAGAGATACAGGTGGAGCTCATTTGGCACGGCGGTCGGCCGCGACAGGCGGTCGCCGCGGGAGGCCGGCGCCTTCGCGTGGGAAGGCGGGAGTCCCTCTCCGCGGCGGCCAATCTGCGGCGCCTCGCCCTTAGTTATGCGCCATCTGCAGGCACTCCACTCCCGCCGGGAAGAGACCGCGCGCCAAATTGACTCCAGCCAGCCCGGCCCGAGTATGCACGCCGCCCGTGGAGCACTGTCCCGGCGAGCGGCCGCCCGGCCCCAGGCTCAGCCAACACCACCTAGACTACAGGCCTGCGCGCATACTTGTGACGTCACATACTGATGGCCGGGTCTGTATCGGAGCGCTCCTGTTAAGCACTCTGCAGCTATACGAACTCTACGAGTCTTAGAGCTGAGACTGCATAGGGATTCTCGTGCTTTCCTCTTCTACATAACCTTCTAATAAAAGTACGAAAATCTGTATCATTGCGTAAAGTAACTGAACAAAACTGCCCTATGTTATTTGAAGATGTAAAATTATTTTGACGATTTGCCTTGAATACGAGTTTCTAGGCTCGAATGCAAACTGTAATTTTAAATTCTGTCTTTTACCTCAGGAGCTACGTTTTCTTGCAGCAAAAATAAATAAAAAAAATAAAAAAAATCGGCAATATGCAACAACAAGCAGACTTTTCGGTTATAAATAAAGCAGCTGGAGCTCCTACAAAATTTAAGAATTTGTTTCCCTGGTTATTTTCGTAAATTTTCCTCTCCAAAATTTGCTGACCTCACACGAAACTCAAACCATTCGGCGAAATGGAGCACCTCCTGACATAATGTTTAATAAAACAAAACAAAAACAGAAAAAAATATTTTATTTCACTGTTTCTCCAAAACTTTAGAACCTTAAACATGAAAAGACAGTTTGTCCTATATCCTTGACTGAAATTCATCTCACAGAGTGCTGTTAATTTAATCACAATGCACTTACATCGAAATTCTGCTTTCTATACCGCTTAATCTGTCGCACACTAATTCATTAAAGCAATTTTCTAAGGTACTTTACTCAAATTGAAATTATTTCCGATTGGCTGTATATATAACACTGAGCAAAATCATTCTGCAGCTCTTCCAAATAAAAGTACTGGAACCTCAATAATCTGGTGGGAATGATAAGGAATACTAAACAGTTCCGAGCCACACAAATTAATATAACTACTCTGTGTGACAATAGTTGCAAATATGAGAGACATTTCACAGCCAGCTTCGTATTAACCTCGCAACAATGGTCCAGAATTAAGAAACAAATTATACTGGTACATGATACATAACTGCTTTAAAAACAATTGGCAAATGTAGTGCAATGGAAACAAATAAGACACTATAAACTTTTTGTCATTTACTTATCCTTTAATGATGCGTAGACACAAATTCCTGTCTGAGAATAGCTGCAATCCAGCGATTTTCCAAATTCACACATTTGGGAAATCGAAACATGCGCACTTTCATGCCTTTTTGGGATTTGTAATTTCCCTGGCAAAAGGGAACGCAACACTTGTATCCCATACTTCGAAGAACTGAAGGTGAATACTGTATTAAATATATATCACTTTCACGTGGCACACACTTTCAAGACAACAATCACGCCAACAGGACTGCCGACTACAGATAAGATGGCCAACAGTTTGTGACGTCACGTGCCAATATGGCCGCTGTGCGTAGGTCTTGTGAGTAGAAGGCTTTGGCTCAGCACTGAGAAGGAACGGCCCTCCCTGTCTGCCATCGTCTCGCTGAGCCAATGCTCCGTCAAGTCACAGCGCAGCCAAATAATATGGAGCTCGGGGCACATTGTTAATTTTCGCCAGCATACTGGAGCAGTGCAGCAATGAGACTGTTTCTTTTAGCTTCCCGCATACTGAGGCAAAGACTTGGCCTATGAATTTTCCACGGTGTCTTCCAAACTGCACCTAAAAAGACTGACTTCCGGGAAAGGACTTGGAAAGATCCGTTGATTCTCTGGGAACTTCACAACTTGCCCGGCAGACAGAAGATCTGTGATGTACTGATGAACAGAGCTGGAGATTCTACAACAAAAACTGGAATGATCGTAATTGAGTTCAGTTTCAGCCTGACAGTATCTTCGTAAACCAAAATAGAACAGGTAAAAATCAAATAACAAGTACAGAATTTTAATAGTGTTTCTATTTTACACGATTAGCTTACTTTAAACTATCATAATAAAACATTTTTCGTGTTTATGGATCATCATACCGTACATTTAATGTACGTAAGACGCAACGTTATATTTACTAAAACTCCCGGTTTATGGTCGTACATAAGTCACAGCGCTGGTGGGGAGGTTTTTGTGCCTCAGCGATACAGATAGCTGTACTTTAGGTGTAACAACAAGGGAGGGATATCTGTTGAGAGGCCAGACAGACTTTTCTATAATTCCAGGGGCTACAGTCTGGATGATTGATTCATTTGGCTTTTTGATGTCAATACAAACCTTACCCCCCCCCCTCCCCCCCCCGCACCCTCAATCAACCTTTTCGTTGGTGGGGAGGTTTTGTGCTTCAGCGATACAGATAGCCGTACTGTAGGTGTAACGACAAGGGAGGCGTATCTGTTGAGAGGCCAGACAAACGTGTGGCTTCTGAAGCGTGTCAGTAGCCTTTTCTACAGTTCCGGGGGCTACATTCTTGATAATTGATTCATTTGGCTTTTTGACATCAATAAAAACGGTCTTGCTGTGCTGGTACTGTGAAAAGCTGAAGGCAAGATGAAACTGTAGCCGTAATTTTTTACAAGTGTGTGCAGCTCTACTACGTGCTTGAATGACGATGGCATTCTCTTGGGTAAAATATTCTGGAGGTAAAATATTCCCCCATTCGGATCTCCGGGCGGAGCCTAGCCAGGAGGATGTCGTTATCAGGAAAACCAAAAATGGCGTTCTACGGACCGAAGGGTCTTTTGATCGGGCAGGTAGGTTAGAAAATTTAAAAAGGAAAATGGATAGGTTAAATCTAGATAGAGTGGGAATTACTGAAGTTCGTTGGCAGGTCGGATGAATACAGAATTATAAATACAAAACCAAGTAGTGGTAGTGCAGGTGTAGGTTCAATAATGGATAAGGAAGTAGGTATGCGGAAAGCTACTACGAACAGCATTGTGAACGCATTAATTTAGTCAAGATAGACACGAAGCCCACCACAGTAGTACAAGTGATGATAAATGTTTGATGAGAGAAAACAAATTATTCAGATGTTGAAGGGTGACTAAAATTTAAAAGAGATGGGTTACTGGAATTTGACAGCAGTAAGAAAAGGAAAAACAGTAACTGAAAGTGGACTTGGGGGAAAGGCGAGAGACAGGAAGTCGTCTGGTAGAATTCTGCACACAGCAAGATTTAATCATCACTAGCACTTGCTTTAAGAATCATGAGGGAAGGTTGTATACATCGAAAACACAGGGAGACGTCGAAGGTTTTTATTGATTATGTAATGGTAAGACAAACATTTCCGAACCATATTTTAAAATGTAGTCGTAAGAGATTTCCAGGAGTAGATGTGGACTCTGACCAAAATTTATTGCTTACCAACTGTAGATTAAAACTGAAGATTTTCCAAGAAGGTAGGAAATTCAGGAGATGGGACTTCGATAAGCTGAAAGAACCAGAAGCTCTTGAGAGTGTCAGAGGGAGCATTTGGGAACGATTTGACTAAACACAGGAAAAGAATACAGCAGAAGAAGTATGTGGAACTTTGAGAGATGAAATAGTGAGGGCGACAAAAGGACAAGGCCTAGTAGATATCCTTGGGTAAGACATGAAATATAGAAGTTAATTCATGAAAGGAGAAAAATATATAAATGCCGTAAATGGAGTAGGCGAAAGGGAATACACCTGAAAAATGACATTGACAGGACGTGCAAAATGGCAAAGCAGAAATAGGTAGAGGACAACTGTAAAGATCACTAGGGGAAAGAGAGACACTGCCTGCAGGGAAATTAAAGAGGGCGTTGGAGTCAAGAGAACCACCTGCATGAATATCAAGAGCTGAGATGGAAAACCAGTCCTAAGTAGTACGTGGGGGGCTTATACAAAGGAGGTGTACTTGACGGCAGTATGATACTGAGAGAAGAATTTGGCAGAGTACCGAAAGACCTAAGTCAAAACAAGGCCCCGGGAGTAGACGACAATCCATTAGGTCTGCTGATAGCCTTGGGAGAGCGAGCCATGACAAAACTCCTCCATCTCTGGAGAAAGATGTATGAAACAGGCGAAATACCCACAACATTTCAAAACGAATATAATAATTCCAATTTCAAAGAAAGCATGTGCTGAGAGTTGTCAATATCACATTTAATAAGTCATGGTTACAAAACTAGCAGAAGGCAAAAAAAAACTGGTAGAAGCCGACCTTGGGGTACAATAGTTTCAGTTCTGGGGAAATGTAGAAACACGCGAGGCAATATTGACCTCAAGACTTATAGAAGATAAGTTAACCGCAGGCAATCCTATGTTTAAGCATCTATAGAGTTAGAAAAAGTTTTTGACAGTGTTTACTGGCACGTTCTCTTTGAAATTCTGACGGTAGCAGAGGTAAAATACGGGAAACGAAAGGCTATTCACAACTTGTACAGAAACCAGAGGGCATTTATAAGAGTCGAGGGGCATTAGAGGGAAGCAATGATTGAGAAGAGGGTGAGACATGGTCGTAGGCTATCCCCGATGTTATTTAATATGTACATTGATCAAGCAATAAAGGAAACTAAAGTAGGAGTTAAAGTCAAGGGAAAAGAAACAAAAAGTTTGAGGTTTCCCGATGACATTGTAACACAGAGACAGCAAAGCTTGAAAGAACAGTTCAGCGGGATGGACATTGCCTTGAAAGGAGAACGTAATATAAAAATCAACAAAAGAAAAAAACGACAATGGAATGTAGCTGAATTAAATCAAGTGATGCTGAGGATATTAGATTAGGAAACGAAACACGAAGTAGTAGGTGAGTTTTACTATTTGAGCAGCAAAATAACTGATGATAGCCGAAGTAGAGAGGATATAAAATGTAGACTGGCAATGGCACGAGAAACCTTTCTGAAGATCAGAAATTTGTTAACATTAAGTATAGATTTAAGTTTCAGGAAGTCTTTTCTGAAAGTATTGATGTGGAGAGAACCCATGCATGGAAGTGAAACATGGACGATAAACAGTTTAGACAAGAAAAGAATAGAAGTTACCGATGAATGTTGAAGAATAGGTGGTTAGGTCTGGTAACTAATGAAGAGGTACTGGGGAGGAAACAAATTTGTGGCACAACCTGATTAGATGAAGGGAGCGTTTAACAGGACATATTCTGAGACAATAATGGATCTTCGGGTTTTATACTTGGCGGGGGGGGGGGGGGGGGGCGGGGGCGCGGGAGGGTGGGGGTGAGGGGGAGAAATGTGGGAGATAAAAACAGTAGAGGGAGACGAAGAGATAAATGCAGCAAGCAGACTCAGGAGGATGTAGGTTGCAGTAGTTACTCGGAAATTATACTAGCACAGGATGGAGTAACATGGAGAGTTGCACATGGAGAGTTGCATCAAACTAGTCTGGGGACTGAAGACCACAACAACACATGCGGCATAAGCTGTAAATAGCTTCTCCTCCCACTTCCAGCGCTACATGAATGAGTCCTCTTTGTGTAACTTAAAAGGTGAATTCAATTTTCTTTTTAATGATAATTCAGCGTGTAATTGTAATTATATCAAGTGAAAGGCGTACGAACGTTACAAAGTTACATATTACTTAAAATACACTTCAAAAGTACAGATTATGCATCATAAAACCACTTAAGAATCAATAAGCAAACAAAAATTATTGTGACAATCCGTAATATCGATTCATGAAAGATCCGTCATTTGACTTCATGGACTGTCTATTCTATTGTACAATCATGATTTCGACCTTGAGCAGCATTGTATGACTGTGGCCATAGACAATATGATTTTTCACATTCAAACAGTCTTTTTGTTATCTTTCTTCTGATTAGTATCATGCGGCCCGTCAAGAATTTCTGTCACCCTTTTCATCTCACAATAAAAATAGGAACCTTCATCCTCAATTATTTGCCATATATATTTCAATCTCCGTCTTCCCCCAGTGTTTCTGCCCTCTACAGCTCCCTCTAGTAGAATGGAAGTTGTTACGCGATGTCACAACAGATGTCCTATGATATTATCCCTTCTTCTTGTGAGTGTTTCCCATACATTCAGTTCCACGCTGATTCCACGGAGAACCTCTCATTCATTACGCTATCAGTTCACCTATTTGTCTGTAGCATCACATCCCTAATGATTCGATTTTCCTTTGTTACGGTTTCCTCACAGTGCATGCTTCGCTACCATACAACGCTATGCTTGAAACGTACATTAACAGGCATTTCTTCCTCGAAGTAAGGCCTATGTTTGATACTAATAGACTTCTCCTGGCCAGGATTATCGTTTCTGACAGTGCTAATCCGCTTCTTATGTCCTCCTTCCTTCGTCAATCATGGGGGTCGTTTTGCTTCATGGTTAGCAGAATTATTTTACTTCATTTACTTCATGATCACCAATTCTGACGGTACTTTTCTCGCTGTTCTCATATCTGCTATATCTAATCACGTTCGCCTCTCTTCGATATACTCTGAATCCATGCTCTGTGCGCATTAGACTGTTCATTCCATTCAAAAGAGCTGTAAATCTTCTTCACTTTCATTGAAGATAGCAGTGTCATTAGTGAATCTTATCATTGAGTATGCAAAAACGAAAAAAAAAACAGTTTAATATCTATAACCAGGGCAGTAAGCATCTACAATATGGCCTTGGTGCGTGCGTGTCTGGACAACGCTGCAGCTCACGGCAGCATACGGAGTATGGGGCACGAGGACTCCGGAGCTCACTCCACACCACCACATTTGTAGCGCGCCTAATAGATGTTTGCCCATCTAAGAGGCGCACTGCAAATGTAGGGGTGTGGACATGTTGGGATTGTGGGTCTCACAGGGAGCGTGCAAGGGATAAGTCCCTGCAGGCGCACTATCCTCTGTGCCCTCGGTGGCTCAGACAGTCTGCCGCCGGCACTGCTGCGAGGCGATCACGCGCCAGAGCGCTGCGGGCGAGGCGCGCACGGTGTGTTTGTGTTTACTTCGGCAGCTGTAAGTGCCGTTTTCCTTCTAGACCACCACGGCGCACAACTGTCGGAAGAAGACATTACGTTTCAACTTTTGTTCCAACTTCGCTGGGCCCAAGGTCCTGGAGGTAGAACGATTTATTCACGATGAAATTAAAATACCACCAACGGATCTAATTGGTATCCACTTTTCCATAGATAGCAGTACCGTCTACGTCAAAATGATCAATGATGCGGCGTACGACAAGGTGCTTCAAGAGGCAAAATGTAGACTGCGCTTCTGTCATTCCGACGGCAACGTCGGACCCGTTACCGTCGATCACGCAGGTCTCGGCACACGGACGATAAGGATCTTCGAACTGCCGTTCGAACTACCTGCAGACGTCGTCATCGAGGAGCTCCGTCCCTATGGAAACGTTCTGCAACATGTTGCCGAACGATGGGTACAATTTCAAACCGATCCCGTTTTAAACGGTGTTAGACGGATCCGAATCGAGTTGCAGAAACACGTACCT
Organism: Schistocerca gregaria; assembly: GCF_023897955.1. Classification (NCBI taxonomy): domain Eukaryota; kingdom Metazoa; phylum Arthropoda; class Insecta; order Orthoptera; family Acrididae; genus Schistocerca; species Schistocerca gregaria. The sequence goes on along the minus strand of NC_064921.1, from coordinate 925,923,919 downwards.
TCCTATCTACGTATCGGAGGCTGCCGTGCCATTATAATGTACGACGGCCAACCTCGGACCTGTTCCGGTCGCGGGAAAGAAGGTCACCTACGGTCTGAATGCATTCAACGACGTGTCGCGCAGCTCCCGTGGTCGGAAGCGTCCGTCACACCCACGATGACCGCCCTATCGGTCACTTACGCAGCGGCTCTTGCCACGCCTACAGTTTCGTCCAGTCCGTCGCCCGGTCCTTCCGATCGGCACGTCCCACCGTCCCATTCACCTACGGACGGTGAGGACGTCCCACCTGACGACCTTGCCGCCGAACAGCCTCCCGCACCGGACGCTGAGGAAAACAGTATATCTTCACAACACCTGTTTGACAATTTAATTGTACCCACCGACGCCTTCGAACCAGGTCGACGCTCCTCCTTGCCGTCGTCCGACATTGAGGAACACGTGCGCAAACAACGCACGTAGGAGCAAACGCCGTCGCCTTTCACCCACGGGCCCTCTAAGCGTCGCCACCCGCGACGACGAAGACGACATCCAACCAGCCGACATTTCCACACAGAGGTCGGCGTACAGCTTTCACGATGAACAAAACGTTTCGCAGGGCGGGACCACCATGGAGGTCGCCACGCACAATGTAACGATCGGTGCGCAGCTTGAGACGCCTGTCTCCCCGCCGACAACTCCAGATCTCTGTCACCACGATGCAATTCCCAAGGACATTGGACACACGCACGGCACAGGAGCATGGGCCGACGACATTGAGGAAGATACGCCCCCTCCTCCGGATGAATTGCCTCCGCCGGACAAGGCTGCCTTTTAACATAAAAAACGACGCACTGCAGCTGATGGGACGGGATTTCCTGTCGGTTCCCTCCTCTTACTTCCCTTGGTGATGGTAGATGCGCTTCCACCACCACTGAAACAAACGTACCAGTGCGCCACACTGAACATCAACATGATCGGCACTGCACCCAAGGTGCAAATCCTATGTGACATGCTTCGGGCCTCTGACGTCGACGTCGCCCTTCTTCAGGAAGTACGCTTTGCCACACTACCACCGGTCTACGGCTACGACTCATACACGTCCACATGTGATCAATCAGGACGTGGAGTGACTTTCTACATACGCGAAGGAATCCCTCTCAAGGACACGACAATCCTTCCCTGTGGAAGAGGCATGGCTTTTACCATCTTCGACACGCGCGTCATCAATATCTGGCTCCACGAACCGTCGACAGCGGTCCACTTTCTTCGTACATGACGTAGCGCCCCTGTTTTCTGGAAGTTATGATTGCCATATCATGGGAGGCGATTTCAACTGCGTCCTCCATCCGCAGTACCAAATGCCTGGTTATTTGCCATGCCCGGCGCTGCTCACCTTAATCGAAGATTTTCATCTAGTGGACGTTTGGGGGAAAATTCATGGCGACACCCCCGGTTTTACCCATTATACAGCACATTCTGCGAGCAGACTGGACCGGTTTTATATCTCTGCCCACGTTGGCAATAAAGCCGCCCAAGCTGAACGAGGGCCCCTTGCATTTTCGGACCACTGCGCCGTCATTTGCGCCCTTCTCTGCCACTCAGTCAGTGTGGTGCAGCAGAGGTTACTGGAAGCTTAATACCTCCCTCCTTAATAAACCACACGGCCGACAATGTATTGCCACTACATGGGCGTCTTGAGAAAGATGCCTCCCGCAGTATACATCCACGTTCCATTGGTGGCTCAAATGTGCCAAACCTGCGATCAGAAAGGTCTTCATGCATTGTGGCAAGGAAGCAGCAGCATGGCATCGAGAGACCACAAATGTTCACTACACCGTCCTCCGTGAGCTCGATGCGCTCCCCCATCACCTGACGACCATAGGGAACGACAGCTTTCTAAAGCTCGTGTCCTCTCTCTCCAACGTGCACGACTGCATGGTGTCGTGGTGCGTTCCCGACGACAAAACCTCCTCCACGACGAAACCCCATAAACAATCCATGTCGCATCCGACCATAGTCGTCGACGTCGACTTTTCGTCCCCAACATCACGACCTCCGACGGTGTTCACCACACAACACAGGTGGCACTGGTGTCTGCCATTGCTTAACATTATCGCCAATTTTATAATGATGAACCTATGGCAACGCCAATTCCTTATGATCTCCGTCCTTCCCCTGGTCGGACCCTCACCTAGCGGAGTCAACGTCCATGATGTCTGCAATCACCGCAGAAGAGGTGGTAGATGCGATCAACAAAGGGGCCAAGAACAAATCACCAGGACCAGATGGTCTCCCAGTGCAGTTTTACCGGGAGTTCACCACGTTAATGCTTCCTCGGTGGACGGAAATGATTCAGGAACTCTTTACTCCGTCCTTCCCAATTCCACCTGAATTCGTCAATGGCATTCTTCTACCTGTGCCTAAGCCGAAGGGAGGGTCTCATGTATTTGCATACCGCCCCCTTATACTACTGATGCAGACTATAAAATCTATGCACTCCTCTTAGCAGCGCGCATACGCACCGTCTTACCTACGGTCCTTACACCGGAGCAGACTGCACGTGGTTGTGGGGCCACCTTACAAACAGCCCTAGGAGAATGGCGTGACCTCATCGCACTGGCGTCGGTTTGTCGCCTTCGTGCAGCACTGGTATCCGTCGATTTCACGAGTGCCTTTGATCGCGTTCGACACTCATTCCTCCTCATGATGGCGACACGTATGAGGTTCGCATTACTTTTTGTCGATGCCATTCGCCGCTTACTACTTTTTGCGGTCTCGATGGTGAAGCTCAATGGGAGGCTTGTAGGACCGATTCCTATACGCCGCTCTGTGCGTCAAGGATGCCCTATGTCTACTTTACTACACTCCTGGAAATGGAAAATAGAACACATTGACACCGGTGTGTCAGACCCACCATACTTGCTCCGGACACTGCGAGAGGGCTGTACAAGCAATGATCACACGCACGGCACAGCGGACACACCAGGAACCGCGGTGTTGGCCGTCGAATGGCGCTAGCTGCGCAGCATTTGTGCACCGCCGCCGTCAGTGTCAGCCAGTTTGCCGTGGCATACGGAGCTCCATCGCAGTCTTTAACACTGGTAGCATGCCGCGACAGCGTGGACGTGAACGGTATGTGCAGTTGACGGACTTTGAGCGAGGGCGTATAGTGGGCATGTGGGAGGCCGGGTGGACGTACTGCCAAATTGCTCAACACGTGGGGCTTGAGGTCTCCACAGTACATCGATGTTGTCGCCTGTGGTCGGCGGAAGGTGCACGTGCCCGTCGACCTGGGACCGGACCGCAGCGACGCACGGATGCACGCCAAGACCGTAGGATCCTACGCAGTGCCATAGGGGACCGCACCGCCACTTCCCAGCAAATAAGGGACACTGTTGCTCCTGGGGTATCGGCGAGGACCATTCGCAACCGTCTCCATAAAGCTGGGCTACGGTCCCGCACACCGTTAGGCCGTCTTCCGCTCACGCCCCAGCATCGTGCAGCCCGCCTCCAGTGGTGTCCCGACAAGCGTGAATGGAGGGACGAATGGAGACGTGTCGTCTTCAGCGATGAGAGTCGCTTCTGCCTTGGTGCCAATGATGGTCGTATGCGTGTTTGGCGCCGTGCAGGTGAGCGCCTCAGTCAGGACTGCATACGATCGAGGCACACAGGGCCAACACCCGGCATCATGGTGTGGGGAGCGATCTCCTACACTGGCCGTACACCTGTGGTGTTCGTCGAGGGGACACTGAATACTGCACGGTACATCCAAACCGTCATCGAACCCACCGTTCCAGCATTCCTAGACCGGCAAGGGAACTTGCTGTTCCAACAGGACAATGCACGTCCGCATGTATCTCGTGCCACCCAACGTGCTCTAGAAGGTGTAAGTCAACTACCCTGGCCAGCAAGATCTCCGGATCTGTCCCCCATTGAGCATGTTTGGGACTGGATGAAGCGTCGTCTCATGCGGTCTGCACGTCCAGCACGAACGCTGGTCCAACTGAGGCGCCAGGTGGAAACGGCATGGCAAGCCGTTCCACAGGACTACATCCAGCATCTCTACGATCGTCTCCATGGGAGAATAGCAGCCTGCATTGCTGCGAAAGGTGGATACACACTGTACTAGTGCCGACATTGTGCATGTTCTGTTGCCTGTGTCTATGTGCCTGTGGTTCTGTCAGTGTGATCATGTGATGTATCTGACCCCAGGAATGTGTCAATAAAGTTTCCCCTTCCTGGGACAATGAATTCACGGTGTTCTTAGTTCAATATCCAGGAGTGTATATGCCATTGCACTTGAGCCTCTCATCACTGGTCTTACCTCTAGACTGCAGGGTCTCACTTTGCGTGACTACACCTTTCACTGCAGGGCTTATGCTGACGACCTCCTCTTTCTTACATGCTCCTCCACGGAACTCAATGACGCCATCCAATGGATCCACCCGTATGGACGTCTTTTTGGTAGCATTCTTAATGTCCGTAAATCGACTATGATGCACATTGGGCGCGGCCTCCCGGCTATGGTGCCGATCCCATTCCCAGTCAGTACCACCCTGCGTTACTTAGGTATCGAATTTACGAGCTCCACACACCGCACAGTGGCCCTAGCTTACCGGCGGCTTTTGCAGTCGATTCGGCACCATGCCCGCGGTCAAGAGCACCGTACCTTAAACGAACTCCAATGTGTGTCCTATGTCAACATGTATGTCGCCCCAAAACTGGTACACGTTGCCCAGATCCTCCCAATCCCGTTACTCCTTGGCCGCCGCATCCAATCAGCTTTTGAATATTTCGTGTCAGCAGGGGCGCTTTTCAAAGTCCGCTACAACACTCTAACACTGCCTCCTGCAAAAGGTGGCCTCGGACTCGTCAACGTGCGGGCACGATCTTCTGCACTCTTTGTCCACACTCTGTTGCGGCACTGGCAGGGGACGGTTCCGTCCTTAACACGCAGTCTCTTAGATATCCTCCGACCAGCTTCTCTCGATCCACCGATCAATCTGGCACCTATTTCTCTATTATTGTACCACGTCGCCAATTGTTTCATAGAACTCAGCTACGTTCGGGCCGATCTTCCAGTCAGCCATCCTACCCGTACAAAAGATTATCATCGTTTGTTTATGCTGTCCAACCCTTGCGACCCTATGGTGCTACAGCATCCTGACATTAATTGGCGATCGGTTTGTGGGTGTGTGCAGGCACCCTTTTTACCGTCGTCTGTGTGTGCACTCTGGTACGTTTTAGTCTAAGGAAAATTCCCGACTAATAGTCGACTTTATCGCATAGGACTGGCCACCTCCCCACTCTGCCCTGACTGTCAGCTCGAAGACACCGACGAGCACCGTCTTACGTGCCCCCTGAAATGAAACGTATGGCTCCTCATAGAACGAATCGTGGGCTTTTACTTCCGTGCCCCGCCAACGACGGTAACCCCGAATTTCCTGTTGTTGTCCCAGATATTTCACTACCCTCTTGCTAAGCACCATACCCAAATCTGGTTTCGAGGACAGACTTTAAAATACCTCTTTCAGAGTGGTCCGTATACAGTCCTTTACTTCTGGTACAAAGTTGTGACCGCGCATAGCACCCTCACGCGAAACCCATCTTACCGACAAACTTTTGCCCGTTATCTCCGCAGCGTCTTTCTTGACCCCCATCAATGTTGGGGTGTGCCATGCCTACCTGTCTCGTGATGCAACACCCTTATCCACATTCTCATGCATCTACCGAAAAAAAAATTAAAAAAGGAAGAAGACAGAATATGTTATATTTTGTTGTATTTAATGTTTTTTTAGTATTTTTTTGTTTAACCAACAGTCATTCGTAAATGCTTAAATGGTACCTTGGAGAACTCTTGTATTTTGAATATATATGTACTTTTAGTTTGTTCAATCAAGAGTATTAAAAAAAAGATGGATAGAGCATTATCCATGTAAGCAAGAGATCCCGGGTTCGAGTCCCTGTCGGGCCACACATTTTCAACATGCCCACAATGAAGTATATCAACGCCTGTTTACAGCTAGGGTGTCCATTTAATTATCACACATATTATCGTTTTAAGTTAACATTCTTGTCCATTCGGGATGCAAAGCTACAGAATTGGCTTATATATAATGTGTGCTAGAAGGGATAGATGTGTTGTTGACAAGCACAAGAAGTAATTTTGCGGCACGCGTCCTTCCCCAACTTGTCCACGTGCGTCCAGTTTCCACCATTCCAACGTCTGCCTCACGTCAAAGACATTCCCAGTTCGACTGTAGCAGCATACGCCACGTACGCATACAAAAAAAAAAGTGCTAAGGATTTTGATCATTGTTTTAGGACATTGCATCATAACTTCGTAGAATGGCTCCTGGGTACACTCTATGAGAACTTGTTCTTACCAGTTAGGGACCTCTTTGCTTGATCACTGTGACAAATTTGTGCCTTCTGTGAGTCGGTTGCTCTTGACAAGTAGTACTGGTTTGCGATGTTGGGGCGGTCCTTCTCTGTTTTAAAGTAATACTCCATTATTCTTGGTCACTTGTTGGTCGGAATTGGTATGACAAAGTCGAAGAAGCGTTGTGTCCTGTGTTTTTGCACGCTGTTGAGCATACGTTGCAATGCATGAAAAATCGGGTGAGGCAAATTCGATTTATTTACTATGAAGAAATTTAGTCTCGCTCGACGAAGTTAATTTCGGAATGTTAGCTCGTTTTACTCCTTGAGTAGGTGTCAGATCAAGTGCTTCCGTGAAATAATAGGCGCTAGAAAGCTGTCATTGCAACGTGTTTGTAAGCTGGTTAATGCGTAATACACTGATTTTTTCACTCAGTGTGTGTGTGTGTGTGTGTGTGTGTGTGTGTGTGTGTGTGTGTGTATTGAACCTGGGACCTAGAAACGACGGTGAAGCTTCGTCGTTCCGTAGTCCTCAGTGGTCCACAACAGGCCACAGCGGTCCATCCACCCCACCGCCGCCTCAAACCAAACCCAGGATTATTGTGCGGTTCGACCCTCAGTGTACACCCCGGGAACGTTTCATACCAGAGGAGTGTAACCCCAGATATTTACGTGGTGGAGTAATTATGGTGTACTCGTACGTAGGGACAGTGTTTACTCAGCAATCGCCCACAGAGTGTAACCGAGGAGGAATAAGGGGAATCAGTCCGTATTCGCCGAAGAAGATGGAAAACCACCTAAAAACCATTCACAGGCTGGATGGCATACCAGGCCTCGACACTAATCCTCCCGACGGATTCGTGCCGGGGATCAGCACGCTTTCCCATCTCCGGAAGCACCGCGTTAAACCGCGCGGATACCCCGGCGGGTTTCACTCCGTGCTATTATAAATTCAAAGACGTTCTCCTCTCCTGTAGTGTAAAGATTATTTTTTCAAGAAATTAGAATCACTTATTTTGGACGGTGTTGCTTTGGTTTGTAAAGTTAAGTGTTGAAGTTATAGGCTGAAATATCCATATTGTGTGTAAGGCTTTTCTCTTTTGTTCATTGATATAATACTGATTGTTGAAATCACTTCTCCGTTTAGTTTTACCAAAAACCATAGCACTCTTTGTTTTAACCTACATGGTTGTGCCAAGCTGGCTGGGCGTCTTCTTGTTGTCTTACATAAATAACCATGTGAGTCAAAGTCATATTGATTAAAAGACGTTCGGCCACTGAGCCGCGACATAGGAACAATACTAATGAAGAGAAATTCTAGCATGCCAATTAGGTTTCAGGTGCTGATCGAAGGAAAGTCATAATGTGCTGGATTGCTGACTACTACTGTGAGATGCTATGTTGTGTCCTCTCGTTTATGTAGAATCATGTTACATGCGGCAGGAGTTACTATTTCTGCACGATATTTCTACTAATTAAGTACAAGGAGAGTGCCTCACTGCACAGTTGGACGCTACAAGCAGAAGGTTAACACTCGTTTAAAGTAAGCTGTTGCATTCACGAAACAATATCGCCTTATGTTGCTTACATATTGGTACAGTAGGAGCGTGAATGGCGGAGATATGAACGTACTTGGACATTTACTGGATTTAGTCCACGTTGTCATTTATTAACAAAAAGAGTAAAATAGTATCAAGACACTATACGTGGCAGTAAGAGGGACTTTACAAACATCATTCACGATCCCATATAATAGGTATTTGCTATAGGACTCACTGGCTAGTAAGTTACACAGCTCCTTGATCTTGCTAATCAGAACAAAAGTAAAACTAAAAGAAAGTATAATTTCGTTCTCCATGGCGGGCGATAGTCAGGTTGGTATCCCACCGCTGTCTGGAGCATCTCCAGACATGGCTTCGGCCTGGAATCTCGTATTGACTAGAGGAGAGTTGTATTCAGTGATGAGTCCTGCTGAAAACTGATCCTCGTTCACCGGCGTAGGCGTGTCTGGAGAACCCTGGAAGGCAGTGGGATACCATACGGCCTGAGAACCACGAGCGACGGTCTGGGGCCGGCCGCTGTGGCCGAGCGGTTCTAGTTACTTCAATCCGGAACCGCGCGATCGCTACGGTTGCGGGTTCGAATCATGCCTCGAGCATGGATGTGTGTGATGTCCTTAGGTTAGTTAGGTTTAAGTAGTTCTAAGTCTAGGGGACTGATGGCGTCATGTGTTAAGTCCCATAGTGCTTTGAGCAATTTGAATTTTTGACGGTCTGACAACAGTACATCCTTCACCTCGGTCAATCAATACCAGTCCGAATAACTGCTTGCGTAAGAACAGAGGTGGAGGAAAGCGGTACTAACTTGTCCAGTTTACGACGTTCTTTCTATTGAATGAATCATCCAGCTTATCTCAAATTGTAATCATTTGTTTGTCTGTACTTCTACATCGCATCTACCGATTTCCTCGCCATTTGGATAATTCCTTTGTCGTGCGTCATTCTTTTATCGTCTTAGATTGTATTTAGTTTACAAGTCAGAGAGGGTTAACAAGTTTGTTCTGTTGGGCATTAGAAATATCCGTTCGGCCTATTATTAAAGTATGAGGAATGGACTATAGTAGTTATCATAGCATCTTTAACCAGTTAACATCGTAACCATGTTACCTGTACGGTAAAAGTGTTGCATATTGATTTCGATCGCCGAGTTTGCGAATGCGATGAGTCTCTTGCTATGTACCCCTAGACACCGGAAGCGGTGCACCGTTTAGGAAATGAATGAGATTATATAAGGGGCCGCGTGACATACGCAACATTTTGCTCTAGATAGTTATCCTCCTGTCTGTTACTTAACAATAAACAGTATTTATGGCAGAATTGAAACTGTCGGTGTTTACTGGTTTTATTCGAAAATTGTTGGTTTATAACCTGAAACACAGAGGTGCAGCAAAAATTTATCATATGCCGCAAAAAACGCAATGTTCTAGAAAGAGGTAAAGTTAAAAAACGCCTCCAACTTTGCTTCAATACTTCGTCGACCTTATATGTAACATGTTTCGGTTTTTCATAAGGAACTTTCGTATTTATCAATAATTATAGGAAACTCTTGCCTCTGATTATGAGGAAGACCGTTCTACTGAGCACAAAATAACAATAATTATATAGAATTCTTTACATATTTGCAACGAAAATAAGAGTTTTGGTTAGATAAAACCGCAGAAGTAAAATGATCTAATTTTTGATAATAATAAAACACATTTTGTATTTTGCAAGAATATAATATACGCAGTGGACTAAGACTGAACTATAAGCGGTTCTGAGGATCTACACAAAAAAAAGGCCGAAAAGTAGAGAGGGGTCGCCGGCTCCCAGTTTCTGTATCACTCACTAACTAATGTTTCCTTCCCTACCAATGCTACCAATACTAGCGGTAATGCGACCCAGGCATAGTTTAACACACTTTTTATCAGGTTCTAGCCAGAAATGCTTGGAGTGTGTACATGTTGGATTCGACGATTTTTCTCTACTAATTTAAATGTCAACAGATGTGCACAATACTAATTGCTTCATTGCAGTCGATGTGAAAAGCCTATGGTATTAAATAATTTACACCAGCACATCATTTTCATTTTATGTTCTGACTTTGGAGATCATGTACTAGTACTAACTGATAACAATCTGCCACTTTATTGCCACCCCCGAGTTCTTAGGCTCACTATTTATATAGTTTCTGAAAAACAGAAGTTCTCTGAATGTGTTGTTCAAAAGAATCACATTAATTGAGTTACATTTGAAATCGGTTGTTTCACAAGAAATTACAGTTACAGTTTTGAAGATAAGAAACGACTGATTGTACCAAATGTGATTCCTAAAGTTGCTTTTCAAATTTAGTATCGAAATTCTGCTTGAGAAATATAACTACAAATAATTGTTGCAAAATAATTAATATCTCGTTAATTACAGCAGGACTGTTGATATTAATGTATTTCGGAGCACTTTTCACAGAGAAGAAATAGATTTTGAGGTTCAAATTTAACTTAGTAATCGGGTTTCGAGCAAATGATGGAAATAACAGTTTGTTTATGATAGAAAATTCTAGAACCGGTTATTACAGAATTAATTACAATGAATTTGATTTGCGTTCTTGTAGAAATATAACCTCTTGAGAGTGAATGCAAATTACAGTGCATCAGTTAGCCAGAAATCTGTCCGCCCCGATAGCTGAGTTGTCAGTCTGCCTTTGGTAGGGCAGCAGAGCAGACGCGTCCGTGTTTACCGCGTGCGGAGGGCGACTTCGCCTTGTTTACATTCTGACGGCCGTTGCTTAAGTGCCGCCTTACCGTATACGATCCCTGGCGAACCGTTACCAGAAATCTGCACTCCGATTTATTTTCTGCAACGATTATGCCCGACCCAAAGCACTCGTGGTGGAGCGTTTTCTGCGAGAGGAGGTGAAGATCCCGGCGACCGATATTATCGGCATACATTTGTCGACCGTGCAGCACGGTCTATGTCAAAATCATTAACGACGCGGCGTGCGAAAGCATCCTCCGTGAGACCACTTCAGTCATGCTGATGGCAATGTGGGGAGGGTAACCGTCGACCACGCGGGCTTAGGTATGCGCACGATACGCATCTTCGAACTGCCATTCGAACTCCCTTCTGAGGTAGTCGTCGCGGCACGCCGACCATACAGCACAGTCCATGGCCACACTGCGGAGAAGTGGACACAGTTTCGGAGCATATCGAGTTCTAAACAGGGTCCGACAGGTCAACATTGATCTCCGAAGCCACGTCGCGTCCTACTTACAGATCGGCGGATGCCGTGCAATAATTGTGTACGACGGCCAGCCTCGGACCTGTTCCGGTTGTGGCAAAGAAGGCCACCTTAGATCCGAATGCCTACAACAGCGTACTACGCAACTTCCAGCTTCCGAAAGACCACCCACGTCGCAACCTACGGTGCTATCAGTGACCTACGCCGCTTTGCAAGGTCGCCTGGGCGCCACCAACGAGCCCGATCAGACACCGACGGAGAGCGTCTTGGACGGCCCGCCACCTCGGACGGCCATCGACGCCTCTCCGACGATGCCGACGCAACCGACCGCTGACCCTACCCTCGGCAACACGATGGAGATCGACTCTCTCATCGTCCCTACGGCGGCCTTCCTGCCAGAGCGACGCGACTCCCTTCCGCCATCAGACACGGAGGGGCGCACAAGGAAACAACGTTCTCCGAAACGTTGCAAGCGAAGGCGCCGCACACAGTTCCCGGCCAGGAGGAGTCGTTGCAAGTCGAGGATGACGCCACTGGCGACCAGCACGACGCCCCAGAACCCGCTACTGTTGACGAAGACGTTATGAGCGCGAACACATCCAATGGTGTGCCTACTCCCATCTCCTCGTCGCCCCGTGTGGACGCTGAACTAATTCACGGACATATCACAGGCAACACTACACTACGCACCATTACATCATCTTCTGCAGACAAAATGGACGACACTTCCACGGCATGGCATGAGGAGGAGGTCGAGGAGCAGGACTCGTTGCGGGACCCTGCGCCGTCGGGGCCGAAACACTAACCATATACTCCCCAGAATCCCTACGGGCAAGCGGGATTACGTTCCACTGCGACGCCCACGGCCTCGCGCTGACGGCAGAGTGGACCAGCCTCCAGCAGCCAGGTCTACCGGATAGAAACCATCAACACCAACAAAATCCGTTCCAGGATGAAAATCCGCCTCATGCTGGAGATGTTCTGGGCTTCTGATATTGGTTTCGCCATTCTGCAGGAAATTCACTTCGCCAGTCTCCCTGGTATCAACAGCTATACCGCCCACGCTTCCACGAGTGATCCTAAGGGCCACGGGGTAGTCATCTACGTCCGCCACAGAATTTCTGTGACAGACATCGCCTTCCTTCCATCACCACGAGACATGGTACTCACTGACATGGGGACACGCATCATTAATGTCTATGCTCTCTCAGGCCCCGACCAACGATATGAAAGGGATCAGTTTTATTCCTGGGAAATCGCCCCTCTGTTTTTAGGCGATATGACCCCTGCCATCTAGGAGGTGATTTTAACTGCATTCTGCACCCCAAAGATCAGATACCATACTATACTACACTCCAGTAACTACGTATAGTGGTGCGGAGCTCCTGCTTCACGATACCTCGGAAGTTCAACACGGCGACCGTTCCGGCCATACATTTCTTACCAGTCATTTCGCAAACCGACTAGACAGCATTTATGCCACACAAACTCTTAGATCTGCGATACGGGGCCCCGAACGCTGGCCACTGGCCTTTTCCGACCATTGTGCTTACATCTGTACGATCCTCCTTCCGCTGCGATCTGTATGGCGCAGCCGTGCGCCATGGAAACTAAATACTTCTCATCTGCATGACCTGGCAAGTCGCCAACAAGTCACTGAGATGTGGACAGCCTGCGAACGACGCCTTCCGCGCTAACGCTCGACATTGACATGGTGGATGGACTGCGCCAAACAAGCGATCTGTAATGAGGTACGGGAAGGGCATGGCCGACTGGAATCGCAACGCTGTTGACTTCTACTACGCGATTCTCCGAGATCTGGACACTCAGCCGCCAACCCCAGACAACCAGTTGGAACGGCAAAGAACTAAAGCGAGGATAATTGCGCTGGAAAGCCGTAAATTGTAAGTGGTGGTGATACTGACGTGGCGCCACGATCACGCGGGTTTAGAAATTCCATCCATGCATCATATGGTGTCCGACGAACGACGGCGTCATCGGCAGATCATCAGCACTCTGACCACGCCTCATGGCACGCAGGTGACCAATCAGAATGACATCGTCCACGCATTCGCCGAACACTACCGTCGTGCTTATAGTGAAGAAGATGCTGATACTGCAGCAGACGAGTCCATTTTGCATTACGTCAATCACACCCTCCACCACACGGAGGCGGATGCTTTGACAGTGGCGGTGACGCGAAACGAAGTCGACAACGCAGTCGACAAGAGTTCAGTCAACAGCTCGCCTAGCATTGACAGCTTACCGACTGAGTTTTACCGTGCCTTCCGGGACTTCATGGCACCGCGGTGGGCGACTATGTATCAAGAAATGATGACGTTTGACCAAGGAATCCTACCCGCCTTTGCTGAGGGCATCGTCATTCCAGCCCACAAATCAACCCGTGGTTCGATGGTCACGAGTTACAGACCGCTGACCCTACTCAGTGCGGATTACAAGATTTTCACTCGCTTACTGGCATTGCAGCTCCGAACACTACTCCCTCATATCCTCTCCCCAGAGGAAATGACGCCTGGGGGACAGGTTAACAGACTACGACAGGGAAATGTCGCGACTTAATTGCAATGGCGACGGCCTGCAGACTACGTGCAGCGGTCGTCGCTATAGACTTCGACAGCGCCTTCGATAAAGTGCATTATCGTTTCCTATTTTCGGTGGTGGTCCGAATGCGCATCCCCCTCTGTTCCTCGACGTCCTCCAGCGTCTTTACAAGAGTGCCAGTTCACATGTCCAAGTCAATGGACGTTTAGCAGAGCCAGTAACCAAGGGTGCCTCCTCTCTACCCTCCTTTATGCCATTGCCCTTCAGTCTCTCACTGGGGGCTTGACAACCAAGGTCTCGGGCCTCACTCTACGCCAAGACACTTTTCGCTTTCGGGCAGATGCTGATGACCTCCTCCTTCTCATTTGCTCCGGCTCTGAGATTTGAGCAGTCCTCGAATTGATTACCCGTTATGGAGCTGCCGCTGGGAGTGCTACGAATGACGCCCAATTTTGTGCAATGCACACTGGACGAGGCCTCCAGGAAGGTGAATTGGCACCCCTGGAGCTTGTGTAGACTTTCTGGTACCTGGGCATTACTTTTAACCCCGTGGTCTCAAGCACAGTGGCAACGAATTTCCGTCGTCTGTTACACGTCATTCGCAACGACGTCCGCCAGAACCTCTTGCGCCGCCAGGACACACTTCAACGCGATGATTTTCTTAATCTTTATGTGGCATCAAAATTGGTCCACAACGCTCAAGTTCTTCCTCTGCCGACTGCAATTGGGCGCAACCTTCAACCGGCTTTTGGCTAGTATCTCACAGCTGGTTCCCTGTTTAAAGTCCGTTAGACATTTACCCTGGCCCGACGGGATGGTGGCCTCGGGCTCGTCAATGTCTGTATACTAGCTGCGCTGTGTTCCGCAGAATGTGCTGGGGACCAAACATCCCTCCATCCAGTGGTCGATAGTGTGTACTACCGTCCACCAGCCCTTTCTCCCTACGAACGCCCGGGCACTGTGGTATCAAATAGTCAACAGGAAATTTGCCACGAAACAGCGACTGCACAACATGGGCTTGTCAGATTGCCCTCTTTGTCTCCTTTACCAGCAACTGGATACTGGTGACCACCGTCTGACATGCGCCTCTTCGCAAGATGTGTGGCGCTTCGTGCCGCATATCATTGCCTGTTGTCTCAGGGTGCCACCAGACACAATCGAACCTCGAATGTTTCTACACCCGGAGGACCAACATTTGCCTGCCGCCAAATGTCATTCTATTACGTGGTTCAAACGGTGGGCGGTCGCTTATCTCTTCCATGAGGGACCTAAATCGCACCTCCACTTCTGGACCTATTTACTAACAGCCCATGCAGTTCTCGAAAACGAGCCACGTTACCGAACATTATTTGCTAACTATCTTCGAGGGGTCTTTGTTAGACCTCCACTAAGTTGGGGGGTGCCTGCAGGAGAGGCACCTATCCCCCCCCCCCCTCCCAAGGCAGTGTCTGTGTTTAAGCCTCCTATGATCGATTCTGCCTTTGATTTCCGCTGATGGGAGACCGTGTCGCAGATTGCGCGGATTTTATTGCCTTTTTCTTTACTTTTTCTTTACCTAGCATTTATATATTTTTTCTCTGTCGCCGATGTGTTCCACATAATTTTATGATAATAGTGAATATGACAAAAGCACAATGCAAATCAGTAAATGAGAACAACGCCTTCCACTTCTCTTGATTCCTGTGTCTGCCACTTACCTAAGCACCACAGGCTTGGTGATGGTGAGGGGGACACTGTGGCCAGGCCTCGGGTTTCGACCCCTTCCCACTTTGGTCCCCTGGCCCCCACAGATCCACTATTTAAAAAAAAGTAGAGAGAGAAAAGTGGTCAGCGCGACGGAATGCCGCGCAAAGGGGCCCGGGATCAATTCCAAGCTGGGTCGGGGATTTTTAGGGTCTTGGTGTAGTGTTGCCGTCGTCCTCTTCATAGTGTTGTGTTGTCTTCATCATCATCTCATCCACCGGGGTGGCAACCGGAAGGGCATCCGGTCACCCCTTAAACAAACCCTGCCAGATCCAAACACTTGCGAAAGTGCGGGACGAAGGCACAAGGAACGAGAGAGTTAGCCAGAAATGTATCCGAAACATTTATTTCCACGTTTTTCTGAAATAATCAATGTTTCGTACTTAATTTCTCATTTAATGACGGAACTGAAAGTAACAATACGTTTTATAGGTCACTGTTATCTGATAGTTACGGACATGAAGTTTTTTTTTTTTTTTTGTAAATTTCGTACAATTGATGGTAACAATAAGAAGCTTTTGCACTAATTAAAGATTCCTATTAATTCTATTTGAATGAGCTTTAGTTGACTAAATGGATGTGTTATATGTTATGTGTCTCGTGTACAGTCTACTTGACACAATCGGAAGTTGTATTTTAACATTTGCTATCCTGTGAAATGTGTGTCGTGTAATACATAAAAGCGTGCTACCAAATACTTCACATAAAGGTTCCCCTAGTATGTCCTACCATAAACGCTAATGTAATGAGGGCTTATTTCTCACTATTTGTTAGAGTTGTCTACGCTTCTTCACACACACACAATTATAACTTGCTTATCGTAAAAAAATGTAGCACGAAATATGGACTGCCTGGTCAGACGTAAGCTTGGCGTCATGGCCTTTATGCTGCTATGTTTATAACAGATGAATGAAGGAATTTGTTTGGGGTCGGTGTTGCAGACCCGCAGCGGGCGCGGTCGGCGTCCGGCGTGGCGGCGGCGCTGCACGACGACGAGGAGACGTGCCCGGCGATCTGCGAGCGCGACATGTTCAGCCTGCACCGCAACATCCCGGCGCTGCGGCGGCGCGACGTGGACACGGCAGCCATCCGGCAGCACTACTACCCCGAGGGCGGCTGGGGCTGGGTCGTCTGCGCCGCCGGCTTCCTCGCGCGGCTCCTCGCCGCCGCCGCGCAGTTCGCCTTCGGCCTGCTCTACCTGTACGCCGTGCACCACCTCGCCGACAAGGGCCGCGTCCTGCCCGGTGAGTCGAGCGACTGCCCGTTTCTGCCGGCTCCCCACTCCCTCCCCAACCACCTGTCTCTCCTCCTTATCCACTCTTCTTACGGGGGGTGTCCAGTAAGTAATACAACAATTTCGGATGAAGTAATGCGTACTCTGTTATGGTGCATTGTGGAGTATACCCTCTTCAACATTTATAGTTTCATGAAGTTCCGGCAAGTGGCGGCTCTTTACGAAACCTTCAAAATGGCGTCTTTAACGGACGCGCATTCCAAGCACAGACTGTGTTTCTTTTGACGAAAAACCACAGCACCGCAGATATTCATAGGCAGTTGATAGTGTCAACGTGTAACCTCCCCCGCACTTATCGACCTTAATGACAGTAAAAATTAAACCACGTGTACCTAATGGAAATTTGGGAAAAGCAAACGTCACCGAAGTTAATCTGCCGGTAACTAGGGAGGAAAGAGTTACATCTACAGGTAAATGAAAGGAAAAATGCAAATGAAACTGGTGGAAATTAATTTTGAAAAGGGGTAAAGTTAATAAAGAAAGTAAATTTGTGGTCGTTACGTTAACAATTAACGGGCGTTAATTAGATACTTTGAGTTTTGGGGAAAATTACGGTCGTCAGTCTTATGGCTTTCAGAAGAAAAAGTATTACATTACTTATTGAACGCCGCTCGTACAAGGACTACAACAGATCAGAGTAATAAAGTGACACTTGGACACGGAAAGAGCTGATAGCTCGCGCTTCACTGTTACCCGAGAATGTCCAGTATGGCTGTGGCAGCAACAGCTGTGTCATTCTATACCACCTGGGAAACCAACCGCCACAGCTCATTAAACAAACGAACGTCTGATTACTATACAAATGAGGTAATGTGTTAAATATTTTACGTTAAGCACGTAAAATCTTTATGGCTGAAGAGGAAAGACACTTATTACTTCATTTTTAGAGCTTTCACGTTATTCACCGGATGAGTATAGTCTGACTAATTTGCGCTCCTTTCTACAAAAGCGAGCTTTTCACGGGTCTCGCTGTTCATAACCTCGTATCTGCTGAGCCGTGCCTCGTACAATGGTACCATTTTGCAGGTACGTTCAGACGTATATGTGGATACTATGTGCAAATTGTCTTACGAGTAGAGTTAGTAATAAAGATGTAATAAATTACAACTTCGTGTCGGATGCTGAAGTTTTACTGTAAGAACTGTGAAAACGTAGTAAGCGATAAATATTTTTTGTTCATCATTTTGTGAGTGAGTGTCAGCGATGAAACATTTCTAAATGACTTGAAATAATTTATAATGTTTTTTAGAAGTCGGTAAGTGCTCGAATTCGCCATTGCAGGATGCACGTAGTCTGGGTAGTTTTAGCGCTGTGAGTTACGCTGCCTCTAAACAGATTTACAGTTTCTAACTTTAATTCTTAACTTCTTTGGCCAAACATTTAATTTAGGATTATACCTCTTATGGACTTATTACATGAATTCCGGAAATTGAAATTGTTTTAATCCTCAAAAGCCGTTAGATTTGCAAGCTGCAATCTAGAGAGGATTACTTAGCTGTTTAGTGAAACACTCTTTCGTACGTTTTCCGTTAACCTGAAGTAGGCCTCACGCGATCGTAATAGCCGTATCACTTGGCTACTTACTTTCACTATTATACGCAGACGTCTTTTCCATCATCATAAAAAATGTGGCGCAAGGAAACAAAGGATGGGTTGACAATAACCGCCGGTGCGGCTGGCCAAGCGGTTCTTGGCGCTACAGTCTGGAACCGCGCTACCGCTACGGTCGCAGGTTCGAATCCTGCCTCGGGCATGAATGTGTGTGATGTCCTTAGCTTAGTTAGGTTTAAGTAGTTCTAAGTTCTAGGGGACTGATGCCCTCATTTGTTACGTCCCGTAGTGCTCAGAGCCATTTGAACCATTTGACAATAAGCACAAAAGCTACGTTAGTGGCGGCAGTAGTCCTTCACAGAGCGACAGAATGACGAAAGAGACAGAACGCACGACCAACCAGGTTTCCTTTTTGGTTGCTGCTGTGCAAGCTGTTTTGTAAAGCACTAACCGCCAATCACTTTGTTACCCTCACCCAGGTAAACGGCCGACCACGTTGAAGCCTACAGTTCGCTGTCTGTCTATACTCTGCTAAAATTACTTAAGGGTTAGACAACGCAATACCCTGTCTTGATCGCTTTTTTTAGTGTAAGAACTTAACAATTTTACGCGTTGGAGGCTTCAGCCATCCTCAGAATCGTCAGATAAAAAGACACTAATGGGAAATACACTCCTGAAAATGGAAAAAAAGAACACATTGACACCGGTGTGTCAGACCCACCATACTTGCTCCGGACACTGCGAGAGGGCTGTACAAGCAATGATCACACGCACGGCACAGCAGACACACCAGGAACCGCGGTGTTGGCCGTCGAATGGCGCTAGCTGCGCAGCATTTGTGCACCGCCGCCGTCAGTGTCAGCCAGTTTGCCGTGGCATACGGAGCTCCATCGCAGTCTTTAACACTGGTAGCATGCCGCGACAGCGTGGACGTGAACCGTATGTGCAGTTGACGGACTTAGAGCGATGGCGTATAGTGGGCATGAGGGAGGCCGGGTGGACGTACCGCCGAATTGCTCAACACGTGGGGCGTGAGGTCTCCACAGTACATCCATGTTGTCGGCAGTGGTCGGCGGAAGGTGCACGTGCCCGTCGACCTGGGACCGGACCGCAGCGACACATGGATGCACGCCAAGACCGTAGGATCCTACGCAGTGCCGTAGGGGACCGCACGGCCACTTCCCAGCAAATTAGGGACACTGTTGCTCCTGGGGTATCGGCGAGGACCATTCGCAACCATTTCCATGAAGCTGGGCTACGGTCCCGCACACCGTTAGGCCGTCTTCCGCTCACGCCCCAACGTCGTTCAGCCCGCCTCCAGTGGTGTCGCGACAGGCGTGAATGGAGGGACGAATGGAGGTGTCGTCTTCAGCGATGAGAGTCGCTTCTGCCTTGGTGCCAATGATGGTCGTATGCGTGTTTGGCGCCGTGCAGATTAGCGCCACAATCAGGACTCTATACGACCGAGGCACACTGGGCCAACACCCGGCATCATGGTGTGGGGAGCGATCTCCTACACTGGCCGTACACCTCTGGTGATCGTCGAGAGGACACTGAATAGTGCACGGTACATCCAAACCTTCATCGAACCCATCGTTCTACCATTCCTAGACCGGCAAGGGAACTTGCTGTTCCAACAGGACAATGCACGTCCGCATGTATCCCGTGCCACCCAACGTGCTCTAGAAGGTGTAAGTCAACTACCCTGGCCAGCAAGATCTCCGGATCTGTCTCCCATTGAGCATGTTTGGGACTGGATGAAGCGTCGTCTCACGCGGTCTGCACGTCCAGAACGAACGCTGGTCCAACTGAGGCGCCAGGTGGAAATGGCATGGCAAGCCGTTCCACAGGACTACATCCAGCATCTCTACGATCGTCTCCACGGGAGAATAGCAGCCTGCATTGCTGCGAAAGGTGGATATACACTGTACTAGTGTCGACATTGTGCATGCTCTGTTGCCTGTGTCTATGTGCCTGTGGTTCTGTCATTGTGATCATGTGATGTATGTGACCCCAGGAATGTGTCAATAAAGTTTCCCCTTCCTGGGACAATGAATTCACGGTGTTCTTATTTCAATTTCCAGGAGTGTATTTATGTTACAGACCAAAAAATGTTGCAGAAATATATGCAGGCTGCCCATTTATCCTGTTCTTGTTGTGGTCTTTAGTCCTAAGACTGTTTTGATGCAGCTCTCCATGCTATTCTATCCTGTGCAAGCTTCTTCATCTCCCAGTACCTACTGCAGCCTACATCCTACTGAATCTGCTTAGTGTATTCATGTCTTGGTCTCCCTCTACGATTTTTACCCACCACGCTGCCCTCCAATACTAAATGATGCTTCAGAACATGTCCTATCAACCGATCCCTTCTTCTAGTCACGTTGTGCCACAAACTCCTCCCCAATTCTGTTCAATACCTCCTCATTAGTTATGTGATCGACCCATCAAATCTTCAGCATTCTTCTGTAGCACCACATTTCGAAAGCTTCTATTCTCTTCTTGTCTAAACTATTTACCGTCCATGTTTCACTTACATACATGGCTACACTCCATACAAATACTTTCA
Organism: Schistocerca gregaria; assembly: GCF_023897955.1. NCBI lineage: Eukaryota > Metazoa > Arthropoda > Insecta > Orthoptera > Acrididae > Schistocerca > Schistocerca gregaria. The sequence continues at coordinate 925,903,067 of NC_064921.1, read as the reverse complement.
GAAACGACATCCTGACACTTAAATCAATACTCGATGCTAACAGATTTCTCTTATCCAGAAACGCTTTCCTTGCCATTGCCAGTCTACATTTTATATCCTCTCTACTTTGACCATCACCAGTTATTTCGTTCCCCAAATAGCAAAACTCCTTTCCAACTTTAAGTGTCTCGTTTCCTAATCTAATTCCCTCAGCATCACCCGACTTAATTCGACTACATTCCATTATTCTCATTTGGCTTTTGTTGATGTTCATCTTATACGCTCCATTTAAGACACTGTCCATTCCGTTCAACTGCTCTTCCAAGTCTGTTGCTGTATCTGACAGAATTACAGTGTCATCGGCGAACCTCAAAGTTTTTATTTCTTCTTCATATATTTTAATACCTACTCCGATATTTTTCTTTGTTTCCTTTACTGCCTGATCAATATACAGATTGAATAACATCGTGTAAAGGCTCTGCCATCTGGTTTCTGTACAAATTGTAAATAGCCTTTCGCTCCCTGTGTTTTACCCCTGCTACCTTCAGAATTTGAAAGAGAGTTTTCCAGTCAGTATTGTTAAAATCTTGCTCTGAGTCTACAAATGCTAGAAACGTAGATTTGCCTTTCCTTAATCTATCTTCCAAGATACGTCTTAGTGTCAGTATTGCCTCTCGTGTTCCAACATTTCTACGAAATCCAAACTGATCTTCCCCGAGGTCAGCTTCTAGCATTCATCTGTAAAGTTAGTTAGTATTTTACAGCTGTGATTTATTAAACTGATAGTTCGGTAATTTTCACATCTGTCAACACCTTCTTTCTTTGGGATTGGAATTATTATATTCTTCTTGAAGTCTCAGGGAATTTCGCCTGTCTCATACATCTTTCTCAGCAGATGGTACAGTTTTGTCAGGACTGGCTCTCCCAAGGCTGTAAGTAGTTCTAATGGAATGTTGTCTACTCCCGGGAACTTGTTTCGACTTAGGTCTTTCAGTGCTCTGTCGAACTCTTCACGCAGTATCGTATCTCCCATTTCATCTTCATCTTCATCCTCTCCCATTTCCACTATATTGTCCTCAAGAACATCGCACCTGTATAGACCCTCTATATACACCTTCCACCTTTCTGCTTTCCCTTCTTTTCTTAGAGCAGGGTTTCCAACAGAGCTCTTGATATTCTTGCAAGTGGTTCTCTGTTCTCCAAAGGTCTCTTTAATTTTCGTGTAGGCAGTATCTATATTACCCCTCGTGAGATATGCCTCTACATCCTTACATTTGTCCTCTACCCATCCCTGCTTAGTCATTTTGCCCTTCCTGTCGATCTCATTTTTAACACGTTTGTATTCCTTTTTGCCTGATTCACTTACTGCATTACTAGCTCTCGTCTTTTTACCTACTTGATCCTTTGCTGCCCTCACTACTTCATCCCTCAAAGCTACCCATTCTTCTTCTACTGTATTTCTTTTCTCCATTCTTGTCAGTTGTTCCCTTATGCTCTCCCTGGAAATCTGTACAATCTCTGGTTCTTTCAGTTTATCCAGGTCCCATCTCCTTAAATTCGCACCTTTTTGCAATTTCTGCAGTTTTAATTTACAGTTCATAACCAATAGATAGTGGTCAGAGTCCACATCTTCCCCTGGAAATGTCTTACAATTTAAAACCTGGTTCCTAAATCTCTGTCTTACCATTATGGAATCTAACTGAAACCTTCTAGTATCTCCAGAGTTCTTCCAAGTATACAACCTTCTTTCATGATTCGTGAACAAAGTGTTAGCTATGATTAAGTTATGCTCTGTGCAAAATTCTACCAGGCGGCTTCCTCTTTCATTTCTTAGCCCCATTCCATATTCACCTACTACGTTTTCTTCTCTTCGACCATAGAACAGCCTCATCCATATGAGCACAGACGATTTACTGAGAAAGGCCCTAAAAATACTCTGGGAAATATCACTGAACCAGACTTCGATATTTACGAACAGTGAAAGTGATTGTGGACAAGTGGGCACAACCATTTCGATATTGCAATCCCACGCAAGAACATCCGGGATCGAAATTTCCTAGGAACGTGCTGATAGAGCTGAACATAACAAAAACTGCCCATGTGTAGCACATGTTCGGGAAGCACATCAATTTTTGTGGCGTATGAATCTAAGCAAACCTAAGCAAAGTGTAGACTACATAGTGCAAGAGGCCCAGTAGAGAAGTGTCAGGGACCTGTAACAAATCTGCCCGAGGCAGCTGGTTCTGCCATTTCTTAGTTGACGGCAATGGGTTTTAAAATGTAATACAAAATTTTATAACTTCCAATATTATTCACTGCTGCCGTGCATTTCCGTAGGACAGAAAAGTCTGATTTTGGATCTGTACATTCAAACGGTCTTGTTCCTCCGTCTTGTCCTTTTCCTGCTTCTTTTCCTTTCCTGTGTACCGTATCCCCAGTATGTTCTACTGCATTCAAAGTAACGTGCATTCTCTCCTAGCAACGTTCATAAGTTTTCTAACTTCCTGTTCTTTCTCGGTATTACCTTCTGCAGTAAATTTGCTATACTTCTCCAATTTTCTGAAAGTCATGTGACCGTCTTTTGACTGGTTTTAAACTACCTCCCCTCTTCACCGCTGGCCACCTAAAATGCAACACCAAGAAAGGCCGGAGATATCACAGCCCAATTGATTTGGGAGATAAAGTGCAAAAATCATACGATTGAAAGTACTGCCCCATGTGAAGAGAGGAAGATTATAAAATCAGTATGGAGTGTTGGCGCCATTGCTGGCTGTAACAGCTGCTACACGCCTCGGTATAGAATCAAAGAGCTATGGACCTGTTTTTGGGGTATAGTGGTCCATAATGCGTCCACATACTGCCGAAGTTGATCTGGTGTAGCAGCGGGTGGTGTATCCTTCGTCAGTCGATCCCCCGTAATCGACCAGACGTTTCCGATAGGCAAGGGATCGGAAGAATAGGGATGCCAAGGCAGCAACGCAATCCGATGGGCCACAAATAAATCTTGAACACTGCGTGCAACGTGTGGTCGTATGTCAACGTTTTCGTAAGAAAAGGTAACATATCTAATCGTAATGATATATGTGATTACCTACACTCTCCTCATTGCGATGGCTTGCCATCTCCTGTTTGAAGATTCTTTGGTGAGGACTTGCGTTTCTAACAATGAAGTTCTCAAACGTTTATCGTTTCCCTGACATGGGTAATTCAGCTAAACACGATATGGTTAGCTGATCTACGTGTTAAAGAATTACCTTATACTGCACATCTTTACTCGAAAATACTCTAAATACGTTACTGTAATCCAACGAGAACGCCGCCATAATGTATCTTCCTGAGGCGTCGATAGCATACGAGAAAATCCCATTCAAAATAAAATTAAAAATGTCTCTGAGCACTATGGGACTAAACTTCTGAGGTCATCAGTCCCCTAGAACTTAGAACTACTTAAACCTAACTAACCTAAGGACACCATACACATCCATGCCAAAAGCAGGATTCGAACCTGCGACAGTAGCGATCGTGCGGTTCCAGACTGTAGCGCCTAGAACCGCTCGGCCACCCCGACCGGCCCCATTCAACATACTTGGATACGATGAAGGAGTACGAGTGCTCCAACCGTGCTCGCAACTTAAGTTTTAATGTAATTACACGTCCTCGAGCTAAACAGGCTAACTTTCAGTCCCGTAAAATTAACATAATTTACTCCACTTAATCAGTAGGGCCAGGATTTTAATGAAATCCAAAATTCCCCCGTAACCTTATAGTGAATTTTAGAACAATTTATGTTTGAATCCAGGTGTTGCAGTGTAGAGAAATGTATTTTTATTGTGCATATGAAGTCATATTTAAACGACATTTTTAGTAACAGGTCATATTTCGGCAAACTTTTGCCACGAATGCGTAAATTTGTCATATAGTTAAGGACAGAAGAATAAAAACGTGAGATGTTGCACACGGGACAATGTTTCAGATGATATTGTCACAAATAAACACAACACTTAATAGAAAGATTTATTCATCAGGACTACAGTAGACACTGTTGCGCGGGGCCGAGAAAACGCTGTCTAAGTAAACAAATGTGGCTCCCGACGTTATAAACTTAATAGACATGATCACACTATTCAGTCTGTATAGAAACTCAGTCTGGTTCATAAATCGCTCCAACAGTATGAAGTTATTAGATTTTGTCCATGATATTCGAGAGCAGCTCTTCAGCATCGACGGGGAAATACAATTTTTTAACTATGTGAAGTAATAGTTAGCGCAAAAGTGCTTTAATGTGCAACGACCCAGTGATACCGCATAACAAGTAGCTGTGTGAAGAGAAGTGCTAAAAATGACAGCAGACAAACGATGTTGTTTGAGCAGACAGGTCCATCTTCGGCTGTAAAATCAATCTACAAGGATTGTGAGCTGGTGCTATCCTGTGGAATGCCACAGAAGTGCACAGCACATCCAATTCCAGATGAATCTACACTGAGAAAGAATCATTTATCAGTGTGCTAGAGGAGGCACTCGACAAAATACGAATTAGTGTTGCTTAACAAACGGTCTGGGTGTTCATAGGTGAAACCACCAATCTGGATGGTCGTTAAGTAGCTAATGTTGTTGGTGTTCTAAAAGCTGATGGGCCTGGAGAAATGGGCCTTCTAAAGTTTGATGCTCTCGAAAGAATAAACAACTCGATTACCGTCATTTTGTGTAACGTCTTTACGAAACCACTGGGACTGTATTGTATGAACAGAGACAACGCTTCAGTGCTACTAACAGGTGATCTAGAGGTGCCAGTACGGTAGCTCAGCGTGTTCGGTCAGAGGGTTATCTGCCCTCTGTAATAAAAAAAACTGAGTCAACGGCTCAACACTGAACTTAAACCGGTGTTATGGGACATCCGCACCGAACAAATGCAACAAACAATATCGAACACAATGAGAACAAAAAGAAAAAAGGGGTATTCTCTTTGATTAGTAATCAAAACATGTTTGAATCCCGCCTCTGGTTAAATTTTTATTAATAATTAGCATTGTCGGCCAAAGACGTCCGGCATAAGAAGTCACCTTCGTTCTATCAACAGCCTTGTCAAAGAGGACGCAAGAGTGAACAGAGGTTCAGAGCACTCTCTTGTCCTAGGGGTGGGAAACTGCCCCTAAAGTCGGAAGAATGAGCAGTGGGCAATGGCATGAGGATGCCGAAGGCAATGGAATCTACTGCATTAAGGACAAGTAATGAGTATCCACAGGACATGTGGCCCGTAGTTGAAAAGTGTCATGATGATCTCTCCATTGGCAAAATATTCCGGTCTATTCCCCCAGTAGGGTGACCTGGAGGGACGGCAAAGGGGGAAGTGACCATGAGAAAAAGACTAAATAAATAACGAAAGGATAACGTTCTACGAATTGAGGTGTGGGCTTTTTACAAAGCTTGGACGTGGTAGAGAATCTAGAAAATCGGAAAATGGATATGCAAATGCTCAACCTAGATATAGTAGGGGTCAATGAAGTGAAATGGAAAGAAGACAAGGATTTCTGGTCAGATGAAAAATGGCGAGATACGCTTGAAGTTCTCTAAGCAATAAGGAATAGCTCAGTAGGCAGTATAGTTGAAGAGGAATGGACACCTCTAAAAAGGGCCATCAGAGAAGTTGGGTAGAAAAATATGGGTACAAAGAGGGTGAATACGAAGAAACCGTGGGTAACAGAAGATATACTTCATTTGATCGACGAAAGAAGGAAGTACAAAGATGTTCCAGGAACTTAGGAACACAGAAATACAGGTCACTGAGGAATGATGTAAATAGGAAGTGCATGGAAGCTAAGGCGAAATGGCTTCAGGAAAAATGTGAAGGAATCGAGAAAGAAATGGTTGTCTGAAGAACAGACTCAGCAGGCAGGAAAATCATAACAACCTCTGGTGGCGTTAAAAGCAGAGTGGTAACATGAAGAGTGCAGTTGGAACTCCACTGTTAAATGCAGGGGAGAGAACGGATGGGTGGAAAGAATACAAGAAAGCCTCTATGAGGGGGAAGATTTGTATGATGTGATAGAAGAGGATACAGGAGTTGATTTAGAAGAGATACGGGATCCAGTATTACAATCAGAATCTGAAAGAACTTTAGAGGACTTAAGGTCAATTAAGTGAGAAGGGATAGATAACATTCCATCAGAACTTCAAAAATCGTTAGGGGAAGTGGGAACAAAACGACTATTCACGTTGGTGTGTAGAATGTTTGAGTCTGGCGACATACCATCTGACTTTCGGAAAAATATCATCCACAAAATTACCAAGACTACAAGAGCTGACAAAAGCGATAACTATCGCACAATCAGTGCGAAAACTATCGTACAATCAACTTAGCAGCTCATGCATCCAAGTTGCTGAGAAAATTAATATACAGAAGAATCGAAAAGAAAATTGCGGGTATGCTAGATGACGATCAGTTTGGCTTTAGAAAAGGTAAAGGCACCAGAGAGGCAATTCTGACGTTTCGATTGACAATGGAGCAAGACTAAAGAAAATCAAGACACGTTCTTGGGATTTGTCGACCTGGAAAAAGCGTTACACAATGTAAAATGGTGCAAAATGTTATAAATTCAGAGAAAAATAGGGGTAAGTTATAGAGAGAGATGGGTAATGTACAATATGTACAAGAGCCAACAGGGAATAATAAGAATGGACGACCAACAACGAAGTGCTGGATTTAAAAAGGGTGTAAGACAGCAATGTAGTCTTTCCCCCCTACTGTTCAATCAGTACATCGAAGCAGCAATGATGGAAATAAAGGAAAGGTTAATAAGTGGAATAAAATTTCAAGGTGAAATCGAAGAAAAACGAAAGTAATGAGAAGTAGCAGAAATGAGAACAGCGAGAAACTTAACAATAGGATTGATGGCCACCAATTAGATGAAGTTAATGAAATCAGCTACCTAGGCAGTAAAATAAGCAATGATGGATGGATCAAGAAGGATATCAAAAGCAGAGTAGCAATGGCAACCAAGAGAGTTCTACTAGTATCAAACATAGGCCTTAATTTGAGGAAGAAATTTCTGAGAACGTACGTCTGGAGTACAGCATTCTATGGTAGTGAAACATGGACTGTGGGAAAACCGGAACAGAAGAGAATCGAAGCATTTGAGATGTGGTGCTATAGACGAATGTTGAAAATTAGAAGGACTGATAAGGTAATGAATGAGGAGGTTCTGGGCACATTCGGAGAGGAAAGGAATATGTCGAAAACATTGACAAGGAAAAGGTCCAGATGATAGGACATCTGCTAAGACATGAGGTAATGACTTCCATAGTACTAGCGGGAACTGTAGAGGACAAAAGGACAAAAAGAGGTAGCACAGGAGAGGAATTCGTGGAAAAAAGATGGTGCTTGATACGTGGCTAAAGCAGCCAATGGACTTCAGTATCTCTACCACGATGTTGTGTATGTCACATTCGTTGTTCATGCGTTACTCGTAGTTGCAGGAAGAGGTGAGATCAGATTATACTGATATGGAAAAATTAACGTCCTGTGGCAAGAAAATTTGTGAGAAAGCTCCGCTGGGGTTGTAGAAATTCAAGGAACACGCATCTTCACTCCCTTCCTCCCTCATACTGTTCTTATTCGACGTGGTTCTTGACATAATTCTGATGCATATTACTACACCAAAAACACCAAGAAAACGACAGATTTTTATGTGATTCACAGCGATGAGTAAAGTGCTATGAAAACTGTGAAAGTGGTTTTTACAGATATCTTGTCTCGAAACTTGGCATACGTCAACACCAACTGTTCAGTGGTATCAAAAGGCATCACACGACTGGAAGCTCCTGCGACAACTGTACCAGAAGATAATAAAGTTTTGTGAACTTGACAGCGATGAATAAAGTGCTGTGCAAACCGTGAAAGCTATTTTTACCGTTACCTTGTCTTGAAACCAGGCAAACATAAACGCCGACTTTTCAGTGGTATCAAAAGCCATCACACGAATGAAAGCTGCTGGTACTCAACTTTGTTACTCCCTGTATATTATGCCACATCTCCAGAGTGAGTTTGTTCGAGCTCTTTGTTATATGGCTGACAAAAATGAAATGGCTCCAAGCACTATGGGACTTAACAACTCAGGTCATCAGTCTCCTAGACTTAGAACTACTTAAACCTAACTGCCGGCCGCTGGTGGCCGAGCGGTTCTGGCGCTACAGTCTGGAACCGCGCGACTGCTACGGTCGCAGGTTCGAACCCTGCCTCGGGCATGGATGTGTGTGTTGTTCTTAGGTTAGTTACGTTTAAGTAGTTCTAAGTTCTAGGGGACTTATGACCTCAGCAGTTGGGTCCCATAGTGCTCAGAGCCATTTTTTGAACTTAAACCTAACTAACCTAAGGACATCACAGACATCCATGCCCGAGGCAGCATTCGATCCTCCACCGTAGCACCAGCGCGATTCCAGACTGAAGCGCCTAGAACCGCTCTGCCACAGCGGCTGGCAGTTATTCGTTACACTCAGTTAATAATCAAGCTGTAATTAAATGAAAGTGAAGCTGTTCCACTACTGTGGTGATCGATCAATGTGAGAATGACATTTTCATCAGTCATAGTCTAATTTCGTATTCTTATCATTCCAACGATTGCAATCACCCACACAGACATTAATCATTCATGACTGTTACATCTAATTAAGGTCTCTGTGGGACGTAGAGGGATATTCGATGTCACAAAGAAAGGTAAAACGTGATGTTGCACCTACAACTACGTACGATAGTAAGGCAAATCCTACTCATCCCTGTACATAATTGCGTATGATAATATGTGGCGAGCAGACGTACGTCTATGGCTACAGGCCTGTGGTGGTGAGAGAAATGCTTTCCACATTCTTAAGTACATTCTCCTCGTGTCTTTTATTCATAACCCCATCGACAGATATTAAAATGTAGTAAACCACCGTAAACTGTTCAGAATCCCGGAGCTCTGACGGTAGCCTTGTCCCAGGCCTGAATTTTTGCGTGCTGAAATCGAAGTAATTCATTTTCCACAAAGTAGTTATTGCCACTTTTTAACACAAAATAGCCCGGTACATTCTGGATGAGTTCAGCAATAATTGCTCAAATGAACACACATAAAAAATATTTTGCAGAACTCCTGAAGATAGACGTTGACTGTGGATATTGTATCACAGACGCAGACACTCTGACTGTTCTGAGATGTCACTGAACCCGCCCAAAGATGTAAACAACCATGCCTCAGCAGCGCCTATTAGACAGACGGGTTTCTGACAGCCGATAATTTCCAATCATTCCACCAAGAACGAGGTACATGACTCGTGTTGTCTGTAGTTCAACACCTAGACGGTCAATAACGCAATCGTTAGCGTCCACATTGTTACTTTGTGCCAGGAAGGGCCCTCAACAAGGGAAGTGTCCAGGCGTCTCGGAGTGAACCAAATCGGTGTTGTTCGTACATGGAGGTCCGAACCAAAGCGATGTTGTTCGTACATGGAGGTGATACAGAAAGAAAGGAACTGTCGATGACATGCCCCGCTCAGGCCGCCCCAGGGCTACTATTGCGGTGGATGACCGCTACTTATGGATTATGGCACGGAGGAAACCTGACAGCAACGCCACAGTGTTGAACAATGATTTTCGTGCAGCCACAGGACGCCGTGTTACGACTCAAATTGTGCGCAATAGGGTGAATGATGCGCAACTTCATTTCCGTCGTCCATGGCGAGGTCCCCCTTTGCAGCCACGACACCATGCTGCGCGGCAATATGGGACCAAAAACATGCCGAATGAATTGCTCAGGATTGGCATCACATTCTCTTCCCGATGAGTGTCACACCTGCCTTCCACCAGATAATCGTTGGAGACGTATTTGGAGGCAATCCGGTAGTGTAAACGCGGTAGACACACTGTCCAGCGAGTGCAGCGAGTTGGAGGTTCCATGGTGTTTTTGGGTGATATTATGTGGGGTGACGTACGCAGCTTGTGGTCATAGAAGACGCCGTAACGTCTGTACGATTCGTGAATGCCAGCCTCAGATCGATAGTGCATACATATAGGCAGCATATGAGGAGGCATTCGTCTTCACGGATCCATCGTGCACATCTCTTCCTTCAGGCTAACGACATCGCTCAAATAGAGAGGCCAGCATGCTCTCCAGACATGAACCCTATCAAACATTCCTAGTGTAGATTTAAAAGGGTTGTTTATGGATGACGTGACCCACGAACCACTCCGGGGTACCTACGCCGAATCGCTGTTGAGGAGTAAGGCAATCTACACCAACAGTGCCTTGATGAACTTGTGGACGATATGCCACGACGAACAGGCACGCATCAATGCAAGAGGACGTGCTACTGGGTGTTAGAGGTACTGGTGTGTACAGACCTCTGACGGACTCGCTGTATGGTGGTACAACACAAAATGTGTGGTTTTCATGAGCAATAAAAAGGGCGGAAATGATATTTATGTTGTTCTCTATTCCAGTTTTCTGTACAGGTTCCTGAACTCTCGGAACAGAGGTGACGCAAAACGTTTTTAGGTGTGTGTATTTTGCGACACTTGATTGGAACAATTTTTGCAATTATGGGACTGGTCTTTCTCCAACTGTCGTTTCGTGCCCTGTACTCAGATAAATGTTCCTGTCAACATGGCATCGTCGAACTTCTTGTTGTACCCGAGGTGTTGCTTCCGAAACTTGTTGTATAATTCAGTGAGGTAAGTGGAACGATTACAGACCAGAAATAAAACAAAGAAATCCCGCATCTGTAGCAATCGAGGAAGTACTTGAACTGAAAAAATGTCAAATTGGTAGAGAAGTTCACTTGCTCGAAACTATAGTGTGTCTAAAAGGGACGACAGGATGTCAAACGACCAACTAATTAAAATAATTCCATGGCTAACAAAGAAAATGTTTCGGATTCCAAATGCAACCTGAGGAAAACTACACAGAGAGAGAATACAAGTTGTTGACCTATAAGTTTTATAACCTGGCTAATGTGCTTCGGTGGCTGAAAACATAGCCCTGAATGGAAAATGCGGTGACCGGCCCTTTTACAGAGGCAGGGATATTTTAGCTCTGGGGTTGCCCTCTGCACAAGCCACGAACTCGTGGACATGAGGATAAAAATCTACCTCCGCAACCGTGTGGGCTACGAAAAAATTAAACGGAAACAGCTTTTTCCTAGCGCCAAAGGGCCTAATTTAAATTTTTGATTAAAGTGATTTATGATAACCACATAATTATTCAGACATACATCTCTAATAGTTCTACACCTCGCTAATGCATCGGTAGTTTTACAAATTCGTTCATAATTCGTAGTTTGTGGGAGATTTATATATTAACTTTACGTACTTGCTTAATATACATATAATCGATATGTAATTCCAATCATTTTATTTGTAATTTCATTAGCTCTCAGAATCTGTAAATCTGTGATTTATATAATGATTTTTCTTTGTATGGATTGGTAGTGAATGACTTGACCTCACCAACGGGAACGTGAATTATTCCGGAAAAGTGTATGACCGTCAAGTAATCTGAAATCAAGTCGCATATTTTGCATGTTGTTAAATGCTATTCCTATTGGCTTTCTAATAAGTGTATGTTAATTCAACAAAATGCAAAATCATTTTAACGTGCTAGAATTATCAGTATAACAAGTGCTGCAGTGTGTAATTGTAAACACATTTAAGAGAAATGTTGGTCAACCCACTGACTTAACACTAAATATTATTTTTGTTTATATATATATATATATATATATATATATATATATATATATATATATATATATATATATATTGCTAGGCACCATCGTCAAAAAATAATGGTCTGAGTTAAATGTTTGAGACTTGAAGACTTGACAGATTGTGTTTTTCAGGTGCGTAGAAAATATGCTGCTCTGTGATCAGAGGTGACATTGCCAAGAATCATATTCGTACAGCTACTGATCCGGTTCTAAAGACTAGAACAGGGGCATACTGCAGGTCATACGTCTTGGTTGTTCTGTCTATATTGTTCCGTGGCTGCAATATGCAACAGAATCTGTGTCTAGCTCCCATCCTATAATGATTTTGTCAGAAGTGTGAAACAGAAGTCGTCCGAAACCTTTAATGGAAATATTCCAGAACGGTTTCCCTTGACACATTGTGGGTGTGGCATAAGTAGGACTCTTGCAGCGGCAACACGTTGAAAGTTTGAAATACCGCTCCGCACACTCTTCAACACAAAACTGCGCACGACACTTGCTCGTGCAGTGCATAAAAAGTTGTAGCTAACAGGCCATCTTCTGCCATGTGTCTGAGCCATATAGATAGCAATAATGATAGTCACTACATTCTAGAATTCCATTCTACAGCGGAGTGTGCGCTGATATGAAACTTCCTGGTCGATTAAAACTGTGTGCCGGAGCGAGACTCGAACTTGGGATCTTGGCTTTCGGGGCAAGTGCTCTACCAACTGAGCTACTGAAACACAACTCACGCCTTTTCCTCGCAGCCCAGTTCGAGTCTCGGTCCGGCACACAGTTGTAATCTGGTACGAAGTTTCAGTCACTACATTGTTCTACCACGTAGCTTTTGAATACTGAACTGTCTATATTGCACAAAATCTTTTGTATATTTGCGCCTGTGGTGATCCCTACACGTCTCACATCTACTACTGGCATCTTTATTGGACCATTATTCACGTTCTACGTAGTTTCGACATCGGAATTTCGATGACAACGATGTTTTCAATGTCCTTTAAGAAGAAGTCGAAGCCCCTATTCCAGAAGGGGAAGTTAACGGTTATGATGTTTATCCAGATTCCTTAGTGGATGAATAGTCAGGTAAAGAATAAATAAAAGACAACAATGTAGTGAACCGTTTGAAATATTTGGTCACCTAAATGATCTTTAGTAAAACATCTGTGGTAGAAAAAAGTTTAATAAGAGTCCACAAACAACCCATGTCTGCAAAGCGTTCCATTACCAATAATAATCAGAATGGAAAAATGTGCCGAAAATAGACGTTTCAAAACATACCAGACTCTAACAAATTACGTGTAAGAACGAAGTCTACACTTTTTTTTTAAACAAAAATATAAGTCAGGGAACCATTTTGTAACTCTGCTAAATTTAATATTTCATAATAAGTTTTTTAGGTTGGGTAAACTAGGTATCACTCTTTGAAATGAAACATGATACATATCTATTGCATTCACAGCTACAAAGCTTTGATTTTCGAGAAGTGTTTTGAAAACAGCAGTCCAGCCGCCCTATCCTGAGTGATTGGGGCTAGTTTCGAATGTCATAACAACGTCCTGAATGAACTGAATGAAAGTCACAACAGTAGTATTCTTTCTCTTTTCTCGAATTCGTAACAGTTCTCTCCCTGACGCCTCTGTCGCTCTAATGAGTTTGTGAATGTTCTCTGCTCAACAGAATTAAGCGACCACTTTTTTAAAATCGCTTACCTATTTCCCAAATCTACGTATAAGCGTGAATATTGGCAACCTTCCTCCGTAATGATGAAAAAGCGTGGCGTCATGCAACGCCACTCCTGGGCTCGCTGACGCTTCACTCAGCAAGGTGTCGACGCATACGAAAAAAAATACCACAGCTCAGAAGTTCATGAAAGGTGTAACCTAGGTTTATGACGTCAAACTATCACCAAATTTCACCGCAGTTCTGCATAAGGTCAGCTTTGACCTGTTACAAGAAGAGAAGTTCGTTTCACCAATGCTACGCGTTTGTCACCCCTTCTTTTGATGCCTCCACGATGGAGGGTAGATCGCAACGCCCGGCGTCGAAATCACATGATTTTCCTATGTGTGGCAGAGGAAAAAGCTTCAGACTCATCGCCTCTCAGAATGGATACGAAATGGCCTCAGGATGTAGCATAACCGGTTTCGATGAAACCACCCCTTCCCTTGAGACATTGATTACCTCACATTCTGCGGTGAGTAACAGGACGACGTTCCTGACCAACTTTATCACTGCTGACACAACACGGAGGCTTTAACCCTTCTATAACGACATCGTGGTTCAGCAGTTCCGTTGATCGAAATCGCATCTCTTTGGAGCGCAGTACGACAGCAATTTTTGCTCTGGTGTACATTGTGGAACCACAAGGTATCGTTCAAAACCATTCGACGAGGCGTGAATGTGATCGGAAGTAGTAAAGGGTGCGTATATTTTTTTCAGCCCTCCTGTTTTGCCCTCTTGTGACGTGATCATGGAGGACTGCGACGTTGACACATGCGTGAATCAAACGGCAAAGGGTCCCTTGAAGAGTTCCCATTCTGGCAAGACTGTCACTGCCATCCGCTCACGTTTGTTGAACACTATAAAAACGTACCTGTACAAAGAAAACCCAAGACGAGAGTCCTAGGCGCCTGCACATAGGCAATCACTTAGCATTTCTCCATTCCGGCATACCTACAAGCAGATGGCCAGAACTCTCCGTTGACTTTTTCATGTGCACGTTCAAAAGTGCTCGAGAGAGCGTGGACAGGTGGTGCATGGGGACTTAATTAAATAAAATGCTAATAGTTTTAATTTTAATTGCTGTTTGTCCGATTACGCAGTCTCGTAGACGGTTGGCCCTGAATAATATTAGTACGCAATCTGACTGCAAAGAATAACAACAAAGAATGAAAGGTAATTTCCGTTAACACAGTTAATTAATTAAGTCCCCAGCAACTATAAGAGCTACGAAACAACAAAGCACAAATGTAACTGTTGTGTGTGTGGAAGTGTGATTCAACGTACACATCTGGCATGGTTCTTCCATGATAAGACAAGATATGGTGTCTTGCCCAAAAAGAACAACTAGTACTCTATCGACGTCTCAACAAGCACAGATCACGCCTACCTCAGAACTACCACTGTTCTTACTAACTTCTCAGTGGCAACTGCCAGTGGAGGCGGCTGAATAATACTCTTTGGCGCAATCTCTGGCGCTGTGACTCAGTGTAGCCACCTTTCAAATGCTCCTCCTCCACGGGCTATAATTTGATGGTATTTTTGCCAGCGTTGGTGGTGAAAATACCACCAAATTCGTCCAAAAAAATACAGACAAAAATAAAAGATAATATTAAATAAGTAAATACCACATAACTAAATAAATTTGGGCTTTGCACTGACCCTTCAATAACCTAATATATAAAATACAGTAAGGAATACAAATGCTTGCATACATGTGATTTTACATAATAGTTTACACAAGTATCATGTGGTTAAACAATTCAATCAATAGCGTCAGCAATGACGAATAGGTGCAGGTAAGAGTCTCATGACATTTCATACACAGTAAATACACACAAAAAATCACTTTATACAAACATTCACATAAAATCCTTTCAATAGTTCAATAAACAAGTAAGACTCCTCAGAGTAGTTGACAGTTCCAGCAGTAGCACCCAGCAATTGTCAACAGGTGCAAACAGCAGTCCCATAACATTTCATCAGCAGTATTTAAACAGCTCCAACAGTGGCACACAAAACTGGCGAGCAGGCGCAGACAACAACAAGTGACATCATCTCAGTAGAAGCAGTTCCATCAGTGGCACCCAGCAATGTTGAGCAGGTGCAGACTGTAACAATTAACATTATCTCAGTAGAAGCAGTTCCATCAGTGGCACCCAGCAATGTTGAAAAGGTGCAGACACCACCAAGTGACATTATTTCAGTAGAAGCAGTTCCATCAGTGGCGTCCAGCAATGGCGAGCAGGCGGAGACAACTTCAAGTGACATTATCTCAGTAGAAGCAGTCCATCAGTGGCACCCAGCAATGTTGAGCAGGTGCAGACACCAAAAAGTGACATCATTCCAGTAGAAGCAGTCCATCAGTGGCACCCAGTAATGTTGAACAGGTGCAGACACCAAGTGACATCATTTCAGTAGAAGCAGTCCATCAGTGGCACCCAGCAATGTTGAGCAGGTGCAGACACCAACAAGTGACATCATTCCAGTAGAAGCAGTCCATCAGTGGCACCCAGCAATGTTGAACAGGTGCAGACACCAAGTGACATCATTTCAGTAGAAGCAGTCCATCAGTGGCACCAATTATGTTGAACATGTGCAGGTAACAGTCCATAATATTCACCATCACTAATCAGACAATTCATCAGAGTTCATTAGCACAAATTAAACATTTCCAAGTGGCACCCACCAATGTTAATACCTGGAAGCACGAACAACAGTTTGAATGCACACACAACTGCTTTTAAAAAATCATTATCAATGCTCTTACATTAAACATACAAATTATAGCAAACACAAATGATATCAGATAATTGTCATATTAACTACTACAAATACACAAATATCAGTAAACCTATAATTTTTATGGGTGTCAGTGCAAGCCACAACAAACAAGTAAAATAATATTTAGGAGATACGTCGGTACCAATTATTTGGGATTAGGAAAGGAAAACACACAAAACACTCACTCCTCTCTCATCCACATTTAAGTAGTACTGTGTAATTGAATAGTGATAACTGTGTAAATGCAATTCTGTCAAAATTTGATGCTCAATATGTGTATCAAGTAGTAGTGGTACAGTGTATAAAAGACAATAATAGTTAGTCAACGACATAGTCATCATGTCAAGACCAATGTTTGCCAAGCCAACTTTTTCTGAACAACTGTCAGTGTGCCATGATATGCAAATACTTCCTTTCTCAATATATATATATATATATATATATATATATATATATATATATATATATATATATATATATATATACTCCTGGAAATTGGAATAAGAACACCGTGAATTCATTGTCCCAGGAAGGGGAAACGTTATTGACACATTCCTGGGGTCAGATACATCACATGATCACACTGACAGAACCACAGGCACATAGACACAGGCAACAGAGCATGCACAATGTCGGCACTAGTACAGTGTATGTCCACCTTTCGCAGCAATGCAGGCTGCTATTCTCCCATGGAGACGATCGTAGAGATGCTGGATGTAGTCCTGAAGAACGGCTTGCCATGCCATTTCCACCTGGCGCCTCAGTTGGACCAGCGTTCGTGCTGGACGTGCAGACCGCGTGAGACGACGCTTCATCCAGTCCCAAACATGCTCAATGGGGGACAGATCCGGAGATCTTGCTGGCCAGGGTAGTTGACTTACACCTTCTAGAGCACGTTGGGTGGCACGGGTACATGCGGAGGTGCATTGTCCTGTTGGAACAGCAAGTTCCCTTGCCGGTCTAGGAATGGTAGAACGATAGGTTCGATGACGGTTTGGATGTACCGTGCTCTATTCAGTGTCCCCTCGACGATCACCAGAGGTGTACGGCCAGTGTAGGAGATCGCTCCCCACACCATGATGCCGGGTGTTGGCCCTGTGTGCCTCGATCGTATGCAGTCCTGATTGTGGCGCTCACCTGCACGGCGCCAAACACGCATACGACCATCATTGGCACCAAGGCAGAAGCGACTCTCATCGTTGAAGACGACACGTCTCCATTCGTCCCTCCATTCACGCCTGTCGCGACACCACTGGAGGCGGGCTGCACGATGCTGGGGCGTGTGCGGAAGACGGCCTAACGGTGTGCGGGACCGTAGCCCAGCTTCATGGAGACGGTTGCGAATGGTCCTCGCCGATACCTCAGGAGCAACAGGGTCCCTAATTTGCTGGGAAGTGGCGGTGCGGTCCCCTACAGCACTGTGTAGGATCCTACGGTCTTGGCGTGCATCCGTGCGTCGCTGCGGTCCGGTCCCAGGTCGATGGGCACGTGCACCTTCCGCCGACCACTGGCGACAACATCGATGTACTGTGGAGACCTCACGCCCCACGTGTTGAGCAAGTCGGCGGTACGTCGACCCGGCCTCCCGCATGCCCACTATATGCCCTCGCTCAAAGTCCGTCAACTGCACATACGGTTCACGTCCACGCTGTCGCGGCATGCTACAGACTGCGATGGAGCTCCGTATACCACGGTAAACTGGCTGACACCGACGGCGGCGGTGCACAAATGCCGCGCAGCTAGCACCATTCGACGGCCAACACCGCGGTTCCAGGTGTGTCCGCTGTGCCGTGCGTGTGATCATTGCTTGTACAGCCCTCTCGCAGTGTCCGGAGCAAGTATGGTGGGTCTGACACACCGGTGTCAATGTGTTCTTTTTCCCATTTCCAGGAATATATATATATATATATATATATATATATATATATATATATATATATATATATATATATACTGCTTATTGATTTAACAAAGTGTGCGTGTAGACAATCTTCCTTCTACTTGAGTGCTCTAGTCTGCCATCTTCATCCTCCTTGTTCCGTATAAACCAACGAAAAAAAAAAAATGCTCCTCACTTACTTTACCTCTTCTCCACCAAAACTCCAATAATCATCAGCATCATATAATCTTAATACTTCAATAATACCTCTTCAATACATCGATACATATAAACCTTATCGCCAATATCATTTGAGTTCCATAACAACTCTTTCCTCTAGTCAGTCTCCTTGAACAAGTACAGATAAAATCCTAGTACAAACTTCAATTCATCACCCATACAATACAAAGACATAATGTCCACACACAACCTCTGTGTAATCCATCTGACCCGAATATTCTACTCATTATGAATTGTAAAATACATTTTGGTTACCTTGTCCAACATTAAATAAAAGAAATGCATACATGACCTCTAACAATCTTTAGTTCGAATATCTCTCAGTAAGTAAGTACGAGTACGGAGTGTGAATGATCGTAATAATTCTCAGTGAGTACACCACGTCAAGAATCATCGCACAACAGAAGCAAACATGTGGAGTATTTCTTGTGTCAAGTGTCACTTGCTATTGCAATTGCTCACGAAGAATGCAGTGTAATAACTGCCAATGGTCTAAACCTAGTGTTGGTCTGTCACGTCGTTAGCTTCCTTCCTATTAGCATAAATTTATACAGCTTCCATAAAACATCCAGCTCATGTGACTTCAATGAAGTTTCTTGTACCAATGTCGTTCGTAGAATCGCAGCAGTTCATTTCTTTATCATAAGATATAAAGCACTGAGCGTAAGCAAAACATGCAATAGCGAGTAAATATACCAGTAGAGAACAGAATGTTAACAAGTGGATGTAGCACAATCCCTACAACGAGGCTCTGCGAAGCGAACAATCTATAATTAATACCATAGTGTGACCTTAGCAGCATGTTCGTACACAGTGTATCAGCATTTCTATATACAAAATTAAAGAATAGTTATGACAACAAAACAGAAATGTGTAAATAAGCCATCCATACGCAAAGCAGAAAGTGTATATCTTACATAATAAACAGGTCATTAGCATCTTATCAGCATAAGCAAATAAATGTTCATATGTAATCTTAATAAGTAAACATGAAGGCGCAAGCAGATAAATCACAAAGTATAACTTACATACATAACCATATCAGCACAATTAATCAGGTGACAATTATAATTTAAATAAATAAGCACAGCAGGCACACAGTAAAAAAATGACATCAGTGAAAAAACAGTGCAGCCAAGTGATGCATGATGTACATAAGTAACAACCCTGTTCATTAATCAATCATTGTCAATATCAGTTAACACGAAGTATGAATCACGTAATCGCGAGCAGCAAATTACGTCTAAAGTACGTACCTAAGTGGAAATATGTAACCTGAAAAAATAAACTCAGTTAATAGTTACCTTTTTAGTTTATTACTTTCTTCTTCGAAATTACATTCTTCCTGAAATTTTCTCGACAGCAAATCCTCTTAACG
The DNA here is from genome assembly GCF_023897955.1 of Schistocerca gregaria. Taxonomy (NCBI): domain Eukaryota; kingdom Metazoa; phylum Arthropoda; class Insecta; order Orthoptera; family Acrididae; genus Schistocerca; species Schistocerca gregaria. The sequence goes on along the minus strand of NC_064921.1, from coordinate 925,883,355 downwards.
TCAGACACACACAGATTTTACCTGAAGTTCTTAAATATTTTATACAACTGTATCCTGAAAAATACTGAACGTTAGTAACATAATTTATCAAGTCACTATAGCTTTACACTGAATGTAATCAGAGAAATTAGACTGTGTATTTGTTTACGGCTGTCAGTACATTCGCACTGAGCGCTCGATCAGCTGTAGGTACGCTTGACGTAGGAAGTAATTGTTTGCGGTCAACGACTGCCTTGTGCGGCGCGCAGACTTGACTGTTGCTTTGAGTATGTGCCGCTGACAGAACACGGCGCGGTATCCTTGTATTCTCTGCGTGTTTACGTATAACTGTTAGTTTCCCCAAAGTATGTCATTCCACAAAAATTTTAACGTTCGATATATGATGTATTCCCTTAGAGCGCCGAGATTTAAGAGTTTCTACTTCGACAGTGTTATCGTGAATAATTTTGCGAACCCTATATGGACCGTTATAAAGCAGAAAAAAATTGGCGACACAAGCCTTTTCCTTTGTGAGACAAACGGTGAGACTTAATTTACACCTTTTGACCTAGTGACAAGGTTTTTAAACGACCAGGACGTTTAGCTGATTTCTCTCTTCTAGCAGCCGCAGATGCATTATTTTGTAGAGCCAGGTTGACAACTTCACAATGCCGCAGTTTCCGTGAAGGCGGAAAAGGAACGATTTCAGAAATGCGATTTGTCGGTGCTTTATTTTTTTTATATCGATGTAGGTGGTAAAGAAGTTGAATCATTAGGGAGCTCATTGAGAATGTTTTGAAAAGTAAGAAGACACTGACCCCCCCGTTCTGTGATTCTGATGACAATAAAGTCGACACAATTTATTGATTTCCTTCATCCATCTCTCTGAAGCGTTAGATTGAGGGTGAAAAAGTGAAATGAAAATTGGTTTAACCTTATGACGGCGTAGAGTACGAAGCCAAATTTTAGAGCGAAACTGTGATCCATTATCTGATATAACCTTATCAACATGTCCCACTTCTTTAAGAAAATGTTTGATGAAAGCTTTAGATACTGAACGTCCTGTTGCTTTGCGTAAAGGTGTAAAACATACATACTTCGATGCCAATTCCACTGCTACCAAAATGTACGCAAAACCATTAGTAGAACGAACCACTGGACCGAACAAATCGAGTGCAACCACATCCTTTAATTTCGCTGGAATGATAGGAAAGAACGGTGCTCTGTGAGAAATAGTTGGCGGCTTAGCCTTTTGACATAATTTGCATTTGGCAAGAACAGATCGAATACGTTTTCCCATATTACTGAAGCAGCAATTTTCTCGTAATTTATAAAAGCATTTTCTGGGACCAAAGTGTGCATAACTGAAATGTGTATACCAAATCAATTTATTAACCCACTCATCAGGAATGCAAACTAACCAAAGAGAGTTGTCGACCGATTTTCGTTTAAAAAGAATATCATTGCGAACTAAATAATACTGTCTAATCGCTACGCTTTCCTTCCTCCTCCACTTCTCCTTAATGTCCTTCCAGATTGGATCCTTGTTTTGCTCCTTAGCGATGTCCTGGAGCGAAGACGAAATAAAATTTTCAAACGCAGCACCTTGAATATACATCAAACAATAATTGTTTTCTTTGCAGTCCTCCTCAGCACTTTGTTTCAAACCCATAGGTGCACGTGATAAAGCATCAGCAATAATAATTGAAGAACCCTGTATGTAAATAATACTAAAATCAAATTCCTGTAGGTATAGCACCCATCGTGACAATCTTCCATGTGTTAATTTTGTTGACACGAGAAATTCCAGAGCTCGATGATCGGTGTAAACCTTAGTATGTCTGCCATACAAAAAGATGCGAAATTCTGTGAAAGCCTAAACAACAGCCAATGCTTCAAGTTCCGTAATCAAATAATTCTTTTCTGATTTAAAGAGAACACGACTTCCAAATGCAATAGTTTTCTGTAGTACAACGCCGTTTTCTTCTATCTCTTGAAATGAGTGTGCACCTAGGCCCTTGTATGATGAGTCCGTCGCCAAACAAAAATCTTTAGATAAATCCGGATGTGAAAGAAGTGGAGCAGTATCTATAGCATCACGAAGTTGTTCAAATTCTGATTGAGCTTCATCATCCCAACACCAATTAGAATTCTTTCCCGACAGTTCACACAAACGAGGTTTCGTCAAATTGTCCAATCTTACAAAGCGTCTAATAAAATTACAGACACCAAGGAAACTACGAACGTCACGTTTTGTAGTAGTAACAGCATAATTATGAATAGCGTCTAGTTTCTCTGGATCAGCAAGAATACCTTCTGTAGAAGTAATATGACCAAGAAATTTCACTTCAGAACGACCAAATTCAGATTTTTCCATGTTCACTGTAATGCCAACTCTTGCAAAAATATGTAATAATGAAGCCAAAATTTTGTTGTGCTCACTCCAAGAACGTTTAGCAATAAGAATATCGTCAACATATGAAGTAATATTGTCACGAATATAAACAGGTAAAATTTCGTTTAAGCTACGAATGAATGCTGCTGAAGATACAGTAAGTCCAAACGGTAATTTCCGAAATTACTTTTGGGTAAAATAGTCATATCCGGTAATTCTTTACCGAGTCTCTAGATAGATTGATAGTTGAAGAATTGTTTTGATAGAAACAAAGAATAGTAAAAGAGTAGGCAGCGGTGCAGAAATCTAAAAGGGAAATAGCACCACTACATCTAGGGCCCTGTGCACGTTACGGCACATATTCACTTAGTGTAGCGAGTCCCCTGAGGACATAAATAGCCGCACAAAAATTCCAGTTTATGACTTGGTGGCCAATTTGGTGGAAGTGCGTACATAAATAGACCTAACCATGAACATGGATGTATGTCATTCTTAGAATTGCGGAAGATCTTAAATTTCCGAACAGTTAAGAAGTGTTTATAGTCAAAGTTTTCGCCTCGTGGCGACAAACACCTACCGCGTCTGTCCCCGTCCCAATGTGGATTATTGTCAAGTTCGCGCGCCTGGCGCTCTCTTGTTGCTTCTCGTAAATGAAATAAATTATTTTCTTCAAACCCCTCTGCTATCTGTGATTCTAAATTTCTTCTGCTATCTTTTCCTACGATTTCGTTTTCAATTTGTTTGACTTGCTTTCGTAACGCCTCAAATTCCCTTTTAACGCGTTCATTAAATTTTCCCTGATTTTCAACATGTTTATTTATGTTCTGGTGCTCTTCGGTTCCTGCAAATGACAATGGAGCTGTATCGCCTGAATCTATGTCCCCATTTAAACTAAGGCTTGTCAATTTATGTGACATCTCCTCAACTCTTTCCGATAAGTCACCTATTTGTCTTCCGCAAGTGTCGCGACTCGGGTTTCGGTATTGACACATTTAGTAGTTAACTGTTCATACTGTTGTGTTAGGTTATTTATTCAGTCATTTGGTACAGATTCCTCGATTCTTTCAAATATTTCTTCCTTATCGTGTGCGCGTTGTAAATTTAACTCTGAAAATTTTTGTACTATCACGCGATCTCTTTCTTCCTGTTCTCTATCCTGTTCCTTTTGTCTGATTTCTATTGAAATTAAACTATTATTGTGAGCATTCAGAATCGGTTGTACTTCTTCTCTAATTTCTTTCTTTAATTCTTCTTTCAGGTTTTTGAAACATGTCCCTATTCGTGAGTCTAACCGTGTTTCCATTGTTTCCATCTCAGTTTGAATTGTTCCTATTTGTGATCCCACTGTTTTTAATTCAGATCTTAACAGTGATCCCAGTGAGTCTAACCGTGTTTCCAATGTTCCCATATCTGTTTTAATTGTTCCTATTTGTGAGTCTAACCGCGTTTCCATGATTCCCATCTGTGATACAAAATTTAATATAGCACCCACCAACTGCTCCAAATTAACTGGTTCAAAATTCATTTCGCCCCTAACGTTTCCCGTAAAAGTAACTTCCTTCGTCATAGCAGTAAAGCTACCTGTGTTCAATACTATTCCAGAATCTTCTGTCATTAATCTCGTATTCTGAAAATTTTTTGATTGTGAAAAATTTTGAACTGGTTCCGGACTATTTTCCCGACTTATTAAATTGTTTTCTGCTTCATTATTCATTATACTGTTCTCCTGTGTTGGCGAGTTCGCCATGTCAACAATTTCGTCATTCTGACTATCCATCATTTTTGCCTTTTTCATCGATCGCGTAATCATTTACAAAACATACAAAACTCGTCACTATACGAAAATTACCCACAATGACACTTTATCTCCAACAATACCATTCACACGAAATGCTTCCCGACAAACACGATTAACGAACAATTGAAATGTTCATAATTACACAAAATTGTCAAACCCATATACAAGACATCAAAAATTAAATTCTGCAAAAATACTATTAGAAGAAAGACAGACAACTACAAATGTTCATTACCAAATCTACACATGGAATACAGACTACAATTACTAAACTACAAATTACTACAACAATACTACTGTTTGTTACTTTTACTATCAAAAGAATTCCAAAGGACGATGCGAAGCAGCGGTCGCCACGTGCATGGGGGCTTAATTAAATAGAATGCAAATAATTTTAATTTTAATCGCTGTTTGTCCGATTACGCAGTCTCGTAACCGGTTGGCCCTGAATAATACTAGTACGCAATCTGACTGCAAAGAATAACACCAAAGAATGAAAGGAAATTTCCGTTAACACAGTTAATTAATTAAGTCCTCAGCAACTATAAGAGCTACGAAACAACAAAGCACAAATGTAACTGTTCTGTGTGTGGAAGTGTGATTCAACGTACACATCTGGCACGGTTCTTCCATGATAAGACAAGATATCTTAAACACCCTTTTACACTAAAGTAATTAAAAAAACAGAAATACTATAATTGCATACAGAAATAAGAATTACAGTCTAATATAAAAACACGAGCCAGATGGTTTGTTGACTGAACCTGTGACCAAGAGGCATTGTTACATAGGACATTAAAAATAAAAAATAAATTCTTTACCTTCATATATATTGAAGAAAAAGTACACTCTGATCATTACAACATCCCCAATCGAATAACGTATGGTGTCTTGCCCATAAAGAACAACTAGTACTCTATCGACGTCTCAACAAGCACAGGTCACGCCTACCTCAGAACTACCACTGTACTCACTAACTTCTCAGCGGCAACTGCCAGTGGAGGCGGCTGAATAATTTTCCAGAAAATTCTACATGCTAATTGCGAACAATTGTAGCTTTGTGACATAAGGCATTCCATCGTTGTTTGGGAATGGCTGCTGAATGGCTGCTGAAAATAACTGCTTCCAATCAATGATCGGTTCAGTCGAGAACCCGTCCATTCCACGTAAACACAGCCCACCACATTATGGAACCACCACCACCATGCACAGTGCCTTGTCGAAAACCATGGTTGATGGCTTAAAAAGTGAAATTGGGACTCATCTGACCAATTAATGGTTTTCGAGTCGTCTAGGGTCCTACTGATATGGTCACGAGCCCTTGAGATGCGCTGCAGCCGATGTAGTGTTGTTAGCAAAGGCATTCGCGTCGGTCGTCTGCTGCCATAGCCCATCAACGCCGAATTTCGCCTCACTGGCCTAACCCATAGCTTCGTCGTACATCCCACATTGATTTCTGCGGATATTTCACGCAGTGCTGCTTGTCTGTTAGCAATGACGACTCTAAGCAAACGCTGCTCTTCTCGGTAGTTACGTGACGGCTGTCGGCCACTGCATTATCCGCAGTGACAGGTAATGGCGAAGATCTACCCTTACATACTTTCTGTACATGATGCTAACGCCACCTGTTGTTGTCACCTCAGTATGAGGTCCAGCCTTTCCATAGAATCGCTGACATCAATTTGGTTGCATCGCCTCGACATAACTACAGCATTTGGTATAATACTTCATTTCTCTACTGCAGATATTTCGTTCCTTCTTCCGCGAATTAGGTTTTCAGGTATTTTTCTTAAACATATACTTTAAGTGTCTCGGCCACTAAACGGCTGAAAAATTCCAGAATGAGATTTTCACTCTGCAGTGGAGCGTGCGCTGATATGAAACTTCCTGGCAGATTAAATCGGTGTGCCGGACCGAGACACGAACTCGGGACCTTTGCCTATCACTGGCAAGTGCTCTACCAACTGAACTACCCAAGCACGACTCACGCCCCGTCCTCACAGCTTTACTTCTACCAGTATCTCGTCTCCTACCTTCCAAACTCTGCTGAGAAATTCTTAAGCCACATGATGAAACACATATAATATTACGAATTCCATCTTGGAAAATTCTCAGTTCAATTTTAGTGAGTTTTGGAGATTTCATAAGACATTTATTGTTGTAATTAGCAGTGAGCTGCTGGAGTGAATTCAAAACAAGTTTCAAGTTTGTACATCTGCTATGATGGCGGTTCCGCGAACGTATTCGGTAGAAACTACTGCTACATATACATGTTTCTTTAATGGGTGTTTAAGGAGCTGTCCTGCGAAATTCGTTTGGAAAGGTGCTCTGGATTTCATCAACAAGACCAAAATGAACTATGTTCTTGACATTGTTCTTCTATGGGAACGATCTAGATTAATATGAAAATAGAAGCAAAAAAACACGAGAGCCATGATCTCTATTTAACAGCATTTACGTGTTTAGATTACGGGTTCCAGCAAGCAAAGTTGTCACCTTTGGACTTCATGCAATGCATCTCAATAAATCTCAGCCGGCCGTTGTAGCCGAGCGGTTCTAGACGGTTCAGTCCGGAACTGCGCGACTGCTACGGTCGCAGGTTCGAATCCTGCCTCGGGCACGGATGAATGTGATTTACTTAGGTTGGTTAGGTTTAAGTAGTTCTAAGTTCTAGGGGACTGATGACCTCAGAAGTTAAGTCCCATAGTGCTCAGAGCCATTTGAAAAAATTTCGATAACTCTCGACCGTTTGTGCATTACATCGCGTCACATCAAAATAAATCCTGTCAAAAAAATGAAGACTCTGATACATCGGCTTATCAGTATAAAACAAACGTTTCAGAAATTTCCATGGATACAGGCGAGAACATTATGACCATCTACCTAACAGCCGTTATGTCCGCCTTTAGCACTGATATCAAAGGCGAAATGTCATGGCATGGAGGCAATGAGGTCCTGGTAGGTCGCTGGAGATAGCCGGCATCACATCTGCACACACAAGTCACCTACTTGCCGTAGGTTCCAGGGAGAGGGGCAGTGAGCTCTGACTCCACGTTCCGTCATTTCCTAGATGTGTTCCATCGTGTTCAGGTCTGGCGAGTTGGTGGGCTAGCACATCAAACGGTTGTTGAAAAGTGCCACTGCCGTTGGCAAACATGATCGTCATAAAGTGGTATACTTCGTCCGCACCCAGTATACAGTACTTCTCCGCCAAGGTGCCTTGGACGAGCTCCACCAAACGCACGTGAATGTCCTCCAGAGCATAATGCAGTCGCCGCCAGATTGTCTTAGTCCCGCAGTACAGGTGTCGAGGAATAGTTCCCTTGGAAGATGACGGATTTACGCCCCCTATCGGCATGATGAAGAAAGTATCGGGATTCATCGGACAGTGTAACGCTCTGCCACAGCTCCAACATCCAGTGATGTTGGTCACGTGCCCATTTCAGTCGTAATGGCCGATGTCATTGGCACATGCATGGGGTCATCGGCTGTGGAGAGCCATCGTTAAGAGCGTTAGGTACAGTGTGTGTTCACACACGCTTGTACTCTGCCCATCATTAAAGTCTGACGTTAGTTCTGCCACAGTTCGCCAACTGTCCTATTTTACCAGTCCGCTCAGCCTAGGACGTCCGACATCTGTAATGAGGAGTGACCGTCCAACCCCAAGATATCTGGACATGGTTTCGCCACGTCTGGAAAATACTCACAACAGCGGTTCCCGAACACCGCACAAGTCGTGCAGTTTCTGGAATGCTCGTGCCGAGCCTCGGAGCCATAACAACGTCAGACAGAATGCGCGCTTTCCGCGTTGTATACAAGGAAAGCACAGATACTACATGTATCGTGCGTGTGTCTGACGGGCATCATTCCTCGCCAGGTGACGCTGCTATTGCCCGAACGGGTTTATGTTAATAGCAGATCGGTGGCCAGTGCATACATGCAGGAGTTTGTACAGTAGCTAGTATGGTGTAGTATAGTATATTTGACATGCCGATATACCATGGTTTTCATTTTTTTAAAGATCTTTTTATGACTTGAGACGGTGTACTGTGCACATAGCCGAGGTTTATTAAAGCGTACTACATAAAATCCGACGAGGCCAAAGTCGTTTGATTAAACTGGTAATCTAAATAAATGATATAAAAGAGCGGTCTTAGCCGTCTGAAGTTTTTTACTTCCATTTTCACCAAAGAGAAGGCATGTATTTTTGTATAGTTTGCGACCCACCGATCTGACTCAAAAATAAAGACAATTCTGTCACTATCTCATAACATTATTTACATTCACTGAAATATATTTGACTATTTACACATATATTCTATGAAAATGAAGTTATGTATTCTTCGTTATTCATCAGGCCTAATTGCTGTACATTGATGATCGTGACCAACTGTTTGAAGATTTAAACTTTATTCCGCCATACATATAAACTCTTTAACTTCCCTGCGACGGAGCCAGACTTTTTTTCCAGCACAGCAAAATAAACATCTCTCTCACTGGAAACTTGGCTCGGGGCTTACCTGCCAGTCACTCGGATTTACTACTATCGGCAGTAGCCTTTTTTTTTACTGTAATCTCAAAAGAGATGGAACTCCTAAATCATACTTTCTCTCAGACCGTCTTATTTCGGCGCCCTATCCTCGCCGCACCGCGCTTCAAAGTCTCCGAAGAAGTCCAGTATATCTGAAACGACCTCGACAACTTCTGCCGCTGCAAACCTCTTGGTGCCGCAGTTACACCAAGCTGCTTTCGCTCTGTGTCACTGTTCGTGTTCACAGTATTTATGATCCCTCGCGTTTCGTCTCTTATCTGTTCTGTTAACCTCAAGAGAGGCCACAGTGTTTGGAAACGTGGCTGTCTTGCCGTATTCTTGTTTTCTTCGGAGTAATATTTGTACTAACACCAAGAAAACCACTTCTATAGGACTCAACAGAACTAGGAGTAATATCAGGTAAAATCATTTTACCATCGATAATTGAACCCTTACTACTTTTAAAGTTCCATCAAAACTAATACGTGAAGGTTAAAGAAATATAACGTACGGTGTTATCCGTCAATGATGTTCACTTATCGGCTCTTGCAAACCACATATTTAGCGTACCAAAAGTTACGTCTAGCATTTATTTATTTATTTGCTCAGTTCATGTAATATCTTTGGGTGGGTCAGGTAGGTCCAACAATTCTTCGTTAGGATAATAAGAAAACCTCAGAAGCCAATAATACCCTCGTAATCACGCATACCAGAGAACGTTATGGAATCTTGGTGTGGCACGACTGTTTTTCAGTTCTTTCACAGCTGCCGTTATATGCATTTCATTGTCAACCTGTTGACAACAGTTGCTTTGAAATTAAGGAAAATTTCTCAGTACAAGTGCAACAACTATCGCTGTATTTCTACTAGTTCATCTAAATATACGAAGTGGGATGCATTCTCCACGAGGAGAAACGTACGTACTGATGTATGACCATGTATCTATTACAGACAAATTTTGCTTGAATATCAGCAAATGAACTGCAGCACTTTTTAATGCACAGTCCAGTTATATAGCGACAACACCGAAAAGAATTTTAGATTCAGCAACCAGAAATGGAAAAGCATCATTTCCTTTTGTGAATGAAAACTAATGTCACAATCAGTTTAAAAACAGTGGCATATAACAGAATAAGCATATAAACAGATGATACGTAAATGCACGAGGTTACTTCGACAAGTTAGTTGCACCTGTGGTCCTACCCTAAGGCCATTCTCCATCAGTGGGGCATTATCAGAAGAGAGTACATGATCTACATTTATTGCAGACATAATTACGCTTTGATTCGGATAACAGATGCATCGCAGTGTGGAAGTGAAATGGATCGGCAGCTGGAAATATTCATCCAAATCAAGTACCTGGGACAGCACGATTCTTCAACGCCGCAGTGATGTGGATGGAGCCCATCGAGAAGTCCAGATCTTGTGCCGTGTAATTTCCATCATTTCCACAAGCTAAAAGAACATCTGCGCGAAAGAGATTTTACAATGATGAGGACGTTCACACAGCTGTTCTCGAAGGACTCCGTGGCAGAGGAACAGATTTCTATCGTCCAGGAACTGAATGAGTGGTAGGACGTTTCAATCGTTGTTTGTATGCACTTGGAGACCATATCAAAGAATAGTGCCATGTGTCTGTGTCACTCTGAAGTGTAGTATAGCAATCAGTAAAAGTTGCTAAGCCTGCCACGATAATGTGTAACTTGCTTTTTGAAGTCCCTTTGTTCTTACAAGCATCATCTTAAAAATATGTGGACTCTAAAAACATGTGGAAGAGACTGCGTTACTTTTAAGTGATACTGAGTGAAGTAACTGTCTAAATTCTTTTACTTTACTGTTACGTACAGTGTAGGTGAATCAGTTAGGATTAGTTTGTCGTACCGTGACATTTCCTGGCAATTATATTGTAGCTGGGGTTGCTAGCAGTACGATCGTTCAGTATTTTAACAGAAGATGGATATGTAGTCTTTACTCTCATACATAACTCAGCTACAGAAGTGAAAAACAAGTAGGCCATTTCTCAGCTACAGAACGTTCTGTAGCCTCAACGCTGAGCCTTAGCGGTTACTATGGTCACGCTACGAGTGGTTGGCGAGGGACACAGGAAGAGGCTCGTACTCAGGAGGCATACGCAACGCGAGCAGCGTTGTTCTACTCGTACCAGCAAATACCGTTGTCAGTGTGACAAATGAGCAAAAGATGGCTGTTGCGGCTTTAGCATCGGCCCCAGCGGACAGTCACAAGCATCTGCGGCTTCTCCTCGCTTGCACATAGCTCCTACGAAGGACTAAATGCGGTCTGATGTTTCAGATGCAAGATTCATCAGCATCTTCTTTATCGCGGGGACAGAAGCTTGTCAGCTGAGTGACAAATAACAACGTGTCAAGCCAGAGCGTAATTTCATAGTCATGGTCTTGTTTTCACTACGGGAATAAATAAATGCCTTACTGTTTGATTAGTAGAACAAAAACATAGAACCAAATTATGTTCGATAGCAAAAACATGAAACTACGAAGAAAGAGACAGCAATTATAGCCAGATATCAAAGCTGTAGGACCAGCTTCCAGCAGAAAATAAGATGAAACCAAGTCTTCCTTTGAAGCTGTCTTTCTTCTGTCATGACGAACTGTAGTCATTAGTGTTTAACTTTTAAAATTTGTTTCTGAGTCCTGCAAGATATGTCTTTTCAGCTGCTTAATACCTGTCAACGGAGGATACAAGGAAGTTTAGAGTCCAATGCTTGGTCGACATCCAGGTCTTCAGAGACAAAACGTTAGCTCAGTTGGGTAAATGTGTTGCTCAACAGAAGGTAGGCCACTGGACCTGACGGAATATCAGTACGATTCTACAAAGAGTAAGAGAAAGATATTGCCCCTTATGTAGCACTGTACCGCAGTGTACTGCAGGCTGTTAGAGGAGCGAAGTGTTCCTGATGACTGGAGAAAAGAGCCAAGGTCACTTCCATTTTCAAGAAAGGTCGTCCGACATACTCGCACATCTCTGACGTCAGCTGCAGAATTCTGCAACATGTTTTATGCTTCAGTACTACGAAATTTTTCTAGACGAAACATCTCCTCTGTAGGAATTCAACAAGGGTCCCGAAAACAACTGTCGTCTGACATCCAGCTCGCTCTGTTCGTCTGTGAAAAGCAGAAAGCAGTAATCCAGGCGATGAAGTAGATACCGTGCTCCTTGACTTCCGAAACGCATTCGCTACAGTTTCGCTTGGCTGCCCCAAAATACGAGATTATGTTACGTCGGATCAACTGTGGGACTGGACACAAGGGCTTCTAGCAAACAGAACACAGCATGTCATTCTGAATATGTCTTCAAACATAAAAGTGACTTCGAACGTACCGCAAGGGATTGTTATACGTCAATTACTTTCGTTAACATACTTAAATGACAGTAGACAACGTCACAAGTTCCATGGGGCTTTTCGTGTATGATGCTCTATTACAGAAAAGCCGATATGCTAGAAAATTGTTGCGAAGTGCAGTGAGACCCGCAGAGGTTGAACGCTTGGTACAGGAAGTGGAAATTTAGCCTCAACCTTCACAAATGTAACGTAATGTGTAAAAACAGAGAGGACCATTATTGTATGATTATGCGATTCCAGCACAACCACTGTAAGCAGTTAAATCCATATAATATCTGGAAGTAGAAGTGGAACGACCTAATAAAATTAATCACATGATAGGCAAAGGCCAGATAGATTAATGTAGACCATTCATAGAGGAGTATCTTACGAAAGAGATGTTCGACCAATACTTGCATATTTCATTTCAGTATGGGACCAGTGGCAAGTAGGACAGACAGAGGATAGAGAAGATCCAAAGAAGAGCAGCGCATTTTGTTACAGGTTCATTTAGTAAGTACGAAAGCATCACTGAGATGATTTACCAACTCCAGTGGCAGACGGTGCACTAGAGGAATTCTGCACCACGACGTAGTTTGCTGTTGAACTTCCGAGAGCGTACGTCTATTTCGCTAAAATACTGAAGATAAAATTAGAGAGGTTCGAAGCCCCACGTTCTTTCCGCGAACTACTCGCGGGTGTAACAGGAAAAGAAGGAAGCGACAGTGGTACACAAAGTACCCTCTGTCACACACTGCAACGTAGCTTGTGGCGTATGGATACAAATGTAGATGTAGAAGGGTTATCGGCTTCTGTGTTTTGAAGGAGTTGTCTTGATAGTCGGCGCAGTGAACCTACACTGGTAAGCTACATCATTATGTACACCTACCTAAAGCGTGTTGATCCACTTTAGAAACCGAATACTGCAGCGATTCTGCCTGGCTAGGATTCAGTAAGTCCCTGGTATGTATATGCAGGTGTGTAGCGCCAGATGAGCTTGCGCAGGTCACTCAGTTCCTGCAAATTACGGGTCGGTAGTTTGTGGGAACGAAATCACTATCCGATAGCGTAACGTCTGTGTTCCATCAATTTCAGATCAGACTAAATAGAGAGCCAATTCATACAATGCTCCTGAAACTACTGTAAAACCGTCCTGGACCTGTGACAACCTGACTTATCCACAGTTACCTGGATGATTCCATCACCATCGGGGTAGACATCAAACACAAAGGGAAGCTAGTGGCCGCTCTAATCTTTACGTAATTTCTTAACGCTAAATCGTTCTAAGCTATTTTCAAATTTCATTTATTCTCCACAATTACAGCCTATAATCTGAGAGGCTGAAATAGGCAATACAAATCAAATATTCTTGGACAGCAATAACACTTAAACTTTCTTACTACTGCAAACGTTGCTGCTACAGCAAAACAACAATAAAACTCTTAACCCGTTGGCCAACTACTAATACTACTGTTAGCACTACAGAATCTGTTCTTTGTTTCATTTATTTTGTTGCATATAACCTGTAGATGCTTGATTTCGCTACTGGAGCGTCCCTCATAATACCCGGTAAACGACTACTGTATGTCTGCTAGATTCCTTGGGCGTGGGGCAGCATGTCGGCAGGGTTTCCACTATTAAAAGCAACTACACTATTTACTGCTACATCTTAAGTGTCCAGATTTCTAAACGTCCAACGTAGTCACTCAGAATAATATTTGTACAGATGAAGTTCACTGCATGATTGGTCAGTTCTGGCTTGTGGACCATTTCAAAGCTGGTGCGTCGGTGGAATGAGTGTCGTACTTAAAAACTACATATTACTACTACCTGGGAACAACGACTTGTTTCAGTAACACACACGTCTCAGTTCTCGTGCTGCGCTCTAAATAATTCTTAAATATTGACATATTTCTTCAACGCAGTTATCCATGGGCCGAAATGGACCATATATGACGCAATAAAGTTAATCTGTAATGAATAAATAAATAAAGAATTCACCACAATCATCCATACTACGTGCAACTGATGCGTCAGTGACCACAAGGGCCATTGAAAAAAGGCCCTCAGAAAGGGCGCACAGCTCATGAAGCCCCCTGCGCCGATTTCCATCAACCTCCGTAAACCAACAAGTCTATTTTCAGTGGTGTCGGACGCATTCGGCCTGGAATCTCATTGACTGTCTTCAGTGATGAGTCTCACTCCGAACTGGACCCCGATAAATAAATGTAAATGTCGTGTGACTAGGGCCTCCCATCGCGTAGACCGTTCTCTGGGTGCAAGTCTTTCGATTTGACGCCACTTCGGCGACTTGCACTTCGATGGGAATGAAATGATGATGATTAGGACATCGCGACACCCAGTCCCTGAGCGGAGAAAATCTCCAACCAGCCAGGAATCGAACCCGGCCCCTTAGGATTGACTTTCTGACGCGCTGACCCCTCAGCTACCGCGGGTGGACTGAGACCCGATTACTAGCGAAGAAGCATCACAGAACGGTTTCAACCTGAATTTCGCCCACCATATGCCTCGGCAAACAGGATCAATGGTCTGCAGTGCCATTTTATTTTGTAGCAGGACCCGTTTGGTTGACGTCCGCGGCACTCTTACAGCACAGAGTTACTGTACGTCGACGGTATTCTACGCCTGGTTTTGTTGCCCTCCGTAGTAAGCCAGAGGCTTCCATTTCAGCAAGATAATTTTTGTTGCTTGTCTTCGTCCATTTCAAACCATACCTGGGCCAGCAAGGTCGCTGGATCTCCCCACAACTGAAAACATTTGGGGCATTATGGGGAGGACCCTCCAATCATCTCAGGATATTGATGATCCAATGCTCTAGCTGTGCAGAATTCGACGCGATATCTCTCAGGACGCCACCAACAACTCTGTCAATCAATGTCAAGCCAAATAACTGCTCATAAGGTGGACCAATGCCTTACTGACTTGCTCAATTTGTCAGGCTGTTTCACTTGAACAAATAATCCAATTTTTCTGAAATTGTAATCATTTGTTTGCCTGTTCATGTACATTTCATCTATCGATTTCCGTCACATTCGGACAATTCCTTCGTGGGGCACCGTTCTTTTTTTGTATAGTGCAGGGGTCGGCAAGTAGTTTTCAGTAGGGTCCGGATTCGGTGTAAAAATTTTTTATGGAGGTTCAGAAAAACGCAATAATTAAAAGATACTGTTTTTATTTTGTTTTCAAGTTGAGTTAGTTTCCAAACAAAGTGTAAACCAAGTAGTTTTCAGTTAATATTGTAATATATTCAGTGTGAGAAATTACATCGATGGTCTTAAGCCAGTTTTTTAAAGTTCTGTGTACGAGGGGTACAGCAAATGCGAAGTATGTCTTGGAGGTGGGCGTCCGTCAACCTTGACCGATATATGTTCTTCAAAAAATTCAATTTCGAGAATGACGATTCGCATTTGTATGTCGAACCAAACATAGTGGCCAGATTGATAGCACTACAGAATCTGTTCCATGTTTCATTTATTTTGTTGCATATAACCTTACAATTTTCATATTTTTCTGAAACATGTTTACCCCAAAACGCTTCAGTGGATACAGTTTTATGCATTTGAAAATAAATATCTTCTTGTAAGTCGATTACCTCCACTTGAAGTGAAGGCTTTGAAATGTTGAACGACTTAGTAGCCACATCTGTCCATTCTGCCGATGCATCAACTTCAAAAGGAAATTTTAGAAATTGAGACAGCTTTCCAATTTCAGCAAAGAATTGAAATCTTGTAGCCAATTCGTCCCTTGAATCGGAAAGAAATCTTACAAACACTACAATGCTTTCTTCAGAGTTCTCTTTTTTATACTCAGGAGTTGTTGGGAAATGAATAAATTCGTGCCTTGCAATATCTTTTTCCAAAACATCCAGCTTACGACGAATAGCAGACACGCTTTGAATCAGATCACATATTAATTTCCCATTCCCTTGTAACTCTATGTTGAACGCATTTAAATATTTCAGAATATCCTTCAGAAAAACCACATCTAGTATACTGCGGTCGTTTGTTCTGAATTCTAAGTGCTTCTTTGCTCCCTGCGTATTCAAGATTTGCAAGAACGGAGTTACTTTTTCCTTTATTAGTCAGAAACGTTCAACAACTGGACCTTTACTTAGCCAACGAACATTGTTGTATTGCAATAAGTCAGAATACTCTGCATCACATTCTGAAAGAAACTTCTTGAACTTTCGGTGGTGAGGAGAATAAAGAGATCTCATACAATTAATCAACTGCACCAAGCTGTCCATTATTTCTTTCAGTGTAGCACTGCGTTTTCCACAAAGGGCAGTCTGATGAATTACACACTGATACGATATTAGACCTGGATTCTGATCCTTGATTTTCTTTACTGAACCTTTTTCTTTGCCAATCATCGTTGGGGAGCCGTCAGTTGAAAGCGACACTATTTTATCATAACTAATGTTGGAATTATTCATAAATTCGTCAATAGCTTTGAACAAATCTTCTCCTCGAGTGTTATCTTTCAAAGGCAATATTGCGAGCAATTCTTCCCTGAATATTTTATTCTCAATGTCGAAAAATCACACGAAAATAGATATGTGTTCATCATCAACAATGTCACATGATTTGTGAAGTGCAATGGCGTAGCATGGTGCCTTTTCCAAAAGTTGAAGCAGAGTGCTTTTAATATCAGTAGCTGAAGTTTCCTTTCTTCTTGTATTACTTCTTGCCGACATTGGAATACTATGAATTGCTGCGACAACATCCTTTTTTCTTCAAAAAGTGAAGAGGCTACTTCCAATATACATTATTTTATTATTTCAAAATATGAAAATTGTTTTTGGTGTTTACCAAGAGTCCAGCACACACGTAACGCGGCTTCTGCCGATTTTTCTTGCTCACTCATGCAGCGAACCAGCAATTTCGTGCTTTTTTCGTAAGAAGTGAGATATTCATGTAATTTAAATTTAAATTTTACCGTGATAAATTTACAAAGCAGTTACACATATCACATTTGTACATTATCTAATAGATATATATTACCTGTAGTATCTCTCTAGGAGCGTCACTGCCAAGAGTGAAGTTTTTGTGGAATTGCTCATGAGTTGTTTCATAGTGTCGCTTTAAATTGACACTTTTAATAACAGCGACACTTTTATTACACATTAAGCAAACTGGAACCACTTGAGGCCGATCAGGCAGCGTAAAACAATATTGTCCAGTCAGAAATCTCCTATTTTCAGTGTCCACTTTTCGCTTTTTAGGACACATTATTAATGTAGGTATGTATGTACGAAAAGGTTCTTCACACGAAAAATTGCAAAACAAATGAATAATTGCTCTGCGGCCTGCATGCGACTGACAAAACGAATTAAAGACCGACCACTCACTGTGCTCTCTTTGACTAAAACGACAGGTTCTGACTTGTTTAACATATGAACGAGTGAGCAGTGACGCGTGGTGGGAGGCGCTACTAGCCGAGAAAAATAGAATGAAATAGATCGACTCGACTAAATGATTTCCTAATCTACTCGACTAAATTTTTGTTTTTCAGACACGATTAGTTACTAAATTACTCAGTACTCGACTAAATTACTAGCCTAGTGCGAAAGAGGCTCCGGGATACTTAGTTGGACGTCGGACTGTATTTAAGAATATTTGGCAGTCCGCCTGTTGCCGATCTCTGGTATAGTGTATCACTACCTCGGGTCCCATAGAAGCGCAGGAAAATATACTCCAGAGCATGAGATTACCGTCACCGGCGTGCGTCCGTGGCGCGGTGAATGTTTCGGTCATCACCTGCATGTCGACTTATCCAGACATGATATGGTGTAACGAAAACGTGAGTCGTCCAACCAAACGAGACGTTCAGTTGATCTGCGGTCCAATTCCATGATCCCCTGCATGAGGATATTGAAGGTCGCCTTCTGCGGAGCCCCATGTTCAACAACCCTCAACACAGTGTGCTCCGAACAATTTTCATCTTAACCAGCATTTTACTCTGCCGTCATGTTTTCCACGGATCGCCACCTATGCTGCTTCAGTGAGTCGGCAAGCCTCCACGTTCTGTCATGAAGCGTGGACGTTAAGCACCATATCGCCTTCTCGTGATTTCACAAACTACATTCTCTAGCCGCTCGGGGAACCAGGAGTCTTTTCACGGCCCGGGCGGCTTCCTCCATCGGAGGTTCGAGACCTCTCTCGGGCATGGATGTGTGTTGTCCTTCGCGTAAGTTAGTTCAAATTAGATGAAGTATTGTGTAAGCTTAGGGACCGATGAGCTCAGTAGTTTGGTCCCATAAGACCTTACCACAAGTTTGCAAGTTTACTTTCCATAAATGAACACGATTGGAGTTAAGATGATTCTCCTTTTGTCTCTGCTCAGCTAATACACATTTGGAATATGTTATAACACTAGCCTGCCGTTACTCAAGCTAATGTAACCTTCTAAGAGGATTTTGAAATTTTGACAGCATGTCTTTTAGGATACAGGTATTGGACTGTAATTTTGAATATATAGCAATTAACAGTTAAACTAAACAGGCTCTAACTTTGGGGTTTAATGAAAATAGTAAAATGCATATGTGAATGAAAAAAAAGAACGGTCGCCAGGCTAATTACGCACATTAATTTGGAAACATAAGTTTAAGAAAATTGAATATCAGTTACTGAAGTTACTTTCATTAACATTCCCTTTGAACAGAACACAGGATATAAAAGGACATTGGGCACTCTGAGCTGTGTGTAGCAGTAGTTACCAATAATGCACATATTAGTAATCATAGAAACCAAACTCACACTAATAAAAGCTACACTCAAATGTTGTTACTTGGATCAGTACTGAAATGTTCCTTCCAAAAGTGCTGAACTAAAATTGGCCAGAAGGGGCTTCTGACTTAACTGACATGAAAATACCACAACTAAAATAAATAATACGACAATAGCACTGTTTATACTCCCATTTATAGAAATAAATCAGATTTCCTTAGCAGTAACAACAGTCCATTTATCTATATAATATTTGAAGAATATGATGGGGATCCACAAACTAGTATGGTGTGACTAGTCAAGCTCTAAAATTACTTCAGTAGCAAAGACTAATTGAAACAAAATTATCTCTTAGCTTCACTTGGAATTGTTTACATTTTTACATTTTGAACATTGAGCTCAATTAACCTAAAAAATCGTTCATGAAAGTAATCATGGGTAAATTATGTGTCAAGTAAGTTTAACTTATGTACCGTTTTCATCATCTGTGAAGTAGGTATTTTAGACAGTAACATTTACACAGTCTGGCAATGAATATTTGCAAAACGGTACTTTGCAATAAAATGAGAGCACTTTAGCAAAATTCTTACTAACTTCAACTTTTGTTTATCCCTGAACATATAACAAACATAAATAAATCACTTGTTCATTTGAAACATGATACTCGGTTTTATAAACAGGAGAGGACCCTGCATAAGTTCATTGTCAGGATAGAAGATATAGTTGTAAACACAGGTTTATAGCACTTGGATTATTATTAAAATGACTCACACAAATTAACTGGTCCATGCTCTGATATACATATCTGTATGCATGAAGTTGGTGGAGCAGTGGCGAAGTTATGGCGTCAAGCTACGTGGCGGCTAACCGTACTCACGGCCCTTCTTGTTTCAATGCTCTATAAAATTTCTTCTTGGCGATGGATTTTTAACGTGTTAGAGCCATTCCTTATTACGGAGAATATCAACCAACAGCCAAATCCACACCGAGGCAAATTTCCTTGCAAAACGGCTTCCAATTCCCTCCCTTGGCACCGTCGATGTGTTCCGTGCAACGACCAGCCCCTGGCTGAGTACCGTTCACACCAAGGTGCCACCCAGTTGGACCCCCAAAACCACCTTTTACATCGCGCTGACTCACTTCCGTTGCGGGGGTCTTCAGTACATCTTTAAAATTATACAATACAAGGGACCTAAGCATGAACCAGCTTCCAACACACCATTGTTTATCTTATAGACATATATATAGAATTTCATTATTTTAAACAATCATCACATTTTCCCGTTTATACATTACAAACCTTAAATTTACTGTCACAAATCAGTGACCTTAACTAACAAACAATGAACACTTCATAATTACATATACAAAGTTACATAATATAAAACCTAATTGATATAAGTGTTACGATGTGTACAACTGAACTGAGTTTTGGAAATCTCTCCCCTGTAATACCAGTCCAGGCCTTAGCCAATGTTCCATTTAGCTCTGTGAATACATTACACATTTCAGTTGGCATGGGTCAACGGGACAATTAATTAATCATCTCCAGCAAAGTTATAGTTTATGTTATAGACAGATCAGAGATTGTCTGCTTTCACTGCCACATTTTGCTGCTACGATTTAATGCAACCACTTCTGTCGGAAGTAACTGAATGTCGTCGACATTCTTTCAGTTTCTAGGTCGTTTGGGAGAGCCTTACGAAATCGTTTTGGATGGCTCTGACCACTATAGGACTTCACATCTGAGGTCATCAGTATGTGATCACACATATCCATGCCCGAGGCAGGATTCGAATTTGCGACCGTAGCGGTCCGATATTGTTTTGTCATCAGAATTGATTGTTATTGTTACAGGTCTGCAAACGGAAAAATTTGGCCTTTCTTATAAGAATTATTATTCCTTTTTGTAAAATAAATAAATGGTAGTTGGGGCTGAACTGAGAAGAATTTTCTTCTTTAAAGCACAATTCGTGAATTTATAGAGACTATACTGACTCATGAGGTTGCCGAAGACCGCTAACTTCCCTTTGAGATAAGCGGTTTGTTTTCTGATGTGATGTGGTCTCCAGAATACTGATCTGTAGACTAACAACGGGAGCCGCCTAAAGGTCATCACCGGCTTCGGGCAAATATGTGGTTTACGCAGGGGATAACCAGAAATGAAAGTGACGGAAACGGGAGCTCCAGATGGCAAAAAATTTAGAAAGAATATTATGTTGTTGGTATGGGTAGGCCGAGGCATGAGCCAGTTATTTTCAGTGTATCTCCCAAGCAGTGATTGACCTATCGGTAGGAGCACAGAAAATTCGATTTTTACGTTACTTGTACTGCAAATAAACCGAAATAATATTCAGTATATTGCATTCACTGATATCGTCACAAAAGATGGGAAAAGGAACGGCGCACGAATATCTGAGATCGCAAATAAATTTCTATACCGAGTTTTGCTTGTGTAGAGATGGATGTGTATACATTATTATCTTTACATAAGAGTACAAAGACAACTTAATATTTGTACAAAGAAAAAAATGTAACAATTTAATCATTAAGGTTGACTGTGAGTACAAAGCAAGTAAAATTGTACAAGAGTCTGAAAGTAGTTAAAACGTCAGAAGCTTACAAGCCTGCCCTGTTTCGTTTAAATGACTGTCGACCGATTATCCTCTGTATCAATTCCACAGTCTGATTTTTCCTTCGCACTCTTTACAGCTGTTTCGCAATCACATATATTCTTGCAGAAAAGAAGATTTTCGTTTTCTGCCCAAGTCTGCTCGATATTCGTTTTCAACAGGAAATCAACGTTCCTCACTTTTGCTGCCTTTAAGAGGTTCCAGTTGGGTTCCAATGATAAATAGGCTTTGCCTTGTCCGCATGTCCGTCTCCCTTTACCAGCGTCCGTTCTTCAGGCTACTTCACCTCTTACTAGTGCGTATCCATGTTCACTTCTGGCAATCACAACCCTTTTTGCAGGGGTGAATCTGAAGTGCCAATCACTATGTGATGTAATGACATCCTCAACTGCATCCTTCTAACACCGATTGTCTACAACTGTTTATAACTGCAAAACAATTCAGTGATCCTTGCACGCTTCATAGTAGTAACTAGCTGACGTAATTGTGACTTTAGACACGAGTAGCTTTTCTATTCGACTACAATTGTGGCCACCATCATCCCAGTCCTGCCAACGGAGCAAAGGAAAGCGGTGCAAACGGCTAAAAACCAACTCACAAAAGACATGTCCAGCTGACGTCTGGCACTCCCTGCTGGGCAGTCGGAGCATCGGCGTCCACTCATCAACGTGAGCGTTAAGAACTACGAAAGATTCCTGCAGTGCCTCAAAGTGGGGACGGCAACTGCCTTCACTGTGAGGGCTGAAGGAGACAAAAACGTGCGAATGCAACTCAAAAATGTTCATATGTGTGTGAAATCTTATGGAACTTAACTGCTAAGGTCATCACCCATGCCCCAGGGAGGACTCGAACCTCCGCCGGGACCAACCGCGTGAATGCAACTATGATATGCCGAAGACGCCAGGATGGTCACAAGCGAGGCAGCAGAATTCTCACTTCCTTTCAACACGTACGCTGTTGTCCCAGATAATGCCATCAAGGCGGTATTCACGGGTATCACAAAGTGAGCAGACCCTGACCTCCTGAATGAAGCCCTGGAGGTCATCGGTTCTGGTGTGCGTACAGCGACGAGTATAAAATCCACCCACTCCTCGTGATCGCTAACAACGATCACGAGAACAACAAGCTCTTTTCTTGTGAAGAGGGTGGCCGCATATTGTTTTTTCGCTTTTGAACACCGCTTAGGCTCAGCAGCCGACGTCAAACTTTCTATTTTTTCATTCATCAGTCAACACTGGTTTGATGCAACCCACTACGAATTCCTCAACACAACAGACTTCCTCAGTTATTTGTTGGATGTACTCGTCTTCCGGTCTCTGTCTTCCTCCACAGTTTTTATCCTCTACAGGTACCTCCGGTAACATGAAATTTGTCCCCTGATGTCTGAAAAGATGTCCTATCATCCTGTCCCTTCTCCTTGTCAGTGTTTTCCACATATTCTTTTCATCTCCGATTGTGCACAGAATCTCCTCATTTATCAGTGCAGCTAATCATACATCTGTATCACATAAACATCTAAGGAACAAGAATCACTCGCTCTAGTGCTTCCGCTACCAATGAGTGGGACGTGTGGCACGGTACTGTACGTTCGCCAAGGCGAAGTGCGCGGGCGAACACGAGAGTGCAAGGTGCCCGCTAGCCAAGACGCACACTCCCCAGAGCAAGGACTGTGGTGGCCCGTACGTCGCAAGCTACGATGACTGATGTGTTTTCGGCCACGTTAGCTCATCAAAACTCAAGAAGAAAGACGACCGTGCCTTCCTATGCCCGCGCCCTTGCCCGTAGACGCCGGGCAGCCGATCAACAGTGCCAGCCAACTACGAACATTCACTGGCCGCCAACACCTCTGCATCTGGAGACAGCAGCAGGCTAAGTCCGGACGCGCGCGCCGAGTGTGCAAGGGCGAGCTGGCCATAGGAACACAGAATCAACTTCCCAGGTGCAAAGGGCACCGCCGTGAAGTAGACACCGAGCGAGATGGCGCAGTGGTCAGCACAATGGACTCGCATTCGGGAGGACGACGATTCGAACCTGCGTCCAGCCGTCCGGATTTAGGTTTTCCGTGATTTCCCTGCATCGCTCCAGACAAATGCCGTGATGGTTCCTTAGAAAGGGCACGGCCGATTTCCTTCCCCATTCTTGACAAAATACGAGCTTGTCCTCCGTCTGTTATGACCTCGCTGTCGACGGGAACTTAAACCCAGTCTCCCTCCCTTTCTTGTTTTGAAGGAGATACAGTCATAGCGATAGGTGTCGTAGTGCAAGCGCTACCAACGCCACCCACCCCGACGTCTTGCAACTGCCGCACAACACTGTGCGCCGTGCCCAGTGAAGACCTAACCACACTCATCGCCTCGCCATCCGCAGAGCTTGAACAGGTCTCACACATTTCCGAGACGCAGCAGAAAGTTTACAAGGCAGTGATGCGGGCTGCCCAAACAGCACAACCGCCTACACCTAAACTGGAATCCAAACAAGAAAGTGAAGGAATCTGGAGATAAAGCACCATGTGTCAGTACTCCAAAACAACCAGGAGGTAAAAAGAACCTGACACATCACAGCATAGATAACTGTTTACAGATATGCTAATAATGTAGTTCTTACTACTTCCATGCTACCATAAAATAAGAGTTGGCGACTGAATCTTACCTCAAGCGTTTTACTTTGTACCTCTTCCGGTCAGATGGATTTGATGATCTTTTACGGCCTTTTGGAACGGATTTTACACATTTTCCTTCATTAAAACCCATGATTATGGAGGAAATAATAAAGGAACCTTAGTATTTGATCCAAAAAATTCACCATAAACTTTCTCCATGCTCTCACGAAGAAACCAAGCCTAGAAGAACGCGCCAGTATGTTTAGGTAATAGCCGGCATGCTGCTATTTTCTGTTTCACGGCAGCGTACGTTTGGGGCAGCTTAACGAAATTGTCACACACAGCCTCAGAACTAATGTTCATGAAATAATAAGCTGGGGAACCAACACTGTTCAGGAAAATAAATAACATGTACCAAGCGAGATTTGTGTCTTCAGTTATTTGCGCCTGCTTAGGACTGATCAAGTTCTGATACCTTATCACCCAGTGGATTCATTCAGTTTTACGAAGCAACTTAAAGTAGGTACACCGACTTTTGTACTGTAAACTGTTTTGCAGGTACGTTTTAGGGCGGACGCAAGATGCCTTCCTCGTTTTTTAAGGAGGCAGTAGAAAGACGGCCGCATAGAGAACAAAGCGGTAGCAAAAACTTGTTTTCGGCAGAAGTGGGTTTACCGTATATAAAATTAGATACTTCTATTATTTTTTAGTTGGTGAATTACACTTGTTGTGGTAAGGGGATTCATCGTAAACACGCGGGAAGCAGCAACTTTCTCGGCATCTTGCACACGTAATAAATGGCGCATCTTAAAAAAAAACATGACAGTAGTAAGGTTTCTGCAGAAAAACAATATTCTCGCTGTTCATACAATATTATCGAAAAATTCACTTTACTCAGTCGAGAGCTAGCAAGCGATTGAGATCCGTAGCTACAGCTAACGTTGTCTCCAACGGCCGATGGGCGTGGTGTCTCTTCTTTCGTACATGTCCAGAAGAACGGAAACCACGGCTTATCCTGCAGCCTTATATAACCATTACTTAACTGGATAGGAACATTATGTATAAGGGTGCTGATACTTTGGATGTTGAGTGCCCGTAAGCTCCAAACACACACACACACTCACACACACACACACACACACACAAACACACACACACACACACACACACACACACACACACACACGATAATATTAGTTGCTAATGAGCACTGAAGTAAATCAGTGGGGAAAGATGAAAATTGTTGCTAGAACAGGACTCGAACTTGGATTTCTCCGCTTCGCGTGAACGATCGTTTTCAGCGCATCGGCCATCTGGACAGTGTTCCTGACCAACGCAAATTTCCAATTCATCCACACACCACTGGAGTAGTGCCCCTGCCAATTACCCTCTCAGTAATTGCATTGATCACTGGTTCCCACAGGAGTTCGGGCCCGTGTGCGCATCTGCACGAAGGAAGTCATTGGTTGCCTAGACTGGAAATGGAAAGATGAATACATTGACACCGGTGTGTCAGACCCACCATACTTGCTCCGGACACTGCGAGAGGGCTGTACAAGCAATGATCACACGCACGGCACAGCGGACACACCAGGAACCGCGGTATTGGCCGTCGAATGGCGCTAGCTGCGCAGCATTCGTGCACCGCCGCCGTAGTTGTCAGCCAGTTTGCCGTGGCATACGGAGCTCCATCGCAGTCTTTAACACTGGTAGCATGCCGCGACAGCGTGGACGTGAACCGTATGTGCAGTTGACGGACTTTGAGCGAGGGCGTATAGTGGGCATGCGGGAGGCCGGGTGGACGTAACGCCGAATTGCTCAACACTGGGGGCGTGAGGTCTCCATAGTACATCGATGTTGTCGCCAGTGGTCGGCGGAAGGTGCACGTGCCCGTCTACCTGGGACCGGACCGCAGCGACGCACGGATGCACGCCAAGACCGTAGGATCCTAGGCAGTGCCGTAGGCGACCGCACCGCCACTTCCCAGCAAATTAGGGACACTGTTGCTCCTGGGGTATCGGCGAGGACCATTCGCAACCGTCTGCATGAAGCTGGGCTACGGTCCCGCACACTGTTAGGCCGTCTTCCGCTCGCGCCCCAACATCGTGCAGCCCGCCTCCAGTTGTGTCGCGACAGGCGTGAATGGAGGGACGAATAGAGACGTGTCGTCTTCAGCGATGAGAGTCGCTTCTGCCTTGGTGCCAATGATGGTCGTATGCGTGTTTAGTGCCGTGCAGGTGAGCGCCACAATCAGGACTGCATACGACCGAGGCACACAGGGCCAACACCCGGCATCATGGTGTGGGGAGCGATCTCCTACACTGGCCGTACACCTCTGGTGATCGTCGAGGGGACACAGAATAGTGCACGGTACATCGAAACCGTCATCGAACCCATCGTTCTACCATTCCTAGACCGGCAAGGGAACTTGCTGTTCCAACAGGACATTGCACGTCCGCATGTATGCCGTGCCACCCAACGTGCTCTAGAAGGTGTAAGTCAACTACCCTGGCCAGCAAGATCTCCGGATCTGTCCCCCATTGAGCATGTTTGGGACTGGATGAAGCGTCGTCTCACGCGGTCTGCACGTCCAGCACGAACGCTGGTCCAACTGAGGCGCCAGGTGGAAATGGCATGGCAAGCCGTTCCACAGGACTACATCCAGCATCTCTACGATCGTCTGCATGGGAGAATAGCAACCTGCATTGCTGCGAAAGGTGGATATACACTGTACTAGTGCCGACATTGTGCATGCTCTGTTGCCTGTGTCTATGTGCCTGTGGTTCTGTCAGTGTGATCATGTGATGTATCTGACCCCAGGAATGTGTCAATAAAGTTTCCCCTTCCTGGGACAATGAATTCACGGTGTTCTGATTTCAATTTCCAGGAGTGTATATATATGGTGTCTGCTCTTTAGGACGTTAGTGGTGAGGGTAATGAGTACTGGCACTACATCAATATTGTGTGGAAAATCAGGGATTACTGTGAGTAGTGAGGACAATGATGGGCTGGGGCACTATGACGGTAGGGCGTGGATGAGTTGGAAATTTGGATTACTCAAGGACCGTGTAGGGATAGCTGAAGCTGTCGAGGCAATCATTGCGAGAAACGGGAATATCAGAATTTGAATCGCGGTTGGGCACCAATTGTCAACTTTCCCAATTGATTTATTTCAACAACAACAATCAGTTAGTGTCGTTGTTCCTTTGTTGTTCGAGTGTACTTGTACTGTGAACTACTGTTCCCCTGGTACTGCCGAGGGCTGCTAGAAGTCGAAATGAAATTAAGGCAATACGAAGCTCTGTTCACTTTTCCTTCTTGGACGCTGAAGTATAATATTTTGTAGCAACTTTATATGCAATTCCAAATATTTCTTTGCCTTTTAATTTCTGTTTAGTTGCAATGAAAGTAACGTGAGAACTGAAAACAAAAAATGTTTCGCGTAACGACTCCGCTGCACGAAACTCACATGACCATTCCGCACTCTCTCCTTTTCTACAACCGCTGCCAGGAAAATACGCTTACATAAATGGCTGACGTCTTGCCCGATCCGCACCAAAATGCTATTTTCTCTAAACACTTTGTATCTGGAGATACCATTTATATCACTTTCTTTTATAGCCACCCTCAATATGCTATAAATTAGGACGAAATCGGTCTAGTTTAAAAGAGGTTCGAGTACTTTAGATTGTGTTATTTCTTGTTATTGCAGTCCATTGACAGTTGGAAATAGAATGAGAGGAGTTGCTCATGGGGTTCATGACGTCCCCCAAAAATTCTAGAGAGAGAGAGAGAGAGAGAGAGAGAGAGAGAGAGAGAGAGTAACAAAATAACCCCTCCCAGATCCGAACGCTGCATACGCACCTGCCGAAAAAGATAGAATGTATGATATTTTGTGATAGACATCTTTAGTATTTGCTTCTAGTCTTTCCTAGAATGTACGAATTAAAAAACAACTTTATTTTTTCAGATACGAGACAATGGAAAGCGATGGAGATAGCTGTTGGTAAGTAACGATGGGAACAATTTTCCTGTTCACTTAAACATAAAAGATATTGGAGGACGAATATTATTTCTGTGTTAAGATGCTACTTCTAAGTCACAATATCTTTGGTAGCTACGTTTGATACTGCTTTATTTTCATTTCCGCGCTGACTTCTTGATTCACCGCTGGAATAAGATGCATTCTCCGTTTTCGTTGTGTCGTCTCGCACGTGTTTAACTCAGTATGGCAATATTTTCTCCTTTTTGAAGGTTTGTATCCTGTTAATTAAAACTATAGGCTTCTTTTAGTTGTTTCTCTCATTTTCTCTCCACAATTGTCGTCTGGCAGTCCTTGCTGAGAGCATGTAAAGTTCAAAGTACCATAATTAACCATAACTGTAATCCAATTTCCACAATTTTCTTCATTTTGTTTACATATCTTGTATATGACATTCAAATGATTCATTTTTACTTTCAAGTGGTCAAGAACACGGCTATTATTCCAGTTTTCAACTTAAAGTATTATCAGAGCAGATTTTACTTATTTAAAACTGGATCACAGTTAGGTGCCGATGTTCCCACTTGTGGTGCACCTCACATATCTTACCATGGCTTATAGTTACGGTTTTTGTGTCCATTTATTTGAGTAGAAGAAGCAAAACACTATTTAACTTATTTATTTTTTGATTTATTAAGATTTAATAACAGTATATAAAAAAATAAGTCTCACAATCGTTCATTTGCCTCATACATCATCGAGTTACTTCACAGAATATAATTCTCCTTTGTCAGCGTGACCGGGGGTCCAGTTTTGGAAATAACATCAGATTCTTTGTACATCACAAAATACGTTCCCTTAGGCAAAAGTTAAACACTTTCACAGCACGCGAGACAAATGACTCTTTCTCCTCTTGGTTAAATATCCACGGCCGACCTGGTTGTTTAACACCACTATTCCGCAAAGCCTCCAGTTTAATAATAACGCTCCTATGACGGATCTTCTCTTTCACTGACGCTTCCCTCTGACTCAGCTTTTTTTGTTCAATTATTTTTAATTGCACTCGGCGTAAGGACAACATGGCCTCCCAGCTATTCTCGTTTGATGTTTCATTGTTCTGTATTTATAATAGTATAGCTTGCAATTTGTATTGAAAAGAGAGATATTAATCTCAGGTTTCCGTAACAATAATGTAAAGTAACTTAAAATGGAATCGCCCTAGATCGAACGGCTCTATGCTCTGAACCCCATGTACATCGAAATTTTGGATCATAGGAACGTTTCAAGTTTTAAATGACCTGTGAAATATCACATAATGTACATTTAGTAATCGCTGCTAAGTGATCAGAAATAAGAGTGCCATGCAGCATTATTTCAGTTTCAGTGCCTATGTTTGTGGTCACACACAAAAGTTTTCAACAAAATAAAAATCAGGTTCACTCCTCATGACATCTTACAAGCATCCAACTACAGTAATTTGGCTGTTTGCTAGAGTGCATCAAGTGTTGACTCCCATACGTAGTTTTAGTACAAAAGAAACGCGCCATTCATTAGTTTCGTGGAAGGTGAAGAGGTAGAGGAAACGATGTACGATAATACTCATACTCGTAGTTATTGAAAAACTGTTCACTTTAGACCAAATATGATAGTTCATTGTAATAGACCCTTACTTCCTACATTGTAGTTACCGGCAACAGTATCGTTTGTGTGAGATTTGTACATTCTATTATCCTGTCAAGCAAATAAAATTCAGACACGAATGATTACTTTTGTCGCATTGTTCTGTTACAGATAACTGAAAATACAACACTAATGGACGCATTTAGAGCACAGAGCCATTTGACATTTTTATTTGCAAAGAGAATGACGGCCGGTGGTGACGTAGGTTTCATAATAGAGATGGTGGTTATCGCTGAAAAATCGCTTTCGATTATATCGGTTCTTTTCCACACCAATTTGACATGATTGTCAAAACCGCTCAAAATAACCGGTTTCTGAAATAACAGATTTTCCGTTTGTTATTCCTATTATTTCAGGTACTAAACGCAGAATAAACTTTGAAAAATTTCGACTCACACAGTTTCGAGATACAGAGAATCGAAATATTAAAATAAACAGGCAAATAATCGAAAAATTAGTCCGTTCACCGACCGCTACTTCTCTCTAAAAGTGATAAGTGGTTGAATACTAGCAAAACATCACCACTTTTCTCCTGTTGATTCAAATTTTTTGAAGCTCTGCTCAAAAATCATGTTATAGTTAGCGATCATAATACTATTTGGGTGTTACGAATATTCAGTGTTAAAGAGAGAAAACTGAGGTTGAAGGACTCTGTTTTTCATGTAAAGTTTTCCTTTTTGCGAGGGCTACAAGCAGACAAAGACATATTATGAAGACACAGCAGCATATCAGCAACTTTCTATATTTGTTGTATACTATGAAAGAATTGTTACA
This sequence comes from Schistocerca gregaria, assembly GCF_023897955.1. Classification (NCBI taxonomy): domain Eukaryota; kingdom Metazoa; phylum Arthropoda; class Insecta; order Orthoptera; family Acrididae; genus Schistocerca; species Schistocerca gregaria. The sequence goes on along the minus strand of NC_064921.1, from coordinate 925,852,877 downwards.
TTTTTAATTTATTACGGTCACCATAATGTCCTTCCTCTTATATTATTTCTTAGAAAAGGCAGTCCGATTTTAATCCTTTGAAGGAAACTAAGAAAAGTACTTCATTGCTACGCCACTTCGTAAAAATATTTCCAGAGTAGGGTTGGCGCCATTCTGCAATACAACGGCTGTCCGGCGACGACAGAGAGAAACCACTGTATAGATCAGATGGCGGTAAGTCTTACACACTGCTCGTACAGGCGTCCCTTAAACGACAACGCACAGGGGGACACTATTATCTCAGTGATGAAGTGCCAATTCTTATTCCATGTGTGTGTTGCTAGTTCCTGTCTGCATTGCTATTAAAATAGCACTAATAGTTTTTCCCATTTTTCTTCAATAAAGCTATGTTTCAATCCAAAGCAAATCTTAGAAATAATAATTACTCCTTTTACTAGAAAAGTTTTATTTAAAAAGAAAAATTTCAGCACTGCTGCTGAGGCTAATTGATATTCCGTTTTTCACTCGATTGTTAGTAGAAAAACACCTGTTATTATAAAGACCAAATAAATACCAAAAAATACCGGTTATTCAGAAATAAAATACAGGTATGAGTTTTAAGTTTTTCCCATCCCAATCTATGGAAAATAGCTCTGGTTACACTAAGCAGTTGTAAATACCGATGAAAGTTCTGATCTTCTAAAAAATACTATTGCTGTATTGGAAGCACGGTAGTAGTGGGGGAGGTATGGAGGGTGTCCTTCCCGTTGCTGGGTCCGTCCCCGTGTAATCCATTGATGCTAAGAAACATGCGTGCCCGAATGGCCCAGGTGGAGCAACGAAAGCAACAATATGTCGACCTCAAACACTTTTAAAGTCGATTTGTGAACCAAGCGAGAAAAGGTGTTGTAAAGAGATAATAAATAACGCATCAGTTCTGAAACAATACCGCATCCCTCTTCCCCTCTCCGAACATGCAGCGATATTTCAAAGATGGTTATTATTTTCTATCACATAACACTCTGTTCTCTTATCTGTCTCCTTGGACCTGGAAGTGAGGTACTGGTACGGATTTCGGTGTACACTAATTTCCAATGACTAGGAAATCGCCACCAATGGTATAAACACTCGATAATACGCTAGCCTTCTGACGAGAAAATTTATTTAGTCGTAAGGTAGCAGTCTTGCTCATCACTAGCTCATGCTTGGAACAGCTATATTTTCATAGACATGGCGGCAGTGTCGCATACACAATGTACACAACGTCAGTACATTGACGGAGCTGTCATTTGCTTTCATGTGAGTCATGTGGAGGAGTTTCCGAAGTGATTACGACCGCACGATTGAAATCAACAGACTTTGAACGCGGAATGATACACTATGTGACCAAAACAATCCGGACACCCCCAAAAACATATGTTTCTCATATTAGGTGCATTGTGCTGCCACCTACTACGAGGTAAAAACGAGATACTGGCAGAAGTAAAGCTGTGAGTCCCGGGCGTGAGTCGTGCTTCGGTAGCTCAGATGGTAGAGCACTTGCCTGTGAAAGGCAAAGGTCCCGATTTCGAGTCTCGGTCGGGCACACAGTTTTAATCTCCCAGAAAGTTTCATATCAGCGCACACTCCGCTGCAGAGTGAAAATCTCATTCTGGGTACTACGAGGTTATCTATATCAGCAACCGCAGTAGTCATTAGACATCACGAGAGAGCAGAATGGGATGCTCCGCGGAACTCACGGTCTTGGAATGTGGTCAGGTGATTGGGTGTCACTTGTGTCATAAGTCTGTACGCGAGATTTCGACACTCCTAAACATCTCTCGGTCCACTGTTTACTATGTGACAGTGAAGTGGAAACGTGAAGGGCCACGTTCAGCACAAAAGCGTACAGGCTGACCTCGTATGTTGACTGACAGAGAACGCCGACAGTTGAAGAGGGTCGTAATGTGTAATAGGCAGACATCTATCAAGACCATCACACAGGAACTTCAAACTGCATCAGAATCCTCGGAAAGTACTATGACAGTTAGGTGGGAGGTGAGAAAACTTAGCCGGCTGCGGTGGCCGTGCCCCGCGACTGCTACGATCGCAGGTTCGAATCCTGCCTCGGGCATGGATGTGTGTGATGTCCTTAGGTTAGTTAGGTTTAAGTAGTTCTAAGTTCTAGGGGACTGATGACCTCAGATGATATGTCCCATAGTGTTCAGAGCCAATTTTTTTTTCTTAGAAAACTTAGATTTCATGGTCGAGCGGCTGCTCATAAGGCACACATCAAGCCCGTAAATGCCAAACGACGCCTCGCTTAGAGTAAGTAGCGTGAACATTGGACGATTGAACAATAGAGAAACGTTGTGTGGAGTGACGAATCATGACGCACAATGTGGCGATCCGAATGCCCGGTTAACGTTTTTGCCAGCGTGAGTAGTGCCAACGGTAAAATTTTGAGGCGGTGGTGTTATGGTTTCGTAGTGCTTTTCATGGAGGGGGCTTGAACCCCTTGTGGTTTTGCGTCGCAGTATCACAGCACAGGCCTACATTTACGTTTTCAGCACCTTCTGGATCCCACCGTTGAAGAGCAATTCGGGGATGGCGATTGTATCTTTCAACCCGATCGAGCACCTGTTCATAATTCACGGCCAGTGGCGGAGTGGTTATACGTTGATAACATCTCTGTAATGGACTGGCTGGACAGAGTCCTGACCTGAATCCTATATAACACCTTTGGGATGTTTTGGAATGCCGACTTTGTGCCAGGCCTCACGACCGACATCGGTACCTCTCGTCAGTGCAGCACTGCATGATGAACGGCTTGCCATTCCGCAAAAACCCTGCCAGCACATGACTGAAGCTATGCCTGCGAGAGTGGAAGCTGTCATCAAGGCCAAGGGTGGGCCAACATCATACTGAATTCCACCATTACCGATGGAGGGCGCCAGGAATTTGTAAGTCATTTTCAGCCAGGTGTCCGGATACTTTTGATCAAATCATGTAGCTCGAGCTAGACGCATGGACATTCCATTTCGTATACCGGTAGGGAATTCGATATTCCGCCATCTACAATGTCAAGAGTGTGCCAAGAATACCAATCGTCAAATTTCGCCCTAGTCGCATAGGACAACGCAGTAGCCGACAGCCTTACTTAACGAGCGTGAGCAACGACGTTCGTGAGGAATTGTCAGTGCTAACAGCCAAGCAACACTGCGTGAAATAACAGCAGTAATGAATATGGGACATACAACGAATGTATCCGTTGGGACAATACTGCTAAATTCAGCGTTAATGGGCTATGGCAGCATACGACCGATACGAGTGCCTTGCTAACAGGAGAGCATCGACTGCAGTGCCTCTGCTGTACTCTTGATCATATCGGTTTGACTCTACACAACTAGAAACCCGTGACCTGGTATGAGTCCCACTTTAAACTGGTGAGAACTGACGGTAGGGTTAGAGTATAATGCAGACCTCACGAAGCCATGGACTCAAGTTGTCATCAAGGTACTATACAAGCTGCTAGTGGCTCAATAATGGTGTGGGCTGTGTTTATAAGGAATGGACTTGGTCCTCTGCTTCAACAGTACCGATAGTTGACTGGAGATCGTTATGTTCGGCTAGCTGGAGACCATTCGCAGACTTTTCTGGATTTCATATTCCCAAACAATGATGGAATTTTTATGGACGGCAATTCACCATGTCACCGGGCCACAAGTGGTCGCAATTTATTCGAAGAAAGTTCTGGGCAGTTCGAGCGAATGGTTTGGCAATCCAGATCGCCCGACATGAATCCCATCGAATGCTTATGGAACATACTCGAGAGGTCGGATCATGCACAAAATGCTGTACCAGCAACACTGGACGGCTACAGAGGCAGCATGGCCTAATATTTCTGCAGAGGATCTCCAGCGACTTGTTGAGTCCATGCAAATTTCAAGCTGCTGCACTGAGCCAGGAGAAAGGGAGTCCGACACGATATTAGGAGCTACTCCATGATTTTAGGCAGCCCAGTGTACATACCTGCGGCGCTGTGGTCTACTGAGGTCAGCTTTATGTACAGGATTGTTACATGTTCTGACACTAGGACGTTTAAGTTGGTCATGCTAGGGTGAGAAATGAATGAACACCGTCAAGGCACCATTCATCGGACCAAAGACAGAGTTTTCAGGCAAATCACACTCGGTCATCTCTTGCTGTGTAGGAACAATTGCTAGCCCTAGTATCGGTATACTGAATCTTCAATCAAGGACAACTAATGAAACTTCCTGGCAGATTAAAACTGTGTTCCCAACCGAGACTCGAACTCGGGACTTTTGCCTTTAGCGGGCAAGTGCTCTACCATCTGAGCTACCGATAGACGACTCAAGCCCGGTACTCACAGCTTTACTTCTGCCAGTATCTCGTCTCCTACCTTCCAAACTTTACAGAAGCTCTCCTGCGAACCTTGCAGAACTAGCACTGCTGAAAGAAAGGAGATTGTGAAGACATGGCTTAGCCACAGCCTCTAGGATGTTTCCTCATTCTGAAGGACAACTAATGTCTACATCACTCGCTGATGGCTTGGGCTTCCTATCATCTCCCCTGAGGAATATGGCGGGCTCTGTGTTTAATTACAGTCTTCACTGTGGCAAACACTGGAGGGGTTGTACCAATGCTTACTACGCTAGACGTGAAAATACGTAGTTCTGCAACACTGATCGGTAAGCGACCGTCACAAACTTGGATTCGGCGCACTTATGAAGACACTGAGAGAACTGAGCGTTGCCAAGCCAATAAGACTGGAGACTTATAAGTCTGTTAGCACCCACGTGCTCAGAGCAGTTCTGACATAATGTCGTCACTGAACCATACCCCCACCAAAACATAAAAATGGAAGTTGATGCTGTCCTGAAATGTGAAAGGTGGAAAATGGCTTATTTTCCAATAAACACTTCTAGCATGCTCAGTGCTAATCTACTCCATGCCCATATTCATGAGTAAAGATAATGGTAGAAACGAGATATTGTTTACGGAATACTTCTCTCATCTTTGGCGAGTGACCTTCACAAAAACGTGCTTGTAGACCAAATAGTGTAATGGGTTTATTTTAATGAGTGAAAGGGCATAACACGTTTATTCGTATCTACTTGGGGTTTATTTCCTTCATATATAATGAGGTTTTACTTGTATGGTTCCACAAGATTAATTTAGAAAGAAAACACAACAGAGGATGTAATGGTAAAATGACACTAAATAGTACGACACGTACAAAGCCCAACTGCCTATACCAAGAACTGTGTTCAGGAGCCCTTTTACATGGAAAAGAAGTAGGTTTGACAACTTACTGTCTATGAGCTGCTACCAAAAAAGACTAAAATCGAACTGTCTCCAGACACTTTTTTTTTGCTTTTTATTTACAACCTATAAATGGGCACCAGAAAAATCTGTAAACCTATAGGCGCACATTAATTATTACGTTAAACAAATGTTTTTTTTCTGCTAATGAAAATTTAGACAAAATTAGGCTATTTGCTTTTACGAGTAGAAGAATCTAACTAAAACACTAGTTGTAAAAGATCCGTTAAGTAATCGTGGATTAGAGATCGAAGTTTGAAGAAGTTACATCTGTGTAACTTTGTTTACATATCATAATCTTGCGATTTTGTACCAATGAAGACGTTTCCTCGAAGTTAACAACGTAATGGAAAATATGACTATTTACATAATCAACGATTAAGGACCGTCTGGAAGCTCTGGAACAACTTAAAATTTCATGATTTTGTAAGTGCACATTTTATTTCTGTTTGAAATTGTGTTCCTACGTACTATTTCCTGTTTAAAATGAAACTGATAGAATGATTAAGTTTATGGAATTTTATGTTAACGAGTTGTAAGTTACAAAAACATTCTCATCAATTTTGAACAAGTAAGGGAAATAAACTTGCGGAAAAAATTGCAGCACCTAAAAATGATTTTTGTGGCGTAGTGAAATTTAGGGAGCACATTTGTGTAGGTAACATGTTTACGTGATTAACATTGCAAGATCACAGGTTAATGTAAGCGCGAGATGAGTCATTGCAGTGTGAAATGCTGGTACACTAATAACCTGTGTAATCGCCAGAATGTTGAATGCAAGCGTGCAAACTTGCATGCACTGTATCGTAAAGGTGCTGTATGTCAGTTTGTGAGATTGAGTCCCATGACTGTTGCACACGGTCGGTCGATACAGGGACGGTTAATGGTGATTGCGGATGACGCTAGAGTTTTCGTCCGATGATGTGCCATATGTTCTTGACTGGAGACGCATCTGGTGATCGAGCAGGCCAACGCAATATGTCGACACTTGTAGAGCATGTTGGGTTACAACAGTTGTACGTGGGCGTTCGTTATCCTCTTCGAAAACAATGTTTGGTTGGCTCTGAGCAATATGCGACTCAACTTCTGGGGTCATCAGTCACCTAGAACTTAGAACCAATTAAACCTAACTAACCTAAGGACATCACACACAGCCATGCCCGAGGCAGGATTCGAATCTGCGACCGGAGCGGTCGCTCGGCTCCAGATTGTAACGCCTAGAACAGCACGGCCACTCCGGCCGGCTACAATCTCTGGAAAGCTGTCCTTAAATGGCAGCACAACAGGTATAGTCACTAGATTAACGTGCAGATTTCGAGGCGGGGTGAGTGGGATAATGACGTGAGTGCTCCTGGAGTCATACGAAACCGCACTCCTGACCCTAACACTCGGTGTAGGTCCAGTGTGTCTAGCACGCAAACAGGTTGTTTGCAGTCCCTGCACTGGCCTTCTCCTAACCAACATGAGGCCTGTCCTGACACCCAAGCAGAAGCAGCATTAATCAGAAAGCACAACAGAGCTCAACCCCGGCCTTCAGTGAGCTCCCACTTGACTCTTTGGAAGTCAGAAATGGCGGTAGTTTGGGGTCAGTGGAATGTCCGCTATACGGCGTCTGGTTGGGAGTTGTCCTTGAAGTAAAGGATTTGTAACAGTTCATTGGTTTCCTGTGATGCCAACTGCTGCTCAAATGACTGCTACAGATGCAGTACGATACGCCTGAGCCATGCGCCCAACACGATGGTCTTCCCTCTTTCAAGGGAAACTCCCTTTCGCACCCCTCCCAAATTTGGCAGTAAAATGACCCAGTATTTTTATTTAACCGTATGGCTAGGGCCCCCAGTCGGGCAGGCCGTTCGCCGGGTGCCGGTCTTCCAATTTGACGCCACTGCGGTGACCTGCAGTCGATAAGCGTGATAGGATGATGATGATGATGACAGCACAACACTCAGTCCCTGGGCGGAGAAAATTCCCTGACCCAGCCGGGAATCGAACCCGGGCCTAGACGATTGGCAATTCGTCACGTGGACCATTCACCTACCGGGGGGGCGGAAAATGACCCAGTGGATTGTCCGTATAGAAGTGAACACAAATCAAGCACGAAAATTGGAAGACAGTGTACTGAAATGTGAAAAAGGAAGCACAATAGAAACAATGAACAGTGGAAGTTCAACATCTGCAACATCGAATGCATTGCAAGAATAATGGCGTCGTGGCTGTGTGGTCACGGGGTTGGACTGCTTAGCGGGAGATCCATGTTACAATCTCCCCCGAGCACAACTTTTCTTTTTTTCAAAATTTATGCACCGTCTGTCCGATCATTGACGTGTCTGTTCTTCTTCTGTAGCCTTGACAATTGTCATACTATACAATGGCTATACAATATGACTCATGTGGTAAGAATGTATTACCGCCGCACGTAAATGCGTTGAATAGTGAGAGCAGGCGAAATGCCGCACAGACCTTTCACAGAAATTACAACAACATCTTTCAGATGTAATAGCACGCGTATCACAATTCGTTTATGGCGCATAAGTTCTTCTTGGTGTTACGATTTTTTCCGGCAGTGTGTAACAGCTGGAAATGCTCAAATTTGTCGAGTGTTTCCACAAACACCATGTTTTGCGTAGTTAAAAATTAAATGCAATAAAAAATTCAAATTTAGAAATGGTGACGAATAATTCTGTTAATCTTAAGTGGTCTAAATCTTGATTCTTTACACACTGTAAACCCAAGCATGAGCAAGAGAGGCCTGTTCTTTTAATTCATAGTTGTCTTCTCATGTGGAACTCGTATAGAACAATTCAGTTTATCTATCCTGAACTTTAATCTTCACACAAAGTAAACCTTAACATAACACCAGAGACCGATCGCTTGAAGTAACAGTCATCACCATATTTTAATCTGGTATCGAATAGTCAATTTGTCTCACTGCCCTAAATATTGGACATGTCTCAGCACCTCCGGCTGGATGAACCAGTCTGCCCATTCCAGCGATTAAATATTAGTTGGTGATACCCACAGAAAGAGCGACTGAATTACTACTGTTTATTCACCCATATCACTTAGCGCTCCTTGTTTCGCACATCGGTTTCTCCCACATTAAATCTGGTACCTTACGTCACAGATGATGACAATAGACCACGCAACTAAAAATGTTTATTTCTTCAAATGTCGCTACTTGGAGCAGTATTTGTTACCTGAGCAATGCTGCACTAAGAAAAATATTGAGGTATCTATTTCGTACGTATTTCAATTTCGACCTGTATGCTTGTATAGCACTGTAAATTTTGTCTCTGCCTTGTGCTGTCTCCTGCACTATTTCTAGGTTTCGCTATTATAGATGACCGCACTAGGGTAACCTTCAATCTTCATTTGCGAAAGCACTGTAGGAGGAGCGAAGCTCCTGCTCAGGGACAGAAAGCATTATTAACGAGGTGTTTCCACGTCGAGTGTTGCCTGGGGCACGCCGAATAATTCATACTACATCCGCGCCCGCCTAACAGCCAGCGTACGTGCTCGATCTCTATTCTGGGCCGCGTCGGTCAGCTGAATGCTAATGCCCGTGTGGGCACACCCCGAGGACACCGGTCCTCTGTGTGGACTGTATGCAAGCAATGCACACAGACGATAAGACAATATCCCACGAACTGAAAACTTGGAAGTTTCACATTGGACCGAAGTCCAGGAACCAGAGCACATCGAAGCGCCAACTCAGTTTCGACGTACGGTGAATAATGCCGTACACAGTCGGTTCTGTAACTGTGCCTACCTTCTGACAGCCGTGTACCGCAAGTCTCTAGAGGAACGTAAGGTTCCATATGATTGGAAAAGAGCAAGGTAGCCCCAGTCTTCAAGAAGGGTCGTCGAGCAGATGGGCAAAACGATAGACCTATATCTCTGAAATAGATCTGTTGTAGAATTTTAGAACATGGTTTTTGCTCGCGTATCATGTCATTTCTGGAAACCCGGAATCAAGTCCGTAGGAATCAACATGAATTCTGGAAACAGGGATAGTGTAAGAGCCAACTCGCTTTACTTGTTCATGAGACTCAGAAAATATTAGATACAGGCTCCCGGGTAGATGCCATTTTCCTTGACTTCCGGAAGGCGTTCGATACAGTTCCGCACTATCGCCTGATAAACAAACTAAGAGCCTACGGAATATCAGACCAGCAGTGTGGCTGGATTAAAGAGTTTTTAGCAAACAGAACACAGCATAATGAGATTTTCACTCTGCAGCTGAGTGTGCGCTGATATCCTGGCAGATTAAAACTGTGTGCCCTACCTAAACTCGAACTCGGGACCTTTGCTTTTCGCGGGCAAGTGCTGTAACATCTGAGCTAATGAAGCACGACTCACGCCCGCTACTCACAGCTTTACCTCTGCCAGTATCTCGTCTCCTACCTTCCAAACTTTACAGAAGCTCAGGTGGTAGAGCACTTGCCCGCGAAAGGCAAAGGTCCCAAGTTCGAGTCTCGGTCGGGCACACAGTTTCATATCAGCGCACACTCCGCTGCAGAGTGAAAATCTCATTCTGAAAACATCCCCCAGGCTGTGGCTAAGCCATGTCTCCGCTATATCCTTTCTTCCAGGAGTGCTAGTTCTGCAAGGTTCACAGGAGAGCTTCTGTAAAGTTTGGAAGGTAGGAGACGAGATACTGGCAGAAGTGAAGCTGTGAGTACCGGCCGTGAGTCGTGCTTCGGTAGCTCAGATGATATAGCACTTGCCCGTGAAAGGCAATGGTCCCGTGTTCGAGTCTCGGTCGGGTACACAGTTTTAATCTGACAGGAAGTTTCAGAACACAGCATGTTCTTCTCAATGGAGAGACGTCTACAGACGTTAAAGTAACCTCAGGCGTGCAACGGAGGAGTGTTATGACACCATTGCTTTTCACAATATTTATAAACGTCCTAGTAGATAGTGTCGGAAGTTCCATGCGGTTTTCGCGGATGGTGCTGTAGTATACAGAGAAGTCGCTGCAGTAGAAAATTGCAGCGAAGTGCATTAAGATCTGCAGCGGATAGGCAGTTGGTGCAGGGAGTGGTAGGTGACCCTTAACGTAGACAAATGTAATGTATTGCGAATACATAGAAAGAAGGATCCTTTAATGTATGATTATATGATTGCGGAACAAACACTGGTAGCTGTTACTTCTGTAAAATATCTGGGAGTATGCGTGCGGAACGATTTGTAGTGGAATGATCGTTTAAAATTAATTGTTAGTAAGGCGGTACCAGGCTGAGATTCATTGGGAGAGTCCTTAGAAAATGTAGTCCATCGACAAAGGAGGTGGCTTACAAAACACTCGTTCGACCTATACTTGACTATTGCTCATCAGTGTGGGATCCGTACCAGGTCGGGTTGACATAGGAGATAGAGAAGATCCAAAGAAGAGCGGAGCGTTTCGTCACAGGGTTATTTGGTAATCGTGATAGCGTTACGAAGATGTATAGCAAACTCAAGTTGCAGACTCTGCAAGAGAGGGGCTCTGCTTCGCGGCGTAGCTTGCTGTCCAGGTTTCGAGAGGGTGCGTTTCTGGATGTGGTATCATATATAGTGCTTCCCCCTACTTATACCACCAGAGGAGATCATGAGTGTAAAATTAAAGAGATTCGAGCGCGCACGAAGGCTTGTCGGCAGTCGTTCTTCCCGCGAACCATACGCGACGGGAACAGGAAAGGGAGGTAATGACAGTGGCACGTAAAGTGCCCTCCGCCACACACCGTTTGGTGGCTTGCTGAGTATAAATGTAGATGTAGATGTAGATGTAGCACCAAGTGATCACACTACATCAGCGCATCACTATTTCATATTAAAAGGTCGAAAGCGAGGAGATCTAGTGTTAAAGCAAGAAGATATTTGTGCAAACGAAAAACTTTACTTTACCTTTCTTTGTTGAACCGGTACTGCACAAAAACAATAAAACATACACAACTTAACGCCGAGAGACAAAGAAATTAATACAAGGAATTTAATCACGTGTTATACCGCCACGAAAAGAATTTGTAACAACGTATTTTAATGTAGCTAATTTAAAATCAGGACCCTGTCTCTGTCTCCAAAACGGCACACACTCCACCTGACAACTTTGACATTTTCGCGCAGAAAGCTGGTTCTGGATGGTAGACAGCTCACTGGAATGGAAATTTTGTCACCAAATATGGAAATGAATGATGATACACAGTAATAATAATAATAGAAAGACCATTACTGCACATTACACACAGAACATGTAAGAACGAAAATAAGCTTCAAAACTGTGAATAAACTGAAATAAAAATCTGATAATATCAATTGAAGGAACAATTAACATTTAAGAACCATCCAACAAGTAACGTTGATGGTAAAGCACAATCACCCATATACACCAAGGGCGTTCAATATGTAACATTTTTCGCGACCAATTTCGGTTGAAAAATGTATTTCATATCGTGCATTGTGAAATATCTCCCCTTCAGTCCCTTTTGTTTCATGAAGTTCCGACAGGTGGCGCACTACATGTATCCTTCAAAGTAACGTCCGTAACGGCGGTGCGTTCCTAACAGAGAGCTGTCACTGAGTTTCTTTCGGCGGAAAACCAGAGCATCGCAAGCAATGTCCGTAGGCGCTTGCAGAACGTCGACGGAGACATGGCAGTGAACAAAAGCACCGTGAGTCGTTGGGCGAGGCGTCTGTCATCAAAGCAAAAGGGTCGCGCAAAGTTCCTCTATCTCTCCGCGCGCCGGCCGGCCATACACAGCTGTGACTCGTGCACTCAGGTAACGTGCGGACACTCTCATTCGACGTGATGCAAATGAACATCTACTTCTCCGTGACAACACGAAGCTTCTCACAAGTCTGTGCATTTGAGAGGAGCTCACAAAACTTGATTGTGCTGCTCTTTCTCATCCACCATACTGCCCGGATCGCTTACCTTCCGAGTTCCATCTGCTTGGCCAATGAAGGATGCAGTCTGCAGGAATCACTACACGGACTATGGGAATATCATTGAGGTGATTGGGCATTCAGGCCCTCCAAGTAAGGAAACCTGAGGTCGTCTAGAAATGTGCAGCCGAGTGTACCGATAGAGTGTCACAGCAGACTGTCCCCACCAGAGCTGGCTTCGAAGAATACATTCAAATGCCATCTCTGGCTGTTACTACAAAATTATAACAAAAACTTACGCCTGAATTTACTTACTTGCATGTGTCTGTAATTACACCCACATTAATTGAAAACAATTGACCATCCATGTTCGGGACAATCTAAGTTGATCCACTGTGGATACAAGGCAGCGACCTGTCAAAAATTTACCAAGAAAAATCGCCGAACAGCCGTATGTACAGAGAATTTCTTTTATTTAAGCAACCAGTTTCGGCGACTCATTAATGCCATCTCAAGGACCTATGCACTCCACTTCGTTTTTGGAGTGTTTACTTGGAAGACTTGAGCTGTTGTCAAGTCTCCGAAGTAAACACTCCAAAAACGAATTCACGGAATACAGATATTGATGGCTATAACTATGCAAGTATTGATATATCTGATTGTCAATACATGGAATGCATAGGCCCCTGAAGGTGGCATTTAAGAGACGCTGAAATTGGATGTGTAATTAAAATAATTTCTCAAAACATGCGGTTGTTAGGAAATCTTCTTTGGTAAATAATTGTTTTGGACAGGTTGCTGTGGACACATGTTGTGCTATCACTTATAATTAGGATGAGGATGAACACAGACAACACAGGTTCTCAGCATCATCATCTTGTCTGGCATGTCGAATAAAAGCACATGAAAGTAGATGAAAATACTCTGCTGTGTATTGTAAAAAGAAAATCACAAAATTATGTGAGAGGTGGATTGGCTAACGCCTTTCAACCTTTCGTGGTGCCAGGACAAAGAGTGAGGGAGAAACTGTCAGGTTGGTGCAGGAGTTCGTAGCGTTTTTCCGTAAATCTAATAAACAAAACGAACATACATAACAGAGGCTTCAGTCATAATATATTCTAATTCACTAGTGACCATAGTCTTCCAACGCTGGGGTAACTTCTCACTTCCTTTATTGTGGAAATGATGCTGTTTTGAGGTGAAGAACTCGTCTGGCCACATTTGGAGCCCATTTTCATCCGGAAGTAACTTCCTTGAAGGTTAGTTGATGGAGAGTGGAAAAGCTGAAATTCTGAGGAGCAAGATCAGATAAATAAAGTGCGCGCGGAATCATTCCTCAAACCAACTCCTATATAGCGTTCTTTGTCAGTCTACCAGAATGTGGACGGGTATTATAGTAGAGTAGAATCATTTCACGCAAACTTCCTAGTCGGTTTTCTTGGACTGCGTGTGCAAGACTTCTCAGTTATTGACATTAAATGTCAGGAGTGATCATTACACCTCGGGAAGCAATTCTTAGTACACCACACTGTCAGTGTTCCACCAGATGCGCCACATTATATTTTGATTGGGCCCAACCATTCTTTCCTTTTCCTTATGTTAGAATCAAGACGCGTTACTCGTCTCCAGTAACGACACAGGATAGAAATGGTCGATGTTATTCATGAGCCAGTTGACGAAGAGCAAGCAGAGATGCATAGTCATGTATGGCCACGCGCTGATTTTTGTGATTTTGGATTAGAGCATGCGGTGCCCATACGCCCGACTTTTGAACCTTCCAACCTTCCCCATTGCATGCAAATGTCGCACGATGGTGAAACGATCACAGTTCATCACATTTTACAGTTTCTGAGTACACTGACATGGTTCATTGTGGATTAATGCATTTAAATGATCTTCATCAAATCCCGAAGGTCTTCCTCGACGTGGTGAGTCACTACTGTCGAAACGATCCTATTTAAAAGGAGAAAACTATTTTCTTCTCGGTAGCTTCCGTTGCTGCCACCCCTCTATTGAACTCAGACGGAAGAATATGTCGGCAATGTTCCGATTTCTCCACTTGGCACTCCATTCTCTAGCATCCACAATGCCACTCACTATCTCAAAATGATAAAATAACATCATGTAAGCTCAAATAGCAATAGTGAACAACAAGTAAAACATGACAATTGACAAATAACTCATAGCAACCGGAATACGACGATGCAAAACAAAAACGCTACCAAGTTAATGCACAAAGCTGTTAGTATCGATACGCAACGGTGTGTCTACAACCGAAATTTGAATGTAACGGCTCAGAACTTTACTGATTTACGCCATCTTGTAATTATTTTTCCTTGATCGGTGTGCATGAAAAATGATTCTGTCCGCCTCCCACTCAATGGTCCAGTAGCTAGGCAACTCACCAGTGACTTTCAATAGCTGGGGAAATTTGATATTTATGATTAAATTGGCCAATAAATTTTACTGACTTCGCAGTTAGTTGAGCAATAGGACTGTGACTGTTATAGTAGAAATCATTATTATACGTGTTCTTTGAATCCATTGTTGGAAACATAATTATTGCTGCGGAACTGGACTGCATAGCTGCTGAGGCGCCTCCACTTGTGTTTGACTACATAGGAATGTCTCAGAGTTACAGGTGTACGAAGTTTAGTGGTGATGCATCCAGCTGTTGCTACGTCCAGATCAGCATGGCCCGATGACTTAGGAACGTCTGCGTACTCAGGTAGCTGGTGATGCTGGCGCAGCTGCAGTGTAATGCGACACATCCGTACGGGCGTATGCAAATATGACTGGATGGAATTGGGTACAGTGAGAGGCGCCAGAGCCATCTGGGTAACAGTCTTGAACCTGCATCCCGCAGGTCATGTCTGACATGATGAACGCCTAGTGGCTTCGAGGGCCCCCTGGGAAGCGGCCCTGTGAGGACGACTATTAAATAGTAGCTGCTTCACAGTAGAGGCCATGCTACAGCAGACGCCAACTTGATGACCCGCCAATTAGCTTACCAACCTTGATGGACGGCCAGTATCTATATCGACCAAAGCGAGTTCCATGTGATGTTGCTGCCACAGACATCGTGGACGCTACTTGCCGAAGTGTTCCTGGTTTCGGTAGATCTGCAACTGCATCTACATGGCTACTCTGCGAGTCACACTTAAGTGCCTGGCAGAGGATTTATCAAACCACCTTCACAAAAATTCTCTCTTATTCCAACATCGAACAGCACGCGGAATAAACGAATGATAATGTCTTCTCGTGCGTGTTCTGATTTCCCTTGTTTTATTACGATGGTCTTTTCTCCATATCCAGGTGGGCCTCAGCAAAATATTTTCACTTTCGGAGGATGGCCTTGGTGGTTGAAAAAGATCCCGCCGCAAACAGAAACACCTTTGTTTTAATGATGTCCATCCCAAATCATGTATCAAGTCCGTGACACTCGCTCTCCTATTTCTCGATAATACAAAATGTGGTGCCATTCTTTGAACATTCTCGATATAGCCTACTCCGTTAATCTTCTCTAGTAAGGATCCCACACAACGCAGCACTACTCATAAAGAGAACTGAAAAGCGTAGTGCACGCAGTCTCTTAAGTAGTGGCATATTCTAAGTTCTCCGCCGAAAGAAGCAGTCTTTGGTTCGCCTTTCGGACAACATTCTCTATGTGCTCTTCCCAATTTAAGTAGTTCGTAATTGTGTTTCCTAGGGATTTAGTTGGATTTATTGCCCTTAGACTTGATTGCTCTATCATGTAACTGAAGTTTATCGGATTCCTTTTAGCACTCATGTGGATGATACCACATTTATCATTATTTTGAGTCAATTGCCAATTTTCACACCATTCAGATATCTTTTCTACTGCAATTTGTTTTGATCTTCTGATGACTTCACTAGGCCATAGACGGCAGCATCATCTATAAACAGCTCAAAACGGCTTATCAGATTGTCTCCTAAGTCGTTTCTATAGATACGAAAAAGCAGAGGGCCTGCAACACTATCATGGGGAACGCCAGAAGTCACTACCGTATCATTCGCTAACTTCGCATCAGTTACTACGGACTGTGACCCCCCTCTGACAGGAAATCACCAATCCAGTCGCAGAACAGAGACGGTTTTCCATCAGCACGCAATTTTACTACAAGACGCTTGTGACGGACGATGTCAAAAGCCTTCTGGAAATCACGAAAATCGGTATGAATTTGCCATCCCCTGTCGGTAGCACTAATTACTTCGTGAGAATAAAGAGCTAGTTGTGTTCCTC
This sequence comes from Schistocerca gregaria, assembly GCF_023897955.1. NCBI lineage: Eukaryota > Metazoa > Arthropoda > Insecta > Orthoptera > Acrididae > Schistocerca > Schistocerca gregaria. The sequence continues at coordinate 925,836,445 of NC_064921.1, read as the reverse complement.
AAGAAAAATGTTTTCTAAATCAGTGATGGCACTCCTCTTCGAGGTAATCCATAATGTTAGAACACCATATATGTTCTAAAATCCTCCTGCTTATCGGCGTTAACCCTTTAACTGCTCTGGACGTGTTAACGCGAGCCTGTAATTTAGTGTATTACTCTTATTGCCTTTCTTCACTGTTGGTGTGACCTGTGCAGCCTTTCAGTCTTTGGGTACAGATCTTTCGTCGAGCGAGCGGTTGTGTATAATTGTTAAGTATGGAGTTAGTATACCAGCGTACAGCATAACCAACTGGTCAACGACCGACAGGCGGCTGTGGCGCATAACCAGTTGCCGTAGCGCAGTGGCGCGCCTGCAAGTTACTGTAAGTAGCTGCAGGCAGCACTTTTCCGTTAGTCTCGCGCAATTAAACTTTTCCCCTCTTCGAAGAGTTGGGCCCTAAGAACTGCTTGATACGACAAAGGCTAGCGAAAACATTGACATACATTTGAAACCTTCCCACATTGCATGGGTCCGTTCACTGGCTGGCCCTGAAAACTAGCGCTGGTGATAAACATACCGGGATAGCTAGTATGTTTATCACACTTCAACTTGAGTCCAAGTTTAAGTGCCCTTTTGTAATAAGTCACTCGCAGCACACTGCGGCACTCTGCAGGATACCTCATCCAAAATACCGTGATACACTTTGAATCCATGACTTTGAATTTTTCAGACAACACGAGTGCCAAATCATCTCGCAGAGATAGGGTTTTCGAGAGTCTGTGCGGCTCTCTTCCACTTATCAAACATCGCAGAATTATGTACTCTTTCTCTTCATTGTATTATTCCCCTTGGTATCATCAACGTACCATTCAGGCTCACAATACTATTCCCCACGTTCCACATTATCATAATGGCTATTAAACCTTGTTACTATGCTTGAAAGAAGCTCAGATGTTCGGCAAAAAGAACTAAGAAAGTAAGACAGATAATTTGCAAAAAAGAATTCATGATAAACTGCAGCCTCGCTTTAGATCGTTGCGTATGGAAAACTATCGTTTAAATACACTACCGGGCAAAATTAATACACCTGGATAGAACTTGTCAAATTTGACCAGATGATGGCGTATGCCAGTCGGGGCATAGTAGATGTACTGGTATTGGTTTCAAAGTCAAATGGTTCAAATTGCTCTGAGCACTATGGGACTTAACTACTGAGGTCATCAGTCTCCCAGAACTTAGAACTACTTAAACCTAACTAACCTAAGGACATCACACACATCCAAGCCCTAGGCAGAATTCGAACCTGCAACCGTAGCGGTCGGGCGGTCCCAGACTGTGGCGCCTAGAACCACTCGGCCGCTCCGGCCAGATCCTCCAACAGATACAGCAGTGGCAAAGCTACCAGACGGTCATCTGTGTCTACTCCTAGATAGGGAATGCTCACAGCCAGGAGGCGCAGTTTGGTGCAAACGTATGAAGCAAGCAGGCAACCATGCCATAGTGACGCACTCGTGCTTCCAACAGCCAAGTGGGCGAGTATGAAGTGGGTCAAACTGAGGCCTTACGAGTGGCGGGATGGTCCTTTCGGGAAATTTCCACACAAATTGGGCGTATTGTGTCAGTTGTGCAACGATGCTAGTATCAGTGGCCTCGTGAACATTCCCACACTTGTACATGAGGTTCTGGACATCTACGCAACACAGACGCCCGCCAGGATCGTCGTTTTTTAAGGGCAGCAGTGGCAGATCTTACAGGTACCACGGCACAGATAAGAGGGCTTGTCAACCCAGACGTTTCAACACGAACTTTTGCGATGCGGTTATTAGCAGAGGGAAAAGGGCGACGCAAACCTCTAGCCCGTCTTTCACTCACGCAACAACATCTACGAGCACGGCTTGATTGGTACCATCGCAGAATCACTTGAAAGCTAGAATGATATGCCGTGGCCTTCAGCGATGAAAGAAGATTCTGCCACCACGCAGGTGATGTTCGGTTGCACGTACGACATAGACTTGCTGAGCGCTGTCTCGTACAATGTATTCGTCCAAGACACTGGCCCCACCCCAGTGTTTATGCTCTGGGATGCGATAAGCTGCCACTATCTTTCAGCCTTAGTATTTCTGGAGGGGATCCTAACCAGCGCTCGGTGCGTTCAGAATGCTGTTAGATTCGTTCTTTTGCCGTTCTGGCAAGAGGAAGATGATGCGTTGTTCCAACAGGATAATGATTGCCCACACACTGCCCGTGACACTCAACATGCTCTGAGAGAAGTGCAGCGATTTCCCTGGCCAGGAAAATCTCCCGACTTGTCTCCAGTCGAGTATACGTGGGTGTGATGGGACGAGAAGTGACTCGTGCAACTGGTCAGGCAACAATTCTTACAGAACTACGTGAACAGGTCGAGAAGGCGAGACATAACGCATCCCAGAACAGTTTCGCCAGCTGTACAATCGACTGGACGCCAGAGTCAACGTCTGCATTGACACCTGTGGAGGCTACACAACCTAGTGTGGGTATTTGAGCATGGATTGACATCCGGTACCTCACAATGCTTGTGCTACTGATCTGTAAATGTAATCATTTCATGAACTCCATATGGACTGTTGCAACTATAAATCTTGAGTGGATTGCAAACCTTTAAACGGATGTATTATTTCTTTCGGCAGTGTATACACTGACGTATTTGTTTAATCGCAGGCGCTCTAACAGCTACAAGCGAAGCCCCTTAATTCAATTCCACTTACTGAATACTATTTTCTCCTTGTTATATTTGCCTCAACCATGATATCTTCTCCCTTAATGAGCCCCACTGTTCCTCACACTGAGATTCTCTGCTATCATGTCGACCGAACTTCGAGGGACGAGGCACGTTATAACGAAGACGTCACGTCCAGTGACCCATGTTGTATTCGGGGTATCTCAGCACCTTGCTACACTGCAGCATGCTTAGTCAACTGAATAGTTGTAACCGACTCTCCAGAAGGACTAGTAATGTATTCTGAAACAAAGATCAGTATAAGTGGACGGCCTCCATTTTCTGCGGCAGCGACGGTTATTTTCTGGCACCCAACATAGAAGGCATAATGGGAAGGGGCGGGGGGACTAAAGCGATTTAACAAAACCAACAACATTTGACTACGATAGAAGCAACTTGCTACTGTAATCTATTTAAAAAATTTCGAAGTTCCAACCTATGATTTCGATTTTATTACTCTTCAAAAATTTGTTACTTTAAAGTAAATTTCAGTTCTTTAACGAATTAGATAATTTGAAAAAGAAACTCTACAGCTTGAAGGCAAATAATTACAAGGTCGCCAAACAGTAGTCATTACTTAAATCTCTGTTGATCCGTTGTGGACGCAGAACAGCGGCTGGTCAGATATTTACCAAGGAAAATCGCCGAAATCGTACGTTTTGAGACGATATTTTATTATAGTTTGACAACCAGTTTCAGTGTTTCAATATGTCATCTACATGCCTGTACATGAAGTGCATATATGGCCTGAAGATGGCTTACTGAAATGACGAAACTGGTTCTCAAAATAAAATATATCTTAAAACGTGCTGCTGTTTGGCCATTTTCCTTGGCAAAATATTACTTAAACATTCTTAGGCTTTGAAATTTCAACAAGCAGGATAATTAATAATAAATCACGACATTACTGATCTTATATACATGTTACTCATCAATGTTGACCACGATGACACACGCAAGACACCATCATTACGTAGCACCCTCGTTACTAAACATTGTAAACAGAACAACTGTATCAACCAGACGAATGACAGCCACCTTCTGCCTATCATGTTTACCAATATGACCCGCTAGTACACTCAGCCACAGCGTAAGAGCACTACTTGTACTGGGTAGCACACCTTACGAAATACCCACTAGCCTTGGCATTAGTTATGATTTAATTTATGCAGGTAGTAACCTGCATAGCCCAAGATGGATAAAACCGCGCTATGTAATGTTTAATAAGTGATCAGGAGATAGTCCCATTCGCCACCCAGATCTTACAAGTAGTTAACCTTGGATTAGAATTACCGAGCTCACTCCACGTAATTGAATGTCACCTAGCCACTTGTAGCATACGCTAAAGAACAGCAGCTGGCGCTTTGTCACTTGTAACCAAGTCAACAACCTTGTTTGCGGCTACTTGCGTCGTCGCCAGCACTGAAAATATAAACCAACGTTGGACACACCTACAAGGCAGTCTCTCCACAATAACAGCCAGCACAACATCCTGCTTAGAGATATCTTACCAATTTCAATCACGGGTCAGCAAACCTAACGACGATCATAGAACATGGGCGCAACAGATTAAAATACTCATCGTTCAACAAGCAGAGTACTACAAGCGAGTCGTACCGAGAGCCAACTAGGGCGGCTATAAGTAAAGCTATTAACGCAGCATAGCAGCGACTGCATCGTAGTCTTGTTACCAAAACGACTGCGAAATACGATGAAATTTTTTACCCCCATCTTTCAGAACAAGAATATGCAAGCTTGTAGCGGAAAGGAACCGACGCACACATTCAACACAATTAACGCTTAAACGAGGAATTGCCCTGTGCAGAAACCTCCTCAGCACGACAACCATAAATTTAACTGACCACACCGGGTGTCTGACCCTGAGCAAGCATCACCCACACAGCCAGAGTCTCGCGTCAGCTCGCAATTCAACGATGTAATGAGAGCAGTAGCAACGTACGCTGGCAACAGCCAAGATGTAGGACAAGCAACTGAAAACCACACTCATCCTTCCACTCGCTGCTCGTTCAGTTCATCAAACAAGCCACTGCAACGCTCAACTGTTTACGTTGTTCTACAACATCAGGAATCTAACCATCAATGCAACGATCGAACTGAAAGGACTTACCGGTTCAACGAAGTCGCCTCTGGCAGGCACAACCTCATGCTGTCCACCGTCCTTCGGAAGTTTCAACCCCTCGGAAAAAAGGAACTAAAGGATGAACGCAGGCTTTGCAAGAATAGTCTGTGTTTTTACGTCAGTTAACTTTGTCTAGTTTTTTCCAGTGAACAGCTTCAATCGCTGGAATGTGATACTGAATAGTTACCAAACTACACATTTAAGGATCTTAGGCAGCTGTAAACTCCTTTACTGACTTACAAACTGTAATGTAGGTCTGGTAGATTCATGTAATTGCGCAGAATTGCCTTACGATTCAAATTGTTCAAATTGATTTAATCATTATGGGATTTAACATCTGAGGAGGTCATCAGTCCCCTAGACTTAGACCTACTTGAATCTAACTAACCTAAGGACATCACACAAATCTATGCCTGAGGCAGGATTCGAACCTGCGACCGTAGCAGCAGCGCTGTTCCGGACTGAAGAGCCTAGAACCCCTCTGTCACAGCGGCCGGCGTGCCTTACGGCATCAGGAGCGCTAACGTAAACGTCTGCGGCTCGCTTATGACTAAACTGTGCTGCTGATGTCGCTCATCCGGGAGCTACCGCATTACAATCGTGCAAGCTCATCCATGATCTGATCAGATTATACGTCGTCCGTTTGGTTCGCAGGTTCGTGAGAGAATTGATCGCAAGTGAAGCGCAGGACACTCACCCACGAAATCCAAGACGACAATTGCCCCGTCAGTGGAGAATTTCAGAAAGAATAATACCTAGGTGTATTATGGGTAGGCTGTTATGATCTGGGTGGTCAGAATTCATGGGAATGGTTGTCGCATTTAAGGCCGAGTCGTGCATGACGCCAGAATGTTGATGCTCGATGTGGTGCACGGTGCGACTGTAGACATGTTATCTGAGCAGAACGGTGTGATGTGAACGTTACTGCTCTTCGCCAGTTGACAAACTTTGAACATGCGATGATAATTTGTAGAAAATGCATGAGACGTTGCATATCGGAGAATACACAAGAATCAGGGTTGCAACGTAAACACTGTCTATGGGCGATCTTCAGTATAGCAGAAACATTACAACAGAGGCAATTTTTCCGCACGTCCAGGCAGCCGCAAGTGATGACTGGAGGTGTATCAAGATCGAACATCACGTAACTTTCTCGGAGCTATAGGCAGCGATCGACGGCCTACTATGAGTGACTTTGTCGCCGATTTTTATGTTAGGCTTCAGGAATCCGTTTCTATCATCAATACATAGAGACGGATGCACAACGAAGGCTTCAGCATTCGATGACCGAACTGTGCCCCTTCGCTGACAGTTCTATACGGATCTCAATGGCCGGTTTGGACCCGCGAATATCGTGACTAGACCATGGAACAACAATGACATGGTCAGATGTTGTGTCCAGCTTAGGGTGTGGTGTAGGCTACATGTGACAGCATGTCAACAAGGTTGTGTAGACACCGGAGATGGAGCAGCTGAGGTCAAGGTTGTTTTCACATTGCCACAAGTAAGTGCCACTGTCTGGCTCAGGGACCAACAATAGGTGTACATTATGTGGACATTGTTGTAGTCCATCAGCATCGCCTTCGAACATTAGAGATGGATATGCCGTGTTTCATCTGCACCCTGTGATATGTCACCGCTCTGTAGTTGTACCCAGGTGACTGAACTTACTAGTGAGTTATTGACCCCTCATCACCAAATCTTAACATAATGAAGCATTTATGGGATGCTGTCGAAACATGTGTATGCTAGATGAACTCAACACCAACTGTAGGTAGCACTGGAAGGTGTGTGAATCAGTATCTGTTCAAATGGTTGAAATGGATATGAGAACTATGGGACTTAAGTTCTGAGGTCATCAGTCCCCTAGAACATAGAAGTACTTAAACCTAACTAACCTAAGGACACCACACACATCCATGAACGAGACAGGATTCGAACCTGCGATCATAGGGACGCGTGGTTCCAGACTGTAGCGCCTAGAACCGCTCCGCCACCCCGGCCGGTGGTCAGTATCTGTCCTGAATGCTTCCAACACATCGTAGAATCAATGCCTCGACTTGTTACTGTAGTTTTGAGGTCGTGTTGAGGTGCGACTGGCATTAACAACCTCCCCTACTGTCGTGTTCGTCTTTCGTTCTTTTAACACTGCCACTTAATTTGTGCAGGTCTTATCCCGTTTTGCATTCCACAAACAGACGTTAAACGTAGGCTGTGGATAGCTTTGCTGGTTTCTATGGGCTTGCCATTGCTTAGGTAACAGGCTTTCATCGACAGTGAAATCTATGTTCTCTTGTGGTCAGTGGATCTGGGGAGTCAGAAACAGGAGTTGGTAAGCTCTGTTGGCTCGGGGGCCGCCTTTTAAGCTCTTACAAAAACGATGAAAGGAAAACATTTTTGCTGCAAGGCTCAACACTATTACCTATTGTACTTGACGCCTAGGGAAGTCACTGCTTCGACGAGTTGAGTCTTTTACAAGTTCGAAAGGAAGTACTTTCTGGTACTAGGTATCTTGTAAGCCACCAACTCGGTTTAGAATAAATCTGCCTACCACTTTACCCAGTTGTTCCTGACTCCTAATAATAAATGTAAAGAGTCGGGGTATGAACTAGATCTACATAAAAGCTGGAACCCTTCTTAAAGCTGGTGTAGAACGCTGGTTTCCTCATCAAAATTCATTCGACCACTGCACAGAAGCCTGGAATCTCTATATTTAAAAGGAAACGTACTGACTGAGTGTCTCGCTATTGCTCAGCCCAAAATGCTATGAATAGAACTTGAAACTTGGCGAGGGTGTTCATGACCTACCGCAGGCATCGTTTAAGGGGGTTTCTCGAAAGTCCTTCCCCAAGAGAATGAAGTAAGGGACGGAAGTATTCTTTAAAAATATCTTGGTACTAAGGGTAATTTTGAAACTAGACTACGAAAATTGGTGTTTGGTTTCTCTGTCAGATATAAAAATATACCTACTTTAGCATTTGAGAAATTCAACCCCTGTGGGGGTGAAATAGTGGCCGAAAGCCTTTTGTGTTCTTAAATAAATAATTTTTAAAGAACTACTAAAGTATTTTTTAAGTTAGATCCACGAGAATTGTTATTTGACTGCTCGGTTAGAAATCATAAAATACATGTTTCAGTGTTTGTGAAAATTCACCTTCTAAGGGGGAGAAATACAGGATGAAAGCTTTTATGTAAATATCTTTGATGCCAAATCTGTGAAAACTGGTATTTGACTTCTCGGTTAGAAAGAACGAGGTATGTCTTGGGGGATGAAAGTTAGTATAGAAATATCACCACAAGAATTCAAAATGCAGGATTAACTAACTGCAGCTACCAGAACAGCTTTTTGGCCAGGAATACATTCAAAAGAGAACACGCTTCTGTGGCCTTAATTAGCATGAAAAGTCTAGGAGGTGTTGTAATTTGTGAACAAAATCAAAGAAACCTATTTAACGGTCACTACAAGAAATTTTCAATAGCCCTAATATATGTTTACAAAATTATATTTTATGTAATTGCTACGCAGACGCGGGCGCTAAGCTGGTATTATAATAAACGTGACACATCCAGCTATGACAGTTTGCACTGAACAGTGTGTGTGGTGGTGTTGCAGCGTGGCTGGGCGCGCTGAGCGCGGCCATGTCGCTGCTGGCAGCGCCCCTGGCGGTGGCGCTGTGCAGGCGCAAGTGGACGCGCCTCTCCGCCGTGCTGGCCGGGCTCGTCATGGCGCTCGGTTGCCTCTTCGCTTCCTTCGCCATGCAACTGCACCAGCTCCTGGTCAGGTGGGTTGCCTCCATCACCTATAAGTGATCCTGCTCAGAATGCATGATCCACAAATACAAGTCGCGACGTGGATATGTTACGAGGTAATTAATTTGCATATCTGTTTGTGGCGTTCGCTGGGTTATTCAGTGGTTTGGTATTTAAATAATTTGTGAATGAAAATGATAACCTTATTTTATTACATTGAGTAATTACTAAATAAATTTTCTAACTGCTAAAGAATTGGTCAAGTTGCTAAAGAACTCCAAGTTAACATTGTTTTGAAGTGTTGTCTAAATGTTGTGTGTGTCACTGAATCACAGTTCATACTACAGATTCTGTACAACTATGGATTATGATGGAAACAGTTATCTTCAGCAAAATGATCATTAAAACCACCGAATATCAGCCGCGCACCACACTGACGTGTGTTACCTGAAACAATATTCTTCGCAACTCGTGCGTAATTAATTTCGGCTCCATACATCAGCTAGAAAAGTTTGTTATAACGTTCATGCTATGAGCACTGTTTTTTAAGAAGCAATCTGATTGGAATCATTTTCATTGAGTTAAGTTCGGGACCACCGGTGCCCATTTATTTTTACACATTTGTATTACGTTCAGCATTTATGTCTGCAGAGTTGAATTTGCCGCTGAGACAATTGTTAAAATGTCGGCAGACAATTGATGGAGACTTTCTATCGTTAGACCAAATAAGTATTTTAACTGCTTATTAAACTTTACAAAAACTCTACATTCTTATTGTGCACTATGTAGACTTCGTCAAGCAAACATTTGGTTTGTTTGTAAGGAAAACGCAGACAAAAACGCGATACAAATCGCTGTCTTCAATGGCTGCGCTCATTGCAGCGGAAAGAAATAATTAACACAGATAATGCTTACTGAGAGAGGAATTAAAGTTACAAATAATTATTCACTCTTACTTATAATAATAATGAACTCTGTTTTCAATTAATAATTAACAAATAATTACAATTTCTTAACAGACCTCAGTTTGATAGGCGTCTTGCGTGCTGAACTTACAAAAGCCGTCCAACAAAAGGTAAAAACAAAGGAAGACAAACGCGGGTCATAAAAGGAATTTACAATTATCATTGTCTTTGTATGATACACATCGATATGTCTAATTACATCATAGAATATTATATAAATAATTAATATTTATAAGTTTTCATTGTTTTTTCATACATCGAATACATAGTGTTTATAACCGTTAGAGGCATAATTTTCTCTCGTCCCACTGTAGCCAAAAATTTATCACGTAGATGTTACATGTTGTTAGCATCCTGTAGTGGTGCAGTCTTGGTGGATACATTAGCATAGAAGGCACCATTACATTAGGATGGTAGCCTAGCCGCATACTGCAGAAGTGGACACAAGTAGGAAAAATGTTACTGTTGTCGCTCGTGCAAGCAAAGGTAACGTAACGATTCTATTCAGCGAACATAATATGAGAATTAATGCTTGTCGGTGTGTGACGTGACAGGTAAGTTATCACTACCCTCCTCAGTTGACATTGCAGCAGACAATCAACATGTAAATACACCAGTGTAACAAAACCGCATAAGCACATACTTAATAGCCGGTCGGGTTGGCAGAGCGGTTCTAGGAGATGCAGTCTGTAATCCCGCGACCGCTACGGTCGCAGGTTCGAATCCTGTCTCGGGCATGGATGTGTGTGATGCCCATAGGTTGATTAGGTTTAAGTAGTTCTAAGTTCTAGAGGACTGATGACCTCAGAAGTTAAATCCCATACTGCTCAGAGCCATTTGAACCACATAAGTCATAGTATGTTGGTCCGTCTTCGGAACATAATACAGCAGCGAATCTGCGTGTCATAGCTTCGTCAATCTTTGGTACGTCTCGGGAGATACGTGGCACCAGCTGTGTTCGATAGGTCAGGCAACTCCTATAAATTATGCGCATGGAGCTGGTGGCCGATATCGTCCTTGATGCGCTCCATGAGGTCCAAATGAGGCTAATTTGATAGCCAAGGCATCGACGAGAATGCCCAATCGTATTTCTGAAAGGGCTCTAGCGCGATTCTGGCCCAGTGACACTGTCAGTCATCCTGCTGGGACATCCCATCAGCAGCAGGGAAGACATCAAGCGTTAATGGATGCAGGTGGTCCGCAATAATGTTCATGTAGCCTGCAGCCTCATGGTTCCTTCGATTATTCTACACGTCCCACTGACGCCCAGATGACTGTTTCCCAAAGTATAGTACTGCCCCATGTTTCTAACACTAGCTCGCCTGTACCATGGCGTACTCAGATACGATAATCGAAATGGTGAATCAAGAAACGTGATTAATGCAACCTTGAGTTGTCTGAATGGGAGCCCATGCACAACAGTTTGCTCTGCATAGTGTGCTCCCAAATACTTGTACCTGCACCAGCGTTGTACACTTATACCGACGCCTCTTCTTTAGTCTTTTCCTTCTTATTGTTTATCTGTGCTTCTTAAGATCTCATGTGAAGAGACACGATACATCAAGTTCCATAGTGGTGTACGACAATCAATGAAGTTACAGAACAGTTAATAATTTAACTTTTGAAACTGCCTGTTTATTGGCATTTATTGAAAGAAAAACACTCTCATACTCTCATGTGGTCAGTAAATTCCTGCAACATTTTGTGTGTATAATGGGCCTTACTACGCCGCAAATCGTTCTAATGAAACTGCTTTACAGTGTTGCTAGGCAACGAAATCAACAAGGTGATACGTGTCTCAATTAAGACAGGACCTCGAAATTTTTAGTAAACTTTCGGGTAATTTTTTTGTCAAAATCAGCACTTGTCTCAAAACTAATTTCTAACTTCTTGCATTAACGCCAAACTATTGTACACGATTTACTGGACAGCTCGATCACGCACTAGCGTGTAACTTATTTCAAATCGAGCGCGCAGGTTTCAGTTTTCCCTAACGGGCTAAACGACGCTTTTGTAATATCATGATGTGTCTGTTTCACGTAAAGTTTAAATGAAACTGCATTTACTCTCCATTCGGGTCAAGATCTCAAAATAAAATTCACTACGTAGCTCAGCGAACTGCACACGCTTCCTTTGGGCACTCGTCTTAGAGTAAACGCCGCACATAAATTCACACTTTTTTATGAATACAAAACACTTTTACATTAAACAAATAAATTATGGGGTGTAATTAGTAACTAAACATTTCCGATTCTGAATAAACTTCAAGAACTTGTATTTCATAATCAATAAAATTTTATTGCCTGTGAGAAGTTATTAGTTTGCTAAAACGGATTCATATAACAGTCAACTTGTGTCTGGATGATGACGTCACGAATCGACACTTGCTTGGAATGAACAAAATACATGTACTGATAAATACTGTACCTTGAGTAAGTTACTGATTTTTATAACAAATTTGGTGTCCCTTGTATCGCTACACACTGTCATCAGATCTTCCACAAATCACTGTCCATCCTGGTTTACGGAGCGACCTCCACGTTCTTTGATGAGGCGTGCACGCCCAACACCTTGTCGCCTACTCGTGGCTTCACCGGTCAACCACTTTTCCATAGAACGTCACGATAGTAGCGCGCCAACGGCAGAGCGCTGCGCAGTTTCCGAGATGGAGGTCCCCAGGGGCTGGGCCGTGACAATTTTCCCTTTCTTAACGTCGCTTATGTGGGTGAATATCTCCATTCGGTGCCTTATCGTCTCTGGAATGCATCGTAATCCCTCTCCGCTTCGCTTATACGCTTTCCTTCCTGCATGACGTGCTCGTAATGCTATGAGGCGGCATTCGCTCTTGCGGTGGGCTGTGGGCGGAATGATTTGGCTCAACTGCATCTACATCTACATCTGCATCACACCCCGCACTAACTGATCACTCCTATTCTGTTTCAGTTGCGAATGACGCGTGGGAAGAATGATAGTCTGTAAGCCTATACACTAGTTCTAATTTCTCGAAATCTCTCTTCGTGTTCACTATTCGACATTATGTTGGGAAAGTAGTATATTGTCCGTCTCTTCATGAAAACTGCTCTCTCGAAATGCCGGTAGCAAACGTCTCCATGATGCACTACGCCTCTCTTGTAACGTCTGCCTTAGGAGTTTGTTGATCATCTCGGCAACGCTCTAATGCCGACTAATAGATCCCGTGACAGAACGCGGCGCTATTCGTTGGATCTTCTCTATCTCTTCTATCAGTCATATCTGGCAAGGGGATCCCATATTGTTGAACAGTACTCAAGAGTCGGTTCACGAAGGGCTTTACATGCCGCTTCCTCCGAGAATGAGTTAATTTCCTTACGAGTCTTCCTATGAATCTCTCTGTCATCTGCTTCTCCTATTATTTGTTTTGTGTGATCACTCCACTTATGGTCCCTCTGAATAGACACTTCCAGTTGTTTTACGATAGATACTGTCTCCAACAGTTTATCATTAGTAGTGTAACGGCTTTCTTTTCTTACGTGTGCGCAATATATAGCATTGTTTACGCGCAGGGTCAACTGCCAGAGCATACACCATTCATCAATCCTTTGCAGGTCATTCTGCAAATCCATACTGTCTTCTGCCGTTGCTACTTTGTTACAGACGACTGCACCATCTGCGAATGGCCTTAAAGGGCTTTCTACTAGGTCTTTGATATACATTGTAAACAATAATTGCCCTATCTGGGCCTATCGCACTTCTTTGAGGTACTCCGGAAATTACCTTTGTATTTTTCTATTTTGTTCCCTTAAGAGCTACGTGATCAGTTCCATCTGCAAGGAAGTCATGAATACAGCCCGATACTCGAAAAGCTAGCAAATTTTTCACTAAACGGCTCTGCGGGACGGTGTCAAATGCCTTCCTGAAATCGAGGAACACGGTATCAACTTGAGCGCCGTTGCCTACATCGCTGTGGATCGCATAGAGGAATAGAGCGAGCTGGGTTTCGCAAAATGTCTTTTCGGAATCCATGTTGACTTTTGTAGAGATTATTTTCGTACTCCAAATCAGTGTGTGTGTATGTATGTGTGTGTGGGGTGTGTGTGTGTGTGTGTGTGTGTGTGTGTGTGTGTGTGTGTTAGTTCCTCTGCATGTGTGTGTGTGGGGAGGGGGGGACTATAAATTATTCACTGCCATTTGTAAAGCACACAGATAAGTTTAAATTATTAATCACTGCCGTTCAAACCGTTTCATAGCTATAGCAATAAAAGAAGAATCTGAAGAACACATTTGCTATTTCGGCGTACCTGACACCGTGTGTCATCAGTTTTTCCTCGGAGGTTCCTGGCGTAGTTTTAAGATTTTCGTATGCTGTACGTATCATCATGCCCTGTCTAATCCCACTGATGTTTAGCGAGGCAGAGTATTGAAATGTTCACAGAGAAACAAGTTTGTACAGTTCATGCCAAACAAGGTGACCTTCTAGTAAGTAACAGTCACAATATGTTCCATATTTCACAAAAATTTTAGATAAGACTTTTGATCACACAATTTTGTCCTCAATTTATTACTGCATGCACCTTCTCTAACAATGCATTTTCCAGATTTTGATGTCAAGCCCTATTCAGGCATGGTGGTAGGAGGACTGCCATTGACAAAGATTCATTTCTCTCTACTTGCCTACATCTGATTTTATTGTTGTAAAATGTAAAGGCAGCCTTGCTATCTGCTTCACAAGATAGCAGATGATATACACTCCTGGAAATGGAAAAACGAACACATTGACACCGGTGTGTCAGACCCACCATACTTGCTCCGGACACTGCGAGAGGGCTGTACAAGCAATGATCACACGCACGGCACAGCGGACACACCAGGAACCGCGGTGTTGGCCGTCGAATGGCGCTAGCTGCGCAGCATTTGTGCACCGCCGCCGTCAGTGTCAGCCAGTTTGCCGTGGCATACGGAGCTCCATCGCAGTCTTTAACACTGGTAGCATGCCGCAACAGCGTGGACGTGAACCGTATGTGCAGTTGACGGACTTCAAGCGAGGGCGTGTAGTGGGCATGCGGGAGGCCGGTCGGACGTACCGCCGAATTGCTCAACACGTGGTGCGTGAGGTCTCCACAGTACATCGATGTTGTCGCCAGTGGTCGGCGGAAGGTGCACGTGCCCGTCGACTTGGGACCAGACCGCAGCGACGCACGGATGCACCCCAAGACCGTAGGATCCTACGCAGTGCCGCAGGGGACCGCACCGCCACTTCCCAGCAAATTAGGGACACTGTTGCTCCTGGGGTATCGGCGAGGACCATTCGCAACCGTCTCCATGAAGCTGGGCTACGGTCCCGCACACCGTTACGCCGTCTTCCGCTCACGCCCCAACATCGTGCAGCCCGCCTCCAGTGGTGTCGCGACAGGCGTGAATGGAGGGACGAATGGAGACGTGTCATCTTCAGCGATGAGAGTCGCTTCTGCCTTGGTGCCAATGATGGTCGTATGCGTGTTTAGCGCCGTGCAGGTGAGCGCCACAATCAGGACTGCATACGACCGAGGCACACAGGGCCAACAGCCGGCATCATGGTGTGGGGAGCGATCTCCTACACTGGCCGTACACCTCTGGTGATCGTCGAGGGGACACTGAACAGTGCACGGTACATCGAAACCGTCTTCGAACCCATCGTTCTACCATTCCTAGACCAGCATGGGAACTTGCTGTTCCAACAGGACAATGGACGTCCGCATGTATCCCGTGCCACCCAACGTGCTCTAGAAGGTGTAAGTCAACTACCCTGGCCAGCAAGATCTCCGGATCTGCCCCAATTGAGCATGTTTGGGACTGGATGAAGCGTCGTCTCACGCGGTCTGCACGTCCAGCACGAACGCTGGTCCAACTGAGGCGCCAGGTGGAAATGGCATGGCAAGTCGTTCCACAGGACTACATCCAGCATCTCTACGATCGTCTCCATGGGAGAACAGCAGCCTGCATTGCTGCGAAAGGTGGATATACACTGTACTAGTGGCAACATTGTGCATGCTCTGTTGCCTGTGTCTATGTGCCTGTGGTTCTGTCAGTGTTATCATGTGATGTATCTGACCCCAGGAATGTGTCAATAAAGTTTCTCCTTCCTGGGACAATGAATTTACGGTGTTCTTATTTCAATTTCCAGGAGTGTAAATGGATACCTTGGCAATGCAGTGCTTTCAGATAGGCGAACCGAATATTTAACAAAACGAAACCTATTTCGACAGAGAAATACGATTACTTATTCCATTTTTAACTACATAAAACGAAATAACAGACGTTAATAGTCTAATGTGTAAGTTATGAGATGAAATGCAAAGAGTTCTCGCGAAGTGCACAACGGTTGTTTCAGGATGTCTCTACAGTCAGAAAGAAATGACTGTAATCTCTGATGTTACGTTAAGTATGATCTGATGACGAAAAGACAGTCTGCAGGTTTATCGATGATATTTGAATACGCATGGATTTCTAAGTCAGTTGTGAACAAAGTTACGAAATATGACTTGTACTACAAAATATTGTCTTGTCGGTGGCTTCTAAGTTCGTCTTCAGGGGAACGTATATATATAAATTGGTTGCTGGCTAGCCTTTCTTGACAAGCCGCAATAATAATCAGCCGCTTTGCCACATTTCCACAGGAAATGAGATACGAGCGTCCTACGTGACTAGAAAACTAAAGTACTAATGAAAGTAGTTCCGTCAGAATTTAGTTACACACTTTCACAATGAAATATGATATCTAAACACTGTGCAGTTTTCCTTGGGAGCTTCATGGCAACAGGAATAGTGATAACTTATGAAACTTGTGTCTGTTGACAGAAAGTGGATTTGTTACCGAGAACAAATGGCATGTCAATTTTTGTCTACACATGTAATCAGCTTTAGCAAAAAAATGCTTTGTACTTCTACACAATCTCCCCGCGAAGCTTTTGGCATCCGTCTCAGAGACCTCATCTCGCACGGAGTACAGTGTTGTGATGTTACCTTTTACTGGCACGAGTTAAAATATCTCCTTTAAAATGTAACAATGCTTTTGAAGGGGAAATTCTGAAAGTAAGTTCTTTCAGTTTTCGTTTCCAATTAATCGAAAGACGTTACCACCACGCTTTACCGAGTGAACAAAGAAATTATTGTGCATCAGAGACAGAAACAAGCATTAATTTGGTTGAAAGGGCTCGACTATAAATTGAACCGTCATTAACAAAATTGGATAACTGTAGTGAATTAAATTAATTTACGGTGATGATGCTGTGCATCACTTTGAAAGATATGACATATTTAAGATCATTTGATGATGACAGAGAAGCGGAGGGCGTTGTTTGCTCCCATGGATAGGAAATGCAGACATATCACATTCCAGTCAAAAGTCCTTCCCTTTTTACAATCTTCTTTGTTCCTTGGGGCTCACAGTGCAAAGTATCTCTTGTAGTGACATGAATGCGATAATGATATACCAGTTACACTGCTCTTTATATGAATTTCATTGTGCAAGTCACTCTAAGCTCTTCTGATGCATACCCATGGTCAAGAGTTTTCTAATACATCAATAGGTGAGAGTCTTGATATTGTAAACTGTAATTAGGATCGTAAAGGTATTATACATTCGCTTGTATTTTTATCATGCTTATAATATCGATTCTGCCACATTCTGTCTTTTTGGAACCTGTATTTAGACATTACTTTGACATCGGTTGTTAACGTACTGTTATATCTTATTTTAAATATATAGTAGTCAGTTTTTGTGCTTGTGCGTTATTTTCCCTCTTGATACCTAGGATGACAGTGGATCAGCGATATTACATGTTTACGTAATTACCACTAGATGCAGGTACTATGTGGAAATTCGGAGATGTTTCGATTATTTGCTTAGGTTAGGTTCTGATTCTAATTTTTACCAGAAAATTTGTCTGGTTTTGGGAGATTATTAGGTTCCATTTTATTTTTTATGTTCAAGAAATAATTTTCTTATGGATTATGATTTGCTAAGTTTTCTTGCTATTATATCTTTCTTGTATGATGTAATGTTGATACTATAGAAATGTGTTACTTGTGTCTATGGTTTGTTTATTTTAACCGTTTTACTGCTTTATAATACCAATAAATTTTTCAATATATTTTGTGTGCTTTAGGTCGGTTTTTTCGTTCAGTATTTTTAGAGGATTGTGCATTTCAACATATTTCGATTTCTTACAGGAGGTTCGTGATTGCTCCCTTTTGCGTAATAGAGAGGATTTACAGTGCTTCGTTTATGGATTTTACGTCGTGTTTTTCTGTTTGCGAGTGTTGAAAGAATATGGATGGGATGTTTACACTGTTTCGGCTTGCTCTTTGTATCTGATGTTGAGGTTTTTGCAGGTTTGTCCTGTGTAGAACTTGTGGCATGTGTCACGTGAAATTTTGTAAAATCCCGATGTTGTTAATATGGAAATCGTAGAGTTGGCTTTGCAGATTTTGTGTTTGAGCCTGTACTGTTTTGATACATCTACATCTACATGATTACTCTGCAATTCACATTTAAGTGCTACGCAGAGGGTTCATCGAACCAGAATTATACTATCTGTCTACCATTCCACTCCCGAACAGCGCGCGGGAAAAACGAACACCTAAACCTTTCTGTTCGAGCTCTGATTTCTCTTATTTTATTTGGATGATCATTCCTACCTATGTAGGTTTGACTCAACAAAATATTTTCGCATTCGGAAGAGAAAGTTGGTGACTGAAATTTCGTAAATAGATCTCACCGCGACGAAAAACGTCTTTGCTTTAATGACTTCCATCCCAACTCGCGTATCATATCTGTCACACTCTCTCCCCTATTACGTGATAATACAAAACGAGCTGCCCTTTTTTGCACCCTTTCGATGTCCTCCGTCAATCCCACCTGGTAAGGATCCCACACCGCGCAGCATTATTCTAACAGAGGACGAACGACTGTAGTGCAAGCTGTCTCTTTAGTGGACTTTTTGCATCTATGCAGTGGTGATGTTTGATTTTGTTGAATAATTTGTTAGTTTTATTTGAGATATTACCTACGTAAGTTGTGGTTACGCATGTTGCTCACTTCCTTTTCGTTCTGCGTCGTAACTGTTATTTACCGTGTCTCACTTGAAGGTCATTCCGCAATTAAAAAAAAGAAAAAAATAGTTTCAGATGGCTGCCCAGAATCGGAATGTAGCCCCTGCCGTCAACAGTCAACAGCGCTAAACACCCAAAGGGTGATGACGTTCCGTTTGGTGGGAAGACCGACGTTGGCGCCAAAATGTTTTCTTCCTCTGCTGCAGAAGTGGCACGTCATGAATGGAAACATGAACCGCCCACGCTTTGACTGGAGGACCGCGGCTGTTGTTTCTTTCATCGCCGACGCACTGTGATATCTCTGGACGGTGCCGAGGTGAGCGCGCCGCCTGCGCCCGGCTGGGTGCGGCGCTGCTGCCGCCACTTGGCGCCCATTTGTATGTGGACGGCGGGCGGCCAGGACCTCCGCTGCATACCCCGCTCTCCAAGTGTACGGGCCACAGTGCGTGCCAACTGCCGCCGACCTGTGGGAAACCGAGGCAATCGCTTCACCGGCTGAGGCGTAACAGCTCCACTGTGCAGCCAGTACTTTGGCCGGAGCCACTTGTCACTGGACAGGCGGCGAAACAATTCAGTATAGCTGTGTCTACGATAGGCGTCTTTGACTAGTACTCAAACCACCATGGGTTCCAGTTTCTAACACGGACATTGCCTAAATTTTGAATAAAAGTCATTTGCAACGGCAGCCTAAGTTTTCCGGCATAACAAGTCAATTCCGTTCCTCCAGTGTAGTCGTTCCAAAGGCCAGAGGTTTGAGGCTCCCTTTTGCCCTCGGGCGAGAGACAGATCCTAAAAGACGGAAGAATCAGTGCTGGTTCTAACAACCCTACCACAACAAAGGTCAAAAATTGATTATGATTGTAGTGTTGCTAACGCTGCTAAATATTGCATTTTCGGACAACAACGAAGTTATATTATGTGGCAGGTGTCATCAGAGCACAGTTCATAAAGTCATTTCTTGAAATAATGGATAAACTAGGCACTCATCTTTTTGTGTTTCTCACGCTGATCTCGTTGTGAACTCATGGCTCAATCGTCTAAAATCTAGGTAGTGATGATTCCAAGCTCGGATGCAAAGAGGCGTAGGTGTTATTCTACGATATTCAAATGTTTTATAGGTGTGTTTCATAAAACATTCTTGAAGATTAAAGTTTTGCAAGTTAGGACAATGGTGATGTAATAAAGTAATCAGCACTCCGAATATAACTTACATTTCTTTTTCATTACTTTTGTTGCAATATCACGTAACTCGTTCCAAAACATCACTTCACAATATAAAGCATACTTGAAAATATCTTCCTCAGTGTTGAAGTTCACATTTCATAAACTGACTACAATTAGCGTCTTCCTAACATGACGACCACAGCTTGACTCTCTAATAACCGCTTGTTGTTGTTGTCTTCAGTCCTGAGACTGGTTTGATGCAGCTCTCCATGCTACTCTATCCTGTGCAAGCTGCTTCATCTCCCAGTACCTCCTGCAACCTACATCCTTCTGAATCTGCTTAGTGTACTCATCTCTCGGTCTCCCTCTACGATTTTTACCCTCCACACTGCCCTCCAATGCTAAATTTGTGATCCCTTGATGCCTCAAAACATGTCCTACCAACCGATCCCTTCTTCTAGTCAAGTTGTGCCACAAACTTCTCTTCTCCCCAATCCTATTCAATACCTCCTCATTAGTTACGTGATCTATCCACCTTATCTTCAGTATTCTTCTGTAGCACCACATTTCGAAAGCTTCTATTCTCTTCTTGTCCAAACTAGTTATCGTCCATGTTTCACTTCCATACATGGCTACACTCCAAACAAATACTTTCAGAAACGACTTCCTGATACATAAATCTATATTCGATGTTAACAAATTTCTCTTCTTCAGAAACGCTTTCCTTGCCATTGCCAGTCTACATTTTATATCTTCTCTACTTCGACCATCATCAGTTATTTTACTTCCTAAATAGCAAAACTCCTTTACTACTTTAAGTGTCTCATTTCCTAATCTAATTCCCTCAGCATCACCCAATTTAATTTGACTACATTCCATTATCCTCGTTTTGCTTTTGTTAATGTTCATCTTATATCCTCCTTTCAAGACACTGTCCATTCCGTTCAACTGCTCTTCCAAGTCCTTTGACGTCTCTGACAGAATTACAATGTCATCGGCGAACCTCAAAGTTTTTACTTCGTCTCCATGAATTTTAATACCTACTCCAAATTTTTCTTTTGTTTCCTTTACTGCTTGCTCAATATACAGATTGAATAACATCGGGGAGAGGCTACAACCCTGTCTCACTCCTTTCCCAACCACTGCTTCCCTTTCATGCCCCTCGACTTTTATGACTGCCATCTGGTTTCTGTACAAATTATAAATAGCCTTTCGCTCCCTGTATTTTACCCCTGCCACCTTTAGAATTTGAAAAAGAGTATTCCAGTCAACATTGTCAAAAGCTTTCTCTAAGTCTACAAATGCTAGAAACGTAGGTTTGCCTTTTCTTAATCTTTCTTCTAAGATAAGTCGTAAGGTCAGTATTGCCGCACGTGTTCCAACATTTCGACGGAATCCAAACTGATCCTCCCCGAGGTCTGCATCTACTAGTTTTTCCATTCGTCTGTAAAGAATTCGCGTTAGTATTTTGCAGCCGTGGCTTATTAAACTGATAGTTCGGTAATTTTCACATCTGTCAGCACCTGCTTTCTTTGGGATTGGAATTATTATATTCTTCTTGAAGTCTGAGGGTGTTTCACCTGTATCGTACATCTTGCTCACCAGATGGAATAGTTTTGTCAGGACTTGCTCTCCCAAGGCCGTCAGTAGTTCCAATGGAATGTTGTCTACTCCGGGTGCCTTGTTTCGACTCAGGTCTTTCAGTGCTCTGTCAAACTCTTCACGCAGTATCGTATCTCCCATTTCGTCTTCATCTACATCCTCTTCCATTTCCATAATCTTGTCCTCAAGTACATCGCCCTTGTATAAACCTTCTATATACTCCTTCCACCTTTCAGCCTTTCCTTCTTTGCTTAGAACTGGGCTGCCATCTGAGCTCTTGATATTCATACACGTGGTTCTCTTCTCTCCAAAGGTCTCTTTAATTTTCCTGTAGGCAGTATCTATCTTACCCCTATTGAGATAAGCTTCTACATCCTTACATTTGTCCTCTAGCCATCCCTGTTTAGCCATTTTGCACTTCCTGTCGATCTCATTTTTGAGACGTTTGTATTCCTTTTTGCCTGCTTCATTTACTGCATTTTTATATTTTCTCCTTTCATCAATTAAATTCAATATTTCTTCTGTTACCCAAGGATTTCTAGCAGCCCTCGTCTTTGTACCTACTTTATCCTCTGCTGCCTTCACTACTACATCCCTCAGAGCTACCCATTCTTCTTCTACTGTATTTCTTTCCCCTATTCCTGTCAATTGTTCCCTTATGCTCTCCCTGAAACTCCGTACAACCTCTGGTTCTTTCAGTTTATCCAGGTCCCATCTCCTTAATTTCCCACATTTTTGCAGTTTCTTCAGTTTTAATCTACAGGTCATAACCAATAGATTGTGGTCAGAGTCCACATCTGCCCCTGGAAATGTCTTACAACTTAAAACCTGGTTCCTAAATCTCTGTCTTACCATTATATAATCTATCTGATACCTTTTAGTATCTCCAGGGTTCTTCCACGTACACAACCTTCTTTCATGATTCTTAAACCAAGTGTTAGCTATGATTAAGTTGTGCTCTGTGCAAAATTCTACTAGGCGGCTTCCTCTTTCATTTCTTAGCCCCAATCCATATTCACCTACTATGTTTCCTTCTCTCCCTTTTCCTACACTCGAATTCCAGTCACCCATTACTATTAAATTTTCGTCTCCCTTCACTATCTGAATAATTTCTTTTATTTCATCGTACATTTCTTCAATTTCTTCATCATCTGCAGAGCTAGTTGGCATATAAACTTGTACTACTGTAGTAGGTGTGGGCTTCGTATCTATCTTGGCCATAATAATGCGTTCACTATGCTGTTTGTAGTAGCTTACCCGCATTCCTATTTTCCTATTCATTATTAAACCTACTCCTGCATTACCCCTATTTGATTTTGTGTTTATAACCCTGTAGTCACCTGACCAGAAGTCTTGTTCCTCCTTCCACCGAACTTCACTAATTCCCACTATATCTAACTTTAACCTATCCATTTCCCTTTTTAAATTTTCTAACCTACCTGCCCGATTAAGGGATCTGACATTCCACGCTCCGATCCGTAGAACGCCAGTTTTCTTTCTCCTGATAACGACATCCTCCTGAGTAGTCCCCGCCCGGAGATCCGAATGGGGGACTATTTTACCTCCGGAATATTTTACCCAAGAGGATGCCATCATCATTTAATCATACAGTAAAGCTGCATGTCCTCGGGAAAAATTACGGCTGTAGTTTCCCCTTGCTTTCAGCCGTTCGCAGTACCAGCACAGCAAGGCCGTTTTGGTTAATGTTGCAAGGCCAGATCAGTCAATCATCCAGACTGTTGCCCCTGCAACTACTGAAAAGGCTGCTGCCCCTCTTCAGGAACCACACGTTTGTCTGGCCTCTCAACAGATACCCCTCCGTTGTGGTTGCACCTACGGTACGGCCATCTGTATCGCTGAGGCACGCAAGCCTCCCCACCAACGGCAAGGTCTATGGTTCATTGGGGGGGGGGGGGGGGAATAACCGCTTACGGGCCCAAAAATCCGATTTAGAAATGCGTCAAAGATCCTAGTGACAAAAGAAAGAATACACATAAAAATAATATCATTGCAATATATAGATATCGATGTATCGAAGTACCTCTACATTAATAAAATCAAATCTGAATGTTGTAAGAATAATATCATTGGAATATATACATATCGATGTATCGAAGTACCTCTATATTAATGAAATCAAATTTGAATGTTGTCACAGAAATATATTAACTATTTTACAGAAACACAGTAGAATATTGCTGGTATCGAGAGGTTGAGGTGAGGTGCCGTAATGGTTACGTAATTCAAGTACCGTTACATGGTCTACAGCATGAATATGCTTAAGCCAAATGAAACCACTGCATTAAGAACACGCAGCGTGCAACCACAGGCCATATGGCCTGTAATAGGAAAAGTGCCCATTGTCAAAGATCCAAAAATTGCTCCACCATTCGAGTCTCCAGGGACACAGTCCCTGAGAAGAAGCTTGAATAACCAAAGAAAGCGTAACATTCTGTTAGTCAGGGCATGCAGTGTCTGAATTTGCTTGTGGTGGTTGTTGTATCCAACTTCTTCATTGTGGTAAGGAGTGGTTGGCTGCAGAGGGGTGCGGCAACTGTGGTCGTGCAAAAGCTTGGCAGGAGCAGAAATGAGTAGCGAAAAAACTAATTACAGTAAACAGAAGATTTACCCAACTGGTATTTCCCCAAGCGTATGAAGACGCAGTACAAATAATTCAACAAGAAACAGAGTCCAGCTCATACAACAGCAACCAGGATTAGGCTTGCTGTACTAAACAAGAATAACGGTGGTTTCCACATCATAGTGGCAGAAAGCACTCGTGGTACAGAGCCGCTGGAGACATGGCTCAGCGGGCTCGCACCACTTGGTCTGCCAAATCCTGTGCGACTGCTATCGAAGTCAGACAGAAACTTGCAGTTCTGTTGATACGATGACAATGGGGAGGTTTCGATATGTGATCCCAAAGTAGCGGAGCTAGAAAGTCTGGAAACGTAATTGCAAAGACTCAATTAGCGATAAAGCACGTTAGTGAAATGATATGAAAAACAAGGTATGGATATATTGCCAGACGAAAATAGGGCAATATCTTCAGAGGAGAAAATGGTGTCAGAGGAATAGTTTCTGTAATGAATGGGAACGTAGGGCAGAGAGTGAGTTGCTAAGAACAGTTAGAGTGATAGGATTATCCTCATTAGGATCGACTAGAATCCTACAACAGCAATAATATTTTGGCTTTATACATATAAGCGTAAGTCGCAAGCAGAAGATGAAGACGTGCAGAAAGTACATGAGGATACTGAATGGGTATTTCAATATGTGAAGAGTGACGATAATCTAATTAACGTGGGTGACTGCAACGCTGTGGTAGGGGAAAGAGTACAAGATAGAATTGCAGGAGATGGGAAGATAGTAGTAATGATGGAGAAGAAACATTATTTGAGTTCTGCATTAAATTTCTTATAGTAATAGCTGATAAACTGTTTCAGCGGAGGAGTTATACTTGGAAAAGGCATAGAGACATAAGATATTACAGGAGAGATTCTGAAAACAAGTACAGATTTTAACACGTGCCGGTGAGTAGGTATAGTTCATGCCTCAGTTTAATAATAATGAGGAGGTGGTTGAAGTTTGAGAGAATCTTCAACAACAGCCGTCATAGAATTAAGTAGTATACCATAATACTGAGCATTGATGAGGTGCATTTGAACTTCTCTAGGGCTGTAGACTTTACGATAATGAATACAACAATAGTCAATTTAGTTGAAGAGGAATGACCACCTGTAAGAGGGCACTCACAGAAGTTGGATAATCAAACACAACTACAAGGAACCTGACATTCAGATTGTTTCGTAGAATCTATGAGCCTGTACGTAGTACCATCAGGCGACTAATTTTCGGTACTTGAAAGCACATTTCAACTTAAACATTTCAAAGGGAGTAATTTCTAATAAGATGTGTTGGTTGTTTGTGTTTACTGTTGCCATCTATCACTGGGTGTTTTTCAGTCGTCTTTTGGTTTTTGTGAAGTGTCTGTATGCATGTGGATATTGATTTGTTTTGTAGGTGCATATTTTATTGTGTGTGACGAGGTTACTCTGGACCAAGGGTGTAAAATTTATGTAGCGAACCGGTGTTTTGTTTTAATGTGCTCGCAAACGCCGAAACCCGCAAGAACCGGTGTATGGAGAGCAAAGATGTACAGTTCCAGGGTGACAAAAATGGGATAAGATTCAAAAAAGTCGTATGTAGAATCAATCGGCAACTTAATGTTACGAAAATTGTACTCCATAAAGTTGTCTAAAACTAAGAGAGTAACAAATAAACTATAATATAGTAGTATGTATGAAAACACATTTGTTATAGGTATATAGCGAATTTGAGTAGTAATACATCCGGAAAAACTTTTGTTATAATCATACAAGCGAGAATAGTGCACTAGTAGAAACAAACGAAACACGTTTGTTATATGTATATAAGTATACTTTCATAAACTGACCACATGTCCAACAAGATGATAATAATAATAATAATAATAATATAGGGGTGGAATTACTATATCCTCCACCAGGCGCCGCCTCAGGTGGTGGATAAGGGAGCCCTTCCTGATGTTGGTGGTACCGCTGAAATGAGGTGCACGGGGCACAGCAGATGTTGCACTCAGGGAATCACGGTGGTAGTTTTAAGGTTGGAAAGGTTTTATAACAATTTATGCAAGATAATTTCAAACAGACGATTCATGATCGGAAGTACTTTAAATAGGATTACTCCCGTTGGCAGCCTGAAAGCGAATTATCCACCACAAATTAAAATGCAATTGGGCCAAAAGATCGAGAAAATCCGAGTTTACCAGAAATCATGAACCCAGTATCAAGTCAAAAGCACGAAAGCAGTCTTCTATTGGAACATTAAACATTAGCACCCTTTTACAACCAGAAAAATTAAACAAGTCATTGAAGTACAGGATGTTTACAAAATCAAACTCTTTGCCACGCAAGCAGCTAGCTTTAGGGGCGAGAACACAATGAATCCAAGCGATATCCTACTTTTAATGGTGCAGTTGGTTGTGGAAATCAACGAGATTAGAGATCCCTCTGTTAGTAACAGGATCATCGATTGCAGCCGAATATCCTGTCACATATTTCGGTCAGAAAACGGGCGCTTTTAATTTTAACCCTTTGACCTGTGAAGAAAAGATATTCTTTAATAAATTGCGATGCCCCTATTAACAAAGACAAAAAATAAATTCCGAAAATGTGAAATGCTTATAGAAAGCTCTAAAGCAGTGGTCCTCAAACTGCGGCCGGCGGTCCGCATGCGGCCATAATCAAAAAATTGTGCGGCCCGCGATTTTCAGCCGTAATGTGTAACAATATGCATTTAGCAACTAACAGCCTTATCCAAAAACGTGAACTAACATTGACAGATTTTCTGCTCAGAAACAAACAAAAATGTTTACAGAGACAGTAGAGGAGTAGCTACAAATGTAGAATAAGGGTAGTAATATGAAATACTATGGTTTCATGCTTTGTAAGGACTACTCTAGTGAGATGCTTGAAAACTACGTTCGGCAACTGTGGAGTGCTTTGGGATGCGTTCTTTTTTCAGTTGGCAGCCACTGTGAGTGAGTAAACCTGTTTTAATCAATTCACTGTTCCGAATAATTGTTGCTGGTTGGTAGTTTTTAGTTTCAGTCATGTACATACATGTCATACATTAATTACTACAGTATTTTGTAAATTGACTCTTATTTATTTTTATTTATTTATTTATTTATGCATTTATTTTACCTGGCAAGATTAGGGCCTTCAGGCCCTCTCTTACACCTAACCAGGCATACTCAGATTGAACGAGTTACAGTTTCTAAATAACATTAAGGACATTTAACGTATTGTGCAGTATTGATGTTAAACAAAAAATTGAGATTATAACAATAGTACAATGATAATTACAACAATAAAAATAATTATAACAATCAAGAATAATAATGATACTAATAATAATAATAATAATAATAATAATAATAATAATGATAGTGACTATGTGTATGAAAGTGAATGTCAGTCCCATTGTTGGTTGGGAATTTTCTCGTTATATTCTTGCAGCTTGTGAGTTATTCTCATCGAGCAGAGACATCTCACGCATTAAGCTGTAAAACAGTGTGTTTGTTGCCTATTTAAATTTCATTTTCGATTTTATTTGTGTTTCTGAATTTCGATGTAGCTGTGTCATTAATACGGAATGCTAGTTCAAAATGGTTCAAATGGCTCTGAGCACTATGGGACTTAAAAGCTATGGGCATCAGTCCCCTAGAGCTTAGAACTACCTGTAATTTTGTGATCTTCCTTTCCTCTGTTAATTTTCGTTGCAGGTTTTTAGTCCCTTACTGCAATGCCAGTTTCAACTGCGCTATGTAAAATATATCTATTTTGGTTTGCATTATCGGTAAGTGCTTATGTTACGAGTACATTCTCATTTAGCACTCTAAGCTCAGATTGAAATACAGTGCATTAAGCAAGTAAGCGCCTCAGGTCGGATTTGCACAAGCAACAAAACACACACTGGCTTGAGTGTGACCGCGGCGTGTGAGTCGTGCTGTGGAAGTCTGCCGCTGTGTTTCAGCTACGGACTGCTGCTGGGGGCGGCGAGCGGCCTGGTGCGGGAGACGGCCTCCCTGACGCTGGGACACTACTTCCGGCGGCGCCGCGAGTTCGTCGAGATGCTGATGCAGGCGGGCGCCGGCGCCGGAATTGCTCTGTTCTCGGTCTTCTACTGGGAGGCCATCGGGTGAGTCTCGCAAGTTCAGCGGCGCTTCATGAGGGCAGAACTCAGACGTCACCGGGGGTCAGAACGGCCCACACCTCCCAACACCCCAAACATTCTACTAAAGGTTTCTTCTGTTCGTTAGAGGCCCGCTAACGACCACGTCAGTATAACTATTTACTTTACTTTTCCTTCTTCTTCGTTCAAAAGTTTTTCACTTTCTCACAACGATAGCTTTTCACCTCCTGTAACCATTTGGCACCTATTATTTTTCTATTCGCGTTAACCTCTTGATGACCTTCGTTTTCCTTGGCTTCTAATCTGCATTTGTCTCCTGTTTGCGTTGCTTGTAACTACATCCTTGTCTTGGCTCCCCACCCATTTTCTTTATTTTCCTGTTTTGGAAGAATGTGTCTACTGCTTTGTTAATATGTCTTCCTCCATTCTCTCTAGGCATCTCTAGTTGTCTACAAGCGTAACACGACTTTTCCTCATTTCATCTGTTATTTTAGGGCAGAAAGAGTGTATTTTCTTATTTGATCTCAACACCGCCTGCCATAATCGTTCTTGACTGGACTTAATACTTTTTGCATCTAATGCTCTTTTGCATCCTTATAAATGTAGTTTTTAAACCCATATAGCTCTTACGGTTTTACAACTGTATACAAACATAAATGGTAAATCAAAAAATGTATACAGACGTTAAAACTGGCTATCAAACCATATGCTTTGAATTCACGATGGATGTGGGCTTGAAGGCGTAGAACAGTGGTTGAGCAACAGACAGCAATAGTGTTATGGCGCGCTGATGTCTATGTACAAAGTGAGGCCATGGACCAAACACGACTAACATTCGATTAACGACAAAGCATTGTCAAGTGGTACTGTAAGGTCGAGAACATCAATGAAGTGCAAAGGCATTGGAGGCAAGGATATGGAACTGTACTACCAAAATGCGTAAGCATCACTTGCCTTCTCGATAAGTTCAAAAATGCAGGAACAATTTTGGATGTGCACGAGGGAAGATCAGGCCGCCCACACAGAGAACAGGTGAAGAGTATTCCGCTCAGATGTTAGACGCATTCACACTTCACCGCAGGAGTCAACACAACAATATGCACACGAAACAGGCATGTGTAGGGCAAACGTAGGTCGTATTTTGCAAAGAATAAAACAGAAATCGTACAGTCCGCAGTAGTTACTCGCATTGAATGAGGATGACCAAGACATAAGAAGTCAGTTCAGCGAATGGTTCCTCGCGCAAGATGAACATAATACTAATTTTTTTTACGAATTGGTGTGTTCTGCCGAGGCACAGTTTAAATCAAATGACACTGTAAACAGGCATGACTGTGTGTACTAGGCCCCGGGAATCGACTTGCTTATGTCGAGCGTGCGGTCAATGCTCCGGGACTTAACGTCCGGTGTGGGTTACCGTCAAGAGGACTGACCAGAACTCTCTTTTTTGGAGGTACTATTACCGGCAGGAGTTACCTGGAGATGCTGGACTGATTAATTTTATCTTCCATTCGTGCTTTGTTTGGTGATGAACCTTTATCTTTCAACAAGATACAATTCCACTTCGTTTTCATAGGAACGTGGTCGTCTGTCTGGATAACAATGAGCCAGTTCGTTGGATTGGACGAAGGGGTCCCATCTAGTACTCGATTCCTTCACCTGGTTTGACTTCACTTGATTTTTGTTTGTGGGTTTCCCTCAAGAACGTAGTGTACAATAGAGAGCCAAGCACACTGGCTGAACTGTGTCATGAAATTGAAACGGGTTGTTATGTAATTCCTGTAGCTAATCTGGAAGATATGACCTTGAATGTACGGCAACTGCTCAGAAGTATTTGCAGGCAGGCTATTTGGATTTTGAACACTTACTATAATTGTTTCACTTTGAGTCATTGTTATACTGATGGTAAGCTATAAGACTATGTTTATCAGATTTGTGTATACCATTTTTGTTCTACCCCTTACACATATCCAGCGATCACAGGCGCAGCAGACCACGTGCAGCTTCCATAGGCTCCCTCCAGTCCGTTTTGTTTTGTGCTCTGTTTCTTCAAGTGTCTTCAGTCTCCAAGGTTGCCAGGTCCTTCGCCCGGTTGTCCATCCAGCGCTGCCTTGGCCATGCTATGAGGTGTCTGGTGTTTGCTTTCACCTCACATGCGTTCTTCATCTGTGTTTCGTTTTGTCTGGCATACAGACTACATGGTCAGCCCATCGGATTCTTTATCTCTTCAGTTTCTGTAAGATTGTTGGTTGTTGCATCGTGTGGTGTATTACCTCATTTTTCCTTGGCCTCCATTCTTCTTTAAATCTAAGAGGGATCCCCAGATCTTCCTCACTACTCTTCTTTCAAATGTTAATAGTGTTTCCTTTTCTCTTTTAGTCATGCTCCGTGTTTCTGAGCTGTACATGACTGCTGAGCATAAGTGCTTACAAGTCCTCATCTTATCTCAGTTTTCGTAGATATCGATTTTGAGCTAAGCGTCTCCCTAAGCTAATATATGCAATTCATTCTAACTGCTGCTCTTTCCTTGACGTCTTTTCCTTTGCTGTTGACATTTGTAAATCGTGAGCCCAAGTATTTGAACTGGTGAACTTTCTTCGACAGCATGTCATGTATCTCAAGAGATTATTCCTGCTTCTTCTTGTTGCTAACAGCATGAACTTGATTTTGTCTTGATTCAACTTTCGACCAAGTGCAGAACTATCTTACAGTACCTTAATTTAACACCTTAGGAAACTATTTTAATCTTTCAGATATATCACTTTTAGGTATTCTGTTTATATTTTTTCAGGTTTTAATTGCTTCTTTTATGTTTGTATTTTCATCTCGATATTTAAATTGCCTGTTTTCTTAATGTTGCCTTATTTGGTTTTAAAAGTTCACGGTGACTGACTTTCATTGGACATGTATTCTACCGTTTGAAACGATATTAGTAGACTTGCCTTCTCAGGTACTTCCTTCAGAAGTTCTAGTGTTTTCTTTGCATTCTCTGAGGTTCCAACTATTATTATGAGACTGTCTACAAACGCCAATCAATAAGTTGCGAATTTATATCCACCCACCTACAAGTAGTTATTAACTTCTTGCTTTTCCTCCTCTATTTTCTATTCGGATATAATTTTCTCTTGAACACAATTTAATAATAATGGTGATAAGCAGCCTCCTTGTGTGACTCATGATATAGTTTAAAGGGGACTAGATATTGTTCCAAGAAATTTAACTTTAGGAACTGTTTTTTAAATAGTTTGTTTTACTGGGGATTAGCCTACGTTGAGTGCAGCCTTGCTGGCTGTAAAAGACAGAAATGAGTAAATCGGATAATAATTGTTATTCTTACTATTATGATTTACCTCCAGTCGACGTGTAACAATAGAATAACATTTCATACTGGAGCTCAACATTTTCAATAATGTAAATTTAAAGCCTTGTTTTGAGAAAATACATTTCTCCTTCCATATAATCAGGCACCGATATTTCTACACCTACATCTGTACCTACATGACTACTCTGCAATTCACACTTAATTGGCTGTCAGAAGGTTTATCGAACCACTTTCGATTATTTCTCTAACATTCCATTTTCGAAAGGTGCGCAGGAAGAATTTAAATCTTTCCGTGCGAGTTCAAATTTCTCTTACTTTATTACAATGATTATTACACATATGAGCGTCAATAGAGTACTTGCTCATTCTAAGGAGAAAATTGGTGACTGAAATTTCTTGAAAAGCTCACGCAGCATCGAAGAACGCCTTTGTCTTAATGATTGTCACCCCAATTCGCGTATCACATCCGTGACGCTCACTCTCCCCTAGATTGCGTTAGGACGTAACTATCTGTCCTTTCTTCTACTTTTTGAATGTCCTCCGTCAATCTTATCAGTTAAGAATCCCATACCTCACAACAGTACTCTAGCAGTGGACAGACAAGCGTAGCGCAGGCATTCTCTTTAGTGGTCCTGGTGCAGTCTCTAGCTATACTACCAATGAAACGCAGTCTTTGGTTCGCCTTACCCACAACATTATCTGTCATAGTTCTGATTTAAGTTGTTCACAGTTATAATCCCTAGGCATTTAGCTGAGTTGACAGCCTTTAGGTTAGTGTGAGTTATCGTGTAACCTAAATTTAATGGATTCCTTTCAGTGCGCATGTGGATCACTCCACACTTTTCATTACTTATGCTCAACTGCCACTTTTCGCACCAGATATCTTTTCTAAACCAATCTCCAACAGGTTTTGATCTTCTGATGATTTCACTAGACGGTAAATGGTAGCAACATCCGCAAATAATCCAAAAGAGCAGCTTAGATTCTCTCCAAGAGTAGGAACAGCAGAGGGCATACAACAGTCCAATAGCACAATTACGAAGATAAGCCACAGACACGCAGTTTGATTAGAAGCCACTTGTGAGAAGTAGTATCAAAAGCCTTTTGGTAAGATATAAAGACTGTGTCAATTTCAGATTCCTGATGATAGCACTCATTACTTCGTTAGAATAAACAGTTAGTTATGTCGTACAGGAGCGATATTTTCTGAATTTGTGCTGACTGTACGTCTATAGATAGTTTTCTTAGATGTAACACGTAGTATGCGAACACAGTACATGTTCGAAAATCTTATTACAATTCTACGTCAGATATGCGTGTGTAATTTAACGATTAACTCCTATTTCCTTTCTTGAGTATTTTTGTGACAACTTTCCAGTCATTAGGCACAGATTTTTCACCGACCTAGCGGTTGTGTATGATTACTAAATGTGGGTCTAGTATATTAGATAGTCTGAAAAGAACACAGTCGGTAATTTTCGAACATAATATTAGTGGTGTGCTGCTAGACACTGTTACCTCGATTAATTATATAGGTGCAACGTTTCAAAGGGACATGAAATGGAAAAAGTACGTCCTCATAGTTGTAGGTAAGGCAAATGGTCGACTTCAAAAACAATTTCTTGGGGAGGCATAATTCATGTACAATTGCGGCTGCGCTCAAAACACTTTTTCGACCCACTACTGCGTACTGCTAGAAATTTTAGGATTTCCACCAGATCTACTTAAAAGGCGACGTAGTAGTAATTGAGAGGCTTGTAACTACTTTCGTAACCGGTAGGCTCGATCATCATGCGACTTCTGCATGAATGCTATGTGAACTCAACTGGGAATCCCTGAAGGGAAGAACATGTGCTATAAACTGCAGAACAATGCTACCAGCTATTCGCGTAGTTCAGTGTTTGACTGAGGGGTATGGCTTTCAAGAAGATTACGGCCCCTGCACCCACACAGTTGTTGTTGTGACGCTGCCTGTACCTAGAATGAAATACGGAATTCCATTTTAATCTACACACACATAGAAAAGGTTTCCATCACCTCGGTTCCGAGAGTTCCGGAACCTGTGCACAAAACTGAAATAGAGATCAACATAAACATCATTTCCCCCCCTTTTGTTGCTCATGAAAACCACACATTGCATGTTGTACCACCATACAGCGAGACCTTCACAGGTGGTGGTCCAGATTGCTGTACACACCGGTCCTCTAATACCCAGTAGCAAGTTCTCTTGCATTGATGCATGACTTTATACGTCGTGGCATACTGTCCACAAGTTCCTCACGTCACTGTTGGTCCAGACTGTCCCACTACTCAACGGCGATTCGGCGTAGGTGCCTCGGTGTTGTTGCTGGGTCACCTCGTGCATAAACAGTCCTTTTCAATCCATCCCAGTCATGTTCGATATCTGGAGAACATGCTGGCCACTCTAGTCGAGCGATGTCGTTATCCTGAAGGAATTCATTCACAAGATGTGCGTGATAGGGGTGCGAATTGTCGTCCATGAAGATGAATGCTTCTCCAACATGGTGGCGACATGGTTCACTATCGGTAGGAGAATGGCATTCACGTATCGTAGAGCCATTACAGCGCCTTCCATTGCCACCAGCGGCGTACTTCGCGCCACATAGTGTCACCCCAAAACAGCATGGAACCTCCACCTAGCTGCACTAGCTGTACTGTGTGTCTTAGGCGTTCAGTCCGACCGGTTGCCTTCACACACGTCTCCAACGATTGTCTGGTTGAAGGCATATGCGACACTAATCGGTGAAGAGAACGTGATGCCAATCCTCAGCGGTCGATTCGGTATGTTTGTGGGCCCACCTGTATCGCGCTACATGGTGTCTTAGTTGCAAAGATGGACCTCGCCATAGATGTCTGTAGTGAAGTCGCGTATCATGCAGCCTATTGTACACAGTTTGAGTCGTAACCTGACGTCCTGTGACTGCACGAAAAGCATTATTCGGCATGGTGGCTATGCTTTCAGGGATCCTCCGAGCCATTATATCTAGCTAGCAGTCATCTACATCAGTAGTAGCCCTCGGGCGGCCTAAACGAGGCATGTCTCGACAGTTCCTCTCCCTCTCTGTATCTCCTCCATGTCCGAACAACATCGTTTTAGTTCACTCCGAGACGCCTGGACACTTCCATTGTTGAGAGAAGTTCCTGGGACAAAGTAACAATGCGGACGCGATCGTACCACGGAATTGACCGTCTAGGCATGGTTGAACTACAAACACGAGCCGTGTACCTCCTTCCTGATGGAATGACTGGAACGGATCGGCTCTCGGACCCCCTCCGTCTAATAGGCGCTACTCATGCATGGTTGTTTACACCCTTGGGCGGGTTAGTGACATCTCTGAACTGTCAAAGGGACTGTGTCTGTACTACAATATCCATAGACAACGTCTATCTTCAGGACTTCTGAGAACTGGGGTGATTCAAAACTTTTTTTTTGATGTGTGTATTTTATAATTTGATGGCGACGTAGAAGTACATCTTAAACGAACACGGCTGCAAGGGAAGCAGCAACATAATTTTATTATTTTTCTTCAGCTTTGATCTTCGAAACGTATTAATTCTACTGTTTTTTGCACTGTAACTAGGTGGCTGAGGCGAAATTTTGACATTGGCTTTTACAATGAAGACCTCATATCCATTATTGATTAAATCAAAGAATGTAGTATTGTTTCAAACTAATGTCCATGATATATATATATATATATATATATATATATATATATATATATATAACGCAATTAAATACTCTAGATATGGTACAATGGGGTAGACAGTCATCTAATTTGATTTTGGGTCGGAAGGACTGTGCCAGCTATAATCACACGCCGCCCTATCTCATCGCTCACAGCTTTCTACATATCCATATCTAACTATCCATCCCCTTGGTTCTTAGCATTTTTCTTCAAGTTCTGAAAGCACGTGGCTACATGGTAGCACTAGACAGATATGAAATTAGATGCACAGACGCTCAAAATTGCGTATAACATTAGTGGGACTTGGTTGTACCATCGACCAGGAATGATTGAAGCACAGCAGACGTACGCAAGAACGCTACAAATGATTTGCAATTTCGAGAGATTCCTTGTGTGCATTTGAAACTATGAGCCAAAGCACAGAGCCAAAGTCGTAAAAACTATTCTACAATCAATAAATTCTAATGTTGTGCAAGAAATATTCTAAAATGTATGGCTAGAGGACTTTACTGTAAGGAATTGAAAGAGTGGCAAGGTAGATTAATTTGGATGCACTGGAAATGAGATGCTAAACAAGAATGTTGGGACAAAGAAAGTGGGAAATGAGGTGTTACTAAGCACACAAGTTGATAAATGAACTGTGTGGCCTCAAAAGTAAAACAGGGATTCTGTTGAAACTTCCTCGCAGATTAAAACTGTGTGCCGGACCGAGACTCGAACTCGGGACCTTTGCCTTTCACGGGCAAGTGTTCTACCACTTGGAAGGTAGGAGACGAGGTACTGGCAGAAGTAAAGCTGTGAGGACGGGGCGTGAGTCGTGCTTGGGTAGCTCAGTTGGTAGAGCACTTGCCCGTAAAAGGCAAATGTCCCGAGTTCGAGTCTCGGTCCGGCACACAGTTTTCACCTTCCAGGAAGTATCGTATCAGCGCACACTCAGCTGCAGAGTGAAAATCTCATTCAGGCATTCTGTTGGTGGATTAACCTGCTCCTCGGATAATTTATAGCGAATACCAGTTCAGTAATAAAATGCTGTGATGTGGAATGTTAATTAGCTTCTTAGATGAGAAAAGATGATAACATCACGAGGTCATTTATCGTCGATTGATGAAGAAATAAAAGGGCAGGATGTAACCAGTCAAATGACTAGGAGAAGAGATTGCATTTAGGCAAAAACGACAGAAAAACATTGATAGAACGTAATAGTAATCGAAATCCGTCATATTTTGCATGCAGTTTACCGCCAAGCTTAGAGCAGCAGAACGCTTTTAATGCAGAATCTGCAGATCGGTAATCTGTGGAAGATAGTCGGCGCACCGCGTGTGGGGTATTCCCGCGGCTTAGCGACGGCCACAGCCAGAAGTTTGTCTGCGGCAACTGTAAGCCCAGAGGCTAGTCCGGTTGCAGTGCCCGTCGTAATTGACGTCGTGTATCAGGCGTAAACACCGCTGCAGCAGGCGCGCGAGCACGGGCTAGGCACTCCACCTCGAGCGCTCGCGCTGGTCGTACGTTCAGCGGGACGGCAGTATTACGTTAAGACGGCGCCCGGCTCGTAACTCAGGCCACGGCAGCTAGCGGAGTTGCCGGCTCCGTGTGTACAAACACTTATTGTGTGTGCTCAGGCCGGCGGACGGCGAACTGGCAATAAAGCCCGCTGACGGACTGCTGGCATCCAGTCGTAATTACCTATTCATGAGCATCTCGTTATTAGGCCGTGATATACGAAGTGGAGAGGGCTGTGGAAGCCACGCAGCCCCGGTTGGTGTACTTATGTGACGTACCAGTGCGCTGCAGTATCTGCGATTTCACAGGCGCTAAGTCAGAGCTTACTCTACGGAAGGTCAATCAAGCTAAATTTTTTCTACGACACACATACAAATGAAACCAAAGGTTTCTCGACCTATGCTCATAATTAACAAGGATGAGGACGTAGACTTTGTAAGCAAGAGGTGATATTGCCTGGCGTTCCCAGCTGGGTGGTAGTGCTGTCACCGCGACGTTTCGGACTATTGTCGTTATCTTCTGGCTAAAAATCGAGATATCGCTGATGTGCATGTGTATATACTAGTGCAGCGACAGCCCCTCCACGTGGCTGTGTACGCTATATTTTGCGCGACAACCTGTTAGGGAGGGGATGAATGCCGGAGATGTGGAGGGAGATGGAATACATAGGAGCTGCACTCGAGTCTATGCGTGGGCATTCTTGATCCGTCTCGCATATCGATAACAGCTTTGTGTGCTGTAAGCGTACAGCAGGGACTCCACACCGAACTAAGTACATAACTTTGTTATTGACATGAGTATCGTTGATCCTTATTTTTAAGGACTCCTATGCTACAACTCCCTGTAAACATTCGGGAGGCAAACAAATTTACTGTCCTCAAACTCAGTCACATGTGCTTCGTTTAAGCTGTCGTCGGTGTATTGGCTTCCGCATTCGTGTGGTGTGCTATTATCTTTGATATATTGACGAAGACTTGCAAATATTTTAGTACGTCATTCTACAAGTAAAAGTAAAGAAAAAAGTTCATATAAACATAGGTCCGCAAATGTTTAGTAACAGCTAATAAAAGATTTTGCCTGAAATTTAGCCACTTCGCTAATGAAGCCATTGCAAAATTGTACGAGGCCAAAGTAAAGCATGATTTCCCTTTGTTTTGTTGTTATTCAGCTGGTGAATCTAATAAAACATGTCCCAGACGTATATCTGCAGTATTTTTTCCGAACATCCAGAGGAGCAAAGATGTAGTTT
Source organism: Schistocerca gregaria (assembly GCF_023897955.1). Lineage (NCBI taxonomy): Eukaryota > Metazoa > Arthropoda > Insecta > Orthoptera > Acrididae > Schistocerca > Schistocerca gregaria. The sequence continues at coordinate 925,798,502 of NC_064921.1, read as the reverse complement.
CGTAAACATTTTGATTTATTAACTTCTTGGCCAATTTTTTTTTAATTCTAGACAACTGAACAAAATTTTCAACAGAATTAGTAGAGAATTTAAGTTTGGAAAAATGATGGTCATAACTTTGACTGAAACTGTATGAATGTGTGATATAATTTGATTTTATTAGTGCCATAGCACTCGTGAATTCATGTTAAACCCGGAAAAAGAAAGCTCAGTGTTACGGAAGTTGTACACTGTGCATACAGTTTCACAATATATTCACAATAAATGTTCAGAAATGTCTCCACCGAGTTCAGTGCATTTAGCCGCGCGTGTATGAACAGATTTTGTAGATGGAAAGGAAACGTTGTTAATGGAAAGTAAACGATTTACTTGTATAATAATCTTTGCTTCTCTCAATGTACTGGGAAACTGCTGCAGACACACATTTGGGAGATGTTTTATTACATTCACCAGATCAATAACAACAAAATAAATGGAAATCGTGCTTTACTTCAACCTCGTCCAGTTTTACGATGGCTTCATGTTAGGAAGTGGATAAATTTCAGGAAAAATCTTTTAGCCGTAACTAAACATTTGAGGACCGAAGTTTATATGAACTTTTTTCTTTACTTTAACTTGTAGAATGACATATTACAATATTTGCATATCTACGTGAATCATCCTATATAGTGTGTGTGTGTGTGTGTGTGTGTGTGTGTGTTGCAGAGAGAGAGAGAGAGAGAGAGAGAGAGAGAGAGGGGGGGGGGGAGGAAAGATCAAAAGTATCCGGACACCCGCCAAAACATACGTTTTTCATATTAGGTGCTTTTTGCTTCCGCCTACTGCCAGGTACTCCATATCAGCGACCTCAGTAGTCATTAGACATCTTGAGAGAGCAGAATGGGGCTCTCCGCGGCACTCACGGACTTGGAACGTGGCCAGGTGACTGGGAGTCACTTGAGTCATACGTCTGTACGTGAGATTTCCACACTCCTAAACATCCATAGGTCCACTGTTTCCGACGTGATAGTAAAGTAGAAAAGTGAAGGGACACGTACAGCAAAAAAGCGTACAGGCCAACCTCGTCTATTGACTGACAGAGAGCGCAAACAGTTGAAGAGGGTCGCAATGTGCAGATGTGCAGACATCTATCCAGACCATCTCACAGGAACTCCAAACTGCATTAGAATCCACGGCTAGTACTACGACAGTGAGGCGGAAGGTAAGAAAACTTCGATTTCATGGTCGAGCGGCTGCTCATAAGCCACACATCCCGCCGGTAAATGCCAAACGACGCCTCGCTTGGTGTAAGGAGCGTAAACATTGGACAATTGAACAATGGAAAGCGTTGTGTGGAGTGACGAATCACGGTACACAGTGTGGCGATCCGATAGCTGGGTGTGGGTATGGCGAATGCTCGGTGTACGTCATCTACCAGCGTGTATAGTGCCAACAGTAAAATTCGGAAGCGATGGTGTTATGGTGTGGTCTTTTTTCTCATGGAGGGGGCTTGCACCTTTCGTTGTTTTGCGTGACAAAATCACAGCACAGTCCTAAATCGATGTTTTGGTTCAAATGGCTCTGAGCACTATGGGACTCAACTGCTGTGGTCATCAGTCCCCTAGAACTTAGAACTACTTAAACCTAACTAACCTAAGGGCATCACACACATCCACGCCCGAGGCAGGACTCGAACCTGCGACCGTAGCAGTCGCACGGTTCCGGACTGCGCGCCTAGAACCGCGAGACCACAGCAGCCGGCCAAATCGATGTTTTAAGCACCCTCTTGCTTCCCACTGTTGAAGAGCGATTCGGGGATGGCGATTGCATCTTTCAACATGATCGAGTACCTGTTCATAATGCACAGCCTGCGGCGGAGTGATTACACGACGATAACATCCCTGTAATGGACTGGCCTGCACAGAGTCCTGACCTATATCCTATAGAATACCTTTGTGATGTTTTGGAATGCCGACTTCGTGCCAGGCCTCACCGATCGACATCGATACCTCACCTCGGTGCAGCACTCCGTGAAGAATGAGCTGTTATTCTCCAAGAAACCTACCGGCACCTGACTGGAACAATGCCTGCGAGAGTGGAAGCTGTCATCAAGGCCAAGGGTGGGCAAACACCATATTGTATTCAAGCGTTACCGATGGAGGACGCCACGAACTTGTGAGTCATTTTCAGCCAGGTGTCCCGATATTTTTTTATCACATAGTGTATATGTACGGCGAATCACCTAAAACTTGCATCGCAAAAGTTGAGGAAGTGAAAAGGGGTATTTATGAGCAGTTTTCACAGAATGAATTTGTAGTCAGGGGCTCGTACTGTTATCCAATCAATAGATTGTAATAATAGAAACTGTCTCTTTTGTACAAATACACACCGTTTTATATGGAACAATTCTTGTTGACATTAACAGACTAAAAGTAGTGTAAATTATAATGGCAGTGGTGTCTGTTGCAGGATTTTATTCTGAGTCGTATACGAGGAATCGTCTTTTGAAAAGTTCCCGCAGCGACATGTGTACAATACCTATTGCAGCACACATGAAAGAACAACACAAATAAATTCACTAGTGATGCAGAGTCTGACCAGTACTGAAACAGTAGACTATCACATATTGTGTTCAAAATGGCCGCCAGCAGCATCAACACACGCTTCTGGTCTGATATGGAGCCACCGCTGCAAACGTGCTAGCATTCCAGGTGGCGGAGATGTCGGAGCAGTCTGCAATAACACGTCATTGCGTATCACCGGGTGTAATTGATATGTTCTTCTAGACAGCGTCTTTCAGCTTCCTAAAGAAAATGTGTGAAGGCATAAAATCCCGGGAACGGGAGGGCTAACGTGCAGGTCCTCTGTATACACTCCAACGATTTGGAAACAATTCGTGAAGACATGCTGTAATACTTCGTGCACGATATGCTGGACAGCCATCATGTTGGTACCACAAGTTCCTCCTAATCTGCAGAGGAAAATCTTGTACCATACATGAAAGCTGGTCCATTAGGAGGCTGCGATATTTGCGTTCAGTGTTCCGTCTACGAAAAACGGTCCTACGAGCTGATGGTTCACTGTCCCACACAACACGATTACACTCTATGGACGCTGACATTCCATCTGACCGATACAACTGGGCTTGTTAAAAGACCTATAGTGTATGTTTCGGCACTTTACCTGTCTGTGATTGGTAAATGTTACTTCAACCCTAAACGAGATACATGATACATCTGGAGTACCCTGTCTTAATGTCCATGTACGGAGATTAAGACGATTTCGTAATCTCTTGATGCACCTTTTGATGGAGAGAGACGTGATAGCCATAGAACCTATGTCGGTAAAGAAGGAGTGGGACGCTTGTGTGTATAACGCCACTTCCTTGTATCACTGCACGGCAGCTAACTTGCGGATCAACTGCAATAGTAACAAGAACATTACCACCCCCCCCCCCCCCTCTTCTGTCATCACTTTTTTCTTCTATTACTTTGTCGAGGTGTTACTCTGACACTTTAACGTAACTGGTTGGAAAGGTTGATAAATAACTGCAGAGATAATTGGCGTCTGTTGGGATATCTTGCAGCATCCACCGTACGAGAACGAAATGCTTTGTTCCTGCAGTGTCCATACCCCATGACCAGGTCGGCTTTATCTGCATTGGTAAATCCTATCCCCCAATCGCGGCCTACTGCTTGGACTGTTACACACTAGCTGACTAGCAAGTCACAATGCACTCAAGGAACACACAGCACACTGTAAGCAAACTTAACAAGAATGTACTTAGCAATTATGCATATTGCGTGATACCAACAAGAATCAGTGTGGAATCTTTTCAGAATACGATATCTTGTAAGCGACTGGCACTAAAATCATGAAACAAACACCACTGACACTCTAAATTACCTTGCTCTTAGTTTATTAATGTCAATATGAACTGGTCAGAAGTGTATGTTTGCTCAAAAAATAAATTGTTTACTGACTAACAGTACGAGCCCCTGACTACCAATCCATGCTACGAAAACCTCACATCAGTAGCGTTAGCCATTTCCGCAATATTTGCAGTGCAAGTTTTATCCACAAAGAAAATCTTTCCTCTTCGATGGTGGTCGTTAGACTGGCTTGATGTCCCATTTGTCAAGCAGCCTTGCTGTATTCGCTGAGTGTGGCCCAATACAGGAAAGAAAAATTTGGTATCTTGTCTCTTCCTGTTTTGCTGCATATTTTCTCTCCTTGTGTGCCGCTTTAACACAGGCTTCATTGTACCCATTTTAAGGGAAAATATCCATTATATATTGTACCTCTGGTGGGAGGCTTTCTTTATCATAGGGGCCACGCGCCTTTTACACCAGTATGGTTAACACTGTATGCTTCTCCGACGGTTAGTGGCTCCTCGTCGCATTGAGATACAGGGCTGTGTAGGTTTCCTTCCTACCTTGATACTCCGCCAGACGTTGATGAGTGTGCTTCTCTTAGAAATGTTGCGTCGTCTCAACACTGCCACCTGGCTTTTAAACAACAGTGACAAACGATTTTTCCTCATGCGTTTTTAAAGAACAATCTTGACATGCACTTGAAATGATTTAGAGAATCTACAGAAAACAAAAATGGGGATAGCTGCAAAGAATTTTCGTCAATCCCCCCACGAATAGGACGAGTTCAGTAACTTGAGGTGTTCTTGCTCTTCGCACTACTTCTTCACCAGTTACTGCAAATTCTATTATTGGCAATTCATGTTCCACGACGAAATAGTCTCAAATAAATAGAAACAACGTCCAAGACGTCGTTATCAGAAGCTTCAGTTTTTGAGCTTAGTTATTAATTTAATGACTTGTTTCAACGGCTAACAGAAACAGAATGATAGCAAACAGCTGCTGGAGCGAAATGCAGTACCTGAGGATAGTACTCGTGTAATAACGTTGTACTGGCCACAAGTAAAACCTTTCAGACCTGTTTACAGAAATCTGATTTCCTTCCAATTTCTGTAAAACGCCATAACATAAATAAGACCAAAGCAAACTCTTAGACAATACGTTCCAATGATGCAAATTACGTAGTTAGGAATAATCTTTAAATGACAAGTAAAGTCAGAATTGGAAATAGGCATATTATCGTCCAATTTAGTTTGATGGGCTCAAAATGATTTGATCGTTTGTTATTGACTATTCATAACATTTACGAGAAAAACACAAAGGATTATGCTATTCTGTTGTTTCTTGAGTGTGCGCTGCGTAGATCGTTTTTACAAAAGAAGACATAGTAAATCAAGATTTTTTAACTTGTAAACATTAGTAACTGTGCTGTAATATTCAATATTAATACCATTGTTATAGGTATAATAACACAATAAATTATCCTTAGGCTAGGGTATCCCACATGCTCTTTATCTTGATAGAATTACCTTTGGTTCAAATTATGGTAGATCTTTGCGGGCTCATTGTGGAGGAAATATCATAATATAGAACACTTAGAAATAACTTAGTATACAATCTAACTCATAGTTCACCCAAGAACAAAAATGTGTAAATTTGACATTGCTGTTGGAAATCCATTGTGAAGAGGTCTTCAATTACCTGCAGTAAAAGAAGAAAAAAGCTTATTTTGATTTACAGAATCTTGCATTTGTTATCATAGATATGCTAATATTTTAGTAAAACTGTATATAGTTCATATTAGAAGCTTAACTGAGGTATATGAATTATCCTAAAGTGTGGTTTTATATGGATTAATAGAAGCGTAACATGCCAGGTTTTTATCTTTGCATCGCCAACGTATGGTAACAATCACTTTGCGAATAAGATTTCTTTAGGTTAGACTGCCGTTTTGTTATGGGGACCAAGTGAAATATTTTAATGTTGCAGTATGAAGAGCTTAATATGGCCCATCTCGTTTCTCCAAGGTCTTATATTTTATGGTTTTGCCAGGTAAGTTATTTAGTTTCATGTTCCATGTATCATTCGCAAGATACGTCATAATGATGTGAAACAAGTTATTTTACATACAGATTGCAAATTAATTTGTAAATATTGCCACATGGTGAACATCTATAAGTTTTTATTTCTGTTTCATTAAATTTACAGATTTGAATTAATAATTTCTATCCTTCACATTTTACTCATGACAATAATAGAAATCCTTCTACTGAATAAAAAAAATTGTCAAGGAGAAACTTTTTTTGTTTATTTTCAAATTTTACTTTGCTGTCTCTCAGACATTTTATATCACTGGGTAAGTTACCAAAAATTTTAATTGGATCATTGTGCATCGATTCTTGTGCAAAAGGTAACCTTAATGTGAAATAGTGAATGTCATTTTCCTTGTGCTGTTATAATTATCTATGTCATTGTTGCATATGAACTGTGGAAGATGATTTAAGACAAACTTCGTGAGGGATTAAACGTACTGTGGCTCAACAGTCAGATGGCTAAATTCCTTGAACAAATTTATATACGACGATCGTGTATTAATGCCACAATTTATTCTTACAGCAGGTTTTTGAGTAATGAAGACTTTCTTTCTTGATTAGGAGTTACCCCAGGACATTATTCCATATGATATTATTGAATGAAAATGTGCAGAATATGTCAGATTACTGATTTATCTCTCACCAAGATTTGCCGTTATTCTAAGAGAAAATGTAACTGAACTAAGTTCACAACGTGCTTTTTCGTCAGTATTCAGACCTGAGAAGTTTGAAGTTTCACTCATTGTACAATTTCGTCACCATCTGTTAACTTTTCATTAATGTAGTACGCCTAGATGTGCAGTACTATATGTTGTTGTTGTGGTCTTCAGTCCTGAGACTGGTTCGATGCAGCTCTCCATGGTACTCTATCCTGTGCAAGCTTCTTCATCTCCCAATATTTACTGCAACCTACCTCCTTCTGAATCTGCTTAGTGTATTCATCTCTTGGTCTCCCTATACGATTTTTATCCTCCACGCTGCCCTCCAGTGCTAAATTTGTAATCCCTTGATGCCAGAGAACATGCCCTACACAACCGATCCCTTCTTCTTGTCAAGTTGTGCCACAAACTTCTCTTCTCCCCAATCGTATTCATTACTTCCTCATTAGTTACATGATCTACCCACCTAATCTTCAGCATTCTTCTGTAGCACCACATTTCAAAAGCTTCTATTCTCATCTTGTCCAAACTATTTTTCGTCCATGTTTCACTTCCATACGTGGCTACATTCCATACAAATACTTTCAGAAATGACTTCCTGACACATAAATCTATACTCGATGTTAACAAATTTCTCTTCTTCAGAAACGCTTTCCTTGCCATTGCCAGTCTACATTTAATATCCTCTATACTTCTTACCATCATCAGTTATTTTGCTCCCCAAATAACAAAACTCCTTTACTACTTTAAGTGTCTCATTTCCTAATCTAATTCCCTCAACCTCACCCGACGTAATTCGACTACATTCCATTATCCTCGTTTTGCTTTTGTTGATGTTCATCTTATATCCTCCTTTCAAGACACTGTCCATTCCATTCAACTACTCTTCCAAGTCCTTTGCTGTCTCTGACAGAATTACAATGTCATCGAAGAACCTCAAAGTTTTTATTTCTTCGCCATGGATTTTAATACCTACTCCGAATTTTTCTTTTGTTTCCTTTACTGCTTGCTCAATATAAAGATTGAATAACATCGGGGAGAGACTACAACCCTGTCTCACTCCCTTCCCAACCACTGCTTCCCTTTTATGTCCCTCGACTCTTATAACTGCCATCTGGTTTCTGTACAAATTGTAAATAGCCTTTCGCTCCCTGTACTTTACCCCTGCTACCTTTAGAATTTGAAAGAGAGTATTCCAGTCAACATTGTCGAAAGCTTTCTCTAAGTCTACAAATGCTAGAAACGTTGGTTTGCCCTTCCTTAATCTAGCTTCTAAGATAAGTCGTAGGGTCAGTATTGCCTCAAGTGTTCCAACATTTCTACGGAATCCAAACTGATCTTCCCCGAGGTCGGTTTCTACTAGTTTTTCCATTCGTCTGTGAAGAATTCGTGTTAGTATTTTGCAACTGTGATTTATTAAACTGATTGTTCGGTAATTTTCACATCTGTCAACACCTCTTTTCTTTGGGATTGAAATTATTATATTCTTCTTGAAGTGTGAGGGTATTTCGCCTGTTTCATACGTCTTGCTCACCAGATGGTAGAGTTTTGTCAGGACTGGCTCTCCCAAGGCCGTCAGTAGTTCCAGTGGATTGTTGTCTACTCCCGGGGTCTTGTTTCGACTCAGGTATTTCAGTACTCTGTCAAACTCTTCACGCAGTATCATATCTCCCATTTCATCTTCATCTACATCCTCTTCTATTTCCATAATGTTGTCCTCAAGTACATATGTATAGACCCTCTATATACTCCTTCCACCTTTCCGCTTTCCCTTCTTTGCAGTGCTATATATGATGTGTTTTTTCAAACTCAAGGGTGAGACCTTTCTTAGAAAGCCAGTCATTGTTGCTATTAAGAACATGGTTTATCATTTTTCCTGTAGCAGTGTGTATGTTTGACTACAGTAATGGTGGCATCTGCAAACAGAACTAATTCTGCTTGTTGTATATTACACGGAAGATCGTTTACCTATATGATGATTTCTTCCGACATTAATTTGGTTCAATTATTAAGCACAACTTTCAGCATTCTTTTGGTGAGGTATAACATTATGTATTGGTTGGTTATACCAACAAACCCGTAAAACATTAGTTTATCTAGGAGATTCTCAAAGGCAAATGCGTTAGATACGTCGCAGAAAGTACCATCTGGCGCTGTTGTGCCATTTAATGTTAGTAAAATATGGTGAGTGAACATGTAAACGACATTCTCAGTAGAGAACTCTTCTGAAATTCAAATTTCGATTTTTTGAGTATGTTGTTGTTGCTTGGATGAGATACTATTCTAGAATACACTACCTTCTCAATGATTTTGGAAAATGATGTCATTAGTGAAGCTGGTCCGTAGTTATTAACATCTCTCATGTAACCTTCCTTAGAGAGGGGTTTTACAGCGGCGTGTCCCAGAAAAAAAAAATGCCATGAGTTACTAACGCACTATATATTTCAGATAACGCAACGCTTATTATATGGACACAGATCTCTAGTACTCTATCGGAAACACGGTCCTCTGGTTTGGAGCCGAGTGGAAGGCTTAAACCAGAGGCTCAGACGATTCTGCGGAGAGCTGGGGTGCAAATTTCTCGACCTCCGCTATCGGGTGGAGAAATGTAGGGTCCCCCTGAATAGGTCAGGCGTGCACTACACGCCGGAAGCGGCTACGAGGGTAGCGGAGTACGTGTGGAGTGCACATGGGGTTTTTTTAGGTTAGAGAATTCCCTCCCTAGGCCCGACAAGACGCCTCCTGAGACGCGGCAAGGCAGGAGTAGGCAAAATGCAACAAGGAATAACAATATTAATGTGCTAATAGTAAACTGCAGAAGCGTCTATAGAAAGGTCCCAGAACTGCTCTCATTAATAAACGGTCACAACGCCCATATAGTACTAGGAACAGAAAGTTGGCTGAAACCAGACGTAAACAGTAATGAAATCCTAAACTCTGATTGGAATGTATACCGCAGAGATAGGCTGGACAGTGAAGGGGGAGGCGTGTTTATAGCGATAAGAAGTGCAATAGTATCGAAGGAAATTGACGGAGATTCGAATTGTGAAATGATTTGGGTGAAGGTCACGGTTAAAGCAGGCTCAGACATGGTAATTGGATGTCTCTATAGGCCCCCGGGCTCAGCAGCTGTTGTGGCTCAGCACCTGAAGAATAATTTGGAAAATATTTCGAGTAGATTTCCCCACCATGTTATAGTTCTGGGTGGAGATTTTAATTTGCCGGATATAGACTGGGAGACTCAAACGTTCATAACGGGTGGCAGGGACAAAGAATCCAGTGAAATAGTTTTAAGTGCTTTATCTGAAAACTACCTTGAGCAGTTAAACAGAAAACCGACTCGTGGCGATAATATATTAGACCTTCTGGTGACAAACAGACCCGAACTATTTGAATCAGTTAATGCAGAACAGGGAATCAGCGATCATAAAGCGGTTACTGCGTCGATGATTTCAGCCGTAAATAGAAATATTAAAAAAGGTAGGAAGATTTTTCTGTTTAGCAAAAGTGACAAAAAGCAGATTACAGAGTACCTGACGGCTCAACACAAAAGTTTTGTCTCAAGTGCAGATAGTGTTGAGGAGCAGTGGACAAAGTTCAAAACCATGGTAAAATATGCGTTAGATGAGTATGTGCCAAGCAAGATCGTAAGAGATGGAAAAGAGCCACCGTGGTACAACAACCGAGTTAGAAAACTGCTGCGGAAGCAAAGGGAACTTCACAGCAAACATAAACATAGCCAAAGCCTTGCAGACAAACAAAAATTACGCGAAGCGAAATGTAGTGTGAGGAGGGCTATGCGAGAGGCTTTCAATGAATTCGAAAGTAACGTTCTATGTACTGACTTGGCAGAAAATCCTAAGAAATTTTGGTCCTATGTCAAAGCGGTAGGTGGATCAAAACAAAATGTCCAGACACTCTGTGACCAAAATGGTACTGAAACAGAGGATGACAGACTAAAGGCCGAATTACTAAATGTCTTCTTCCAAAGCTGTTTCACAGAGGAAGACTGCACTGTGCTTCCTTCTCTAGATTGTCGCACAGTTTACAAAATGGTAGATATCGAAGTAGACGACAGAGGGATAGAGAAACAATTAAAATCGCTCAAAAGAGGAAAGGCCGCTGGTCCTGATGGGATACCAGTTCGATTTTACACAGAGTACGCGAAGGAACTTGCCCCCCTTCTTGCAGCGGTGTACCGTAGGTCTCTAGAAGAGCGAAGCGTTCCAAAGGATTGGAAAAGGGCACAGGTCATCCCCGTTCTCAAGAAGGGACGTCGAACAGATGTGCAGAACTATAGACCTATATCTCTAACGTCGATCAGTTGTAGAATTTTGGAACACGTATTATGTTCGAGTATAATGTCTTTTCTGGAGACTAGAAAACTACTCTGTAGGAATCAGCATGGGTTTCGAAAAAGACGATCGTGTGAAACCCAGCTCGCGCTATTCGTCCACGAGACTCAGAGGGCCTTAGACACGGGTTCACAGGTAGATGCCGTGTTTCTTGACTTCCGCAAGGCGTTTGACACAGTTCCCCATAGTCGTTTAATGAACAAAGTAAGAGCATACGGACTATCAGATCAATTGTGTGATTGGATTGAGGAGTTCCTAGATAACAGAACGCAGCACGTCATTCTCAATGGAGAGAAGTCTTCCGAAGTAAGAGTGATTTCAGGTGTGCCGCAGGGGAGTGTCATAGGACCGTTGCTATTCACAATATACATAAATGACCTGGTGGATGACATCGGAAGTTCACTGAGGCTTTTTGCAGATGATGCTGTGGTGTATCGAGAGGTTGCAACAATGGAAAATTGTACTGAAATGCAGGAGGATCTGCAGCGAATTGACGCATGGTGCACGGAATGGCAATTGAATCTCAATGTAGCGAAGTGTAATGTGATGCGAATACATAGAAAGATAGGTCCCTTATCATTTAGCTACAAAATAGCAGGTCAGCAACTGGAAGCAGTTAATTCCATAAATTATCTGGGAGTACGCATTAGGAGTGATTTAAAATGGAATGATCATATAAAGTTGATCGTCGGTAAAGCAGATGCCAGACTGAGATTCATTGGAAGAATCCTAAGGAAATGCAATCCGACAACAAAGGAAGTAGGTTACAGTACGCTTGTTCGCCCAATGCTTGAATACTGCTCAGCAGTGTGGGATCCGCACCAGGTAGGGTTGATAGAAGAGATAGAGAAGATCCAACGGAGAGCAGCGCGCTTCGTTACAGGATCATTTAGTAATTGCGAAAGCGTTACGGAGATGATAGATAAACTCCAGTGGAAGACTCTGCAGGAGAGACGCTCAGTAGCTCGGTACGGGCTTTTGTTGAAGTTTCGAGAACATACCTTCACCGAAGAGTCAAGCAGTATATTGCTCCCTCCTACGTATATCTCGCGAAGAGACCATGAGGATAAAATCAGAGAGATTAGAGCCCACACAGAAGCATACCGACAATCCTTCTTTCCACGTACAATACGAGACTGGAATAGAAGGGAGAACCGATAGAGGTACTCAGGGTACCCTCCGCCACACACCGTCAGGTGGCTTGCGGAGTACGGATGTAGATGTAGATGTAGAACCAGCCTAAAGCCACAAATCAAAATGGGCTTACATTTTTAGAGGAATATATACATTTCTTAATTTCAGGTGGAAAACTTGGCTGTGCATTCATATGACTGAATTTAATGAGTTGCTTCTTCAACATGCTGTTGTGATTTTTCTGTTGTAGTCTTTGGCCATACCCTTTCCACTATGTTTAAGAAATGATTATTAAACATATTTGCTACCTGTGACTCATCATTTATAGCCCTTCCATTCAGTTCAACAGTGATGATGTCCAGTTCTCTGGTTGCCATGTCTCTCGTTTCACTGTATTCCATGTAGCCTTAAATCTGTTGTCGGAATTTCTGATTTCTTGCATTATATGCTACTTCTATTAGTTATTTTGAGTAGTTTTTGATCCGTGGATCTTTTGCAAGATTTGTACTTGTTCTATCCAACAGATTCATTTCCATTTTTCTTTAAAAAAATGCTTTAAATCTTCTAGTGATCCATAGACTTTTTTACGTGGCTCTGTTCTTTCTGATTAGTTTATTCCGAAAACTGTTTTGAAATAATGATATGAATTTGTCATGGAATAGATTAAGTTTTTTGTTAGCACTTACCTCGTCATAAATTTCATCGCATGTCATCTTTTGCAAGTTATTCTTGAAAGCATTTGCCTTGCAGTCATTACTTATTGTGTTTTAACTGCTAAATGCCGAGGAGATAGCAAATAGGTGGAAAGAATACATACGAAGGGACAGAAGAAAAAACAGGAGTCGACAGGGAAGAGATAGGGTATCCAGTTTTAGAATCATAATTCAAAAGAGCTTTTGAAGACTTAAGATCAAATGAGGTAGAAGGGATACATAACATTCCATCGCAATTTCTAAAATCCTTGGCTGAATATTGCAAAATCAGTTTAAAGGCTCAAGCATACAAGTTGCTGACAACAACAATATACAGGAGAATGGAAAACAAAATTGAGGACTTTGTTATATGACGATCAGTGTGGTTTTAGGTAAGGTAAAGAAACCAGAGAGGCAGTTCTGACGTTGTGGTTGATAATGGAAGTAAGACTGAAGAAAAATCGAGACACGTTCTTAGGATTTGTCGACCTGGAGTTGGCGTGCGACACTGTAAAACAGTATAAGATGGTCGAAATTCTGAGGAAAATTGGGGTAAGATATAGGGAAAGGCGAGTAATCTACAATATTTACAGGAGCAAAGACGGAACAATTGTACTGGATGACCAAGAACGAAATGCTTGGATTAAAAAGCGTATGAGACAGGGATGTACTCTCTCGCCCCCACTGTGCGGTTTATATATCGGAGAAGCAATGAGGAAAAGAAAGGAAAGGTTCAAGAGTGGGATTAAAATTCAGAGGGAAAGTCTGTCAGTGATAAGATCCGCGATGACATTGCTATCCTCAGTGAAAGTGAAGAAGAACTGCAGGTTGTATTGGATGGAATGACAAGTCTAATGAGTGTAATGAGAGTAAATCGAAGAAAGACGGAAGTAATAAGAAGCAGCAGAAATGAGAACAGCGAAGAGATCAACATTACAATTGGTGATCACGAAGAAGACGAAGTTAAGGAATTGTGCTATCTAAACAGGAAAATAACCATTGACAGATGAAGCATGAAGGACATAAAAAGCAAACTAGCACCGACGAAAATTGTATTCCTGACCAAGAGAAGTTGATGTTATGAGAAATAGGTCTTAAGGTGAGGAAGAAATTCCTGAGAATGAGCGTTTGGAGCAGCGCGTTGTGTGGTAGTGAGACACAGTCTGCGGGAGAACCAGAAAAGAAGAGAATCGAAGCATTTGAGATGTGCTGCTACAGAAGAATGTTGAAAATTACGTGGATGGATAAGATAAAGAATGAGGAAGTTCTCCGCAGAATCGGTGAGATGAGGAACGTAGGGAATATACTGTCAAGTAGGATAGACAGAACGATACGACATCTCTTAAGGCAAAGGGGGTAGCTTAAATGGTACTAGAGACTGCTGTGGAGGGTAAAACCTGTAGAGGAAGGCAGAGGTTGGAATACATTCAGCAAAGAATTGAGTACGGGGGGTACAGTTTCTACTCTCAGATGGAAAGGTTAGCACAGGAGATAGATTTATGACGGCCGCATCAAACCAGTCAGAAGTCTGATTAAAAAAAAACAACTAATTTCCAGTTAGAAGTGTCCGTACTGAAAGGCTCTATCTTATTTATCCTTACTGACTGTCCATAATCATCAGAGAGAGAGAGCATATGTTTTTTTTTATTTACTTTGAGCCTCGGCAAAGAAAACATTATCATTTAGGGCCCCACCGTTTATATCCATTTGCATTGGAAAGTCAGTTACGGAGCTCAAGTTGTAGGATCCAAAAAAGGTTTCGACATCATTTTCCCTATCAGAGGCCTTTAGTAATTCTACACTAAAGTGAGAACAGACTGTTTACTCCTGCCTGAGAGATAGCACAGTAAGGAATCTAGATTTATTATAAACAATTCGAAATAACTCAGGGGGCATATATATAATTAAAAAGAACTATTTTTCAGCATTAATTTACAAGAGCACAATTCTACGTGCACATCGTTTCAAACTCTACGTTTCGCAGTGTGTCTGAACTTTTGTTCAGTCATAATATATGTAACAAACAATTTTCCTCGTATTATTTTTGCATCAGCAAGATGCTAGAGTGTTAACTGAATCTTCCGTTGGTTCTTGTCGGAACAACATCATAATAAATGAAAAACACCAGGTTGATTTTTGTTCTACAGTATCACTTTTATTGTGTTAACCGGTTTTCGGCTTACAAGTCCATCTTCAGACATTTACTGAGTAAGACTTATCTCAGTAAATGTCTGAAGATGGCCTTGTAAGCTGAAAACCGGTTAACACAATAAAAGTTATACTGTAGAACAAAAGCAAATTCGTGCTTTTCATTTGTTATGCTAGACTACAATCTAACCCAGTGGTTACGTCTTGCTCAGATAGGTACAGGATGTCTGTCCTTTCAGAGCTCTCCAAATTTTTTAAACGACAGAGTTAGTTCTGCTTATTACTGTCATCCAGTATTTTGATGAAATAAGCCAAACTTATTTTTTTTGGTGCGTTATTAAGCATTTTATGGCGCTCTTCTGTTATTTTGCAGTCTTTCAAAACAGTGTGCGTGAATCCTGATACTAAATGGTACCTCTCTGACACCAGAAAGCACAGGTATCTTCCTTTGTGTGATAGTGGCCCTGGTGTACCTTTCCTGCAAGAAGCTCAGCCTACTTATTCTTCCCTCTCCTATATCGTACAGGTTTGCTACATGAAATAATGGAGTAAGGAAGGAAGATTAGGGTTCAGTGTCCCGTCGACATCTAGGTCATTAGAGACGGAGCACAGGCTCTGGCTGCCTGAAAAAGTGGGAAAGAAATTGGCTGTGCCCTTTCAATGGAACCATTCTGGCATTTGCCTAGAGTGACTTAGCGAAATCATGAAAAACCTAAAACAGGATATCCGGAAACAGATTTTTAACCTCTGTCCTTTCGAATGAGAGTCCAGTGAGCTAACCACTGCAGCACCTCACTCGGTTTCAAATAATGAGACTTTCCACAGTTCATTGAATGAAGAGGTTGCAAATCATCAGCCACTTGCAAAGATTTACTAGCCCTTTACCTAGATTTCGATATTTGAAGAAATATCTTCTTCAGAAACAGTGGGTCTTGTTACATCACACGACGGTACAGTAGATTAGATGAAGCAGTGCGGCTCTGGTCATATACAAAATTGACAAAACAAGAATTTTCCCAAGGCATGGCTTTAAATAGCAGCCAGATTACATGTATCGTACTTCACAATGAATGCCTACTATAAAATGCCGACAGCTAGAGGCTCTTGTCAACATAAAATTGTAATAGATGTCAGAGGATAAAATATTTGTGTACGTTGCATGTACTTCACGCCAGACACCACAGCCAACAGCTCTTTCCGAAATTCCATTTGCGTAAAATTTGAATAATATGCCAACTAAGCAGACGTAGGGTGTAATCAAGTCAGAGTAGTCCCATACTCAGGAAACGAGTGTAGGTACCAGATACAGAAATACTGCAACGTCATTCTAGGTCCTATGCCACTGCCTTCCTCCAGCCTGGTACAGAGTGTCAAGTGTGTACCTGTGTCATTTGGATGTCTGTGATGACTGCTTGTTCAACGTAGTGTAGCGTTTGCTTTGTTGTGGATAACGTGGAGGGAGACTGCGGAACCAAGTGCCGGCACTTGGACTACTCGTCGTAAATAGAACCAAGGGAGCCACCAAGTTTAACATCCCTACCAGACAGACTGATCACCATCAGCGACGTCACATGTCCTCGCTTGATGAGATGTTGTGGAGATATTTGGAATTTAATCCAGGACATTCTCATAGCGTAACTGATAAAGCAGTACGCTCAAGGAAGTCATTAGGTCCTTGGATGATATCTCGGGAACAAATGACAACTGATTGTTTATTTCGGACTGACACATTTTGTTTCCTGTTACTTACATAAGACTTGTGCATTGTTTAGAATTTGTGTGATGCCATAAAATTTTAACTTATTTGAAAGAATGTTCTGATTAATGCAGTAAAGCACTTCTGGCCAATCACAGAAACGAAATATTGTCTAATTCTCTTCCATAAAAGTCAGCTAAAACTAACTTTAGGGACCAGATCAGTAAAACACAAACTGTATTTAAGAACATTAAGAAATTTACGCTTCTAGTCAATCGTAGAAATGTCTTTCACGTGCTGACGTAGGACTGTCCACTTTTCGTAGCACATTCGGGTATTGATGGAACTGACCTCTGACTTTTTTTTCCTTTTATTCCTGCCACATGCGTTATCTTCATCCAGAAGAATGGCTGCTCGACATATGCACCACGCTGCAGACGCAGGTTATAGAGAACAGTATTATGCTGTAATCACGTTTATCTGTGTTTCCATGGCAGCTGTGACAGTAACAAGACACCACGGCAGCAGTGAGCTACGTGAACATTATTGTAGACCACTTGCATCCTCTCAGGCTTGATATCTTCCGCGACGCCAACGTTTCAGAAGGATAACTGTCAGTGTTGCAAGGTCAGAAACGAGCTGTAGTTGTTAGAGTAACGTTACAGCGAACTCTTGTTTCGTGGGACGCTTTTTCTGTAGGCACCAAACTCGCCTGATCTGAATCTGACGGAACAAAATTATGAAGCTATCGGGTGCCACCTCCGCGCCCACAAACCAACGGCCTATAATTTACGTGTATTGCTTGACCTGTGCAAAGACTTTTATAGCCACATACGTACTCAGTAGGAGGACATGCTGAATTTTCCTGGTTTTTCATACGTCTAGGTTTTCGGATTTCTGTGACCAGAAGTATTGAAGTCACTTGTCCTTGATAACGATTACATTTATAAACAATTGCTCTAGAGAAGAAAAGAATATTGTTTCTAAATTTTTTGTGCATAATTATCTTTTCTACACGACGAAATTCTTCGGAAAGAATAATGTAGATCGTTATGTATACTTATTAATTGGAAAGCAATGAGGACAGGTAAGAGATAGACCTCTGTAATGAATGAACGAAACAATCACAAGTTAAAATACGAGCAGTGACACAGACACTAAAGGAAGACACACTACTCAGCTGGAAAAATACGTTTCATACCTTTCAACTGATTTGATTTATTCCGGTAATTGTGTGACCCCATTTCTCGTTCTAAGTAGGAACAGTGCTACAGATCAAATAGCCAATAATTTGCAACGTTTAAATGATTTATACATTTTAGTCAGCCATTGTCACGACCGTCTCTTAAACAGTTTAGGCAGTGACGTAGTAATAGTACGGTGTGTAGAGGCAACATTTTTTTGAACCTGTAAACTTCCCACACTTATAGTGACATTATTTTGATAAACGGTTACTAGCCTGAATTTGATCGATTCACAGACCCTACACAGGTAGTGTGAAGCCTGTGAATGACTACAATCAGATAAACTACAAGATTTAGCTACGGCATTAGAAAATATTGGTGCTTTTCTTGATCGGTAGGTAATATACACCCTTCCCCCCAAATCCAAGGCAAGGCGGATCCCAGCCGTGAAGCGGCTGGCCACGTCCAGGCCTCAGCGGAAAAGGGAAGGTGCACAGAGTCTAAGTCGGTATGGTTGTTCTTCAGAAATTCCGTAAGGAAAGATTATTTAGGACATTGAATGTGTCCTCTTGCCTCAGCAGGAGCTGCGTGTCTTGTTTGGAAGTTGTTGTCTGAGCTGATTTGCAGCGTCATTGAAAAGTGGGCACTCATACACCACATGGTCTGGAGTGCGCTGCACGTTGGTGCAGCCCGCTTCCAAAACCGACGCAGGTATGTCGGGTAGGGCCCATGTCCAGTAATGAAGTGCAGCTGTCCTCTCGTAGGTTTGAAGCATGTGAGCTTTGAACGTTCCTCTATGTCTGGCAGCAGCTCTTAAGTTCTGTGCCCCGTTTCCACATTATTCCATTGATCCTGCCATAGTTCTAACCCTCTCCTTTTTATTCCAAGCTTGTCCCCAACATAAATCCCCATTATTTCCATTAATTCTTCCCTCCTCTCCTTCTTCACCCAATACCAGGCATCCTGCTCCCGAGTTTTGATATCTAGTGGACAGATCACGAATAGCACTAGAAACGTCCCCCCAGGAAGTGTTCTACATGCTCCTACTGAACACAGAAGCATATTTCGCTGCACCCTGCTTACAGCAATGGTAGGCATGACCCTCGTGAGCCTGTGTGACCAAACCCCTAATCTGTATCCTACTATCGATGTTAGGATGCTATTGTGGTAAAATCTGACTATGTTAGGTGGGAGATGGAAACGTTTGTGACCTGTTTCCGATAAGGTTATTTAGCAATACGAGGGATATTTGTCAGATCTGCACGTGGTGGCCAAAATTGGAACTAATTTTCTTTCTAGCGTGGGTCGGTTCTTCGTTAACACATTAGCATATCTACCATGTTTCGCTGCCGTATGAGAGTCACAGCCCACACTGAATTTCTGTGAGCAGCTGCACTTCCACTATAACCACGTCATAACACAGGGCGGAGCAAATAAAAGTGGCCCAGGGAACCCAGTTCCCAGGTAAAAAGAAACACAGCAGGGGAAATGAAACACAGCACTAACCTGATATAACAGACGTTGGAGGTAACCACCATTCATGTCTTCACCTTTGGGGTCTGGTCGGTATATTGCTGAAGGCGGATCGAAGCTCGACTGCTTCAATTGGTGCAGTCACATCTGCAATGTTCAGCAGGGTACTTTGACGCGATTAAACTTCTCAGTAAACAACTAACCACACCGTTTCCACGACTTTGTTGTCACGAAACTTTCTATAATGAACACCGGCTTCAAACTGAGTACCGTCGTCGCCTATTCACTGCTCCATTCATGCTGACACAAACCGCATTATGCTCTGAACTGGAGTGGCTCTCGTGTCTTGCGTATACGTGCTGTGCGCTTCATGAGGTCTGGCTATATGCATACATTCGCGTCCAATAGTATACACTCGTCCAGGTCACTTTTATTTGTCCCGCCCTGTCAAAGATTGCAAAATAAGTAATGTGATACGTTTAGCCACTGTGTTGTAGAGTTACAACTAGAACATTGAGTTTTGCTCTTGACAAACTTTGGTTGCCAATAAGCAGTGGAAGCCCTCTGGCGGGACAGCTGAGTGAGCGATGGTCTTCCGGCAGGCAGTGGGGCTGGCGCCTGGGTCTGCAGGCGGTGACGGTGCTGCTGTGCGCCGCCTTCTTCCTGGGAATGCTGTACCGCTCTGCGTCCATGTACCACCCGCAACGGCGCGCAATCCAGCACCTGAAGAATCAGCGCAAGAAGGTCAAGCTGAAGAAGACGCCGCAGCACCGCCAGCCCAAGCAGCCCTTCTTCGACCTGACGCCTCTGCGCATCCGCGCCGTGCAGCTGCTTATGCTGGCCGCCGCCGTCGCTGCCTTCGGAGTCTACTCACCACTCTTCTATTTGGTGAGTCCTAAGGATGATGATGATGTTTGCATAGTGAGGCGCTCAGCTGCGCGGTTACCAGCGCCCATTCAAATTCCCAACCTTTTCTCAGCTTAATCTCGCCACTTTCAGAAGAGGACGAGATTAGTGTTTAAGGTCGCGTTGACAACCAGGTCATTAGAGATGGAGCACAAGCTCAGATTAGGGAAGGATGGGGAAGGAAATCGGGCGTGTCCTTTTCAAAGGAATCATTCCGGCATCTGGCTGAAGTGGTTCAGGAAAATCACGGAATACCTAAATCAGGAAGGTCGGACGCGTGCTTAGCCGCCGTCCACATGAATGCGAGTCTAGTCTGCTAACCACAGCGCCACCTCGCTCGGCTGGTAAGTCGTCTGTCAACACGCCTCTGTACATAGTGTAGTAACTATGTTCCGACTGTCACATCGAACAAACCAAGCAGCTTATTTTTGTTCTGCCTGCAGTTCTCTGCCTGCAGTCTGTGTACGCCCTGATATCCACAGGGAACAATTCCGTAGCAGGCCACACTTTAAAATTGTACATAAATATACGGCCGTTTTGACTTTTGCAGATAGCATAAGGAACAAAGTTGCATAACTACCGTGGCCTACATCATGTATGCGTAGGCTACGGTAGTTTTCCTAGTAGTTTTGTTAATGTCGTACGAATGTTACCTGTAGCTTAAGTGTGTTGCGTACCTATCTGGCGTTACCTCATAGCGATTGTTTTCTTTACGCATGCGCTGGCCGGTGTGGCCGAGCGATTCTAGGTGCTTCAGTCTGGAACCGCGCGACCGCTACGGTCGCAGGTTCGAATCCTGCCTCGGGGATGGATGTGTATGATGTCCTTTGGTTAGTTAGGTTTAAGTAGTTCTAAGTTCTAGGGGACTATTCACCTCATATGTTAAGTCCCATAGTGCTCAGAGCAATTTGAACCACTTTGACCTTTATGCATGCGATCAATCTCTTACTAGATTGCTCTAAAACAGGAGGTGGTGAATTTTCTACAAACTGTGTGAGGATATATAAAGCGCTGGGCAACTTACGGAACGTTTTTGTTACACCCAATAAGCATCGTGCCTCTTATTTAAAAATAAACGAAATTAACTGCAAAACTGAAATTTTCAGTATTTAATTTAGATTTTATTAGGAAACTGTTGCTTTGTAATGGGAAACGGACGTCATAGTATAAACAAAGGAAACGATACACATTTATCATACAACGAAAGAAAACTCTATTTACTCAATAAAATGTTTAAATAAAAAGAACACAAAACTAAATTATATCAAACATCGCTTCAATACTTCTTCCAATGTTTACATAGTATGTTTTTGTTATTCAGAAACAAATTTCGTACTTATCAATAATAACAGGAAACTCTCGTCCTTGTTCATCGTAAAAATGTCCTATTGAAAACAAAATAATAACAATTATTACATAACCATTGTATATATATTGCCGCAGAGGAAGCTGGGTAGCACAGTCAACGTGGTGTAGTTGTTATGATACTAGGCTGTGGAGGGTCGTGAGTTCAATACTGTGAAATTTTAATTTCTATGTTCGGTTCGTGTACATTCTAGAAGCATCCACAAATGTCAAGAATGATTGTACTGGAATGTTCTATAACTGTATATGTACCGTATGTGTTCTGGCCGGAGGTAATTCGCTCCGCGCTCTTGTATGTGCGAGTGCTGAATAAACCTTCGTTAAGTGAAGTTAGTGTTCGTCATTCATGTAATTACGCCTTCTTCTGCGTCACAATATAAATGTTATTACTTATAAAATGCAATTTATATTCTGTAAATACGTAAAATACATATTGGACACACGATTAATAATATCCGGTTATAATCCCACCATATACAACACCATTTATGCAGTGTACCAAAACTACGGAACCGTAAATTTGGTAAAACCCAATTCTAGTGAGGAATGATCTTGGTTTACGTACGGCGGATGCCATTCGTATTTATTGCAGTTGTAGCATGTCATACAACATACAAGGTCAGGGCATGTAGACCATGGACAACTTGTGTACTGAGCATAAGAGTCATACACGATTACAGCAGACGAGCAAACCTACCATTGTAGAACATTGTCCTGTTACCCGTCGCCCGTGGCGCAGTGGTTAGGACACTGGACTCGCATTCGGGAGGACTACGGTTCAATCCCGTCTCCAACCATCCTGATTCAGGTTTTCGGTGATTTCCTAAATCGTTTCAGGCCAGTACCGGGATGGTTTCTTTGAAAGGGCACGGCCGATTTCCTTCCCCATCCTTACCTAACCCGAGTTTGCGCTCCAGTTCACGTCACTTGCACATTCGTTGGTAATTAATATTCACTATCGGTAATTAGAAGAAAGATTAAGGAAAGGTAAACCTACTGTTTCAAATACTGTAAGTAGCAGGGGTAAAATACGGGGAGCGAAAGGGTATTTACAATTTGTACAGAAACCATATGGCAGTTATAAGAGTCGAGGGGCATGAAAGGGAGCAGTGGTTTGGAAGGGAGTGAGACAGGGTTGTAGCCTATCCCCGATGTTATTCAGTCTGTATATTGAGCAAGCAGTAAATGAAACAAAAGAAAAATTCGGAGTAGGAATCAAAATCCGTGGAGAAGATATAAAAACCTAGAGGTCCGCCGATGACGTTGTAATTCTGACAGAGACTGCAAATGACCTGGAAGAGCAGTGGAACCGAATAGACAGTGTCTTGAAAGGAGGGCATAAGATGAACATCAACAAAAGCAAAACAAAGATAATGGAATGTAGTCGAATTAAATCCTGTGATATTGAGGGAATTAGATAACGAAATGAGACACTTACAGTAGTAAATGAGTTTTACTTTTTGGGGAGAAAAACAACTGATGATGGTCGAAGTAGAGAGAATATAAAATGTGGTTCAAATGGATCTGAGCACTATGGGCTTAACATCTGAGGTCATCAGTCTCCTAGAACTTAGAACTACTTAAACCTAACTAACTTAAGGACATCACTCACATCCATGCCCGAGGAAAGATTCGAATCTGCGACCGTAGCGGTAGCGCGGTTCTAGACTGAAGCACCTAGAATCGCTCGACCAAATCGGCTGGCTATAAAATGTAGACTGGCAATGGTAAGGAAAGCGTTTCTGAAGAAGAGAAATTTGTCACATCGAGTATAGATTTAAGTGTCAGGAAGGTGTCTCTCAAAGTATTTGTATGGAGTGTAGCCATGCATGGTAGTGAAACGTGGGCGATAAACAGTTTAGACAAGACGGCAAAGAAGCTTTCTAAATGTGGTGCTACAGAAGAATGCTGACGATTAGATGGGCAGATCATATAACTAATGAGGAGTTACTGAATAGAATTTGGGAGAAGAGATATATGTGGTACAACTTGACTAAAAGAAGGAAGCGGTTGGTAGGACATGTTCTGCGGCATCAAGGGATCAGGGCAGCGTGGATGGTAAAAATCGTAGAGGGAGACCAAGAAATGAATACGCCAAGCAGATTCAGAAGGATGTCGGTTGCAGTTGGTACTGGGAGATGAAGAAACTTGCACAGGTTAGAGTAGCGTGAAGAACTGCATCAAAACAGTCTCTGGACTGAAGACCACAACAACAACGTCGATACCTTCTGGCGTTGGTCATCTTTGATTATGTGTTGGTGCTAGTTGTCTATACATATATGTGTGTGTGTGTGTTTGTTGTCTTTCTACAGAATATGCCGAATTATGGTTCTTGGTGGGCGTAGCCCCTCATTCCACAGTGTGAAATGCTCTATACAGCGATTATGCTCGATGGAATTAATGTTAATAGTTACCCAACCGCTGGTATGCAATGCAGAATCATCGGTGAGACAAAACATCATGACGATCTGTTTGACAGCAGCGCGCTTGGCTCAAATGGTTCAAATGGCTCTAAGCACTATGGGACTTGACATCTGAGGTCATCTGTCCCCTAGACTTAGAAACTACTTAAACCTAACTAACGTATGAGCATCACACACATCAATGTCCGAGGCAGGATTCGAATCTGTGACTGTAGCAGCAGCACGGTTCCGGACTGGAGCGCCTAGAACCGCTCGGTCGGTGCAGCGCGTTTGTCCACCATCGGAAGGCAGTACGTGTCATGGATTCGACAAATCCATCGTCGCAACAGATTTATGCATAGACCACGCTTTTATACCAAATTATGATCTGTTGTTTTGTGGGCATGGAACTATCAGTCAATATTGTCATAGCACTGCTCCATCGATTTCAGATCAGTGGATTTGGTGACTACAGCTTCAGTTAAGGCGTGCTACGGAACTTAAGTGCATTGTCATGTTCATCAAAGGGGTGTGGCATGATTCTAGCCTTGCGCCGCCATTAGTTACCATTTTGGAAGATGCAGTCGCGCTTTGGAAAGACATCAAGTAGCAAGGGATGCAGGCTGTCAGCAAAAGAGTCACGTAATCCGTAGCTGTCACGATGCTTTCGTCACTATCAAAGTTGCACGACAGTCCTGTAGAATGTCCCCATATAATAATACTGTCCCCAAAACGCTCTCGTCCGTGGTGAGGTGCATGTTTCCGGGAGCCGTTCCCTTAGGTGACAACGTTTCCGGAAATGACCACCGACATGGTGTCACAAGAAATGCAATTAATCAGACGATGTGATGCTTTTC
This sequence comes from Schistocerca gregaria, assembly GCF_023897955.1. Lineage (NCBI taxonomy): Eukaryota > Metazoa > Arthropoda > Insecta > Orthoptera > Acrididae > Schistocerca > Schistocerca gregaria. The sequence continues at coordinate 925,773,687 of NC_064921.1, read as the reverse complement.
CATTGACCCACGGACGACTTTTGGAGATTCTGTGTTTACTGCAATCGTGACTGACGATGTCGTTGGGTCAACGTTGGAATACGTTAAGAGCCATCTACTCCAGTCTCCCATGGTAAACAATGTGAGCTGAACTGTTTTCTCCGATACACTTGAACCTGTAACAGCAGGACGGAAACCCCTAATATTAGGAGGGTGAAACTAAATATCAGCCAATTCCTTAAGCATTATTCATTAATTGAAACTTCCGGGATGAATTGCCATGGTCCATGTATAAAACGTCTTCTCCTTCCTGGCGTTTCGTTGCTTACTGCAGGCGACATCTTCTGAGGTGAATCGCCGACTGGCTGCTAGGCGCTGCTGGTCCCGCTTATATGGAGCGCTTAGATGGCGCCACCACTCGTCACGTGCTTTCGACTTTGAAACTATCTCTGGTTAGTGCCATCTCTCTCGTCTTGAAAACGTGTTTACGAAATAAAATTTAGTGAGACCAACGTGATAGATAGGACCTCACTTTATTATACTCGCATGTATAGAGAAACAATAGATATCTACAAGCACGGAAATAATTTTAATAGAAAAGAAGAAGTATTAAAACTAGGCAAGATATGGCGGTCGGCTTTGTACCAACGAAGCAACAATCGATTACCTGTAATCGAGAGAGAGGGCACTAGCCAAAGATAGTTTTACAGTGGAAAGCACGTGAAGAGTGTTGGCGCCATGTAAGCTCTCTATGTAAGTGGGCCACTAGCGCCTAGCAGCCAGTCGCCGACTCACCTCAGAAGATGTTACCCGCAGCCGGCAACGAAACGTCAGGAAGGAGAAGTAGTTTTATATATGCACCACGGCAATTCAGCCTGGACGTTTTAATCAATGAAGACGCCGGCCGTGAAAGCTTACATGTTATGATTAGAATTCCTTAAGCTTTTCCGTCTTTTAATTTAGATCTGGGCTCTACAGTGTGGATGTAAATCACAAATTAACATGGTACTAATACGTTTCCGGGAGGTGGCGCCCCACGGTTTTTACGTATTTCAAAAACCTTTTGTTGTCTTCTTGAGCTGCTGGTAAAATTCTTTACATATACAAGTTTCGGTCGTCTGATCATCATCAGTTTCATAAAACTATTTACAGTGTCACATTAGGTTGAATAGAAATCAACTGTCGTCAGATCATAGAACCATGAAGTACACACTGTTATCATATCATAATATAAATTACATCGTCAATGTATACAAACTGTGCTATGTAGTGTAAGTATGAATGAGTACACGATCTCGATTTTTCCTAAATTAATCCTGCAAATATTTTTGTGAACCTGAAGATGGTCAGGCGATGGGAACTGGTTGTATAAATAAAGAATTTTCGCAGCAACTCAAGGCAATGGTAAGATATTTTTTGAATTATATGATAGTATCCTTGATCCAGAAGTAATATGAGTGTGTAAGTACATCCAACCAACATGTTAGCAAAGGGTGATGGTACTTGAATCCGAACAAAGTGCTATTAGTGACTGTTACGAGGAATTCAAACAGAGTTCCAGTGCATACCTTGCGCTGTTGGAAGGAAGTATTTCGCACAGTAATATCTGAAAGCTATTTCCAGTTTGTAACAAAATTCAGTTAGGATGCTAAGCCCCAAGCCAACTCGGTGTTCGTTTTGATATCTCTAATTAGTTTGTGATAGTTCTGTTTCACTCAGTCATCAGATAATATGAAAATCGACTTTTTATTCTGAGCTCATGAGGAGACCCTAATCGAGAAACTCATTTCCAAAAGGTACCAAATCTAAAAAATTATAACAGGAGTGGCAAGAAACGTTTTACAGCTATAGTAGCATCAGAATATGTTACGTTGCTCTGTTGTTATATTCAGACATATGTTGACACACATTACGCCTAGTATCTCTATTAAACGTTTATTTGTTTAATTCTTATTGCATAGGTAAATATCAATTTGACACCTTTTGGCAAACAATCGTGTCAATTTTGGTAGCTGTTGAATGGAATTTCCGTTGGTGATTCACAGTATTCATCTGATATATCAGACTCTATAATTTAATTAAAAAATTGCAATGGGCGTAAAAGAACGCCAGACACGTCCTTACGACATGCAATGTCATGTGCACAGACGTCGGCCATTTCGGGTGTGACGTCATTACCAAGAAGACCAACGATTGGCTACCGGTATATGGTTCTCCTTGGAAACGAAATAATACTGTATTTGGTACTCTTCACCATGAACAGCAAGTCTTAAGGAGAACTATATAAAGGCTATGGTTCATTTTGGCATTCACAACAGTTTTTGTTATATAGGTAATGATTCTTTGTAGTGCTGCAGCCTATTATCTCATTTTTTAACGTTTCGTGTTTGGTACCGTTCGGAAATGAGCTTCTTAATTAGGACGCACTAGTTCACATTGTGTTTGCTGTTTCCGTAGTCGCTGTCACTAACGCCAATTTCCTGTAATCTTACAATCCTACAACATATGCAACAACCATAACAGGCTGATTCATGGTCTGTCTTGATCATGGCGGCTGTACTTTTAATCACTCTTCCTGAGGAACATGGAACGTTTGTGAACAATGAAGAAAATTTAGATCCCAACGGCAATCGTAAAAATTAAACCTAGAATTTTGGCTATGTACATGGATGAAAAGTCATCTGTCTCATTTTATATAGTTCTTTGAAATCGGATGAACCTACGAGAAACACTCTGAAGTTTAATCTACATTTATAGCCAGAAGAGCCTAAGAAACTGGTACACCTGCCTAATATCGTGTAGCGCCCCCGTGAGCTCGCAAAAGTGCTGCAACACGACGTGGCATTGACTCGACTAACGTCTGAAGTAGTGTTGAACGGAATTGACACCATGAATCCTGCGGGACTGTCCATATCTCCGTAAGAGTTCGAGGGGACGGAATAGCAAGTTGCAAGGCATGCCAGATATGCTAACGATGCTCATGTCTGGGAAGCTTGGTGGCCACAGGAAGTGTTTGAACTCAGAAGAGTGTTCCTGGAGCCACTCTGTAGCAATACTGGACGTGTGGGGTGTCGCATTGTTCTGCTGAAATTACCGAAGTCCGTCGTAATGCACAACGGACATGAATGAACGGAGGTGATCAGACAACATGCTTTCATACGTGTCCACCGCTCACAGTCGTGTATGGACGTATTAGGGATCCCATATCACTCCAATTGCACACGCACCACACCATTACAGAGCCTTCACCATCATGAATAATCCCTTGCTGACTTGCGGGATCTGTGGATTCATGAGGTTGTCTCCTTACCCGTGCACGTCGATCTGCTCGATACAATTTGAAAGGAGAATCGTCCGACCAGGCAACATGTCTCGAGTCATCAGCAGTCCAGTGTCTTTTGTCGTGCAGTCATTAAGGGTAGACGAGTGGGCCCTCGGCTCAGAAAGTCCCCATCGATGATGTTTCGTTGAATGGTTCGCACGACGACACGTGATGGCTCAGCACTGAACTCTGTAGCAATTTGCGGAAGGGTTGCACTTCTGTGGCGTTGAACGATTCTCTTCTGTCGTCGTTGGTCCAGTTCTTGCAGGATCTTTTCCGGGAGCAACGATGTCAAAGAACTGATATTTTACCGGATTCCTGATATTCACGGTACACTCGTGAAATGGTCGTACGGGAAAATCCCCACTTCATCGCTACCTCTGAGATTCTTTGTCACGTCGATCGTGCGTAGTCTATAACACCACGTTCAAACTCACTTAAACCTCGATAACATGCCACTGTAGCAGCACTAACCGATCTACCAACTGCGCCTTGTTGTTATATATAGCGTTGCCGACCGCAGTGCCGTATCCTGCCTGTTTACTTAGCTCTGTATTTCAATACGCATGCCTATACCAGTTTCCTTGGCACTTCCATGTATTTGTGTGTAACTAGTTGCATGCAGAGATACTGCCGCTCTGTCTGACGTGAAGCTGTGGTGTTTAGGCCCTGCAAGGTCAGCGCGAGGGCCTGGACGAGCGGGCGCTGGTGCTTCTGCAGACGTTCCTGGGCTGCGCCACGGCCCTGGGCTGCGTGGGCTTCGGGCTGATGGTGGTGCGAGCCAGCGACCAGTGCCTCGTCTCCAGGCAGTACCTCTGCCAGGCCGCCATGGTCGGCATCGGTACGTAACGTACACTCTGACTTAGCTGCCGCTGTAAGATCATCCGCAGTGTAGAAACTCACGAAGATACACGCTATACTAACTCGAAACCATTTCTCACACGAGCGATGTTTTGCACTCCTCCCTTATTCAGGCACTATCCCTGTCTGCACTAAATTTATTGTGTCATATTTGAATTGACCTACATTAGAAAATAGATTAAGAAAAGGCAAACCTACGTTTCTAGCATTAGTAGACGTGGAGAAACCTTTTGACAATGTTTTCTGAAATACTCTCTTTCAAATTCTGAAGATGGCAGGGGTAAAATACAGGGAGCGAAAGGGTATTTACAATTTGTACAGAAACCAGATGGCAGTTATAAGAGTCGACGGGCATGAAAGGGAAGCAGTGGTTGGAAAGGGAGTGAGACAGGGTTGTAGTCTCTCCCCGATGTTATTCAATCTTTATATAGAGCAAGCAGTAAAGGAAACAAAAGAAAAATTCGGATTAGGCATTAAAATCCTTGAAGAAGAAATAGCGATTTGAGGTTCGACGATGACATTGTAATTCAGTCAGAGACGGCAAAGGACCTGGAACAGCAACGGAACGGAATGTCTTGAAAAGAGGATACAAGATGAACATAAACAAAAGCAAAACAAGGGTAATGGGATGAAGTCGAATTAAATCGGGTGATGCTGAGGGTATTAGATTAAGAAATGAGACACTTAAAGTAGTAAATGAGTTTTGCTGTTTAGAGTGCAAAATAACTCATGATCGTCGAAGTACAGAGGATGTACTGGCAATGGCTAGGAAAGCGTTTCTGTAGAAGAGAAGTTTGTTAACATCGAGTATAGATATAAGTGTCTGGAAATCCTTTCTGAAAGTAGTTGTATGGAGTGTAGTCATGCATGGAAGTGAAACATGGACGATAAATAGTTTAGATAAGAAGAGAAAGAAGCTATCTAAATGTGGTGCTACAGAAGAATGCTGAAGATTAGATGGGTAGATCTCATAAGTACTGAGGAGGTACTAAATGGACTTGGGGAGAAGATATATTTGTGGTACAACTTGACTAGAAGAAGGGATCGCTTGGTAGGACATATTCTGAGGTACCAAGGGCTCACCAATTTAGTATTGGAGGACAGCGTGAAGTGTAAAAATCGTAGAGGGAGACCAAGAGATGAATACACTAAACAGATTCAAAAAGATGTAGGTTGCAGTAGGTACCGGGAGGTGAAGAAGCTTGCACAGGATAGAGTACGGTGGAGAGCTGCATCAAACCAGTCTCTGGACTTAAGACCACAAAAAATTTGAATTGATGGATATGGTAGTGGATTTCTTCCATGAGGGAACATCCCAACTGGACTTCATATTTGGGATATTACGCAGAGTCGGCGGCGACGAGAGAAAATGTGTGCCTGACCGGGGTTCGAACCTGGCATCTTCTGGTTACTAGGCATGTGCCGTAAGCACTGCATCATCCGGGACACAGTGTTATCGCAACTGCACGGACTATCTCGGACCTCCCCACGGCCGATGCACACACCCATGGAGCGTCAGCTATCCCTGTTTATTTCCTTCATCTTCGTTCTACCGAGATTCCCACAGGAGGCCGAATGTGTTTGTGCATCTGCACTGAAGATGATGGATTCTCTCGCATCTAGGCCTATCAAATCGCATGAATGTGTGTTGCCTGTTCTTTCGAACATGTCCGAAAGAACAGACAACACACATTCATATGAATAGAGTTCATTACAGTGGGAACTAGGGTTAACAAGTAAAAAAGAGCGAAAATATCAAGATATTTTTATTCAAAAATCTTTGAGGCTGCCAGATACGTCGGAAAGGCAGTTTCCTTCTTTTACGTCGGTAACTTGGGCCAGGACATATTCGCTTTTTCTGAGCTATGGAAGGAGCATTTTACGTTCTTGTTCGCAACTATTACTCTTCCGTAATACTGACATCAGACTGCCTTAGCTTGACAACTGATGTAGATTTTTGTTCACCCTGTCGACGACTGACCCAGTATGGTTTTTTTAATTACCTTTCAAAGCATTTGTTTATATCATGCCAACAGATAGAGCTTTCACAAAACAACAGGACGAGCTTAACTACATGTATTTGTCTACCATCTTACAAAATTTGAACCGATTCACACATGTCTGAAACATACGAGGGCTGTTCAGAAAGTAAGGTGGAATGGATTGCGAAATGAAAACCACAGTGAAAATAAAAAATATTTTATTCGCAACAGTTACCCTCACCTTTCGGCTGCCTCTGTAAATAGTCGCCCCTCCGACTTAGACATTTGTCGTGGCGTTGTACAAACTTCCAGTACCCTCGTCACAGAAAGCAGCCACCTGTGCTTTCCGCCAATTCTCTACGCCAGTCTTACTTTCGTTGTCTGTGCCAAAATGTTGTATTTGAAGCCAGCAGTTCGTGTGAGTAGAGATGAAAAATAGAGGGAGCCAATTGAGGGCTATGTTGTGGGTGATCAAACACTTCCCATTGAAATCGCTGCGGGAGCGTCTTCATTGCCCCTGTAGAATGCGGCTGAAAATCGTCTTGAAGAAAGAAACACATGACAGTTATGTCATGTGGGCTGCATAGCTTCAGGCGAAATCTCTCACCAGATCCACATACTTACTTGGTGGAAGACAGTTTTGTAGGCATTACTACCTGGTCACTTTGCGCTCTGAACTGAAAAGAGTGACGTGAAACTATCTACTGGCACATTAAAGACACTGTCCAACACATCTATGCAAAGTTCCATCGGATTTTCACAATGGTTTTCATTTCGCGCCTAATCAGATCTTACTTTCCAAATACGTCTTGCGTAAGTGGCGATCGTAAAAAACCTTGCAAAAATCTTGTTTTTGCACATAAAATTTAAATATAGATAGTTTTTTGAAATCAAGTTTATAGTTTTGTCGCGAGAATTCACACTGTTATGCGCATTGTGTTCACGTGAGAATTATTTTTATATGCTACATTTACCTCCTATCTCCACAATAGATAAAGATAAGTGGATAAGTTCATATATTGTCCTTAACCGTTTATCTACGTTAGTTCAAAGTTTGAACTTATTCGTAGAAGTTGAAGGTATAGAAGTGGCACTCTTCAAAAATGTTCAAGAGAAACGTGCTTTTGCACGTATTTGCTGGCAAAATTCGAACAGTGGACATACAAATGGTGTCATTAGCTAAACATTAATTTCGGCCTGCTTAACGTCTCTTTCAAGAGGAACTCATGGTTTAATACAAATGTCCAGGCACCAGCTCTTGTCCGTCGTTCAAATGTTACATAGATACGGTAAGACGTATGTTCGAATGGTTGTACAAATGGCCTTTGGTCCGAGGTAATTCAAAATCCTTTCATCCCATGTTCCTAGCTGAAATAGGACCTGAGCACCAACACCTGCTCCTCCCTCACTCACCACATAGAACCACGATTGAGCTCGCGGCTTTCTCAATATAATTGTATGTTGCAGCACTTATGCGGTATAATGATGGTGCATAGTAATGATGTTCTGAAGGTACAGCTTTTAAAATGTCGAACGCTCCACCATATTGCAACTGGAAAATGCACGAGCTCTAAGTACTGTATCGCGGCGTGAGTAAGGAGCTTTGTGGAATTCTGTTCTTACGTTGGTAACATGCTTTGTTCAGTGTGTCAATGTCCACGGTCTCTAATCTGTATGTGGTGTCAGAATTTCTTTGCTTGGAACATGTTTATGTATCGGTTCACAAATGTAGTGTAAATTAATGAAATGAATTCGTCTGTCATCAAAGAGGTAAACTGGCGTTGTTTAGTTATTATCTTCGTTGGTTGTGCTTTATTTTCTTTTGTTTTTATAGTTGGCACTGTTAAAGTGAAGAAAATTTGCAGGGGTAGTTAGTTCTTCAAGGTGGTTGGCATGATTAAATAGCAAACAGAAAATCATGAACTTCATTTCATAATTATTCTTCAGTTACTTAGGTGTATTAATTTTCATTTTACGGCGTACATATAGTTGCAGAATATCAGTACGAGAGAACTGTTAAAATAATATTGAAAGTACACTTATGTGAGGTTGACGTATTACATACTCATATTAGTTACTACTTTTTGTGTTAAATAACATGACTGTTCTCGTACAGGATTTCGAAAGACGTTGATCAGAAGTGTTTATCTCTTCCCTCCACTTCCTTTGCCTTCAACATCCAGCGAATATGAATGCTCGTTTTCTTCGCACTGTGGGCTCTGCGTTTGTTAAGGTCCGATCGGTCGCCACATTGAAACGACAGTGAAAATCTGATGAAGATTTTCACAGTTGTGTTGGCCAGTGTCTCTTGTACCCCTCTCTGTTGTGTCAGGTACCTCTTAACAGTTCTGAGGGCTCAGTGTGCACGTAAATGTGTCTACAAAATACTGTCTCCCGCCGAGTATGAGTGCCTGCTGAGAGATTTGTCTGATTTCATACAGCCTAGCAGCCCATACAACGTAACTGTTGTGTATTACCTTCTTCGAGACAATTCTCGTCCTCACAGAGCAGGGGCAATGAAAACTCTCTTACAGAGTTTTTGATGGGAAGTGTTTGATCACCTACCATACAGCTTGATTGCCGGATCTGGTATCTTACAAGCGTTCTTTTTTCGCCGTAGAATACGCGCTTTAATTAGTTATGTTTCGTTGTAAATTCTGAAGCTTCGATATTTCATTCCAGTAAACTATAATTCACACTATAACTGTTCTTGAAGAGCAGCCAGTTTATATGAAGTTCATTTCACAGTATATTTTATATCAATAATGTCAGTTAAATAAAATACAATCAGCTAAGCCAAAACAGTTCACACATCGTTAAAAGGACTTTAATGACTCACAAGAAACCCTAAAATAGACAGTAAACTCGTAGAGCAGTTACCAGTAAGATCTACGGATCACTCTTGAAGAAAGACAAATTCTTGCTCTTGCAAAACAGCCACGAAAAAAGCAACAGTCGTTATGCAAAATATTATCAATATAGCGCAAAATATAGACTGCCGTTGCATCTCGTAAGATTATGTTATGCATATACAGGATGTCCCAGGAGGAATGTTCGATGTTCCTGGATGTAACAAGAAATATCGTTCTAAGCAAAACGTCTAGTAAACGTGAAAATGCATACCTCAACAGCTATAAGCACTTTTTCATCTTCGCTACTGTGACGTTCATATCTTCTACGGCCCAAGTGCTCGTAACTCTTGAGGCATACGTTTTGGAGTCAATGTTAAGTCGACAATTTTTTTCTTATTTTGGACCATATTACCGCCTCCAAATATATGGAATGCAAAGAGCTTGCTATAGAAGAGATTTGTTTAACAGTATCGAAGATGAAGTGGTCATATCTATGAAGCTACACAGTTTAGAGTTCATGTTTACAGGACGTTTTTGTTCCGGATAACCGTTCCGGTCATATCCCTGAATATTGACAATTTCTCTTAGGTCACCATATATTTTGCCAAACATAATGATATATGGAGCAAGGATATGGGCCCGCACATTGAGAACATCATTCGTCCAGGTAAGAAGAAGAGTGACGATCTGATTAACTGGAGAATACCGTTTGGTACCTACAGTTGCAGTTATTATTCTTCGAATCTGTCTAATGGATTGGCTAAGATAACGAGCGTGATAGAAAAGAAAAACCGCTGTAGGAGAATATGCGGACAGTAAGTGGTAAATAATGAATAATTTGTTAACAAAACGGTGAGCAGTACTTGTGGGAAGCGACTGTATGAAATATTTACTAATGTTCAGGAGATGTTTTTAATGAGCGATATTTACTCATCAAGAGGGGTGGCTCATTTTGTAAATGGACACGATACATACGTAACTCACCTAATTGTGGAACATAAACAGAAGGGTAAGTGGTGTTTGTTTTTGTGGGCTGGCAGGTACTCGTGCACTTGTCGTCATCCATTGTAAACTATTTTGAACCATCAGTGTCTATAACAGAGCCAGAGGCAGAGAATTATATGAGATACAAAAGAGATTAGCTAAAAAGGTCTTCTGGAACTGTACTTGGCGAGACAAGAATCAGCCACAAGAAGACAACGGGCTCCACAGGCAGTACAATTGGGATAACGTCACGGCACCTCTAGGATAGGACGAATAGCATCTATCATACCTGGGAAAGATTTCGATGCTATCCAAGAGGAGCAGCTATGTTTAAATATTTAAACTGGTAGATGTTGCCTTTGTGCTTCACTTGGTGGCAGGAGAAACAGATTAAGAAATCGTAATTTTTCTGTTTTTCCGTCACCCCTTAGTTCAATCAAAATTCGTGGAAGTATGTTCCGTCCATGTAACTAATGGAAGCCACTTTGTTTATTGCCATATGCATTTCGCATCTTGTTTTGTGAAGGATCGTCAGTGAGCTGTAATACATGTTTTTTTTGTACATACAATAAACGTATTATGTGGTATTTACAATATGTTACTATGCTATATTTTGTCGCATTTTATGTTGGTTTTTAGGTCAGAATCAGCTTTTGTTGTACAAATTTCGTGACGTGAAATTATTCCAGCCAAATGTGTGTTCACTAGTCTCCATGTTCCAGTTGACCGATTTCTGGCGTCCTTTGACCCACATTTGATTCAACACGTCGCAAATACACTCCTGGAAATGGAAAAAAGAACACATTGACACCGGTGTGTCAGACCCACCATACTTGCTCCGGACACTGCGAGAGGGCTGTAAAAGCAATGATCACACGCACGGCACAGCGGACACACCAGGAACCGCGGTGTTGGCCGTCGAATGGCGCTAGCTGCGCAGCATTTGTGCACCGCCGCCGTCAGTGTCAGCCAGTTTGCCGTGGCATACGGAGCTCCATCGCAGTCTTTAACACTGGTAGCATGCCGCGACAGCGTGGACGTGAACCGTATGTGCAGTTGACATACTTTGAGCGAGGGCGTATAGTGGGCATGCGGGAGGCCGGGTGGACGTAACGCCGAATTGCTCAACACGTGGGGCGTGAGGTCTCGACAGTACATCGATGTTGTCGCCAGTGGTCGGCGGAAGGTGCACGTGCCCGTCGACCTGGGACCGGACCGCAGCGACGCACGGATGCACGCCAAGACCGTAGGATGCTACGCAGTGCCGTAGGGGACCGCACCGCCACTTCCCAGCAAATTAGGGACACTGTTGCTCCTGGGGTATCGGTGAGGACCATTCGCAACCGTCTCCATGAAGCTGGGCTACGGTCCCGCACACCGTTAGGCCGTCTTCCGCTCACGCCCCAACATCGTGCAGCCCGCCTCCAGTGGTGTCGCGACAGGCGTGAATAGAGGGACGAATGGAGACGTGTCGTCTTCAGCGATGAGAGTCGCTTCTGCCTTGGTGCCAATGATGGTCGTATGCGTGTTTGGCGCCGTGCAGGTGAGCGCCACAATCAGGACTGCATATGACAGAGGCACACAGGGCCAATACCCGGCATCATGGTGTGGGTAGCGATCTCCTACACTGGCCGTACACCTCTGGTGATCGTCGAGGGGACACTGAATAGTGCACGGTACATCCAAACCGAGATTGAACCCATCGTTCTACCAGTCCTAGACCGGCAAGGGAACTTGCTGTTCCAACAGGACAATGCACGTCCGCATGTATCCCGTGCACCCAACGTGCTCTACAAGGTGTAGGTCAACTACCCTGGCCAGCAAGATCTCCGGATCTGTCCCCCATTGAGCATGTTTGGGACTGGATGAAGCGTCGTCTCACGCGGTCTGCACGTCCAGCACGAACGCTGGTCCAACTGAGGCGCCAGGTAGAAATGGCATGGCAAGTCGTCCAGCATCTCTACGATCGTCTCCATTGGAGAATAACAGCCTGCATTGCTGCGAAAGGTGGATATACACTGTACTAGTGCCGACATTGTGCATGCTCTGTTGCCTGTGTCTATGTGCCTGTGGTTCCGTCAGTGTGATCATGTGATGTATCTGACCCCAGGAATGTGTCAATAAAGTTTCCCCTTCCTGGGACAATGAATTCACGGTGTTCTTATTTCAATTTCCAGGAGTGTATATTACTTGTACTTTATAATTTGTGTTGTGCTTTCAGTATGTAGTGTTGGCAAGTGTTACTGTATCCATAACATTTGTCTTTTATTTCTGGTGTGTGTGTGGTTTGATATTTTCGTTTGGTTAGTGCGTGTGTGCGCGCGCGCGCGCGCGCGCTCGCGCGCTCTCGTGTGTGTGTGTATCTGTGTGTGTGTGTGTGTGTGTGTGTGTGTGTGTGTGTGTGTCACAACAGACAAACTAGAAAATACCAAGGAGCAGGTACATACCACTTAGAGTGCTCAGAATGTAAAGCAGTATATGTGGGGATGACAGGTAGGAACTTCAAAACTAGATGCAATGAACAGATAAGAAGTTAGAAATATGAAAAGAGCAAGTCTACCTTCACGAAATACCTGATAAAACATGGACACGAACCATACGGCATGGAACATGACATGACAGTTATTAGAGTGAATAATGACATCAAAAGACTTCTGATATTACAAGAAAACCTTAACATGCAAAGAGCAACTGCAATGACAAAGACGGTATTCAGTGACCAAACATATAAACAACTGTCTGATCATGTTAGCCACTAAAATAATAACCAACATGGATCTGAAATATAACGAGAATAGATAATTAATGAATCTTCCTCTCTACCCCTTTCTCTCTCTCTCTCCCTCTCTCTCTCTGTCCTCTGTCTCTCTCTCTCTCTATCTCTCTCTCTCTCTCTCTCTCTCTCTCTCTCTCTCTCTCTCTCTCTCTCTGTCTCTCTCTCTCTCTCTTACACACACACACACACACATACACACACACACACACACACACACACACACACACACACACACACACAACACAAACAAAAGACGAATGATAAACAAATAGTGACAGTAGACAACATTACACACCGAAAACACAACACAAAATATGAAGTGCAAGTAATGTATGCGATGTGTTGAATCAAATATTAGTGAAAGAATTCAGGAAATCGGCCAACTGGAGCGTGGAGACTAATGAACACGTCTCCAGGACCGCTCATATGCGCTAACAGCGCTGGAAACCGTAAGTCACATCCAACGATAATTTACATCACGAAATTTGTGCTCCAAACGTTGATTCTAACTTAAAAGTCAAGAGAAAAGCACGACAAAAGGTAACATATTAACGTATTGTAACTACAACATAATACGTTTATTGTATGTATAGAAAAACATGTATTACAGGCCACTGAAGACGCTTCTCAGATAAAAGAAGCGAAATGCGTATGACAATAAACAAACTGCCTTCAGTTAGTTGCATGAACGGAAAATACTTCACACGAAGATTTTAAGGCATGTGCGACAAAAAATGAAATTTTATGCTGCATTTCACAATATTAACACGGTATACTATATACGTTGCTGGTAACAGATGTACATTGCACATAAATGTAGTATACAATTATTTTAATGTATTAAAACTCTAAATAATAATGTGCAATATGTGACAGCACGTATGGATGCAAATAAAAGAAGAGCTCATACCGAACCACACCAGATCACTGTTTCCCATAAATTTCGGCTGCAAACGGGAAACATGAGAACGGTGTCACTTTCGCGAATAGCCTACTAGAGTTGTGGGAAGCAGAGGGTCCCTTGACGACACCTCCTGGTGAACACTACGTATCAGCTGAATATAAGACGCGATTGGTTCACGTAATCTGCGAACTAGGTATTATGATATACATCACAGCACTATAACTAAGTTAAGAAAGTGACTTTTATAGAGCAAAAGTGTATGACTATGTTTTCGTAAAGCAAACGTACTGCAGGCTGATACTAGGATCAGATGATAGTTTTCGTTTCCAATTAGAGTAACCTGAAATTGCAGTGAAATAGTCGGTTTTTATTGCTAGACTTTATACACGCCTGGAAATGGAAAAAAAGAACACATTGACACTGGTGTGTCAGATCCACCATACTTGCTCCGGACACTGCGAGAGGGCTGTACAAGCAATGATCACACGGACGGCACAGCCGACACACCAGGAACCGCGGTGTTGGCCGTCGAATGGCGCTAGCTGCGCAGCATTTGTGCACCGCCGCCGTCAGTGTCAGCCAGTTTGCCGTGGCATACGGAGCTCCAACGCAGTCTTTAACACTAGTAGCATGCCGCGACAGCGTGGACGTGAACCGTATGTGCAGTTGACGGACTTTGAGCGAGGGCGTATAGTGGGCATGCGGGAGGCCGGGTGGACGTGCCGCCGAATTGCTCAACACGTGGGGCGTGAGGTCTCCACAGTACATCGATGTTGTCGCCAGTGGTCGGCGGAAGGTGCACGTGCCTGTCGACCTAGGACCGGACCGCAGCGACGCACGGATGCACGCCAAGACCGTAGGATGCTACGCAGTGCCGTAGGGGACCTCACCGCCACTACCCAGCAAATTAGGGACACTATTGCTCCTGGGGTATCGGTGAGGACCATTCCCAACCGTCTCCATGAAGCTGGGCTACGGTCCCGCACACCGTTAGGCCGTCTTCCGCTCACGCCCCAACATCGTGCAGCCCGCCTCCAGTGGTGTCGCGACAGGCGTAAATAGAGGGACGAATGGAGACGTGTCGTCTTCAGAGAGTCGCTTCTGCCTTGGTGCCAATGATGGTCGTATGCGTGTTTGGCGCCGTGCAGGTGAGCGCCACAATCAGGACTGCATACGACCGAGGCACACAGGGCCAACACCCGGCATCATGGTGTGAGGAGCGATCTCCTACACCGGCCGTACACCTCTGGTGATTGTCGAGGGGACACTGAATAGTGCATGGTTCATCCAAACCGTCATCGAACCCATCGTTCTACCAGTCCTAGACCGTCAAGGGAACTTGCTGTTCCCACAGGACAATGCACGTCCGCATGTATCCCGTGCCACCCAACGTGCTCTAGAAGGTGTAAGTCAACTACCCTGGCCAGCAAGATCTCCGGATCTGTCCCCCATTGAGCATGTTTGGGACTGGATGAAGCGTCCTCTGACGCGGTCTGCACGTCTAGCACGAACGCTGGTCCAACTGAGGCGCCAGGTGGAAATGGCATGGCAAGCCGTTCCACAGGACTACATCCAGCATCTCTACGATCGTCTCCATGGGAGAATAGCAGCCTGCATTGCTGCGAAAGGTGGATATACACTGTACTAGTGCCGACATTGTGCATGCTCTGTTGCCTGTGTCTATGTGCCTGTGGTTCTGTCAATGTGATCATGTGATGTATGTGACCCCAGGAATGTGTCAATAAAGTTTACCCTTCCTGGGACAATGAATTCACGGTGTTCTTATTTCAATTTCCAGGAGTGTAGTTAAAGTATTTTTTATGTTTGTACCAACAGATGAGCGATTCCAATGTTTGCAGGCGTGTCGCTGCTGGCGCTGGGCTCAGTGGAGGGCTACCACGGCTACGTGCTGATCGTGTGGCTGTACGGCGTCTGCCTGGGCGGCTTCGTCTACTCGTTCAAGGTGTTCGCCATGGAGTGCGTGCGCTCCCGCTACTTTGCGCGCGCCTGGGGCTTCGTGCAGGGCGCCGAGGCGGTGCCGCTGCTGGTCGGCGTGCCCGTCACCGGTAAAAACGGCCGTTCACTTTTTTTCTTTTTTGTAAAACATATCGATGTCTTTGTAGTACAATAAGTACGATTCGTGTTTTTTACGTAAAGTCCGTTTTGTTGGAGATACTAGCAATTCGCGCGCATACTGCAACGAGAGCGTGCGTCGTGTACCGGCATGCCTCGGGAACAACTGTGCTCAGTTTCAGCTCTGTGGCAAACCTGTATGGTTCTGTTCTGTGCTTTCAAAATGTTTAAGATTCTCGAGTCGCCCGCTGCGTGTGAGGTTCGCTCAGTGATACGGTTTTTGTCAGAACGTAATCTGTCTGCTGCAGAAATTCAGCGACAGATTTGCGAAGTGTACGGTGACGCTGTTACGAATGTAAGCGAAGTGCGTAAGTGGGTACGAGAATTCGAAGATAACCATGACAATATCTATGTTGAGGACCGATCTGGTCGCCCATCTTTGATTACAGACGATTTGGTGGCTTCAGTTGAAGCGAGGATTCGTGAGAACAAGCGCTTCACAATAACAGGTCTCTCAAACGAATTTCCTGACGTGTCGAGATCAGTTCTTTACAACATTGTTTCGTAACACCACAACTTCAGGAAACTGTGCTCCAGTTGGGTTCTGAAACTCCTAACAGAGGACCACTAAAATCAAAGATATTAGTGTATGCTGAGGTAATTGTTATCATGAAGAAGGTGACGGCTTCTTGTTATCATGAAGAAAGTGACGGCTTCTTGAGTAAGATCGTAACCGGAGACGAAACATGAGGCCGGCCAGAGTGGCCGAGTGGTTCTAGGCACTACAGTCTGCAACCGCGAGACCGCTACGGTCGCAGGTTCGAATCCTGCCTCGGACATGGATCTGTGTGAAGTCCTTAGGTTAGATAGGTTTAAGTAGTTCTATGATCTAGGGGAATGATGACCTCAGAAGTTAAATCATATAGTGCTCAGAGCCAGTTGAACCATTTTTGAACGAAACATGCGTTTCGCATATCACGCCCGCCTGTAAAGGTGAAGGGCAAACAGACTCTGTCCCAGCGCAAAATCATGGCGTCATTGTTTTGGGATAGGCATGGTGTTTTGTTGGTCGACTTCATGCAATAAGGAACCACTGTCAAAGCAGATGCATACTGCCAAAATCTGAGAAAGCTACGCAGAGCGATTCAAAATGAAAGACATGGCATGCTGACAAAGGGAATTGGCCTTCTCCATGACAATGCAAGACCTCACACTGCAGGTCAGACCTTCGATTTATTGGACAGTTTTGGCTGGGAAGCTTTAGACTACCCACCCTATAGTGCTGATCTTGCGCCGAGCGATTACCATCTGTTCCTCCAACTCAACAACACCTCAGTGGCAACTGTTACAGTGATGAAGACGACGTGAAAACGGCACTGGACTCCTGGTTTTCGGAGCAGGCGGCCAGTTTTTATGAATAGAGTATTTTAAAATTGATTGTGAGGTATGATAAGTGTTCGAACAAAGTTAGCAACTATGTCAAAAAATAGAGTGAAGTATGTACTTTCTGAAAATAAATGTACTTTTTTGAAATAACCTTTCGTTGTGTACTTATGTTCAAACGGACCTTGCTTAAAAAACACGCCTCGTATACATATCTTCGATTACAACAAATATTCTTGTTTAGTTTTATTTCTGTAGTTTCTTAAGTAAAACAAATTCTGTGTTTGTTAACTGTAACGATATCTGCGTAACATTACAATAATATATTCCTTTGTAAACACCCTACACTGAGGTGACAAAAGTCATATCATACCTCGTAGCATTCGTGTCGGGCCTCGTTTTGCCCGGTGTAGTGCAGCAACTCCACGTGGCATGGACTTAACAAGTACCCTGCAGTAATTTTGTGCCATGCTGCCACTATAGCCGTTCATATTGCGAAAGAGCTGCCAGTAGAGGATTTTTTCTTCGAAGTGACCTCTTGATTATGTCTCATAAATGATCGATAGGATTGACGACGGGATATCTGGGTGGCCAAAACATTCGCACGAATTGTCCAGAATGTTCTTCAAACCAGTCGTGAACAACTGTGGCCTGGTGACATGGCGCATCGTTGTTTCTACACATGAAGTCCACGCATAGCTACAAGTGGTCTCGAAATAGCCGAACGTACCATTTCCAGTCAACGATCGGTTCAGTTGGATCAGAGAACTCAGCCCTTTCCATGTAATCACAGCACGTTGCACAGTGCCATGTTGACAACTTCGGTCCATGGCTTCGTGGGGTCTGTGCCACACTCCAACATTACCATCAACTCCTCCTAACTGGAGACCGGACTCAGCTGACCAGGCCACAGTATTCCAGTCGTCTAGGCTCCAGCCGACATGACCACAAGCACAGCAGAGGCGCTGTAGGTGATGATGTGCTGTTAGCAAAGGCACTCGAGTCGGTCATCTGCTGCCAAAGCCCATTACCGCCAGATTCCGCCGCACTGTCCTAAGGGATACGTTTGTCGTACGTCCCATATTGATTCATGCGTCTACTTCATGCTTTTTTACTTGTCTGGCAGCACTGGAAGCTGTATGCAAACACCATTGCTCTCAGTCGTCAAGTGAAGGCCATCGACAACTGCGTTATCCGTGGTGAGAAGCATGCCTGAAGTTTAATATTCTCGGCACACTCTTGCCATTGTGGGTCTTGGAATATTGGATTCCTAACGAATTTTGAAATGGAATGCCCTGTGTGTCTAGCTCTAATTACTGTACCACGTTGAAAGTCTGTTAATTTTCGTCATGCGGCCATAATAACGTCACATAAACCACCTGAGTACAAATGAAAGCTCCTCCAATACAATGATTTTTCGTAATTTGTGTACACGTTACAATCGCCATGTGTACATCTGCATGACTTTTGTAACCTCAGTATATGCAGGGTGACTCCTAACCATTGCCACCTAGAAAAACTCCGAAAGTATGATAGTAGCTGAAAAGTTTCTGGGACAAATGTCGCATGTGACAACGGGGCGGGGGCCATAATAGGACGTTAGTCTTTTGGTGCTAGGTGGAGCCACGTCAGAGATATGAAGTTCTACTCTGTTTTTAAATGGGATTCTATAGTTTGGTACTTATTTTCTGATAGCGGCTATCGAGACGAATCCAATTATGTATAATTGTAAGATCTTTGATCGTCAACGTAGGTCAAAAAGTCGCATGAAAGTCCATTTACAGAAGGTGTTCGAAGTGATGACCGTTGGTCTCATAGCAATGCTGCAATCTTCTTAGCCTGGATTGTTCAAATGGCTCTGAGCACTATGGGACTTAACTTCTGAGGTCATCAGTCCCCTAGAACCTAACTAACGTAAGGACATCACACACACCCATGCCCGAGGCAGGATTCGAACCTGCAACCGTAGCGGTAGCGCGGTTCCAGACTGTTGCCTGGATTGAGTGGTATTCCTTATCACTTCGGCACTTTTCGAAACACGTGCTCTGACAATTCTCTCTCGTATATCGTGCAAATAGTAAATATTCGCCGAATACGGCGTATCCATCTAACGTGCCAATGACATGTAAACACCATTCCACGGTTTTGCAGTACAACAGTAAAAGGAACGATAAGACTAGTATCGTCGAATCAAGCGAATGTGAATGATGTATTCCTTCGACGAACAAGTCGATATGCTTCTCATTTACGGAGAATACCAACGAAATTCAGTGGTAGCTAGAGACTTATACGCTGAAAGATATCCTCAACGTAATCACCCTACAAGTCGTACATTTAAATATGTGTATGATAAATAGAGAACAACTGGATCTTTAATGCATCGGAAACAGAACCAGCACAGGGAAGTTGCTAAACAGGAAAAACGAAATTGATACTATTGCCACTGTGGTTCGAGATTCTTGTGTTAGTCTACGTCAAATCGCAAGGGAATCTGGCGTTAGCCAGAATAGTGTTGCTCGTATTCTGCATCGCCATTAATATCATCCTTACCACATCAGTCTCCACCAAGAATTCACTGGTACGGATTGTCTGCGTTGCACTGCATTCAGCCGAAGGGCTCAACTACAGATTCAGAGGGATGACACATTTATTAATGTGATTCTTATTAACTGACGAGGCTACATTCACGAACCATGGAAATGTTAATTTGCATAACATCCATTATTGGGAAACTGAAAATTCATGTTCGCTGCGGCAAGTTGCACACCAAAAACCGTGGTCACAGAAAATACGGTCGGGATTCTGGAGGACAGAACTTAAGCACCTATTTCATCGAAGGAAATCTTAGTGGTAATAAGTACACCACATACCTGCAAGAAACATTAAATCTGTTATTGGAAGAAATACCTTTAGGAACAAGGAACAGAATGTGGTGTCAACACGATGGGTGTCCGGCACATCTTTCACTGATGGCTAGAAATGAGTTGCAGAGACAATTCCCGTATAGTTGGATTGGACGCCGAGGAGGAGATGTACCGTGGCCGGCTCGTTCGACAGACCTGACACCTCTTTATTTTTTCTTGTGGGGACTCGTAAAAGATATTATTTATAAAGACCTTCCGACTACTCCTGAAGATATGTGAGAGAGGATTGTCAGAGCATGTGCTTAGATAAGTGCCGAGGTGATAAGGAATACCACTCGATCCCTGATAAGAAGATTGCAGCACTGCATTGATACCAATGGTCGTCACTTGGAACAACTTTTGTAAATGGACGTTCATGCCAACTTTGTGACCTTCGTTGACATTCAAAGACCTTACTGCTGTACATTACTGGATTCTTCACGATGGCCGCTATCAGAAAATAAGTACCAAACTATAACATCCCATCAAAAACGAGGTTGACCTTCTTATCTCTGAAGCGACGCCACCTAGCAACAAAGCATTAACGTCATATTGTGGCCCCCGTTGTCCAACGCAACTTTTGTCCCACAAACTTTTCATCTCCTACCATACTATCGAAGTTATTCTTGGTGGCAATAGTTAGTGACTCACCTCGTATATCATTATCTGCTTCTTCTTCGTTATTTATCTGCGTAAGTTGGCCGTCACTTTACGTGTAGTTGCGGGATTCACATGTCACTGACGATGACCTAAGTATCCCAAACTGGTTCGTGAGAAAAGTTGGTTGGGTTGTTTGAGGGAAGACACCAGACAGCGAGGTCATCGGTCTCATTGGATTAGGGAAGGACAGGGAAGGAAGTCTGCCGTGCCCTTTCAAAGGAACAATCCAAGCATTTGCCTGGAGCGATGTAGTGAAATCACGGAAAACCTTAATCAGGATGGCCAGACGCGGAATTGAACCGTCGTTCTCCCGAATGCGAGGCAGTATGCTAACCACTGTGCCACCTCACTCGGAAGAAATTATTAGGAGCAGTCAAATGAAAACGAGAGAGATGGAAAAAGTAAGTACACTGTATTATGGAATCGCAATGGGACAGATCGGGACCGTGTGGAGGATGTGAAAGCGTTTCTCAGCGGAACTTTTGCAGCGTAGTAGCAACAAGTTTGGCAACGTGTGGGTGGGCCCACATGAAGAACTGCTCGCCTGGATTCAATCCTGGTTCCGTAGGCAAGCGCAAATATTTTTCCATGATAGCAAAAAATGATTCAAATTGCTCTGAGGACTACGGGACTTAACACCTGAGGTCATCAGTCCCCTGGAACTACTTAAACCTAACTAACCTAACGACATCACAAACATCCATGCCCGAGGCAGGATTCCAACCTGCGACCGTAGAGATCGCGCGGTTCCAGACTGAAGCGCCTAGAACCTCTCGGCGACGCCAGCCGGCTCCATGAAGGCACTGACCGTCTTTTCTCACAGTGGGATAAATGTATTAACAGTACCAGCGTTTACTTTTTAGTTATGAACTTATTTACTTTTTTCCGTCTGTCTCGTTTTCTTTTGTCTGACCCTTATGGAAGGCGGTCAGAAACAGTATGAATGTAAGGGTGCCTCAGGACGGGTTGTGCTGAGAAATAATCCTTAACAAAAAAAAAAATCGATTTGCCCCACCATTCCCGTGCTAAGCGGCTTTGAAATTAGCCCATTAGGCCGCTGCACACGCAAATTCAAAAGGCCTTCCAGAGACTGTGTTGTCAAACCCGTTCTTCTTTTGGTTTCCTAAAATGGAACAAGAGAACTATACAAATACTGGAAATGGGATGGTGGTAAGGATCAATACCGAGCCAAAGGCTGAGCACTCTCGTGCACTATCATCTACGCTACGAGACCAATTGACATTATTTTATGTGGCTGGCCACATGAATTTGCACGCGCAAGGGCTTGATTAGTTAGCTAACGTCAATGCTAATGAACTTGGAACCAGAGCAATGTATTGAAATTTTTCTTAACCGTTATATCTCAGCAGAATCTACCCTAAAGCACCCTCACGAGGTTTTCAGCCTGTTTCTGAATACCCTGTGTATTAAAAGGGCTTCGGGAAAGTGTTTCCTATTTGACAGTGTTGTCATGTTCGGTTAAACACCGTGAGAAAATTGGGATAATATTATAAGGAAGAAGGTTCTAATATGTTATTTTAGTGATCAGCCATCTACACTTTTCTGAGCTTTCTATTTATCTTTGTTATCGGCCGAGTAGAATCACGTAATAACTTTAGCATCTCTTCCTATTTCTTCATTCGTATTTTTCCAGCAGTCCTTGTTCTTCTCCTGATTTGGTCTTTTCATTTTGTCTACCCACGTTGCTCCACATTTCTTGTTTCCTTTGTCTTGAAAGCCTTCTAACTTGATAATTTTATACTTAAAAACGTTCTTTTGTGTTATTTGCTAGTCTTCGATGTTGTTTTTGCTTAATTCTTTTCTCGTTTATGTAATCCACGCTCCCGGCCGCGGTGGTCAAGCGGTTCTAGGCGCTTCAGTCCTGTACCACGCGGCTGCTATGGTCGCAGGTTCGAATCCTGCCTCGGGCATGGTTGTGTGTAATGTCCATAAGTTAGTTAAGTTTATGTAGTTCTAAGTCTAGGGGACTGATGAGCTCAGATGTTCAGTCACATAGTGCTTAGAGCCATCTGAACCATCTAATCTACGCTATTATAGATTTATTTTCCAGGTACACAGTACAGCAAACTTGTTTCGTTACCCTTGTTATTCATTCGCTGGAGGTGCCTAAAGAAGTTAATCTTCGCTTTATCATTCCTTTCGGTACCGTCTATATATTTCTGTAGATCTCGTCGTTACGTATAACTTAAAGTCAGATGTAGTTTGTATTCCACCCATTATTTTACTACTAATCCACCTTTCTAGTACCTCTATTCCGTCCAATTTATAGTTCAGCATCAGACTGTCACGTGCATATAAACATTCCGGTCTTACCACTATGTATTTCGTTGCAATTTTTTATATAGGTCAAATTGTCTTTTTCAGTGGAACTTTTGAGACCAATTCACTTCACTGTTTGTTGCCAAATGAATGGAGTAACTGCTTCTGCAGATTTTCTAAAAGTACTGAACATTTTTAGCCACAGTTTCCAGAGCCTTAATTTGCTTTATTTTACTTTTTTGTGAAAATGCAGTTAAACAGTAAAGATGACAAGGGGCCCCCTTGTCACTTTTTTGAGTTTATACTGCAGTTATAATTTTAATAGCGCATTTTAACATAGATAAATATGGCAGTTCTACATTCTTCGTGACAGAGAGTTGCTAAGTAGATAAACGTGAGTGAAAGTGGGACAGTGTTATTGCAATTGTGTCGACTGCATTCGTCACAGATTATTTTAGCAACGACGCCGGTAACTCTGCAGTTGAGCGCCTCAAATCCACACACACACACACACACACACACACACACACACACACACACACCATCGCACGACTCGACGCAGATATCGTGTTTCCGTCAGCGGCCTGTGTTTGTTGGAGAGATGATCATACGTGAGAAGATGATGCTATGGTACAAAACTTGGAATAAGCGCATACTCTTTTGAAGACACTATTACTGTAAAAGACGAGAGAGAGTGTATATAGTTGTCACGGAATCTAGAGGTCTTTGAGGGCCTAACTGCCATTACATTCGGCAGGACTAGTGGTGCAGTAGCTCCATTAAATCTGTCTTGGTTCTGAGATCAGTGTTAATGTTGTTTCACATTCCGAAACGCTGCGCCACTCTCCTCCATTAGAAGCATCTTGTTGTTTTGGAACTGCTTAAGGTTCCTGTTCCACTGAGAAATAACAACAAGCAAGGGAGTGTTTGTGTATCACATAACATACCTACACAGATTTTCACGATTTACGATAACATCGTTGATCATGAGCTCTAAAGAGATATTGAACGTGGACCACTGTTCGTAACAATCTGGTGGTTTATTACCACTGGCACCTTTTCCATTCCAAATACTTTTTAATCCGAGGATATATGACTACTTTACTCAGTACTGACGTTGATACTGCATTTTAACTTATCTTTGGTTTTATTCAAAAATTTTGCAGCTTGTGGTGTTGGTATAACAACTACCTAGACGATCGCAAAATTTTATTTCTTTGGTCTTCAATCTTTCGACTGGATTTACGTTTTTCATATCGTTGTATCTTATTCCAGATTGATGTTAGTCACATCGTTCTACCTTACTCTGATGTTCTTACTATACTGAAGGGTCCTGAACAATTTTCCGTATTCTAATCTTCATAGGTCTCTTTATTAATACCTTTTCACTAATCATTACAGTGTAGGGAATTGTGTGTTTTGTTTATTACTTTTATTTTTCAATGTACGCGTATTTCTGTCACCATATCTCGCCTGGTTTTTATTGTCGCTTTCTCCGGCTCCCCACCCCTCAGTTCAGTTATTTGTTGTGTTACGAAAGTGTTTTCCTTTATTTTAGCAATATTCTGCCGGCCGTGAATTGTAGGAAATTCGCTCAATAGTTGTCCACTTGCGCAATCTTAGAAAATCGTTGTTGATGTCTTCTGCTTGGTACAAAGTGTGTGTAATCTAGGTAATGTTAATTATTCCAAGCGGGAGTAAGTAATGTATACTGAACGCCGTATGACTATGATCTGATGTGGTTTAGTTAAACAAACCGACCCTTGAACCCACAAATCAGAAGTTACTTCGTAGCTAACACAAGAGTTAGCCGACATTCAAATGAGCACATTCTCAGCATTTTCGAACTGAATGACGAATGACTGAAAACGTCGCTGCCCTCGTTAAGCTGAACAAATATCTGAGAAACATGAAAATGAATGTAGATGTGTAGCACATGCTAGTGTTACAGCTCTCATCATTTCTGAGAATGAAGTCTTTATTAAAGCAGTCGAAATCGTTTTAATTAAATATACGTTTCCTGTTATTCTTTATCCTACTTCAGAATGTGTTCTGATGTGAGTTCGTTGATGCTGCCCTGAAGCAGCCGGTGATTTGCTTCCTAATTCATAATAAAATGGGCCTTTCTGTTTCTTAATTACAAAATGGACCATCCCCCCTTTCAATATCTGATAAATTAGTATTGCTAAACAGCTTTATACATTTTGAATTCTATGGCTGAATATCTGGCGTAAATTTAAACCGTTTCATCTCGGTTACCCCGATGTTGAAATATGCACTCTTCAGCAGTATTTGCTGTTGTGAAGTGCCTGACAGAATACATTTTGGTGAGGCGGTGTCCCGTAGCTCTTATGGTCAGACGACTGAAACTGATTGTATAAATAAACTATTTGTATCAGCAGCTAAAGACGGTGATATGACATTTTTTGACAGAATAAAGCTGTGAGCCAGTCGGGTGCTCAATACTAGTCGCTTTCCTTTCGGAGGCAATGTTCTGTTAGACGTCATCAAGTATTCTGGCATCCGGGAAGGTCTTTCTTCGGAAGCTTGGTGTCTTCCATTCTTTCCTCCCCTCCGCCATTATTATACTCTTCCTTTTTAAGAGTGATGCATCTGTCTTGATTCCATCTGTTAGCTGGTATTCTCTCGTGTCTCGTGTTTTTTTTACCTACTGTCCATTCACTGATCTAAGGAATACTTTATTATACCGTCACATCTCAATTCCTCTGGTATTTTATTTTCATACTGTCCGTCCTTCTATCGCTGTTCAAGCGTTTGGAACTTCAAAATGGTTTGTTGTGTGTTTCTAGCTGACTTGTATCTTATCACAGTTTGAAGACTTCTAAGGGTTTTCGCAGTATTCATATTTCAGCCTTATGGAGAACGACATTCGCTAAACCTCTCGTCCTTTTTTAATCAAGACCCCACAGAACAATTTCTTTTACCTATCAAAATTTTCTTTGCTATTGCTATCATTGTTTTCACTTCTTCGTCACGTCTCATGTATCTAATTACTCTAAATACTGAAAATTGTCTTTTTACTTCCATCTACCTCAAAATTTTCACAATTATCTTCCTTATTTTGTCTTTTTAATATTGGTCCTTCTGCCATGATGTTTGCACCTTTTTTTTTTCAATTCGTCAATCTGCTACTGATTGCCATCTCATCTTCAACTGATAATTCAATGCCATCTTCAAAGAACATACATTTGGCCTTGCTGAAGATAACGGTGAAGATATTTCTCTTGTACAAAACGTTAAAAGCGCAGTAGAGATAATAGGGTTCATGTATCTTAAGAAAACTGCTGCGAAACATATTTCTATTGATATCAGTAACAGTTTGTAACAATTCAGTGAAAAGCGAAAAAGAACGACCAGAATTCTTGCAGTCTGATGTAACTGAACCCACACCAATGAACTGTGTCACGTGAAATACATGAAGCAAACATAGTGCGAATGAGGTAAATGCTGATTTTGACATATTATCCAATTCTAATTGTGGGCTTCTCTTGTTATTTAATTATAAAGCTGTGCTACAACGTGGAATTTATTTTCCGCGACGCTGTCCAATCGCCTCTAATATATCCCATAATTCACAAAATGCACATAAGTCTACAAACTAGCACGTCTTTCTGCTTGGGGGAAGTAAATAACATTCGTAGCAGTCATTTTTATGGAAGCGATTGTTCTCGCTTCTTTCCTTCTGGCTGCTTGAGCCCATACATTACTACATTCTTAGAAAGTGTTTTTGTTTGATTTGCACAAAAATTTTATGGCATTCTTCCCTGTAAAGTACGGTCATTGATGTACTATCTTCACCCCCCCCCCCCCCTCCCAAAACTCAGTTCCTTAAAGATTCGATCTTCCATACATAAAACAATTTCAAACGCCTGATAAGTTTCAAATAAGCTACTGTAAATACTCTCCTCCAAGCATGTTAAACACTTACCCTTATGGTTCAAGACACAAAGCTCAGAATTTCTTGTTTTTATTAGTTTCAGATTATTCACCCACAGACCAAGCAAAAAGTCAAAAAACAAGGTGCAAAATTGTTTCTAACTCGGTAAGTGCTCTCATTCTCATACTGGATGACTATAGTTTTGGTATTAAGGACCCATGAGCTACGATATCTCAGGGTATGTTTACAGTTTCTATCTTTAGTATTTGGCTTATTGTGTAAAATAACTTGGCATTATCTCTTAATGAGCATGTTAAAACTACTTGTTACACTCTAAAATCCCAAGTACTACTACATAATTCACCAAGTACGGTGTAACGACAGCACCAAAAGCTGTTGCGATGTGTGTTTAGTTGAGGACCACCGTGTCAAGCAACTACTCTCAAGTGAAGCATACCATTACGTCGGTTTAGTGAAAGATTCCCTGATATGAAGTACATATTTACTGTCAGTTGTAGTTTCTATATATGTACCTGATGCCTAGGAAACCTTCTTGAAGCTGATATTCCCGTATCTGTGACGAAGATGGACGCTTGAGCACAACTGTTTGCCCGTAAATAAATATACGTTGCTGCGGCTTGTAGTGGTATTGTTATACTATTCTTTAAATAGGTTGAAGCTGTGGAGTACTGTTTACAGCAAATATATTTTGACGTGAAAATTTCTAATCCAATTCACAAATATTTGAGATATGAGTGTGTATGAATCATTTCCGTTCCTTGCTGCGAAATGTCTGTGACTGAACCGTCCGGGAAGAGTGCTAAAACTGCGGAAGCGGAGGCATGCCTGCTGTTTGTAGCTCTGGCGAAATACAGGCAAAGGTTTGTGTTGAAATAACGGTTTGGCAAAGCAGCCGATGTCAAACATTTCTGTACACTTAGCTTTCAGCAACCGTAGGGACGTCATTCTTTTCAAGTCACCAGTCTTCCAACTGGTTTGATACGATACCTGACGAATACCTCTGTAGAGCCAACGTTTTCGGTAGCACTTCTAATGGTCGTCCTAAAATATTTGGTGGGTGAATTCCAACCTCTCTCTTCCTCTACAGTTCACCCTCCACACCTCCCTCTAGCATCACGGAAGCCATTGCCTGATGTCTTCTCAGATGTGTTATCAACCTATCCCTCCTCCTTTCAGTATTTTCCATATATTTCTTTCCTCTCCGATTCTGCACAGAATCTCCTCACTCCTTACGTAATCAGTAAAACTAATTTTCAACATTCATCTGTAGCACCACATTTCATATGTTTCGATTCTTTTCTATTCTGGTTTTCCCACAGTCTTGTTTCAGTATGATACTGCAACGTGTTTCAAAAGTATGATCTCAAAAATTTATTCCTAAGATTAAGGCCGACGTTTGATACTCGTACGCTTCTCCTGGCCAGGAGATTAGCCACTGCTAATCTGATTTTTATGTCCCCCCTCCCCTACTCCGTCCACCATGGTGTTTTGCTGCTTACGTATTTTGCTTCGTGCGTATGTGCTTCGTGCTCACCATTTCTGATTGTAAGTTTATCGATATTCCCTTTTTTGCTACTTCTCATTACTTCGAATTTTTCGATTTAGTCTCAGGCCATATTTTGTACTCATTAGACTGTTCTTTACATTCAACCGAGATTCTAATTCTTCTTCACTTTCACCGAGGACAGCAATATCAGCGTCGAATCTTATCAGTAATATTCTTGAATTTAAATCCCACTCTTGAAACTTTCTTTTATTTCCTTCATTTCTCCTACCGGCTCTTCATATGTGAATGAAACGAGGAGAAACCATAACAGCTAGTACAATGGGATATACCCTCTCCCATGCATCTCAAGGCGGTTTGCAGAGTATTCTAGGGTTGCCCAGAAAGCAATGCACTTCATTTTTATTCAATAATTCTTTATTGAACAAAATGAGAATTACACGCACGAAACAACGGTGTTTCATCTACACACCCTATTTTTCCACGTAATCTCCACTCTGTTCTATGGCCTTCCTCCAGGGCGACATAAGGGTGTGTGTGCCCTGTCGGTACCAATCCTTGTCCTGGTGGCGCAGCCAGGGCTTTCCTGTGTGAATCACCTCCTCACCATCCTAAAAACGTCTTCTACGAATCGCATCCTTTAAAAGGTCTGAACAAGTGGAAGTGCGAGAGGGCTAGGTCATGGCTGTAGGATGCACTGGGTAACACTGTCCAACCCGGATTTGCATCAACACTTCCTTTGCTGATTGCAGTGCCAACTGCCGAGTCGTAATGCGTCTGTTATCGCGAATGACATGAGCAACACTTCAGGTGTTGAAGCCTTGGATGGTCTCCCCCACCGCAGCAAATCGTGGAGCTCCATCGAAATGCCCTCTGATGACGTCACCCTCCGTGCCCAGCGACTAACTGTACCTCTGTCGACAGCTATGGGACTCAACATCATAGGTCATAAATCCCCTAGAACGTAGAACTACTTAAACCGAGCTAACATAAGGACATCACACACACCCATGTGCGAGGCAGGATTCCAACCTGCGACCGTAGCAGCCACGCGGTTCCGAACTGCAGCGCCAGAACCGCACGGTCACAGCGGCTGGCGACAGCAGGTGCTCCATAGGATTTGCACAAGCGTTTGTGAATATTATGCTCAGCTTCTTTCTCTGCAGTGAGAAATTCGATGATGGGATGTTCCTTATAACGTACATCACTTACAGACGCCATTTTGAAACTGTCCTTCAGCTACTCTATCTGTCCGAAGTGACGGAAACTTAGCGCGCACACTCAGGATGCTTCAAATTATACCGGGTGATCAAAAAGTCAGTATAAATTTGAAAACTTAATAAGCCACGGAATAATGTATGTAGAGAGATTAAAATTGGCACACATGCTTGGAATGAGATGTGGTTTTATTAGAACCAAAAAAAAAAAAACAAAGATCACAAAATGTCCGACAGATGGCACTGAACACTAAAACGTTAGTGACTGTGCATGACAATAGTGTATAAAAGGAGCTGTAATGAGAGAGAGAATCAGATGCGCCAGCAGTCGCAGCATGTTGACGTTGCCTGAAAAGGCGCTGTTAGTGAAGCTGTATTATCAGAATGGGGAATGTGCTAGTTCAGCTTTACGATCCTATCGCCATAGGAAGGGGACTCGAACGAGTAAAGGTCCGTTGACAAATGCAGCTGTGGCGAGAATTATTTCGAAGTTTGAACACACAGGATGTTTGGACGATAGACCCCGTAGTGGCCGACCGAGCACAAGGCGTATTGCTGCTGAGACAGTTCAGGAAGTCAGCGCTCGTGCAGTCGCACGTCGCTCTTGCATTCCATACACTACTGTTTGGTTGGCACTGAGGCGTACCCTCCGATGCTATCCGTTCAAAATCCATCGGCATCATGAACTGTTACCATTTAGTGAAGCGGAGGGCATTTGCGGTGTGGGCGTTTCAAAAGATGGTGGAAGATGACGATTGGTTGAGTAACTTGTTGTTTACCGGCGAAGCTCATTTCACGCTCCGGGAGTCTGTCAACGCCCACAACTGCAGAATTTGGGTTACCGAAAATCCTAGAACTGTCGTGAAAACTCCATTGCACGACGAGAAAGTCACGGTATGTGTTGAATTTACTACATCTACCTTTATCAGGCCTTTTTTCATCGAGGAAATGCGTGATTCTGGTTTTTCAACTGCTACCGTGACGGGTGAGAGGTACGCCGATATGTTACAGTATCGCATTATCCCCAGCCTGGCTGAAAACAGCTGCTGGAACGTACGATGTTTATGCAGGATGGCGCTGCACCCCATATTTGCTAGACGCGTGAAAGATCTCCTGCGCGCGTCGTTTGGTGATGATCGTGTGCTCAGCCGCCACTTTCGTCATGCTTTGCCTCCCAGGTTCCCAGACCTAAGTCCGTAAGATTACTGGCTTTGGGGTTACCTGGAGTCGCAAGTGTATCGTGATCGACCGACATCTCTAGGGGTGCTGAAAGACAACATCCGACGCCAATGCCTCACCATAGCTCCGGACATGCTTTACAGTGCTGTTCACAACATTATTCCTCGACTACAGCTATTGTTGAGTAACGATGGCGGGCCGGCCGGAGTGACCGAGCGGTTGTAGGCGCTTCAGTCTGGAACCGCGCGCGTCGGCTACGGTCGCAGGTTCGAATCCTGCCTCGGACATGGATGTGTGTGAAGTCCTTAGGTTAGTTAGGTGTAAGTAGTTCTAAGTTCTAGGGGACTGGTGACCTCAGAAGTTAAGTCCCATAGTGCGCAGAACCATTTTTGAATGATGACGGATATCTGGAGCATTTCCTGTGATGAACATCATCTTTGTTTTCTCTTACTTTGTTATGCTAATTATTGTTATTCTGATCAGATGAAGCGCCATCTGTCGGACATACTTTGAACTTTTGTATTTATTCGGTTCTAATAAAACCCCATGCCATTCCAAGCATGTGTGTCAATTTGTACCTCTCTACGTACATTATTCCGTGATTTATTCAGTTTTCAAATTTATACTGACTTTTTGATCACCTGGTACATACTAACGTTTCGCATTCGTAGCACTGTTTTGAGCTGATAGAAAAAAATTGCGATGCATTACTTCCTGGGTATTCCTCGTAGATGTAGACGTAGAATTTAAGTCAGGCGCTGGTTGTGGTGTTGCAGGCTACATCAACCAGAACCACCCGCAGGCGGGCTACTACTTCTCGATGGCGGCCACGCTGGCCGGCGCGGCGCTGCTGTTCGTGGTGGGCGG
The DNA here is from genome assembly GCF_023897955.1 of Schistocerca gregaria. NCBI lineage: Eukaryota > Metazoa > Arthropoda > Insecta > Orthoptera > Acrididae > Schistocerca > Schistocerca gregaria. The sequence continues at coordinate 925,742,042 of NC_064921.1, read as the reverse complement.
CGGGTCGCGGCGCGGCTGGGACTCCGTGCCCGGCGGCTGCGGTGCGCTGCCGGACGGCCCGCTGGCCGCCGCCGCCCCCGTGCCGCTCCCGGGCGCCCCCGGCGTCCGCCCCCACCCGCTGCTCACCAAGAGCATGTCGTTCGGCACGCCGCTGGACCTGCCGCCCCCGGACGACATCCTGTGGCGGCCCGTGCGGTCGTGTCGCAGCGAGCCCGAGAGCCTGGGCCGGCCGCCGCCGCCCGCCGCCGCCGCCGCCGCCTTCACCGTCGTCGAGCAGATCACCACCTGCGTCTGACCGCGCCGCGCCCCCTGTCCCCGCGTCACGACGACACTCGTCGACGCCTTCCATCGATCACCCCCACTCTGTGCCACATCTCCACCACATTTTGTCACCACTCACGCGGAAAAGACTGCTTATTTATTTCTTCGTATAGAGACGAAAACCGTTGCAGCTGTTACACTAGAACGTTCTCTGTCTACGTTCTCTAGCACTCGTCACTCACTGGGAAGCCATAAGCCTTTGACTATAATGTGGCACTATTATACAGCGACAATAACCATTTAAAATATTTAAAGATATCTCTTTCATTGCTCACATTATTGGACTGTATATCATCAACCTTTCATTGCTGATTTTATATTACGAGGGCTTTCCAGAAATCGCGAAATTAAAATGTCAGTAAAAATCAGAAATGTTTCATTTGTAACAGTTAGTTATACCTTTCAGCTACTTCTCTACGTGGTCGCCGTTCTGACTCAGACATTCGTCGTAGCGTTGTACCAACTTTCCAATACCCTCATCATAGAAGGCAGCCGCCAGTGCTTTCCGCCAATTATCTACGCTGGCCTAAAGCTCGTTGTCTGTGCCAAAATGTTGTCTTCATAGCCAACGGTTCATCTGAACAGAGATGAAACTCAGTGGGAGACAATTACGGGCTGTATTGTGGATAACCAAACATTTCCAATTGAAACGGTGCAGAAACATCTTCATTGCCCCTGCAGAATGAGGCTGAGAATTGTCTTGAAGAGGAAACCGCACGACAGTTATGTAATGTTGGTTGCATAGTTTCAGGGGAAAATTCTCACCAGGCCCTCGTACTTGGCGAGAGTCACTATTTTCTATAACATATTTACGCGATCACTAAGAGCTCAGGAATGAAAAGAGCGACATAATTCTACCTAGAGTCATACTAGAGACACTGCCCAATACATCTTTGCGATGCTTTATCGGATTTTCATAGTCGTTTCCATCTCGCGACCGATCGTAACTTACTTTCTGGACAGCCCTCGTAGAATATACTGTATATAAATAAACCACGAAAGACGAAATGCTACGATGAACGACGATCGTCTCTTAGTCCTAGCAACTATGGTATACGAGGCGTGTTTTTTAAGTAAGTACCATTTTGAAATTAAAAAAAGGCCTTGCTAAGATATCTCAGTAATTTTATTTTTACATGAAGGCCTATACTTGAATCTAATTTTCTACATAATTTCCGTCAACATTCAGGCGCTTGTCATAACGTTGTACCAGTTTTTGAATGACCTCCTCATAGAAGTTTACCGCCTGACTTGTTAACCACTGCATCACCACTGTATTGACTTCGTCATCGTCTTGAAGACGCTGACCGCCCAGGTGTTTCTTCAAGTGCAGGAACAGATGGTAGTCACTGGGCGAGAGATCGGGCCTGTACGGAGGATGATCTAGAGTTTCCCATCGAAAAGATGTGATGAGATTTTTGGTCTGATTCGCCACATGTGGACGGGCATTGTCTTGCAGCAAAACGATGTTATTGCTTAATTTCCATAGACTGTTGCTTTGATTCTGGTGTGATGTAGGCCACCCATGTTTCGTCGCCCGTAACAACTTGGCTTAAGAAATCATCACCGTCGTAGTGGTACCGTTCAAGGAAAGTCAATGCACTGTCTAAAGTTTGGTTTTGTGCACATCCGCCAACATTTTCGGTACCCAACGTGCCAACAATTTTCGGAAATTCAAGTGCTCGGTCACAGTGCCATACAAAACACTACGAGAAACATTAGGAAAGTCATCCCGCAAGCAGGAAATGGTAAAGCATCTGTTTTCTCTCAACTGCACAAAACTTTCATTAACGACAGAAGGACGCTCACTCCGTTGTTCATCATGCACATTTGTGGGGCCATCTTTAAATGCTCTCACCCACTTTCTTACCATTCTATCACTCACAATGTTTTCTCCGTAAACTTCACAGGTCTCACGATGAATATCAATCACTTTTAGGCCTTTAGCACTAAGAAATCTTATAACAGCCCGTACTTCACAGTCGGCGGGACTCGCGATTATCGGAGGAATCTTAAACACTCAGTACACAACGTAAACAAGGAAGAATCATACTGTAATGGCGTCAACGCGTAGATTAAGGTACAGGCTTTTAGGTAAAAATAAAATTATTGAGATACCTTAGCACGTCTTTTTTTTAAATTTCAAAACGGTACGTACTAAAAAATACGCCTCGTATCTTGCCATAATGTGACCACATGAGGATTCCACACCTTGAATTTAACCAGTACGGCTCCTTGAATCTGAATGCCAACATAAAGTACGTTTCCAGTGCTGGAAGTCACGGCCAAAGGTGAAATGATACATTAGCACTGGAAATCGGTGTAAATGCATTGGGTACAAGTACAAATTGATCGAAAATGATTCAAAATAAATTAATATCTTTCAAAATAGTCCCCCAGTACATTCAAAAGGGTCGCCAACGATGCAGAAGGAGTTGAATGCCATTGGCATTGCCATCAATGTGTGCCACCTGTCGCCGAAAAGCCGTGAGAAAATCCGCTCTGTTTGTAAGGCGCCTCTCATGCAATGGTTTCCTCAGTTATGGAATGAGGTAGAAGTGGCATGGATAGAAATCTGCTGACTGAGGTGAGTGGAGGAAGGTTTCCCATCGGGGCAGCTGTCCACAATTCTTGATGACGTATCTAGTGTGGACTATAGGGCTATAATGGAGTACGGTAGCATTATCCAGCAGTGCAGGACGATTTCGTCGAATGTACGTCGCAGATTGTACAGTAGAAATTTGCGACAGTATTGACTAATGACGGTGTAGCCGTCCCTAACAGAGTGACACTCTAGAATGCCTTGTCTGTCATACACCAGAATGAGCATGACCTTCATGGGTGATGGATTCTGTCATAACCTGTGTTTTCGTGGTGAACCTCAATAACATCATGTTGCCAACTGGATCTTCAATTCCAGTTCATACGCTCGTGTAGACGTTTCATCAATCGCAGCAACGCAACTCAGCAGCTCGTAGTTCCGGATGACAGTGGGTAACATTTCTGACCGCAAAAGAGGCAATTTTTATGTATACTCGCTCTTCCACTCTGCATATATCCATTGTGTAGCACAGCCAAGCTCAGACTGAAAGTTTCAGGCGCTGGTAACGAGCGATCCTCACATGCGGTCGCAATCAGTCAGCACTGTTTGCTGCGGGGTTTCGAATGTATTTACTACGACTACGGTCATGCAACATTTTCGCACAATATATCATAGTTGCCATGACTGATAGAATGACTGGCATACGAAGAAAGAAAGCTTCAAAAAACCTCTCCAGAAACAAAGGAAGTAAGGTACACAGACCCACGTGTGTGGATGTACTTATTGATGAGGGTTGACTGGATACACGAAAATCATAATACAGAGAGTGTATTGTTGATAAGTTTCGGTTTACTAACAATAATGCGACGAGGATGATGGTTCAAACAAGCGAGAAGGAGGACTGTATCGAGCAAGTGTACAGGAGAGAAGGAAAAAGGGTATGGGACGGAGGGAAAATGTAATTTGAAGAGTGGAACAGAATAGCACTGTGTGCGAAACTGTCAAATGACGGCATGGCCCGTAGCCATTGTCTCTCTCTCTCTCTCTAGCATCGAAATCCAAGCCAGTTAAATAATGTGATAGGAACTTCATTCCTCATAACGTATTGTATTGAGTAGGGCTTTACAAAAGCACCTGTCAAAACCCGAATTCTAACTCAAATAAACGGCTGGCTGCGCAGAGATTTTGAGTCATTTGTCCAAGTCGACTTTTATCGTCCGCTTGATACTAGGAAAATTCTCACGAAGTCTGTACCATCTGATACTTTAGAGCATGTCCTCGAACTTACAGTGCGTCACCAATCAGATAGGAATTAGATACATAACTGAGATTTCGAAAACGAGTACTTTGTAATAGACAAAACCAAAGAACTGAGATGTCTCGGTTGTGTGTGAAGGTATCGAAAATTTGAATCCATTGTGATTCATTTCCGCATTGTACGAAAATATTGTGGTTAGTTTCATTACCGACTAAGAAAACCACTGAAGGATTTTATGCCATAGACAAATCGATTTGAGCTCAGTTTTTTTATATATATACTTACATTGATCACGTGATGGAGACTACACGAAAATACTGAGATGAGTGCGATCCAGCAATCAGGGCAATTTGTGATAACGCCCGTCCTAATATGAGAATCGACACTAACTGTTCAAATCCCCTAAAAAGTCACGGTGTGTGTGACACAAATTATTTATTGTGTGATCAACTGATGGTTATTTATGTTTGCATGATAAATAAATAATTAGTTTTTTCTTGCTTCTTATTCATCATTTCCTACTGAACTGCTCTTGCGGTAGACACGTATGAGCACTGACTTTCTATTTCAGGTAACTCGTCATGAATCTCTGTATGAATTACTTAGTTTTAACATAAGAAACCAAGAAATGACACTTTCGACAAATACCATCGGAAATAACACATACGACACTAATATAAAGAGTATACGCTCATAGCACCGACCATTCGGTACTTTTCGTAATCCTTTCAACTAAAGGTAATGTGTGGAACTTTTTCATCGTAATACAAAGGCGAAAAGTTAATACAGCCTACAAACTTTTTCTTTGGCGTTAACAGAGTGGTGCGTATAGAACAGAGAATGCAAGCTCCGCCCAACGCGTGGATTACCAAGAGCTAATGAGCGGAACATGGCGAACAATGCCAACATCCTGTACGTAGTGCTACCACGGCGCCAATGCATTGCGCTCTGTTCCGAGAATGTACCCTGTATGTTGATAACGAGCCTGCTTTTCCTGGAAGGCGACGCCGCCATAGACCACTTGTTCCATCACAAGCAGCCTGAAAGCAGCGTAATGAACTGAGAAACTGCGTCCAGAAGTTACTACAGTGCTAGTACTCAGAGTACTGTTAGATTGGTAGCGTCGTCGGTGGCCTAACAAAAACCAAAAGCGGTCTGAAATCTTCCAACATTACTCAAAACTATGGAGATGGGCAGTGGACAAAATGGTTTAGGGAGTTTAGTTATGTGTGTGTTTTATGTAACATTCATTTCACGATTAAGTCTGCGCAAAACCAAAGAGATTTGCTTTAAATTATGATTCGCTGCAGTCTATTTATTTAGGTAAAATAAGGCCATAAGGCCGGAGTACATGACAAATTACAGGGAGATGCTTTCAGTACTAGTGGGATGATACAATAATCAAAAGGCCCGTTAAATTTTCTACCGAGAAGGAATATCACTACCTCACATCAGGTTGTGTTGGCAAAAGAATTGGCTAGAGTTTAATTTGATGCTGGCCTTGAACTCAACTTTCTGCTATGTTAGATTCTCACTGTCACTGGAGCTGCATTTACATACTTTAACAGTTTCTCCTGAAGTAGGTGTTTTAGTCCTTATATATTTTATATGCAGCGTGACCTGAATTCAGCCCCCCGCTCTCCGCAACAAGATTCTTTGCATACTACTTACTTCACGCGTTCAGACCCAGATTACCACACTCAGTTACAATACTTTTCTCTCACTGGATTCAGTTTTGTGTCGTCAGTCTTCCTCTATACCGGTGTGCAGCAAGTCAGGGATTAAATTTCTCCATCTTTTCTTTGGTCTTCGTATTGGCATTCTTACGCGAAAAGTAAAGTCCATGGATTTCAAAGGCCATCGGTGTATACCCATCCGAACGACATATCTTGCCCAAATAGCCGCTAACTTGTCATCAGGCTTACAATATTTGGCCTATTGTAGATTTAATCCAGCTCACAGTCAAGCCGGATCATCCAGTCTCCAGTGATCTCATCTTGTAAAGGATCATATACCTGCGTTAAGACTTTTTGTTCGAAAACGTGAAGATTATTTGTCTGTTTGCAGATACTGCAATTTTTACAAACATTCAGTCCTCGGCGTTGGCTTAGTGTTTGATACAGCAGTAATTTGAAGTTCCTTGAGTGCCAGCGTGATTTAAAAGCTGACTCAGACTGAAAGATGATCGGTTTGTGGCTTATATACTCTTTTTAATTCTTGCCTCAAACGATGCGTTCTCTTTAAAGATTATCTCTCCTCCCCCCCCCCCCCCCCCCACAGTATTTTAAGTTCTGAACCTTGTCGTATGATCGGGTTTCGACTACTAGAAGTTCGACTGAGTGTACTGAATGGCTATGAGACCTGCTCATCACCATATAATCGGTGCTCAACTGATACACATGGAGACCGATTTTGCTCGCTGTCGCTCATCTGCATCAGTTCTTACTTAGATCTGGACAAGAGAGCCACATCGTCTTCAGCCTCATCCTCCACCCCGAAGTTCTCATGGATAGCTTTCTTCACTATCTTTTCGAGTGCCAAGTTGCATGTTACTGGTGACACACCATCTCCTTGTCTCAAGCCTGTGTAGAAGCTTCCGTGACTTGGTTCCTGAGCTTCACCTTGCTTTTGGAATCAATGACACAAACTCGAACCTTGGGTATTTCAATGTTAGTCAGCTCATCAGGTTCTCCCTATGGAGGCAGTCTTACGCCTTCTTAAAGTCTGTGAATGGCACATGTAGGTTTTCGCCATATTCCCACATCTTTTCGGTGAACTGTTGCAGCAGGTAGACGATGTCGACATTCGAACAGCCTTTTCTTTGCATAGTAACAGTGCAAAAATATCTGTAACAAAATTAAGTCCCGTGCATATCTTAGGCAGAAAGAGGATGCTAAAAGAAGACAGTTTGGCAAAAATGTAACCACACGTACGAGATGCATATTTATTCAGTACACTGTGACTGTGCTGGCTGTTTAGTGCAGTGGATAAAGTTTCGCGTTAGAATAAACAGGTTCCAAACCTCTGTAACCGGTCTATTTGTAATTGTTTTCTAATTTTTTCTAACCTGTAGTACACACTATTTTTTGAAAGATACATACCCTATAACTGACACATGACATAAATAACTACAAAACCTACCAACCTCGTGACGTTAAACACACATACTGTTGTATCATGATTTGTCGTCAAATATGTGGGTCTACGAAGCTTGCGTTCTCAGATCGGTAGACAACATTAAAACAAATGGCATTAATGAATTTTATTACGAAGTTAGCAATGACAATACTTAACTCTGAGAAATACATACTTGCAAATGAGAAACCTCTTCGCTATATACAATTAATGATACGAATGAAGTGATGCACTTGACTCTTCTATTCAGGTCGCTAGTCGTGAAGCTTCTGTAGAACTGGGCTGCGACCTGTCGACGCTTATGTTCTCTTCGCATAGAGGCCCGTGCAATCGCTTTGTCGTCCTGGAGAGCGGTCGATCAGCGCGCATTTGGTTGATGTCTTCTTCATAGACCTCTCTGTACTATCGTTTCCGACTGGCGTTTCGGCCAATTGTAGCAGTTTAAATACACTATCAGTGACAGCATGTTTTCCAGAAACCAAATAGAGCAGAAACTCAAGCAGAGAGCCCTGCAGCTTCAAAACTTTAGCGACTAGCTGGTTCTTGCTTCTCTGTATTATTGACTGAGTATCTGCACCCACAGTAACAAGTGCTGCATAGGAACGCGCTATCAGTTCTTCAATATTCATCGACAGGGTACAATAAACGTAACAAAGTTCGTTGATTACCAAGGAAGTAGATTGCTAGACCCATTGGTCACCTAATTTTCTAAAGATAGCTGATGAAAATAGTATACATGATAACTGGTATTAATTCCTACGAGCAGTGATAAGAAGGTTCACTGGAAATTGTTTTCGAATATAGTTGATGAAGTACTGCAGCATACTAAGACGATTAGCTATATGATTCTCATGGATGTAGGAGAATTATTTGGAACGAAAGAAGAACGGATAAACGAAAAAGGACAAGGTTTGGGTCAGTGTTTCTTACTTTGGGGTAACGGGTTAAACTAAAGAAAAGCAGAGAAATGCTGACAGTGTTAGGAAAGCGTATGTGGTACTGTACTTTATGGAAGAGGACAGAAAAACAGTGTCAAAACATTCTTTGAAAGTGAAATAAGTAAAACTTCTGTACACGTGTTTCTGATTTGGTATTAAATAATATTACTCCTAGACCCACAACCGGAATTTCGAACTCAACTATTGTAAATCAAAACACTACCCTGTCTACTAAATATGCAGCACAACTACAGTGTATTGAACCAACATATATGTAGTAGCAGTTTTGTCAATCGCTTTCCTTTTAAGTCAATTTTCTATCCGAAATATATGCGGGAGAAAATTTTGCTAAAGCAGGGAATCGGGCTGGGAATATTCGTCCCCCTGCATAATAATCAGCAAATACAGAGTTCTCAGAATAGATACCTTTTGAAATGTGATATAAAATTTGCAGGCGAAACTCATGTTTCCAAATCCATAATTCAAAGGCATCCATGGCCTGGAAAAGACAGAGTCGACAAATGTTCTCTTTGGCAACTGCCTGTCACCTTAAAAGCGTAGAGATGCCATATAAAGGCAATTCCTACCAGTTGCAAGAATTGTGACATTTGATTGAATATCTGTTGCTGTCAAAATTATGCTGTGAAAGACACATAATGTACGAAGTGATGGAAAGTTTTGTAAAGATACTTTTCTAAATACTTCCACTTAAAAAGTACCGAACCATTCGAAAGGTTCTTGAATTGTGAACAAATACACATTATTCTAACTGGTCATCGCAAAGACCGCTCAAAGTTGCGATTTTTACATCTTTATTCTAATGAAAGAAAGAAACTATTTACGAATAGTTTGGTACTTGGTTTTTTTTATACTGTATGTTTAGGATACTGGTGGATAACAGGTAGAAAACGTTTGTTACTTGATGATGAAAAAAATTAATCTCTTCTGTTATAGCACATCTTTGCTGTAACCTTGTACATACTTATCGAATATAATATCACAAAATGGTAATCAAATTTTTAAATCTACAAGCATTTGCGGTGAAGAACTTCTTTACTACTTCTACAGAGTCACATTTCACCCACTGTTCTGTTCCATACAGGCTCATACAGTCTTACTGTTATTTATACTAGTTATGGAAATTTATGGTGCGTTATTTTGACTCGGTACCGACGATGACAGAAAAATACATAGCACGACGCGCTGTACTGAAGAAGCGAATTACTTTAGCTCCTATAGCAGTGCTTGTTGCAACTATAAACTTACATGAGGTTTGTGACATGACCGTTTAGAGAGCGTTGATACAACACAGTATATAACTGCGAGTACATTATGCTCAACAGTTTCTTATTTTGACAGACGCCTTCGGAAATGGGCCACTCGGTAAAGTGATGAAATTTTTCACGTATCCCCGAAAATGAAAATGCGAGCCTTATTTATTTTTCATTATGAAATTCTAAGAATGTTTGTTACGCTACGATAAACAGTCTGCAAAGTGATTTGTAGTGAACGTGGCACCGACAAACAGTGACCACACTTACTCGTCAAATAATGATAGTTACCACATTAATTGCTATTGTTTAAAAGAGACTTTTCTTGTTACTACTATTGTACAATAATTGTTGTTTCGTATTTTATACATTAGTAAGCAACTTTTGTAATATAAAATATAAATAGCAAAACATTTATTATATTTAAGATCTTCCTGTTTACTCTAAACGTTCGTCTATTTGACCTTGTTGTAAAAAAGATTGAGAGTTATACGCTTCTGTTATCGAAATATATTTATAAACTTATTGGAACATTCTTTTTTGATATGTTTGTGTGTTTGTATTTGAAATTTCAATCATCCGTCTCCTCTCTAAATACACAAAGGACATATTGTACAAAAACTGGGATATTTATCTCTCCGACGATTACACTGCGCTGGTAGCAAGGTCTCGCTTGTTATTTACAATCCAGACAATGGCTGTGCTTCAACGCTTTGAGTCCACCAGGCTACACGGCAGGAATTCCGTCTTGGTATGTACTACCTTTTACATTCTCCGTACTACGTCCGTTATACGTTACTTTGGTGCGAAGGTAACAGAATTCCTTCAATTCGTTAACATCGCGACGATGTAATTTGGCATTAAATTTTTTCCTAACATTATTTTTGATACTCATTACCTCCGCCTTTCTTCGGTTTACTCTCAATTTGTATTCTTTGCCGAGCAGACTGTTCATTCCATCCAGCAAGTCCTTTGATTTTTCCTCACATTCATTCAGGACTGGAACATCAGCGAATCTTATCGTTGATATTCTTTCATCCTACATTTTAATAAAAACTCCTAGACATACATTTTCTCTCTGCCTTTCCTTCTTTGAAGTACAACTTGAGTAGCAGGAATGTATGAGTGCAACCTTACATTATATCCTTTCTAATACGAGTATTCGTTCTTGATACTCAAATCCTGTTGCTCCTTCTTGATTCTTGTACACATAGTATATTACCTGTCTTTTCCTACAGCTTACTCCTATAGTTTATAGAATTTTGAACACACTGCACCATTTTACAATGTCGAATGTTTCTACTAAATTCCCATGTGTTGTTATCTAGATCCTCTGCCTTAATTCACCGCAATCCTTCCACAGCTCTGCCAAACTCTGTAATATTGAATTCCCCTTTTCTTTCAAACTGGCTTCCAATTCTACTTTAGGCACCTTTGCAAACAAATATCGACCCTCTTAGAAGCTCTTAATCTTAACACGTTTGATTTCAGGTTCAACGAAGTTGTTAAGACTTTTCTGTCTGCTCATCAGTCCTCCCGATGACCACTTCTTTTTCGATTTCTTTATATTTCTCCTGCAACCATATCACGTTACTTTTCCTGTGTTTCCTATTTATTTCCCTTTTGTGCTTCGTTCTTCCGTCGATCAATTAAATTAAGCCTTCGGTTAGCAAAGCATTCTTTACAGTTAACTTTCATGTACCTGTACACAAGGTGACTCAACTGTTCTACCGATGTAGTTTAATTCTGTATCTGGCATTCAAAACCATGTGAGAGATTTGCACTTTCCCTCGCTCGCTATGGGCTAACTATCACCCTTACAGCAAAAATTTACAGGACCTTTTTGTAGAAAATATGACGTAGTTAAATTTTGTACTGAGATACTCTTCCAGCGCAGGTCATGGTTGTAGAGTTATTCAGGAAAATCCACAAAAGTGACCTTTAACGCGCTCCCCCCCCCCCCCCCCTACACTCATCTCTCATCTCTTCACCAGTCAGAAGTTATTGTCAATTTGTTCATGGCACTCCCTCCTACCACCGTACAGAACTTTCCGATTATACGAACTATTCTTGATATTCGATCATGTCTTGGCCTCTATTGACTGTGCTGCTACGTCACCAGCATAGTCGATTACTTCGTTAACAATAATAGTTTAAACATGGCCGTGAGGACAATGAAAGAATAACAGCTATTGTAAACCTTACTCTAAAACTAATGAAGTTGATAATTCGATACTGATTTAACCTTTACAAGCACAGATGTTCAGTAGTCAGAAGGCATGGTGAATACAACGTTGTATTTGTTAGTATTCACGTAAATCTTATATATAATTTACACAAATATCAATTTTACAATTTTTAATTGCTTGAATAAGCTGGCGGCGTAACAAGGCCAGTCAATGAAGACCAAAGAAGGTCGCATGTGGGAAGTAATTCTTGCGGACACGAATTTTTGTAAGTGATAGAAGTACCGTGAACTACATAGAAATTCTGACCGATTTGGCTGCTGAGTGTAGCAACGGGGCTGCGTTTGAATGTCACTTTCGTACTTTTTTCTTGAATGTCTCGTAGACTACGGCCTCTAGCGGAAACTTATCCCAGTCCAAAATTTAACAATGTCAAGTTCCTACAAAACGTTTACGTGTAGCGAACGAGAGAATTTGAAAATCTCGCGCCTGGTTTTTGATGGCGGGTTGCATTAAACGACATCGGTTTGGGCAGCTGAACCACCTTCTATGGCTGTCAAGGTTCTGTGATTGTCCTTTTTAGAGATGTTCATTCAACTTCAGCTGACTTGTTTACTGTGTTTAATTTTAGCAGCATCTGCTGTCTCACAGAGTTTCATAAGCACATCACTCCTCGTTACTTCAATATCACACTTCTTTTCATACTAGTTCTTCCGGACTATTGTTTTAAACTTCAGCCTACAATCCACCATTACTGAACTGTAGTCTGCTTGCTCCTTGGCACACCTTACAATGCAGTGCTTCAGTTTGGAAAATCTTGCTCATCATGATGTTGGATTCTGGTATCTTCCCAGGTCTCCAGGCCTTTTTTCAAGTATTCCAGCTACTCTCGTGATTTTTGAACAGGGTATCACTACTGTCAGTTGACGTTTACTTCATAATTCTATCAGACTTTCTTCTCTCTCGTACCCGCTATGCAACCAATGTTATCCCACAGCACCGTTTTCAGATATATCCTTTGCCAAGGTGTTCCAATCTCCCATTATTATTAGGTTATAATCTCTTTGAAAAATGGTATCATTTCAAAAGGTTGTGTTTCCTTGGTAAGAGACGTTTCAATAACACAGTAACGTTGGCGAAGAGTAACGTTGTTGTTCTTAAAAGCACTTTCATCTCATGCACATCATATTTTATACTGTTGGCTATTGTGCTGTGCACAGATACGCATGGCATGCGATTTTTAACGAACTAATAACGATGTAGCCACATTTGTTACTACAGGAGCACTTGAGAATTGGCTGTATCCTATACTGTTAGTGGAAATAAAATATTTTGAAACACAGCCTGTTGAATGATGTTATTTTTCAAATTTAATGATGCTGTTTGGCCCGCCCACTAAGTTAAACCTTTAATGCCCTCATATACTCTTCCTGTCTCTCCATTTTGTGCTTCTGTTGGCGGTATATATATTCTGAAATTACAGTTGTTGGCGTAGGTTTGGTGTCGATTGCGATGAAAATAATCCTACATCCCAATCGTTCCAAATAACTAACTCTGTGATTTTCCTTCCTGTTCATAATGAATCTTACTCCCGTTATACGTTTTTCTGCTGCTGACAATATTTTCTACATACATCTGCTCAAAAACCTTATCTCCTTGCCATTTCATTTCACTGACCCCCACTAAATCCATTTTCAGATTTTCTATCTTCGCTACCGAATTACAACATGCCACTCTTCAATGAGTAGAAAGCTACGTTTTCCTTGGTTATTCATTCTGTTTTTCATGTTTCCCTCCCCATCACAGTCCGTCCGAAGACCTGCATGGGAGACTAATCATGAATCTTTTGCCAATAACGAGGACATAATGACAGTTGAATTACAGCACAAATGTTCTTTGGAAACACATTAAGTGTCCTTAACACATTGGTCTCCATTGCTGTCTGCATCCTCATCTTGTCAATCATTTTGTAAGCCTCATATCTTCTTTTCAGCTGCAGATTACATGCAATAATGTATCCTCAAACATGCCTCGTGTACAAATTCATATTCTATAAAACTCTTGCCCGATGAAGTCATATAATAATGCTATCAGACTACATTTTTTAAAGTAACAGAAAAAGAGAAGGAACAGAGAGGCTTACTTTGTGCAAGATTGTAGTGACGGTCTTAAGTATGCACGTGATTGCATTATACGAATGAGAAGCATGCAAACTCACCTTAATAACGTCCAAATAGCCAAGCTTTTGCCCAAGTGACATGCAGTGGGAATGATTGATATAGTCTGTCAGTCTAACCTTTCTGTTCAGAAATCTGACAATTCAAAGAAGAGAAGAAATCATGTTACACATGTAGTGATAAAACACCAATTTCCTCTGCAAATAGAACTGCTGACTTATATTTTGATAACTATTAAAAACAATAAACGACATGTACAGATCACTGCAGATTTTGAAGTGTGTATGTTGATTATAACAATAGTTCAGGAAAAGGCAGAAACTCAAAGAGAACATTACGTGAGATAACACTATTCCAAGTACAAAGTGCAGTTTAGCTGTAAAAGATATTAGGATTTTAATGTACTGGCAAGGTATCACGAATAAACCTTAGGACTTTTGAATAAGAAAAACATGTAACTTCATTTAAAGCATTAATATTTCCACTATCATGCATACAACTTCTGTGCATAGAACATGTGGCACAACGAACTACATGTGAAACATTTAAACAAAAGAAGATCACTAAATGGGAATATGAGTAATTCAAATCCCTTATTACTGAGATTGTCAGATATATACCCAGTCTGTACCATGCTTTGAAACTTACTACTCATATGGCGAATAATGATTACCTGTGACAATTAAAAATACCACAATAAACATAGCAACAGTCATCATCCTGTATCAGCCCACTATATCGCACAATATTCAGGTAGATCCAATACTACTACATCAAAATATTCATCACAGTACATTTTGCAAACATTTATGATCAAAATAGCAAGTCCCAAACACACAAGTATCCCACTTCTTCTGAACTCACCCCAGTAACTATGCTTGAAGCCCGTTTTGCAACATAATTAAACACGTTTCAGTTTTGAGAGTAGATGAAACTTGTTCTAAAATTCTACTGCTTGTTAGCACAGCCTTCACAAAACCACACTCATACTCAACACAAGGAAACACAGTTGTGAACACACTTCCCACTAAAAGTTGATTCAGTACCACGTTGTTCATTGGTAATTCATTTTCAGTTATGGTCCTGGTAAGTTCTCTACCAGCAACAATCAATTCCTCCTCTCTCATGTTCCACATTCACTGTAATTATTCCTTGTTCAGTTCCTCTTCCTAGATGTATTCTCATATTTATTGTGTGATTAGTAGGCTCAGATAATGTCTCCTCTTGACATTCACTAAATCACAAACACTGTCTGGCACTGTGCCATTTAAGTTCTCCCAGCTAGGCTGCTAGGCTGCAGAAACAGAAAGTGCATCAGTCTGTGTTACAACCTTCTGAACCTCATTTTGCTCCTTTCGTTCACTAGCCTTATCTTTCGATGGCTGTTAATTGATACCTGAAGGTTAATGACTATCTCTTTACACTCTTCTCTCCCAACATTTTATAATTTGCATTCATTACTTCAGTATGGGAGTCTGTCTCTTTTGTTCATCCCTCAATATTTATTCAGATAATTCATTATTACCAGTCCATATTGGCTTGTTGATATTCTCAAACATCTCTTCTACAGATTTCATTAAAATTCCAAACCAATTTTTGACGAGAATATCTTCCTAGTTTGAATAAATACCCTGCACAATCACTTGAACACTTTTCATTTCTGCAATGACAGCTGAAAAATTCAAGACAACAACCAATGTTCCCAAAGACTGTCAACCCAAACCACACACAAACGCTATAAATACAAAGTAAACGTCTGACAAGAAATAATCTCTCACTGCTACATCAAAAATTCTATATTGCTCCTAAAGGAGCGGTGGTTTTTTCAACACCGTGAATGAATTCATACATATCTCCCACAAAAATCTAAATTCTTCTCTTACAAATATCAAGAATAAAGTATCTTAACATCAGACACACGCAATATTATAAAAGACGGTAAGTGCCACCAGCACAAAACATTTCAAATGCCAGTACTCAATGCTCAACAGTAACTCACATCTGTTCATGTTGCAAAGGTTTTCGAATTATATCAGATTCTTCCCCTGAATAGATATTTTTTTTCGAACTGATCGAAATTGTAAGTTTCAATGTATTTAGTACCCTTGAGATATGTTAGAAACGATCTACACTCACTTACATACAAATCGCATTCAACATCAGTGTAAGAGGATTTGAAGGAGAGAGAGGGAGTTAACTCCAGTCTACTAAGCCACCACCTACATCACAGCTGAGTACAGCTACTGAACGAACAAACAAGGATGCTCCTATCACTCCAGTATAATTGAATTATGTGTTGCAACAGTCCAAAAGTCCACAGTTAAGAAAGTCATTAAAGGTGCTAGATTTACGAGATGGCACAAGTTAAACTACAGAATCACACCGATACTCAATGCTCAGACACAGTCCCCACAATAAACCAGCAACTAAACTTTTAAGCCTCCGTCCCAAAAGATGCATGCAATATATGGTAATGTTTCATACTCTTAGTGGAATAAAGAAAATTTTGCATTAGAATTTCGGTATAGTTTTCTATGTTGCTCTTCCCCAACAATAAATTTATCTTTCAGTTTCACAACTAAAATAAAAAAACTGCTATTTGAGTTCACACGAAGCTACTATTAATTCCATATGAGTAGAATATATGACTTATTGTCTGCAGTGTCGCTCAGAATAAAATCTCCTCTACAAAATCACCACTACACAATACATATGTTCACACATAATTTCTACTGAAAACACCTATAAATCCCATAAATCACTCACTGTTCCCAAGTATCACTCACTCATTAAATATTCACAAGTATTTTAAATCTCACCAAAAATATACATAACTTCGTTATGAACCACCAAATCTCCACATCACACGTTATCATTCAATATAATTCACGTTCATTTTACTGCAAAACAAACGACTTTTTCAGTTCCAAGTGAAACAAGAATGATGGTAAAAATATTTCAGTGTACTCTTACCACATCAGCCCATATGTGGTTTCATGAAAATCGCTCCCACTTAACAGCATGCAAGAACTCACAAACAGTATAAGTGGAACAGGCATGTGAATCAGTAACTATATTTGTAATTAAGGAATAACACAGCGCAAGAATCTATCCTTGATATCGAAAATCGTGAAAAGACAGAGATAAGACAAATAAATGCAATATGCGCTGTCTATAATACTTTTTCAAAGTGCATGAATAATCTGTTATTAATGTAGATCCACTAGAGAAGATGGTCAGGCATCCAGTCCACACAGTATATCAGAAACAAGAGTGTTAGTGTCCCACAGATTAATAAAGGTCCTCCGAATTCATTACTTTTTGCTCAGAAACTTATGCAAGAGAACGTATTTAGAAACTATGTTAAGGAACTAAACGGTCCTTTCACTGATAACCGAAAACATGAAATGGTTTCATATCCTTAGTTACAACACAGTACCCACTGAGGAATGCAACAGAAATTTGAAATTTGCAGCAGAGTAGCAGACAAAGTAGTTATGTTTGTAACCAGACAAACACTAAAGGAATGCACATAATATCCTTCAATATACAGTTAGCAGATGCAAGGCAATCAGGTAACATGATAAGATAGGAAACAGCCACTGATCCTGAGATAACTGGACAGTGACCTCACATTTGTAAATGGTTATTACACTGAAATGTAAACAAAAATTATGAATTGCAGGTAGGCTGAATATTGTATTTACCAGAAAATTCACAAGCACAAATGCCGAGCCAACAGTCACTTTGACAAGATAGACATGAAACGACTACATAACCTGAAACAAACTGGACAATATTGTAACACTTTTAGAATCACGAGTGACAAAATTCTGAGTGACGTTGACAAGAAAAGACAAGAAATAATGTAAACTCCAGTTAACTGCATACTGAAGATCATTAAATCTCCGCAAGCATGCAATCTTGGCAGGGTCACCAGATGTAAGCCTCCCATCTTTTTTTTCTGCTCCGAATTACACGCAAATATGTTTGCTGCAACATGCCCTAAATAAAATACCCTCAACTACACAAAATGACGACCCATGAAGTTACAGAATATTGCTATTTTTAAAATAACAGAACACGAAGACTACCGGAGGAGATTACTGTGTGCAGCTTAATAATGATGGACACAAGTGACTACTTCAGTGAGTTACATGAACGTACTTAGTTGTGATAAGCGCATTAACCCTAATTAATAACATGTAAGTACCGAGCTTTCAGCCAAGTGACGTGCAGCAAACATGCTTGGTCCAATATTGTAGCCTAAACATTCTACATAGAAATATAAAAATTCAAAGTGGCAAAACAATCACGCCACGTATAAAGTGATGAACTACCAGCCCTCTCTGCAACTCCAACTTCTGACTTACCGTCTGGTCTGTAAAAACATGCAAAGAAAATAGAGAGGCGTGCTGTTCACTGCGGTTTTTTAAATATGTATATTGACCACAGTACCAGTTTAGGTTCATAAAGAGGCAGAAACATAAAAAGAACATTTTGTGAAATAGTTGAGGCAGTTTGCAAAGGGCAGGTCAAGTGTAAAAATCCTAGAATACTGAACTAATGGCAAAGGTTCATGAATTAACCACAGAATCTTTGAATAAGAAAATACACTGAAGAGCTAAAGAAACTGGTACACCGGCCTAACACCGTGTAGGGCCTCGCGAGCACGCAGAGGTGCATGGTCTTGACTGATGGCCGAAGTTGTGGTGGAGCGAACTGACACCATGAATCCTGTGGGTCTGTCAACAAATCCGTTAGAGTACGAGGCGGTGGAGAACTCTTCTGAACAGCAGGTGGCAAGGCATCTCAGATATTTTCAATAATGTTCATGTCTGTGTAGTTTGGTGGCCAGCGGAATTGTTTAAACTCAGAAGAGTGTTTCTGGAGCAGCTCTGCATGTGTGGTGTGTCGCATTGTCCTGTTGGAACTGCCCAAGTCCGTCGGAATGTACACTGGACAAGGATCGATGCAGGTGATCAGACAGGATGCTGACGTACATTTCACATGTCAGAGTCGTATCTAGACGTATCAGGGGTTCCATATCACTCCAAAGCACAAGCCCCGTACCACTACAGAGCCTCCACCAGCTTGAACAATCCCGTGCTGACATGCAGGGTCGATGGATTCATGAGGTTGTCTCCATAACTGTATACGTCCATCTGCTCTATACAATTTTAAACGAGACTCGTCCGACCAGGCAACATGTCTCTAGTCATCAGCAGTCCAGTGTCGGTGATGACAGGCCAGGCGAAACTCAAAGCTTTGTGTCGTGCAGTCATTAAGGGTGGACGAGTGGGCCTTCGGATCCGAATGATGGTTCGTTGAATCGTTGGCACGCTCACACTTGCTGAAGGTTCAGCATTGAAATCTGTGTCAATCTGTGGAAGGGTTGCACTTCTGTCACACTGAATGATTCTCCTGAGTTGTCGTTGGTACCGTTCTTGCAAAATATATTTCCAGCCGCAGCGATGTCGGAGATTTCTTGTTTTACCGGGTTCCTAATATTCACGGTACATTCGTGAAATTGTCGTACAGGAAAATCGTCATTTCATGCTTATCTGTAAGATGCTGTGTCCCATCGCTCGTGAGGGGACTATAAAACCACGTTCAAACTCACTTAAATCTTGATAACCTGCCAATGTGACAGCAGTAACCGATGTACCAACTGCGCTAGACACTTGTCTTATATAACCGTTGCCGAACGCAGCGCCGTATTCTACCTGTATTTGAATACACATCCCTATACCAGCTTGTTTTGCGCCTCAGTATATGTAATTGCATTTAAATCATAATTATTGCCACCATGATACACAACATAATCCGTGTATGAAACGCGTGGCACAGAGAACCACCAAATGTGAAATATTTAAAGAGAAAGTAATCTGTATGCGTGAGACATTATAGAAACAAGTTCACTGAGACGGAATGTGATTAATTCAATGTCCTAAAGTTCGGGTGGGTTAGTATTAATCCGATTCAGTACTGTGCCTCGATAGCCACCCATCTTAACAAGCGCTGAACATACTGACTCAACATGATAAGTGCACGCTAAAGTTGTGAAAATACTGTAAATACTACCACGCCTAGCCTTGCAATACGAACCAGAGAATGGGCACACATTTGTACTATTAGATCTGAGAATGCGTCAGTCTCGGAATTCAATGTCACTTAAATATTACTCAACTATAACAGTGTCATAACACATCAACCATTTCCGACCCTCAGCGTCCAACTATTAGACCTTTTCTTCATTCTGTCTGAACGTCCCAAATAGACGGAATGCCGCGTTCGCTCATAATTGGTTCACTGTAATCGGCACTTCAGTTCCCCCAAAGCATCCTACTGAGAGCAAATCAAACACAGTCACGCTTTCAGAGATCGATTTCTAGGTACAAAATATATTTTGCAGAGTGCCTTTGACTGAGAATGCGCGAAAGAAAGTCAGCACTGAAAGTTGTGAGTGTGCTAAACAACTTTCAGTTGTTGACTCTTCCACCTTTTTAGCTTCAAACGGATAGTCAGAACAGCAGTGCGTTCCTCTGGCTCCTCTGATAGGGCTTTAGGCTGATCAAGTGTGACTTCTTTTGCCGGAAGTCTTTAGCCTCTATTGCTGACACTTTTCGTTCAAAATTTAAGCAATGAATGGGATCAAACTCGGGAGTCTGGATTTTTAATCACTTGGCAGAGACGCTGGAGCTAGACTACCTAAGGAACGAAAGACAGTAGCAATTACACTCCTGGAAATTGAAATAAGAACACCGTGAATTCATTGTCCCACGAAGGGGAAACTTTATTGACACATTCCTGGGGTCAGATACATCACATGATCACACTGACAGAACCACAGGCACATAGACACAGGCAACAGAGCATGCACAATGTCGGCACTAGTACAGTGTATATCCACCTTTCGCAGCAATGCAGGCTGCTATTCTCCCATGGAGACGATCGTAGAGATGCAGAATGTAGTCCTGTGGAACGGCTTACCATGCCATTTCCACCTGGCGCCTCAGTTGGACCAGCGTTCGTGCTGGACGTGCAGACCGCGTGAGACGACGCTTCATCCAGTCCCAAACATGCTCAATGGGGGACAGATCCGGAGAACTTGCTGGCCAGGGTAGTTGACTTTCACCTTCTAGAGCACGTTGGGTGGCACGGGATACATGCGGACGTGCATTGTCCTGCTGGAACAGCAAGTTCCCTTGCCGGTCTAGGAATGGTAGAACGATGGGTTCGATGACGGTTTGGATGTACCGTGCACTATTCAGTGTCCCCTCGACGATCACCAGAGGTGTACGGCCAGTGTAGGAGATCGCTCCCCACACCATGATGCCGGGTGTTGGCCCTGTGTGCCTCGGTCGTATGCAGTCCTGATTGTGGCGCTCACCTGCACGGCGCCAAACACGCATACGACCATCATTGGCTCCAAGACAGAAGCGACTCTCATCGCTGAAGACGACACGTCTCCATTTGTCCCTCCATTCACGCCTGTCGCGACATCACTGGAGGCGGGCTGCACGATGTTGGGGCATGAGCGGAAGACGGCCTAACGGTGTGCGGGACCGTAGCCAAGCTTCATGGAGACGGTTGCGAATGGTCCTCGCCGATACCCCAGGAGCAACAGTGTCCCTAATTTGCTAGGAAGTGGCGGTGCGGTTCCCTACGGCACTTCGTAGGATCCTACGGTCTTGGCGTGCATCCGTGTGTCGCTGCGGTCCGGTCCCAGGTCGACGGGCACGTGCACCTTCCGCCGACCACTGGCGACAACATCGATGTACTGTGGAGACCTCACGCCCCACGTGTTGAGCAATTCGGCGGTACGTCCACCCGGCCTCCCGCATGCCCACTATACGCCTTCGCT
This sequence comes from Schistocerca gregaria, assembly GCF_023897955.1. Taxonomy (NCBI): domain Eukaryota; kingdom Metazoa; phylum Arthropoda; class Insecta; order Orthoptera; family Acrididae; genus Schistocerca; species Schistocerca gregaria. The sequence goes on along the minus strand of NC_064921.1, from coordinate 925,720,347 downwards.
CAAAGTCCGTCAACTGCACATACGGTTCACGTCCACGCTGTCGCGACATGCTACCAGTGTTAAAGACTGCGATGGAGCTCCGTATGCCACGGCAAACTGGCTGACACTGACGGCGGCGGTGCACAAATGCTGCGCAGCTAGAGCCATTCGACGGCCAACACCGCGGTTCCTGGTGTGTCCGCTGTGCCGTGCGTGTGATCATTGCTTGTACAGCCCTCTCGCAGTGTCCGGAGCAAGTATGGTGGGTCTGACACACCGGTGTCAATGTGTTCTTTTTTGCATTTCCAGGAGTGTATGTGTGATATGGATTCGACAAATCCTTGGTAAATTTCCACGGTATGTGGCACGAATAGGTCACGTAATTCCCGAAAATTACTGGATAATGATGTGTGGACGTGCAGACGGCGCAGGTCACAATCTCAGTTATTTGCCTTTGGATTTAGATCGGGTGAAAATCGTAGCCGAGGCATCAACATGAGTTCACCGTCATGCTCCTCAAATCACTGTGTCACGATTCAAACATAAAGGGTTGTATGTAGTTCGCTGTAATGTTTGCGTAGTGAAAACCGTCAAGGGGCCTTCGCTTACAACAGGCCCGGTGGAGGCCCGAGTTAATCTCCCGCAGACCGCAATACTGCCCTCGCCGATTTGGATCCGTGGCGGAGTGCATGATCTGATTAGCCTATTAAGTGAATGACGGCGTATCTGGACACAACTCTAGAAGTTGTACGGTACGACTACATAGTGTTCTCACAGGACAGTTAAACCAGAAAGGAAATTCGCACCATAGGATGCCTATTCTCCACCAACAGTTCTTCAATAATTATACAAGAAACACATCATCAATACCCACCTACACACGACTAAGTAACTCTAAGTATCATAATTATGATGGTCAGCTATTGAGTTACTGGCATTTCCTTTAGCACATCTAGCTTATATATATTGTTACACAATGTAGGAGTAATTGTATCAGAAAAATTCCCTCTGGACAACTACGGTCTCTGGTATGTAAACTGAGAGCTAGCTACCAAGTCATTCGCAGCCTTTGCAAAAAAATTTAAAATTCAGTTGCAATGAGTCAGTACATAAGCTCGTAACGTTTACCTATAAGTTTAATAAACACAACAAATACACATAACAGAAACAGTAGTCATTAATAGTATATTATCCATCACTACTAACAACAGTCGGTCAACGCTCGGGTAACTGTTCAATTCCGCGGCTATAGAAATCACTTGGTTTTGAGCCGAAGAACTCGTCGCACGATGATTGCAGAGTATTTTCATCCGGAAAGGAAGTTCCTTGAAGGTTGTCCGACAGAGAGAGGAAAACGTGAAACTCTGAGGGTGTAAGATAAGATAAGATAGGTGGGTACGAAATGAATTCGCAACCCAACGTTTTTATAGCATTCTTTGTCAAGTCTAGCAGAATGCGGGGAGGTGTTATCGTGGAGTAGCATTACTTCACGCACTCTTCCTGGTTGTTGTTCTTGGACCGCGTCCGCAACACGTCTCAATAATTGATTATAAGTGCAAGCAGTGATGGTTACAGCAAATACTCTTCTCGGGTTTGCCGCCGGATTGTATTGTGTAACTCGCACTATATTTCGTCGATGCAACTGCTCGACATCATCAGGTGGTGGTAGCTGCTGTTATCACTGCTGCAAGGTGCTACTGATGATAATCGCACGGCGGCGACGGAATTTATCATGCCGGGAGCAGGCAATACGCGTGCGCGGGAAGACGCTCGTATTGCCTGCTCCCGGCATGATAAATTCCGTCGCCGCCGTGCGATTATCATCAGTAGCACCTTGCAGCAGTGATAACAGCAGCTACCACCACCTGATGATGTCGAGCAGTTGCATCGACGAAATATTGTGCGAGTTACACAATACAATCCGGCGGCAAACCCGAGAAGAGTATTTGCAGCAGATCCGTCGGGAAAGTATGAAAAGTCACATCAGTGATGGTTACATCTTGGGGAAGCAATTCATAGTACACCACACCGTCGCTGATCAACCAGATGCACAACATTATCCTTTGTGGATGGGTGCAGGCCTTTACTTGGACTCAGCTGTTCCCCTCTTTTCCTTACGTTAGCATAAAGATACTGTTTCTTGCCAGCAGTAGCGATACAGGGTAGGAATGGTCGGTATTCTTCTACAGCCAATTGATGACGAGCAAGTAGAGATGTACATTTGGTGAACCCCTGATTTTTTTTTAAATTTTGGCTTTGATCTGATGTTTTTACATTCCTCACTGCATGCAAATATCGCACGATGGAAGAATGATAACAGGTCATCACGTTTGTCTGTACACTCACCCCTTGTCTATTAATGCGTTTAAACGATTCATCATATCCCGAAGTACATCCTGAAGTGGAGAGTCACTAATGTCTAAACGATCCTGCTTAAAACGAGAAAATCATTCCCTTGCATTGCCCAGACTGTAGCGCCTAGAACAGCTTGGCCACTCCAGCCGGCCGAATAGTATCACAGCATTCCAGAAGAGCTCTTGTCGGTATAGTAACTGCAGCGGAACTCACAACTAAATTGAAACTGTTGGTAGAAAGCTGAACTCTGCCTACGATTGACAAAAATACCGTTTCGATTCTAGACAATTTTAAGCAACATAAATTAACACACAAGTAACAAGGGAAACTACCACTCGCACCCCCCTCCCCCCCCCGGTCCAGTTTTAGTGGTAAAATGTTCCAGTGGATAGCCCGTCAAAAACTGAACCCAGATCAAGCCTGAAAGCATGAAGAAGTTGTACTGAACTGTAAGGAAATAAGGAAAACAGAAGAAGTGAACGGTGCACGTTTAAGATGTGCAACATCGAACAAACGGGAAGAACTATGGTGTCGTGGTTGTGTGGTCACGAAGTGGAAGATCCGTGTTAAAGCCCTCTCGTACTAATTTATTTATTTTTCACTAAATTATGAGCTGTCCGCCCAGTCACTGGCGTGTCTGTTCTCCTTCTATAGTCTTGGCAATTGTCATACTATGCGTAGCTTAATATGAGTCATGTGACAAGAATATATTACCTTAGCAAGTAAACGTGATGAATAGTGAGAGCAGGTGAGATACTACACAGACCACTTACAGAAATGAAAACAACAACTAAACATTTTCATTTCTGAACTATGTTACAACAAAGGAATTCAAGAGTCAAAACTTCCAATACGGAACTAAAGGATCATAAAATGTGGTACTCGTGTAGAACAAGCAGGAAGTAAGTATGTTTGGAGGTCCCTCCTTAAAAAATGGCTCTAAGCACTATGGGATTTAACATCTAAGGTCACCAGTCCCCTATACTTAGAACTACTTAAACCTAACTAACCTAAGGACAACACACACATCCATGCCCGAGACACGATTCGAACCTAATACCGCAGCAGCAGCGCGATTCCGGACTGAAGCGCTTAGAACCGCTCGGTCACAGCGGCCGGCTGCCCCGCCTTACACCACGCAGTTGCAAACGGGCGTTACACAAGGACATAGACATAAAATGGAATACAGGGAGCCGGCCATGATGGCTGAGCAGTTCTAGGCGCTTCAGTCTGTAACCGAGTGACCGCTACTGTCGCAGGTTCGAATCCTGCCTCGGACATGGATGTGTGTGACGTCCTTTCGTTAGTTAGGTTTAAGTAGTTCTAAGTTCTAGGTGACTGATGATCTTAGAAGTAAAGTCCCATAGTGCTCATAGAATACAGCGAACACCCACATCAATGACAGGAACGAAAGTTCTTAATTTTGTAAACAAATTAGGGGCACAAGAAAGATCTGAATTTGGATCTTCCTCTTCATAGTCGAAGACCGTGACCACACAACCACGAAACCGTGGCTGCTGTAAGTCGCAAAATGTTGCACATCTGAAGGTTGGACCGTTCACTGTTTGTATCCTACTTCTATTTTCACAGTTCGGAAACCTTCTTTCTGTTTTCATGCTTGACCTGTTTACAGTTTTCGGCGGGCTATCCACTAGGACATTTTACCACTAAATCTGAGAGGGCAGGGGAAGGTGCGATGGGGAGATTCCCTTATACGTAACGCGTTTCAGTCCATATGTTACTTGTCTGTGTAATTACGTAGTGCTTTAATGTGATATGCTCTGCATGAAATCTTTGCTTATTAGTGTAATTTATTTAGATATATCCATTATTTCCGAATAAACAGTAAAATAACTTTTTCAGTATATTAATTTTTCTCACTGTTCAACATTTTCTACATCTACATCTACAGGATTACCCTTCAATTCACAGTTAAGTGTCTCGCTTAGGGTCCATCGAGCCACCTTCAAGCTATTTCTTTATTGATTCACTCTGAAAGAGCGGGCGGGAAACACGTACACTTAAATCTTTCTGTGCGAGCTCTGATTTCCCTTATTTTCCTATGGTGTCTTTCCTCCCTGTATAAGTGAATGCCACCTAAATATCTTCACACTCTGAGGATAAAGTTGGTGACGGAAATTTTATGAGATGATCCCACCGCAACGAAAACGCCTTTGTTTTAGTGACTTCAAACCCAATTCATCTATTATAACTGTGGCATTCTCTCCTTTATGTTGCGATAGTAGAAAACGAACTACCCTACTTGGAACTTCTTCGTTGTCCTCCGTCGTCAATCCTACCCTACGCGGATGCCGCACTGCACAGCAATACTCAAGTAGAGGGTTGACAAGCGTAGTGTAAACAGTTTCTTTAGTAGAACTGTTGCATTTTTTCTTCGTCAATAAATCGCAGACTTTGGCTTCTGTTTGTCTGGTACATCCTGTAACTGAAATTTAGTGGATTTCTTTTAATACTCATGTGGATGGCTTTATATGTAGCATTATCTAGAGTCAATGGCCACTTTTCACACCACTTAGATTTCTTGCCTAAATCGTTTTGTTATTGGTTCTGATCAGTTGATGAATTTATAAGACGGTAAATGACAGCATCATTTGCTAACAAACTGAGAGAGCTGTTCAGATTTTCTCCCATATGTAGACCAGCAACAGTAGAGTGCCTATCACAGTTTCTTGGGAAGTGCCGGATATTAATACTGTTTGACTCTGTGATTTTTGTTCGGGTGGTACGTACTGTGAGCTCTTTGGCAGAAAATCACAAATACATTCGCACAAATGAGACGATACACCGCAGGCTTCCAATCTGATCAGTAGTCGATTGTGAAAAACGGTCCCAAATACCTTATGGAAATTTAAAAATATGGAATCAGTCTCACATCTCCTGTCTGTAGCACTCATTATGTCGTGAGATTAAAGAGATAGTTGTGTTTCACAAAAATGCAATTTTCTGAATCCGTGTTAACTGGTTCTCAATCAAACCACAAGACTTCCATCGAGTCACTTATTACTTTTTGGACCAGTCCGAAATTTAGTTGTTGACTTTCTTTTATTGTGGGGGTTTGGAGGGGACGGGGTCGGAGGCTTGAAAAGTAACGTGAATTTTGGTTTATTTTCTGCTTCTTCGTATTATTGACGCATAACGTCCTGTACTCGGACTTCACTTGAATTGGTTATAAAGCTAACAAGTCATTGTTTGATACATAATGATGCAGTCCACAGATAGTTCTATTTCGACCTGTAGAGTACGCCTGCAGTTTACTTCTCGCACTTGGACTCCAGTGTCAGGCCGATACTGCATGCGGCGCATTTGTTATGCATTCATAATTTAGCTGTGCATTAACATGATCCTACGCCCGATTTATGTAAGGCTCATTGTCTCGGTATGAATAATACTCGGCGGGCGTAATCACGGAGCGCGTGTAAACCAGTTCAGGTGATGCCAACCCATTCCCCTGGAACCCCTCCCCCCCCCCCCGTTCACGTACCCAGCACCATTCTGGGACGCGCTCCACACGTCAGACCGGCCGGCTTCGTGTAATTACTTTCAGAGGTGGCCTTCGTCCCACTCGGAGCTTGTTTGATAAAGTCTGCTCATTATTTACGGAAAATTCCTTCGGCTCGCCCATAAATAACAAGAGCCGAGGTAATCACCTGAGTAATAGAGATGTATAGCCAGGATCACGGAATTTGTAATTATAAGGAAGAATTAATTGTATCTGTGTACGCTTACCTGGTGAAAGTATCGTACAAAGCCCTTTGTTACAGCAAAGAACAATGTGTATAGGGACGGTGGTAAAATCCGTACCGCTAGGCAATCTACCTTAGCCGGTGCTCCGACGGAATGTTGATTTCTTTATTTTTTCGAATGAATACGTAACAGCTATTTGTGCAGCTGAATATGGGAGCGTCAGTTAACACAAGTACCGCCTTCCATAAAAGTTTTCGAAGCAAAATCAACACTTGTAATCAGCACTAACTGGCGATCTATCCCGGTTTCGCATGGAGATCACGTGGCAAGAACATTTGAGTGTATGTATTTTTATATTTATGGTACGTGACATTAACAACTGAAGTATCAGTCAACCAAAGTAAATCAATGCAGCTGTGAATAATTCTCGGAGAAATCGCTTTGAAGATTATCTTAGAGTCCTTAATACCTACAGCAATGTCGTTTTTACAAATGGTTCAAATGGCTCTGAGGTCGTCAGTCCTCTAGAACGTAGAAGTACCTAAACCTAACTAACCTAAGGACATCACACACATCCATGCCCGAGGCAGGATTCGAACCTGCGATCGTAGCAGTCGCGCGGTTCCGGACTGAAGCGTCTAGAGCCTCTCGTCCAGAACGGCCGGCGTCGTTTTTTCCGGTATACCTTCTGGCTCTGTGGTAGAATTCTCGCCTTACGATATTTTCGCTCCGGGTCAGAGTTAATCATTAAATATGGAATTGATGGAAGCAGCAGTATTACGCTGATGTGACAAAAGTTATGAGGTACCTTCGAAGATAGCGCTGGACCTTCTTTCGCCTGACGTGGTGCAGCAATGAGACGTGGCACGAACTCGACAAGTTGTTGGAAGTCCACTGAAAACATACTGAGCCATGTTGTGTCTTTAGCCGTCAGTAAGCGCAGAGCCGGCCGCGGTGGTCTCGCGGTTCTAGGCGCGCAGTCCGGGATCGTGCGACTGCTACGGTCGCAGGTTCGAATCCTGCCGCGGGCATGGATGTGTGTGATGTCCTTAGGTTAGTTAGGTTTAAGTAGTTCTAAGTTCTAGGGGACTAATAACCACAGCAGTTGAGTCCCATAGTGCTCAGAGCCATTTGAGCCAGTAAGCGCAGAAGTGTTTTCGATGCACTGACTTCTTGATTACGTCCCATAAATCTTCAATGTGGTTCATACCGGGTGAATTGGGTGGCCAAATCATTCGCTCAGACTGTCCAGAATGTTTATCAAGACAATCGCGAATAACTGTGAACCTGTGACATGTCACTTTGTCATACATGAAAATTTCATCATTGCTGAGAGAAATGAAGTCCAGTAATGGTGGTAAATGATGTCCAAGTAGAAGAATATATTAATTTTGGGTCATTGATAGGTTGAGCTGGAGTAGAGGGTCCAGTCTAATCCATGTGAACTAGTCAACACCATTATGTATTGTTGACAACCAGGGTCCATGGGTCTATGATATCTGAACTACACGCGAAAAAAAAATGGTTCAAATGGCTCTGAGCACTATGGGACTTAACTTCTGACGTCATCAGCCCCCTAGAACTTAGAACTACTTAAACCTAACTAACCTAAGGACATCCCACACATCCATGCCCGAGGCATGATTCGAACCTGCGACTGTAGCGTTCGCGCGGTTGCAGGCTGTAGCGCCTAGAACCGCTCGGCCACCCCGGCCGGCAATAGTGTTATGAAATACACCTTTATGATTATTACCGCTATTGGACAGAATATACTATTGGTAACTGTCAGCAATGAATTCGTTTGGAGTTAATCGAACTGCTAACAACACACGTGTTTGAACATGTACAGAAATGGTATGCAAAGTGCGGTGTGCTTCGGCTATTACAGCTGCCTATCGTATGCTGAATCGAAGGGCTAGCAACGGACAACGTTCCTTGTTACCATGGTTGAACAGAAAATATGGATCTCGTTTACTCGATTCAGTGATATTTCCAGCAGTTCCCGTTTGCGGTATTTCCGTTCAACGGAATTAGAGCAGCACAAACTGAGAACAGATCTTTCACTTACCCAATCCTTTATAAATGACGCCTTTGATACAGTTATTGATAATTCACAACTTCGCCGATATCAGTCTGCAAGAGGGCCACCAGCTTCTGTGCCTCCATCTGTCGACCTTCTCTGTGTTGTTTGCAGGCCTGAAAACGTTACTTGTTTCTTTTTTTATTCGCTCGTAATTTACATTCATGTTGATTGAGACGGGCTGGTGACGGCTGTTCTAGCAACCTTCATATCTGTCTAAGGAAATGACTGAAACACTAATATAATTCTAATGACTTCAAAAAAATAATTATGAAACTGGTGTTGCTGATCTGAACTTGTTTTGCTCTTTGCAGTTAATGTTGTTAGTGGCTACTGACAATAACAGGTTGGCGTTTGCGGGAGTAGTGAGGCGGAGATGAAATGTTGGGTGTGGTTGTGGAATTGGGGAGGGGAAGAGGAGAGTTGTGTATATGAAAAAGAAGTGATTTATCAGACATCGATTCTGGGATTGCATACGACTGCAGTTAGACAGGGAAAGTAACAGCTAGAGCCTTCTTTTGAGGCTTCTTTTGGGGTGAAAGGAGTAGGCTGAGATAAGGCTGATGAGAAGGCAACGTCTCTGGGATGATATCATGGTCTGGGAGGTGGACTGCATTAGTTTGGTTGGATATGAAGAGAATGGTTGAGGAGTTGATAATGGTGTGGCAACGGCAGATGGTTCTTGAGGATGGGAGATACAGTTGGTCGTTGCTCGAGTGAGTGGGGAAATATATTGAGGAGTGGAAACGTGTTGAGTAGGTACAAGATATGATTGGGAGAGAGAAGCCGGATACGGAAAGTGAGGTGGCGTGCATGTGGAGGGAGGCAGAAAGATATGAAAGGGGGAAGGTCCACACTGAGGATGGCACAGATGAGTTTCTTGCAAGATAGGATAATGATAGTGAGACTTAGTTTGAAATCCTGCTAGTTAGTAGTTTTAGTCAGTTGTCGGCTTTGTTTTGGATGATTAGTAAGTGGAGACTCCAGGTTGGTTTATATTCAAGTGTTAGTCAAAAATTATCAGTAATTTACTTAGTTTTTTGGAAGTGTGTGATTTACGAGATAGGTATATGAGGGATAATAAATCCAGGCAATTTTACAAATAAACACTAGCCTTAGCCTTGTACACTTTTCTGGAAATTGAAATAAGAACACCGTGAATTATTCATTGTACAGGAAAGGGAAACTTTATTGACACATTCCTGGGGTCAGATACATCACATGATCACACTGACAGAACCACAGGCACATAGACACACGCAACAGAGCATGCACAATGTCGGCACTAGTACAGTGTATATCCACCTTTCGCAGCAATGCAGGCAGCTGTTCTCCCATGGAGACGATCGTAGAGATGCTGGATGTAGTCCTGTGGAACGGCTTGCCATGCCATTTCCACCTGGCGCCTCAGTTGGACCAGCGTTCGTGCTGGACGTGCACACCGCGTGAGACGACGCTTCATCCAGTCCCAAACATGCTCAATGGGGGACAGATCCGGAGATCTTGCTGGCCTGGGTTGTTGACTTACACCCTCTAAAGCACGTTGGGTGGCACGGGATACATGCGGACGTGCATTGTCCTGTTGGAACAGCAAGTTCCCTTGCCGGTCTAGGAATGGTAGAACGATGGGTTCGATGACGGTTTGGATGTACCGTGCACTATTCAGTGTCCCCTCGACGATCACCTGAGGTGTACGGCCAGTGTAGGAGATCGCTCCCCACACCATGATACCGGGTGTTGGCCCTGTGTGCCTCGGTCGTATGCAGTCCTGATTGTTGCGCTCACCTGCACGGCGCCAAACACGCATACGACCATCATTGGCACCAAGGCAGAAGCGACTCTCATCGCTGAAGACGACACGTCTCCATTCGTCCCTCCATTCACGCCTGTCGCGACACCACTGGAGGCGGGCTGCACGATGTTGGGGCGTGAGCGGAAGACGGCCTAACGGTGTGCAGGACCGTAGCCCAGCTTCATGGAGACGGTTGCGAATGGTCCTCGCCGATACCCCAGGAGCAACAGTGTCCCTAATTTGTTGGGAAGTGGCGGTGCGGTCCCCTACGGCACTGCGTAGGATCCTACGGTCTTGGCATGCATCCTTGCGTCGCTGCGGTCCGGTCCCAGGTCGACGGACACGTGCACCTTCCGCCGACCACAGGCTACAACATCGATGTACTGTGGAGACCTCACGCCCCACGTGTTGAGCAATTCGGCGGTACGTCCACCCGGCCTCCTGCATGCCCACTATACGCCCTCGCTCAAAGTCTGTCAACTGCACATACGGTTCACGTCCACGCTGTCGCGGCATGCTACCAGTGTTAAAGACTGCGATGGAGTTCCGTATGCCACGGCAAACTGGCTGACACTGACGGCGGCGGTGCACAAATGCTGCGCAGCTAGCGCCATTCGACGGCCAACACCGCGGTTCCTGGTGTGTCCGCTGTGCCGTGCGTGTGATCATTGCTTGTACAGCCCTCTCGCAGTGTCCGGAGCAAGTATGGTGGGTCTGACCCACCGGTGTCAATGTGTTCTTTTTTCCATTTCCAGGAGTATATATATCAGGAAGCTCTACGCTACATGAGCTGTAGAGCCCTTTTCATGCCGTTAGGGCTTAATCCAATCGTAAGCAGACTTTGTGTTCACGTTTTCTGCTTCGTGCTCTTGAGCCACATTTATAAGAGTCTTCGTCATCCACTGTCATACACTGTCATGTTCCAATGTGCTATGAGGCTCCATAGTCACTATAGTCAACTGGCTGTGGCAGATGGATGTACCTCCGTTTGGTATGTTAAACAGATTTTCCTCTTATTCAGATGTTAATAGAAAAAAAACCGCTTCAGTTGCTCGTAATATCGTACTTATTACGTGACCAGTTTTAAAGACGAAAGCTCATCTGGTGACTGTGTGGCAGTCAATCGCAAGGGATGACACCCACGGTAAACAAATTCGTGGAAGAGTAGGACCAGCAACGGGGGCGCCCTCGTCGACAGCCGTCAATGCCCGACTGTCACACATTTATGTTTTATTAATTATTCGGAGGCACCTGAAGAAGGTGCTTTAGGTTTCGAAACCGGTCGTGTAATAAATAAGAACTTACCGGCAACCGAGGCGAATTTTTATTCAGTCAATAATCTCCTCATCTGCGGATGTTCGCCTGATCAAATGTTTTTAAAAGTTACGTAAAAAGAAACAATTGAATTGTGGACCAGTCGAGGTGCAGGCCACTTCTGAAACGCAACCCTGTCGACACAACCGTTGTCGTCTTGGTAGGCGGAGTGTCCACAGCAAATTCATCATGAGGATGTAGTAGAAAGGGATATATTTATTCACCGGGAATGTCGAAATAAACATTCTAGTTCGTGGTATGAAGTGACGAAACTACAATCGCCCAGCACAACTGTGGGTTCTTCCATTGCTCTGGGATATGGTGGTGGGGAACGATGACATATGAAATTTTAGTTCAATTTATTACAAGAATAACCAAATGATTCACTTAATTTTATCCAATACATTGTCACAGGAATATGTCGAATACTTCCAACTGTCTTAGACTATTAAAGCATCACATGACGCCCACACTTAATAAGCTCTTCTCTCCAAGTAAAATGTTCAGGAAGTTGCGAGCGGTAGTTCTATTTAAGACATGAGTACCGCATGTATTATAACAAGACATATGTTGTCTGCTTGATCGTATGTCACTAATTGGGGTGAGCCTCTGATGCTCAGCTCAGCTATATTTTCGGCCTCCATGCAGTGGCACTGCAGTGCTAGGAGAGAGGGCGTGGCTTAACCAACACCTGTCATTTGTCCTTGCGGTAAGCAGTGAAACATTATTATGCTCTGCGATATCGATGGACGTTACCACAGTTCAAGTTCGCTGTGCCCTGGATGAATGGGCATACGTTATGGACAAAAAGTCTCAAAAATATAACATGACCACCTGCAGCCTGAACTACATCTTCCACACACTCCAAGTTAAGCGCCTCACAAGGACGTCAGTGCAGTCGACCCCATTGAAGACATGCAGCTTTTTTTCCTGTAGTGAGCAATGGTCATTTCCGAGGTACCAGCTTCCTACACAGCTCCCTTCGCAACGATTGTTCTGAAATTTTGTTGAGGTGAAGCTGTATTCAATGACAAGAATAATTCATATCGCTTATGAAACCGGCAAGGCGTAAGACTCCATTTACATGCCTGTAGGTCAGATTCATTTTTACTGCCGCTGTCTCGAAGCCAAGTTGCATCAACAAATTTGCCAGCTTCATTCAAAGTTTGGCCATGAGATCGTCCATATACCTCAGCTCGTTTCTGCTCACTGTCACATCCTCAGGTCGATCTACCTTACCGCGTAGATTCTATACAACTGCATGAAAAACGTCAGCGGTGGCAAGTCAGATGTCAAAGCTACTGCATTCCATAGCAATCAGCGTGCTTTTTTAAGTGACTTTTTAAGTGACTTATTATCGATAAAAAATATGTTCAAATGCGTGTCAAATCTTTTGGGACTAAACTGCTAAGGTCATCAGTCCCTAAGCTTACACACTACTTAACCTACAATATCGTAAGGACAAACAGACACACACCCATGTCCGAGGGAGATCGCGAACCTCCGCCGGGACCAGCCGCACAGTCTATGACTGCAGCACCTTCGACCGCTTTTTTTAATCTCATTTTGTTCCTTTTCTTCCGTTCGTTGCATCTGCTCGGGGCGGGCGTCGCCAGACACCCGTTTCAGTTCGTCGTTGATCCATTAACTCAGTTTTTTTTATTACAGGAGCAGCTAACCCTCTGACCGAACACGCTGAGCTACCATGTCGGCAACCGCTCGACTAATGACTATTCCCGCGCGGCTACTGTCAATATACATAGACAGTTAGATATCAATATATTCACCGTAGTTGGCAGAAGCCGCTTTGCAAGATGTTAATACATCTACGTAAAGTCGATTAGTTTCTGAGACACTTAGTTTTAAATACGTGGGTACGTAACTACATGTATCGTCCTCTAATTTAACAAAAATATAGGTGCATACCTTAAAAACTCAATCAAAAATAATCGTGATCGCATCAAAACGTTTACTGACAATGGTTACCGATTTCGGTCAAAATGTGACTTCAGACCATAGACTGAGGCAACAAAAGCCATGGGACAGTGATATGCACTTACAGAAATGGCCGTAATATCGCGATCGTGTGCACAACTTATAAGACGACAGTGCATTGGTGGATGTGGTGTCTGTATTCGGGTGATTCATATGAACAGATTTCTGACCTGATTGTGACCGAACGCTGAGAATATGACGCCATTTCGGCAATCGTTAGGGAAATCAATATTCCGAGATCCACAATGTGGCCCAACGGTTCTAGGCGCTTCAGTCCGGAACCACGCGACTGCTATGGTCGCAGGTTCGAATCCTGCCTCGGGCATGGATGTGTGTGATGTCCTTAGGTTAGTTAGGTTTAAGTAGTTCTAAGTCTAGGGGACTGATGACCTCAAATGTTAAGTCCCATAGTGCTTGGAGCTATTTGAACCATTTTTTTTTCAATAGTGTGAAAAGAATACCAAATTTCAGGCGTTACCTCTCACCATGCACAATACAGTTGTCGATGGCCTTCACTTAACGACCGATAGCAGCAGTATTTGCGTAGAGTCGTCAATGCTAACGGACAAGCAGACTTGCGTGAAATAACCTCATAAATCAATGCAGGATGTACGATGAATGTATCCGCTCGGACAATGTGGAGGAATCTGGCTTTAATGAACTATGGTAGCAGACCACCGACGCGAATACCATTGTAAACAGCACGACATCGCCTGAAGCGCCTCTCCTGAGCTCGGAACCATATCTGTTGGACCCTAGACGATTGGTAAAACGTGGCCTGGTGAGCTGAGTCCCAATTTCAGTTTGTAATAGTTGATTATAGGGTTCAAGTGTGACGCTGAGCTCATGAAGCAATGACCAGAACTGTCAATAATACACTGAGCAATGGTGAGGGTTTTGCTTGCATAGAATGGACTTTGTCCTATGGTCGAACTGAACCGATCATTGACTGGCAGTGGTTTTGCTCGGTTGCTTGGAGATCATTTGCAGCTTTTCATCGACTTCATGTTCCCAAACAACGATGCAATTTTTATGGATGACATTGCGTCATTTCATCGGATCACAATTGTTCTCTTTGGTCTGAGGAACACTGTGGACAATTGGAGTAAATGATATTGCCACCCATCGAACACTTACGGGACCTAATCGAGAGGTCAGTTCGTTATCCAAACCCTGCAAACGGAAACACTTTCACGGTTGCGATCGGCTGTAGAAACAGCTTGGCTCATTGTTTCTCTAGGGGACTTCTAAGGACTTGTTGAATCCATAATACAACGTGATGCTACACTACGCCTGGGAAAGGGATGTCCGACACAATATTAAGAGGTATCCCATAACTTTTGTCACCTCACTGTATTACATCTTGATGGTAGGCAGTGCGGTGACGGAGCAGGTATCGTCGACCCATGAACATCAGTAGATCCTCGTGGATCAACAATATCGCCACGGCCTGCCATCATGGTATAATATGGCTTGAAGATGGTCACAGTTCGACCGAAATCGATTACCACCACTAATCAACTTTTATTGCAGTCAGGACTGTGTGTAAGTCAATTTAAAATATATTTTACTGAGACCGCTAATATTCACCTCGAGATTTGTTCTAAAAAATTACAGTTCATCGACCCTTAAGAATATACGCCAAGTGCAGAATTAATTTGCGACCTTTCGTTGGCTCACTGATTAGCACGTTGCTTTGCAGATGACTGTAAATTATTAGCTTGTTATTTACGGCAACTGCATTTGAAAATTAGTCATAGAAATATTTTTATCGCAATTTGTCATTAAATTAGCTAAGCATAGCCTATACTGCGGCCATGCACAAACACCTAATATTTTATTCGAGTGTATGTCAACACTAGAGCCGTATAACTTGCGCAGATGCGGACAGGTGCCTTCCAAATTACGCGTGTTATTTATTACGCGTCACCAGTGCCAAACATATTATTGTGAGTCGGAGGCCGGAGAATTCATGTGACTCTCAGCTAAGTATATCTTTCGTCTGCTCGCCAACATCCATAGAATTTGGCACAAGGAGTGTGTTCTCTGTGGCAGAAAATTTATGGACGGCGCCGTTAAATCGTCAACATGTTTGTCGCGAGCAGGAAGGCACTGCGCCGGTGCTCGTCTTTATTAATAACCCGTCGGCATTCTGTACCCTACAAGTAAGAAATTAAGTTTCGTGAAACGGAACACGGGCTTTGCAGCCTGAAAAGTAGTTTCTGTTAGCTTTGTACCTCGGAGTCCGGAGTAAAACTTCTTTGCTCATATAATCCCTTTTCCGAGCTAGCATGATTGACTTTGTACCATTCGAATGTTCTCCAATTTGAAAAATTTATGACGTTATTACTCTTCTGTTTCACGACATTGAATGTTAATTCCAAATGAAACTCAGCGAAGTCCGTCAGCGCCTTTTAATATCTGCCTAGTTTTGCGGTTACTGTTGAAAAAACCCAGAATGAAACTGGTAAAATAAAATGAGGCCAACGACTTAATTTTTTTTAAATACAGAAGATTCAGTAGCCTCTGCCTATAAATATATAGAAAACACTTGGTAGTATTGTGTCTCGACTCGTAGCTGAAAGAAAAACCGTTTGAAGGAAATAGTGCACCCAAACTTTTTTCGTATATTTGATGAGCAGATTTGTGGCTTTTCAGTTTAACGGTTAAAACAATAATGTCTAATAACTCCCGTGAAAAATGTTTGTACCACATTTTGCTTCATTAACTTTCATATATTTGATTTCACAGCTATCTTTGTTTGATAAAATAATCTGTTAAGAATTTCGTTCTTTTAATGTGACATTTACTATTTCATTGACAGAAATGTCCATTTTACACTTTTTGAAACAGGAGCGCTATACAGATTTTGACGAGCTGCTCTGTGAAATCCGCTTGTGTTTCTTTTTTTGTATCACATAGTGTTTTAATAAGAATTGCTTGATACGAAACTGTTTGATGAGTTAAATGTAATTACACACATGAAAAATCACGTAGCTGAGAATGTAAATGTCAACTGTAGCTGAGACCGTTGGTTTACAAAACAAGGTGCGTGTTTTGTCTGGGAGCGTGAAAAGTTTCGTTATTTATTGGAAAATATTCAATGGATAGATCACATGTACATCAAAAGCAGACAAGAGCGCAAAAACATGTCAGTTTAAAAACATGTCGGCACTGCTTTCATACATTATCAAATTAGTCAAAGAAAAGCTGAATCGGCTGACGGGGAGAATATCGGCTGTTTTTTTTTTTTTTTTTTGCAGTTTTTCTTGTAAAAACGTTTAGAGGTTGGACAAAGAAAGGAAATACCGCAAAAAATGCATGCTTGTAAACAAATGCAAATGCTAGTCAAGCCTGCAGGTTACCCCGTTCTATATGACCACTCACGACACCTGTGCAATGTCCTCAAAACGTTGAAAGTATTCGTGGGTGCCTGATGTCGCAGCTAAGTGAATTCGAATGTCGAGAAATGAATAGTGCTCGTATGGTTGTGGAGGGGGGGAGGGGGTGGGGAGGGGGGGGAGGGGGGGCAGGCAGCCGAAGAAATCTTTGGTATTTCAAGAGCAACCAATTTTTACCGCATACAGGGACAGCGCAAGGTACGTAGAAAAATAGGTTTGGCAGAAGGCGTTGTGTGCTGCTATTGGCTGACCGCAAGGAACACCTTCTGTTTCGGGAACAGCGCAGAGACAAGCAGGCCGCCCGTTTATGCGATGTACTTGTGGTATGTTTTAGCCTCTGCTGGAGTAATTAAATGTAAATTGTTTTTCTCGTTTTGCTAGAACGTTATGGCTACATTCTGTAGCTTCTCCAGACTTTAAACATACACTGCTGAAGCATACACATTTATAATTTTAGTCACGCCACTAAACTTTGATTTTTTAACCAAGTGGGAGGAGAATGTTGATCCTAGTTGTCCACATTAACTCATATAAAAGTACATTAGGTAGACAAATTTTTAACACCACTCCAAAATAAGATTTACAGGCAAATAAACAAGTTCACTTACCATGCTTGGCATTCAGCAAAGCTGGGCTGTAGTGTGGGAGAAAATAAGACAGACCTCAGCAAGGTCAGGATTGGTATCTTTCTCGGTAGTTGTCAAACAAACACTTTTAGAAAACCTTCACTTCCGTCATTAATTTAGGTTCCTACATAATTTAATTTCCATAAGTTCGAGGTATGTCCACAAAGTAAGATCCGTTTGGTTACATGAAACAAACGTGTACAGATACAGAAAAAAATAATTATTGTACAAAAATCTATAACTGTTAAACTACTTTCCTACATAGCTTCCAAAATGTAGTAGGCACTTGTCATAGCGCGGCACAACATTTTGTATGCCTTCTCCATAGAAGGTATCCGCCTGTGTATTCAACCATATGGTAACATGTTCTTTCAGCTCGTCATCATCGTTATAGTGCTGACCACCAAGGACAGGTTGTAGGTGTAAGAAGAGATGATCAAACGCGTCCCCGTGAAATTCCCATAAGAGTTGTTTGGTCACATTTGCCGTGTGGGATCGGACATTATCGTGGAAAAAAACCACCTTTTGACAGTAATCCTCGACGCCTGTTCTGTATTGCGCGGCGCAATTTCTTAATGGTCTTTCAGTAACCATGTTCATTGATTGTTTGGCCTCGTGGTAAGAAATCAATCAGCAAAACGTCTTTTCTGTCCCAAAAAACCTTGCATATGACTTTTCGAGGTGTCAAGCTTTACTTAGGCTTAACCTTCGTTGGGGATGAAGTGTGCCTCCATTCCAATGATTGCCGTTTTGTTTCATCGGTGTCGTAAGATACCCAAGTTTCATCACCCGTGACAATCCGAGAAAGAAAACCAGCGCCTTCTTCATTGTAGCGTGTCAAAAACTCAAGTGCACT
This sequence comes from Schistocerca gregaria, assembly GCF_023897955.1. Classification (NCBI taxonomy): domain Eukaryota; kingdom Metazoa; phylum Arthropoda; class Insecta; order Orthoptera; family Acrididae; genus Schistocerca; species Schistocerca gregaria. The sequence continues at coordinate 925,702,244 of NC_064921.1, read as the reverse complement.
GACCATCCGTTGTTTTTTGGGTTATTCAGTAAGAATTTCGGGTACCCAACGTGAGCAAAGTTTTCGAAATTTCAGTTTTTCAGTAACAATGTCATAAATTTGTGATCGTGAGATTTGCGGAACTTCCATAGCAAGAGCACTAAGTGCTAAATCTTCTCTTCAATTGTGTGAACCAGTTCATCAGTAACCACAGACGGGCGTCCACTTCGTTCTTCATCGAACATTTCATCACGTCCTCCGCTGCACAGTTTGACCCATCTTCTAACCATTTAATCACTCATAGCATTCTTTCCGTAAACCACGCAGATTTTCCGATGATTTTCGTTTGGTTTAACTTTCTTTGCATTTAGAAAACCAATCACAGATCTGATTCCACACGTGGCGGCATTTCAATTACGGCTGACATTACAAAGAAGCACTAGAAAGCACACGTCGGCCGCAGTGATCTGAAAATGGCGTACATGTCTTCTCCTTGAGTCAGAGTAACTGGCGCGCATGCTCGGAACTGCGATCGTAGCGTTGCCGCGGATAGAGATAGAAACGAAACTTGCGTTGAGGACGACCCTCCTATTATTCATTTGTACCCTAAAGTGATAACGAGTGCCTTGTCTTTTATTGACAAGCAGTTTAGTCGAATAAATGTTCTCATTCAGGCGTAAATTTTTGTTATTTTCGGGTGAAAGGAGCAGAAACACTTAGTAAGTATAACAATCAGGTCCTTCATGATGCCAGTTTTCCTATACAAACTGTCTTGCCCACGGAACTAGGCAAAAATCAATTCAAATTTTCAAGCCACGTTTCAGAGGGTACAACAACCCCCTCCCATCCCTCCTCACCACACCCCTCCCCAGAGAAAGTATGCTCAGCCATCTACTTGTTGTATCCTCCGGCGTTCTCAGTAATTCGCCTGGGGCTGCGGCCAGTGATTTGTCGTACTGTCTGCACCGGTATGCTACGTATGGGCAGCGAGATATTTGAATCTTTCAACGCTGCAGTCAAAAGACAATGACACTGCTCAAACATCGGAATCTGCTACTTCGAGATCTAGATCTTTGATCTCATTCTCTCCTTCAACCACTGCCAGTGGCTCAAACATATCTGGCAGGATGCTGCCAAACAGCTTTACAGTCACAAAACTTCCTTCTTCACTTAGCTCAACAGACAATCTATTTGAAAGTGGAATATCGTCTGTGTTTGCTCGCAACAACAGCAATCTTATCCGGCTCTTTAACTTGACTGGCGATGGATCATTACAAAAATATCCAATCCTATTATAAAGGAAATATGTTCTCCAGGCAGTATTGATTTAACCTTTCAGAGAGAATGTGTTCAACAAAATAAGCCTGAACAGGCCCAAAAGGAAATGGAGGAAATGGTAGAAGACGCTTTTGGAGAGGGGGGGGGGGGGGGCAACGCGCATGTCTCACAGTATTTATAAAATTTACATGGGCGTTACTCTTCCGCTTTAAAGTGAATACTGAATCTATAAGGTAGTGGTTTGTTACTTTCGCGAGTCCCTGAATTGAACACATTGAAGGTCTCATCACCGATCTGTATGAAATCACTGGATAAACCTTCTTGAGGCATTAAATAGCGAATCGCCTGTGCAGTTGTGTGATAGTGATTGAATTGCATAGCGCACTCACAGTAGTTTACTGCTCTTAACTTCAGTGTGTTGCTGAGATAACTTAGGACGTATATTCATTTCACCACGGTCCCAAAATTAACAGTTTCTCGGACACTACCTTTGTAGCTTGTCTTGTTTCGCAGCACAATGCCTTGATCGAGTAACTGATTCCTCAAAAGTTTTAGCAGATGTGGGCCGTTAACGGTAACCTACACACGTTTCACACACTGTTTTTGTGAGTAACGCCAAGCTATTTCGAGACAGAGGTATTCTTTGCATGAATGTCAGCTATTGCAGCCAAGATATTAAAGCAAATGCTGGCAAGGAAACAACTGCTTCAGTCAAGACGACAGCTGTCATTTCAAAATCAAAACTGAAGTAGATAGGCTGCTTTCAAGTAGCAAACAACCCTCGCACCATAACAACGAGAACATTGGTGTGCGGTTCATGTATCTTTGTAAATTTTGCTATCAATGTTCATTAAGCCAAATGAATAAATACAATTACGTTCCGTGTCAGTGTTCCGGCCTGCAATTTCATCTGCACTAAAATACCCTTCAAAGTATCTGGATGGTAACTAAATCTACGGTTTATGGGACATAACATCTGAGGTCAACAGTCCCCTAACTAACCTAAGGCCATAACACACCTCCACGCCCGAGGCAGGATTCGAGTCTGCAACCGTAGCGGTCGCGCGGTTCCAGACTGAAGAGCCTAGAACCGCTCGGCAACACCGGCCGGCTACGGTTTATCCAAGAATGCAAGACTGATACTGCAGGTAGAGGAAATCCGAGATTTTTCTGAGAAAATTGTAGCTTTCTAGCGAGACGGAGGGCAAAGTAATCGACTTGCAGATGCACTCTCTGTCTCATCGAACCCTTTGTGATCCGTGTCATACACTTCTGATTTGACTTGGTGAAAGTTTCTGCCCAGTATTCGATAAATTTCGCGAGAAGCGAAGGCACTGTTATTTCTTTCTTCGTCGTCCAGACTTGGTTTAGTTGATGACAGCTGACTTCGAAAATTTTTATTAAGTACTTGTAGTTTAAGGACTTGTTTTTCAGCTGATAATTTGCCCTCTGTAATGCTCAACAGAATTCAGTAAACTGATATTCTCGGGATCATTACCAACTGCATACGCAACTGTACGTTTTTCAACACACTTCTTCTGTGGTGAAAGCTTTTATTAAGTCTTTATGCTTCGTGTATGAATCTCACCTTTGTTGAATCCTCCCTTCCTTTCTTCTTTTGCACGTGCTGGGCTATTGGTGCAAGGCAGATAACACGATGAAAATGCACCACCCTTCAGAATTCGTTAGCGGTGTAAAATTAGCAGCTCTATACGCAAGTCTTTGTCATAATCAGTGTCTTTGAAATGAAGAAAACGTATTCTAGGATTTGAAACATTCACAGCACCTTTTCTGCAATATTTCGACAGCCAAATCTTTTGGTGACTTGAATCGCTAGGGAAAGCATGAAGCACAACTTCGGCTCCTTTTGTATTGTGATTGCGAGAATTAGTCAGCAACACAATTTGGCACTGCTTGCCCACAATACAAAGATTTCCAGTTGCTAATAACTTACCAAAGACAAGTAGCCACACGTAAGCGACTACACTCACAAAACAGCACAGCCGCCAACATATGAGTAGCTGCGCGAAGTGTTCCACTATCGCAATGTAGCTACATGTAGTTGCAACTATCGCATTAGTAAGAATAGAAATTGCCTATCCTCTGTCTACCGAGTGTTTTACCAGTGAACTGAATCGCAACAAGTGTTATGGATCGTTAATTTGTTGTACCAACGTCCAACAATATTCGACTGCTAGCACCATTAGCGCTCTCAGTCAGTGCTTATCTTTTTTTTGCCTATGTTAATGTTAACCTAGTTATCAGGATTCATTTGTGAACGAGACACTGTAATAGGGAAGGCATAGTGCCCGCGTAGAACCGAGATTTTTTCTCCGTACTGCGCATTACGTCAGCGTGGAGAAACTACGTTTAGTTACGAGCGCTCTTACACGTTGAAGCAAATGAGTTTTGTGTAATTGCTGTTTATTTTTGTGTCCTATCGAGTATTTACTTTCTGCTAGATGTTAATAATGTCGAACTGTGCCTTGGCTGCGAGTGAAAACTATAACTAGAAGACCAAAGAGAGTAGTAGTGCCTATCATAAGTTCCCTAAGGATCCTGAAACATGTACTCGATGGGTTCAGTTCTGTAGAAGTAAAATGTACGTGTTAACATTAGAACTATCTGAGCATACAATTTGAAGAAGACGATTATTTACGGCTTCTTCAAGCCGAGTTAATGAAACTTCAGCCAAGGTAGGTTCACGAGTAAAGCCGACTGCAGTTCCTACATTGAACTTTATTAAACCCTCTTCTGCTGCTGCTTCATCTTCTGTCCAAAAAAGAAATGACGGAATGAAGGATCATTAAACACGTAAACGTGCGCTTAACACACTAGCTTCACTGTCATCGAAGGAAAAAAAAGTGGATGAAAGCACTGAAATGGATAAAGGACGTATCGAGGATGAAATTAAGAGACTTGGTAAAGAATTGTCACTACAGAGAAAAAAAATCAGGGTGTAATAGATGAAAACAGTACGCTGAGAACTAAAAACAAATTACTGGCTCAAGCATTAAACAGACAGAGGAAGATATTCCAAAGCCTTCAGTACGGAACAAATGCTAAAGTGACGACTAAATTAGGCACATCAAGCTTTAGAAGTATTCACGGACACACAAACTAAGCGTCTCCAGAAATCCAAGAAGAGCATCCACTGGAACCAGAAAGATATAAGAAATGGTTTGTTTCTGCTCTCTCTGCGGAGAAAAAGCTTATATTTGAGAAGCATAATGAGTATACCATTATCTGGATTTTCTACGTTAAAAAGGTGGATATTGTTTTCTCTGTGTTCCTGGCATTTTGTTTCATTTGTTGTGCTCGATGAGTAAGCAAGCAACAAGATTAAGAGAAGCAGAGAGGTTTTGGGTGTTAAGCTTTGACAAACTGAAATCGGACAGTCGTATAACCTACGACCAAGAACCCGACACCATATACGAGTAGCGTTGCCAGGTACAGGTTGTTTGGCGTGGAGGAACCTGGTAGCAATCTATAAATTATAATTTTGCCACTACGATGAATCGGGATTTTCTGGTCGGTATCATCAAATGTTCAAATGTGTGTGAAATCTTATGGGACTTAACTGCTAAGGTCATCAGTCGCTAAGCTTACACACTACTGAATCTAAATTATCCTAAGGACGAAAAACACACACACTCATGCCCGAGGGAAGACTCGAATCTCCGCCGGGACCAGCCGCGCAGGTCGGTATCATCAAAGAGATGCAGAAAGTGCAGTTTGTCGTAGCTGACATTAAAAACGAGTTTTTGAGGGGGTCGGCGACGGGTTGTGGGGGGTGTGGTGGGGGGGGAGGGGGTGGGAGGAATGGGAAAGTGTGGAAGGAATTTCACATTGACGACACAAACACTTGTGCTGTGAAACGAAATTTGTTTATCTGTTTGCTGATGTATCACATGTGGCGAAACTTTTGATAAACCACTTTTTGAATGATGGTTTTTCATTTAAAGACGGAAGACCAATAATAAAACGCTAAATAGAGCAGCTATTGCTGAAAGATAATGGAGAATTAAAACTGTGCCCTAAACGTACTGCTCATAATTTGACAGTTTCATGAAGAGGTCGACAGCGCGTTCATCTTGTTTGCCAAGTCTTGCCAATGATGTATCAGAGGTAATTTCTTATGTAATGCCTGACGATAAAGACATTGCAGAATTCTTCAGTTTGGTAAACGACGGTTCTGTTATTATGAATTCGATGATACCTCTTGACAAACGACCTATTTCAAGTGCTTTTGGATTGTGTACGGAAATACGAGAAAGTTCTTGGCAGATTCTACTTCTTCTGTGAAAAAATTAGAGTAGAAAATAATAAAATTCTACTTCCTTTCCAAAAGGGAATACTCCCCTCGATACCGTAACTGCTGGTTTGTTTTTCGCATTTAAAACATGACTACGATTTGGCAACCAAGCCTGCAATGAAAATTTATTTTCCCAGACAAGAGCAGTTTGTACTGCATATGATCATCCCTTATCAGTGGAATTCGAAAGTCGTTTATGTATCTTAGCTTTCAACAAAATTATTGCTGATAATTAGTTACGAAATTTTTCACCAGTCGCAGCGGAAACTTATAAAAGCTCTCTGACTTCCAAGTTCTTTACATAACTTGTGCCGGGTGCACAGGAAGAGATATCAATGATAGGTGAGCAACAAATAAGGGAAATTATAGTAGACGATTTAATTGTTTCAATTTTGTTAGAGGCTTCATAGTGTTCTCTAGAAGGGATCCGCTACATCGCTGAATATACTGCTTCCAGATGCGCCTGCATAGACAAATCACTTGGACATGGTAGTGGAATGATACTGAAAATGTCAATAGTTCTCGATGGATCAAGAAACTGTCTCGAGGTGACTTAGTCGTGTCTTAGGTCAGTGATCTGAAGTTGTTAAGCAATTACATGTGCTTTATTAAATTTTCATGGTAGGAGTGTGTGTAAAGACGCCAGACAGACCTGACGAAACTTTTAAGTGTTAATAGTTCCCAACTATTTTTCAAGATGATGTCACGATGTACCCTGAAACCAGAACTTTCATCTGGATAAGGCACTTCAACACATCAACAAAGGCACAGAGAGCTATAAAGCAGCAACAGAAAGCAGCTTCTGCAATTCTCTGCAGGCCGGTGCGGCCGAGGGTTTCTAGGCGCTTCAGTCTGGATCTGCGCGACCACTATGGTCGCAGGTTCGAATCAGGCCTCGAGCATGGATGTGTGTGATGTCCTTAGGTTGGTTATGATTAAGTAGTTCTAAGTTCTAGGGGACTGATGACCTCAGATCTTAAGTCCCATAGTGCTCAGAACCATTTGAACCTTTTTTGCAATTCTCTCCGTATCGATTTAAGGTTAAGGTATTCAATTTTCTCTTAAAATTGTTGGAGGTGAGGCGATTAGTCTTCTGGGTTCTGTATCATCATGCGTAGTAATGTGTCAAGTAACTAGACTGACAGCGTTTCCTTGGTATTTAATATCTGCACGTAAAAGATGTTACACGCACTAGCCGATTATGACGCAAAAATTGTGTTTAAGTGAAAGCTCTTGCGACTCTTGCGTTTCTAGTACTATTAAAAATTGTACAATTCATAAGAAACGGACTGAAAGATGATACACTGAGTTATCTAAAAGAAAATATTAAATAAGAGAATTCAGGGGAAGCCAAAAATGTATTGTTTTAATTTTGTCATTACCAGGAAGCCATATAAAGAGTTTCATGGTCTTAGTGAGTAGTCCCATAACTCGTTATATCGACCTTCAGTTTAAGAAAATTAATGTTACTTCAAGCAGCACAGTGACAAACTCGAATGCCGGCCCATCGAGAGGGGGGGGGGGGGGGAGGGGGGCATACTGGAAAAATCTCCGGGCTTCAAGAATCATGAGGGGCCTCAAGTCTCTCAAGGTTCGCATTCCCCAGGGTGCGAAGAGGCGAATATCAGTGTGATATTGTAAAATAAATTTCATATCATACAACAAATAAAAAACCATTACTTCAGCACCAGCATAACCAAACTACCTCTTCCTTTCAAGGTCCGTTCTAAGTTTTTCTAGTCATACTTGACAACTGTAAACAATTCTGTTTTGTGTTTAAGTATCAATGCACACTATTATCTACGGACATCGCGCATTAAAGCCACCTGATGAGGGAGTCGAAAACGCGCTTTCTTCAAACAATGCTGGAAATTCTATCAAAAGATTTTCCCAACAAACGTACATCATTGTAATTTGGTAGATTTGCTAACAACATTCAAAGACAAGGCACTTCTGATTCCATCACAAGGTGATTTTACACGAAAAATGCGTATACCGAAAATATTTTGCATTCAAGAGCAAACACAAAATAAAATAGTTCAGTTTGTTGCCCTGTAAGAAACATAAAGGCGAAGAAATGAAATGGCATGCGAGGGGTAGGTTGGCCATATTTTTTCGTTCGTAGAATAGCCAACTTGCACGGGAATTCTCTCATTACTTCATTACACATTGCTTTTTGGCCAAAGAGGCTTGGCGTTCAGAGGTTCAGCTCAGAAAACAGGAAATTCAAATAACGGAAATTTCCTCGGAATGCTGGAGCTCTTGAGTCATTATGATCAACTTCTTGCAAAACACACTGGCAAGGTCAGAGACCGACAAGAAGCTGTAAAGTGTTTACAAGTGCATTAATTGTCAAGTGATTCTCAGGATGTATTTATTTCTAGTTGTGTTTATCATGTTGCGAGTGCCCCATTTTAACTGAGAGAAAATGAGAAGTTTTATTCAAACATTGTGGATGCTAGTGATAATGATGCAAGTCAAACTGAATAAACAACATTTATCCTTCGTTATATTTACTTCAAGAACGAAACTGATAAAAAGGAATACATGAATAGTTTTTTGAAATTCGTAAATTGTAATCGGAAAAGGAGAGTTACTATTGCACAGTTAATTCTATCAACACTTACGAAAGAGACAACTCCTATCAGTGAAAGCCACGGACAGGCTGAGTTGAATCAGCACAAAGTAGGGAGGCAGGCGTTTGCCGATGTGTGTGTGTGTGTGTGTGTGTGTGTGTGTGTGTGTGTGTGTGTATGTTTCTCCTACACCTTTCGAAAATAATTTCCTTCCGACAGTTAGCAAAGCAAAGCTCTGTACCTTTCGTCTTTATGTCTTCGATAGAAGCAGCCCTTCTGGCTTTCGGTGAGTCGCCTCTTCATTCCTAAATGATTCGTTATAAATAATATGAGAGGAAGTTATAAAAGATCTAAGAGACATTTCCTTCATGAAATTCTGTTGCAAAATGTTCTCTATGTGGTTGTCATAGCCTTATGTGGAATACATGCAGGTGAGACTTGTCATGAAGTAGATACTTTTTTCGAAGACAGCAAACTTCTTTACAATCCACTCAGCAGTAGTTCTCAACGATGGGGAATTATGAAACAGCGTGTTAGACGCGGTCGACGCTGCAATGCCAATTCCAGTTCACTTGCATAAGATTGCCATTGCTATATTTTGGCTAAAGTTCAGTCTTGATCACACCATTTATGTCTCAATGACATAGGTAACCGGTTTCGGTTATCTTTACATAACCATCCTCCAAGGATGCCATGGGTCTGATGATGTTTATGTAAAGATAACCGAAACCGGTTACCTATGTCATTGAGACACAAATGGTGTGATCAAGACTGAACTTAAGTCAAAATATAATAATCTACTGATCACTGTATTCCAAAAATGTTTACCAAAATTGACATTGCTGTTGAAACTCTCAAATTTGTCATGTTAAAAACGTTTAGTGGTACAGGGTGTTTTCGTTATGTGAATTGATTCAAGTGTTTGATCAAGATATCAGTTTAACTAAAGTTGTTAGTACCAATTGACTACAGAAGCAAACTGCTACAAGCTCGAACGACTACAACTGACGCTGAGGTAAAACACTTCGAGTGCTTATTATTTGAAAGAAAATATTTTTGTGAAAATCGGGACGCCTTTCTTCCTGATACAATGTTTTTGCCAGTGCAACTAATATCGATCCTGAATTTCCATAGGTGCGAACTAAGGAGAGGAAATAATTGCATTATGAAAGCAGGAGTGAAGCGGCAGAGCTAAATTCAGCACGGTAAATGTATTTTATGTTATTGACAAACTAGTGTCTAATTTCAAAATCCTATATGAAGCTGTGAGAATTTTGGGTTTTATGGAAATCAAAGATGATTGACAGTCAGGTCGTTGAGGCATCAATGAATACCGTAGTGATGCCACAAGACAATTAGAAGAAGAAATCAACTATATGAAAGCAATTTATACTTACAACTTTTAACACATTGATTGCGTACCATTAGACATCTATAATACGAAGCACGAGCTTAAAATTTGAAGCTTGTTTCGAAATGTTGGCGTAGCTTTGCTCATCTTTTACATCTTTCCTGTGAACAGAAAGGCTGTTCCACGCTCTGTTTCGTGTTCAAAACATGTCTCAAATCAACTACGCATCAACAACGTCTCGCAGTATCAGGGACGTTGACAACTGGATACCATTTCGCAAGGCACCCATACTTTTATGCTGTGACTCAAACATTTGCTGAACGAATGGCTCAAAAAGCACTACTGACAGTGTTATACGGAACGCTGTTGGACGACTTACTGCCGTTTACATGCGAACCTGCCGATGTCTGCTTACTGAAAGGCGTAGGCACACCAAGGAACAGGTAGGAACAGAACACTCCATACTGCAACGTTACTAGCACCAGACAGTTCGTCAGTCTGCAGGTCCGTACAATACTTAGCCTTTTGTTTTAAAGTGTACTGAAAGTAAATTAAAACAACTTTAAAATAAAATTAAGTGGAGCGTACTCACATTTTACAATAATTCTTTATTGAGTAGCATCTGAAGATGAACTTGTAACTTGGTCAGTTGCATCCGTTTTTTCCCTTGCCGTGTAGGTCATGGTTGAGCTTTTGTACAGTCCCATAACTGTGGTGGTCTTTTGCTCCTGATAATTGTCTTCGTCACTACTTTTCAAATCAATTTGTAACTAATCTTTCAGTCTTCTATCCCATGAAAGAATCATAGCACATTAATTCGTGATTCATAAGATTCGCAGATTAATTCTTACAGAACCGCAGTGGTAAATAGGGGACGTTGATTACCACTCTAGAATTCATGGTTCTTAGATATATTCTATAGAAGACGAGTATTTCATGAATAATTCAGAATCCAAAATAGCTGCAACCACGCGTCAACGTTCCTCTTCTATGTGAGAAACTGCTTTGAATATCGAGAAGTGCTACATATTTTGTGCATTGTTTGTGTAATTAAGTTGCGTGGGAGAGTAAATGAAGTCCTGAAGTTCATATACGTAATTTCAGGCATTATCTTCGATTTCCGTTTATAATGAATCGCTTTAGGGAAACACTGAAAGATGATGAGATAATGGCAATACTCCATGCTGGAATACCTTCAGGTCAGAGTCCGTCGGACGAAGATGAAGATTTTAGTGGTGACGACCCAGATTACTGCGTACCTCATTCAGGGATGGTTATTTCTGAAACAAGCTCTTCAGACGACAGTGATTCGCCTGAGAAACTACACAATCAAACAACGGACTTGTCATGTTACTGTTCTGGGCGAACTGTATCCAGTTCAACTGCTAATCCACAGCAAGTACCAGCACATAATACAGGTGACTAAAATGCAACTCTCATAGATGTAACATCAAGTAAACAGCGTCCCCAGTTGGGGAAAACAGTAAACCCCCACCAACCTCGGCCTTTTCCTCAATAACTGGTCCTGCTCCGCATGTGGGAGACATAGAGGATTCCACTCCATATCAGTTGTTCAAATTGTTCATATTTGGTGATGTAATTCAGTAGACAGTTATGCAGACAAATTTTTATGCTGAACAGGAGTATCACAGAAATGTTTGGTAGGTTAGTTTGTGGGATTGAAGCGACCAGAGTACAATAAAAAAATGGGAAACTTCACAAACACACCCATGTAGGGAGAGAGAAACTTATCTTGGCTTGGACATTCTCATGGGCATAAAACCACAAGCAAGTTACAGGGATTACTGGAGCTCTGGGCCCAATCTTCATGATATATTTTTAGTTCAACGATGACTGTTAATGGTTTCGTGTGGCTTCTGCAAATGTTTCAAATGGCTCTAAGCACTATGGGACTTAAGATCTGAGGTCATCAGTCCCCTGGAATTAGAACTACTTAAACCTAACTAACCTAAGGACAGCACAGATATCCATGTCTGAGGCAGGATTCGAACCTGCGACCGTAGCAGCAGCGCGGTTCCGGACTAAAGCGCCTAGAACTGCTCGGTCACAGCGGCCGGCTTGCTTTCGCATCTAAATGACAACAGATGCATGCCAAATTAGGGTGAGGAGGGTTATGATAAGCTGCACAAGTTACAATCGTTTTTGTCAATGGTGGGTGACAATTTCAGAAGTGGCTATCATCGAAATGAATATGTACGTGTAGATGGGTCGATGATTAAATTCAAAAGTAGATCATCCATGAAACAGTACTTACCTAAAAAATCAATCAAAAGAGGCTACTACGTGTGGATGTTAGCAGATAAGTCTGGTTATGCACCAAAACTCGACAATTATACTGGTAAAATAGGCAAGCATTTTTCCTCTGATTGCCTTCTTTTCCCTGCGACTGCAACGTCTGCCGCCCATATAGAACGAAACCTGTAGATCAGTTAAGTTGTACAGTTTATACACTTCGACACATTTATATACTTTGACACATATAAACAACAAATAAGGACGCATGATATAAGTTTAACACAATATCGTTTATTTTACTTTGTTTCCCAATGCTTTGTTGATCGATAGCAATTCAGCAAAACGGCGAGACTTTTGATTTATATCCCAAAGGAGCAGAAATGTAATTAAACATATTTTACTGAATCTGCAGTCTTTAGATTCAATGTAATTGTTCCAGTCATTTTAAGTTGCTTTCAGGCATGTTAAATGTTAAATCCAGCCTAGTCGTCAAATATGTGATGTCTAGGAAACCTGGTTTCTCTGATCACTAGGCAACTTTAAAAACAAATCGTATTAATGAGTTTTATTATGAAAGGAAAAGATTACAATAATGAACTTTGACAAATACATTGATGTATCCCAAACAAAGGGCGACATGCAAAATAAGCAATATTCTTCAGTAAAATAAGTCCCAAGATGATGCTATACAAGTGCCTAATCTCGAAGCTACTATGCAACTGGGCGTCACCAGTCGGTCACGGTTCTTATTTCCTCTTCACATAGGGCCGCTGCTGATATGTTATCGTCATGGGGAGGGGTTCTGTGAGAGTGTGATTGGCTGACGTCTTCTCACAGTCATCTTTTCTCTACCGTTCCTGACTGGTGCGACGGGCTTGACGTCACGTCGTAACATGAAGACCCTTTTTGGCCTTTTTGTTACTGCAGTACCACTGTGGGCATATTTGTGCAGGTGTTAAGTGCTCATTATATAGAGACTTTGCGCCATAAAGTTTTATTGGTGAGCAAATGCTGACTAAAGCTCAGTTACGTGGTCTCAGAACTCTTGCGAGGATCCTACAACCCTTGCCATGTGTTCATAACGATAATTAAAACGACGTTTACGCCTCTGACTGTGTACTACGAACATATTTTACTGCATAAGTGTGGCAATTTTGAATCCGGAAATCTTGATAACAAATAAGGATATCGAAAAAAGTTACGAAATTTCACGAGAATATCACCTTAAGAACATACCGCGCCGATTAACTATCTGCCATCAACCGAAATTATCAAAGTGGTTTCACAAATGTTTCAAATGACTCTGAGCACTATGGGACTTAACATCTGAGGTCATCAGTCCCCTAGAACGTAGAACTACTTAAACCTAACTAACCTAAGGACATCACACACATCCATGCCCGAGGCAGGATTCGAACCTTCGACCGTAGCAGTCGCGCGGTTCCGGACTGAAGCGCCTAGAAGCGCTAGGCCACCACGGCCGGCGTGGTTTCACAGCAGGATTACCACAGTGGGTACTTTTCGTGCCCAAAGAATGGTGGTTTTTCGGGATTTTCTCAGAAATCGCCCATGAACAACTGCTGCTTTCATAAGCCGCCTAAGGCCCACCTTAGGCCACACTCAGTGCGGTAGAACCTACCGACATGCTCAGTTTGCCTGGGTTGGAGAAAGTGTATAACATTTAAATTTAGGTTGATACCGTAAATATACAAATAGGAATTTGATCAAGGGCTATTCAAAACTGTTGACCCTTTATCTGTGTGATTAATAGAACCCAACATATAACCTCCTGAAAATCTACATTTTCGCACTAAACTTTTTGGAGCACATCAGCATTTGCATATGTAAAGATACTTTAAGTGTTTAATAAGAAATTTTATTTATCCTGTATTTTATCCGAATGCATATTGTTTGTTTATGCCCAATATTCCCCGAAGTGATTTATGAATAATTCATTTCAGACCTTCTATAAAGTATCAATACAACTGGATCCTATCACACATCTTGCCCCAAGGCCACTCTTGGCTCTCAGTGTCCCTAAGCGAAATTGAGATTACTTCTTGCGCTCCTGACGCTTGCCGATAGTGACGTCACCCGGAACCGCCCCTATCGTTCCCGAACATCTGGCCCAAGGTTCTATGTATTTGCCAGTGTACGAGACAGTCAAGTTTTCTGACAGCGAAAGTCTTTGCAGTGCGATACAAAATTAAAGGCCGTCATTACATTATTTCTCATCTTGGAAAAGTTCAAGTCATAATATTGAGTAGAGGATTAATTACTACTAAAAATCTGTAGTAGGGAAGTGTTGACTAGAAAATGTAGTATAATATTCTGAAACGGAAGGTACATTTATTTATCGATTTTCAAAGCTTATTAGATTTCACATGAGCGTCCTACAGCATCGCCCAGATTCTTCGGAATTTCTGTGAACTGATTTGGTGGACATGCCTGCTCGCTGTCACTACTACTACAAGAGTCCAACTATTTTCTAATTTATAATTATGGAAGTTTATAGGATTACTAATCACTTCTTGTTATTATACTGTCATTGCACCAGGACAGAATTCGCCGGATCTAATGCGAGACGAATAAAGTTTATTTAAGGCTTCAGTGTTGTCGATATTTGTCTCTTCAACGGAGAGAATTTCACCAAATTCTCCAGTACACACAACATCGACTCTTCAAAATTTTCTGCTCTGCTGAAACTGTAGTCAAGTCGTTATTCGTAATCACTGCCACTGAAATATATACTGACACGCAGTTCTTTGTTATGCAAACTAATAGTTTCTAGTTATCAGTTTCCTTTCACCTGTACAGAGAATTTATTAAGCGTTAATTAACTAGAAACTGAAAAGTTAATGTGAACTAATTCAAACCAGTAACTTGTCGAGATATTTAAACTTAATTCAAAGCACAAAGCAGGTTCTCTACGTGGTAGTGTAAATTGAATCCTGTTAGCGTCAAAACGACACGAAGGGAGTCGCGTAAATTAGAAACTGCAGTGCGAGTTGGAATTCCAGAAAAGCTCATAAGTGAAGCAGATGTCCGTAACAGGAAAACATGGTGCCGAAGCCAAAAAACCTGGAGTGTAGAGTGATGTAGAAAGTTGTTAGGTCAACTGAGTCTTGCTTCACACTGTTTCCAAATGCTGGCTGAGTTTATGTCCAAGGGTCACCATGGCGGGCGTCGGTGAAGATTTGGACAGCCATAGCGAGGTATTCCATGAGCCCCATGGCTACTTTGGAAGGGGAACGTTACTATCAGGGATTATGTGACACCTTTGTCTGATCTGGTCCTCTCCATGGTACAATGTTTTTTCCTCAATGCTTATGAGGCGTTCCAAGACGGAAGAGGTCTTGTTCAGACAGCTCACATTGTCCAAGTCTTGTTATACAAACACGAGGATGAATTTTCACCTCTCCGTTGGCCACCAGACACCAGATCTCAATATTGATAAGCGTTTTTGGTCTGCTTTGGAGAGAAGAGTGTGATTTCTGTTCAACTCCATCATTGTTACCTGAACTTTGCACTATTTTGCAGGAAGAATCGTATAAGATTCCCTTGATAACCATAATGGACTTATATTTCTCCACTCCGAGACGACTGAGAACTAGTTTGAATGGCTACGT
Organism: Schistocerca gregaria; assembly: GCF_023897955.1. Taxonomy (NCBI): domain Eukaryota; kingdom Metazoa; phylum Arthropoda; class Insecta; order Orthoptera; family Acrididae; genus Schistocerca; species Schistocerca gregaria. Next base: position 925,686,860 of record NC_064921.1, on the reverse strand, counting down.
GTTTTCCTAGGACGTATTAAGCATGGTAATATGAAGTGTTTTTGATGTTTCCATATATTTGTCCGCTCGGTGTAGGTGTATCTGCGAGTACTTGTGATTTTCATTACCGCGTGTTTCAGACATGAGTTCGGATTAAGTGTCGCAAAATTTATTTAAGAAATATATCACCCTAGTGAGTTGCGATCCTCGTATTTATTTACTAAACCAACGTACTACTTTCTATACATGTAGCTTGCCTCAAGCCACATCCAGCGGATTGGGTCTACACTGAGAGAGGAAAGCGAAAGTCAATAACGTCTGGCTCCGGGCGATCACAACCAAGGAAAATAGTGAAAGACGTAATTTACATCTGTTACATGTCTTACATGTCTTTTAGTCTTCTTAGAAACTCAGTAAGAATTGGATCAAATACAAGGCAATACACTGAACGTCACAGTGTTTCATGTACCGTACTCCACTTACCTAAAAGGTTGTTCTGTATTGTGCACTACAGGCCATTAAAATTGCTATACCAAGAAGAAATTCAGATGATAAACGGATATTCATTTGACAAATATGTTATACTAGAATTGACATGTGATTACATTTTCACCCAGTTTGGGTGCATAGACACTGAGAAATCAGTACCCAGAACAACCACCTCTAGCTGTAATAACGGCCTTGATACGCTTGAGTATTGAGTCAAACACAGCTTGGATGGTGTGTACAGGTACAGCTGCCCATGCAGCTTCAACACGATACCACAGTTCATCAAGAGTAGTGACTGGCGTATTTTGACGAACCAGTTGCTCGGCCACCAATGACCAGACGTTTTCAGTTGGTGAGAGATCTGGAGAATGTACTGGCCAGAGCAGCAGTCGAACATTTTCTGTATCCAGAAAGGCCGTACAGGACCTGCAACATACGGTCGTGCATTATCCTGCTCAAATCGAATGAAGGGTAGAGCTACGGGTCGTAACACATCTGAAATGTAACGTCCACTATTCAAAGTGCAGTCAGTGCGAACAAGAGGTGACCGAAACGTGTAACCAATGGCACCCCATGCCATCATGCAGGGTGATATGCCAGTATGGCGATAAAGAATACACTCTTCCAATGTGCGTTCACCGCGATGTCGCCAAACACAGATGCGATCATCATGAAGCTGTAAACAGAACCTGGATTGATCTGAAAAAATGACGTTTTGCCATTCGTGCACCCAGGTTCGTCACTGAGTACAACCATTGCAGGCGCTCCTGTCTGTGATGCAGCGTCAAGGGTAACCGCAGCCATGGTCTCCGACCTGATAGTTCACGCTGCTGCAAACGTCGTCGAACTGTTCGTGCAGCTGGTTGTTGTCTTGCAAACGTCTCCATCTATTGACTCAGGGATCGAGACGTGTCTGCCCGTCATCTCGACTGCTAGTGATACGAGGCCTTTGGGATCCAGCACGGGGTTTCGTATTACCCTCCTGAACCGACCTATTCAATATTCTGCTAACAGTCATTGGATCTCGACCATCGCGAGCAGAAATGTCGCGATACGGTAAACCGCAATCGCGATAGGCTACAATCCGACCTTTACCAAAGTCGGAAACGTGATGGTACGCTTTTCTCCTCCTTACACGAGGCATAACAACAACGTTTTACCAGGCAACGCCGGTCAACTGCTGTTTGTGTATGAGAAATCGGTTGGAAACTTTCCTCATGTCAGCACGTTGTAGATGTCGCCACCGGCGTCAACATTGTGTGAATGCTCTTAAAACCTAACCATTGGCAATACACAGCATCTTTTTCCTGTCGGTTAAATTTCGCGTCTGTAGCACGTCATTTTCGTGGCGTAGTAATTATAATGGCCAGTAGTGTATATCACATAAAATTCGTAAAGATATAAAAAAAAATTTTGCACATCCACACAGAGCTTTTATTACTGTTACAATTAATTTATTAGACGATTTCACTTGTGGCATATCTCGGTGTTGTTTTAATTACATCAATACCAATTAGATATAAAATGTTTAGATACAGCACATCGTGTCGAAGCAAACTGATGGTTTGGCAGTTAATGCCTTCTGGTTACAGATATCTAACGTTACTAATCTGATGCTGAAATGCTCCTTGAGGAAATGGGAGCAATAAAACAATTGCGATCCTCAAAAAGATTGTATTTGTAAGTGATTTTTCAGCGAACGCTTCAGTTTAGTTCTCACTGTGGTTCTATACGTTGGGCATCAGTCAGATTCGTTAACACATATTTTTCAAACTATAAGGTAGAGTTATTTAAAGGCATCTACAATTAAGATTTAGTTTCTGACAATTAACTATCTCACGTATCGCTCACAGCGCATCATTAATGACTGAAGGTTACCATCTAAATTCGGATAATGTGATATGACACAAAGACTTCACAAGGCCTTATAACTGACACAATTTCTTAAATAAAAATGCTACTGTGTCACTGTACTTTCTAGCGACGAAGTTTCTGTAGGCTACCCAAAGAGTTTTAAACTGTTTCAATATGTTTACTCGTATGTTATCATTTGCTTCATCCATGTCGCTTATGATACACGTTCTCCTTCAAGACAGTGGTAATTTGAAAATATGGAGGACAAAAGAAAAATATTCAAATACGTGCGAATCCCTAAGGGACCAAACTGCAGGGGTCTTCGATCCCTAGGCTTACACAATAATTAAACTAACTTATGCGTAGAACAACACATAAACGCATGCCCGAGGGAGGACTCGAACCTCTGGTGGGAGAGGCCGTTCAATCCGTGTCATGACGCCTCAAACACGCTGCCACTCCGCGTGGCATTGTGGAGGACATACGAAGTTTATCAAGCTCTGCTTATACTTGCAAAATGAGTAGTCGGTGTGTACGTCTTAGCATCGACACACCAGTGTCTTTGTTCGGCTTCGCACATGTGTTTGTGAAGGCTGTGTCACCTAAATTTTTCACCTAAAATAACTTTTGAGTCTTTAAAGTTATTTGTAAACTTCTCATGGCTGGGATTCACACTCATACAATATTTCTTGAAAGACTTCGTAGTCGCCGTTGACTGTATAAATTACGTATTACTATATTGAAATTTCGGCCTTATGGCCATTTTCAAGTAACACCGCAAAGTTAAATTCTTTCAGAATATCAAACTATCTGATACGAGTACATGTCGTCGTCAAGATGCAGCCTTTTGACTGTCAGAGTCCCACAAGATCTGATGAGTACGACACTTATTACATCGTAATATGTTGGTAGATACACTCCTGGAAAAGGAAAAAAGAACACATTGACACCGGTGTGTCAGACCCACCATACTTGCTCCGGACACTGCGAGAGGGCTGTACAAGCAATGATCACACGCACGGCACAGTGGACACACCAGGAACCGAAGTGTTGGCCGTCGAATGGCGCTAGCTGCGCATCATTTGTGCACCGCCGCCGTCAGTGTCAGCCAGTTTGCCGTGGCATACGGAGCTCCATCACAGTCTTTAACACTGGTAGCATGCCGCGACAGCGTGGACGTGAACCGTATGTGCAGTTGACGGACTTTGAGCGAGGGCGTATAGTGGGCATGCGGGAAGCCGGGTGGACGTACCGCCGAATTGCTCAACACGTGGGGCGTGAGGTCTCCACAGTACATCGATGTTGTCGCCAGTGGTCGGCGGAAGGTGCACGTGCCCGTCGACCTGGGACCGGACCGCAGCGACGCACGGATGCACGCCAAGACCGTAGGATCCTACGCAGTGCCGTAGGGGACCGCACCGCCACTTCCCAGCAAATTAGGGACACTGTTGCTCCTGGGGTATCGGCGAGGACAATTCGCAACCGTCTCCATGAAGCTGGGCTACGGTCCCGCACACCGTTAGGCCGTCTTCCGCTCACGCCCCAACATCGTGCAGCCCGCCTCCAGTGGTGTCGCGACAGGCGTGAATGGAGGGACGAATGGAGACGTGTCGTCTTCAGCGATAAGAGTCGCTTCTGCCTTGGTGCCAATGATGGTCGTATGCGTGTTTGGCGCCGTGCAGGTGAGCGCCACAATCAGGACTGCATACGACCGAGGCACACAGGGCCAACACCCGGCATCATGGTGTGGGGTGCGATCTCCTACACTGGCACTACACCTCTGGTGATCGTCGAGGGGACACTGAATAGTGCACGGTACATCCAAACCGTCATCGAACCCATCGTTCCTCCATTCCTAGACCGGCCAGGGAACTTGCTGTTCCAACAGGACATTGCATGTCCGCATGTATCCCGTGCCACCCAACGTGCTCTAGAAGGTGTAAGTCAACTACCCTGGCCAGCACGATCTCCGGATCTGTTCCCCATTGAGCATGTTTGGGACTGGATGAAGCGTCGTCTCACGTGGTCTGCACGTCCAGCACGAACGCTGGTCCAACTGAGGCGCCAGGTGGAAATGGCATGGCAAGCCGTTCCACAGGACTACATCCAGCATCTCTACGATCGTCTCCATGGAAGAATAGCAGCCTGCATTGCTGCGAAAGGTGGATATACACTGTACTAGTGCCGACATTGTGCATGCTCTGTGTCTATGTGCCTGTGGTTCTGTCAGTGTGATCATGTGATGTATCTGACCCCAGGAATGTGTCAATAAAGTTTCCCCTTCCTGGGACAATGAATTCCCGGTGTTCTTATTTCAATTTCCAGGAGTGTATATACTGAAATGACGATGTTACCATCGTTCTAATAATCTATCACACATACAAGTTCAGGTGCACCTGATCCAATGCGAAAATATTTTGTTGACTCCCACCTACTTAGGTATAAATGATCATCATAATAAAATAAGAGAAATCAGAGGTCGAACTTAAAGATTTAGGTGTTCCTTTTCCCACGTGCCATTCTAGAGTAGAACTGTAGAGAAGTACTATGAAAATGGTTCGATGAACCCTCTGCCAGCCACTTAAGTGTGAATTCCAGAGTAAGCCGGTGGATGTAGATGCTAATTAATCAATTATGAAATAAATTTTCATTTTTATCACTCTATTTCACCGACAGGTGATACCCAATAGTAATGTCCTACTCGAAGCATTAAACAGCGCAGCTGCATCGAATCCCTGCCAACCACTTATACAATTACTAATTATCTCATAGATAATTGTCACATTACGGGATTGTGCTGCTAGCTCGTATTTTTGGTCTTTTTCTTGCACACAATGTAAATCTTTTCTAACGTTGCTCACTGTTTATTTTATATTATTGATGCTCTCTTGGGCGTAAGACAACACAATTCATTACTGTGTTAGCTGAAGCAATAATAAAGAAATAAATATGTGCTCGTAATTGTAAAAAAAACAATGGAAGGGTGTAAAACAATTTTGTTTGTGATTGGTGCACTTTATTCATAAGTGCGTCCTCCCGAGTGTTACAATCGTGTGTCTGTTACTCACACCTGCATTTTCTGTGACAGTAAGATTTGATGTTCAACCATCACTTATCTTAATTTAGTTGTATTAAATAGAATCACAGTTAACTGTGATTCGATGCACGCAACCTGGATAAGTAACTCTATTCGTGGGAGCTGTTAGTCACACGCAGGTCCAGGTGGGGCTGAGAATTACCAAATTCACATACTCCGGCGCCGCTATTGACACATTTCGCTTTCTAAAAACTTTTAGGAAAACAAGTAACTTAAAAACGTTTTTCTGGTTCAGTATAAAGAACAGTATGCATTTAATGTCTATGAGAAATTTCATTGGTGTACATTCAATAGCCTTCTTACGCAAGTGAGAAAGTCAGAAGTAAAAGTAACGTGGACTCGATTGGTCGAGTATTGGTTCCCTTAACACAGTAATTCCATGTATAAGATTGGCACATATATATGCCATCTCTGCATGACTTACGACAGCAGTGGAGTGTGACACCACACAACACGGCGCTAGTTTCATACCATCTACAGGGACCACCAGCATTCTGTCCAGAAGTTTTTCCTCACGAAATAGTTGCCAGACGTGCAATGAGGTAACATAATTCGTGAGATACGTTCCGATTTTGTGTCGGGCCATTTTTGTGCAGAAACTCTACGTGGCATGGACTCAACAAATCGTTGGAAGTGTCCTGCAGAAATATTGAGCCATGCTGCCTCTACACACATCCATAACTGTGAAAGTGTTGGCGGCACACGATTTTATGCACAAACTGACCTTCCGATTATGTCCCGTAGATGTTCGAAAGGTTTCATGTCGGGCGAACTGGTTGGGCCAAATCATTCGCTCTAAATGTCCAGAACGTTCTGCAAACCAATAGCGAACAGTTGTGGTCCGGTCACATGGCATATTGTCATCCGCAAAAATTCCATAATTGCTTTGGAAAATGAAGGCTATGAATGGCTGAAAATAGTCTCCAAGTAGCCGAACATAACCATTTTCAGTTAATGATCGATACAATTGGACCAGGGCGCAGTTCATTCCACGCCACACAATCCATACCATTATGGAGCACTACAAGCTTTCACAGTGCCTTGTTGACAACGTTGATTCGCGGTATCTTGGAGTGTGAGCCACACTCTAACGTTGCCATCCGCTCTTACCAACTGAAATCTGGAGTCTTCCGAGCAGGCTACGGTTTTCCAGTCGTCTAGGCTCCAACCGATATCTTCACGAGCCCAGGAGATGCGCTGCAGGTGATGGCGTGCTGCTAACTAAGGTACTTCCGGCGGTCATCTGCTGCGATAGCTGCAGTGTTCTAATGGCTACATTAGCCGTAAGTCCCCTGTTGATTTCCGCGGATATTTAAGCAGGGTTGTGTCCCTTAGCACTCACAACTCCACACAAATGGTGCTTAAGTGGAGGTCGTCAGCCAGTGCATTGTCCCTCTTCACACTATGGATCTCAGAATACTGCAATCCCTAACGATATCCGAAGATAAATATTCCCTAAGTCTAGCTCCAACTACCATTCCGCGTTCAAAGTCAGTTAATTCACGTAGAGTGGCCGTAATCATGTCGAAAAGCTTTTCACATGAATCACCTGAGTACAAATGACAGCTGCGCCAATGCACTGCCTTTTTATAACTTGTGTACCCGATACTACCGCCATCTATGTGTGTGGATATCGCCATCCCACAACACTTTTTCTACCTCAATGTATATCCGATGGCTAAGTAAATCAATAAAACAACTCTCGGTCGAGAATTACGTAATGGACACCAATAGGCACCACGAAATTTCTTTGGTGGTTTACCTACTTAGTAAACAGATTGGAGGAATCGGACGCAGATCGTTCAGGCGGTTGTATCGCAGAATACTGGACGTAGACCTCCTACTCCAGGAGTCCGGAATGAGGAGGGGGTGGACTGGCGCTGCGGGCCGGCGATGAGTAATTGGGACTCGGCGGAAGTATCGGTTCCTCGCCGCCCGACTCACTAATTAATGGCGGCCCGGAGAGGTATACGGCAGCGAGCCAGGACCCGCCACCAGCGGAAATAGACTCCACGCGAAATAAAAGTAGCCACGCGGCCGGCTGTCGCGCGAGAATTAGCGCTCGTTAATTCCCTTGGCAATCACATATTGAGCCCATCCGTTATCCTCAGCCGTAGAGGAATTGCATGTCCTGCAAGTGTGTTACACCTACTGGTGATAGTATCGCTGATCGTTGAGATTTATTTGGTCTGCAATACGAGTGTAGCGACCACCGTGTGGAAACGATGTTCACGACATATCGACGAACTGCATGACCGCTGGGGGCCTGCCACCAGTACGTGCCTTCACTCTCTGATATATCTTTGCACAAATAAACTATGATGTTTTTATTCGCTGCTTTCACGTCATCACACAAGTTACCTCCTGCCCACATACCTGCCTCCTTCGTCAATGATACATATCTCGATCACGTTGCCGATATCAGGTAAAGTACCCGCATAAACGAAGAACGACGCCATAATAATTGAGCAACATTTGTAACATTAAGAATGATGTCTTGGACTGAGCCGCTGACATTCATATTAAGCACATATTACATACATCACAACTTTTTGCGTGTTACACTGTTAATAACTCGGTGTTATCCGGTTATTTCAACATTCTGTGAAATACGAAACGGATACAAATATGTCTGAGGTTGAAAACAAGGTTATTTCACTTACGTGTCAACAAAAGAAGGGGTTAAGTTGGAGCTAGGTATAAGTGGGATTTTGTAGAGTGTCACACCAGAATGAACAACGTTTATGCGCTCAGGAGAATACAAAGTTTTCAACACAAAATAAAATAAGAATGAAACAAGAGTATATTCAACAATGTACAAGAAACTGGAGATGCAGATCAGTGTATATCATCCTGAACATCTTTGTAGCTATGATAGACACAAGAGCAAAACCCATCACAGTAGCAGCTCCTCAGATGAGAAAGGGATTGCTAAAATGTATTGTGAGGTAAGAGAAATTTTTCTGTATGGTATAAGAGACGTGATTTGAATTGTGATGGACGACAGGAATTCAATATCAGAGGCGGGAAGAGAACGAGGGCCAGGGGAGAAAAATGAAAGGGAAAGTGGCCTGGTGCATCTCTGCACATAGCATAACGAAGTCATTAAGTATCATGAAAGAAGCTCACATAAGTGGAAGAAACGTAATGACACCGAAAGGTGTCAGAGATATTATGTGATGGAAGTAAACATTTTCAAACTAGAATTTGAACTGAGGAACATTTCGAAAGGCAAATGTTGACACTGACCTTTATTTTTTTGTTATGAATTGCTTCATAGAACTGAAAAAGTTGGAGAAAGGTTAGAAGTTAAGGAGAAGGGACCTGAATGTTTTAAAGAAAAGAAAGATTCAAAGTAACCATTAGCAAACGGTTGAGCGACTGACTGAACAGGAGAAAGGCATACGACAGTAAACGAGTGGGCAGCTTTCAGAGTTGCAACTGAAAAGGCAACAGAAGATCACATAGGCAAAACAATCAGATCTAGTAGTAATCACTTAACAACAGAGGAGAATATATAAATGAAGCAAACGAAGTAGACGAAATGGACTGCAGTTATTTAGAAAATTAGATTTATGGAAAGCATAAATTGACATAGCAGGAATGGCTAGATGAGAAATGCAAAGGCTGCTGAAGCAAGAGTAATTAGAGGAGAGGTAGACGAGGCATACAGGAAAATTAAATAAACCTTTTAAGAAAGAAGCAACTCTGTGAATATTAAAAGCTCATGATGGCAAGCCAGTGGCAAGAACCAGAGTAAAAGCTGAAATAAGAGCAGATATTTTTATTGGTGACTGAGTACAGTGTACTGAATAACATTACATCAGTATCTACCGGTATATCATCTGGAGACTAATAACCATAGGTATCAGAAGTAGTATGCTTTTAGGTTGGTAAGTACCTCAAAGAAGATGCATCAAGCTCAAGCCATTAGACCGTGGCCTGGGTGACAGCCCAAATACTGAAGTGTGGGCACGTAGATGACAAATGGGTAGTTTATACCGACATACAGTGTACTTAATGGTGTTATTACAACTAAGCAGATAACATCAGGTCATCTGTATGTGAGATGCTTGTGGGAAGACAGTTCAGTGCAGAGGAAAAGGTCCAACACAGTAATGTCTGTACGTCTTAAGGTACCAAATATAAAAATATCTGACTTATATCTTTATACATGTTGACTCTGACATCACTAGTATATCAGAATACCACTTAAATAATGTGACAATTCAGAGATTTCTTTTCTCAGGATATAGAACAGCTGGCTGTTTGCCAAGGAGTTCTTTGCAGAGTGGGGGAGTGGCCTTGTACATAAAAAGCGGTATTCTTTTTAAGTCTGTAGATTATCAGAGCATTGCACTGAACAGGTATTTCAATGTTGTGCAGGGGCAGTTGAATTTAGTGTAACTGAAGTTCTAATTGTTGTTGTTAATAGGACCCCAAACACGGACTACAAAGCTTTTCTGTTCAAGCTAGAGAGGGTTCTTGGTTCACTTTATACGATGTACCAAAAATTAGTTATATGAGGTGACGTCAATATTAATTTTATATTTGACTGAGCAAGAAAAAAGATGTTGAAATATCTCCTAAATTCATATAATCTGATGCAGATTGTATTTTTTCTAACCAGAGTGCAGGGGTACAGTAGCACAACCATAGACGATATTTTCATTCATTCTTCTTGGCCGCATGTTTATTCTGTTAGTAAAAGCGTGAATGGTCTTACAGAGCATGATGCATAAATTTAACACTAAAGGGTCTTTAACACAAACAAATTATGTATATAATTTCAAGCTGTGTAGCAAGGCTAATCCAGTGGCAATAAGGAGTTTTTTAAACCTTGTTAAGGAAGAAGAGTGGCAGGATGTTTATAGCGCCGATAACATAGATGACAAATATAATGCTTTCCTTGACACGTTTATCATGCTTTTGAAACGTGCTTTCCATTATAAAGTTCTGGATGGCTCACTACTGGTGAAAGGATATCATGAAGAAGAAAGTAGGAATTATATCAAAACGTTAGAAGTACTGTAAGGTGCTTAAACACGTTATTAAGAAGACAAAGCATATGAGGTACGGAAAAAGAATAGCTAATTCACAGGATAAAATTAAAACCATATGGTTCGTCGTGAAGCAAGTGTCTGATCAGCACTGCTGGTGAATTAAATAAAAATTTAGTTTCTACACTGAATCATTTAGCTCTCTTGGAAAATTCCTTTCCAAGACAGATGTCTGAAATACTCCTCCGTAATATTGACAAAGTGGAGATTGAGTCAATAATTAAATCACTGAAGAATAAGGACTTTCATGAATATGATGGAGTGCCTAACAGAATATTAAATTACTATGCTGCACATGTTTGCCCTGTACTTAGCCATATTTGTAATCTTTTAAGTATCGTCAGTTTCCTGAATGATTCAAGTACTCGGTAATAAAGCTGCATTATAAAAATGGAGAAAGGGGCTCTGTAGACAATTTTAGACCTACTGCGTTACCATGGCAATAGTGTTTTCTAAAGTTGTTGGAAAGACTGAGTATGTAAGGATAATGAATCATTTTATAATTTAATTTGCTATCAAATGTAGAATTCAGCTTCAGAAGTCGTTTAACAACTGAAAATTCTATATTCTCCTCTCTATGTAAGGTGCTGGATGGATTAAAAAGAAGTTACGAACGCTAGGCATATTTTTTCTTTTAACTAAGGCGTTTGATTGTGTTGATCACGAAATATTGCTCCAGAAGTAGCACCATTATGGTATAAGGGGAGCAGCTCACAATTGGTTCACCCCTTACTTTAACAACAGGCAGAAAAACGTCATTATTCACAGTGATGTTGGGTCTGAGTGGGGTACGGTCAAATGTGGGGGGGGGGGGGGGGGGGGGTGCCCCAAAGATCAGTGTTGGGGCCACTTCTGTTCCTTATTTATTCAGATGATATGCCCTCTAATGTTACAGCTAATTCTAAAATATTTCTGTTTGCTGGTGACTCTAGTTTGGTAGTAAAGGATGTTATGTGCAACCTGGGCTCTTTTTCAAATAGTGAAATAGTGCAGTTCATGACGTAAGTTCAAGGCTTGTAGAAGATCAACTAATACAAAAACATAGAAAAAGTCATTTTGTACAATAGCTAACACACAAATCAACAAAGCATGACGTTTTAGTTGCACAAAATGGGAATATGATTAGTGGGAGAGCACAGTTCAAATGTCTAGAAGTTCAAATAGACAGTAAACTGTCGGGGAAACCCCATATTCAGGATCTTGTTCAAAGAGTTAATGCTGCCATTTTTGCTGTTACAACAGTAGCTGAATTAAGTGACAGTTTTCCACGAAATGTAGTCTACTTAGCTTATTTTTTGTCGCATATTACGTATGTTATTATATTTTTAGGCAACTATACCCATTCGGAAAGAGTACTTTCGGCTCAGAAACGTGCGTTTCAATCAATAAGTGATGTAAGTTCGCAAACCTCTTGTCGACCCCTCTTCGTTAGTCTTGATATTCTGAAATTGTCCTCTCAATATTCTGCTGCATCCACTTTCAGTACGCTACCATAAGAATTCAAAATTCTTAGCAGTAGTCTAGGCGCTTTTAAATCTGAACCGAAGACATTCCTCATGGGACACTCCTCCTATTCTGTCGAGGGATTCCTGAAAAATTAAGCTAATTCCTGTATTATATTGTTGATTGTGTTTATATAAATTTACAACTTGTCGTTTGTTTTGGATTCATAAACATTTTAATTTATCTTTCATTGCTTTTCTGCTGTAATTCTATGACCTTGGAGAATTCCTAATCAATATGGTCCTACAGAACTAGGCATGTAACATAAAATAAATAACATAAAACAGCCTGTGTTGATGGGCTATACAACGGAAGTGTCATAAAAAGGAACGCGGAATTATGAAAATGAAACGGGTGCTACGATACTGCGAGAAGAATTTGCCACAGCACTAAAATACGTGAACAAACACGAATTATGTCCATAAGAATGGAAAAATTGATAGAAGTCTTGCTGCGCGAAGATCGGTCTAAATTACGGAGAAATGTGAGATTACATGAGACTATACTGAACCTAACATATTTCTTAGAAGATACACTGAAGAAAGGTCAACCTACGTTTACAGGGGCTTTAAATTTGGACAATGTTGACTGGAATACACACTATGAACTCGTGAAGGAGTCACAAATAAAATACAAGGTTGTTGTTGTTGTGGTCTTCAGTCCTGAGACTGGTTTGATGCAGCTCTCCATGCTACTCTATCCTGTGCAAGCTTCTTCATCTCCCTTTACCTACTGAAACCTCCATCTTTCTGAATCTGCTTAGTGTATTCATCTCGTGGTCTATCTCTACTTTACCCTCCATTACTAAATTGGTGATCCGATGATGCCTCAGAACATGACCTATCAACCGATCCCTTCTTCTAGTGAAGCTGTGCCACAAATTTCTCTTCTGGTCAATTCTATTCAATACCTCCTCATTAGTTATATGGTCCTCCCATCTAATCTTCAGCATTCTTCTGCAGCACCACATTTTGAAAGCTCCTGTTCTCTTCTTGTCTAAACTACTTATCGTCCATGTTTCACTTCCATACAGGGCTACACTCATACAAATACTTTCAGAAACGACTTCTGACATTTAAATCTATACTCTATGTCAACAAATTTCACTTCACCAGAAACGCTATCCTTGGCATGCTGGTCTTCACTTTATACCCTCTCTACTTCGAACATCATCAGTTATTTTGTTCTCCAAATAGCTAAACGCATTTACTACTTTAAGTGTGTAATTTCCTAATCTAATTCCCTCAGCATCACCCGATTTGATTTGACTACATTCAATTATCCTCGTTTTGCTTTTGTTGATGTTCATCTTATATCCCCCTTTCAAGACACTGTCCATACCGTTCAACTGCTTTTCCTGGTCCTTTGCTGTCTCTGACAGAATTACAATGTCATCGGCGAACCTCAAAATACTTACCTTTTCGCCATGGATTTTCATTCCTACTCCGAATTTTTCTTTTGTTTCCTTTACTGCTTGCTCAATATACAGATTGAATAACATCGGTGATAGGCTACAACCCTGTCTCACTACCTTCCCAACCACTGCTTCCCTTTCGTGCCCCTCGATTCTTATAAGTACCATCTGGTTTCTGTACAAATTGCAAATAGCCTTACGCTCCCTGTATTTGACCTCTGCCACCTTCAGAATTTGAATGAGAGTATTCCAGTCAACATCGTCAAAATCTTTCTCTAAGTCTACAATGCTAAAAACGTAGGTTTGGCTTTCCTTAATATATCTTCTAAGATAAGTCGTAAGGTCAGTATTCCCTCATGTGTTTCAACATTTCCAACGGAAATCAAACTGATCTTCCCCGAGGTCGGCTTCTACCAGTTTTTCCATTCGTCTGTAAGGATTTCGTGTAAGTATTTAGCACCTGTCAGCACCTTCTTTCTTTGGGGTTGGAATTATTATATTCTTCTTGAAGGCTGTGGGTATATCGCCTGTCTCATACATCTTGCTCATCAGATGGTAGAGTTTTGTCAGGGCTGGCTCCTCCAAGGCTTTCAGAAGTTCTAACGGAATGTTGTCTACTCCCGGGGATTGTTTCGACTTAGATATTGTAGTGACCTATCAAACTCTTCACGCAAATCTTATCTCTCATTTTATCTTAATCTACAAGCTCTTCCATTCCCACAATATTGTCCTCAACTACATCGCCCTAGTATAGGCCCTCTACATACTTCTTCCACCTTTCTGCTTTCCCTTCTTTGCATAGAACTGGGTTTTCATCTGAGCTCTTGATATTCATATAAGTACTTCTGTTTTCTCCAATGGTCTATTTCATTTTTTCTGTACGCAGTGTCTGTCATACCCCTAGTGAAATATGCCTCTATATCCTTACATTCGTCCTCTAGCCATCCCTGCTTAGTCATTTTGGACTTCCTGTCGATCTCATTTTTGAGACGTTTTTATTCCTTTTTTCCTGCTTCATTTACTTCATTTTTATATTTTCTCCTTTCATCTAATAAATTCAATATTCCGTCTGTTACACAAGGATTTCTACTAGCTCTCGTGTTTTTATCGACTTGATCCTGTGCTCTCTTTACTACTTCATCTCTCAAAGCTACCCATTCTTCATCTACTGTATATTTTCCCTCCATTCTTGTTAATCTTTCCCCTAATTCTCTCCCTGAAACTCTATACAACCTCTGGTTCTGACAGTTTATCGAGGTCCTATGTCCTTAAATTCCCACCGTTATGCAATTTCTTCAGTTTTAATCTACTGGTCATAACCAATAGATTTTGGTCAGAGTCCACATCTCCCCCTGGAAATGTCTTTCAGTTTAAAACCATGTTCCTAAATCTCTGTCTTACCATTATATAATCTGTCTGAAACCTTCCATTATCTCCAGGCCTCTTCCATGTATACAACCTTCTTCCATGATTCCTGAACCAAGTGTAAGCTATGATTAAGTTATCCCTGTGCAAAATTCTACCAAGCGGCTTCGTCTTTCATTCTTTACCCCCATTCCATAATCACCTACTACTTTCCTTTCTCTTCCTTTTCCTAGTATCGAATTCTAGTCACCCATGACTATTAAATTTTCTTCTCCCTTCACTATCTGAATAATTTCATTTATCTCGCCATACATTTCATCAATCTCTTCGTCATCTGCGGAACTAGTTGGCATATAACCTTGTACTACTGTGGTAGGCGTGGGCTTCGTGTCTATCTTGGCCACAATAATGCGTTCACTATGCCATTTGTAGTAGCTTACCCACACTCCTATTTTTTTATTCATTATTAAACCTACTCCAGCATTACTCCTGTTTGATTCTGTATTTATGAACCTGTAGTCACCTGACCACAAGTGTTGTTGCTCCTGCCAACGAACTTCGCTAATTCCCGCTATATTTAACTTTAACGTATCCATTTCCCTTTTTAAATTTTCTAACCTGCCCGCCCGATTAAGGGAGCTGACATTCCACGCTCCGATCCGTAGAATGCCAGTTTTCTTTCTCCTTATTACAACGGCCTCCTTTGTAGTCCCCACCCGGAGATCCGAATGGAGGACTATTTTACCTCCTGAATATTTTACCCAAGAGGACGCCATCATCATTTAACCATACAGTTAAGCTGCATGCCCTCGGGAAAAATTACGGCTTTAGTTCCCCCTTCCTTTCAGCCGACCGCAGTACCAGCACAGCAAGGCCGTTTTGTTTGATGCTATAGGGCCAGATTAGTCAATCGTCTACACTGTGCCTCTGCAGCTACTGAAAAGGCTGCTGCCCCTCTTCAGGAGCCACACGTCTGGCTGGTCTCTCGAGAGATACCCCTCCGTTGTGGTTGCAGCTATTGTCCGGCTATCTGTATCGCTGAAGAACGCAAGCCGCCCCACCAACGCCGAGGTCAATGGTTCATGGGGAGAGGGGGGAAGGAGGAGTACCTCATTACTAGTATCAAAGTTCCTAAAACAAAGCAGTCGGTGGAAGAGCTGAGCAACGAGTTGAGTATGAGCATCCACGTCTACAGTATCTTTAGGATACTAGTATAAGGAACACTGGAAATACACATGGGACGTACGCTATTGCAGCCTCTGGTTGTCTGAGAAGCGATTCCTTTTAATAACGGTTAATGTGATTACATGGAGGCTACTGTCTACTTTTGCGAAGCTATTGCAAACAATGCAGTTGTTTTGTGTACAAACACAACGGTACATACATTCATTCTAGACAAAAAAACTCCGAAATCGTTTTGCGGTCATCAGTGATCAGTTACTAGAAACAGTCATAACCTTCAAGAATTTGAGAGTTTTTCGGAACGGCCATGTAAATGTAGCCTTCAGAATGGCAGGATTCAAATTCAAAGTTATTGTAAGAGCCTTAAAATGTTTAATTCACGTTTGGAAGCGATTGATTACATGACCTTTAGTTCGACCAATTCTTGAGTACTGAACTTTTAGTAAGTTAAATTAACGTTAGATATAACAAAGGTGCAAGAAGAGCTGCACGATTCTTGCGGAACTGGTTAATCAGCCTGAAAGCGTTACAGAAATGGTCATAGAAGTGTTGTATGAGAGAAAGACGGCGAACATCGGAAAGCCTTACAAAACTCCGAGAGCTGCAGCCCCAAGATGAGTCAAGAACTATACTACCACCTACCAAACCCCCTTTTTAGTAATGCCGACGACAAGAAAATTAGTGAAATTCGGGCCCAATGGAGGAGCCTTTCTTCCCGTGTACCGTCCGTGAATGGAATTGGAAGGGGGGGAGCTCACTCTTCCCCTAAGCGTATAATCAGTTGGCACAGGGACGTCAGCGTCTGTAAAATGTGTGCCTTGGCAATCTTGGCCCAATGGCCCACCCCTTCTTAATAGCATCACCGCCTTCACTTGAACCCGTCTATGTCCCACAGCAGTACCGGAGCCATTCCTTGTGTTAGGCCTTTTCACAGTCGTGCCTTTTTGCTGCTGTATAGACTGTGAGAATATGGCAGCCGATGATTCAGAGGAGGTCTCAGTGATATTATTACACTGAATTCGTTGCTATTTTCGTAAATTGCTGAACTGAAAGATGCCATCATTCATTTAGAATCACAAACATATCTATAGAGATGCTTGAACATGACGTGAATGGTTTATATCTCAGAATGTCTGCGGTTCAAAGTAACAACGCTGTCCACCTACAAGACATCATTTTCAAAACAGAAAGAGTAAACAAGGGTTTCGTTGTTCTGACTGAAAACGTTTTACAATAAAATTCTCGTCCTGTTTCGCTGTATCCAGATTATTTGTAGAACATGTGGATTATTAAGCTATACCCTCTTAGTGATACACTATATTGTACTTCGAATCAGAAGGTCTTACTCCATGGAACATGTGAAGCCTGCAAGTGAGCTGAATTTCTTTAAAATATCAGAAACACTTTGTGCCTTCAGTATTTCCAGTTTTACATCATTTATACGACCAGTATTGGTGTTTCACTGAGCTATTCAGGTCCCTTAAACGATGTGCACAAAGAACTCAACTGTGACATATAATTTTATATATATAAATTTTCGGTGCCTACAGTGTCACGTCTTTCCGTGTCACACAAATTTTTATTTTTAAAGGGGATCACTTAAGACTATTACCATGGGTTCGCCCCTCAAATTTCTCCCTCATATCACAAAATTGTCGTCTGATGTAGTACAAACTGAAAAAATAAATACCTTTTAAAGCAAAGTTTCGTATATAATTTATATTGAAAACCTTACACCTGTGTCACAGAACAAATCCTACATCGAGAATACTTTACGCAAGTTTAAGGGAAGAAATGCTTCCGATAATTATGACCGTATTTAAAGAACATCAAAATATGAACAGGCTGAAATGAACAAACAGTACATGAGACAGTGTTAATCAATTCAACTGTAAAAAGCTAAGGAGCATATTATTAGCAAAATGAGAAATATGCAAAAGTGAAATGCCAAAATGAGCACTTCTCAATTGGGAGTAAATCATAACAGTCGGGATGGTTTAAAGAGAGGACAATAATATGAGCCATGAACGAATAAGAGCTACGCAACTAAGCAAATAAGAGAACAGGCAAAAATGAGATACTAACAAAATGAGAGCTGGCCGAACTCCGTCGGTACTTACATACGGTTTCGCTCGAGACGGCACCTCGCGGCCCTTACGCAACACGCGCGCCTGCGACCGCAGCGCACTCTTAGCGCTCGCGGTGGCGTCTTGCGGCCAGTACGCAAGTTGTGCGATTGCCGTCGCAGGTCGACCCTTAATCTATGATGTTACACAACCTAATACGCAATTGAAATAGCGGTCAACATCCAGTAAACTATATCCCTATACTTATTTTAACACCGGAATCAAAAAAAAATGTTCAAATGTTTGTGAAATCTTATGGGACTTAACTGCTAAGCTTACACACTACTTAACCTAAATTATCCTAAGAACAAATACACACACCCATGCCCGAGGGAGGACTCGAACCTCCGACGGGATCAACCGCAAAGTCCATGACTGCAGTGCCGTAGACCGCTCGGCTAATCCCGCGCTGCTCCAACGTAATCCCTTCGTTCGTAAATTTCACCAGTTGATTCTGAAGTTGGTGACTGAAGGTGTCGCTTAGTTAAAATAAGTCTACGGACACCGGTTACCGAATGCTGGCCCCTCTTCAGATAGTACATGAGGTTGGGTTCTTTATATACATCGTTGAAGGATCCTGAATGGCACAGTGAAACTCCGACACTGGTCGTATAAGTAAATTTAATTGGAAATACGGACGGCTGAAGTTATTTTTGATTTGGCATTTTATATAGAACAGCCAATGTCCTCAACCATTCTGTATAAAGATGGATCTATAGAGCATTAATTTAATGTCTTAACGATTTTACACTTAAATCGACTAGGGAAACTGGTTTTAGTTTCCACTAGCTTATTTTACAAAACTTATTTATCTCGCAGTTGGTTTTTCTCACACTTAACGCGTTCTTGTGTAACCACAAGCGCTGGAACGAAGACGAAGAACGCAAGAGAAGAGAAGGCGGTCGAACGAGGTCGGCGAACGGTGCGCTGACCAGGACTGCACCACGTCAGGAGCGGCCTCTACAAGAGGAGAACACAAGCGCAGGAGTTGCGAGCCTCGGTCGCTCAGTATCGGGACGGTATACGGACAGGCCTACCAACTTTAAGTCATTACGTAAAGTTCTGTGCGAAATACGACTGGACATTCGCCATATTGCCTCAGCTCATCTCACAGTACGCTTTGGACTGTTGATCACCACATTATGCACGTCCTCTACTCGTTCCTGTGACCGGCAACATCTCCGTCTCCCTGGCGACTTAAAGTTAACTTCAATTCTAGATGCTTCGAAGTTATTCACACATAAGCTGACTGCATGTGCCGATGGTACAGCATCATTCCGTCTAAGATCGAAATGACAACGGTATTCCCTTCTCACAGTAGCAACACAGTGACCGTTTTCGGAAAAAGCCTTCATTTAGGCCCGCTCCAGCATTCAGTCCCAGCAAATGACGTACTACCTGAAACATACTCGTGATACGAACATTCGCTGTTCCCAGTAATACTATTCCACTTCCAGACACTGATCAAAAGAGCCCGTTTTTCTACCGCACCCTGTAGTACTATAAATATACAGTTTTGTGCTCATCATAAAATTCTGTACCTGAAGAATGAACATTATATTCCAAATAGCTTGAACATTTTATACAGCACTTAAATGTTAGAACGAGAAACATTTAAAAATGCTGCACAAAGCAAAAACGGAAGGCTAACAACAAAAACTGTGTAAAATGACAGAAACTGTTTATGTGGGTCTCGGGGTGGTTGTCCTTTCAAGTGATTAAAATCAGTCATTCATCGTTTTCCGTAGATACCATCATGAGGGAGAAATCTCTCATTGTACTCATTCAATTTATCACGAATTTTGGACGTTTTATCTGGAAACTCTAAACAGGTCACACACATTCTATAATCGTTGTGACAGACATTGTTTCTTATCATGCGTACAGTAATAGGCGATGTTAACGTCAAACACTGGTAATACTGATTTAGAAATATAACAAATTGTTCAAAATAAGACTCAATTCAGAAATAACATATAATAAAAGGAATTAACACAAGTTCCAAGCATAGCAGTTTTGAAGATCGTAATTAACTATTCACAGGCCTGTCAACTAGTTCATTGAACAAATTTTGTGAGTGACATGGAGTGAGAGGAGATTATAGCCGTGCAGGATTAGCTTGCGGTCTAAGGCGCTGCAGTCACGGACTGTGCGGCTGATCCCGGCGGAGGTTCGAGTCCTCTCTCGGGCATAGGTGTGTGTTTGTTCTTAGGATACTTTAGTTTAAGTAGTGTGTAAGCTTAGGGACTGATGACCTTAGCAGTTAAGCCCCATAATATTTCACACACATTTGAAAATTTTTTGGAGATTATATTGGTTTCAGACTATTGTAACACCTCCAATAATCAATATTATAGATTTGGTAGACCTCTGTAGTAGCTGCATTAATGTTAGAACCTTTCGTTATTTCTAGGAAATTCCCAGAGGGTTACCCCTTTTCCCCCTGCCTTCCTCCATTTGTTTCAGTCTACTAGTCTTTCCAGTGTCAGTAATTTAGCCACTTACCGCTTCGTGCACTAGACGGGTTTATGCTTAATTTTTCTTACAGCACCAAAGCACCATTTAAGCGATTTATGGAATTTCGATATTTTTCTGTATTTATGATGTACTAGAACTTCAGTTTAGTGTATTATGTATCAATGTTTATATCGCTTTAAAAGATTCTGTTCAGGCTGTTAATAACTTACTAATGGAAACATTAGGCTTTACTCCAATATGCCCCAAAAGGAAGTCCGGCATATTTTTAGTAGTTTAAACATGGCAATGAATGCTACATTTGCACGTGTAACGAGACACATCTTGTATGAGCTATGAATCAGCTAGTGGTACAAGACATGAAGTATGAGCTCTCAACGAGGCTATTTTCCTCAAAACATTTTGCATCAAGTGGTACAGTAATTCAAAGTAGGTCCATTCGCCTTCACATAACACCTCTAGGCTACCACATTGTACTATAATTTGCTGTTTAAGTGCGGTACGGCCATGCTCTAATCCAACTTTGCTTTTGCAGTTTTTATTATAACACAGCATAAAAGATAAAGCGAAAGTATGCTAAGTACATACATAATTGGCTACTTAGAAATGAAATAAGAGGAAG
The DNA here is from genome assembly GCF_023897955.1 of Schistocerca gregaria. Classification (NCBI taxonomy): domain Eukaryota; kingdom Metazoa; phylum Arthropoda; class Insecta; order Orthoptera; family Acrididae; genus Schistocerca; species Schistocerca gregaria. Next base: position 925,665,694 of record NC_064921.1, on the reverse strand, counting down.
TGTGCGGAAGCTTCTAATTTACTAGATCACAACTGTTTCAGTTTATAGACTGACTGGCACATCAACATAAAAGTCCCGACATAATCGTTGTAATTCGCACTTTGTGTTATAATTTCTAATGTTACAAGTGGCACGACTTATGAGATTCCTCTACTTTTAACAAGATAGCACATGTGAGAAACGAGCACAATATGTCAGTGAATATGGTGCAACAGCTTACTTACTAGTATCGACCATCCTGTAGGACTTTAAACATCTTTGGTCATACCATAACAGCTGAGCCTATGCTATGATCTAGCAGCTTTCTTTTTTGTGCCGGCTAATGGACGTAATTATATAAACCATTGTGTGGTTTATGTACAACATATGCACTGAAATACGATGTATACCTGTACACATGCATCAGCAATGTATTAGAATGTGATATGAAGCGTAACACTTCAAATACGTGGATAACTTGGGTTGTAATGTAAACGTACATGCGACAGCATGTGGACGATTGGTGTATAGAATAATGTCTCCATTTCTGAAAGTGTTAAAGGTGCTTGAAAATTACTCACGCTTGAAACCGGCCGATTTCGTGAGTAATAATCAGATTACGGGCTACTTCAGCCATGTTTTCATTTTCAGAACACGTTGAGGCTGAGGACTTCCTCAGAAAAAAATATTAAATTAAAAAAATATTTTGTAACATTCTACTGCAACTAGGTGAAATTTCCTTATCAGTTGTTCATGGTCTCAAAAATGAGTGTTTGCTTAGTATTCGTTTGTATTCTTCCGAACATCTGCTTATTATTACCATGTACTCTTCTGAATACCTGTAACGTCTACTAAGTTTGTGCAAAATGATGCACATAAGCATAAAAATTACATTAATAAAAGAAGTTCTTCCTAAGAACCTGGTTTTTGATTTATCTGCTGCACAACAGAGTCAGACTGAACCACGGAGGAGGTATGAACACACAAGATGGTGAAAAAGAAGAGATAAATAGCATATACACAAATACAAATACACGCAAAGGTTACTCCCCTTCCTTGCTTCAATATTACCAAGAATTTCCTATCAGAGAGGAGACAAGTCATTGTTCACGTGGCATGAAAACGTGGCCTGTCGTACAAGCATCCAATTTTCGCCTTTAATAGACTTCTTGATCTTCCTATGAAATCTCGGAATGATCCTTCTTTCCCAGCTCGGCGCTGTAGGAGATGGGTTGCAGCGGAACGCCGGCGATGACCAAGGCGAGATAGGGGTCCTTAGTACAGCCGTTCACGTCTTTTTGTGCCGTTTCCGCCATTAATTTTCTACGTCGCGCTGTTCGAAGCGGGCACGAATCGGATGAAACGGCGCGATCGGTATCGTATCCCGCAGGGAGCGCCAAAGAGTAAACAGGCGGCGGGAGGGGACTTCCCCGCGAGTCACTTTGTCAGTGCTGCCACCCGCAGCGGCGGCGCGTTAAACTGACAGCAGCTGCCCGTGTGACGACAGCTCTCGGCAGGTCGCCGGGTTTCGAAAGCGCTGACGATGTCGCCGCTGGCTGCCTCTGAAACTCCAATCGGTTCCGGCCGGCTAGGAGCAGGCGACGCGAGGCGTATTTCTGTCGACTCTGCGGTAAGCGGCGTGGACAGCTGATCGTGGCGAGTGTGAAATGTTGCTTCCTGTTTACTTTCTCCTCGGCCCACTACTCGGCATCGAAATAGGTAGAAAAAAATTGGCGTCTACAGTTTCTAAATCTATGTCAGCGCCTCCTCTCGGCACTAATTAAGAAGAGGACAGTAAGTGTCTAAATCCTTGGAGTTATTCTTGGACAATCTCCAAACGCGCTCTCACAAATTTAGCTTCTAAACGGACGCTGCTCACCTACTGTTTAACAGGTGAGAAAGGACAATAAATGGCTCTGAACACTATGGGACTTAACATATGTGGTCATCAGTCCCCTAGAACTTAGAACTACTTAAACCTAACTAACCTAAGGACATCACTCACATCCATGCCCCAGGCAGGATTCGAACCTGCGACCGTAGCAGTCGCGCGGTTCCGGGCTGAGCGCCTAGGAAAGGACAATAAATTGATACGTTGGACCGTGGGGAATTTGTGATGAATGAGTTGCTTCCTGCATCTGAGGTATAGCTCTCTCGTAGTAATATTTCAAAACCCACACGTTCAATTTTCTATTCTTTCTTCTGTAATTATCACAGACACTACAAGAATACCATATCAGAAGCAACCGTGTGAATCAGCTTTTTCCTAGGTGACGTGTTAGACACAACTGTTGTTCTTTGTACCATTTCAATAATTTACACTGCCGGAAAAGCATTGGTACACCGTTTTAGAGATTTCAAATTCAATCAAGATTTTTCGTTGCAACAGAGCATACGAAGTACTTGGAATGGTTACGATTACAGATCAATAGCACAAGTGGTTCTGAGGTACCAGGTATGGACCCCTTGCTGCAATATCCATATTAGCACGTGTTGTAAGCTCCCCAGGTCGCAATGCAGGCACTGGCATCCATTCGATCCTACAGATGACTAACGTTCTCGAGGGACACCATTCCACACCTGATCCACCTGTTCATGAAGTTCTCTAAGAGTCGTTGGATGATGAGTCACTTCTCGTTCAGAAATGGCTCTAAGCACTGTGGGACTTAACATCTGAGGTCATCAGTTCCCTAGACTTAGAACTACTTAAACCTGACTAACCTAAAGACATCACACATATCCATGCCCGAAGCAAGATTCGAACCTGCGACCGCAGCAGCAGTGCGGTTCCAGACTCAAGCACCTAGATCCGCTCGGCCACAGCCGCCGGCTTCACTTCTCGTGCTACTATATCCCACACGTCCTCGATTGAAGACGAGTCCAGATATCGAGCTGGAGAGAGAAGTTGCTGCACATTGTAGAGTACGTTGAGTTTAACGGGCAGTTTGTCGGCGACCATTAGCCTGCTGGAACAACATATCACCTTCTTGAAACTTCCTGGCAGATTAAAACTGTGTGCTGGGCCGAGAATCTAAGTCAGGACCTACGCCTTTCGCGGGCAAGTGCTCTGCCATCTGAGCTACCCAAGCACGATTCACGCCCCGTCCTCACAGTTTTACTTCTGCCAGTACCTCGCCTCCTACTTTCCAAAATTTACAGAAGCTCTCCTGTGAACCTTGCAAAATTAGCACTCCTGAAAGAAAGGATATTGCGGAGACATGGCTTAGCCACAGCCTAGGGAATGTTTCCAGAATGAGATTTTCACTCTGCAGCGGAGTGTGCGCTGATATGAAACTTCCTGGAAACAAATCACCTTCTTGTTGGAAGAACGGAAAAAAAATAAGTCTAACAACACTCTGCCATTATCGATTGCCATTTAACCTCCTCTCCATAAATACAAAAGATGAACGAGAGTTGTATCTTACCAAAAATCAGACCATAAAGCCTGGTGTGGGGATAGTGTGTCTCGGACGAATGCATTTTACAAGACACCACTCACTAGGTCTACGTCTTACGCTCAAACGACCCTCACTTACGATCTGGCAGAATCTGCTTTCATTGGTGAAGACAAAGGTGCAACATAACAACTCCGAAGTCGAAATGGAAATGAGTGTTGGGCGCATTGGCCGGGAGGCCCCTTACGGGACTGGTCCCTCCGCCTTGGTGTAGATCTTATTACATTCGACGCCATATTGGGAGACCTGCGAGCCGGATGGGGATGAAATGATGATGAAGACAACACAACACCCAGTCACTGAGCGGAGAAAATCCCCGACGCAGCAAGGAATCAAACCCGGGCCTCTTGGGACGGCATTCCATAAGGCTGACCATTCAGCTATCGGGGCCGACAACTTCCAAGTGATCCTCTGGCGGCACCAGTCGAGCAGTACGTGTACGTCGACGCTGTGGCGTGAGTGGAAGATGGGCTGGAGGTGTGTCCATTCGTATTGTTTTTTTTTTTTTTTATGAATGTTCTCACTAGTTTGAGATGGCCCGCAGGGAATTTCTCTCCTGTGTCCACCTTTTCATCTAAGACTAGAGCCTGCAATCTACGTCCTCAGTTATTTGTTGGATGTATCACAGTCTCTGTCTTCCTTCTACACTTTTTACTTTCTACAGCTCCCTCTTCTACCATGGACGTTACTGCCTGTTGTCTTAACACATGACCTGTCGTCCTGCCAGTTTTCCTGTCAGTGTTTTCTGTACATTCTAGTGCTTACCGGAGAGCTTCCTCATTCCTATGTCTATCAGTACACTTAATTTTCAACATTCGTCTGTAGCACCACATCTCAAATGCATTGATTCTCTTCTGTTCCGGTTTTCCCACAACCCATGTTTCACTATCATACAATGCTGTACCAAAAACGTACATTATCACAAATTTCTTCCTCAAATTGAGGCCTATGCCTGAGACCAGTAAATTTCTCTTGGCCAGGTATGCTCTTCTTGCCAGTGTTAGTCTGCTTTTTATATCCTCCTTGCTCCGTCCGTCATTAATTATTTTGCTACCTAGGTAGCAGAATTTCTTAACTTCATGTACTTCATGACCGTCAGTACTTATGTTAATTTTCTCGTTGTTTTCATTTCTGATACTTCTCATTACTTTCATCTTCCTGCTATTTACTCTCAGTCCATTTTCTGTGCTCATTAGATCGTTCCTTCTATTCAGCAGATCCTGTAATCCTTCTTCACTGTCACCGAGGATAGCAATGTCACCAGCAAATCTAATCATTGACATCCTTTCCCCTTGAATTTTAATACCACTCTTCAACCTTTCTTTTATTTCCGTCGTTGATTCTTCGATATACAGATTGAGCAGAAGGGACGAAAGACTATATCCCTGTCTTACAACCATTCTAATACGATCACTCGCAATGTTCCATCTTGGCTTTTGTTTGTGTTGTATATTACCCGTCTCTCTCTCTATAGCTTACCCCTATTTGTCTCAGCATTTCGAACATCCTACACCGTTTCACAGTGCCCGACCCTTGTTCCATGTCGACATATCCTGTGAACGTGTCTTGATTTTTCTGCAGTGTTTGTACCATTATCAACCGCCACGTCACAACTCCCTCTCTGGTGCCTCAATTTGACCGCTTGCAAACTCGTCGATTTGGCTGTAGAAAGCACGAATGCGTCGCCGAAGAATGGTTGCCAGCATGCTTCACACGTTTGCACCACATTGAGCCTTCTACCTGTGAGCATTCCCTATAAAGGGTAGATACAAATGGCGCTCTGGTAGCCATGCCACCACACTATCTGTTGGAAGACGGAGTTGAAACCATTAGCAGTACGTCTACTATTCCCTAGGTGGAAAATGCTGCCATCGTATCAAAGTGGAAGTCTCTTTCCCGGTGTACTAATTTTTTTCCGGCGCTGTATTTCATGGCACAAAGAAAGTTTTCACATTGATTTCTCTGTCGCCTTAATTTTCTTACCACTTACTACTTCGTCTAAGTGAAAACCCTATTTCCTTCTCTCCAGCAACAATAGTGCGTAACTGATTCAGTGCTGACATGTGTCAGTAAGCAGTTTCTGAGTAAAATCCATTCCAGAAATACCAGTTTGAAGTGGCTAACAAATTTAAACGTTTTACTTTAGTACGACGACGAGTAAACCCTTTTTAAAACGAAAATTTCTTAGCTCTAGGCACTTTGAAAAAGTAAGTACATCTATCGATGCTATCAACAAGTGAAAAGGCTGCTGATCTAAAACTTAGCTTATTTTATCAGAATTTCAGCTCACTTGGGAATCTTTACGACGAGATTTACCACATACAGATTAAGATCCTCACTGGGAAAGGAAGCGAGAGGTATCCTACACTAGTTACAAAGTCACAAGTAGAACCAGTTACGAAACCGGTCTCATGCATGTTGAGGAAAAATATATTACAACAGCTGTTGAGGATGCAAAGTAATCTCCTTAGTAATCACCTCAGCCGCTATTCTGTAGAGTGCTTTACTGATATTTCCGGTAAAGTTCTTGGACGTTTGTTAAGTGCCCTGCGACTGAACGCACAAAAAATAATTACAACAGTGCTTTTGCTGCAATCAGAGTTGTGGAAAAGCATGAAAATTTACATTAGCATAGTCACAAAAATTCGGGACTTTTACGTTTCACTAACAACCTCGTCTAGATATGACTCCTTCAATTACACACTAATCTGTAGACTATTAGTAATATTCGAGAAGGATCCGGTAAATATCTCGTCGTGGAACAGCTGATACATAACAGCTAAATTCATCTTATAAGAATCTTAAAAGATCACGAGTTAATAATATCGAGCGCAGGAAACTGATTCACTTGTCACAGATAGAGCTATGACAATAACATATGAGGATAGACTTAGCGTCAACAGTGACACAGCGAAAATCACACACAAGAAACCGGAAGTCATCAATAAACGTAAGACAGAAGATCTTTCTTTCTTTCTTCCTTTTCTTTTGCTGGTGCCTTGTCCCACAGTTTCGCAGGGTCAGCACCGTTAGGAACGGATTTGTCAAGGTTAGTTAGAAGGGGTGACCAGATGCCCTTCCTGCCGCCACCCTGTGGCCCCCGGGACAGATTTAGTGTACCCCAGCCATCTGCGTCTAGTGTAATCCATGGAACAGTGCGAACATGTTCAGATGTCTGCGAGTCGTGTAACTGAGGCGGAACGCAGGGACCAGCCCGGTATTCACCTAGCGGGATGTGGAAAACCGCTTAAAACCACATCCAGGCTGGCCGACACACCGGCCGACGTATGTAATGCGCTGGGCGGATTCGACCCGGGGCCGGTGAGCCTACCCGAGTCCAGAAAGCAGCGCATGGAGCGCTCTTGGCTAATCTGCTCGGTAAACGTAGGTCAGAATATCATGGCTTACTAACGTAACCGTTACTCCTGCAGTGTATAATAACACAGCGAAAATCATATAAAAAATTTTAGTCACAAGAAACAAGTCTTCAGCATATCAGCTGAGGTGGTTGTTTCCAAATTTATTTTGTAATGTCGGTGACATCTCGTAAACAGGGGCAAGTACACAGTACTATGAAATGGAACTATCGCATGGGGTAAATAGTGGATAATCAAATTCGCAGCATAGTATCACCGCCTGTATTAGAAATAAAACTATAGTCTGACTGTAAACAATTTACGAGTAGTTAACATAACGTGTGTGCGCGAGAGAGAGAGAGAGAGACAGACATTCACACTCACTCACACACACACACACACACACACACACACACACACACACAGAGAGAGAGAGAGAGAGAGAGAGAGAAGTTGCCACCAGAAGCGATATGGGGACGCGCGTTATCACGAAGCAGCATCGAACTTGACACACATTCCACATTGATGGTTTTCGGGAGAATTTCTGTCCCATACATATTCCTCATACTCCGATGGATGTGGACCGGTGTTTGTCTCCGGTAACAGAGAAAAGAATAACAGCACTTTGGTCCAGTTTAGACGCAGTTGGTAACTACGTCGCCATAGTTAACGTTTCTTGCATCTACTGGTAGCACGTTGGAAACACAGGAATGCCACATTACTCCTTTGTTTTCATGTTGCTGCTCATATACTCATATCGGAGTCACGCTATGTTGCATATTCGCTACAGCAGAGCCCTCAAACGGAAGCTTTCTTTTGGCGCCTTATACGTTTGACTGCTGCAATGTCGTTAGCTAAATTACCATGGAAAACATACAGCAAAACTATAAACCTTGAAGGAATCGACACAACAGTCCCTAGTCTAACAAATCGTTACTCACACAAGACGAGCGACTGCGATGCTCGTTCACTGAATAATAAGTAAGTGATCGTTGAGTTTGGCTGCTGTGCGCTACGATAGCACCGCCACTGTGGGAACAACAGGCTTAGGTGTAAAACATCTTTGATATTATTGAGTCGCCTAGTCATGGAAAAGTTGTTGACTGTTAAAGGATCTTGAAATTTAAGTCAAGTCGACTTGTAACAGATTTTTATTTGCCTTAATTGATGGACACCAGTCAAAGAAAGTTGACAAAGAAAGAAGTTCTGTATAATCAACTTTAATTTACACAAAATGATGCTACCAGTTTGGCGAGGCACCAAATTATATGGAGATTGCATGGGAGAAAGCAACAAGATAACCTTATCTAGGGATGTTGTGAATTCAGAGTTTATAGAGCCAAAATCACAAATTAAAATTCAATTCAACAACTCGTGTTGCGTACTAAAACAAGTAAGTAGCGAACTGCTCAGAATATGTATTGTACTAAAGTAGACTGTGATATGTTTCACAAAAATTAGCAAATTGTGCTCCCGTCAGCACCAAACAGTGGCCAAGAAATCTACAGATAAATGGAATGAGTCAATACCGTTATAGGCGTCACAGTGCTTGTTTCATGAAAATACCGGGAAAAGCTGTGGGAACTTCCCACTCTTGGCAGACAAAATGGGCAATAATACACACGAGGTTGATACCATCCTGGTGCAGTGAATTTTTGATTGGTCGGCTTCTTCATGCCAAGCACGGTGGTAGGCTCAACACGTTTGACTGGAGACACTAAAATTTTTAGATTTAAAAAAAAAACGATTTCTTCATTTTGGACTGGCTGCACCACAACACCTCATTCTTTGCAGTTCTTGCAGATAAGGCAAAATTTCATTCTCAATTAGTCTCTGGGGATGGCAGTGGTGGCACAATATACTTTGTCCACAGCAAGGGTTGGTGCCAGTTCTTCCCATAAAAGCACGGAGAAGGCTTCAGCCCCACTTCCACAACAACTGCCCAACTCCCTAGGCATCCCCACCTAATGTGACTAACTTCTTCCGTTGACAAATAGAGAACTGAGGCCAGTCTGGCAGCACACCTTGCCAATGACAAAAACGCAACACTTTCCTCCCTAGCCAATATCTCCAGTACCCACATAAAGTAACTATTCAGAAAAATGAAACATTATCACTTAGCGATAGGCGTCAGTAATGTCACATGGTGGTAGTTCCACTCACAGTTAATTAATTATTTTGACTCTTTCCACTGATTGATGGCAATCACGAATTCAAACCCTAACTTGTCATTCCTCCTATTTGTGTTGAGTAGATTACATTTGCGTTGAGTGTTAACTGCCATTGTCTGCACAAGTTGTCAGGTCTTCGTGCATTTTGCTACAATTTTCTGATGTTGCTTCTGTACACGGTATTCCATAACTATTCGCTCAAATTAATACAGAAGGTGAGAATACCGAAAGAAATATATTCCCATCTGGAACATATGGTCCCTGCAGTTAACTTATGATTTTACGAAATATTTTGTTAGTGAAGGGTTTTACTTTTATTTAATATTGTCCCGGCCAAGTATCAGTTTGATTACTTTTAAAACCCAATGTTAAACGTGGGTCACTACACGTATAGTCTTCCCAACTCTTGAGAGAAAAAATCTTTAGTAGATTTACTACCAATGTTTACAGACGACAATACTTTAACCTTTCGTTCAATTGTTTTAGTTACGAATCGCTAGTTTGTTCTTGGCATAGGTCACGTAACCTTAACGTTTATTAATCTAAGTTAAATTAATATTTAAGACTTGTATTATGTTTCAAATTAACAACGTTAGTTTATTGACAAGAATTATTAATAAATAGGTTCACTCATACGATCTCATTAAAAGAAGTTCTTTAATTAGATGTCCAAGTAGGATTCCCGCTAGCATCAGAGATGTTAGATAATCTCCTGTCACTTTCTGTACATTAGTTATTTCTATTTTTATCCGCGAACTGTCATTAACTATGATCACTAGTCGCGTGAAGTTAAAGTTTCCCACCATCACAATTCAAAGTCCGAATCCGGTTAAAATTCTCAATTCAGTAAAGCGTTTAAATATTCAGACGAATTGACATTAAAGCCAAAGAGATTACTATTCACTTTCCCGTTTATGTAATCTCATAAATGTCCAAATTAAAGTCTTGAACTGACAATCCTCAAAAACAGTCACGATCTGTTCGTGATCCCCGTTTAATGAAGTCCCGATTGTTGTTCTCTAAAGCTGTACGTCCTAAATAACTTACGAACCAGAACAAACTAGAGACTGGAGTGTCGTAATTACAACGTATGGCTATTTATACTACCATAAACACTATCTTTGGTGTCCCAGACCTACGTTCTATGACTATAATATTTATTTTCTTACGTATCGGAATAACTAATATTTTAATATTTTCTACGGTTTTTCCCCCTTCCCATGCTTCTAAAATTTATAATAAAATTTTCCTTTTCCTTTCTTTTTCTTTCTATACTAGATATTTCCCTCTATTTGTTTTTTATTTATTTTTCGTAATTACTACTTGTGGAGGGACTTGGTTCATTTTGTGAATTGTTTTTCTATGGACGTGGTAGCTAATTTGGGAGCTATTTTTGTTTTTTCAACACCGAGAGGCGCAGTAGGTGTTAACATGCTTATACGTCGACGCGTTCTGAGAGTCAGGACTGGAGAGAGAGAGAGAGAGAGAGAGAGAGAGAGAGAGAGAGAGAGAGAGAGAGAGAGCTGGGTTTCACGAGACAACATTTAGCGGAATCAGTGTTGATTCCTAAGGTTAAGAATTTTGGCCTCAAGGACTGAAGCTCTCCTGCTAGTATGGAAGGTAGGAGGCCAGGTACTGGCGTAATTAAAGATGTGAGGACGGGTCGTGGGTAGTGCTTGGGTAGCTTAGTTGGTAGAGGACTTGCCCGCGAAAGGCAAAGGTTCCGAGTTCGAGTCTCGGTCCGGCACACAATTTTAATCTGCAAGGAAGTTTCAAGAAATTATTGATCTACCACTGGTCCTTATGCAAGCAGTTTCAAGACTTGGAATTGATTGACAGATCTGTTGCAGGTCCTCCTAATGCATATCGTGCCAACTTCTATCCAATTGGCCTGCTAGATAGTAAAAATCTCGAGCCTGTTGGATAACCCTGCCCATAACGCGCCAGACGTCCTCAATTGGTGAGAGATCTGGCGCCGTTGCTGGCATATATACGGTTTGGCAAACACGTACACGAACAGTAGAAAATCTCGCTGTGTGCAGGCTGGCATTATGTTGCTGAGACGTAATCTCAGGATAGCTTCCCATGTACAACATTATGAGGGCGTAGAGTATCTTTGATATGCCGATGTGCGATAAGGCTGCCGCGGATTATATAAAAGGGGTCCTGTCGTGTAAAGAAATCGTACCCCAGAGCATCACTCCTGATTTTCGGCCAAAATGACGGGCGTCAGTGAAGTTGGCATCCTACCACTGTCTGGGGTGTCTCCAGAACCGTCTTCGCTGGTCTTAGGGGCTTAATTCGAAGTGGGACTTACTATTGAAGACAATTCCACTGCAGTCAACGAGATTCCAGGCCCTTCATGGCAAGCCGTCTTGGGCTTACATTTCTGGAAGACAATGTCAGTCCACACTTGTCGAGTATTTCCACTGCTTGTCAAATCCTGCCTTGGCCAGCGAAGTCGCCGGATCTCTCCAAGTCATTTGGAGCAGCATTGGCCGAGCACTTCAACCAGCTCGGGATTTTGACTATGTAACTCGCCAATACGCTACCTATGACATCTAGCATAGTCTACTAATCAGTGCCAGGGTCAGAGGTGGACTAGAGCCTTAATGATTTGTTCAATTAGTGGAGCTCTTTTTCCTGAGTAAATCAGACAATTTTTCTGAAGTTGTTATCATTTGTTTGTTTGTATATGTGCGTCACTCCGACCGATATTCGTCCCATTTGGATAACGGGATTGTGGTAAATCCTTCCTTCTCTTCTTTTCTTTTTTTGTTTTGCTTAGAAAATATACTCCATGTAGAATCGTTTGGATATTCGATGAATTTATAACACTACTGTCCGCTATTGCTATACCATAACCTCGAAGCTGAAGGCAGCTTGCAAAGCAGAATTAATTTGTTAAAGTAATTATGGTATAAAGCAACAGAGCAGTGTTACCCTCTAGGAGGAATTTTGTTATGTTGACCGTGTTGTACCTAACGGAAGTGGCTTATCGGAAGTGAAAGTCAGAATTACGTAAACATTTAAACAGTAACAAATAATATTTCACTTAGCTACACTGTTTAAAGAGTAAAGAAAACGGTCGCCAGCCTAATTAGACAAGAGAATGATTATCATTCTTGTTTAAGAAATTAGGTATGAGTAACTTTAACGGACAACACAACCTATATTTTAGCTCACGCCAGTGCAATGAACTCTGACACCTGCATATGTTAACGTTAAGGTTGGAACTAACAGCTAGAGTAGCACAAATTATTTACATAAATATAACAAATAACGAAACACACTATTACTCTCAGTGCTTATTCAAACTGAATGGTCTTTATAACGTTATTATTACTATTCACTGCAGAATCATTAATTGGACATAGGTTAAGTATTATTGTACAAATATTTTCCTAGCTGACATAAAATTATAAATGAAGTTCACTGCACTTTTATGAACTGGTCACATGTTAAATATCTCTCAATTAATACTATTCTATTTAGAATGAAAATTAAACGTAATTCACTAACAGATTACTTATCACTGTCTTTTGAATAAAGAAATTATGGTTTTCGTAAATAATGGTATCCCGTTACTTGTTACTTAGCATTAGCACAACAGACAAAGTGTGGATCCTGCTATACTATTAATATGCACTTCCAATACGCAAGACAGACAAACATTTAGCAATCATGAACACATAATTTTCTACTATTGCAGTTTTCCACTTTTACTACAGTGAAACACAATGTTGACAAAATTGCAAGAAACAGACTCACCTTTTGAAATTTACTACAGGCAGCAATGTGATCATTTACTAAGCAAAATTTTATAAGCCTCAGTTTTATGAACTTTTAACCTTATATTTGAGCACACTAACACATCCAATAAGCTGATCCTTCAGTGTACATTATTATAGTACTCCTTTACAGTGATTGCGCAATGTGGTGGCAACTGCGTGTTGGTAGGCAGATTTGCAGACAGAATTGCTGGACTCTGGCCTTTCTTGGTGGCGATGATGAATACCAATTCCAGAATCGTTCCAGCTATTTATCCATCCATCCGAGGCATTGGAAAGTAGGAGAAAAAGCCTCTCTCGGAAGCTGCGCAATATACGGCCTTTACATGGCAGTGCACAGTTTGGTAGGTCGTCCCCGACTGACTCTTAATTCCACCTTCTTTACCTAGGCCAACCACAATTTGCGATCGCTACACAGTTCCGTTCCCGAGGGGGGCCACAACAGCTTTCACATACAGAATAACTAAGAACCCTAAGTGAAGGTCTGCACTTTACATAACATCAAACTAACATTTTAAATAAAACAGAACATTTGGACATATTAGTATTTCTACAAAAAATTATTCACACAGAAATTACAATTATATACAGTAAGTTTTTTTCCCTCCAAAGAATTAAAATGACAGATATACTACACTGCACAGAATCAAACCATGACATCAAAGTTTTAACAAAGAAAGGAGTATACCATTTTGTGTTATCGATTCAATCAAACACATTTACAGAAGCTCAACGATGTAACATTAAACAAAACAAAAGGCAAAATAAATCAGTAAAGTATTTGAGCTATGGAGTTAAAAATTTCCATCGTCTTTCCTCCTTATTTTCGATACCCTGGTCACATATCTCGATATATATAATTTTGATTGTCGTGCCATGGTTACTAGGATGAGCTGTAGTATAATTTTCCACCATTTACACTCGACATGTACAGTCTCAGAGACGAATTTCTAATGTTAATTGCACAGGTAATCTGAAATATGTTTCTTTTCGAACAGTAGACAGATATAGCTTCCTATCTCCCTTGACACACCTCAGTCAGTGATACCTGAACGGCCTTACCATTACTGATTCCATGTCTTGCGATACATTCAGACATGTCGTATAACCCTAGTCTACTTGTTTGTTAGATAGTTTAATTAATTTCTTTGCGTGTTTTTGGGTACTTGCATTGTTTAATTCATATATTTCGGGCGTATTATAGTATTTGAGGGTTGTAGCATCGCGCCTTAGTACCTGAATAGTGCAAATTCGCGTAGTCGTCTGTCTTCTGTTTTTGTTTTGAACAGCCAGTGTCGGTTGGTCACAGTCAGTGTGCTCCCTGCCGCCGTTGGATAAGCAGTTGCAGCAGCAAGTCGTATAACCCTAGCCTACTTGTTTGTTAGATAGTTTAATTAATTTCTTTGCGTGTTTTTGGGTACTTGCATTGTTTAATTCATATATTTCGGGCGTATTATAGTATTTGACAGTTGTAGCATCGCGCTATAGTGTTTACTTCGTAGATTCTTATTTAAATTGCGTGCGAGTTTCGTATAGGAGGTGCAATTTCGAGTTTTAGTTACTGTAATCGTAAATTCAGCAGATTGTAGCGCAGTCGTTAGGCATTTGTACAGGTTAGTTGATACATTCTTTGCGTGTTCCGCTTGCGTTATCTAGGCACGGACTCGTGTTTCGGTAACTGTTGTTAAACATCGATTAGAATGGACAGGGACTGCGATTGCTGTGTTCGGATGAGGGCTGACTTGGCATCCCTTCGCTCACAGCTGCAAACGGCGCTGACTTCGGTCGCGCAGCTTGAGGCTGTTGCCAATGGGCACCACTGTGGGGAGCCGGACTCGGGTATCACGGGGATGTCAACCTCGTCCCGTCTGTCCCCAGATCGGTCTGCCGCTGTGGTTGCCCCGGTTGCTGCCCGCAGTGGGGCTGAGCCCTCGCCTGTGGTTGATTGGGAGGTCGTTCCAAGGCGTGGCAGGCAGCGAAAGGCGCCCCCGGAGGCTGATCAGAAAGCCTCCCCGGCGCGTCTGACAAACAGGTTTCAGGCACTGTCTCTGGCTGAGCCAGATGCAGCTGCCTGCCCTGTTTCAGAGGATCATTCTCAGCCTTCAAGGTCCGGGCAATCGCAGAGGGTGGGCTTACTGGTAGTTGGGAGCTCCAATGTTAGGCGCGTAATAGGGCCCCTTAGGGATACGGCGGCTAAGGAGGGGAAGAAATACAGTGTGCACTCCGTGTGCATTCCGGGAGGAGTCATTCCTGATGTGGAAAGGGTCCTTCCGGATGCCATGAAGAGCACAGGGTGCAGCCAGCTGCAGGTGGTGGCACATGTCGGCACTAATGACGTGTGTCGCATTGGATCTGAGGAAATTCTCTCTGGATTCCAGCGGCTATCTGATTTGGTGAAGGCTGCCGGTCTTGCTTACGAGATGAAGGCAGAGCTCACCATCTGCAGCATCGTTGACAGAACCGACTGCGGACCTTTGGTGCAGAGCCGGGTGGAGGGTCTGAATCAGAGGCTCAGACGGTTTTGCGACCGTATTGGCTGCAGATTCCTTGACTTGCGCCATAGGGTGGTGGGGTTTCGGGTTCCGCTGAATAGGTCAGGAGTTCACTACACTCAGCTGGCGGATACACGGGTAGCGGAGGCTGTGTGGCGTGGACTGGGCGGTTTTTTAGGTTAGAAGGCCTCGGGAAAGTGCGGGATGGGCTGCAATGTCAAAGGGTGCTTGGCAATTACAGGACGTGCTTGGATCAAGGAACAGTCGGAATTATAGTTGTAAATTGTTGTAGTTGCGCTGGAAAAGTCCTTGAGCTTCAAGCGCTAATAGAAAGCACAGAAGCTGATATCGTTATAGGTACAGAAAGCTGGCTAAAGCCTGAAATAAGTTCTGCAGAAATTTTTACGAAGTCTCAGACGGTGTTCAGGAAAGATAGATTAGGCAGAATTGGTGGTGGAGTGTTTGTGTCTGTCAGTAGTGGTTTATCTTGTAGTGAAGTCGAAGTAGATACTCCGTGCGAATTGGTGTGGGTGGTTATACTTAACAGCCGAATTAAGTTAACAATTGGCTCCTTCTACCGACCCCCAGACTCCGATGATACAGTTGCGGAACAGTTCAGAGAAAGTTTGAATCTCGTAACAAATAAATACCCCACTCATACGGTTATGTTGGTGGGGACTTCAACCTACCCTCGGTATGTTGGCAAAAATACTTGTTCAAAACCGGTGGTAGGCAGAAAACGTCTTCCGAGATTGTCCTAAATGCATTCTCCGAAAATTATTTCGAGCAGTTAGTCCACGAACCCACGCGAATTGTAAATGGTTGCGAAAACACACTTGACCTCTTGGCCACAAACAATCCAGAGCTGATAGAGAGCATCATGACTGATACAGGGATTAGCTAGGCTCAATACCATTTCTTCCAAACCCATCAGAAACAAACGCAAAATAATTTTATTTAAAAAAGCGGATAAAGTGCCACTAGAAACCTTCCTAAAAGACAATTTCCATTCCTTCCGAACTGACTATGCGAATGTAGACGAGATGTGGCTCAAATTCAAAGATATAGTAGCAGAAGCAATTGAGAGATTCATACCTCATAAATTGGTAAGAGATGGAACGGATCCCCCGTGGTACACAAAAAAGGTCCGAACGCTGTTGCAGAGGCAACGGAAAAAGCATGCGAAGTTCAGAAGAACGCGAAATCCCGAAGATGGGCTAAAATTTACAGACGCGCGAAATTTGGCACGTACTTCGATGCGAGATGCCTTTAATAGGTTCCACAACGAAACATTGTCTCGAAATTTGGTAGAAAATCCGAAGAAATTCTGGTCGTATGTAAAATACACAAGCGGCAAGACGCAGTCAATACCTTCGCTGCGCAGTGCCGATGGTACTGTTATCGACGACTGTGCCGCTAAAGCGGAGTTATTGAACGCAGTTTTCCGAAATTCCTTCACCAGGGAAGACGAATGGAATGTTCCAGAATTTGAAACACGAACATCTGCTACCATGAGTTTCTTAGAAGTAGATACCTTAGGGGTTGCGAAGCAACTCAAATCGCTTAATACGGGCAAGTCTTCAGGTCCAGATTGTATACCGATTAGGTTCCTTTCAGATTACGCTGATACTATAGCTCCCTACTTAGCACTCATATACAACCGCTCGCTCACCGATAGATCTGTACCTACAGATTGGAAAATTGCGCAGGTGTTTAAGAAGGGTAGTAGGAGTAATCCATTTAACTACAGACCTATATCATTGACGTCGGTTTGCAGTAGGGTTTTGGAGCATATACTGTATTCAAACATTATGAACCACCTCGAAGGGAACGATCTATTGACACGTAATCAGCATGGCTTCAGAAAACATCGCTCTTGTGCAACGCAGCTAGCTCTTTATTCGCACGAAGTAATGGCCGCTATCGACAGGGGATCTCAAGTTGATTCCGTATTTCTAGATTTCCGGAAAGCTTTTGACACCGTTCCTCACAAGCGACTTCTAATCAAGCTGCGGAGCTATGGGGTATCGTCTCAGTTGTGCGACTGGATTCGTGATTTCCTGTCAGGAAGGTCGCAGTTCGTAGTAATAGACGGCAAATCATCGAGTAAAACTGAAGTGATATCAGGTGTTCCCCAGGGAAGCGTCCTGGGACCTCTACTGTTCCTGATCTATATAAATGACCTGGGTGACAATCTGAGCAGTTCTCTTAGACTGTTCGCAGATGATGCTGTAATTTACCGTCTAGTAAGGTCATCCGAAGACCAGTATCAGCTGCAAAGCGATTTAGAAAAGATTGCTGTATGGTGTGTCAGGTGGCAGTTGACGCTAAATAACGAAAAGTGTGAGACGATCCACATGAGTTCCAAAAGAAATCTGTTGGAATTCGATTACTCGATAAATAGTACAATTCTCAAGGCTGTCAATTCAACTAAGTACCTGGGTGTTAAAATTACGAACAACTTCAGTTGGAAGGACCACATAGATAATATTGTCGGGAAGGCGAGCCAAAGGTTGCGTTTCATTGGCAGGACACTTATCAGATGCAACAAGTCCCTAAAGAGACAGCTTACACTACACTCGTTCGTCCTCTGTTAGAATATTGCTGCGCGGTGTGGGATCCTTACCAGGTGGGATTGACGGAGGACATCGAAAGGGTGCAAAAAAGGGCAGCTCGTTTTGTATTATCGCGTTATAGGGGAGAGAGTGTGGCAGATATGGTAAGCGAGTTGGGATGGAAGTCATTACAGCAACTTTCTCTTCCGAATGCGAAAATATTTTGTTGAGCCCAACCTACATAGGTAGGAATGATCATCAAAATAAAATAAGAGAAATCAGAGCTCGAACAGAAAGGTTTAGGTGTTCGTTTTTCCCGCTCGCTGTTCGGGAGTGGAATAGTAGAGAGATAGTATGATTGTGGTTCGATGAGCCCTCTGCCAAGCACTTAAATGTGAATTGCAGAGTAGTCATGTAGATGTAGATGTAGATGTAGATGTTATTAACGACATCTACGTCGTTGCACTTCATTTTTATCGAAATACCTGCTCAAGACAGACATTTTGGGTTAAGCACTCACACTAATTGCAGGAACTACCCAGTTTAAAATTGGTCCACTGTAATCGCCCCTTAATTCTACAATTTCATCAGGAAATTCCACAAGTATTCACTCAAATGTATCGACTTTACAGACATTTTAGCACCGTACCCGGTAAATCCCTCATGTGACTGGTTAAGGGCCGCCAGCTAAAAAATAACATGGCGTGAGACAAGTTATTATTCCGAATTAGTGACTTCTACCCCAATGCTAGCTAGACTAGGCACGAGAGAACTAAGTTCTTCAAGCGCCCGCTGTCTCGTTTTCGAGAGGGAAAGAAAAATGAATGAAAAAAGTAAAAAGGAAGTACAAGAACGAACGGTGAGGGACCGGCAGCCAACAGATCAATGATGCCTGCAGGCCACTGTCTGTTCATCCCTGAATCAGAGGTTCATAAAAGCATCCGATTACCACGTCCGATCCATCTTTAACATTTTCACCCACTGTATTTCACATTTAGAATCTTAATAAACTTGCTGTTTACGACACTAAACACGGCTTCACAAACGGCGTCTAGTCTACCTTAGCGATACGCAGTGTTCCAAAAGGAAACATATATTTCGGACGCGTATGTTTTTTAAACTGTATGATATACAAATATGAAACTTGGGAGACATATTTGTGAATTCCTCATGCTTAGATTACAGATGTACAATATGTCCTCCATCAGCGAGACAAACAACATTACATCGGTAATCGAATTCCACCGTCACTAACGTTATGGCACTACGTATCTGGTTCTTCCGTCTTTTAGCTTGAGTGGTAGTGTTGGTCCATAAATGTTTTCCTTAATGAAAACATACAGGAAGGAGTCATAAGGCGTCATATCCGGTGACCGTGGAGGCAAGGAGAAAAGTGTTAATTCGCCGGCTGTTTGACGATCAATCCAACGGTTCGGTACTGTTTACGCAATTGGCGACTCCAGTGAGGAAGATGCTTCGTCTTATTGAAAAATGAACTAGTTCTCTTTGAGGCTCGGAAACAACCAATATCGAAACACATTAAGATACTGCTGACTGTTAAGCGTGTTCCAATCGAAGAAGAATGGACCGTATAGAGATGAGAGGGATATCGCACAAAACGGATTGACTTTGAGTGAATTTCGTACATGTTCACTGTGTGCATGTGGGTTCTTTAGACTCCAAACTCGAACGTTGTCTTTATTTATTTTTCCATTAAGGCGCAAAGTCGCTTCATCGCTGAAGGTCGTCAGAAAATGCGACACGTTTGGGTTTGTCGTGATGACGTAGAGCTTCATAACTAACAGATGTCACAAAACACGCTGATTATTGTTGTACGTAGTTGTATCTCCTGGCTGGCCCGACCAGCTGACTTTAAAGGACTGCATTGGAAAGCTGTTTGAATTCGTGATACATTCCCGTCAGAAAGACGAGGGCGACCCGGAATTTAATTTACATACACATTGTATTTCTACAAATTGTCGGAATTTTATTAATTTTTTATTTTAATTTTTTTAGTTACTAATTTTTATTTGACTGGTTTGATACAGTCCACCATGAATTCTTCTCCTGTTCCAACCTGTTCATCTCGGTGTACCACTTACATCCTACGACCTCAGTTATTTGCTGGATCTATGGAAACTCTGTCTTCCTCTACGCTTTTTACCTTCTACAGTTTCCTCTAGTATCATGAAAGATATACCCTGATGTCTTAACGAAGTCTTACCATTCCGCCCTTCTTCTTGTCAGTGTTTTCCATATATTCGTTTCCTCCCCAATTCTGTGGAGAACTCCATTATTGCTTCCCTTACCAGTCCACATAATTTTCAACATTCTTCTGCAGCACCACATCTCAAATGCTACAATCCTCTTTCCCTTCAGTTTTCCCACACTCCATGTATCACTACCACACAATGCTGTGCTCCAAACGCACATTCTCAGAACTTTCTTCCTCAAATTAAGAGCTATACTTGATACTAGCAGACTTCTTTCGGCCAAGAATTCCCTCTTTTCCAATGCTAGCCAGCTTTTCATGTCCTCCTCACTCCGTCCGTCATGGATTATTTTGCTACCTACTTAGAAGAATTGCTTACCTTCATCTACTTCATGAACACTGATCATGACATTAAGTTTCTCGTTGTTCTCATTTCTGATACTTCTCATTAGTTTTTTTTTATCTACTCTCAGTCCACAAATTTGCACTCATTACACTTTTCAATCCATTCATCAGATCATGTAATTCTTCTTTACTTTCACCCAGGATCGCAATGACGTCAGCGAATCGTATCATTGATATCCTTTTACTTTGAATTTTGATATCGCCCTTGAAGCTTTCTTTTGTTTCCGTCACTGCTTCTTCGATGTACAGATTACAAGGCAGGGGCAAAACACTACATCCCTGACTTACTCACTTTTTAGTTTGAGAACTTCGTTCTTCATCTTCCACTATTATGGTTCCGTCTTCGTGCTGCTATATATTGTATGTTACCCATTTTTCCCTATAGCATACCCCATTTTTCTCAGATTTTCGGTCATCTTGCATCATTTTACATTGTCGAACGCTTTTTCCAGGTCAATAAATCCTATGAACGTCACCTGATTATTCCTTAGTCTTGCTACCATTATTAACCGGAACGTCAGAACTGCGTCGCTGGTGCCTATACCTTTCCTAAAACCAAACTGATATTCATTTAAAACATCCTAAATTTTATTTTCCATTCTCCTATATTATTCTTGTCAGGAACTTGTATACATGAGATTCTAAGCTGACTGGGCGACAATTCTCGCACATGTCAACCTCTCACAGTTTTTGGAATTGCGTGGATGACGTTTTCTCGAAAGTCAGAGTGTATATCGCGTGACACACTCACTCTCCACATCAACATGTATAGTCGTTTCGTGACACATTGCCCGATGATTTTTAGAATTTCTCATGGAATATTATCTGCCTGTTCTGCTTTAATTGATTTTAAGTCTTCGAAAGCTATTTCGAATTCTGATTCTAATACTGGATTCCCTATCTCTTCTAAATAGCAATGTGTCTGTTTTCCTATCACATCAGACAAATCTTACCCCTCATAGAGGCCTTCAATACACTCTTTCGACCTATAAATTGTCTTCTCTGTATTTAACAGTGTAATTTTCATTGCACTCTTAATGTTACGACCCTTGCGTTTAGTTTCATCGAAGCTGTTTTTACTTTTCTATGTGCTGAGTCCATTCCTCTGGCAATCTTTTCTCTTCCGATTTCTTCACATTTTTCATGCAGCCATTTCGCCTTGGCTGCCTTGCACTTCTTGTATATTTCCTTCCTATGTGACTTGTATTTCTGTATTCCTGAAGTCTTTGAAACATTTATGCACGTCCTTCTTTCATCGGTCAACTGAAGTATTTCTTCTGTTACCATGGTATTTCTTCTGTTACCCATGGTTTCTTCGCTTGCAGTTTCCTGCTTTCTACTATACGGTTTTCTTTTCAAACTTCGGTGATTGCCCTTTTTCGAGGTTTCCATTCCCCTTCAACTGAACTGCCTACTGAGCTTTTCCTTACCATAGTATCTATAGCCTCAGAGACCTTGAAGTTTGTCTCTTCCTTCCACAGTTCATTCCAACCCACTTCTTAACGCATTGCTTCTTCCTTACTAGTCTCTTAAACATCAAACTATTCCTCATCATTACTAAACTGTGATTTGTCTGCTTCTGTGTACGCCTTACAATCCAGTATCTGATTTTGAATTGTGTGCCTGACCATGCTGTAATCCAACTGAAACCATCCAGTGTTTCCAGGGTTTTCCAAGTTTATCTCTTCCTCTTGGCATTCTTGAACAAAGTATTCGCTATTACAAGTTGAAATTTATTGCAGAACTCAATTAATCTTTCTCCTCCCTGTTTCCTAGTACGAAGCATGTATTCTCCGGTAAATTTTTGTTCTGCTCCTCCCCTTACAATTGCGTTTCACTCCCGCATAATTTTTACAGTTTCATCTTCCTTTACGTAATGAATCACACTTTCAAATTTCTCCTATACTTCTTCCATCTCTTCATCTTCGGCTTACAACCAATACATGTACTATATAACTAGATTATCCTTATTGTTGATGCTTTGCCGTCGATTGTAATCATAACTGTTCTATCACTGAGCTGTTCACAGTAACTCACTCTCTTCCCTACTTTCCTATTCATAACGAATTCTACAACCATTATACCATTATCTACTGATGTTGATATTACCCTGAACTCATCTGAGCAGAAATCCTTGTCTTCCTTCCATTTCACTTTACTCGTCCCAACTATGGTATATCTAGACTGATACCTTTTCAGATTTTACAGCTTCCCCACCATGTTCAAACTTCCGACACACCATCCCCCGACTTGTAGAACGTTATCCTTTCGTTGACTATTCAATCCCTTTCTTCTGTCACTTTACCCTTGGCAGCCCCCTCCCAGAGATCTGAAGTGGGATTTAGACCGGAGGCATTCTTCAATGGAGAGATCATCGTCCTACTTTTTTTATTACAGGCCACATGTCCTATGGATACACGTTAGGTGTCTTTAATGCAGTGATTTCCATTGCCTTCTGCATCCTCATGCAGTTGTACATTGCGGATTCTTCAACCTTTAGGGGCAGTTTCCCACCCCAAGGGAAAGAGAACACACTGAAGCTCTGTTCGCTCCTCCGCCCTCTTTGACAAGGTCGTTGGTTGAATGAGGGGTGACTCTTATGTCAGACATCTTCGGGCACTACTGATGATGATTTCTTCCAAATTTAGACTGAGGCGGTTTCCGAAACCGAGGCTGGGGATGTTACTAATTAAAGATACTACCCCTTATCTTTTTGTTCGTTATTGTTTGTTGCATTTGGTCGTAGCAGACGCCACATTACTCGCGTTGAAATTTATCATTAATTCCTTCACTCAGTTATTTTCATTAGAAAGAGGAGCTAGCTCTCCGACCGGACCCGCACAGTTACCGTACTCGCAAACGGAAAGAAATTTCCTGGCAGATTAAAACTGTGTGCCGAAATCGGGATCTTCGCCTTTCGTGTGCAAGTTATAAAATGACCTTTATCTTAATAATATGAATATTTATATATGTGTTTGAAGAGAAAGAGATTGATTTTTGATTGAGAATGTTACTTTATGTCTTAACTGGTACCTGAATTTTGGTTGCTGCCTCCTTAAATGATCAGATTCAGCACGAGTTGGTGATGTATTATAGTTTAGAGGAAGCTCTTACTCTTCAAGAGTTAAAATACGACTGTGTTGGTCACTTGGCCGTATGGTTCGCAGGAGAGCTTCTGTAAATTTTGGAAGGTAGGAGACGAGATACTGGCAGAAGTAAAATTGTGAGACCGGGCGTGAGTCGTGCTTCGGTAGCTCTGATGGTAGAGCACTTGCCCGTGAAAGGCGAAGGTCCCGAGTTCGAGTCTCGATCCGTCACACAGTTTTAATCTGCCAGGAAGTTTCATATCAGCGCACACTCCGCTTCAGAGTGAAAATCTCATTCTAAGTATCATGCTACAAATAACATACATCTTAGCTGTCAGCACAGTGATGTTTTACTGACAAGGGATCACCGGTGGTAGGGTAGTATTCTAATGTATAGATGAAAAGGAATAGAAAGTAATGTAACACTTTAATACAAATAAAGGATTAAGACAGAAACCAATTGCTTGGCTTTATTAGATGTCCGTAAGTTACACGAAAACTATGTTACAACCATGGTTCTTGGACTTCAGTTATCATAAAATTCATTAGAAACGTGAGGAACAAATCAGCACCTTAAAATCTTGTCTGTATCCTTCAATACAAACTAATGAAATCCAGATCTTTACTGGTGTCAATGATCAATGAGAAACGATGTGTAACAACGGGCATGAAGACTTATATATATATATATATATATATATATATATATATATATATATATATATATATATATATATCCTGAGGCCGTTGATAGACCCGCAACCGGTTGCCTCCCTAGGTGCCGGATAGTGGAATGCCTCTTAGATATACTCGTAGGAGGTACCGAGGTAATGAAATACTCAGGGTGGACCAAAACTATCAGTAGTGAATGTTCCCACAATGTGCTGCTACAAAAGGTGTCTTTCTCACATGTTAGTTGCGGCCTCAACCAACCTCCTGATCTGGAAAATCAGGTTGTACTCGGCAACACGCCACAAATCCAACCACTGAACATCATGTTGAAACAACGAAGAAAATGTCACTACCCCTAGCACCAGTCAATAGACTGGAACAGTCGTGAGCATCGGATTCCGGAGTCTCTCGTACATCATGAGAAGAATCGGAGCTTCTCAAACTCCCTCAAGATAAAACAGAAACACTACATCGCAACACTGAACGTGAAGACACTACTCAAGACGGGCAAGATGAAACAACTCACAGTTACTTTAGACAGGTTCAAGATCAAAATTTGCGCACTACAGGAGACAAGATCCCTGATGAAGACCATTTCAACACAGGGAACTACAGAATATACAAGGGAAAACTATCGGTACACAGGAAGAACCTCAGGCTTTACGGAACAGAACTCGCAGTACACAGGGCAATCGCAGACGCAGTAATGGACTTCACATCGCCTAACGAAAGACTCAGCAGACTGACAATTAAGTTGGCAAACAGTGCATACACGATCGTAAACGCACACGCACCAACAAATGACCACAACAGGAAGAACCCAGACGCCATTGAGGGCTTTAGGTCAATAATGGAGGAGAAACCAAGAAAAATACCTACCCACCGAACTAAAATTGTTCTAAGAGACTTCAAAGCAAAACTAGAAAAAGAACACACAACAAGAAGATACACACCAAACCATGACACGAACTTAACGGGAGACATCTGATAGAATTGTGCGAGACCCATAACGCCAAAGTCATGTCAACGAACTTCAAGAAACTCATACAGAAATTAAACACACAGAAACAGCCAAATGGCAAGACAGAATTACAAATAGACCACGCTGTAATACAAAGAGAAGCACAGAGGGAAATCCAGAACATCAACACACGAAAGGGTTTCTTTGACTCGGATCACCACGTACTACAGATAAAGTCACGTCTAATCCCTAAGAGGAAACAAGAGAAAATCCTTTATCCTTGAGACTATCGATGCATGTTCCTACACTTGATTTATCTGCCCAATGATGTACGTACTTATGATTCAATTCTTAATCAGTTATCAGTATTAACGTGCCTTGTAATGCGTGTAACCGTTAAATATTCATTTAAATTCCTAAATAATCCTTGGTGTTGGATATGAAGCGTATTTCATTGTGTCAACTTCGGCTTTAAATGTTAGATTTGAACTCATAATTTTCCGTTTCTCTGGTGTTAATAATCGATCCAAGGAGGATTAAGCAAATTCTGCATCTATGTCTGTATCCCGCAAGGTACCTTACTGTGTGTGTGGTGCAGGGTGCTTTGTGTACCACTGTCAATGTTCCCTTACCCTGTTCTTGTAGCGTGCGGTTCGCGGGAAGAACGATAGCTGTTAATAGGCCCCGTCTGGGCTCGAATCTCTCTAATTTTATTTTCATGATCTTCTCGCGAAATATATGTTGGAGGAAACAACTCTGCCATTACACTTTCGGAAGTTGAACTGTAGACCATACTGTGATACAGATCGCCTCTCCGTCAGCGTCTAGCGCTAGAGTTGGCTGAACATCTCGCTCTCGCAATACAGACAGTGAAGAAAACTGGAACTCAATCCTACTACTAATTACTATGGAGTATAAAAGTGTGTAATTACTTCTATCCAGTGTGACGTCAACTAGACGGTTCGCAAATGCAAAGTCAAGAAATCAGGAATACAGCAGGCTGCGATAAAAGAAGCGAATTTCGCTCTCGGAAGATAATGTCCTGACGAAGTAGAAAGTGATAATCTTCAAACGGTCGATTTTGACCTCCGATGGGAGGCTGTTGGAACGCCAAGAAGATTTTATACGAATATTCTATAAGTTCCAGCTACCAGGAATTCACACGAGGCAGCAGGCTAAGCTGCAGAAACTATTTCCATGTGCCGTAGTTCCTTGGTTCCTCGAAATACTCTACGTAAACCTCAATAGTGTACTGGCGATATTTTCATAGTTCATAATAAACACTCTCCTCTGAGACACAGTAATTTCATTTATTTTCTTGAAGGCGCCAGCGAACAGTAGGATTTGGGAGTTACAGGTAATTCAAAAATGTCAGCGTATAGTGTGCAACTGAGAATTACCCTCCACGGGTACAATATTTCACACGCTACAGTCAGCATGAATCACGATTTCAGTATGTCAGTAACCTCTTTCTCACGTCATATTACGAAGTATCGTACCTCCACACCAGATTACATTCCCCAAGACGGTATTTGTTCAAGAAGTCAATTCCAGTAGTTGCGCTGTAATACTAATTTGCTTCAATCTAGATATTTCTGCTCATCATGCTGGCATGTTCCGGCTTACAATGCCTTTTGAAGTGCGTTTGTGGGTGTTGTGAGAGTGAATCTTTTTTACGTATTACCTTTTAAAAAGAAAGTGTTATTTGTTGATTACATTTCTGCTGACGTCTAAGTGGAATTAGCGATCATACGGCATTCAGGAGCCAACTATGAGCTTTATATTGTGAAATATTGTTATTATAATCACGTAGCTTGGGAACACTGTACAAATTTAACAGAAATATGTGAAGGGCGAAATTTAATATTGTAGAAAGTTTGGAAATACACATTAGTATGAGAAACTTCTCGAAACATTTTCTCAGTGAACTAAGTGACCTGAAACACAAGCCATACTTAGAAAATTTTATCGAAATTTTCGACCACGCGAAGGGATAAACGTATGAAGTTACAGATGATAAGCACAAGAACTTTAACCACATTATACCTACGCAACCAACATAGCATCCAAGACTCTCAAAGAAAAAGAAATCTGTTAACATACAGCATCCAAGGATCCCAGCTGTTAAACAATTATTTTGAAGAAAAATTTCGTATTATTACAGCTACGTGATAATAACAGTGTTTCACAAGAGAAATCCCACAGTTGGCTGCTGGATGTCACATGATTGTCAGTTCAGAATAGAAGTAAGTAGAAATGTAATTTGTTAAAAGATGGTTATGATCGTAAGTAGGATGTAAATGTAGAAACTGGTTTGATGCAGCTCTCCATGCTACTCCATCCTGTGCAAACTTCTTCATCTCCCAGTACCTACTGCAAATTACATACTCCGGAATCTGTTTAGTGTATTCATCTTTTAGTCTCAGTCTACGATTTTTACCCTCCACACTGCCCTCCAATTCTAAATTGGTGATTCCTTGATGCCTCAGAATATGCCCTACCAACCGATTCCATCATCTAATCAAGTTGTGCCACAAATTGTTCTTCTCTCCAATTCTATTCAATACCTCCTCATTAGTTATGTGATCTACCCATTTAATCTTCAGCATTCTTCTGTAGCAGCACATTTCGGTACTTTCTATTCTCTGTTTGTCCAAAATGTTTATCATCCACGTTTCACTTACATGCATGGCTCCACTCCACACAAATACTTTCAGAAACGACTTCCTCACTCTTAAATCTATACTCAACGTTAACAAATTTCTCTTCTTCAGAAACGCTTTCCTTGCCATTGCCAGTCTACATTTTATATCCTCTCTACTTCGAGCATCATAAGTTCTTTTGCTCCCCAAATAGCTAAACTCATTTACTACTTTAAGCGTCTTATTTCCTAACCTCATTCCCGCAGCATCACCCGATTACAATTCCACTACATTCCATTATCCTCGTGTTGCTTTTACTGATGTTCATGTTATATCCTCCTTTCAAGAAACTGTCCATTCCGTTCAACTGCTCTTCTAGGTCCTTTGCTGTCTCTGACACAATTACAATGTCATCGACGAACCTCAAAGTTTTTATTTCTTCTACATGGATTTTAATTCCTACTCCAAAGTTTTCTTTTGTTTCCTTTACTGCTTGCTCAATGTACAGATTGATTAACATCGGGGATAAGCTACAACCCTGTCTCACTCCCTTCCCAACCACTGTTTCCCTTTCATGTCCCTCGACTCTTATGACTGCCATCTGGTTTCTGTGCAAATTGTAAACAACCTTTCTCTCCCTGCATTCTACCCATGACATCTTCAGTATCTGAAAGAGAGAACTCCAGTCAAAATTGTCAAAAACTTTCTCTAAGTCTACAATTGTTAGAAACGTAGGTTTGCCTTTTCTTAATCTATTTTCTAAGATAAGTCGTAGGGTCAGTATTGCCCCACAATTTCCAACATTTCTACGAAATCCAAACTGATATTCCCCGAGGTCGGCTTCTACCAGTTTTTCCATTCGTCTGTAAGGAATTCGTGTTAGTATTTTGCAGTCGTGGCTTATTCAACTGATAGTTCGGTAATTTTCACATCTGTCAACACCTACTTCTTTGGACTGGAATTATTATATTATTCTTGAAGTCTGAGGGTATTTCGCCTGTCTCATACATCTTGATCACTAGATGGTAGAGTTTTGTTAGGCCTGACTCTCCCAAGGCTGTCAGTAGTTCTAATGGTATGTTGTCAACTCCCGGGGCCTTGTTCGAATTATGTCTTTCAGTGCTCTGTCAAACTCTTCGCAGTATCATATCTCCTATTTTATCTTCATGCACATTCTCTTCTATTTCTATAAAATTGTCCTCGAAAACATCTCCCTTGTATAGACCCTCTATATACTCCTTCCACCTTTCTGCTTTCCTTCCTTTGCTGACAACTGGGTTTCCATCTGAGCTCTTGATATTCATGCAAGTGGTTCTTTTATCACCTAAGGTCCCTTTAACTTTCCTATAGGGAGTATCTATCTTGCCCCTAGTGAGATAATCTTCTACATCCTTACATTTGTCCTCTAGCCATCCCTGCTTAGCTTTTTGCACTTTCTGTCGATCTCATTTTTGTGACGTTTGCATTCCTTTTTGCCTCCTTCATTTACTGCATATTTGTATTTTCTCCCTTCATCTATCAAATTCATAGTCTCTTCTCCTTACCCAAGGATTTCTATCAGCCGTCATCTTTTTACCTACTTGATCATCTGCTTGCTTCACTATTTCATCTCTCAAAGCTACCCATTCATCTTTCCCGCATTCTTGTCAATCGTTCCCTATTGCTCTCCCTGAAGCTCTCTACAACATCTGGTTCTTTCAGTTAATCCAGGTGCCATCTCCTCAAATTACCATGTCTTTGCAGTTTCTTCAGTTTTAATCTACAGTTCATAACCAATGATGGTGGTCAGAGTCTACACGTGCCCCTGGAAATGTCTTACAATTTAGAACCTGGTCCCTGAATCTCTGTCCCACCATTATATAATCTATCTGATACCTTCTAGTATCTCCAGGCTTCTTCCATGTATACAAACCTCTTTCATGACTCTTGAACCACTAGGATTAAGTTATGCTCTATGCAAAATTCCACCAGGCGGCTTTTTCTTTCATTTCTTCCCCCCAATACATATTCACCTACTACGGTTCCTTCTCTCCCTTTTCCTACTATCGAGTTCCAGTCACCCATAACTATTAAATTTTCATCTCCCTTCACTATCTGAATAGTTTCTTTTATCTCATCATACATTTCATCAATCTCTTCGTCATCTGCACAGCTAATTTCATTATAAACTTGTACTACTGTGGTATGCGTGGCGTCGTATCTATGTTGCCCACAATAATGCGATCACTATGCTGTTAGTAGTAAATTACCCGCATTCCTATTTTCCTATTTATTATTAAACCTACCCCTGCATTACCCCTACTTGATTTTGTATTTATAACCCTGTATTCACTTGACGAGAAGTCTTGTTCTTCATGCCTCCTAACTTCACTAATTCCCACTATATCTAACTTTAGCCTATCCATTTCCCTTTTTAAATTTTCTAACCTACCTGCCCAATTAAGGGATCTGACATTCCACTCTCCGATACGTACAACGCCAGTTTTCTTTCTCCTGATAACAATGTCCTCGTGAGTTGTCACCGCCCGGAGATCTGAATGGGGGACTATTTTTCCTCCGGAATATTTTACCCAACAGCATGCCATCATCATTTAACCATCCAGTAAGGCTGCATTGCTTTCAGCCATTCGCAGTACCAGCACAGCAAGGCCGTTTCGGCTAGTGTTACAAGGCCAGATCAGTCAACTGTCCAGACCGTTGCCCTTGCAACTACTGAAAAGGCTGCTGCCCCTCGTCAGGACCCACACATTTGCCTGGCCTCTCAATAGGTGCCTTTCCGTTGTGGTTGCAACTACGGTACGGCTATCTGTATTGATGAGGCACGCAAGCCTCCCTTCCAACGGCAAGGTCCAAGGTTCATGGAGAGGAGGGTGTAAATAAGATTCATTATTCACAACACCCATAGGGCGAACTTGAAAATGGGTTTGTACGCTGAAACACTCAAGCATGTTCGCACAAACATATAGATCCAGGCAAAGAAATAGTACTCTGCAGCTACTAGATCTGACTTTTTGTAAAACGTCATATCCGATGTAGATCGTGATGCAGACTCTGCTGACAAAAAAGCTGTTGGTATTTATTCTGTTTGAAGAGTACGTCGTTATCGAGTCTACGTGTTCGTTACTAGCTATGCAGCCCGTGCTGATTAACGCGAGGATTTAATTCGGCTCGCAGACTTGGGAACAGACGAGTCACGTGCAGCTGCTTTCCCGCCGCACGCCGGCCTCTGCGTCTGACGTGCGGGCGCGCAGCTCGTGACCGTGACGTGCGGTTGGGCGGCGGCCCGGGCGGCGTGCGCGTGTTGCGCCCGCTGACAGGTGCCGGCCGCTATGCCGGGCCTCCGAGCCGCGCCACGCAGCGCCGCGCTGCCCCCAGATAGCATCTGCGCGGCCGGGCACGCCATATCGCGTGCACGCTCCTGCCGGGTGAAAAACCTTCCGACAACTTGTTTTTCCCCCCTTCTGAAGTTTAGCGTTTAGCACACTGTCGACAGCTGCGGCGTCACGGGCAGAATACGCTTTTTCTAAGTCCACTACGACCAGGAATTTAGCAGCGCATTCTCCTGAATCCAGAGGCTCTACCTGTAGCCATGGCCACAGTGATAAAAAAAAGACGAGAAAAACCGTGCAGGTAGAGATCAGCAACGATGCTCCTATCAGCGGGCGTGTTTTCGCATACTCGCAGTAGCAGTAACCTTGTGGGCAAAAGTTAAAAGACAGTGTCAGTGTTATGATTTTCGTTAGGTACAATCAAAAAAATTATACACTACTGGCCATTAAAATTGCTGCACCAAGAAGAAATACAGATGATAAACGGTTATTCAAAAAATGGCTCTGAGCAATATGGGACTTAACATCTGTGGTCATCAGTCCCCTAGATCTAGAACTATTTAAACCAAACTAACCTAAGGACATCACACACATCCATGCCCGAGGCAGGATTCGAACCTGCAACCGTAGCAGGCTCGCGGTTCCGGACTGAGCGCCTGAACCGCTAGACCACCGTGGCCGGCTAAACGGGTATTCATTGGACAAATATATTATACTAGAACTGACATGTCATTACATTTTCTCGCAATCTGGTGCATACATCCTTAGAAATCAGTGCCCAGAACAACTACCTCTAGCCGTTATAACGGCCTTGATACGTCTGGGCATTGAGCCAAACAGAGCTTGGATGGCGTGTACAGGTGCAGCTGCCCATGCAGTGGTGACTGTCGTATTGTGACGAGCCAGTTGCTCGGCCACCAGTGACCAGACATTTTCAATTGGTGAGGGATCTTAAGAATGTGCTGGCCAGGGCAGCAGCCGAATATTTTCTGTATCCAGAAAGGCTCGTACAGGACCTGCAACATGCGGTCGTTCATTATCCTGCTGAAACACAAGGTTTCGCAGTGATCGAATGAAGGGTAGAGCCACGAGTCTTAACACAACTGAAATGTAACCTCCACTGTTCAAAGTGCCGTCAATGCGAACAAAAGGTGACCAACACGTATAACCAATGCCACCCCATACCATCCCGCCGGGTGATAAGCCAGTATGGCGATGACGAATACACGCTTCCAACGTGCGTTCACCGCGATGTCGCCAAACACGGATGCGACCATCATTATGCTGTAAACAGAAAATGACATTTTGACATTCGTGCACCCAGATTCGTTGTTGAGTATACCATCGCAGGCGCTCCTGTCTGTGATGCAGAGTCAAGGGTAACCGCAGCCATGTCTCCGAGCTGATAGTCCATGCTGCTGTAAACGTCGTCTGACTGTTCGTGCAGATGGTTGTTGTCTTGCAAACGTCCTCATCGAGACGTGGCTGCACGATTCCTTACAGCCATGCGGATAAGATGCCTGTCATCTCGACTGCTGGTGATACGAGGTCGTTGGGATCCAGCACAGAGTTCCGTGTTACCCTCCTGAACCCACCGATTCCATATTCTGCTACCGGTCATTGGACCGACCAACGCGAGCAGCAGTGTCGCGATATGACAAACCGCACTCGCGATAGGCTTCAATCCGACCTTTGTAGAAGTCGGAAACGTGATGGTGCACATTTCTCCTCCCTACACGATGCAACACAACAACGTCTCACCAGGCAACACCGGTCAACTGCTGTTTGTGTATGAGAAATCGGTTAGAAACTTTCCTCATGTCAGCACGTTCTAGATGTCGCCACCGGTGCCAACCCTGTGTGAATGCTCTGAAAAGCTAATCATTTGCGTATCACAAGATCTTCTTCCTGTCGGTTAAATTTCGCGTCTGTAGCACGTCATTATCGTGGTGTAGCAATTTTAATGGCCAGTAGTGTAATTATTGTAATATACAAAAAACACAAGCTCATCTAATGATGATGTACTTTCAAATAGAATTCGGAAAACGTGTTCCAAGTTAGTAAGGAATGTTCATAGTAATACGGGTAATGCATCCCATGTGCAGGCAATTTCTCCAAAGAAGTTAAAATGTACATTGGTCAAGCTTCATCATAAGGAAGCTGACAAACACTTAAAAAGTTATCGCCTAGTATCCTTACTGCCATTGTTTTCAAAATATTCGAAAAAGTAATGTATTCAAGGGTGGTCACAAACGTAAACAGAAACAACTTATTTAGTTTACCACAGTTTGGAGTCCAGGAGCGTAGCTTGACTGAAAGTATAATTTATACATTCACTCATCAAATAGAGCATGCCTTAAATAATAAAATACCGCCAGGTTTGCTTTTCTGACCTTCCTAAGGCTTCTGATTGTGTAGATCATGTACGTCTCTTAGCAAAATTCATGTTTAAGGGAACCGATGGCTTTACACGCAGGTGTTCTGAATCGTATTTAACAAACAGAATGCAAACATTTGTGCTGAATGGCGCAAGAAATACTGTAAGGCTAGAAAAATTTAGTGAATGAGAGAAAAGAGCCACAAAGTGATCTTCACAGTTTTCAGTTTTGGGTCTACTATTACTTCAGTATATTGAATGACATTCGACACAATACTCAACAAGCAGAATTGGCGTTTTCTGCAGACGATACCAAAGTCTGCGATAACGTTTATCGTCTCTTGACCGGGGATGCGCAGCAGACAGCTACGCAGCCAGCCAATCAGCGCTCAGTCTGTTTCCGTGTTCCGTACTGTGTTGAGCCTACGAGAAAGACAGAGCGCGCGCCGTACGTCACGAAGGTTGGCCTCAACTCGCTTACTCGCTCACCTCAGCTGACAAATTGCGTTACTACACTTGTTAACTCGTAGCTAGGTGTGTATATGCAAAGGAGAATTGCATCGTCAACTGGAATCCGTTATTATGGGGTCTTACTGTTATTAGTCCTACAATCATCTTAAGTCCATAGACCTACTTATAAATTGTTGCGGCTGTGCTCGGAATAAAATTAAAATCATGCCAAAATGATTATCGTTTGTATAACTTCTTGTATGACTTAAGGACTGTTAAGCATAAGAAACTAAAACTATAAACAAGCCGTTATACCATTTATATCGAGCATTGATCATAAATTGAATTTTGTTGTAGTACTGTTAATCAGCAAGACTTCATAATAATAGTTTCCGGTAGAAGATTGAATTCTTGTTAGTAAGTACACGCCTAGCTGCGAGTTAACAGGTTCAGAAATCCATTTTGTCTGCTAAGCTGAGCGAGAGAGCGAGTTCAGGCCTATCTTCGTGACGTACGCTCCCCGGTCGGTCTTTCTGGTAGGCCTCGGTACTGTGTAAACTGAAGTCGTATTTGAGCGGTCCGTCGCGTTTTACAAACCCTTAACTACGACTGAGTGATTTACGTGTTTTTCTGAGTTTACTCAAAATGACTGAAACACCAATAAGGTGCACAATATACACTCCTGGAAATTGAAATAAGAACACCGTGAATTCATTGTCCCAGGAAGGGGAAACTTTATTGACACATTATTGGGGTCAGATACATCACATGATCACACTGACAGAACCACAGGCACATAGACACAGGCAACAGAGCATGCACAATGTCGGCACTAGTACAGTGTATATCCACCTTTCGCAGCAATGCAGGCTGCTATTCTCCCATGGAGACGATCGTAGAGATGCTGGATGTAGTCCTGTGGAACGGCTTGCCATGCCATTTCCACCTGGCGCCTCAGTTGGACCAGCGTTCGTGCTGGACGTGCAGACCGCGTGAGACGACGCTTCATCCAGTCCCAAACATGCTCAATGGGGGACAGATCCGGAGATCTTGCTGGCCAAGGTAGTTGACTTACACCTTCTAGAGCACGTTGGGTGGCACGGAATACATGCGGACGTGCATTGTCCTGTTGGAACAGCAAGTTCCCTTGCCGGTCTAGGAATGGTAGAACGATGGGTTCGATGACGGTTTGGATGTACCCTGCACTATTCAGTCTCCCCTCGACGATCACCAGAGGTGTACGACCAGTGTAGGAGATCGCTCCCCACACCATGATGCCGGGTGTTGGCCCTGTGAGCCTCGGTCGTATGCAGTCCTGATTGTGGCGCTACCCTGCACGGCGCCAAACACGCATACGACCATCATTGGCACCAAGGCAGAAGCGACTCTCATCGCTGAAGATGACACGTCTCCATTCGTCCCTCCGTTCACGCCTGTCGCGACACCACTGGAGGCGGGTTGCACGATGTTGGGGCGTGAGCGGAAGTCGGCCTAACAGTGTGCGGGACCGTAGCGCAGCTTCATGGAAACGGTTGCGAATGGTCCTCGCCGATACCCCAGGAGCAACTGTGTCCCTAATTTGCTGGGAAGTAGCGGTGCGGTCCCCTACGGCACTGCGTAGGATCCTACGGTCTTGGCGTGCATCCGTGCGTCGCTGCGGTCCGGTCCCAGGTCGACGGGCACGTGCACCTTCCGCCGACCACTGGCGACAACATCGATGTACTGTGGAGACCTCACGCCCCAAGTGTTGAGCAATTCGGCGGTACGTCCACCCGGCCTCCCGCATGCCCACTATACGCCCTCGCTCAAAGTCCGTCAACTGCACATACGGTTCACGTCCACGCTGTCGCGGCATGCTACCAGTGTTAAAAACTGCGATGGAGCTCCGTATGCCACGGCAAACTTGCTGACACTGACGGCGGCGGTGCACAAATGCTGCGCAGCTAGCGCCATTCGACGGCCAACACCGCGGTTCCTGGTGTATCCGCTGTGCCGTGCGTGTGATCATTGCTTGCACAGCCCTCTCGCAGTGTCCGGAGCAAGTATGGTGGGTCTGACACACCGGTGTCAATGTGTTCTTTTTTCCATTTCCAGGAGTGTATATTAAGATGCCATCGGTGACCATGCAGCTCGTTAGAATGTAATTACACTGAAATGAACACCCTTAGCTGTCTACAGGCGTTTACATACGTGAACGGGGACAGATGAAAATGTGTACCCCGACCGGGACTCAAATCCGGGATCTCCTGTTTACATGGCAGACGCTCTATCCATCTCAACCACCCAGGGCACTGAGGATAGCAAGACTGCAGGGATTTATCTCTGGCACGCCTCCCGCGAAACACACATTCTGTAAGCAGCTAAGGGTGTTCATTTCATTGTAATTTCATTCTAACGGGCTGCATGGTCACCATCTTAGTATACACATAGTTAAGGCTCACCGGCCACTTCTTCTTCTGTGCAAATGCTCAAACGGTGCCCGGACTCTTACGGGAATCGGCAACGCGCCGCGAATAGTGGGTATGATGGGCGGGGCACTTAGAATGTAGTGCGGAACAATACGTTGAGAATGTGGGTTTCGTGGGAGGCGTGCCAGAGATAAATCCCTGCAGTCGTGCTATCCTCAGTGTCCCCGGTGGCTCAGATGGATAAAGCATCTGACATGTAAGCAAGAAAGCCCGGATTCGAATCCTGGTCGGGGCACCCATTTTCAAGGCCACAATGTTTCACAAATAGGTATTCAAACGTGAGGCAGATTTACGCGAGTTGGTCAGCGACACTGTCAAGGTGCAGGACTATAAAGTACTCGCCGCCTATTGACCTTCAGCCGAGTTCACAACGCAGCGTTCCCTGTGAGCTACGCGGCCAGAGGCAATTAATGCTGTCGCCAACTACAGTTATGTAATAAAATCCATTAAAGATAAGGCAAGATACCAGACTGAAAATTACGTTTCACAAAAAGTTATTAAATGGGTCATAGAAAATGGACTCTCCCTGAATTTTTAATGAAAGAAAACCACGCTGTATTCAGTTCTACGACAGATAGTGAAACTTCTTTTTTAAAATGAGTGTGGGAGAACTTAAATTGCAGATTGACTGAGAAGATGAAACTTCTACGTTATTTGATTCTGAAACAGCTGAGTACAACTAAACGTACTGAGCCTACTTTCTCTTTACTTTTTCTTATCGGGTCAACACTGACCCACAATATTCAAGCGCAACACAATCTGACTGCTCAAAAAAGTTACAACTTGACTTCAAATAATTAATTAAAAAGAATGGCCCTGACTAAAAAGAAATCATAACAATAACCATACATTTCATTAAGCACTTACCTCAAAGAAATCTTCATTACACGAACTGCTGCAATACAGCGAGCACCAATACTGCCAGCTAAGTAGAAGGTTCTAACCACTAAAGACACTGACTTCTAATAGAGATGTGGTTAGCAAAGGATAGACATTGTTGTGGAGCAAACAATGTACTTACCTTATTAATGTGGTAACCACTTCAAAAATCATATAATATATAAACGTGTGTGACATCCAGTTCCAAAAAAGATTATACACTCCTGAAAATAGAAAAAAGAACACATTGACACCGGTGTGTCAGACCCACCATACTTGCTCCGGACACTGCGAGAGGGCTGTACAAGCACTGATCACACGCACGGCACAGCGGACACACCAGGAACCGCGGTATTGACCGTCGAATGGCGCTAGCTGCGCAGCATTTGTGCACCGCCGCCGTCAATGTCAACTAGTTTGCCGTGGCATACGGAGCTCCATCGCAGTCTTTAACACTGGTAGCATGCCGCGACAGCGTGGACGTGAACCGTCTGTGCAGTTGACGGACTTTGAGCGAGGGCGTATAGTGGGCATGCGGGAGGCCGGGTGGACGTACCGCCGAATTGCTCAACACGTGGGGCGTGAGGTCTCCACAGTACATCGATGGTGTCGCCAGTGGTCGGCGGAAGGTGCACGTGCCCGTCGACCTGGGACCGGACCGCAGCGAAGCACGGATGCACGCCAAGACCGTAGGATCCTACGAAGTGCCGTAGGGGACCGCACCGCCACTTCCCAGCAAATTAGGGACACTGTTGCTCCTGGGGTATCGGCGAGGACCATTCGCAACCGTCTCCATGAAGCTGGGCTACGGTCCCGCACACTGTTAGGCCGTCTTCCGTTCACGCCCCAACATCGTGCAGCCCGCCTCCATTGGTGTCGCGACACGCGTGAATGGAGGGACAAATGGAGACTTGTCGTCTTCAGCGATGAGAGTCGCTTCTGCCTTGGTGCCAATGATGGTCGTATGCGTGTTTGGCGCCATGCAGGTGAGCGCCACAATCAGGACTGCATACGGCCGAGGCACACAGGGCCAACACCCGGTATCATGGTGTGGGGAGCGATCTCCTACACTGGCCGTACACCTCTGGTGATCGTCGAGGGGACACTGAATAGTGCACGGTACATCCAAACCGTCATCGAACCCATCGTTCTACCATTCCTAGACCGGTAAGGGAACTTGCTGTTCCAACAGGACAATGCACGTCCGCATGTATCCCGTGCCACCCAACGTGCTCTACAAGGTGTAAGTCAACTACCCTGGCCAGCAAGGTCTCCGGATCTGTCCCCCATTGAGCATGTTTGGGACTGGATGTAGCGTCGTCTCACGCGGTCTGCACGTCCAGCACGAACGCTGGTCCAACTGAGGCGCCAGGTGGAAGTGGCATGGCAAGCCGTTCCACAGGACTACATCCAGCATCTCTACGATCGTCTCCATGGGAGAATAGCAGCCTGCATTGCTGCGAAAGGTGGATATACACTGTACTAGTGCCGACATTGTGCGTGCTCTGTTGCCTGTGTCTATGTGCCTGTGGTTCTGTCAGTGTGATCATGTGATGTATCTGACCCCAGGAATGTGTCAATAAAGTTTCCCCTTCCTGGGACAATGAATTCACGGTGTTCTTATTTCAATTTCCAGGAGTGTATATTCAATGACAAATTACATTTCCATGACGCACACGTACAGATAGTCCTCTCGAGCTAACACTTGAAACCTCTAACCTCCATTACCTCTGGCTGTTCTCCCCCACCCCCCCCCCCCTCCCCATCCATCACTGCTGGCTGTTCACCTCCAAGTGCTCAACAGTACTTCCATCACTGCTGGCGACTAACTTCCAACTACCCAAAACTACTGGTGATTAACTTCCAACAACGAGTCCAACCAGCCACGGAGTCTCTTACATAGAAAGCGCAGTCAGAGATCCAATGCAAAGCGCTACACAGCGTTGCCAACACAGAAGCACCCACTTACAATAGTCATACCAACAACTAATGTGTCACAAAGAGCAAGAGTTAGTAAATGGAGTAGAAGTCTCCAAAATTTTTAGTCCACCTACTGATGGGAATTTGAAATAGGAGAAGCATATTACTGAGCTCAAACAATTAAGAGCTACTTTTGCTCTTTGTTTATATGGTGATCTTTGAAACAAAGGAATTTAACACCTGACATAATTTGCATATTTCCATTCAACAATGTCTTATGGAACAGTGTTCTTGAATAGCGTAAATCAGTTGACTGAGCACGAAATTAGTTGACTGGACAAAAGTGAACAGTAGGAATAATAAATGGCATGCGCCTAAGGACGTTAGGTAGGTACCTCTTCAGCTAGTCACGTACTTGAGGTGTTGCGTGATTGTAGATAGATTTCCTACTCAAATTAGTAATAAATAATCCACCATAATGCCAGAACAACAATGATGTTCGTAACCGCAACACTAGAGAGAAAAATCTTTCTTACCACTTATTTAAGCTGTCAGTAGCTCAGGAAGGAGTTCAACACGCAGCAACAAAAATTTGTGATCATTTGTCCAATAACATAAAATGTCTGACACTTGCAAATCAAATTTTGAATGTAACTTAGAATCATTTCATCTGTGCAACTCCTTTTGTTCTATGAACGAATTGCTATTTAGAAACAAGTAGCCAGTAAAAAAAGGAATGAAAGAAATAACCTAGTTTTTAAATGTAGTTGCACAAGTAGAACAAAAAATTCTTTTCTTTTTTCATTAATTTTAACACTAATCATGTACACATATTGTGTAAACTGACTCGTTCCTCATCAATTCGATAAAATATTCGATAGAAGTGATCTGTGGAACTTGTAACTGACTAACTAGACACTATATTTACCCATTTGAACGGAGACCGACTGCGCAGTGTCCTAGAGAATATGGATGCGTTTTTGACATGTGTAAGGACTGGTTTTCGGTTGGTTTTACACGTGAATCCTGCATCCACGGTATCAGCAGCTGCCTTATGTCTCAAACATTCCTGTTATGCAGTTACTGAAGGCTGACACAGCGCTATCGGCTGTTATAAGACTCTCCTTCCACCAGAATATTCGCCTTTGACTCCTGTGTTTGCGTTACATTAAAGATAAATAATGTTCTATTTAGAGAAAGTGGATCTATGAACGTTTTTTTCTTAAATAATTTACAAGTACGCAAACAAAACGCATACTACATCGAGAGGTGCAGCATGTTAGCAGATTTACCACTGTGGTGAATTAACGTAATCTGATAAGCACTTTACCATTTTTATTGTGAATCCGTTAGGATGGTACGATAACAAACGTGCGGTTTGTGGCACACCACGATTTCGTAACCTGTACACTGTGGATCTGAAGCCGACAGCTTAGTCCTGTCGAAACGTGTAATCCAGAGTACCTACACGCGATCAATCCAGTAAGAAGTTCATACCTGAAGCTTTCTTTAGATTTAATTCATTGATCGCTCTCCAGCCGACAATGTAAGGTATTTACAATTTTGACCTCAGTCTCCCACGAGACTGATATCGCTTGGTGGCGTTGAGGGTACGTAACAGGGTAAAGAGAGTATGTAAGTGAAGCAGAGACGAATCGGTGATCATTCCAGAGACCATGAGGGCCGCAAATGGTAAAATCCACTGACGTAAGTGACTTGGATTAGGTGGACATGGTTAAGGCCCGACGCTTGGGAATAAGCGTCTCGGAAATGGCGAATCTGATTCACTATTAGCGTTGGTACTGTCTCCAGGATATAAGGGAACTGGTTGAAGGACGTTGAAACCACGAATAGGCGGCTAGGTGTTGGGTGGTCTCATCACAGAACTAGAACATCGGAAGCTTGCCCGATCTGAAAATTAGAAGTCTGTGATCCGTGGCATCGCTGACGACACAATAGGATGCTAGTTAAGGCACAAGTGTGTCGGAGCACACCTTTTAGGGCACATTGTCCTACAAATGGCCGTATGAAATCGGTAATTACGAATGCAGCATGTACAGTATCACAGAGACTGGGCCGTGGGTCAATGGAAATCTGTCGCCTAGTCTGATTAATCAAGTTTCTCTTTACACATATCGATGGCTCTGCCCGGACGCGGCGACATCCAAGCGAACGGCTGTTCGAAGCACGCTCGACGCTACGGACGCAGGATCATTTGCTCTTACCACGTAGAATACTTGCTGTATCGTGTTTGAAGGGCGAACCTAGGAGCTGTTATGTAGTAATTTTGCTGAGCAGTGTATGTGATTCACTTTTAACTGCTTGCTGATCAGACAACAACTTCTAAAATGACGTACCATGGGTGTTGAAATGTTTTGCCGAAAATTTCATAAAATTATTTTCGTTAATCACAACAGAAATTTATAAGTTACAGAAATATGTTATCATGATTCCCCTCTACAATCTTACTTAAAAAGATTATAGTAAAGCACAGCCCGCAATTTTCTTGCCATTCATCAAAGATGTTACTGTCCTCATAGGGAAAGTCTATAAGAAACCGTGTAGTATCTGGTTTCCGGCAGTGAAGAAGATGTATATCGTCTTCCACAACGGATCAATAGCATTAGCGGACCACTGCAATCGACAATAGCCAACTGAGTGCGTGTTTGTATGTGATACAAGTTGACATGGTGTGTCGAGGAAGTTACGTACCTAAGTGGCCTTTGTATCTGACATTCATTAAATAATTAATAATCCAATGACTACTAAATAAGACAGTAATCACAATTACTTCGGTTTATTCCGTTAAAGTTCTTCGTAACACATTTGACAAACAATAGCAATATTAATATAACAGACCTTGACATATCTGCAAAAGACATCAAGGGCAAAGACTCTAATAATCGCGCAAGTGAATTATTGCGGTCGTGGAGTGGCACTGTCACTGTTGTCATATTAAATGGAATAACAGATAGTACTGCAGTTGCGTTGTACCGGTGGTGAGAGCTGAAAGTAAGCTATTCAATGAATCTAAATATCTGCTCTCAAAGTGAAGATCGAAGTAATCGAAATGGTGTACAATTACGTTAATATTCCTACTCATCGTCTCACAGTTGCAGCTCGATCTTACTATACTTTGTCTGCTGTTGTTGTTCACCGAAAATCTACTACTCTCCTTCTCTTTCGTGAGCGTGTCTAACGTCTCCTGGTTACTGCCGTTTAAGGTTTCCTGCACACTCTTAAATGGCACTAAATCTCTTGTTTCGGTATGTTCTCTTATATTTATTGGTACCTTTGACAGATGCTGTTTCCTTTTGGTAACTGCTCCAGGGCGGTGTTCAGCACTTCCTCTCGTTCTACAACATTCACCAAGGTATCCTTTTTCGAGTTTACTTCCTCCCCATCCCATAAATAAACTTCTTCAATATCTTTACTGCTGGTATCAGTGTTCTTCACATAGGTATAAATATTTTTTTTGTATTAGTATCAAAGCATTTCTTTAATACATGATTTTAGTGCCTTGCGTTAACGTATCCACTCTTTAATTTACTTCTTGCGTCTAGTTTTCTATTTTCTTGTTTAACATTTCTTCCAGCTATTCTTATTTCTTTAAGTGGTTACTTCCTGGTTAATCACTCTTAGCTGCTCAACTAGTTTTTTTATCTTGATTTTTAAATTTTTGCTTGTTTTCTCAGTTTCTGCATCCCTAGTTTTTTTTGTTTTATTTAATCGTTCCCCTAGATCGCTAAATTCTACCTCACTATTCTTGCAAATGTTTCATTCTTTTATTCGCTTTATTTGTAGAGTTCCGGAATATTCTTAAGTTGTTCGTCGTTCTTTTCTTAATTTTCCTTAAAAAATTATCGTTTTTCTTCATCTGTTGATCATTCTTCTTAAATTGTGCAGTCAGAGAGCACTGCCGGTCGAATGCTGCAGGTAGTTTCGCTGTGTGCTCGCGATGTGTTTCACTCTGTGCTCCACCTTCGCAGCCTTTAATTTCGCCCTCATACTAAAATTCTTTCACCTCCTAATATACAACATACATGAGCGCAAAATAAGCAAAAAGCCCTCCAAAAGTTCAACAATGGTTCTTGAGCTGCACAGCCAACCTCACCGAAAAGAATATATAAATGAATAAGCGCCAGCATTTCGAACGAAATTTTAGGTTACTTGAATTATTTGTTTCTAGAAAGCAGCACACATTCTTCTGTAAATTCTAAGTTTCACAAATGTAACTACAGCAGATTACAGATCAATGAATCGTAGGCAGCTGCGGCCAAAATGGAAGTTAATGTGATGGATGGGGGAAGTTATATATGAAATGGGCCCAGAAACAAGAATCAGAATTACATCAGTTTATACCATAAAAATTATTTATAAAATAATTGACAAACAAAGGCGATATTAGTATAGTAACACCTTGGCACATATCGAAAAGTGGTCAAGGTGAAAGATGCTAATAACTGAACAAGTGAAATAATTACTAACGTGAAGTTGCACTGGGGTTGTTGTGATGTTAATTGAAAGGACAGATAATACTACAGAAGCGAACGTGTTTCACGGCAGCTCAGAGTCGCGAGCAGACAGTGCAGTGTCTTCTACTGTAAGTGGAACTTTCAGTAAAAGAAACACGATAAAATGACCTTAATAGTCTTGCGTATCATTTCATGGTTGCAGCTCGGTCTCACCTTAGTAAACCTTAGGCGGAGGCTGAAACGGCTGCAGAATCAATCATTGGTGGCATCAATGACCTTTGCCAACAGGAAAGTGCAGTCAAACCAAAATTTAGCTACGTCTCTTGACACATCAGCACAGTGACAGCAGGCCATCGGAGGCTCTCTGTGGAGAAGTCTGGAGGTGAAGCCTCCTGAATATCAAGAAAACTGAAGATACAGACTGATAAGCATGTTACTTCTGATCGAAAGTTTACTAAAAGGAAACAGCACGTTGCTGCATGTCGTGTCTCTTACTGTATTCAAACTGACTGGCTGAGCGCCAACCAGTAAAAATGCTCCCTAGAGCATGGTAGTCCCCTTCCCTCCTTTACCCTCTAGTGAATTAAGCAGTAACGTGCATTCTACCATATAACACAGAAAGCGTCATATCACTCTCTCTGTAGCTCTCTCTTTGATCAATGAGGTGAGTCTTTATCGACTCAGTAAAGTTTACACTTCTAAACTTTATTTATGTTAACCGATCCCAGTAGATCTTATCTTACATAATTTGTTCGTTGGTTTGGGTGAGGGGATCAAACAGCGAGGCCATCGGCTCCATCGGGTTAGGGAAGGATGCGGAAGGAAATCGGCTGTGCCCTTCCAAAGAAAGGATTCCAGAATTTGCCTAAAGCGAATTAGGGAAATCTAGGAAAACCTAAATGAGGATAGTAGGACGCGGGTTTGACCCGTCATACTCCCGAATGCGAGTCCAAAGTGCTAACCATCGCACTACTCAAACTGGTGGCACTAATGTTTATTTGGTGCAACTGTTTCAGAGTCATGATCGGCTTCATCTTAATGCGGCTTTTAGGCGAGCTAACATGGCACTGGGGAGGGCGCTGACGGCAGAGGCCATGGGTCACATCTCAGTGCTGCCAGTT
Source organism: Schistocerca gregaria (assembly GCF_023897955.1). Classification (NCBI taxonomy): domain Eukaryota; kingdom Metazoa; phylum Arthropoda; class Insecta; order Orthoptera; family Acrididae; genus Schistocerca; species Schistocerca gregaria. The sequence goes on along the minus strand of NC_064921.1, from coordinate 925,620,898 downwards.
GGGTCTATCAGTAGATCGGGATCTATTAGGCACTTTCTGCATCTCAATAGATATGGGAAGGGGAGGCTGGCTAAGCTTATAGGTGACAGTGTAGAGGGTGGTGGTGGTGGTGGGATTACTCATGGAAAAATTCCTGCAGTAGTTGATATTAGAGCTGCATCTTTTTTAGACTGAAGTCTGCTGACAGGTATACCTGCTTAAAGGAAAACCCTCTAACTACGGGCTCACCTTCAGAGGATGTAATGCTTCCACGTAGAAAAGGAATTAGTATATTTCATCAAAATATAAGAGGTATAGAGATAACGTTAGTGAACTACTTATAGATATTGACTCAGAAGTTATGAATAATTTGACAATTCAGAGGATTCCTTTACCAGGATACATATTAGCAGGCCATTTTTCAGTGAGTTCCTTGCGGGGTGGGGGAGTGGCTATGTGCGTAAAAATCAGTATTCAATTTGCGTCAATAGACGTGTCTCGGCACTGCATTGAACAGATATTTGAATGTTGTTCAGGGGCTGTTGAGTTTACTGAAATTAAACTTCTAATTGTTATTGTTTATAGGTCCCCTAACCCGACTTCAGAGCATTTCTGCTCAAGCCAGAGATGATTCTTGATTCGCTTTGTAGAAAGTACCAGAAATTAGTTGCATAAGTTGACTTCAATATAAATTTTGTATGTGATGCTGCAAGAAAAAGAATGTTGGTAGATCCCATAAATTCATATGAAGTGATGCAAACTGTGTTTTTTCCTCCTACGGTGCAGGGAAACAGTAGCACAGCCATAGACAATATTTTTATTCATTCTTCATTACTATATGGGCATTCTGTTAGTAAAAGGGTGAATGGCATTTCAGACCATGATGCACAAATTTTAACACTAAAAGGCTTTAGTAATCAAACAAACGTCACATTTAATTACAAACTATGTAGGAAACTTAACAGCAATAGAGAGTTTTTTAACCTTGTCATGGAACAAGAGGGGAAGAATGTTTATAATGCTGATAAAATAGATGATAAATATAATGCTTAACCTCTTGTCGACCCCTGTTCACAAGTCTGGATATTTCGACATTGCCCTCTCAATATATTCCTTACTGTCATATCTTATTAACAAAATTAGCATATTTCCAAGAATAAGCAGCTATCACTCAGTTAATACTCGGCAGAAATCAAACCTGCATTTGGATCGGACTTCATTAAGTACTGTGCAGATATGTGTGCAATATACTGCTACATCCATTTTTAATAAGCTACCACTCGAATTGAAAAATCTTAGTAGTAATTCACGCGCTTACAAATCGAAACTGAAGAGTTTCCTCATGCGTCACTCCTTCTATTCCGTCGAGGAACTCCTTGAAAAATGAAGCTGATTCTTGTTGTACTATTGATTGCATTTACTTACTTATGGAATGACTTTTTTCAAGTTCTTAAACATTTATTTTTATCTGTTCTTACTTTTATGTTGTAATTTTGTGTACTGAAACGTTACATGTCCTTGGAGATTTGCTCCTCAATTTGGTCCTACGGAACTTGACGTGTAAATATAAAAAAACAGGCTCGCTAGGTTTATCTTGCAGAAGCCTTTGGTTTTTGTAATGTTATATGCCCAGTGGTATCTCACGCATTCAGAAGCTCAAAACTGTAGGTTACCATTCCATTTTTGAGATGTTTATATGTGACATCCGGTGGCGCAAGGAAAAATATTCATCTTTCTGCTTTTGTACACTTGTGCCCTCTGCTAAAAAGGATTCCAAGTGCTTCCTCTACAGGTTGTAAACTAGTTGTAGCTGGGGGGGGGGGGGGGGGGGGCTTGCGACACAGAAGATTGAGATTGTCTGTAATGCCCTGGGCCATCCAGTGTGACTGTCAAAATCCTGTCCGGTGGCCTGGGAGAAACTGAACTGCGCTTTGCTACTGTACTTTCCCAACTGTGGTTTCAACGTCATCTCATTTACATAAGGCACCAAAACTCGGATAAAATGGTAAATAAACAGTCACGTTCATTATTAAGCTACCAATAATCGTTAGTACCTTATGTATCATAGTTGTCAAATCTGATTAAATATTTCGATAAAATGGGTCATTCATTATGATTTTACATATATTACGTGTTTTTTTCTCTAAAATGGTCTCATAACAGTGACGCCACGTCCCTGGGTCGGAATACTTGGAATCGAGCTTTTATTTCTGTCGGTATTAAGTGCGGTTGTGCACTGTACGTTCATAGAAGGTAAAACGAACTTTGAAGAGGTTCGTCCCAGATGGATTCATTTGACTTTAGCACAGTGGGCCAGAATATAGTAAGTGTAAGCCGCTGTCTGTTTAGCCAATTGTCCGGCCGTAAGGACTCTCCTTCCAGTCGCGGACTATGGATGAATTTAAAGTGACACATCTTCACACTGAACACAGTACTCTATACATTAAGGATGTTAGGCATAAAGATCTTCAGCTTCTGATCTATTTTGAAGAAAAAATAATTCCACTTTTATTTCCTGACACAATCAGTCTGTATATAACTTTTCTCGGTTCACTTGTAACATTAATTCCATATGAAAATCCAACCTTGCAACAATATCTATCATTGGAACTTCCAGGCAGATAAATACTGTTTGCCAGACCGAGACTTCAACTCGGCCTATTTGCTCTTTGTGGGTAAGTGCTCTGGCGATTGAACCACCCAAGCATGACTCGCGACTCATCTTCACAGCTTTACTTCAGGACCTCGACTCCTACCTTCCATCATTGTCTTCGTCGGGAGATAAATGGATTGTCGAAGAAGAAATTGAGTCATACAGATGTAACTGATTATGCTTTTTGTTTGTTGATCGACATTATTGCACATTACAGCTAGCGGCACTATCCAGTGCGATTAGAAATCATATTGGTGCTGACGATGAGACGTCACTCACAGAAGCTTTGTCCTTCACAACGTACAATACGTAACATACTACTATGAAATATCATGGTGCAAAGTGCCCAGTTCAATACACTGGTCAGTACTTGTCTCCTAAAGATGTGGCCACTAAAAGGCTTCTTTACATAATTGTGATACCGTTACATTTTCACCAGTCATCTGCTTTCCTGACGAGTACAGACCTAATATTGTCCAGATTTTGGATTCAGATAGCGATAAGTGCACTGAGAACGTACTAAAAATTCTACTGAAAGATTTCTTGGTTAAATCTGACAACAAGTTTACAAGTACCTTTTATGTTATTCGCCCTCCAAGTTCAAGCACATAACCAAATAAATGAATTTTTATACCCGAAGATAATAAGAATTAATTATAAAATAGAACCAGCTCCACACAAATTCTGTTAAAAGATATCATCTCTAACAGTGCATTACACAAATAGAGAACGAGAAAAGTCGGTTCAGGACACGCATTCGCTTTAGCGTGGAGTTAATTAGCCGCCCCGATTAGGTGAGCAGCGACTAACGTGCAGCTCTTAGCGTCGGGTGTTTCTGAGAGCTTCAAATCGATAAACAGAGCCGGAGGTTCCATTAACGTTCCTACCGAGGGACCTTCGAGAGGAATTCCTTGCGCCACCTGGCAGCTAAATAACATGGTTGCGGTAAGTTTTTCCCTGCGAAGGAGCCACTTTCAATAAAAGTCAATACAAGTTTCTTCAGCAGCTACCGGGTAATTTCAAAAACTTGTTCACTGCACCTACCAACGCTGATTTTCTGTTTCTTTTTCAACTGGTGGACCTGTTATAATTTCCCTGGTTGTAAGAGAAGCTGTGTTTTTATAAAAGTTCGTACGAATCGTAAAGACCGTCATGAATATTTCATTTCATATTGTCAGTACGAGTTATTATTAGAAGCTGTCGCTTGATATTACATGTGCTCTGTTATTGTTGTGTTGTTTTTCCACGCTGTAAATTAAAATTTTTTCCAAACTGAAGTGTCACTCACTCCTCAGTTAGTTATGTATAGCTACAGAATTTAAAAAGTACGTTGGTTAAAAATAGTCATCCAACTAATGTGGTTTTTAAGCACTGTTTGTTCCCGCATGCAGTATTGCTTTACCTTGCACAGGAAAAGTTCACGCGAGTAACTTAACATAGAAGGTTTTCAGAAGAAGAAACTGGAGACGAAAACATTATGCATTCCCTTATTCAGATCGAGGTAGCAAGGGATACAAATGACAGGAGCACTGGTGATTACATAGTTGTGAAAACACACTTGAACTTTTCGCAACAAATACTCCTGAGCTAATAACAAGCATCAAAACGGATACATGGATTAGTGAACACAGGATTGTCGTAGTGAGACTAATTATTATAACCCCCAAATCCTTCAAAAGTAAACGAAAAATATTCCTATTCAAAAAATCTGATTGAAATTCGCTTGACGTCCTCGTGAGAGACAATCTCCACTGTTTACCAGATGTGGCTTGAATTCAAAGAAATAGTATTGGCAGCAGTTGAGAGATTTATACCAAATAAATTATCAAACGATTGTGTTGATCCTCCTTGCTACACTAAACGTGCCTGAATACTGTTGAAGAAACAACGAAAAAAACATGCTAAATTTAAACGGACACCAAATATCCAAGATTGGCTATGTCTTGCTGAAACAAGAAATTTTGCGCGGTCTTCAATGCGAGGTGCTTGTAATAGTTTCCACAACAAAATTTTGTCTCGGAACCTGTCAGAAATTCCAAAGTGATTCTGGTCGGCAAGACACGATCAACATCTTCTCTGTGCGATAGCAATGGAAATACTATCGAGACTACTGCCAAAGCAAAGTAACTAAACGCAGCCCGGTTCGTACGGCTACCTCCGCCGGAGGTCCTCCCTCGGCCATGGGTGTACGTGTTGCCTTTAGTGTAAGTTAGTTTAAGTTAGATTAAGTAATGTATGAGGACCAAGGACATTATTAGTTTGGTCCCATAAGAACATACCACAAATCTCCATTGAAACGCAGCCTTTCAAAATTTCTTCACCAAAGAAGATGAAGTAAATATTCCAGAATTAGAATCAAGAACAGCTGCCAACGTGAGTAATGTTGAAGTTGATACCCTCGGAGTAGTGAAGCAAATTAAATCAATCAAAAAAAAAAAAAGAAGTCAACAGAAAAATGGTTCTGAGCACTATGGGACTTAACATCTGAGGTCATCAGTCCCTAGAACTAAGAGCTACTTAAACCTAACTAGCCTAGGGACATCACACACATCCATGCCCGAGACAGGATTCGAACCTTCGACGGTAACTGTCACGCGGTTCCAGACTGAAGCGCCTAGAACCGCTCGGCCACACCGGCCGGCAGAAGTCAACAGTTAGGTTCCTTTCAGAGTACGCTGATACAATAGCTCCATACTTAACAATCTTATACAACCGTTCGTTCGATGAAAGATCATTAACCAAAGACTCGAAAATGTCACAGGTCACATTAAAATTCAAGAAAGGTAGTAGGAGTAATCCACTAAATCACAGACGCACATAATTAACGCCGATATGCAGCATGATTTCGTAACATATATTGTGTTCGAATATTATGAATTACCTCAAAGAGAACTGTCTATTGACACACACTCAACACGGTATTAAAAAACATCGTACTTGTGAAACACAACTAGCTTTCTACGTGAAGTGTTGAGTGCTATTGACAAGGATTTCAAATAGATTCCGTATTTATTGATTTCCAGATGGCTTTTGACACTGTACCACACAAACAGCTTGTAGTGAAATTGCGTGCTTATAGAATATCATCCGAGTTATGTGACTGGATTTATGATTTCCTGTTAGAGAGGTTACAGTTCGACGTAACTGATGGAAAGTCATCTACTAAAACAAGTGACAAGTGATTTCTGGCGTTCCCCAAGGTAGTGCTATAGGCTCTTTGCTGCTCCTTATTTATATAAACGATTTAGGAGGCAATCAGAGGAACCGTTTTAGGTTGTTTGCAGATGAAGCTTCCGTTTATCGACTAGTAAAGTCATCAGACGATAAAAAAGTTTCCAAAAGGATTTAGAAAATATATCTGGTTGGTGCAAAAATTGGCAGTTGACCGTAAATAAAGAAAAGTATGAGGTCATCCAAACGTGTGTTAAAAGGAACCCGTTAAACTCCGGATACACGATAAATCAGTCAAATCAACAGGCCATAAATTCAGCTAAACACCTAGGAATTACAATTACGAACAACTTAAATAAGAAAGAACATATAGAAAGTGTTGTAGGGAAGGCTAACCAAAGACTGCGTTTTATTGTTAGGACACTTAGAAAATGTAACAGATCTACTAAGGAGACTGCCTACCTTATGCTTTCCCGTCCTCTTTTAGACTGCAGCTGCACTTTGTGAGAACCTTACCAGGTAGCATTATTGGAGTTCATTGAGAAAGTTCAAACAAGGGCAGCAAGTTATGTATTCTCGCGAAATAGGGGAGAGAGAATCATTGAAATGATACAGGATGTGCACCGCTCATCATTAAAACAAAGGCGTTTTTCGTTTCTTCACGAAATTTCAATTAACAACTTTCTTCTCCGAATGCCAAAATATTTTGTTGACGTCGACCTACATCGGTAGAAACGATCACCATAGTAAAATAAGGGTAATCAGAGATCACACGGAAAGACGTAGGTTTTCGTTTTTCCCGCGCGGCACGAGATTAGAATAATAGATAATGATTGTGACGCTAGCTCAATGAACCCTCTGACACGCACTTAAATGTGATTTGGAGAGTGTCCAGGAAGATGTAGATGTAGATTGACACTGTTGGGTGACACCTCGGACAGCGTTGGAAAACGGTGGTGGGGGGGGGGGGGGGGATAAAAAATGGTTCAAAGGACTCTGAGCACTATGGGACTTAACATTTGAGGTCATCAGTCCCCTAGACTTAAAACTACTTAAGGGGCAGTCTTGCACTGCTATTTTTATAAATCCATATCTTTCTCATTTTTTGTTCAATCTCATTGAAAATTTGCACACGTATGTATAGAGATCTAATACGATTCCAAAAATAAATTCAGATTTTTAATAACAATCTAATGCAGTGGGATAATTTTGAATTTTTTACTACATTATTATTTTAAGTACACTTTTTCATAATTTCTAGGAAAATTTGGCAAGTTCTTTTAATGGTAAAATAATCTACACTAATAGGTGTACAATTGAGTTCAGTATCTTTTTGGTAAATTAATGCTATTATTTTCTGTGACATTCTGGATTCGAACATTTTTTACAAGCACACTTTTCAATATATTATCAACCACAAAACTATGTATAATAGCTCGATCAAAATTTTGTTCCACTTCGCTTCAAAGTAAAATAATAGGTGTGCCAAATTTCATTGCATTCCTTCAAGTAGTTTCTGATATATGCGTTCTGGAAAGCAGTAAACCTTATGTTGCAGAAAAATCATTTTAAAGTTTGGATGAAACGTACAAAAAATAATAATCTATCATACCTTAGCTAAAACTGTCCATATCCATATTCCGTTTCTTCCTCATCATCCTCTACAGCTCTTTTAGCTTCTCTGCTCTTTTGCCTAGTAATTTTTTGTATGTTCTGGACTGAGGTCTCCGCCTTCGCGGTTCTTGGCTTATCGATGATCTGGCGTATCTGCTCAGTCTGAAGCCCAACTTGCTGAGGATGTAAAGTCTTGCCACATTCCCTCATTAAGCACTGCTGCAGCTTCTAAAGCAGAAATATTCACCACCAAATTGGAAACAAACACAGTATTTGGACTTCTTTTCCAAATAGAAGCATTGAAACTTTCATTTGGGTTCTGTGTTTTCCCATGCAGATATTTTTCTAGCAGTTCTGGTGAAGCCAGTGCTCTAAACGTTGGTTTAATGGCCATTGAAACCTCATATGGAAGGCTATTTTTATGGGTATATGCTTCCCCACTTTCCTCACTTTTCAAAAATTTACACCAGTCATTAGAACAGAGGCCATGTTGAGGTGTAGTGTCTGTCGACAAGTAATGAAACCAAATCGCCCATACTGCTTTCCTCATACTGTCCAAGCTTATGATGTTACTTCTAACTGCAGCACCATAATAGACTTGTAGGCTGTCAGTTCTCTTCTTTGTTAGTCTGTTCTTACCTCCCAGTGGCTTCCCATCCTCTAGTAGCTTGCCTTTATTGTCTGCAACAAGTCTTCGGAGTTGTCCACTAATCCTCTTCAGAATATGGCCTAAACACTCCAGTTTCTCAATAGTGCAATCTTTTGCATAGGTCTGACTTTCAACTACATTCTTGAAAGCACTAGAGTCTCCATCTCTTACATACTGTACGTATCTTACTCCTTACTTTTGCAAAGATCTATCGAAAATGAATTTCACACCTGCAGCTTCCATCCACCCACTGGAGCCTCCATAATTTCTGCTAAAAACAGCTTTATGGGCTTCTTGCCATTCTGTTTCTTTACCAGCATCAATATATTTCTTGTGAAAGGAACATGCAGAACAATATTTAGACATCACCTCTAAGTCTAATACTTTTCCATTGTCGACTCTAATGATTGTTGGAACTCCATGCAGTGAAGGATCTTAACCTAGGAACTGCCACAGGAAACTGTTATATTGTTGCTATTAGTTGCTTCACAATTTTCTTGAATTGACCCCAGGACTGCCATTTGCATACTCTTTTCACTTACTTCTGCAACTATATTGAGGAGAGCAGTTTTCACTGCAGCAAATTCTAGGGGAAGACCAGGTATGTTCATAATACCACATAAAAGGTTTCCAGCATATCTTCCAATCCCTATACATCTTAGTTCATAAGAAAATCTCATATTGGCTTCATAGATTCTATTACTGACCTTTGATGTCTTCAATGGTCTGTCAGCATCACAGTTTTGACACAAAATGTGCACTGTGCAAACTAAACCTTCTCTCATTCCATCATCAACCAAATCCACATTTCCTCCACAAACAGAGCACTTGCAGGCTTTTCTAAGTGCTTCTGCCACCATTTCCAGTTTCACAATTCTGAAACCTGTATTTCTGTCATGATTTGTTTCTTCTGACACAATCCCTGTCCCGAGTTTTATTTTAGATGCAGTTGGAGACAAGACAATTTTTGCATCTGCAGGCCTGACCCTAACTTCAATGTTAGTTTTTCGCTTTATATTAGAAACATGAGACTTACTATATTTTTTAAAAATATTTTACCAGGCCTAGGCATTGTAAAAAGGGATCAACAGATTCAACCTTGCACAAAGAATGGCACAATAAATCAAGCTTCACTCGAATTCCACTAAACAGCACCAGCTTGTTTACAACACTCCACAGCCTTCTATACCACACTGATTGACCCAGAAAATGGCTCAACAGCCTTCTTTACAGCGCTGCTATTAGGTGTACAAAAAATCACAGCCTTCTGAGGCTATATTTTCTAGGTTCACAGGCCAAATTCTGGAATAAAATTTTTCCTCCATTTCGTACACTGAAAAGCGGGCTCGTCGCATTGCACTGCTTAGGGTTTTAATTTGTTTATGCCATTTGTGGTTCGAATTTCAAGGAGAAATTTGGGATAATAATCTCAGTTATATTTACTATCTAATAAGCAAATAAAAATAATATGTAAATTTTTCATTATTTCCGCCACCGTCTAACCTAAGGACATCACACTCATCCATGCCTGAAGCACGATTCTAGCCTGCGATCGAAGCAATAGCGTGGTTCCGGACTGAGGCGCCTAGAACCGCTCGGTCACATAGACCGGAAGGGGGGGGGGGGGGTCGTGATAATGCTGCTAATCAAAAAGAAGTTCAGTTTTCACCAAACGTTGGTTACTTATAGAGACTTACACTTACAGATTTTGAATGTACGAGTTATAAGATATCTCACCAAATATTTTTAAGTGAGAAAGAAAATAGTATATTGGACCAACCTGCATTTTTCTAAAGGCTTATGCAGTGACCAATTTTCTGTTGCTGAGCGTGTTCTGTGGCCAGTGTCATTGCATCGGGTTCACATGTTTGTTTTTCTGGTTTGCGGGCACATTTTCCTGTCGTATTCACGCCATAGTACCTGTAAGAATGGAAAGTGGCTGCAGCAGACCGTTACTGACATTCTTGAATTATGCCAAATATAACAGGACGGAGGCGGTTCAAAGTGATATACCTTAAATCATTCAAAATTGTCACGAAGGGATAATAAGGTGGATGACAGCTTTGTGTATAAAATTACGTAGAAGTTAGTTTTTTCTGTTGCGTTATTCGCGTTTATGGAATTAAATAACTATCATTGCGTTGAATAGCTTCACCACTTTTCCCGACAAGGCGTGTGGCCACTTTACCGGAAGGCTTGTGAGATGTCCATGACTAAAGAATTTATTGCTAGGGCACTCGAGCAGATGTAATTTCGATGGATTGCTCTCGCGCTGCCTGCGATATGTAAGCTATAAGAGAATCTGAGACCAAAGAGCAGTGCTGACTGCAGTAGGAGTATGTTGTTACTAGCGATCAGTCTGGTGTATCGTGTTGGCTAGGCCGGTCGTGGGTGCGATGGCGGTGCCTGAGCGGTATAATATAAGGTAAAAGCAGCCTAGCTCATATGTACTATTGTTATATCAAGCCCCATGTAAATGTTTTTAAAAAAAATCTCTTAATAATAATCTTTCTCATAAAAAGTAACTATAGACAATCATTCATTTCAATTTAAAGAATTTACTAATTTCCACAATCCATGGTCATCCCGATTATTGCAAAGAAAAATCAGTTGTTCTTTCTATACAAGGCAAATGTATCGGCCAGCATTGCACTGAGCTGCGCCAGAAAAATTTCTTATAGGAGCAGATGTATAAGCGTTATCCGGCGACGTAATTGAGGTAAGATTTTTCAATTTATTCAGAATGAATTTTCAGGGCCATGATGCAGCACTGCTGACGTCCAAAATTTACCAGTTTAAATTCACAGTCAATTATTGAAAGGTTATAAGTGAGCGACAATTTTATTGAGAAGTTAGTCACATTGTATTATTGGTAGGTTACGAAATTTTACTATTGGGAGGTTTTGGAGTGTATCTGTTGGAAGGTTACGCAGAATGTGAATTATATACTTATATTCTTTTTACTGCTGGGAGGTTACGGAATTTATTTTGTGGGGAGGTTAAACTAAATGTGAATATTATTCCTATTATTTTATTTTGTGGGGAGGTTACACTTGTCGAGAACCGGCCAGGATCGTATTCTATTTGTGAATTTCTGAGAAGTAGTCAGTTATATATCTGCTCTCATTTACATAATATTAACTGTAGTTTGTATCTGGCGTAACGCATTTACTAATTTCTCACTCCTTCATTCACAGATCATCGCCAATTTATTGCTCTTTGTTGTAATTGTATTTGTTCCAATTTTGCTTTGTCTTTGTTTGATTTTGTACTTAACTTTGATTTGTGAAAATGCCGCGAAAAACTGCCAACAGTACATCGCGATGTGCAATGAATGAAAAAGGCGACTTCAATAATTTGACCTATAATAATAGCGGCACTTAGTGTAATAGTGATAATTCCCTAATTACAGATAATCAGTGCGTGCCGATCACTAGTAATGATATTGATCTTAATGATGAGCAAACAAATTCAATTATATCCACCGTAAATGTAACAATTGATGACGCGGCACGTTCCGTTACAATGAACGCTTTCCAGTTTGACACGCCTGATTTGCAAAATATACGTAGCGAACAGATAATTCTTTCTAACAAAGGTGAACACAAAACACGTCAAGTTTATTTGATTCCGATGTAGTGACCAACAGTGCACATCCGATTGGAAAACCTTTTTGTGAATCAGACAATGACCAAATGGTTACCAGTACACAAAACGTGACACATGAACATACAATATCACACAGCACAGAGTGCTTGGCATGGATCGAGTTATGGCATTATTGCTACAACTTAATGAAAATCTCAAACAACAAATTAATGAAAACCTCAAACAACAACTTAATGAAAATCTCAAACAGTCGAATGAAAAACAAGACAACAATTACAAACTACTTAATGAAAATCTCAAACAGATTAATGAAAAACTTGACACCTCTATTGAACAGCTTGAAACGCCCCCTTAGAAAAATTATACACGACTGTGCTTAAACTGACACACAACAATTTTTAGCGCAACGCAATCTGACTTTCAAAAATCCCTACAAAAGAATGGCCCTAACATTTACCTATACCTTTCACAAATCACTTACCTCACCAATAGTCTTCGTTACTCGAACTACTGCAATACAGCGAGCACCACTACCGCCAGCTAAATAAAAGATTCAACCTACTGAAGGCGCTAACTACTGATAGGCATAGTTAGCAAATGAAAGATTTTAATAGAGAACAAACAATGTATTTACCTTAATATATATATATATATATATATATATATATATATATATATATATATATATATATATATAACTCCACCATCTCTCTCCCCACGTCCACCACTGCTGGCGTTGCTGGCGTCTCACCTCCAACTCCGCAACGCTACGCTCTGTTAACATCCAGCTGCCGCTGCCCAACACTCCAATGGCAGACAACAATGCAAACCAGCCACAGACTGCACACGGCTGAGCCAGTGATTTTCATACAGAGCGCTACGTGGCGGCGGCGTTACCAATAAAATAACCTAAACATCCTACTTACAAGCTTACTGAGCAGATTACAGCCGTTGCCGAGCAATGTAACGAAGCTAAACAACAGTTACGTGAGGAAATTAAGGCTAGTGATAGGAATAGTAGTGAAGAAATTAGATCCGTTGCACAAGAAATATGTAATACACATGCAGCCACAACAAAATAACTTAGAGATGAAATTAGTGCAGTTGCTAAACAATGTTCAGAAAACGCAACACAGTTACGCGACGAGTTTAAATTAATGTCAGCAGAACTATCACGCACAATGGATGCGAAAGTAGACAAGAAATTCGAACAACAGAACAGCTAATCACCACCCACAAAACAGTGAAACGCGTTACCGTAAATTCAAACAGGAAAAGAAGAAAAGTAAAGAAACAAGTCATGGAAACAATGACTGCACAGAGACAGGAAGATAAGCGTAAATTGTTTACGAAGGCGAAAACATACGTAGACAACAATATTGCTACAGTATCAGACGAAATCAAACAGTTGAATCCCGAATTGCATGATGAACTCTCCGATCTTAAAACAAAAACAGACCCACACACAGTAGACTTTCAGACAGTGACCAACAGACTTGAATAACTAGAATTAATACAGGATCCCGATGCCATCAAAGCATACGATAAGAAATTAAACAAAACCACACGTAAAATCAAAAAAACAAATTAATGCTTGTGACACTAAAAATGATGATCAGGTTGAAGCATTGACTGAAAAATTAGATGAACTGGCCAGTCGTATTGACGTTATCGAAAATAACAATGACACCAAATCAGACGATACGTCACCAGTTTCGTTTAATCAGACACCTGAATTCCAAAACATACAGCAAACAATCAATGAGATAGGTTCGTCCAATAATACATTGCGTAGAAAAGTGTCGTCTCTACAGCAAGAAGTGACAGAGATGAAAAATGTTTCAATCTGTAACACGACACAGCATACGCCACATCCGGAACCGAACATTTGTTACACTCATACAGCCAATGTAACTCAGGTAATCTACAGAGAGAACGTCACTTAGATTCCGAACAGTCACAAACAAACAGATTACCATACAATCCTGAACCTGTTCAGACATTCCGAGACGATAATTTTGATTATAAACACTTTCTATCCGTGAGAAAATTTAAGGTATTTAATAATGACAGAGCACAGATTCACCCTTTGAACTGGATACAACGATTTGCTTTTGCATTTCAACCGGTTTGGCCAGTAACGCAGAAACTAAAATTTATTTGCAGCGCGTAAGAGACCTCAGGGGATTCATTACACTTCGATGAATATGTGCCGTAGCGTGCAGAGGGCCCCGAGCCGAAGTAGTGCTATTTCGTCTTTAGTTTTCTGCACTGCTGCCTACTCTTTTACTATCCTTTATATCTATTAAAACAGCTCATTAACTATCGAGCTATCTAGGATTAGGAATGAGTAAAGCAAACCTTATAAGATTAGTTTTACCGGAAGTGACAGTTTTCGTTAGACACTCCCGAAATGGCGAGAACTACCAGCACAATTTTAATAACAGACAAAATTTTAATCATCAGTATGCACAAAATTTTCAGCAATCGCAATCAAATTTCGGTAACAATAGAGGTTTATCCCAACAACAACAAGTCCAGCTGGTTAGTATACCTAACCAACAATGTGGTTTGCAAAGTCAACCAAGCTTTAACGTTTCGCCGCCTACACGTATAGCGTCGGCTCCACCAAATAATAACGCACCGAAACAAGGAAATCAGTACGTACAGAAAACACACCATTTCAACTGGTATCGCAATGCGCCGTATAGCAACGATTATTATGACAGACGTAAAAGTAATGAGCACAGTTTTCAGCGTACATTTAATAACAGTAGGTCTTACCAGCAGCAGAATCATCTGCAAGAACAGATTATCATGAACGAACCAGACCGTCGATATCATCCCGAACCTAACATAACAGGAAGAAATACACTCCTGGAAATTGAAATAAGAACACCGTGAATTCATTGTCCCAGCAAGGGGAAACTTTATTGACACATTCCTGGGGTCAGATACATCACATGATCACACTGACAGAACCACAGGCACATAGACACAGGCAACAGAGCACGCACAATGTCGGCACTAGTACAGTGTATATCCACCTTTCGCAGCAATGCAGGCTGCTATTCTCCCATGGAGACGATCGTAGAGATGCTGGATGTAGTCCTGTGGAACGGCTTGCCATGCCATTTCCACCTGGCGCCTCAGTTGGACCAGCGTTCGTGCTGGACGTGCACACCGCGTGAGACGATGCTTCATCCAGTCCCAAACATGCTCAATCCGGAGATCTTGCTGGCCAGGGTAGTTGACTTACACCTTCTAGAGCACGTTGGGTGGCACGGGATACATGCGGACGTGCATTGTCCTGTTGGAACAGCAAGTTCCCTCGCCGGTCTAGGAATGGTAGAACGATGGGTTCGATGACGGTTTGGATGTACCGTGCACTATTCAGTGTTCCTCGACTATCACCAGAGGTGTGCGGCCAGTGTAGGAGATCGCTCCCCACACCATGATACCGAGTGTTGGCCCTGTGTGCCTTGGTCGTATGCAGTCCTGATTGTGGCGCTCACCTGCACGGCGCCAAACACGCATACGACCATCATTGGCACCAAGGCAGAAGCGACTCTTATCGCTGAAGACGACACGTCTCCATTCGTCCCTCCATTCACGCCTGTCGCGACACCACTGGAGGCGGGCTGCACGATGTTGGGGCGGGAGCGGAAGACGGCCTAACGGTGTGCGGGACCGTAGCGCAGCTTCATGGAGACAGTTGCGAATGGTCCTCGCCGATACCCCAGGAGCAACAGTGTCCCTAATTTGCTGGGAAGTGGCGGTGCGGTCCCCTACGGCACTGCGTAGGATCCTACGGTCTTGGCGTGCATCCGTTTGTCGCTGCGGTCCGGTCCCAGGTCGACGGGCACGTTCACCTTCCGCCGACCACTGGCGGCAACATCGATGTACTGTGGAGACCTCACGCCCCACGTGTTGAGCAATTCGGCGGTACGTCCACCCGGCCTCCCGCATGCCCACTATACGCCCTCGCTCAAAGTCCGTCTACTACACATACGGTTCACGTCCACGCTGTCGCGGCATGCTACCAGTGTTAAAGACTGCGATGGAGCTCCGTATGCCACGGCAAACTGGCTGACACTGACGGCGGCGGTGCACAAATGCTGCGCAGCTAGCGCCATTCGACGGCCAACACCGCGGTTCCTGGTGTGTCCGCTGTGCCGTGCGTGTGATCATTGCTTGTACAGCCCTCTCGCAGTGTCCGGAGCAAGTATGGTGGGTCTGACACACCGGTGTCAATGTGTTCTTTTTCCCATTTCCAGGAGTGTAACAGAACAGTACAAATAGTTGAAATGCCACAGCATCCTCCCGCAAATAACAGCACGTCAGAAAGAATTTGACTAGATACAGTACAGGTTGCATCTTCCAGCAACGCAAGCATACTTTTTGACACAGAGAATCTTGTTCACAAAAATGTTATTACTTTTGAAGACATCCGAGACAGTCTTTTGCAGTAAAAACCAGTTATACAAAAAACCATTTCCCACCCTGTCATTGAAGTAAAGATTGGATCATCCAAATTTTCAGCAGTAATCGATTCTGGATCACCTATGTCAGTCATAAATGAAGAAACCTTAAATGAATGTAACAAAGAGAATATTTATCCTACGTTACCATTAGGCAAAAGTATAGTAAAAGGAGCAGTATCTGGTAAGGGAGTAGATGTAAAATTACAGACACACTTATCATTTTGTATTTCAGGTACTACGTTCCACTCAAATTTTTGTATTGTTCCCTTATTGACAAAATACGTTATTTTAGGTACGAGTTTTTTGGTATAACACGACGCAGTTATTGACTTTCAAAATTCCTATTTAATGTTAAAGGATGAAAATGTACAACTGGCATTAGAATTTCAGAACGCTTTATCTGCAGACGAACAGGCAATTAATCGAACAGAGGTCATTTTTACATCGCGTAAGACAGACTGTCATTCGACATTGCTCACCGATACGTACGTACACAATTATAATACACTAGACGAAGCTGACGTTATGCAGATGATTTGTGATAAGGTAAAACAAAGCAGCGCAAATACAGACGTCGAACGTACTGAACTACGCAATATTCTTTTACAGCAAGCTCCAGTTTTTGCTAATATCCCTGCTATATGTCCGGTTTCATGTATGAATTTCAAGTTAAACAGCACGACACGTTTAAAGCCAAACATTATCCCACTCCGTATATTCACAGAGAACAAGTTAAGAAAGAATTGCAAGCTATGCTTGAACAATGAATTATTGAACCGGCAGGTAGTCCGTACATAAACCCGCTCCTTATTGTTAAGAAAAAGGATGGATCACTTCGACTCGTACTTGAGTCGCGTCACATCAATGACATTATTATTAATGAAACATATCGCCCACAGACACTAGAAGAACTTCTACAGAAATTTCATGGTACTGCTATTTATTCCACATTAGATTTGAAATCGCGATATTGGCAAATCCAGCTCCATCCGAACTGCAGAAAGTACACAGCTTTTCTCTGTTTTGGTGACTTATGAATTTTGCAAATTACCGTTCCGTTAAACAACTTCTTCAGCAGCGTTTATTCGCGGTTTGAATTCTATACTTCCGACAGAACTAAAAGACAGAATCACAACGTATGTAGAAGACATCCTTATCACAGAAGCTAACTGGTCTGAACACAATTTGATTCTGAAAAAACTGTTGCAAAATTTTCGTGCACAATGACTGACAGCTAATCTTAGTAAATCACTCTTTGGCAAGACTTCTATAAAATTTCTTGGACATGTAATTTCACCAGAAGGCATTGAGCCTGACCCGGAAAAGCTTCAAGCTTTACGTGACATTACTGTTCCAACGACAAAGAAACAATTACGCAGCTTTCTGGGGTTAATTAACTTTTTCCGTAAATTTATTCATTACTCTGCTTTAGATACCCCTAGATTATGCCAATTGACAGGTAAAAACACTATTTGGTCCTGGGATAGCCAAGCACATTCTGAATTTGTTAATTTGAAACATTCCTTGTTGAATGCACCTCTTTTATCACACGCAGATCTTACTAGAAATTTTTCCATTGCCACCGACAGTTCTAACACCGCTTTAGGCGTACACATTTTTCAGGAAATTGAAGAAGATGGTACCACAGTAATTAAAAACATCGCTTTTGCAAGTCGCATTCTGTCACCTGCTGAACGCAATTATTCTGTCACAGAACTTGAAATATTATGTGATCTATGAGCATTTACGAGATTTAGGCATTTTCTTTATGGAAGACATACTACCGTTTACACAGATCATAGAGCTATACAGTTTTTTCTTTCGGCTAAATTTACACATGACAGGTTAAGCAGATGGAAACTTTATTTACAGGAATTTAATTTTACAATTATTCACATTCCCAGTACACAAAATGTTGCAGCAGACGCACTATCCCGTTCTCTCAGCAACAATCAACAAGACATGGCAACCGACGTCTGCCAAGCAAATTTTAGTGTCATGTATATTCAACAAGTTGCATTCGAAAATTTTATTTCGGCCTCATTACGAGACATAGCAGAGGAGCAGTGCAAAGACAACATTGGAAAGAAATTAAACACCTTTGGCAAGATAAGAATAACGTTACCATTAGAAACCATTACTCTGTACGCAATAATATTCTGTTTCGCCGCTCTCACCCTGACAGCAACAACTGGTTATTATGTATTCCTGACGAGCTTGTTGACAAATTAATTTGGTATACTCATTTGAGTTACGCACATTATGGAGCCAGAAAATGTTTTCTTATATTGAGACAGAACTGTTATTTTGCGAACATGGAGAAACGTATTCGATGAGTTTTAGCGCCATGTAAAATCTGCCAGAAAGCTAAATCAGACACGACTTCACATATTCCTCCGTTACATCCCATTGTACCTGTTAAACTGAGACACATGGCCACTGTAGACATTTTTGGTCCGATTCCCAGAACTAATAGAGGTTTTTGCTATATCTTTGTCGCTGTTGAACTCACTTCGAAATTTGTTACCTTCACTCTGTTACGCAAATCTACTGCTAAATCTGTTTCGAATGCATTTATAAAACATTTTATATTTCATGTAGGGCATGTATTGAAAGTAATTTCCGACAATGGACCACAATTTCGATCAGCGATATGGACCCGTATGTTACGAGCTAGAAACATTTATCCGATCTATATATCCAAGTATCACACTTCTTCGAATCCTTGTGAACGACTAATGAAAGAAATTGGTAAACTATATAGAAAATACTGCCATAAAAGACATATTGACTGGGATACACACATACTCTCATTCCAGGATGTAATTAACTCCATACCAAATGAATCTACTATGCTATCTCCGACTGTTATATTGAAAAATGTTGAACCACCTAACAAAATTATAGATTTATTATCTTTTCCTACATCTCGTCGACTACGCCACCATGAAATAATCGACATTGCGCTCAACGACATCAAACGTGCCGCAGAGCGCCGGAGAAGACAGCAAAAACAGGTTTGTACTCGCCGTGACTATCACATTGGACAGAAGATATTAGTACGCACACACTATTTATCCAACAGAGGAAAGAGTAAATGCAGTAAATTTGAGCTTCTATACGCAGGTCCATATAGAATTCGCAGCATTCCTCACCCTAATGTAGTACACGTCGAAACTTTGAGAGCCAGAAAAAGCAAGGGCAATCACCATATTTCCAATATTAAATCCTTTATTGAATGAACATACTTTATGATTTATCACACTGTAATGCCATTTGCTGATGTTTATATGGCCACTTATGCAATTATATTTATTTGACTACTTACTGATAATGAGCGTATTTTTTTTGTTGGCAAGTGCCCGGCAAGTAAGGTTAGCAGGTCGCTTTTCTTGTCGTTATATATCAGACCGTACACATTTTCGATTTTTTGTGTATGTATGATTCTTTTCCTATAGAAAGCAGAATTTTTGTCTGTATGCACTATGAAATGTTTAAGATGTAACAAACGCCAGTCATGCTATGCTATATGCTTAGTTATATCACTAGAAACAAGTTTTTATTTAATGGGTATATGAATTAAATGCAAAATATTAATCCATATTCATCATTTTCAGAAAGGAATACCATGTAAAGGAAATAAATTATACAACCACAGTGGTTTACTATGAAATGGAAATTTCTCCTTCTGAATGAACGGAAGAAATTGCAATAACTTGTCATGAAGAGTAAATGGATCAGAATTAACAAGTATTAACCAGAATATACTATACACACCGTACGATAGCAGTCTTGACTAATTATTTTTCTTTCGGAATACGACGCGATTATTGCAGGCTGTCAGACAGAACTACACATGTTAATTTTAGTAATGAAATATGCTAGGAGTAAGAAACTCTAACTATATGAAGTAATGAATGATAATGAATAGTAGTATGAAGTAAATGGTAATATGAATAATTAAGTATCTATTTTTTGCAGATGATAATAAATGATGATGAATAGTTATATGAAGAATATTCTAATATGAATAATGAAGTTTTTCTTTGCAGGTGATGACTGTTATTAAAGAAATTCGATGTAGTTATTTAGGTATTTGTTGCAGTTCCTTTTGACAGCATGTCTTATGTCGCATAGTATTATGACTGAATGTTTTGGAAAAGACAGCTAGAGTACATACATATTGAGTACACGTTTCATTACCTGTTAATTCGAAGCTCACTACTTTCAGCATAACATGCATTTCATCTTTCAGCTCAATAATCCATTTTGATTTTTTCCAGGGGAAGCTTTTCGTGATATTAATGTGCTATAAGTAGTCAGTTATTAAAACTATTCTGGTACTTGCATTTTTTTACCCAGTTGTCTCTATCATTTATGAATGTGATCACATATACTATACTTGTTTCATAACCTTGCTACATCTGACTCATGACAAATGACGTTATTAATCCTTATTTCCAGCAATAAGTCAAAAGCAAATATTTTCATGCCCCAGCAATAAATTATCGATCCCAACGCAATGCACTGCTAGGAAAAAATAAAAATAATACCAGTCCCAACTATTACCGGTATGCACTAAATAATGCTACCAGTTGAAGATATATTTCTAGTCCTAAATATAATGCAAATTTCTCTGATGTATTGAATCCATTCTATGTATGTATTATTGGACTACAGACCTTGAGTGATAGTTACAATGTCTTACATTTTAAATATGTCTTATGTTACTTGCATGATATCATAAGCACTAGCAGCTTGATGCTACACGCTATAACTTTTGTTTTGAATGATGACTTCTGAATAATGCATAAAAAATGCTTTGAAACTGGGCAATGAGTGTCAATAATTACTGCAGTCAGATGAGTTATGAATAATGTTTTGAATAGTGTTTTGTCATAGTAACTGGCCAATGAATGCCACTGATTACTGTAACTAGATGACTTATGCATTAATGATATGCCAATAATTAACTCATTTTGAATGATGACTTATGAATAATGCATAAAACAATGCTTTGTAACTGGCCAATGAGTGCCAATAATTACTGTACTGAGATGACTTATGAATAATGTTCAGTAATACTCCATACATATTACTTAAATGCTGTGTAAATAGCCAATAAATTCCAATAATTATTCAGATCGGTTTATACACTAGTGTAATTCTGAATGATGACTAACATGAGACTTAATGTATCCTTCACCTTCTGACCTAATTACCAGCTATTACTGCAATATCCGTTTTTCCTGTCCATCCCCATGATCGTGGAGCACTTTATTTGGTTTTTGCACTAATTCTACGTTGCTGTAAGAGTATGGATTCTACAAGAATGTGGTGTTGTCATAGCAAGCTGTCCACCACCTTCAACGATGGAGATGTCATTATGGTCCTACTATTTGGTGTACCTAGTGTACTACCAAAATGATAACATTGAATATTAATACAACATTTCAGTGTCTTGGCTACACTGATAAATACTTCAGGGAAGAGAAATTCAGATTGTCTCACTTGGTGTTGTGCTTCTGTAGAAAGATATGGACTTTCAGTGCAGCTACGTGCCACCTACTGTGCTACAACCATGATGCAATCCTTCCCGTTCCTTTCCTAGTTCTTGTAAAATGGTAAAGACTTATATAGTGCGTTTAAATTCTTGTAAAATGCTAAAGACTTTTACAGTGCGTGTGCACTTTATTTCATTTGTTATTGCTTTTAGTTCTCGTAAAAAAAAATGCAAAGACTTATACAGTGCGTGTGAACTTAATTTCATTTGTTAATATGTTCAGTTGTCCTAAATATGCTAAAGATTTTTACAGTGCGTGTGCACTTTATTTCATTTGTTAATGTATTCAGTTCATGTAAATATGCTAAAGACTTCTACAGTGCGTGTGCACTTTATTTCACTCCTTCATATTCATGTAAAAATGCTAAAGAGTTATACAGTACGTGTGCACTTTATGATATTTGGTAATATATTTTGTACTCATTGCATATACATTGTGTCATGTCTTAATATGTTCTTAACTCAGAGTGTGTGCACTCTATTTCATTTCTTAATATCTTCTGCACTTATCAATAATGTATAAACTCTGCGACTGTAGACTTAGTAACTAAATATATTTGCCCCCCCCCAAGTGGAGGGTTATATAAGAGGTTCATGACTAAAGAATTTGTTGCTAACGCACTCGACCAGATGTAATTTCGATGGATTGCTCTCGCGCTGCGTGCGATATGTAAGCTGTAAGAGAATCTGAGACCAAAGAGCAGTGTTGACTGCAGTAGGAGTAAGTTGTTACTAGCGATCAGTCTGGTGTATCGTGTTGGCTACGCCGGTCGTGGGAGCGATGGCGGTGCCTGAGAGGTATAATATAAGGTAAAAGCAGCCTCGCGCATATGTAATATTGTTATATCAAGTCCCATGTAAATGTTTTAAAAAAAATCTCTTAATAATAATCTTCCTCATAAAAAGTAACTTTTGACAATCATTCATTTCAATTTAAAGAATTTACTATATTCTCCAATTAATGGTCATCCCGATTATTGCAAAGAAAAATCAGTTGCTCTTTCTATACAAGGCAAATGTATCGGCCAGCATTGCACTGAGCTGCGCCAGAGAAATTTCTTATAGGAGCAGATATATAAGCGTTATCCGGCGATATAATTGAGGTAAGATTTTTCAATTTATTCAGAATGAATTTTCAGGGCCATGACGCAGCACTGCTGACGTCCAAAATTTACCAGTTTAAATTCACAGTCAATTATTGAAAGGTTATAAGTGAGCGACAATTTTATTGAGAAGTTAGTCACATTGTACACTCCTGGAAATGGAAAGAAGAACACATTGACACCGATGTGTCAGACCCACCATACTTGCTCCGGACACTGCGAGAGGGCTGTACAAGCAACGATCACACGCACGGCACAGCGCACACACCAGGAACCGCGGTGTTGGCCGTCGAATGGCGCTAGCTGCGCAGCATTTGTGCACCGCCGCCGTCAGTGTCAGCCAGTTTGCCGTGGCATACGGAGCTCCATCGCAGTCTTTAACACTGGTAGCATGCCGCGACAGCGTGGACGTGAACCGTATGTGCAGTTGACGGACTTTGAGCGAGGGCGTATAGTGGGCATGCGGGAGGCCGGATAGACGTACCGCCGAATTGCTCAACACGTGGGGCGTGAGGTCTCCACAGTACATCGCTGTTGTCCCCAGTGGTCGGCAGAAGATGCACGTGCCCGTCGACCTGGGACCGGACCGCAGCGACAAACGGATGCACGCCAAGACCATAGGATCCTACGCAGTGCCGTAGGGGACCGCACCGCCACTTCCCAGCAAATTAGGGACACTGTTGCTCCTGGGGTATCGGCGAGGACCATTCGCAACCGTCTCCATGAAGCTGGGCTACGGTCCCGCACACCGTTAGGCCGTCTTCCGCTCACGCCCCAACATCGTGCAGCCCGCCTCCAGTGGTGTCGCGACAGGCGTGAATGGAGGGACGAATGGAGACGTGTCGTCTTCAGATATGAGAGTAGCTTCTGCCTTGGTGCCAATGATGGTCGTATGCGTGTTTGGCGCCGTGCAGGTGAGCGCCAGAATCAGGACTGCATACGACCGAGGCACATAGGGCCAACACCCGGCATCATGGTGTGGGGAGCGATCTCCTACACTGGCCGTACACCTCTGGTGATCGTCGAGGGACACTGAATAGTGCAGGGTACATCCAAACCGTCATCGAACCCATCGTTCTATCATTCCTAGTCCGGCAAGGGAACTTGCTGTTCCAACAGGACAATGAACGTCCGTATGTATCCCGTGCCTCCCAACGTGCTCTAGAAGGTGTAAGTCAACTACCCTGGCCAGCAAGATCTCCGGATCTGTCCCCCATTGAGCATGTTTGGGACTGGATGAAGCGTCGTCTTACGCGGTCTGCACGTCCAGCACGAACGCTGGTCCAACTGAGGCGCCAGGTGGAAATGGCATGGCAAGCCGTTCCACAGGACTACATCCAGCATCTCTACGATCGTCTCCATGGGAGAATAGCAGCCTGCATTGCTGCGAAAGGTGGATATACACTGTACTAGTGCCGACATTGTGCATGCTCTGTTGCCTGTGTATGTGCCTGTGGTTCTGTCAGTGTGATCATGTGATGTATCTGACCCCAGGAATGTGTCAATAAAGTTTCCCCTTGCTGGGACAATGAATTCACGGTGTTCTTATTTCAATTTCCAGGAGTGTATTATTGGTAGGTTACGAAATTTTACTATTGGGAGGTTTTGGAGTGTATCTGTTGGAAGGTTACGCTGAATGTGAATTATATACTTATATTCTTTTTACTGTTGGGAGGTTACGGAATTTATTTTGTGGGGAGGTTAAACTAAATGTGAATATTATTCCTATTATTTTATTTTGTGGGGAGGTTACAGGCTGGCTCTAAGCACTATGGGACTTAACATCCGAGGTCGTCAGTCTCCTAGACTGACAACTACTTAAACCTCGAAACTTCCTGGCAGATTAAAACTGTGTGCCCGACCGAGACTCGAACTGGGGACATTTGCCTTTCGCGGGCAAGTGCTAAACCATGTCTCCGCAGCATCCTTTCTTTCAGGAGTGCTAGTTCTGCAAGGTTCGCAGATCTTCTGTAAAGTTTGGAAGGTAGGAGACGAGATACTGGCAGAAGTAAAGCTGTGAGTACCGGGTGTGAGTCGTGCTTCGGTAGCTCAGATGGTAGATCACTTGCCCGCGAAAGGCAAATGTCCCGAGTTCGAGTCTCGGTCGGGCACACAGTTTTAATCTGCCAGGAAGTTTCACATTAGCGCACACTCCGCACACTCCGGTGCAGAGTGAAAATCTCATTATTTACTTAAACCTCACTAACCTAAGGACATCACACACATCCATGCCCGAGGCAGGATTCTAACCTGCGCTCGTAGCAGCAGTGCCTAGATCCGCTCGGTCATAACGGTGGGCTTTACCCGACCGGATGCCACGACGGCCCTTATGATGCACAAAAGAAACTATTGAACTTTAGTTATTAACAAGGAACTACATATGTAGGCCAAAGGACGTTGTTTAAACATTGACACTGTAAAAAGATTTTATTCTTCAAGTAAGCGAGTTAATAAGAACAATATAAATGTTTTACCTTACGTCAGACGATTCTAGAGCGAAAACGTTCGTACTAAAAAATAACGGAAGAGATTTCTTCTCTCAGTTTCACTGACAACAATGCCAGTGTATATTACAACTACTCAGATCACTTCTCGGCAGGCGGTAGCGCTGTTTATGGCAAAAAATATGCCATGGCCACACTTTCTGTCCTGGCCACTTTACTGCACCTTCCTCTACCGATCTCACTATTAACTGGTAACCTACGTAAATTGTAATGGCATATTAATAACAGCAACTGCAATTTGAGACGCGATGGCAAATGTTTACTAAATGTTTTGAATGAAATTTTTCATTCCCTAACTCCATTTTATTTCAACAGCCTTAATTTCATTGCATATTACTTGATACAAACATATTTGTAGATGAAGTTCTCTATAAGGCTCATTTAGGGATCCATGCTACTTCCATCTGACACATCATAGCAGCTGGTCGGGGCTTATTACGCACCGTTGTAAATTGTCAGCATTGGAAGACAAACGATAAAACATTCCATCTCTCACTTTATTAATGACGAAAAGGCCGCGCTGTGTACAACCCTGCCCCTGACTAAGCGTCAAAATTTACGTAGCTCAAGGCTGAATTCATCAAAGTCCATTAAAATTAAACACATTATATTTTTAAGAGAAAGTTCTTAAGAAAATATTTGACCCAGATAAATTATTGCCATATGAGAACGATATATGATGTTAACCCTCATACCCAAATTTTTCACTAGTGAGAAGTTCTAGTTTGGCTGCATGGAGAGGAGGAACCGCTTCCATCGACGATTCCACATTTTGTAGGTCCTTCTGTTAGTAAAGCAGGAAGTTGACAGTGTAAGATTCCTAGACTGGCGGTGATGGCAAATTACTGGAGGCGGTTTATATAGGTTTGGGACGATGAAAGACTATCCCGGGAGAAGTATGCTTGGCGATAGTGTCGGAAGTCATGATCCGATACGGAATCTGAATACTGCGAGAATATCGCAATCGTTGCTGGTTATACAATGGATACTCGATGGCTGAAGGCACGTGGTCGAACTGCATGCCCTTCACTCGGCTGTACTGCGAGAAGGAAAGAAAGGGCAAATCATCTTCGTCAGCGAAATTTGGCGAAAAGGACTGATATTACCTCTCCTAATGACACAACTGCGTACCATTACAGCCTACACAATGCTCAGTCGCCTGCTAAAGAGCTCGTAGTGAGTGCAAAGATGCTGAGTTCACATGTTATTCAACATGTAACCTAATCCTGCTACGTCACGTTTCTCATTTTTTCTAGTTTTTGCCTAATGAGATTTCACGCCAGTCACGTAAGTGTGGCGTATGTAGCGCCACTGTGAGGATGCCAATCAGGTTTGCTCTAAATTCACGCTGTAAAGGTCGTGAGCGTTACTTGCCTTTGAGATTGGACGTGGTGAATTGATGTTTGTCAAGAATGCCTTTAACGCGACACAGACGCTATTATCAACACCTGACTGAGTTTGAATGAGGCACAAGAAGCTGGATGTTCCTGCTGCGATATTGCATAAGGACTTGGAAGGAACGTATCCATAAGGACTTCAGAGGAATGTAGCCACTGACACGATTGCTGGTAGTGGTGGTCACTAGAATCTACCAGGCTCCTCACAGACACGTGGCACTACCCAGAGGGAAGACCATCGGGGTCGGAATATTTCTCTGGCGCATCGTACTGCATCTGCGACGGTAACTTGAGCATCACTTGGCACCACAGTGACACAACGAACAGTTACAAATGGGTTACATCAAGGAGAGATCCGAGTCAGACACTCTGTAGCATGCATTCCACTGACCCCAAACCACCGCCGTTTACGACTTCGTTGGTGTCAAGCGAGAAGTCATTGGAGGGCAGGGTGGCAGTCGTTTGTGTTCTCTGATGGAAAATTTATATGCCTCAGTGCCAGTGATGGCCGTGTGTATGTCAGAGGGAGGCTTAGTGAGGGACTGCAACTAACCTGTGTGCGTACTGGACACACTGGATCTTCGCCTGGAGCTTTAATCTGGGGTGCGATTTCTAATGATCGACAGCAGGAGCACTCTCGTGGTTATCCCACACACCATGACTGCAAAGTTGTACGTCAGTCTGGTGATTCGTCCTCTTGTGCTGCTACTAATGAACAGCATTCCAGGGGATGTTTTCCAGCAGGATAACGCTCGCCTACATACCGCTGTTGTACCCCAACACTCTCTACAGTGTGTCTACATACGGCATTCGTCTGCTCTATCACCAGATCGGACTCCATTCGACTCACATACCCATCATCGGATGACAACTCCAGCGTCATCCACAAACATCATTAACGCTTCCTTATTGACCGATCATATGCAGCAGGAATCAAACTCCACCCCACAAACTGACATCCGGCTCCTCTACAATACAATGCGTGCATGTTTGCATACCTGTATTCAAAGTTTCGTCCGTTAAATCAGCATTTTACGTATGAAATGGCTTATCTCACGTTTAAATTAACCTGTGTTTTTGTAATGTTAATCACTCAGATATCTGTTATCTAGAGAGTCGTGTTCCCAAAATGTTGTTACTCTATATTAATTATGTTCGGGTACTGCGATGTTTTCCGTAAGTGTACTTTCGTAACAGTGTTTGATTTTACTAACATAATGACGCGTGTAACCTGACATACTTCATTTGCTCTGACTTAATATTGTGCTTAAAAGCCTCGTCTAACTATATTTTACCACACATACTACACAGATCTGACTAGCTGTCCGTTAAACTCAAAAACTGCCTCTCCACGCTTCGCTGGGCGTTACCTTATGCTGCGTGGCTTAACATAAAATTCTGTCTTCCCCTCTAACCTTCTACCCAACTGTATCTGCCATAATTCACTCTACTGAGCATAGGCATTTGTTGTGCACCCTACTATCATGTGTTTTTATACACAATTTACACTAACGTTTGACGATATTTCTACTTACACTGAACTGGTTACTTTTATGGCAGTCGACTGTTTATTTCCAAAACGTAAGTTGGATATGAAACCCAACCGCAATACCTAACAAAAACCCACCCACTCACACACAAAAAGACACACACACACACACACACACACACACACACACACAGACATACACACACGTACACGCACTGACACGTCCATACCATTATTTCACTCACTACCTGCGCTATTCTTTATATAACTTCGTTCCATTCAATGGACAACACTGTCGTTGCTAGAAACTGGTTGTGATCTGGTGTTATCTTACAGTGCGAGAATCCCTCTGTAAAATATGGTTATTATAACAAAAATGATCACCAGCTCTCAAGTAGCAAGAGTTTATGTATTGTTTCTCAACTTTACTTTGAAATTATGAAGCCAAATGTATTTGAGTGTACTTGAAAACAAGATCAATGTAAGTTTTGCAGTTAATACGTAGCTCTGTGACCACCATCTGATAACATTAAAATGCGTACTTATAGAAAATGATTATTAAAAAACTGTAAGTGAAACCTTCAGCAAATTATCAATGACAAGTAATAAGTGATTATAAATATTTACGCAAGATAAAATAGCTTCTTAAGTTAGTGGAGACTGCACAACATTTTTCGACTGTGATACATTGTACGAGGGTGAGTCAAATGAAAACTTTAAATTTGTAATAACAAATCGAAATTTCACGCCGTTATCCCGTAAGTTGGTAAGCGTGCTACAAACAGCGTGCAGAATGGCCTGTAGGTGGCAACATAGTGCAGATGCACACATACCGTCCCACTATCGGTATGAAGATGGCCTCCCCACTTGGGACTTACACCAGGCAAGAACGGAGTTCTGTTATTCGGTTTTTGCGTAGTGAAGGTGTGAAAGCTATTGAAATTCATCGACGAATGAAGGTTCAGTACGGTGATACATGTTTGTTACAGCATCAAGTCTACGAATGGAGTAGGAAATTAACAAATAGTGTGACTTCTGTGGAAGATGCTCCTCGGCCAGGTCTGGCACTACTCTTCAGAACATTGCAACAGTTGAAACCATAGTGAAAGAAAACCGAAAGTGACACTGAATGGCATTGTAGCATGTTTACAGGTCAGTCATGGGTCAGCACACCACATTGTGCATGATGTGCTCCAGTTTCACAAAGTGTCTGCAAGATGGGTGCCACGGCAGCTGACTCGTGAAGTGAGAGAACGACGTGTTGATGCTTGTGAAGAACATCTTCGACGCTTTGAACGAGAAGGTGATGGCTGCCTTAGAAGAATCGTTACTGGAGACAAAACCTGAGTTCACTTCCATCAACCGGAAATGAAGAGAGCGAGCAAGGAGTGGCGCCATTCCTCATCACCAAAACCAAACAAGTTTCGAACAGAACCATCAGCAGGAAAGGCTACAAAGACTCTCTATTGGGACGGAAAAGGCGTCATTTTGGAGCATTACATGCCTAGAGGGACCACTGTCATCAGTGCATCATTCACAGATCTCCTAAAAAATCATCTGCGGTATGTAATCAAATCAAAGCGACGTGGATTGCCGTCATCAGGTGCCCTTTTGCAACACGACAATGCAAGGGCCCACACTGCCCGTGCAACAGTTGCAACAATCACAGACCTCTGTTTTGAGTGTCTTCCTCATCCACCATACTCACTAGCCCTTGCCCCAAGTGATTTCCATATGTATGAACCATTCAAAGACGCAATGGGACGAAAGAAGTTCCGTTCTGACGAAGAGGTACTCCACGTGGTTGCGCGGACTACCAAAAGCATTTTTTTCTAAAGGAATTTATGCACTTTGTAAACGCTGGAGTACTGTTATTCAGTGTGGGGGAGATCATGTTGAAAAGTGATACAGCTTTGTACCACTTCTGCACAATAAATAATATTTTTTTAAAAAATTTAAGGTTGCCATTTGACTCACCCTTGTAATAATCAGATACAGTATTAGAAATCGTATAGTCAAAACAAAATGTGAAGTATATAAGATTCAGGAAATCAAAAGAAGTAAATAACGGAAGTTTAACGAATATATGAACCAAGAATATAGAAAACTATATATATATATTTTTTAACTTTGAACCATGAAAAATTTTTCGACAGTATTCCACTCAAGCATTACTAAGAAAATTGGTAACCACAAAGATCTTAGCTTGAAATGTGCAGTGTTGTTGAAACGTATGGTGTAAATTTAATATATACCAGCTCTTCACACCTCTGACAAAGTGGATTAACAAAGGATCACAATGATGCCTGTAGAAGCCATATTCTTACTGGCTCAAATACTGTAACATGTTACAACTTAAAAATCCGTGACCCATAATTGAAGAGACGACTTTTTAGTATATATTCTTAAAGAGACACTAATTCACATGTGCCGACGTGGAAACATGTCCACGTCTGCACTCAAGGTTACCCCGTCTCTGACTCCTTTCGTTCTGTCAGCAAGTCGTGCTAACGGATCATTCAATAAACCGGGAAGCGTAAAACTCGTAATTTGTATAACAAATAGGTTGAAATTTGACTTCCCTACCTACGGCCCCTAGGAACACTATAGTCATATTTAAAATACGAGGCCTCATGACGGAATAGTCCAAACGCAACAGAAATCGGTGTATGTGATGTACATGTACAAGCAAATGAATGATTACAATTGCTGGTAAATTGGATGATTTATTCAAGACAAAGAGCTTCATAAATTTAGCAAGTCAGTAATGAGTTGTTCAGCCTTCGGCTCTTGGGCAAGCAGTTATTCTGCTTGGAATAGATTGACAGATGCGTTGTTGGATGTCCTGAGGGATATAGTGCCAAATTCTGTCCAATTGGCACGTTAGATCGTCAACATCCCGAGCTGGCTGGAAGGACCTAACCATAAGTCCTGTAAGTAGGCTGTTTAGGTTTTCTTATTGGTAACGCCGCCGCCACGTAGCGCTCTGTTTGAAAATCACTGGCTGTGCCGTGTGCAGTCTGTGGCTGGTTGGCATTTTTGTAATACTCGCCATTGTAGTGTTGGGCAGCGGCAGCTGGATGCTAACAGCGCGTAGCGTTGGGCAGTTGGAGGTGAGCCACCAGCAGTGGTGGACGTGGGGAGAGAGATGGCGGAGTTTTGTAATTTGTAAGACTGGATGTCATGAACTATCATATATATTATGACTATTAAGGTAAATACATTGTTTGTTCTGTATTCAAATCTTTCATTTGCTAACTATCCCTATCAGTAGTTAGTGCCTTCAGTAGTTTGAATCTTTTATGTAGCTGGCAGTAGTGGCGCTTGCTGTATTGCAGTAGCTTGAGTAACGAAGATTTTTGTGAGGTAAGTGATTTGTGAAACGTATAGGTTAATGTT
Organism: Schistocerca gregaria; assembly: GCF_023897955.1. Lineage (NCBI taxonomy): Eukaryota > Metazoa > Arthropoda > Insecta > Orthoptera > Acrididae > Schistocerca > Schistocerca gregaria. The sequence goes on along the minus strand of NC_064921.1, from coordinate 925,589,284 downwards.
AGTCAGGGCCATTCTTTCGTAGGGATTTTTGAAAGTCAGATTGCGTTGCGCTAAAAATATTGTGTGTCAGTTTAAGCACAGTCGTGTATAAATTTTTCAAAGGGGACGTTTCATATGTCGACCCTTAGCCAAGGATACCTCACTGGAATCTTCTGATTTTGTTTGTAGTTTGTGTAGTTAGTGTAGCCTTTGTTTACTGCTAGCGCGTAATCATAGAGAGAATTTCCTTTGTAGTTGCAGTCTTTCATTGTTGTACAGTAAAACAGTTGTGGCACGCATATACCAAGTATTTCGCAGCTTCGCTTGCAATTAACTAGATATTATTTTCAGTGCTATGTTAATGTGTTCTTTTATTTTTGTTCTTCAAATTGTGACAATAATGGCGTGTGAAAAACGTAACACTAGACTCCAAAGTAAACTGAGAAATGACAGTGAAGACGAAAGCAGTGTGTTAACGTCACCATGTAATGAATTCACTAATGTTCAAAGTAGTAATTTGGTAATAGCGCATAGGGAAATGGAGCGAGTTGCAAATAATGGTGTAGGCAGTGAAACAATTAGTGAACAGGGAAGCATTATCGATCGATCGGTCGGCAACAGCTCGCCTCAGGATTCCGAAATGACAGGACACAATCTTGCAAATACTGTAGATTCAGATTTTGCGTCCTCACCGTTTTCTCAAATAAGTCAAGACACATTTTCTGTTTTTCAAACTGCGAATATTGCCGGTTCAAATGCATTGCCGAATAGCACTGAGGAACATGTTTCAGACACCAGTGCACTGTTATTACAGTTAATGCAACAAATGGGACAAAGGCTACAAAAGTTAGACACAACACTTGAACAAAATCAGAAACAAATGGGACAAAATCTTCAAAAGTTAGACACACTGGAACAAAATCTTCAAAAGTTAGACACAATGGAACAAAATCAGAGACAAACACAACAAAAGCTTCAAAAGTTAGACACAATGGAACAAAATCAGAGACAAACACAACAAAAGCTTCAAAAGTTAGACACAATGGAACAAAATCAGAGACAAACACAGCAAAAGCTTCAAAAGTTAGACACAATGGAACAAAAGCTTCGAAAGTTAGACACCACACTTGAACAAACACGTGAAGATTTAACTACTGAGTTACATAACATTGAATCGAAATGCCAAAAAATCTGTAATGACGTTAAAACACAAATTTGTGAGCATTTTCAACCTATTTTTTCGCGGCATGAAAATGCATTACAGAATCATGAAGCAGCCATAAAAGAACTGCAAACTATTGTTCGTGAAAATCACGACACCTTTCAAGCTAAAATGGACTCAGTTGCATCCACCGATTCGGTTACGCAACTTGCAAGAACTCAGGAAAACTTAAAGGTCACAGTAGATTCGATTTCATCACAAATGGACACTCTGAAACTTGGTTAAGAAAAACACACTGAGGAAATGTGTTCACTATCGGAGAAAGTAGCCGAACTTTCAGATCAGTTCACTAACTTAACTACAAAGGTAGATGATGATCTGAATGATACAGAAGGGTGCGAACAAATTATGAAATTCAAACAAAATCAGAATCAAATTAATACACAACACCAAAGAGAAATTCGGGAAGTGCAAGATCAGCTGAGACAGGTAATACAAGAATTACGTATTTCAGAGGACAGTCGCGCTCCAACACGGAAAGATGGACTTATAAATACGGAAAAGCCACAAAATAATAACACAGCGCATTTCGGAAATTGTGAAAGAAATTGGCAAGGTGCACCGAATTTTGAGATGGAACTGCCGACACGACGTAACAATGAACGATATGCTACCCGCCGACACGATGATTTTGACTATAAGCTGTTCATTACTGCACGTAAATTCAAAACATTTAAGAATTCTGGCAACGACATTCATCCACAAGCGTGGCTCCATCAATTCTCTCATTGTTTTCCTCCCAACTGGTCATTAGAGCACAGATTAGAATTTATGTGTGGCTACTTGGAGAATGAACCAGCTGTAAGAATGCGATCGGTCATTCACGATTGTCATAGTGAAGGAGAATTTTATCATGCCTTCCTCTCAGCATATTGGTCTCAAGCTACACAAGACCGAGTAAAACATAGCATCATAATGATGAAACATTTCGAACAATCTGAATTTTTCAGTCTTGTCAAATATTTTGAAGACATGTTACATAAGAATCAGTATCTTTCAAACCCATACAGCCCCTCAGAACTCATCCGCATTTGCTTAATCAAATTACCTGAACATTTACGACAAATTATTTTAGCAGGACGATGCAAAGACGACATTGAAGCTTTTCAGGGACTGTTACAAGAACTGGAAATTGACACTGACAATCGCGGAACGCGAAAGCAGGAGCACAACAATTACAGGTCACACCTGTCACAATTCCGCGATGACAGAAATAATACACGACAAGGCTATTCGTACAACGTAAATCGTGACCAAAACAGACACCACCCGTATGACAACCGTTGGCAGAGTAGTAATTATTACAGGGAAAGATCACCTCTCCGCGGTAATGACTATCACAGAGACAATCAGAGAAACATACAATATGGAAACCAAAATAATTATTATCAAGGGAGACGGAATAACTTAAGACTCAACGGTCCAGCGCGCAGTTACGATTCAGGGAGAAATTCTCCACCACATGACCGACAAGAAAGAAACTATGGAATCTACCGACATGACGACACACGATATGATCGTAACGACAGACCTGAATTGCAGCAGAACTGGCGGGATTCAAACAGAGCAGGGCCCTCTCGGCAAGGTGAATTGGTAGAAGTTAGGTCTCCAAATCCCAATAACGGCGCGCGCCAACAAAGAGACAGACAATGACCCCCCACCGCAGGCAGCCGCGTGCGCCGGCTGGCTCAGAGAAAAATAATATAAGCTAACCTTGAGAAAAATTCCAGTATTCTTTACCGTCGTATACCGCATGATAATGGCATTCAAGTTCAAACTCTGAGTACTATAAAGGGTAAAAGGTTTACACCACATTTCACATGTAAAACAGTTTATTGAAAGATAATCTGCATTTTAACTTTGTCTTTGCCATAAAACATTTCACTTCACATTTCTAGTATGCTTTGTCACACTGAGAAACTGTTAACATGCAACAATGTTTTGAAGTTAACTATACAGTCTAGAACCTAGGGAACATTTTTAAACAGAAATTACGAATGCATTGTTATAGTGAACAGACATCACTGTGTTATTGCGTGTGTACATTCTTGCTTGTTAGTTGCACGTTTACGTAACGACTATAAGGCTCACATACTTAGAACATTTACCAGTATTGCTAATGAGATTTTAATGCAACATTTTGATTTACTTGAAAATACATTCTGGATTTAAAGTACTTTCTGTGAGATACCAGATGACACAGTGGTTAGCTTATGTGACAGCTACACGATTTTATCACGACGCTACTAATGAGTGACAATTTACAATGTTGCTTTTGCAGTTTATCTGTTTTATATCAGCACAGTTTTTCTGAATTTTTCTGGAAAGTAAAACATGTTTTAGTGGTAACTTTTGTGGTATAGCTACAATTAGACAGCCTTTTCCATAGCACATCAATACGTTACAGCATAGTACTGTCTTCATCACGGCAATAAGCGTAATAACTAAGATATTTATACGCAAAGCAATTCACTTCCTTTATTACGAGGTAAGTACATTGACTTCAGTAGAACTTTGCTTACAGAGGACGATATCTACAACACTTCCACATAATTATCTTGCAACAAGACGCACAGTTTATCGCTACAGTACACGTATTTTAGTGATTAATTTTGTACTTAAAACATTTATTTTTAAAGATATTTGAAGTACAATGATACAAAGGTTTTCTGTGATACATTTCATTCCATTGCTGTAATCTGTAACACCTGAGGATATAATCACATTAATCCTCAGGGGGGTACACGAATACTTTGTGTACCATGTGTGTGGCAAGCACAAGGAGCCCTAGCTAATATGGTATTTGCTTATACAACTTTACACATCGGTACCGTATTTCTTTAACACATTAATTACACAGCTATCTGATCATTTAACTGGGAGAGACAAACATTCATTTTACTACATCAGTGACAGATGTTTACGTAATTACACAGTTGGATAACTTCACACTTACGAAATTGTATTTTGTCTGTACTTTGTGAACTGTTCATATTTTTTCAGAACCATTGTGACACTATGAGAGCTTTGAATGACATATTTGGTATGGGATCACGATTTTTAAAGTACATTTGAGGCAGATGACACTTTTGACATGAGCAGATAATTTTTTTTTGTTTTGAAATTATTGGCGGAAGCTACGGAGATTTTGAGAATTTGACTGTGGTGTTATGATGTTATTATTACGTCGACGATGTGAATTATGGTGCTGAAGTATGCTTAAGCTGATGCTATATGAGTTATTTGGTTATGCTACGTATCTGTTATGATGACATATTGAAGAAGTGTCGACGAATATACATATGTGTAATAAGGTAAGGAATAATGAGTAGTGGTTAGGGACTCTGGTTTGTGAAAAAGGATGTTGGAAACCAAGAATCGTACTTTAAGAGTTATGAAATGAGTGTATATGCGTGAATGTATCACTATGTGGCGAAAATTATTTGGACACTATTCTATTTAAAGGATTTTGTTTCTACATATTTGTAACGCAAATTCTTGACCTGTGAATTTTTTTATATGAGACTGCCACTGTAGGGGAAACTGGTGTCGTAAATATTTCGATAAGACTGTTAAGTGACCACCTGCATGTAATGCGTCGTGGGCACCCAGCTGCGCGACAACCACCTGACAAAAGAAAGCCATTAGTGTGTGCCTGTCAGAGGCACAGGTGGAGGAAAAAAAAATAAAAAAAAAGATGCCGTTATCCTCGCTATTGACATTCCTTTGTAGAAAGCACTGCAAATACGACACGCTCATTTCTCGGAAACATTCTTACATCTGCACATCTGATTATGACAAGTGTCTTTCTACGAGAGTTGACAGAACTTCTTCTGACAATAGCCAAATAGCTATTGAATGATGTTTTTATTCTTTACTTTGCATTACTGCTTATTTCAGTTTATATCTGTTTTCCAGCTGTGTTACAACATTGGTTTTATAAAATAAAAGTAAATGCATTTGCTAACGTGAAAACTTTCTGTCAACGCATCTGTTAAATAAAAATTTAATGATCCACATTCATCAAAAAAAAAAAGGAGCACTTGGAAAGGAAAGAACAATAAGAAGGAACTAGTAACAGGAACTGCATACATAATTTTCTTTTCAAGTACTTGGTAATTTATTTCATAGAATAAGTTGTGGTGCACCACTTTAATTACATAGCCATTAAGATGTGATTATATCTTTTCCTTATCTGCATTGTTGTCTTTAGTGTACTATTTTTTTCTGCTTGTAGCTTTGTCATGTTTAGGTATAAGTTATAGCATTTGCTGCGGCTGTTTGCCATTCATAGTGCTACTGAATGTCACTTTGTATTACTAGGATAAGCCAATTTTATTACTGATTTATTTTTCTTGTTTGCTGCGCATTGCCTTATATTAGTTGTAATATTGCTGCCTTTTTTGCCAATTTCCATTTTTTTTTATCATTGCTGTTGTGTAAATTGTTTTGAGCTGCTGCATTGCCTCGTCCCTTAGTCAAGCATCTGAGCTCAGTAGATTTAAGTTAGCTTAAGAGGGGGTAACCTATATAAGAGAATGAGTTGCGATGAATTTGAAGAAATGCACTGAGAGGTTATATGAGAAAACTATAGAAAGCAGGTATAGATAGGACTTTTTGGGAATAATGAAGAACGAATGGAGATCTCCGAGAAGTAAAGAAAGTTTAGTTTGCAAAATACTGCAGTAAAACAAACCCTGTCCTTTCCTTGTGTTATCCCACTATGTGTTTGTGTACCCTTGTGTATTTATGTTCTTCCTGTCTTTATATGTTTATCTGATAAGACTTATGTTGCAGAATTTTTGTAATACTAAGCTACATTCACTATGATGAGGAGTACTGTTATCCTCAAATATAATTTGCATTATTAACATGTTATTTACTTTGTAAAGATGTTTACACATTATTTATTCTGTTTTGTTCTAATGCTCATGTGTGAAGTTGATGTTTCAAAAGTTATTCTGATCTTTTATGTATGTACTTGTGTCGTAATTTTTGTAACACTGATGTATTTGCTATTTCGATTCTTTTGTAAAGCCTGTACTACAGCAAATGTTCTCTGTATTTTTATGTTATTTAAAGATGTATTTTGTACCTTTGTTATTGTATTTTCATGTTATAAAATTGTAATTGACACCAGTTCTTCAAATTAAGTAACTTGTAAATTACATTCCACTGCACACGTTTCTGTTGGTCATTGTATATGGACAATATGTGAGAAGTAGGGACTGATAGTGTTTGCACGTGTGTTCATAATTCAGTAAGGGACTGGATAACAGCATTGCTGGTTGTAAGGACATTTCAAAAACAATTTTTGTGAGTGCACAAGTGGTGGTTATGGACTTGTTATATTATCCGCAAGACTCTTCAATGGTGATTGTGCGCCTGCACAGTCAAACAGATGGCTGCTGGCCATCTCTCCAAGGACTACAGTGGGTCTACACCTTTGATGACCCACCAATACCATTATTTCTACAAGGACTGCAATGGGTCTGCACCTCTGGTGGCCCACCAATACCGTAATCTCTACCAGGACTACAGTGGGTCTGCTCTGTGATAACCTACCTACCGATAGTCTTCAACGTCGACTGACTCTGCTGTGGCCCATTACCTGTCTGCATGTCAAGAGTCAGCACTGTCTTTCGTTGGAAGGACAACACTACTTCTTCAAGACTGCTTAGAAATCCACTACCTCCAAGTGCAATTTCTTTTATTGCTCAGACTTTGAAAAAAACACTGCAATTTTACTATGATGAACGATCAGGACTGTCTTTATGGACTGTGAGAAAATTTTAGCTTTTGACCAACATTGTATCAATAAGTGTGTGCATTTGATATATTTGTTATAGTAATTATGAAAAATTTTATCAAATCATTATTGGCCACTGCCCGAAACAATTTGTAAAAATTTTTTGTGGGGAGCATGGGGGCTAGGCTGTTTAGGTTTTCTTATTGGTAACGCCGCCGCCACGTAGCTCTCTGTTTGAAAATCACTGGCTGTGCCGTGTGCAGTCTGTGGCTGGTTGGCATTTTGTAATACTCGCCATTGCAGTGTTGGGCAGCGGCAGCTGGATGCTAACAGCGCGTAGCGTTGGGCAGTTGGAGGTGAGCCACCAGCAGTGGTGGACGTGGGGAGAGAGATGGCGGAGTTTTGTAATTTGTAAGACTGGATGTCATGAACTATCATATATATTATGACTATTAAGGTAAATACATTGTTTGTTCTGTATTCAAATCTTTCATTTGCTAACTATCCCTATCAGTAGTTAGTGCCTTCAGTAGTTTGAATCTTTTATTTTGCTGGCAGTAGTGGCGCTCGCTGTATTGCAGTACCTTGAGTAACGGAAGATTTTTGTGAGGTAAGTGATTTGTGAAACGTATAGGTTAATGTTAGTCAGGGCCATTCTTTCGTAGGGATTTTTGAAAGTCAGATTGCGTTGCGCTAAAAATATTGTGTGTCAATTTAAGCACAGTCGTGTATAAATTTTTCAAAGAGGACGTTTCAGTCCCTACGCGCTCTCAGCTGGGGAGAGATCCGGCTACCTCGCTCACCAAGGTATGGTTTCGCGAGCACCAAGGCAAGAAGTCTAGCCGTGTGTGGGCTGGCTTTATCTTGCTGAAATGTAAGCCAAGGATGGTTTTGCATGAATGGAAAGAAAACTGGGCATAAGGGTATCGTCAACGTACAGCTGTGGTGTAAGGTTGCCGAGATGGCACCAAAGGGGTTCTGGTATGAAATGAAATGGTACCCCAGACCATTAATCTTGGTTGTCGGGCTATTCGGCGGGCGACAGTCATTTTTTTAGCCCACCGCTATTGGGGGTGTCTCTAGATACGTCTTCGCTGTCATTTCATGGTGGAACACATCACAGAAAACAATTATACTTCAGTGAATGAGATTCAAGCAGAATGTGCACAACGCCACTGCAACCTGGATTGTTGATTTACAGAAGTCAACAATAGACGGCCCAAGGGAAACCGTTAGCTAAGCCCCGTTTCTGTGGGCCGCCTATTAATAGTCCTTGGGGTCATTGAAAAACCTGTCGCACGTCGTATCGATGATAATGATAACTCTGGATCTGTGAGCTCCTCTCTGACTACTGCTTGGTATTCAGGTTCTGCCTCTCTAGGTCGAACACAGCTCTCTTGACGCTGTGCTCCGTCGTAGTTCACCCAACATCGTCGAATAGTGGTATCGCTCCTATTCAAATGTCGAGTGATGCTGCGATTACTCCAATTAGCTTTTTTGATCACAGCTACACGTCCTCTCTAGAATCCTGATGTCTGTGCCTGTCTACGAGACTAACTATGTCTCAGTTGGACATTAACTACATGTACAACTCAGTACAAGGACTGAAAGTAGCAAAGACGTTATGCCCTGGTACCAACATGTTCACTGTTTACCATCCTTGCCAGCTGCAATGTGAAATTGCACTACACTGACGCGCATTCGTGTATCGGCAGCCAAAATTTACATTTTTTTCATTTTCCGTCGACCCTGTTTGAAAATCAGTTTGAAATAAATCTGCATAGCTCCTTGGAGATGTGTGTTTTTTTTTTTTTTTTTGTACCGTATAGTGTATTAACATATATCCATTTAGGGGGTTCCAAAGATGCAAATCTTTTGTAGCAATTTAGGCTCAATGTTTCGATGCAGAATAATTGTCAAAATTTGTATGAATTTTAAGGTGGTTATTCTCCACATAATCCCGATGTGTTACAAATATGACACCTTGCAGAGGACTGTGCCGTAGCTGACTACCCTTTTTTCTTAACCACCATCACCACTGTGTGACTTAATTAGAAATCTGACAACGATGGAGCCAGTATAAACGTAGGTTTCCACGGCCACTGTCACTTTAAATAATTTTTTTTTTTTTGGGGGGGGGGGGGGGGGGTTTGTGACCGCATTGTCGATATTTGTAAAACTACCGACGTTTCGGTCCCTGTTCCAGGCGACCTTCTTCAGGATGTTTGTTTTACCTGAAACGTCCCCTTTGAACAATTATACAAGACTGTGCTTAAACTGACACACAATATTTTTCTTTTTGCGCAACGCAATCTGACTTTCAGTAACCCTACAAAAAATGGCCCTGACTAACATTAACCTATACGTTTCACAAATCACTTACCTCACAAAAATCTTGGTTACTCCAACTACTGCAATACAGCGAGCGCCACTACTGCCAGCTAAATAAAAGATTCAAACTACTGAAGGTACTAACTACTGACAGGCATAGTTAGCAAATGAAAGATTTTGATAGAGATCAAACAATGTATTTACCTTAATAGTCATAATATATATAGCTGTTCGTGACATCCAGTCTTACAAATTACAAAACTCCGCCATCTCTCTCCCCACGTCCACCACTGCTGGCGGCTTACCTCCAACTGCGCAACGCTATGCGCTGTTAACATCCAGCTGCCCAACACTACAATGGCGAGTATTACTACAATGCCAACCAGCCACTGACTGCACACAGCACAGCCAGTGATTTTTCATACAGAGCGCTGTGTGGCGTTACCAATAAAAAAAACCTAAACAGCCTACTTACATACCAAACACGTTTGCAACAGGGATGGAAACGTTTCTAGTTTCATATATATCGACAATGCGGTCACAAACCGAGAAAAAATTTATTGAATGCAGTCAGTATTTGTAATGGCAATACTCCACCTATTCGTTTTATACCCCATTGTTTCTTACTTTTTATGTCCATTTAATTTATCATATTCGTCGCTAGCACGACATTTCTGAAACATACAGTTTCTTCTCCAGATGAACGACAGCCACATTTTACAAATATACACTGAGATGACCAGAATCATAGTACACCTTCTAATATCTTGTCGGACCTACTTTTTCCCGGCGTAGTGCAGCAGTTCGACGTGGCACACACTCAAGAAGTCCTTGGAAGTCCCTTGCAGAAATATTGAGCCACGCTGCCTCTATCGCCATCCATTATTGTCAGCAAAGGCAGTCGCATCGGTCGTTTGTCACCATAACCTATTAACGTCAAATTTCGCCGTACAGTCGTAATGGATAGGTTTTCTTATGTCTCACATTTATTTCTGTTGTTATTTCACGCAGTGTTTCTTGTCTGTTATCACTGTCAATTCTACGCAAACGCAGCTGCTCTCGGCCGTTAAGTGGAGGCCGTCGGCCACTGCGTTGTCGGTGGTGAGAGACAGCACCAGAAATTTGACGTTCTAGGCACAGTCTAGACACTGTTCATCTCAGATTATTGAACTCCTTGCCGATTTCCGAAATGGAACGTCCCATGTGTCTAGCTCTCACTACCATTCCGTGTTCGAAGTCTTTTTAATGCCCGTCGTGTGGGCATAATTATGACGGAAACCTTTTCACATGAACCATGACAGCTGTACAAATGCACTGCTCTTTTGTACCTTGTGTACGTGATTCTGCTGCCATCTGTATATATGCCTATCGCTACCACATGACTTTTGTCACCCCAGTGAATGATACCAACAGAGTACTTTACTACAGCTTTGTTCGTCTATGGCGAGCTGGTTTCATTAAGTTTCTTGTTGCAGGAGACCTCTGCACTAACCGATTTCTACGCAAAATTGACTGATTTCGACTGAACAATCAAGGATTTCGACACAAAATTCAGTTTTTTTCACCACAAAACTTGCTGATTTCTTGTATATTGCTGACACTGTTCAAGTGTCTATCCGTGATGGACGTACCAAGACATACTCTTAAGGAACGCAATGTGAGCTCAAGTGCTTAACTACGTGTAAGACCGTTACGGTCTTTGACTGACAAAGAGACCACATGGCAATCGTGTTTTATAATTTTTTGTGTTTATTTTACGAAAATTTCAGAACTCAATTATCAATATCACAAAACAGTCCAATGCAATTCTCAATATAGCTCGAGAAAATCGACTATGAAGTTTCCGTGTCATCTTTTATACACTGAAGTAGTTTACGACTAAGAGCATTATTCTGTCTTACCCCGCTAAATGGGATCCCTGGGTCCTTTTCCTCGTGGATTCATATTTTTTAAACAAACGTACATGTTCTACGATCATTCCCGTAAAACTTAAAAAACATGGAGATGAAAAAATATAGCTATCGCTCGAGATTAGTGAACGCTGGATTGGGTCTCGTTCAGTCGTTATTTTTTTTGTTTTTCACGCATTATGTTCGAATACATACTTCATTTAAGTACAAAATTCTCAGTACATACTAATTAATACATATCTGTCATTCGTACGCATGATGTGCTTCTTATTTCTAATAACATATCGCACACAAAAATAAGCTATTCATCGAAAACACTAATTCCTAATTATCGATCTATTCTAAAACATTTTTAATTAAGGTTTTCTAAATTAAAAAAAATGGTACAAATGCAGTGTTCTTCCATATTAATAATCACAGAAATGTTCGTAGAACATCAGTTTCTTGAAATATTTAATCTACCGGGAGTCGAACTCACAACCCCCTTTCTCCCACACATAGCAGGCTAGCCCTCTATCAAAATGCCAGGCTGCTTATCGAGTAAACGACATAAACGTAGCCAACTAAAGGTAGTCGGAACATTTGCTTTTTGAACACTGTACAATTTATACTGGATTAAAAGTCGCCTCTGTAGTAGAAGGTTAATTATTTATGGTAGTCTACGCAAGGGTTCAAGAAACAATTTAAGTTGGTTGTGATACGTGACCAATGTAAATATTTCGCGAAATCTGCAGATATATGAAGCTATGTGTAAATTATCGTTCAGGCCTCTTTTTACTCAGCGGGAGAATTCTGTTGCATCTTAGGGTCATAGCACATGACGTACAGGACGTTCTTACGGTATTTCTGTGATATAGTGCTCCCATTATCATGCAGTAGAACACTTGCCTTTCAGGACGTAGACGTCGCTAATACGATGCCGATGTGAGGGTGATTTGACTATCAGGCCCTAAAAAGGCCTGACACCAGGAAAACATACTTTTCTTTGTTGAATTTATTAATAAGCTATGTCGGTTATTTTAGGTATAAGGCGAGTACTGTTGTTAACATTGCAATGAAAACGTAATAACTGAAAGTAAAGATTTGCGCAGGTGTGCCTATAGCAGTAGCGTTTTGATGGGTTTCCAGGATTCACTTTAAAAATTTAAAGTAAACCTTACATTTTGAAACCTTTGTAGGTAGAAGTAAAATTTCTGAATATTGCACTTGGTTTGGAGTGAAACGGAGTCCCAAATTTTGCACTCCGGCTGAGCCGTACTGTTTGCCATAACATGAAAGTAATTAGCGCGAAACAGAAAAGGCTAAATTAATTGCTACACAGCGCACTGAAAATTTGTTGAAGCGCTAGCTACCTCGTAAGGCAAGCGCTTGTAGGGAAACAAACCGGACGGGACATTAATCAAGAGCAGCTGTTGTGATTCGGCCGCTGACCGTAATTGCAGATACACACTGGATTTGTCGACTTGCGCGAAACCCTTTCCGCCCTTAAATGGAATGAACAAGTCTTCTGTGTGGCACGAGACCATTACTGACTGTGAGTTTACAGTGGACTCGAATTCTCACTAGTAATGACGCACCCCGTACAATGGCAGACGATCCAATAAGCGGATATTCTGGAAACTATTTCATCTCTCAGTACGCAGCAAACTGGCCGGGGTCGAAATAGACTGGCGTAGCTGACACATGCAATGTGCGCTTCAAACGATGAGGCAGTACCTGATCCTAGTACAGTTCTGAAGTCTTTGCGAGAATATTGTAAAATTTTTATATTTTGAAATGAATAAACCGTACAGCAGATGCTTAATCATCAATCTTTTATTGTGTACACGACCGGTTCAGGAACACTTTTAAAATTCCGTGATATGGCTCCGTTACAACAATGGGGTGAGGATGACCTCAGATGGTTAAGTAATTTTATTTTGTTCACTAGATGAAGGAACTTAAAGGGTTTCAAAATGGGTCGTGTACAAAAAAGAAGATTGTGGATTAAGGAACTGTTGTGCGGTTTCTTCCTTTTACAAAATACACCTATGCAGTTGCTGCGGCTCCATAAGAAGAACTCTTTGTGCTTAAATATTTTGATATCGAGACCTATTAAGATATTTTTATCCTAAAATATCCTTTAATATGAACTGATGGACCTTCTTTTTTTTTTTTTTTTTTTTTTTTTTTTTGAATAGTACAAGCATTGTGTTCTACAACGATCTCAATTTTGACGGGATGTAAAGTCGATCGCTACTTATTGTTCTATCGTATACTGATTACTTTTTCATCAGCTACATCAAAGAAAGGGTATACAAATATATTGCAGTAAGAAATACGTACAGAGCACAGTGATTCCAGCAGACCAACACCAGTATACTTTAACCTTAACTTTCAAGAAGATGTTTTTGAAGATATGCGCTTAGACGGAAGCGATTATATAAATGAAACCCTTAAAGCAGGAAATGTGTATAAGTGAGGAGTTACTAATTGGAGATGAGAAAGGAAAATTATAAGTTGAACTAAGTCTATGGAAATACCCTCGTAGGAGAAGAATAGATGGTTATACACATGAAAGTTAATTGTTAATAGTACTAGGAGGTAAGAAGCGTAGTGAAAGAGAAATGTAGGAACGTGTAGAACAGGAAGTTAAGCGTGACTTTTGCAATATGTATAAGTGATGAGATAGATTTTTAAACATGTGGTGGATATCTTCATCGTTGTAGAAAGACAGTTGATAACAGAGAAAAGTAGAACACTGGACGTCACATACTATGAAACTTCGAGACGCTAGTAGTGGTAACCATCGCACCATATTTCTAAGCTTCCTTCTTTTCACCTACAATCGGAAGTAATTGGGTAACACCGTGGCCTAACACTACCACCAGATCAAATGAACGTTTCAACTGAATCTGGATATATGAATTTGTTATGTTACTGTAAGCAGATATTCGTGATCGAGTCATGTCACACTCTAGCACCTAACTGTTTTCTGTGTATTCACAATCTGTGCAGCTGGTCGTGCACGGACAGTGTCTAAAATTTTCATGTTTCCTTGGAGAGGGCCTTTTAGTATCCTACAGTGATGGGATTCCCCGGCCAGCCTGAGTACTCAGGCACGGTCGTTGTTCGCTCACAAAAAGAGCGTCCCCGCGTAAGTGCCAATAAATAGCGCCGCTCCTCTCTCGCCCCTCAGTTCCTCACTTTTCTTTGAAGCCTTCGGTCCGCGCCTTTGATATAATGACAGAACTTGCCTGTGTTTATTTACAATTCGTATAATTCCCTACTTACGACGACTTTCGCTACTCTGGTAGTGGCTAAGTATTCACTCCGCTGTCATTGATCAGAAAAACCACCTGCGTGTTCCACCATCAGATTGTGTTCTAGCTATGCAGAGTAAAGTATAAAAACAGTTGTCATATAGATGTCAACCAATAAAAGACCCAGCCTGTTGTTACGTTTCGTGCATTTGATGCATCCGTGTTAAGGCTGTTTCTTCTTCAATGTCAATTAATATAGTGCTGCACCTGCAGAATTATTGAGCGCTTTCTGTACAAAGATTGTGTATTAAGCTTTACTTCAACAAGATCAGCAAGCGTGTCCGTTTTCTGTAATATTCAATGAGAATGGATTGAAATTGAAAGTACTCGATCGCCATACGCACGATTTAAACATTAATTAACAAACATCAATATGGGTACATACATCTGAACGGAAATTACCATTCCCGTTGTCGTTGTTGTAACTACAAAATTTTCCATTGCTGATGGTGCTGAATACATGTTTTTTAAAGAAAGTGTAATTTCTAACTTATTTCATATCAGAGAATTGTTTAATTATATGGCTAGTTTTGTGTCATTTTATTTTTGGCTTCAGCCCGTTTGAATCTTAAGTGTTTGTAAGTTTTTCAATGATGTATCATATTAATATTGTTAGTTCATGAGATTCCCTGTAATCTCGCATAAACGCGTTTGTTCCATTCTGTTTGCAGAGTTGTAAAACTACCTTAGGCCACTGTAGACTGTCGTAAGTAGGCGTGGACTACGTTAGTTCTCCAAGTAGCCTTGGTCAGTTAAGGTCATATCCCTGTTATCTGTATATCGGGTAAGTTGCATACGTATCGTGCGTTCCCTATTTTCGATCCGTTTACTTGCGTATAAGGTCAGCGGTTTACTAGATTTCCATAGAGACTAGTAGCAGTAAACCATGTAGAAACTGAGGATAAAAATGGGACCATGTAACCTTACTTAATATTTTTGTACTACATACTTACACTTCTGTCCGTTACTTAAAAATAAACTGTATTTATAGAAAAATTTTAATTATCAATCTTTAATTCTGTTTTTATTCGAAAATTTTGATTTGTAACGTGAAACATACGGACATGGTACTAAAAATATGCCGGCCAGTGTGGCCGAGTGGTTCTAGGAGCTACGGTCTGGAACCGCGCGACGGCTACGTTCGCAGGTTCGAATCCTGCCGCGGGCGTTGATGTGTTTGATGTCCTTAGGTTAGTTAGGTTTAAGTAGTTCTAAGTTCCAGGGAACTGATGAACTCGGAAGTTAAGTCCCATAGTGCTCAGAGCGGTTTGAACCATTTGAACTAAAAATATAACAATACAGGTTTATCATGTAGCGCTAGAAAACGGAATTTCCTCAAAAACAGGTAAACTTAACCAAACATGCATACAACAGCATATCAAATATCGCTGGAATACCTGAGGGAACTATAGAGGGTGAGTCACATAACGTTACCGCTGGATATATTTCGTAAACCACATCAAATACTGACGAACCGATTCCACAGACCGAACGTGAGAAGAGGGGTTAGTGTAACTGTTTAATACAAACCATGCAAAAATGCACGGAAGTATGTTTTTTTAACACAAACCTACGTTTTTTTAAAAATGGAACAACGTTAGTTTTGTTATAACATCTGAACATATAAACAAATACGTAATCAGCGCCCTTTGTTGCATTGTAAAATGTTAATTCCATCCGGATATATTGTAACCTAAATTTGACGCATGAAACCTCCGACGTTCAGTTGCGTGTTGTAACCAACACGGGCCACAGTCGGCGAGCAGCATCTGCAGAGACATGTTTACGATGACGACCGTGTTTACGAGTGTGGCTGTAGTGCACTGTTGTGGTTTGGTCTAGCTGCCGCAGTGTCCGCATGTAGCGCTTGCTGCTATTGTTATTCTGCATTCGTCACCGCACGCAGACCAACTGTAGTACACCGTGTTACCAGACGTCTGTGATAGTGTAGTGTTGTAGGAACTGTGACCATGGTGTATTCGAACTCTGAAAAGGCGGAGATGATACTCATCTATGGCGAGTGTCGACGAAATGCAGCTGAAGCCTGCAGGGTGTATGCAGAACGGCACCCGGACAGAGAGCATCCAACGTGCCGCACATTGCAAAACATCTACCGCCAACTTTATGCAACAGGTATGGTCGTAGCACGCAAACGGATCCGTAACAGGCCCGTCGCAGGAGAAGCGGGTGCAGTTGGTGTGTTAGCAGCTGTTGCCATGAACCCACACATTTGTACACTGGACATTGCGAGAGCCGGTGGACTGAGTCAAAGTAGTGTCATGCGCATACTGCATCGTCACCGCTTTCACCCGTTTCATGTGTCGCTACATCAGCAATTACATGGTGATGGCTTTAATCAATTCTGTCAATGGGCATTAACAGAGAATGCGTTGTAGTTCTACCTGTTTACCGATGAAGCGGGTTTCACAAACCACGGGGCAGTGAATCTACGGAACATGCATTACTGGTCCGTGGACAATCCTCGCTGGCTCAGACAGGTAGAGCGACAGCGGCCGTGGACTGTAAATGTACGGTGCGGAATCAATGGCGACCACCTCATTGGTCCTCACTTCATGGCAGGGGCCCAAACAGCTGCAACATACATCGCGTTTCTACAGAATGATCTGCCAACGTTGCTCTAAAATGTCCCCCTGGAAACGCGTCGACGTTTGTGGTATCAGCATGATGGTGCACCTGCACATTCCGCAATTAACACTAGACTGACCCTTGACAGGATGTTCGACGGGCGTTTCATAGGACGTGAAGGACGCATAAATTGGCCAACCCGTTCTCCTGATCTTACACCTCTGGACCTCTTTCTGTGGGGTACGTTAAAGGAGAATGTGTACCGTGATGTGCCTACAACCCCAGAGGATATGAAACAACGTATTGTGGCAGCCTGCGGCGACATTACACCAGATGTACTGCGGCGCGTACGACATTCATTATGCCACAGATTGCAATTGTTTGCAGCAAATGATGGCCACCACATTGAACATCTATTGGCCTGACATGTCGGGACACACTCTATTCCACTCCGTAATTGACAACGGAAACCACGTGTGTACGTGTACCTCCCCCCTCATGGTAATGAACGTGTGCGTCAGTGAAAAAGGCCAATAAAATGGTGTTAGCATGTGGACGTAATGTGCTGTTCCAGTCTCTTCTGTACTTAAGGTCCATCACCGTTCCCTGTGGATCCCTACGTAATTCGGTGCCCTCCGATACACACGATCGAACAGCAGAGGAGTGGTACACAAGCCTCAACTTTAGGTTACAATATCTCCGGATGTAATTAACATTTTACAATGCAACAAATGGCACTGATTACGTATTTGTTTATATGTTCAGATGTGCTAACAAAACTAACGGGGTTACATTTAAAAAACGTAGGTTTGCGTTGAAAAACATACTTCCGTGCATTTTTGTTTTGTTTGTATTAACCAATTACACTAGCCCCTCACCTCACGTTCGGACAGTGGAATCGATTCGTAAGTATTTGATGTGGTTTAGGAATCCAGCGGTAATGTTAGGTGATTCACCCTGTATATAAAATATGTTTTTCTTCTTCATAAACTACTTTTGCACTTATCAGCTGTAACAGGAAACTCTTTACCTTTGAGCATTATGAAGAACGTTCTACGGAGCAGAAAACCCCAACAATAATTACATCGACTGTTTGTGTTTGTGGCTGTAAACTGTACTTGCATTGAAAGTAATTGCTTTAGTTACATAAAACGACTTATAGAAAGTATTTTACACTCCGTAAGAGTTAAAATATGCAGTTGACTTACACTGAACAATGTGCAGTACTAATTAGCTGCAAAACCAACAAGAACATAGGACTGTAGGTGGCTCTCAGTTCTTCTCTCACAGACTCATTTATGTTTCTTTTCCTGGTAATGCTACGAATACAACTGGTAACCTTACCACTTACTACGTCATTTGTGTACTGTGCTGTACCAAAACTACCGAACTGTATCCTTGGTAGACTGCAACTCTCTAATCTCATGTGATGTGTGCCAGATCATAACGATAGAGATTGTTTTCTGTGGCACTTACCTAGCAACAGGGGTGGTGACGATCCACCAGAATGCGTAACCTCTCCGCCTTCCGGATTTTACAGGGCTCACCACCCAAGGTGTCTTTTGTCCAGTTCTGGCTTTCGGACTGCAGCTGGCATGAGTCAGACGGCGCCTGCAGAGTGCCGCGGTCCAACTGGGCACCAAGATGATGCGTTGTTCGGATGGTACTCTGTTAGGACTTGCGGTAGCACGAGAGCTCAAGCTAATGGCAAACAAAGGGCGGGCAGACTACGTAACTTGCGGCTGCCGATTCCATCTAAGTCGCCAACTGAGGTCAGCATGTATTAAAATTGGTGTGAACTTTCCTGTACATTCGCGTTCAACATTTTTGCGTTCTGCAAAGACTGAATGGAGTTCTGACGAGATAATCTTTGATAGTGTTGTTTGGCAGCCAAGTTTAATCAGCTACTGTAACGATAGGGCAGTGTGACGTAGTCATATTGCTCTTTCTGACATTGTATACTGTGTGTGAGGCATGACCTTTCTGTTCCTTTCTGGTCATTACAGAGAACTTTAGAATTTAGGTTTGATTGAGGGCTGTTCCGTGTTCTTGGAGTTTAACAGACGCATTAACTTCCCTTCGTATTTTCTAAGGTTCGTAATTGTAATTTCATCAACTTCTTCTCTGCACCTTATTGATTTTTAAGATTCATACTTTTATTAAAGTTATTAATTTCCGTTCTAAATTCTGCAGGATAATAATCTTGTTAATATTTTAAAATTATCAGAGCTCTGATAATCTTGGGGTTTAAATGTTCATGAAAGCGTTTACCCTTTATATCACATTGTGGAAGTTTGTTATTTCTAGGATAGAATAATTTGTTTTTAGAGTTTTATTCTACTGCCAGAAATACAATTATTTTTTGGGGTGGAAATAATTCTTTTCTGTTCCTGGCAACTGCCGCTCCTAGCTCCTCGCTCATTACCTTTCATTAGCGATCAGCTAGAAAACTTGATTTCACGCCCCCTGGGTTCACGTACAAACGTATACTGCTTGCCTTCACTGTCTAACCAAAGCTGGTGGCGTAACACATGTCCATTGAACATGTACTACATAGCATCCCATATTATTTCCTATGTATAATAGTATAGAGAAGAGGTCTTCGATCCCGGGTTAGATACCCGCCACTGCTTAAATTTTTATTAATAATGAGAATTGGCGGTCGAAGACTTCCGCCATAAGAAATCACCCTCATTATGCCAACGGTCTTGTAAAAAAGGGCTAAGGAGCGCAAATAAGTGTCAACGGCGCTTTCCTGTCATTGGGGTGGGAAATTTCCCCTAAAGGTGGAAGAATCAGATATTGTCAACGGCATGAGGATGCAGAAGGCAATTGAAATCACTGAAATAAAGACACACGACGTGTATCCACAGTACATGTGGCCTGTAATTGAAAAAGTGGTATGATGGCCTCTCCATTGGCAGAAGATTCCGTGATAGTCCCCCATTTGGATCTCCGGGAGGGGACTGCAAAGGGGGAGGTGACCATGAGAAAAAGATTGAATAATCAACGAAAGGATAACGTTCTACGGGTCGGGCCTTGGAATCCCAGAAGCTTGAATGTGGTAAGGAAGCTAGAAAATCTGAAAATGGAAATGCAAAGGCTCAATCTAGATATAATAGAGGTCAATGAAGTGAAATGGAAAGGAGACGAGGATATCTGGTCAGGTGAGTGTAGAGTAATATTAACAGCAGCAGAAAAAGGTATAACAGGAGTAGGATTCGTTAGGAATAGAATGGTAGGTCAAATAGTGTGTTACAGCGAACAGTTTAGAGATAAGATTGTTGTTGTCAGAATCGACAGCAAACCAACACCGACAACGTTAGTTCACGTACACATACCGACGTCGCAAGCTGAAGATGAAAAGACGAACAAAGTATAGAAGGATACTGAAAGGGTATTACAATACATAAAGGGAGATGAAAATCTCGAGTGCCGTTATAGGGAAGACTAAAAGAACAGATTACTGGAATATGGTCTTGCGACAAAAAGTATTTGTTCGAAGGCCGTAATGTCCAGAAGCAGTATGCTGATCAGGCAACATGGCCATGAGCATTGAAAAAGTCATTCCACCGATGCACCGAGTTGAATGTACCCTTCTTGTAAAACCAATGTCCTGCTCGTGAAGCAGTCCGAGACTGCCGGCTGCACATTCTCGTCGGATATGGATGGAAAGCCCTTCAAGGCGTTTTTAAGGGACCGAAGACGTGATAATCACATGGCAAGAGGTAAGCAATATATGGCGGTGTTCGGGTGTCTCTCACTTGTGTTAGCGCAACTTACACGCTACGACTTTTACGTTTGGGGATGTGCGTTATCATGAAGCAACAGTACCCCTTGTCGGTGGTTTACGACAGACGTGCTGCTACACACATATTTACGATTTTCCGAGAATAAATACCGGTGTTTCCCTTCGGCAGCAACAAAAAAGAATAATAGCATGTTGCTTCCGTCTAGAAGCACAGCTCGCGATTCAACATTTACCGCATGCACCGCATGGCTGTATACACGTTGCATATATGCTGCGGTAACGCACTCCAACGGAAACTTTTTGATTATCCGTTAATGAGGGACAGTCTTAGATTCGGTACTTCCATAAATCACCGGCTGTACACGTCAAATGTGCTTTTCTGTTTCTTGACCTTCTCGCTAGTACTGAGCACACATCTGATAGAGAAACAAACCTGGTGAAATTTTGAACCATACCGTTGTCAAGTTTCTTCTATCGTTATTGCATTTCCAAGTGTGTCAGATTATGTCACCTAAGAACAAAGCCTTAACTATTCAGAAGTAGAGATGCTCAAAACCTCTGACTTATCGTCCAAAGTAAGGAAATCAGTCTAGAACTTTCCTTGATGTTGTGCATAATGTATATATCTAAAGCTACAGTTGGGAAATTCTTATTATTCGAAATGGAATGACCTCTCCAAACAGTGAAGTGGATATTGCGTGTTCACTACAGGTTTACTAATATAATTTAATAGAGTAACTAATGCAGTTCATCGTTATAGCTAGACTGCTGAAAATATTGTTAGTAATATTATTTGCCGTTGTTGTTATGCAACATAATGCAGTAAACGAAATTATAATCTCCAACTACGTATATTTCTTAAACGGCGTGATACAAGGGGATGCGAATTATCATGAAGCATCAGCACCCCTCGTCAGAGTGGCCCATTGATCGTGGCCGGGCCAAATATCTCACGAAATAAGCGTCAAACGAAAAAACTACAAAGAACGAGACTTGTCTAGCTTGAAGGGGGAAACCAGATGGATCTATGGCTGGCCCGGTAGATGCCGCTGCCATAGGTCAAACGGGTGTCAACTGCGTTTTAAAAAATAGGAACCCACATCTTTTATTACATATTCGTGCAGTACGTAAAGAAATACGAATGTTTTACTTGGACGACTTTCTTCGATTTGTCATAGACGGCGCTGTAATAATCACAAATATATGGCTCACGATTTTAGACGACGAGTTGGTAAGAGAAAGGTTTTTGAAATTAAAATACAGAACGTAGGTACGTTTGAACATTTTATTTCCGCTGTTCCTATGTGATACATGTACCTTTGCGTACTTATCATTCCTGCATGCTATTACAGCGTGATTACCTGTAAATACCACATTAATGCAATAAATGCTTAAAATGATGTCTGTCAACCTCAATGCATTTGGCAATACGTGTAACGACATTCCTCTCAACAGCGAGTAGTTCGACTTCCACAATGTTCGCACATGCATTGACAATGCGCTGACGCACGTGTCAGGCGTTGTCGGTGCATCACGATAGCAAATATCTTCAACTTTCCCCACACAATGAAATCCGGGGACGTCAGATCCGGTGAACGTGCGAGCCAATGGTATGGTGCTTCGACGACCAAACCACCTGTCATCAAATATGATATTCAATACCGCTTCAACCACACGCGAGCTATGTGCCGTACATCCATCATGTTGGAAATACATCGCTCTTTTGTCGTGCAGTGAAACATCTTGTAGTAACATGGGTAGGAAATCAACATACATTGTGCCATTTAGATTTCCATCGATAAAATGGGGGCCAATTATCCTTCCTCCCATAATACCACACCATAGATTAACCCGCCAAGGTCACTCATGTTCCACTTGTCACAGCCATTGTGGATTTTCCGTTGCCCTATAGTGCATATTATGCCGTTTTACGTTACCGCTGTTGGTGAATGCTTCGTCGCTAAATAGATCGCGGGAAAGATGTGTCATCGTCCCTTAATTTCTCTTGTACCCAGTGGCAGAACTGTAAACGACGTTCAAAGTAGTCGGCATGCATTTCCTGGTGCATAGAAATATGGTACTGGTGCAATCAATGTTGATGTAGCATTCCGAACACCGAAGTTTTTGAGGTTCCCGATTCTCGCGCAATTTATCTGCTACTGATGTGCCGATTCGGCGCGACAGCAGCTAAAACACCTAATTGGGCATCATCATTTGTTGCAAGTCGTGGTTGACGTTTCACATGTGGCTAATCACTTCCTGTTTCCTTAAATAACGTAACCATGTGGCGAACCGTCCGGCCACTTGGACGATGTCATCCATGATACCTAGCAGCATACATACCATGCGCCCGTTGTACATTTTGATCACAATATCTATACATCAATACGATATCGACCTTTTCCGCAATTGGTAAACGGTCCCTTTTAACATGGTTAATGTATCACGAAGCAAATAACGTCCGCACTGACGGAAAGTTACGTGATACCACATACTTATAAAAGCACTACGTCATCAGGCCACAAGTGGCCCATCGGAACCATCCAACCACCGTATCATCCCCAGATGTGGATGCGGATAGCCGCGTGGTCAACACACCGCTCTTCCGGTCTTTACGTTGGTTTTCTTTCACCGGAGCCGCTACTATTCGGTCGAGTAGCTCCTCAATTGGCATCACGAGGCTGAGTGCACCCCGAAAAATGGCAACAGCACATGGTGGCCCGGATGGTCACCCCTCCAAATGCCGGCCACTCCCTACAGCGTTTAACGTCGGTGATCTGATGGGAACCGGTGTATCCACTGCGGCAAGACCGCTGCACACGTACTTATACGTTTGTGAGTATTACAGCTCCATCTATCACAAAGCAAAAAAATTGATCCAACTACAACGTTCATATTTCTTTACATACTACACGAATATGTTATAAAAAACGGGGTTCCTATTTTTAAAAAAACGCAGATGATCTCCGTTTGACCTATAGCAGCGGCACCTAGCGGGCCAACCATAGCGCCATCTAGTTTCCCCCTTCAAGCTAGACGAGCTTCATTCTTTGTAATATTTTCGTTTGATGCTTATTTTGTGAGATATGTGGCCCTGTCAGTGTCAATGGACCACCCTGTGTGTGGTATATATACCAGGTATATGGTATTCAGGTTTAGTACACACTGATATTCCCTCGCCACAGTATTTAGTCTTCAAAAAACAGCTCAGCCCACTGCTAAAGGGGAGTATCGTGCGGTAACGCATTGTCGACATTTGAAGGTGAACATCGCTGTAACAGTCTTGAAAGGAGTGACGACACAGTTGTAGGGTAGCGCAGACGCGTCCAGTGTGAGCAAAGGAGGCTTAATTACGAAGAAAGAAGTGGCGGATCATTTCGATGTGAATAACCCGGTATCATTAGATAAGTTGGGACTCTGCTGCTAGAAGACGAGATATCATAATCTAGGCGAGACTAGCACAAATGAAAAGATCGGCGCACCAGATTTCAGTATCTTCGACGTCATTTCGAACATAACAGTGATCTCCACCCAGTACTTCCGGCCTTGTTCACTCTCAGACAAAACTCGCGCCGATGAGAGGCGTAAGTGAAATGCCTCAGCTGTCAGATCATAACTTATTCAGCGGCCTAAACATCACTGTCCCCGAAACAAAGGGGAAAACAACCAGTGGAAACCTTTGTCTTCACCAGCGCCGTACAAAGCGAACACTAAACTATCATTAGGCAAGTGGGTTTTTGGAGAATACCATTGAGCAGTGGTAACGGATTACATTCGTAAGGGACAAACTGTTGTGGTAGTATACTACCGGAGCGTACGGTTAGATTACGGGAGACTAATGGAGACTTGGTGGTAAGCTGTCGAGATGATAATGTTGCTCCACGACAAAGCCCAAATTCCTTATTGGGTCATTCGATTATCGTAAAGAAAAATCAGATGTTTCTTTTTGTATATGACAAAGTTAGCGACGAGCATTGCACTCGGCTGTGGCAGAAAAATTTCTTATAGCGTTATACATCATTGAGGTAAGAATTTTCAATTTACTCAGAATGACTTTTCAGGGCCATGAAGCAGCATTGCTGACTTCCACATTTACCAGTTTAGATTCACAGTCAGTTAATTATTGAAAGGTTATATATGAATCACAATTTTATTGAGATATTAGTCACATTTTTATAGCGAGGTTACGGAATTTAAGCTGTTGGGAGGTTATAAGGGGGTTGGTCAAAAATGTGAAAACAACGCAAACACAACACGTTCCCATGGCTAATACTGTGCAGGAAGTTTCCAGAATGAGATTTTCACTCTGCAGCAGAATTTGTGTTGATATGAAACTTCCTGGCAGATTAAAACTGTGTGCCGGATCGAGACGAGCGCAGGACCTTTGCCTTTCGCGGGGAAGTGTTATACCAACTGAGCTACCCAAGCACGACTCACGCCCCGTCCTCACAGCTTTTTCTTCTACCAGTACCTCGTCTCCTACCTTCCAAACTTTACAGAATCTCTCATTCTGGAAACATCCCCAAGGCTTTGGCTAAGCCACGTCTCCGCAATATGCTTTCTTTCAGGAGTGCTAGTTCTGCTAGGTTCGCAGGAGAGCTTCGGTAAAGTTTGGAAGGTAGGAGACGAGGTACTGGCAGAAGTAAAAGCTGTGAGGACCGGGCGTGAGTCGTGCTTGGGTAGCTCAGGTGGTAGAGCAATTGCCCGCAAAAGGCAAAGGTCCCGAGTTCGAGTATCGGTCCGGCACACAGTTTTAATCTGCCAGGAAGTTTCATTGTGCAGGAAACTGGACGGCGTTTAAAACAGCTACTAGTCATACAGGAATCAATGGATACGGATCCTGTATGGTTGGTAGCATAATATTTTACTATTCTTCATTCAGAATAGGTACAACTGAAGGTAACGACAATGGGCAACCTTATTTCCAAAGCAGACCACAAAAGCTCAGTATTGAGATCTGATGACTGTGGTGGCCAGTGCATATGCAGCAGTTCTTCCTCGTACTCACTGTGGGAGTCCTGGATGATGAAAGCTGTGTCAGCAGGGACCCTCTGATTTTGGCACACAGCGTCGTCATTGGGGAACAAACATTGTACCATGTAATGAACCTGAACAGTCAAAATAGTCGCATAATCCCTGCCACTCGCGTGCTCTTGAAGAGTAACCACGAGTTCCATTGAAATACCACGACAAGGCTGCCCAAATCATCACCGAAACTGCACCATGTTCCACTCTTAGGACGTGAACTGAAACAGGAATAGGAAATAGTGTGAAATAAGACCCATCCGACCAAAGGACATTCTTCCACTGCTCTACTGTCCACGTTTTATGGCTTCGGCACCAGGCTTTCCTGTTGCAGCCATTTGAATTGCAGATGACTGGGGTTGACATTACAGCACGCCCGGCAATTTCTCGTTTATGGAGCTCGCTTCGTGTTGTTTTGGTGCTGACAGGTTTCGCAAGTGGGACGTTTAGTTCTACAGTGTTTTCTTCATCTGATATCCCAATCCCATTTCTTCTAAATGAGCATCCGGCACGAATATTCAGCACACACTATTGACATAACGGATGATGTTTTTCCGTTTTTCTTCTCTTTGCCTCCTTAGTCTTCTGACTGCTTTGATGCTGCCCCTACGAATTCCTCTGCTGTGCCAAAAAATTCTTCTCAGAATAGCAATTTCAGCCTAAGTCTTCAAATATTTGCAAGATGTACTGTAATCTCTGTCTTCGTCTACAATTTCTACCCTCTACGGCTCCCTCCAGTACTATGAAAGCAATTCCCTGGTGTCTTAAAAGATGTACTAGCATCCTATTCTTTCTTCTTTTCAGTATTTTCCATATATGCCTTTTCTCACCGATTCTACGGAGAACCTCCTCATTCATTACCTTATCGGTCCACCGAATTTTCAACATTCGTCTGTAGCACCATGTATCAAATGCACTGATTCTCTTGTTCCGGCTGTTCCACCGTCCATGTTTCAGTACCACACAATGCTGTGCTCCAAACTTACATTCTAAGAAATTTCCCAAATTAAGGCATATGATTGATATTAGTAGACATCTCTTGGTCAGAAATGTCCTTTGTGTCAATGCTAGTCTGCTTTTCGTGTCCTTGCTCCGTCCATGTTGGGTTGTTTTGCTGCTGAGGTAGCAGTATTTATTAACTTCGTTTACTTCGTGATAGCCAATTCTAATCTCAAGTTACTCGCTATTATCATTTCTGCTGCTCCTCATTTTCCTTATTTATCCGAGTAGATGAAGTGAGTGTGAGTGAGTGGGAAGAAGAGGATTATGGTATCCAGGAAACTAGTGCGCCTATTTTGTAATCAGACGTTTACAGATAACATATAACATAGTACCACCTGACGTGAACAAAGAGGTTTCAAGGAAACATGAAACTGCTCATATTTCATGCCACCTTGGATCATAATTACAAACATGGATAGATTTGCTCAGACTTTTTATCGCATGCAGAGTATTGTGTTGATTCCTGCCCAAGTGTTACAAGTTTTTCTGTAAATAACATGTCACAGTAAGAGTGTCGTGTAATGAGTATTGATCGTATGACGTGGAGAACGAGTATCAGTTTATTTTTAAGTCCCTTGTAAGTAATTTTACACATAATATTAAATAATTACAGTACTGTTACGTAGTGTGTAGTGTCTGAATATCTTATGTTAAAATAGGTTTTGGAAGTAACAAACTAAACATTATAAATGCTCTCGTATTTCAAACGTAGCCATTAAATAATTACGAGTTAACTTAATTATAGAAAGCAACTGTGCAGATTGACTTTGATGAGTCTCCCGTTAAATTATTACTATTTTTGTGCAAATATTTTGCATTTTATCTCCATAAAGTTGCTAGAACCACTCTGGAGTCAATAAATGTGCCAGACATATACTACGTTTTTCCGTAGCTGATACCATACGAGGGATTACTGATTCTGCGATAATAGCCGCACTTTTTCTGACTGTCTTCGGAGTTGTATGGATAATGTTTTTTTTCTGTATGTCTGATGGTATATCGCTAGTATCCCACCACGTGAAATCGTTTTGAGCCACTTCCCCCAATAATTTTAGAAATTCTGTGCATTCTGACTTTTCTGATCTTAAGTTGTCGAAAATTCTTTTACCTTCTAATTCCAATACTACATGCCTTCTCCCTACATCTCGTCTCACTTTTCTTCCTCGATCACTGAGCGAGGTGGCGCAGTGGCTAGCACACTGGACTCGCATTCGGGAGAACGACGGCTCAATCCCGTGTCCAGCCATCCTGATTTAGGTTTTCCGTGATTTCCTTAAATCGTTCCAGGCAAATGCCGGGATGGCTCCTTCGAAAGGGCGCGGCTGACTTCCTTCCCCGTCCTTTCCTAATCCGATATGACCGATGACCTCGCTGCCTGGTCTCCTCCCCAAAACCAACCCAACTCTTCCTCCATCACGTAATCAGAGAAGTCCCCCCCCCCCCCCCCCCCCATCACAGATGCCTTGAATCTACTCTTTCCATCTATCCGTTCTCTCCTCTGCCTTTAACAGTGGAATTCCCTTTCCACTCTTAGTGTTACCGTCCTTGCTTTTAATTTCAACAAAGGTTGTTTCGACTTTTCTGTATGCTGAGTCAGTCTCTCGGACAATCATGTCTTTTTTTATTTCTTCGCATTCCAATTAGTTTCTCCCTATCTCTGTTGCGGAATGTGTCCTCATAGGAAGAATTCTTGCGCAGCAAATAAATTCGAACACGGCATCCCACACCACCTGATACGTTCAAATGAGCTCGTATGGTAGCTAAACATCGGCATCTTTGTCAGCAGAAGAACGAGTCTTTAAACTCAACTGTGACACACACTTACTCTGTTAGCTGAAATTTACATGGCAAAATAAAATAATATCTCTGCTGAAGGCAGATAACTCACTTTCTCTGTGAAGCATAATAACACTGCATCTCATTCTCTCGTGAACGTTGTTCTTAATAGCGCACGTGTGAAGATTTACTTCGAAAGAGTCGCAAATACGTGAAATCTTAAAAGCATTTATGTATTGCGTAGAAAAAGAACACAAAGACTTATGTCTTACACACACACACACACACAAAGCCTTGAGCGAATCACGTGAATTTTCAACACCATACATTTACAACAACGAGGGAAGAACAGTCCTCTGTTCATATGTACGTCCATAGAGTCATTAGATGACCGAACAAGCAGTGTCATAAACTACTTGCAAACTCGGATGAATGAATAGGAAACGGATAACGATTTCCACATCTTCCAACCAGTTCGTGAAACCGAAAAAATAATGTAAAACTGTTTCGATGAAATGCACTTCAAAATTCTCTTGCGTGTGAAGATCTGACAAGAACGTAACGAATTATTCCGCGAATGCAGCAGAGGCAAACAACAATCTTACCACACTCCTCGATGATGTCGCTTCAGCATTCCCATTTTAGTATCTGAATGTGTGGTGTCTGTTCTTTCTGACATGGAGGAAATGGACAGGGAATGCGGAAATGTGGCGCTCTTAGGAATATGGATCGGCTGTGAGGTGAGTCGAGATAGTGGACACAGTTGCAATAGCACTGTGTCTGGCAAGGCGCGTTGGTTAATGCACCTGCCTAGCAAATAGGAGATCCCGGGTTCGAACCACGGTCCGATACACATTTTCACTCGCTCCGCAGATTCGAAGTACCGTCTCAACACACCTGACATCAGTAGTCCTTTTCCGTTCTTTCTCTCTCTCTCTCTCTCTCTCTCTCCTCCGTCTTCAACTTACATAAATTATTTTAGTATCACAAGACAAGAGTCTACACTATGCAGTATGGCATGTGCTAGAGGTGAAAATAGCAGAGCAGCGGGTTGAAACCAAGAGTTTTGGTTTTGTCCCACACTCTATGCGGCGTCTCGCCAACCACTCTCTGTGCCAAAAATTATTATTCACTGACTGCTAAGGGTTTAAGTAGCGTGCTACAGATAAGCTTTCACGGTTCCAACCAAAGATGAAACCTCTCCATCAGACGGAAGACTAACTACAGGGCATGGACAAAAATATGGAAACATTGCGAGAAACCCATGCTTGAACGTAAATACATGTGCTAGCCAGGCCTCAGCTGGCGTCGTTTTATTTTTCCACCAACAGCAGCAGTGCAATGTTCTCATAAATCGTTTCAGGCAAATGTCGGGATGGTTCCTTTGAAAGGGCACGGCCGATTTCCTCCCCAATCCTTTCCTAACCCGAGCTTGCGCTCCGTCTCTAATGACCTCGTTGTCGGCGGGACGTTAAACACTAACCACCACCGCCATATTCTCATTACGTTTCAACTGTCAGTCGTGGTTAGAGCGGTGTTCTGTGCAGTTATGAGTGTATTATGTCTGAGCAAAACGACTTCGAACCTGGCCGGCCTGGGTGATCGAGCGGTTCTAGGCGCTACAGTCTGGAACCGCGCAACCGCTACGGTCGCAGGTTCGAATCCTGCCTCGGGCATGGATGTGTGTGATGTCCTTAGGTTAGTTAGGTTTAAGTAGTTCTAAGTTTTAGGGGACTGATGACCTCAGCAGTTAAGTCCTATAGTGCTCAGAGACATTTGAACTTCGAACGTGGGCAAAATGTTGCCACTCGTTTGGTGGATATTTCCGTATCCAAGGTAGTCAAAGGGTTTGGTGTTTCAAGAGCCACCCTATCGAGGTTTTATACAGCATACAGGGGAAGCGCAAAAACATTATTCGCAAAGTCGCAACGCTAACGAAAATGTGTGTTACCTGGCCGCTCACTGAGGAGTATCGTGACGAAAAATAAGAGGACGACAGCCCTCAAAATCCACCGAAGGACTCAATATCGCACTCGTGAACCTTATTAGTATCAAAACAACACGAAGGGAGCACCATAAGGAGGGAATTGGGGGCGAACTTGAATTCGAAAAACACAGCAGGGCTGCAAATGCCCTTAACAGGAAGACGTAGTGCTCAAGCCGCAAACCCTGGACTACGGAGCAATGAGACAATGTTAATTGGTCGAATGAGTCTTGTTTCACACAGTTTCGTTCTTCGGTTTACTTTATGTCCCAGGCGAGAATCATTGCATATAATTGTATCGCGGGCTTCATTGTTACTCTGAAAGGTCGCTTTGCTACGGAGGATTTTGTGACCCTTTGGGTTCATCAGGTCCAACCCATGTTACGCTGTTTGTCCTCCAGTGGTAATCCTATGTGCTAAGAAGACAGGGACCGTTTCCACACAGCTGGCGTCGTTCTCCCACCGTCGAAAGTTCGAGTCCTCTTCGGGCATTGGTGTGTGTGTCGTCCTTAGAGTAAGTTAGTCTAAGTTAGATTAAATGGTGTATAAGCTTAAGGACCGATGACCTCAGCAATTTGGTCCCATAAGATCTTATCACAAATTTCCAAACTTTCGCATCGTTTAGGACAGGGTTTGTGAGCGGAAGGATGAATTATTGCATGTCCTCTAGCCACCATAGTCAGCAGATCACAATGTTATTCAGCTTTTTTGGTCTACTTTGGAGACAATGATGCGCGTGATCTTTATCCACCTCCATCAGAAACGTTCAAATATGTATGAATTTCTAACGGACCAAACTGCTGAGGTCATTGGTTCCTAGACGTAACACAGTACTTAAACTGACCTATGCTAAGTACAACACACACATACCCATGCCTGAGGGAGGACTGGTACCTCCGGCGGGAGCGGCCGCGCAATCCGTGACATAGTACCTCAAACTGCGCGGTCACTAAGAGCCGCCCACCTCCGTCAGGTTACCTGAACATGCATGTATTTTTAACGAAGAATGGTATAAGAAGCCTTTGAAAACCATCAAGAACCTGTATTTACCCATTCCGAGACGACTGGAAGCTTCTTCGTCTGCAAAGTATTTCTCAGAGCTTATTAGGGCCTATCACGTGTTGCTTTTGTGGTGCCTCCATAATTTTGTGAACCTACTGTACATTCCTTTGACACATGCAAGTGGTTATCAGTGTGTGTAGGAATACACATTATGAGAGATTCCTGTATGAGAGAGCTTTTAATCGCTGAAATATACAGGGTGGTCCATTAATAGTGACCGGGCCAAACATCTCACGGAATAATCATCAAACCAGAAAACTACAAAGAACGAAACTCGTCTAGCTTGGAGGGGGAAACCAGATGGCGCTGTGGGTGGCCCTCTAGATGGCGCTGCCATAAGTCAAACGGATATAAATTGCGTTTTTTTAATAGGAACCCCCATTTTTATTACATATTCGTGTAGTATGTAAAAAATATGAATGTTTTAGTTGGACGACTTTTTTCGCTTTGTGGTAGATGGCGCTGTAATAGTCACAAACGTATAAGTGCGTGGTATCACGTAACATTTTGCCAGTGCGGACGGTATTTGCTTCGTGATACATTACCCGTGTTAAAATGGACCGTTAAACAATTGCGGAAACGGTCGACATCGTGTTGATGTATGCCTACTGTGATCAAAATGCCCAATGGGCGTGTGCTACGTATGCTGCTCGGTATCCTAAACGACATCATTCAAGTGTTCGGACCGTTCGCCGGATAGTTGCGCTATTTAAGGAAACAGGAAGTGTTCAGCCACATGTGAAACATTAACCACGACCTGCAACAAATGATAATGCCCAGGTAGGTGTTTTAGCTGCTGTCGCGGCTAATCCGCACATCGGTAGCAGACAAATTGCGCGAGAATGGGGACTCTCCAAAAAGTCTGTGTTGAGAATGCTACATCGACATCGATTGCACCCGTACTATATTTCTATGCACCAGGAATTGCATGGCGACGACTTTGAGCGTCGTGTACAGTTCTGCCATTGGGGATACGAGAAATTACGGGACGATGACAGATTTTTGCACGCGTTCTATTTAGCGACGAAGCGCCATTCACCAACAGCGGTAACGTAAAGCGACGTAATATGCACTATTGGGAACGGAAAATCCACGATGGCTGCGACAAGTGGATCATCAGCGACAAGGCGGGTTAATGTACGGTGCGGCATTATGGGAGGATGGATAACTGGCCCCCATTTTATCGATGGCAATCTAAATGGTGCAATGTATCCTGATTTCCTACGTAATGTTCTACTGATGTTACTACAAGATATTTCACTGCATGACAGAATGGTGATGGACTTCCAACATGATGGATGTCTGGCACACAGCTCGTGTGCGGCTGAAGCGGTACTGAATAGCATATTTCATGACAGGTGGATTGGTCTCCGAAGCACCACACCTTGGCCCGCACGTTCAACGGATCTGACGTTCCCGGATTTCTTTCTGTGGGGAAAGTTGAAGATATTTGCTATCGTGATCCACCGACAACGCCTGACAACATGCGTCAGCGCATTGTCAATGCATTTGCGAACATTGCAGAAGGCAAATTACTCCCTTCTTGAGAGGAATGTCGTTTCACGTATTGCCAAGTGCGTTAAGGTTAACGGACATCATTTTGAGCATTTATTGCACTGATGTAGTATTTGCAGGTAATCACACTGTAACAGCACGCGTTCTCAGAAATGATAAGTTCACAAAGGTACATGTATCACATTGGGACAACCGAAATAAAACGTTCAAAAGCACCCACGTTTTGTATTTTAATTTAAAAAAGATTCGTGTAACCAACTGTTCGTCTAAAATTATGAATCATATGTTTGTGACTATTACAGAGCTATCTGTCACAAAGCGAAAAACGTGGTCCAACTAAAACATTCATATTTCTTTACGTACTACACGAATATGTAATAAAAATGGGAGTTCCTATTGACAAAATGCAGTTGATATCCATTTGACTTATGGCAGCGCCATTTAGCGGGCCAACCGTAGCTCCATCTGGTTTCCCCCTTCAAGCTAGACAAATTTCGTTCTTCGTATTTTTTTCGTTTCACACTTATTTCGTGAGATATTTGGAGCCGAAGGCCCATTCGTGTACCCTGGATGACTGCAAGACACAAAGCTTTACGCTTCTCATGGGCCTGTCTGCACCGAGATTGAACTGTTGACGGGAGCAGACAAGTTTCCTGGTGGGACGAGTCTCGTTTCATATTTTGTCGGAAAGATGGACTTAAATGGTAGGGAGACAACCTCATGAATCCATGGGCCCTGTATCTCCGCAGTGGACTGTTGAAAGTGGTGGCGGAGGCTCTTTAACTGTGTGGGTCGTGTGCAGCTGAAGTGACATGGGACCCCGATACGTGTAGATACGATTCTGACAGGTGGCACGTACGCAAGCATCCTGTCTGATCACCTGCATCCGCTCATGTCCAATGTGCATTCCGACGGACTCGGGCAATTCCAGCAGGACAATGCCACACCACACGTTCAGAATTCTAGAGTGGCTCGAGGGACACTCTTCTGAGTTTAAACACTTCCGCTGGTCACCAGACTCGCCAGGCATAAATACTGTTGAGATTATCTGGGATGTGAAAGTTGTGAAAGAACTGGTATAAAAATCATTGCTTTACATAAAACTACTATGTCTATCATTATGAAAGGACGTCTTTCCATCTAGCTTTCTGCAAAAAGCATTGTTACGAATACACTCAAATTTGACAATTTACGCTAGTTTCGTTTTCAGTTAAATAGTGTATTGGAAGGTATATCTTCATAGCAATATCAAAGAAAATTTGAAAGACTATGTGGCTGAGGCAGTTAGACTGCTTCCCACCAGCTAGCGGCGTAAAGAGCTCCGCTTGCTGCACTAAAGAGTAATAGCGAGTTCCCCGATGATATCAGGCAGTGTCCACTGTCCGGTGCGACTGCGGCCCCAGCTCTGGGGAAACAATTCCAATTACCGCATACCTCGCCGCACGGCGACGCGACGCAGTGTTGTCTTCCGCGCCGCGGCTATTGGACTCACGTCGTGTCCGCGGAGAGGGCCTCCGCCCACGGCGACCACACAATTCCTCTTTCCCTTTCCGCCTGTTTTCCGTTTGTTAAGGGAAAAGCGCTTAGCGGTGCGAAAGCTCAGTGAGCTTTTGTCGGCGTCGACTTTCAATATAGCGGCCACTTCTTACTAAAATGACGCCTTAGTGATACTCAGCTTTCTCTGTTATAATTGAGCTAATCTGCTGCAGTACATTTCTGGATTCATCATTTGTAACTCGAAACTTCGTTTATAGGCTTCCGCAGAGCAGTACGGCTTAGAGAATCTGTCAATTCAAGTTTTTTCGTATTTCCATGACACTATCCTATGTTTGAAACAAACGTGTGACATTCGTGTTGCCCTTGTTTGTATACATTCGATATCCACTGACAGTTCTATATGGTGTGAGGCCTACACAGTTGATCAATATTCCAGTGTGTATCACACGGGTGTTCTCTAAGCAATGTCATACAAGTATGTGGACTGACTGCAGTTATTTTCGATGTGTCCTACAAATGAACCAAATACTGGCACCCGCTTTACCTACGGCGGAGCCTATGTGAACATTGCATTTTCGATCTTTACAAATTATAAGAGGCTGTCAAATATAAAAGAGACAGATAGAGAAAAAGTAAGTAAACTGTCTA
This sequence comes from Schistocerca gregaria, assembly GCF_023897955.1. NCBI lineage: Eukaryota > Metazoa > Arthropoda > Insecta > Orthoptera > Acrididae > Schistocerca > Schistocerca gregaria. Next base: position 925,553,945 of record NC_064921.1, on the reverse strand, counting down.
TTATTTCAAAAGTCATCGCAATAAACGTTAATACACTACTGGCCATTAAAATTGCTACACCAAGAAGAAATGCAGATAATAAACGGGTATTCATTGGACAAATATATTATACTAGAGCTGAATGTAATTCAATATTGTTCAAATAGCTCTGAGCGCTATCGGACTTAAATTCTTAGGTAATGTCTCTTAGAACTTAGAACTACTTAAAGCTAACTAACCTAAGGACATCACACACATCCATGCTCGAGACAGGTTCGAACCGGCGACCGTAGCGCTCGCGCGGTTCCAGAATGTAGCGCCAAGACCGGCTCGGACACCCCGGCCGGCTGTGATTACACTTACACGCAGTTTGCGTGCAGAGATCCTGAGAAATCAGTTCCCAGAACAACCACCTCTGGCCGTAATAATGGCCTTGATACGCCTTGGCATTGAGTCAAACAGAGCTTGGATGGCGTATACAGGTACAGCTGCCCATGCAGCTTCAACACGATACCACAGTTCATCAACAGTAGTGACGAGCCAGTTGCTCGGCCACCATTGACCTGACGTTTTCAACTGGAGAGAGATCTGAAGAATGTGCTGGCCAGGGCAGCAGTCGAACATTTTCTGTATCCAGAATGGCCCGTACAGGACCTGCAACATGCGGTCGTGCATTATCCTGCTGAAATGTAGGGATTCACAGGGGTCGAATGAAGGGTAGAGCCACGGGTCGTAGCACATCTGAAATGTAACGTCCATTGTCCAAAGTGCCGTCAATGCGAACAAGAGGTGACCGATACGTGTAACCAATGGCACCACATACCATGACGCCGGGTGATACGCCAATATGGCGATGACGAATACATGCTTCCAATGGGCGTTCATCGCGATGTCGCCAAACACGGATGTGATCATTTTGATGCTGTAAACAGAACCTGTATTCATCCGTAAAAATGAAGTTTTGCCATTCGTGCACCCAGGTTCGTCGTTGAGTACACCATCGCAGGCACTCCTGTCTGTGATGCAGCGTTAAGGGTAACCGCAGCCATGGTCTCCGAGCTGATAGTTCATGCTGCTGCAAACGTCGTCGAACTGGTCGTGCAGATGTTGCTGTCTTGCAGACGTCCCCATCTGATGACTTAGGGGTCGAGACGTGGCTGCACGATCCGTTACAGCCATGAGGATAGGATGCCTGTCATCTCGACTGCTACTGTTACGAAGTCGTTGGGATTCAGCACGGCGTTCCGTATTATCCTCCTGTATCTACCGATTCCATATTCTTCTAACAGTCATTGGATCTCGATCAACGCGAGCAGCAACGTCGCGATACTGTAAACCGCAGTCGCGATAGGCTACAATCCGACCTATATCAAAGTCGGGAACGTGATAGTACGCATTTCTCCTCCTTACACGAGTCATCACAACGACGTTTCACCAGGGAAAGCCGGTCAATTGCTGTTTGTGTATAAGAAATCGGTTGGAAGCTTTCCTCATGTCAGCACGTTGTAGGTGTCGCCACTGGCGTCAACCTTGTGTGAATGCTATGAAAAGCTAATCATTTGCATATCATAGCATCTTCTTCGTGTCGGTTAAATTTCGCGTCCGTAGAACTTCATCTTCGTGGTGTAGCTATTTTAATGTCCAGTAGTGTGAATTTATCCCACAGAGAGGCAGAACGGTCAGTGCCTTCATGGAAAAATTTTTGCAATTGCTTACAGAACCATATGTATACCCAGGCATGCTTCGTCTGAGCAAATCGTCGGCAGCAAATGTCTTTCTTCTCGGCTCCAAAAATATGGTAGTCGTATGGGAAGAAATCGTGCATATCTGTAGAGCTTCTTTTCGAACCGTTAGCAGCGTACTCGAAACAACCCTGGAAACTAAGAAATGTTTCAGACACATGGAATACTGTACATCCGTCTTTCGAGGACCTAGATCGTCTTTAACATTACAAAGAATTTTTGATTTTGTTGACGGGACTGAATGATATGTTACCGTCGGAGTATGTCGAACTCTCCAGGTATTAGACTAGAATGAGGTAGGTAAGTAATTTGTGTTCTCTCTGCCAATATCTCAGCCTCTTTCTCAGCATTTCTTGATTTAGACTGCAAAGTCGGTCAATCTGACGATCTGCGTACGCACTCGCTCGGAACACTAATCCCGATTCCATCCGAAGGAATTTGGAATGAGGATAGGATGGTTTTTCCTGACACGTTATTGGCTTGCCTTTAAGCTCTGTACAATCCATCGGTTTGAAATCCATCCGTAGGATGTGCAAGACGCTTGATATCAGAAAAGATCTGATGTGAGAGTGTAGTTTTCGCCTGACTTATGGATGCAGGAAGTGTAATTTTCAAGTGACCAATACCAATGTTGCTCTCAAACTCTACGATCTTCGGCCGGGGTGGCCGAGCGGTTCTAGGCGCTACAGTCTGGAACCGTGAGACCACTACGGTCGTAGGTTCGAATCCTCCCTCGGGCGTGGATATGTGTGATGTCCTTAGGTTAGTTAGGTTAAAGTAGTATTAAGTTCCAGGGGACTGATGATCTCAGAAATTAAGTCCCATAGTGCTCAAAGCCCAAAGGATCAAAAAATTAATATCTTCGAGACAAAGAAATAACAGCTGGAAAAATCGTAGACACTGTTAAATGATCAAAGTAACGACTGCCAGTCTCACTGCATGTCTTAATATACAACTCATTTTTATAGTGAGGAACATACCCAAGATCTGAGTTGGGTTTTGGGGGTGGGGAGAAGGGGGGGGGGGCTGATGTCTCTTTTACTGTGAATGACGAAACGTTTTGAGATTTTCCGAGGGACAAAGCTCCTGGTACACTATCTAGTCATTATCTGTAATATACATCTTTTTGTTTAGTTAGTCGGGATGTGAGCTTAATTTGTGAAATTTTTTTCTAGTGGTGGGGAAGAGCTGATGTTCTTCGATAAAATGTCAGTCTATTTTCAAAATCAGTTGAGTTCACGTTGTAATCACCAAACACGCTGTGCGTGGCATGAAAACGAACCTTCTTTCACCATGTAGCTGCTGTTACTAACTGGTTTGTTTGCTCGCTGTGCAGGGATGGGCAAAAATGTTTGGCAACACAGATTAGCAACAATTTAAAATGAGTTTTCATAGTAGTCTTATTATTGTTACCGAGCGAGGTGGCGTAGTTGTTAGCGCACTGGACTCACATTCGGGAAGATGACGGTTCAACCCGGCGTCTGGCCATCCTGATTTAGGTTTTCTGTGATTTCCCTAAATCACACGAGGCAAATGCCTGGATGGTTCCTTTGAAAGGGCACGGCCGACATCCTTCCCCATCCTTCCCTAATCCGGTGAGACCGCAGCCTTCATGTATTTCCTTTTTTCTAGGCCTATACTTCTAATATATTAACGAAAAAAATCTTTATACAATCTTATTATTACACTTTCAGAATACGAACTTTATTACGACTTTTATATTTCCAGCGTACCACAATTTGGATACCTTCAGAAGCTTCTTAAGTTTATTTGTTCTATATTTCTGGCTTTAAAAATTTACTATTTCGTCCCCTTTTACATTTCTAAGTATCCATTCTGATATTCACAGAATACTTTTACATTACTGACGTTTTGGAACTCTCTTATTGACCACGTAGCATTCCTGCCGTTATCAATCCCTGCTCCTACCCCCCCCCCCCCCCCCCACCCCCCGTCCATTTCCATCCGTTTCCTTGCCTTCTTAGCCAACGCACAATCCTCTGTTGGTTTATTTTATAATTTCACTATTTTATACTGCTCATATTTTATACCAGCATTGTTCTACACTATTAGTATTTCAACGAGAAATTTTGCATAACTATACGTTCTACAATTTTAATACGACATCTCTTGCTAAACTTACAGCACATTGTCTCTGCTTCTTTCCCCTCCTCCAACCAGCCCCCATCCATTTCCCCTACCTATTTAAAACACTGACCACAGTTGCAATATACAGTACTCTGATGTGTTGTTCTAACTATCAAGACTGGATGAGGATGCAATTACTTACGTAAATTCTACATTTAAATACAGTTCTCTTCTTTCCTCCCAGTTTAAAAAATTAGATGGTACATTTTTAGTTTGGCCGGCCGTTGGTGGCAGAGCGGTTCTAGGCGCTTCAGTCTGGAACCGCGCGACCGCTACGGTCGCAGGTTCGAATTCTGCCTCGGGTATGGATGTGTGTGATGTCCTTAGGTTAGTTAGGTGTAAGTAGTTCTAAGTTCTAGGTGACTGATGACCTGAGATGTTAAAACCCATAGTGCTCAGATCCATTTGAACCATATTGAACATTTTTACTTTACTTCGTTTTAGATCTGAAATAATCTAGTGATCGAAACATGTAAGCCGGCCGGAGTGGCCGTGCTGCTCTAGGTGCTACAGTCCGGAGCCGAGCGACCGCTACGGTTGCAGGTTCGAATCCTGCCTCGGGCATGTATGTGTGTGATGTCCTTAGGTTAGTTAGGTTTCAGTAGTTCTAAGTTCTAGGCGACTGATGACCTCAGAAGTTAAGACGCATAGTGCTCAGAGCCATTTGAACCATTTTGAAACATGTAATCGAATTAAAAAAGTGTGCAACTGAAACGGAACGTTAAATGAGAATTATCTTACATCTACTAGTGTACACTTTTGCAAGTAGCCTGTTTGTATGCTGGCAGCGCTATATACTGTGTTAATATCGGTGATAGCGCTCTGCGCCCTCGGCAAGAGATTCTGTGGTTGGACGGACTAGCAGTTAGCGAGTAGACAGGGAAGTGTATGGACATGTTGCTCTTAGTGGAGACACTATATTGGTAGGACACGCAGTGCAAAGTGAGATGAAATTTCTTATAAGAAAAGAAGCAAGGAAAGGTATGATAATGGGTGTATGTTTGATAATGTTTGGGTAGTGAAATTATTCACAACTATATAATTTTGGGAACTGGATGACACATGAATGAGGTAAAATTTTCTAAATACATTGTTTGCTCTTCAACGAAATCTTTCTTTTGCTCAGCATGTGGCTCCTAGTAGTTAGAGTCTATAGTAGTTAGGATCTTGTTATTTAGCTGGCTGTTGTTGCTACTTGCTGTAATTACTGTAGTTCGTGTTACGAAGATTTTCTATGAGGTAAGAGACTTACGAAAAAGAATGGGATTTCCATTACCGGGAATCGTGGTTGAAATGAGTTCAGTCAGTTAGCAGACCTGGAAGTAGTTTCATACTTCTTTAATTACATATTTTTTGGATTTGTATTATTGTTAGGATTTCTTGCAATTCAGGGCTATTCTTTTGTGTTAATTATTGGAAGTTCAAAAATGGTTCAAATGGCTCTGAGCACTATGGGACTTAACTTCTGAGGTCATCAGTCGCCTAGAACTTAGAACTAATTAAACCTAACTAACCTAAGGGCATCACACACATCCATGCCCGAGGCAGGATTCGAACTTGCGACCGTAGCGGTCGCTCGGTTCCAGACTGTAGCGCCTAGAACCACACGGCCACTCCGGCCAGCTGTATTTCTACAACACCGTTATTGAGTGACATAGGGTATATATGGTCTACCTGAAGAAATTTGAGTATTTTCTGCCGCTTCCAGTATCTCTTCTTAAGAAAAGGTACCGCATTTTACAGTATTAGCTTGATGTCTCCTCTGGCTGATGAAAGTTTGTTTAGTGTATTTCATATTTAACACTCTCATAGCACCTATATATTCCACAGCAAACTGAGTCCCCGCAACCCATCACAGCATTAGATATGACGTTTAGTCACTGCTTATGAAATATTGCTCTGAACACTTTACCAGCGAAATCTGGACACAGTCATTGTGAGGCGTAGCGCCGTATACCGTGATCCTGCCTTGGAGGCGGTTAAGTGGGAGATGTGTCTCTGGGCTCGATAGTGACAGATGGTGACGCGAGACTGGAGGCGCACGTAGTTTATGTATCAGCCGATAGAGGACAGTATTGGATAGGGGACTGTGATTAAGTTTCGATTGTGCCCACTAGAGTGCACTAAAGTAATAGAATGTTTTTCATAAACTGTTCTAGTATTTTCATTAAGTGTGTATGTAAAATATTATAAATGTGTTTTAGTAGTATGAATGATGCATGAGTGTGGTTTAAGGTTTATATGAAGATAATTGTTTATCGAGTTATGTAGTGGGATTTAGTATGGGAACATTTCGAAGAAGTATGGATGCCGACAAAGGGGACTTTAGTAGAATAGATTTGTAAAGTAAGTTTATGGTAAAGGGAGAGTTAATTCAGGTATAAAGAACTTTATGCATAAACAAAATTTTACCATATTAGATAATTATGTCGGTAAAAAGTGCAGTCGTTAGGTTTACTCTTTTGCGATTGGTTATTGATGACAAGCGCGGACTGACGCGGGAGAATGTTGCTTTGCTATTGGCTTTTGGGTAAACTTTCTTTGCTGGTAGAGAAGTGACGGAGCCTAGCCATGAAAGAGTTCGGACATGTGTAATAGTAGTTCCGATGGAAATCATAAGTTGCCGGATCTGGCAGTGTTCCATACATCAAAAGTGTTGTAAAGTGACGGCATAATTATTCCGATGGATGTGTAGAAATTTCGGAATTTTTAAATGGATTTTGTGACGCGAAAAGATAAATTCCGCGTGGCGTATTGAGCAGGTCGGTGGCTAAAAAGTGTGACTGCATTAGGTACCGACAGACTTAATATTTGTCGAGCAGTCTCAATTAAAAACAATCCGTATTTTTGTAGCTATTACTTTTTCGGGAAATACAACACCATAAACTTGATAACGTGAGTGAAAGGGCTTGTGAGTGACTGTGTTAAGACTAGCACTGGCTTGGCAGTGATACTTGTTCATCTAAGTTTCAGAATATATTAATTAAGGACAAAATTTCCAAACTTTCTTCATTTCGTGTGAAAACTTTCTCCCGAAACGTAGATTAGTGACTTTAATTGCAGCCTGGCTCACGTCGAAGTACAGTAGGTTTCGCTCGGCTTCCCTACTGACGATATGCTGATACAATGTTTACAGGTAGAGGGAGGTTCCGTCGTAAAGGGACGGAAGCAACCGCACCGCCGCAATTGGACTTATGTTCAGAACATATTCTGTGCTGATATTAAAGACTGTACCGCTTGCAGCGATCGGATACTGAGCAGCAGGTGAGCTGATGGCCCAGCTACATCGCTTCCCTCGCTCCGCTAGCCCCCTTTACGAGGTGCGGCTGTTTGCAAACTGTTGATTTTCGCGCCGGTGTGGATTGAAGGACGCGCGCCTTTGTGCCGTGCAGACAATCGCCACGCTCCAGGCCCCTGTATAATCGCCGCAAATGGAGCCGCACTAGATCAAAGGAGCGATTAAACAAGCGGCAGCGGCAGCAGTAGCAGCTGAGCGCCCGGCGTCCTGATTAAATCACGAGTGCCGAGGGCCGCGCTGTGCAGCCACACCTGCCGAGCTCCGCCCGGAAGTGGGGCGGGACTGTCCAGGCGCAGCGAGCCATCCAGGGTGAGCACTAACAGGGGGAGGCCGTGACGTCGGGATCACCGATTTACTTCCGACTTTTTACACCTTTAGCGGACCATTAAAACAACATAATGAGCAACTAGGACGGTACACCACTCTGGCAATTCAAAGAAAATCGCAAGAGAACTTTTACGCGGCTAGTACAAAACTGGCCATTAAAATTGGTACACCACGAAGATGACGTGCTGCAGACGTGAAATTTAACCGTCAGGAAGAAGATGCTATGATATGCAAATAATTAGCTTTTCAGAGCATTCACACAAGGTTGGCGCCGCTGGCGACACCTACAACGTGCTAACATGAGGAAAGTTTCCAACCAATTTCTCATACACAAAGAGCAGTTGACCGGCGTTGCCTGGTGAAACTTTGTGGTAATGCCTTGTATAAGGAAGAGAAATGCGTACTATCGCGTTTCCGACTTTGGTAAAGATCGGATTGTAGCTTATTGCGATTGCGGTTTATTGTATCGCGACATTGATGCTCGCGTTGGTCGAGATCCAATGACTGTTAGTAGAATTTGGAATCGGTGGGTTCAGGAGGGTAATATGGAACGTCGTGCTGGATCCCAACGACCTCGTATCACTGGCAGTCGAGATGTCAGGCATCTTATCAGCATGGCGTGTAGCCACGTCTTGATCCCTGAGTCAACAGATGACGACGTTATAAGACAACAACCATCTGCACGAAAAGTTCGACGACGTTTGCAGCAGCACGGACTATCAGCTCAGAGACCATGGCTGCGGTTATCCTTGACGCTGGATCACATACAGGAGCGCCTGCGATGGTGTACTCAACGACGAACCTGGGTATTCGAATGGCAAAACGTCATTTTTTCGGATGAATCCGGGTTCTGTTTACAGCATCATGATGGTCATATCCGTGTTTGGCGACATCACGGTGAACGCACATTGGAAGCGAGTATTCGTCATCTCCATACTGGCGTATGGCGTGATGATATGCGGTGCCAACCCGTGGCTCTACCCTTCATTCGATCCCTGCGATACCCTACATTTCAGCAGGATAATGGAAGGCCAGATGTTGCAGGTCCTGTATAGGCCTTTCTGGATACAGAAAATGTTGACTGCTGCCCTGGCCAGCATATTCTCCAGCTCACTCACCAACTGAAAACGGCTGGTCAATGATGGCCGAGCAACTGGCTCGTCACAATACGCCAGTCACTACTTTTGATGAACTGTGGTATCACGTTGAAACTGCATGGGCAGCTGTACCTGTACACGACATCCAAGCTCTGTTTGACTCAATGCTCATGCGTATCAAGGCTGTTATTACGGCCAGAGGTGGGTACTGATTTCACAGGATTTATCATCCAAATTGCGTGAAAATATAACCACATGTTAGTTCTAGTATAATATATTTCTCCAATGTATACCCGTTCACCATCTGCATTTATTCTTGATGTAGCGATTTTAATGGCCAGTAGTGTATGTACCTAATTTACCTGTGCGAAAAGACCTTCCGCAAAAAGTGATTGTGGTGAAGCGCAGCCGTCACGGTAGCTCAGCGTGTTCGATCAGCCTGTTACCTGCCCTCTGTAATAAAAAAAAAGAAAAAAACCTGAGTTAAAGGATCAACGATGAACTTGAACAAGCGTCATGGACATCCGTCCCGAGCGAATAGAAGGAACAAAAACGAACAACATGAGATTAAAACGAAAAGCTGGTTAGCGTTCGTGCCACACAAGAGTTTCAAAGCTGGGACCAACGCTTCGAGTCCCCCTAACACTTATATTTTCCTCTTAACGTATCGACCGCCCCTATAGCTGACTGATGCCGGCAAGGGAGCTCAGAGTGTTCCGTCAGACAGCTGGGTGCTCTCTGTAATAAAGAAACTGTGTAAAAAGCATCAACAACGAACTTCAACGAACGTCATGTGACGTCCGCTACGAGAAAATGCAACGAACCATGAAGAACAAAATGCAAAAAATAAAAAAGGTCAGTGTGACGGACTGCCGTCCTATGGGCCCGGGTTCGATTCCCGGCTGGGTCGAGGATTTTCTCAGCTCAGGGACTGGGTGTTGTGTTGTCTTCAAGATCATTTCATCCCCATTCGGCGCGCAGGTCGCCCAATGTGGCGTCCAAGGCAGTACGACGTGTAACAAGGCGGCCGGACCTGCCCCGTAAGGGGACTCCCAGCCAATGACGCCAAACGCTCATTTCCATTTTTCCTCACCTTTCGACAATAGATTGATACAGTGCTTCTCCAACAGCCACAGCGTTTACAGAAATCGTCGGTGATCGCCCTGTATCAATAAGGTCAACTTCTTGAAGAATTGTTTCACAGTACACGAAAGCATGTTTTAACAAACGTTTTGTAACTGCGTTATGTATTGAATCGTTAAGGCTAGAGACCGGATTATATGCATAATGAAAACCTTAAAATATGTTTGCAGATATGCATGAACAATGCTTAAAATGCATGAAAAGTGACGAAATATGCCAGATCAAGTAATAAAAAAACATGCTAGATACTTCGTGCATTATGTTTCAAAGTCGAACCTGTGCATAACAATTAAAAGACAAAGATAGCTGGCCACGCAAAAATTTGGTACATTTACAACGCTGATACTTTCTGATTACTTTCTGGTAGAGGTTAGGAAGAGCACCTTTCCGGGATTATTTTCTAAAAACATTCAAGAACTGTTCCTTCTTTCTACATATACGTCTACCTGATTACTCTGCTATTAACAATAAAGAGCTACTGTTGTCGGTAACAAGCGGATGCGATGCGAGTGAATTGCAGAAAAACGTTCGATATGTATAGGACCAACTTCGAGATATATCGTACGCAGAGGGCACGCTCAAAACTCCTCAATATATTATTTAAAAAAGAGCATATAATTATGAATTTTTTAAGAGCATTAACTTTCAATTAATACTGTTGGACCAATGCATCATTTACAATTTATTTTACATTTTTCTACTATTGCAAACCTAAACGACCATGAACTGTTTTAAATGTTCTGTAGTAGATTGTGTCTTCGATTACTCGAAACATTTTTGTAAGCGGAGAAGGCCGTTGTACATCAACTGAGGTAACTGGTCAGTATTTGAATTAGGGTTCTATGTTGGCAGTTATTGTTTCTGGTAAACGTTGACCCATCCCATTAACAAAATTATCAATTTTTGCACAAGGGTTCAAAGCTTGGGCTACTGCTTAAATTTTTTTGAACTTTTCCTTAAGTTTTCTTGGGAATACCTCCGACAATGAGGCGTTCACAAGAATAATTTTATTTATTAACTGAATAGATTCATTGAACGCCAAACCTTGAGTTTCAGGCTTTTTAATAGTTGCAGCTATGTGGGAAAAATGAGAGCTAAACACAGCAATGTCTTTTTAATACTGGAATCATTAAAAGTTTCCTTATGCTGGCAAACTGTCAAATGCTCTGCACTATCGAAGTCGTTTACTACCCCTCTATGAGCGTCGAAATGTTCTTTGTAAAACAACACAGCTTTGACTCACGTACCCCAACGAGTTGTTACTTGTTCTGAAGGTAAAGGCTTGTTCGGTACTTTTTCTTTGTAGGTCTTGATGCGAGCAGGAGACTCTAGAAACACTTTATTTGTGGATGAAATCAGTTTATTTACATTCACAAACGTGGAACGTACTTCTTCAGCAAGGCGATGTACTCCATGGGCAAATCACGTCACATGATCAAAATAGGATTAAATATTAGCAGGGCTTTTCCTGCTTTGATGATTTAGGGAGCAGCATCTGAAATAAATACCATTTCATCTGCAGAAGATTCTGGAAATATTTTTTTTTTTGGCCTAATAGCCTCATTCACAAATCTGGCGATTGTGGAATGAGCTACTTTTTCAAGTTCTTTGCAGGCCGCTAAATAGGAAGAAGAAGGCTCTTTTTTTGAAGCACCAAGAATTAATTTTTCAGTGTAACTCCCACAAGCGTCTGTAGTTTCGTCGACTGAAATCCAGATCATGATGTCCTTTAGTTCATTGCATATTTCTTCCAGAACATTTACCTAAATTGTAATATTTAAAGTATGTTGATTCATCTGGTATATTTTGAGTTAAGCAGTATTTGTGCAGAAAACCTTTGAGGACAGGGTTTATAAGCCTGTGAAGAGGAATATTGCTTGCAATGGGTGCTTCACGTAGATCCATGTTAAACCGACTTTCTTGGTTACTTATGGACATAACCCTGTTGCTTCAACTTCCTGTAGTCATAAGTTATTGTCATGGTCCTTTCTTATACTTTCCTGCAATAAGGAGACGTGTCTTGACGTCCTGGTCTATTTTAAACATTTTTTTCCCGAAACGTTTTTCTCGCAAACTCGACAATATAAAACAATTTCGTCATATGTAAATTTTCAGGATGGTCAGCTATCCACGAAACGAAACGACGTTTCTTCATTTGGGCGTCACGGCGCATACACGTTACACACTACGCGTCGGAAACACGTTCAACTGTGTACGAGTAAATAGAATATTAAACTGAAACAATGGACGTGTTTCTATAAGAGTGCGTTGTTTAATTTAATTGTTGCCGACACGTACAGTATGACAGCGGCGGGGATTAACCGGGGGCGCGGCCGCAAGGGCATTGACCTTGCATGCCTGTTCCTGTTCCCCTTCTGTAATGATTTCGCTTGGCAGTGGCCTCTAGGTTAGAGATTGCACGCAGTTCTACGTCACGTCAATTTGTCAGACATCACAGCTAGATCGAGGTAGAGACAGCCCATCTAAATTTTTTAAAATATTGTAAGGATAGAGCGAAAATATGTATCCTCGCTACGTTTTACTTAAAATATCCTATAACCGTTGAAAAGGAGCCAAATATGCAAATGCATATGCAACATGCAAATGCATGTAATTCGGTCTATAGTTATGACATTCAGTATCTGCTGTAGTCGAACAGGCAGCCACCTTCATATTTGTAGTACAAGTGTAAATACTGTGATATTAAAAAAAAGTTGGCCCGACACTATTCGTTCTTGCTGAATCAGCAATGTCTCACAGCTACTCAGGATAACTGCCAAATGGGACCTGCCTTTGCGTCTACAGTTCGAAGCTTCGAGGTGTAAAGTAGTTCCGGGCACCTTACCAGATTGTATGTGTAAGGGATTCCGCAAATCACGAGAGGCATAACGTTGGTGTTTTAAGTTACACCTTTCATAGTATTCATTTATTATTCAAATAATGCAAATCTGTCAACATAGATGGCACCAATGCCTAATGTTGTAGAGCGGGCTAAATGCCATAAAACTGATTCTGAGTTGTTCATATTTTCTTTTCTTAAAAATATTTTAACCAAAAACTGTGAGCAACACTTTTTGTTTGTTGTGTACAGCAAGAGTGATACAATTATTTTAAAAATGTTTCAAGTTCCCTTCATTTCATCAATGAAAATAAACAGTTATTTCGAAGAATTCAGAACGTGCTAAATGCCATATAGTTATCAACAAAAACGATTTGTGTGCCAGTGAAAAAAAAAATCTCAAGCATTTATCAGATTTTTTAATAATAAACATTTAACAGATACACTGTCCTATGGTTAAACTCTTTTTAATAATATATTTAATTTTAAAGCGTACAAAAGCAATTTTAATGGTCAACTGTTCGAAAAATGTTCTGTTAGCTACTTTCAGATATGGGAGCATCTGTTGTAGATGCTTTTTATTTTCAGCTGACAAGTTGTTTTCACATTGTTGTGGAGGTAAAATTACTTTAACATTGGTAACCCTTTTCTTGAAAATGTTGTAGGTGCTCCATTCTTGACGTTCGTTGAACATTGTTCTCGTCTTCACGATGCCAGGAGCACATTTTTTCTCTTGAAACCGAATGCATTAGGAAATATTTATTTTAGCTGTGTCATTATGTGTTTTAGTTGATTTCTTAACATCAAAAAGGCCTTCAGGCTGTAGCATAGTAACCAAAAATGGATTGTTAGGTGTCGCATTCTCCGTGAGTCTTACAAGGTCCTTACGTACTTGACAGGCCTCCAGCCTCTTACATTTCTCAATGTGGGAAAATTCTGTCATGCGACACAAATGAATGGCCAGAGACCAAAAATTTATGATTTATATCATCATACTTTCCTAAAACCGTCAGATAAATCCAAAGAAAAATCATCATTTTGTTCTTATTCTGGCCAGTGCAGTTGTTAGACCAGATGATAAGCTTCCGTTTCCTACAATACTCAGGTCTACTAAGCTCTTTAAAGAAGCATGAAGCAATTTCATGGCCGTCTCGGCCACTCATACCCTCCTCTCATAAAAATATTAGCTCCTTAATGTCGTCGCCAAGATGAACACACAGATTCTAGCGTGAAAGCTAACGTGAATAATACATCTAACTGTGGGCTATAGAAGGCAAAGATAACAGTTGTTCAAGATCTATCGAACACATGGTCAAGTCACTGTTAGGGAGCGGAGTAAATATAGTATCTTCTTTCACTGCTTCTCTTGCTTTCTCAGATTTTTTGTGGCGTGTTTCTAAAGCTGTTTTTGCTTTTCTGTTGCCAGGTTTTGCTGAGAGCTCGACTGATAGAAAATCGCATTTAGAGGAAGAATCAATACGTGGTCGATGGAATGAAATTTGGGGGAAAAGTTTTTCAAAGGTTTTATAGTAAAACTTACACTTCATTTCCGAGTCTGAATATCTATCATTAAAGGCACGGTAAAGCCTGCTGACATTCAAATCTTGGCTGAAAAACTTCTTGTTACTATTGCTTTTTCCATAATAACTCTCATTGCTTAGAAATTAGTTGACATGCTGCAGTGTAAGCTTCTCATCCGCTTCTGTGAACTTACTTATTTGTGCTTTATTACCCCGCTTCTCTGTGAACACCATTTCGCCTTTCTTCGTTGCTGACGCAAGAGTTGGATTTTGCGTTTTATTACTGTGAAAACCAGAATAAAAGTGTTCTTACAAACCTGTACAATGTCACCTGTTCCGTTTGGCAACGAGTAACAAACCGTCTGCTGTCATTGGAGTCTTCATACTGACCATGACGTCTTCTTTTCACACTTTTAATGATCGTCAAACCCGTCAAATAGGAGTTTCATTTCACCAGAATCGAATACGCAAAAAGACAGTGTTGTATAACCTGCACGGAAACCGTGGCCAACCAGATCACCTGGTGCATGTAGAGGGGATATCGGCCAAAGTTTTACCATCACTAGAAAGTTTTTAGATTATAAAGTCAATGTTTCATCACACGATGTTTTTTTTAAAACCGATTTCCGGTTCTGACTTGGCAGTCGACATAAAATTTTTAAAAAATGAGGAAATATTAGAAAAAATTTGGAATACATTTATAAAACAAGTAAGATATAAAACTAACGCAAGGCGGATGAATGTGAGGTACAACAACACAGTGTGCGTAAAAACCAAATTAAACCAGGCTTTGAAGTTACGAAAACACTTGAAACTCGTTCACCAGTTGTCCAGCTGACTTGTTTTGTTTCGTACTAATTTGTGCCTCTCTGTGAAAAGAACGAGCATGCAACTGAAAATACGACGGTCAGTCCAAAATAAAAGCACACTATTTTTATAAATCCATCTTTTATTCTACATGTTTAGAAGTTTTACAGTGTGTAGATGCATCCTTTACAAACAATATTTCTCCACATAATTTCCAACCCTCTCAACTGCCTTACGCCATCTTGGAACCAGCGGCTTTATATCCGCACGCTAAAATTCTGGACAAACCTGTTGGAGCCATTGTTTGGTAGCGTGCACAAGGGAGTCATCATCTTCAAACCTTGCTCCACAAAGAGAGTCTTTCAGTTTCCCAAAGAGATGATAGTCACATGGAGCCAGACCAGGACTGTAAGGCGGGTGTTTCAGTGTTGTCCACCCGAGTTTTGTGATCGCTTTCATGTTTTCTTTGCCTGACATGTGGCCGTGCATTGTCGTGCAACAGCAAAACATCCTGCTTTTGCCGATGAGGTCGAGCGTGACTCAGTCGAGCTTGAAGTTTCTTCAGTGGCGTCACATGTGCATCAGAATTTATGGTGGTTCCACTTGGCATGATGTCCACTAGTAAGAGTCATTCGGAATCAAAAAACACTGTACCCGTAACTTTTCCTGCAGAAGGTGTGGTTTTCAATTTTTTCCTTGGGTGAATTCGCATGATACAACTCCATTGATTGCCTCTTCGTCTCTGGTGAAAAATGAAGGAGCCATGTTTCATCACCTGTCACAGTTCTTCCAAGAAATTCACCTCCAGCATTCTCGTACTGTTCCAAAAGTTCGCTGTACACCGTTTTTCTTGTTTCTTCGTGAGCCACTGCCAACATCCTGGGAACCCATCTGGCACAAACTTTTTTTAACGCAAAAACTTTCATTATTCTGCAGACACTTCCTACCCCCGACTCAACGCAGCGTGACAATTTGTTCACTGTGATGCGTCTGTCAGCAGTCACCAATTCGTGGAGTGTGTGATGTAAGAGGCCTGCCGCTGCAAGGGCAATCCTCATTATTGCCGTGTCCTCTTTCATCACGAAACCTGCTTGCCCACCGACTAACTGTACTGCGATCGACAGCAACATCTCCATACACCTTTTTCAACCTCTTCTGGATATTTTCCACTGTCACGTTTTCACAGCACAGGAATTCTATGACAGCACGTGGCTTCTGACGAACGTCAAGTGTAGCAGCCACCTTGAAGACATGCTCTGACGGCGCCACTCATGGGAACAGGTTGAACTAAGTCTGAAAACAAGCGGGAAGGATGTATCTACACACTGTAAACCTTTCACACATGCAGAATGAAAACTGTATTTTTACAAAAATAGTGTTTATTTCTCACAAACTGCGACATAATCTCATTTCTTTTGGTGAGACCCTCGTATAAGTGAAATAATCGCAGAACAGTTGTTAGCGCCTGCCACATTCCATCTTCCAACTTTAATTTAGGTGCATTTCAAACCAGAGGCCAGCCGCGGTTTGTTTCGCGGTTAAGGCGCTCAGTCCGGAACCGCGTGACTGCTACGGTCGCAGGATCGAATCCTGCCTCGGGCATGGATGTGTGTGATGTCCGTAGGTTAGTTAGGTTTAGTAGTTTTAAGTTCGAGGGGACTGATGACCACAGATGTTAAGTCCTATAGTGCTCAGAGCCATTTGAACCAAACCAGAGAAAATAAATGAGCGATCTTTAATCTTTACTAAAGTAAATAAATTTCTTCTCAGTTGAGAAATTTTTCTAGGGTGATAAAATCGTGAGAGTAGCTGGCGTATCACCATTGCTGACATCACGCAGTTCGACCGGTGACAGGAGGCAGCCGATTGCAGTCCTACGAAAGCGCCCCAATCGTTACGCCTCTAACTCTTAGAGAGGAATTTCTAACGCCGGTTGCCACGTGGAGGAAACAACAGTCTGGCATTTCTCTTGTTTTGCAGAAGAAAACTGTTGATCACATTTCAAATTATCTGAATAAAGGAACGCAGCGACAGGATGGCGCCACAGAGATTGGTTACCAGCAAGCTTTCTCTTCTTCCGTGGGAAAATCCCGATAGTTATTTCCACACTTCTCTTAGGAGGTGATTTCGAGGACTGGATTTCTTCTTATCCACTGGGTAACGACTCGTTACGCATCTTCCATTGGCTGATGGACGTCTAGGTGCTGTTTTGAAGTAAGGAAACTAGGAAGAGTGAATTAGAAAGGTTTCTACTGGTATCGGATTCTGACGGTCCCAGATGTGTTGTCATCATGTTACAACAGCTGCAGACTCTGTCTTGAGATACTGGCAATAGATTCTGATGGGTAGAGTCTTTGTCTTCGGCCTCTGATGGCTACTCTTCGCCTGGTAAGCGCTATTTCTCTATGGTGGCCAATGTAGAAGTGGACTGGATGTACACTACTGGCCGTTAAAATGGCTACACCAAGAAGAAATGCAGATAATAAACGGGTATTCATTGGACAAATATATTATACTAGAACTGACATGTGATAATATTTTCATGCAGTTTGGGTCCATAGATCCTGAGAAATCAGTACCCAGAGCAACCACCTCTGGCCGAAATACCGGCCTTGATACGCCTGGGCATTGAATCAACCAGAGCTTGTATGGCGCGTACAAGTACAGCTGCCCATGTAGCTTCAGCAGGTTACCACAGTTCACCAAGAGTAGTGACTGGCGTATTGTGACGAACCAGTTGCTCGGCCACCATTGACCAGACGTTTCCAGTTGGTGAGAGATCTGGAGAATATGCTGCCCAGGACAGCAGTCGAACATTTTCTGTATCCAGAAAGGCCCGTACACGACCTGCAACATGCGGTCGTGCATTATCTTACTGAAATTTAGGGTTTCGCAGGGATCGAATGAAGGGTAGAGCGCCGGCCGCTATGGCAGAGCGGTTCTAGTCGCTTCAGTCTGGAACCGCGCGACCACTGCGGTCAAAGGTTCGAATCCTGTCTCGGGCGTGGATGTGTGTGATGTCCTTATGTTACTTAGGTTTAAGTAGTTCTGCGTTCTATTGGACTGATGACCTCAGATGTTTAGTCCCACAGTGCTCAGGGCCATTTGAACCATTTTGAAGGATAGAGCCACGGGTCGTAACACATCTGAAATGTAACGTCCACTGTTCAAAGTGCCGTCAATGAGAATAAGAGGTGACCGAGACGTGTAACCAATGGCACCCCATACCATCACGCCGGGTGATACGCCAATATGGCGATGACGAATACACGCTTCCAATTAGCGTTCTCCGCGATGTCGCCAAACACGGATGGAACCATCATGATGCTGTAAACAGAATCCGGATTCATTCGAAGAAAATGACGATTTGCCATTCGTGCACCCAGCTTCGTTGTTGAGTACACCATCGCAGACGCTCCTGTCTGTGATTCAACGTCAAGGGTAATCGCAGGTATGGTCTCGGAGCTGATACACCATGCTGCTGCATACGTCATCGAACTCTTCGTGCAGATGGTTGTTGTCTTGCAAACGTCCCCATCTGTTGACTCAGGGATCGAGACGTGGCTGCACGACCCGTTACAGCCATGTGGATAAGATACCTGTCATCTCGACTGCTAGTGATACGAGGCCGCTGGGATCCAGCACGGCGTTGCGTATTACGCTCCTGAAACCACCGATTCCTTATTCTGTTAACAGCCATTGAATCTCGACCAACGCGAGTAGCAACGTCGTGATACGATAAACCGCAATCGCGATAGGCTACAATCCGACATTTATCAAGTCGGAAACGTGATGGTACGCATTTCTTCTCTTTATACGAGGCATCAGAACCACGTTTCACCAGGCAACGCCGGTCAACTGCTGTTTGTGTATGAGAAATCGGTTGGAAACTTTCCTCATGTCAGCACGTTATAGGTGTCGCCACCGGTGCCAAATTGTGCGAATGCTCTGATAAGCTAATCATTAGCATATCACAGCATCTTCTTCGTGTCGGTAAATTTCGGTCCTGTAGCATGTCATCTTCGTGGTGTAGCAATTTTAATGAGCAGTAGTGTAGATTCAAGTAGGCATTATTAACCCTTAATGGATTTTACGGGGACGCATAATTGGGGCAGATGAACGTCAATGATTTAATTACTTCTTTTCTCTGATTCTCGAGTGGACGTTATCGTGGTTACGGGTCTTGATTGGCTGATGCAAGTCTAGTTGGGGTATTTTTACCTTGGAGACGTAAGGGAGAGCGGAGAAGCAAACTTTTTCGACACTTTGGCATCAGATTCTGACGAACCCAGACATACTGTCTTCAATTTCCAATGGGTGGAGACTCTGCTTTTAGGGTCTAGCATCAGATTCCGATTCGATCGGCGCATTCCTTGCTTCACACTCTCATGGGGACTCTTCGTCTTGTATGGGATGCCGTGGTCCATGTAAATGGGAAGGGAATAGAATGTAAGGTCGAGTAGGCGTTATAAATCCTTAACAGACTTTACAGGAACTCATGATTCCCTCAGTTTCACGTCAACGATTTCATTATTTATTTTCTCTGCTTCGTAAATGGATCTGGCATTAATCAAAGGTTCCACATGTTTACACAAGATTGCTTGTAGAGTACCAAATGGCTACCGTTAACTTCGTGCACCTGATTAAATTTGAAAATTTGTTGTGAGGTCTTATGGGACTAAACTGCTGAGGCCATAGGTCCCTAAGCTTATACATTACTTAATCTAACTTAAACTAACTTACGCTAAAGACGACAGACACACCCATGCCAGAGGGAGGATTCGAACCCTCGACGGGAGAAGCTACGCGAACCGTGACAACAGGCCGAAGACCGCTCGGCTACCCCGCGTGGCATCTTATTAAATAGTTCAAATGGCTCTAAGCACTACGGGACTTAATATCTAAGGTCATCAGTCCCCTAGAACTTAGAACTACTTAAACCTAACTAACCTAAGAACAGCACACACATCCATGCCAGAGGCAAGATTCGACCCTGCGACCGTAGCGATCGCGCGGTTCCAGGCGTAAGTGCCTAGAACCGCTCGGCCACACCGTCCGGCTGATACGAAGATGGCCCAACAAGCCATTGAGCAGGTGGTCTCAATGTTTTGTCTCATCTGTGTATATGTGTGTATTTGCTACGTTCTTTACGGGAGATCTGACACATAGTGTGAACTTAGGCTCATGAGGACGTGCAGCAAGATCAGAATCGAGGGAGAGCCTTAGTTCATTTGTGAGAGTAAAGTTACGTAGCACGTTAAATACGAAAATACGCAAATAAAAGAGGTGTACTTGGTTTTACCGACATTGCAGTTGAATGTTCACGGGGAACAAATAAGTCAGGGTGTAACGTCACTCGCATCCATTAAATTCTTAAAAAAAATAAATCCTTACGCATTTCCTAGCATTAGCTGCTTTTCGAAATAACGTGAGCCTTTGTCTTAATGCAGACACCCAGATGACTGTTAACTTAGTGCACGCTTTGATCATCGGGTAGCATCCTGTAGCAGCAGTTAGCGGAATCTGACAAACCAGACTGTATGGTGCTGCCACCTAGTGACAAACTCTGTAAATAATTCCGTATAATTTTCTTATACGGTGAAGAGCCAAAGGAACTGGTTCACCTGCCCAACATCGTGTAGGTACACCGCGATCACGCAGAAGTGCCGCAACACGACGTGTCATGGACTCGACTAACGTCTGAAGTAGTGCTGGAGGGAATTGACACCATGAACCCTACAGGGCTGTCCACAAATCCGTAGGAGTACGAGGGGCTGGAGATCTCCTCTGAACAGCACGTTGCAAGGCATCCCAGATATGCTCAATAGTGCTCATGTCTGGGGAGACTGTTGGCGAGCGGAAGTGTTTGAACTCAGAAGAGTGTTCCTGGAGCCACTCTGTAGCAATTATGGACGTGTGGAGTGTCCTGCTGGAATTGTCGAAGTCCGTCAGAATGCACAATGGACATGAATTGATACAGGTCACCAGACAAGGTTCTTACGTATTTGACACCTGTAAGAGTCGTATCTAGACGTATCATGGGTCCCATATCACTCCAACTACACACACCTCACACGATTACAGAGCCTCCATCAGCGCTCAACAGTCCCCTGCTGACATGCAGGGTCCGTGGATTCATGTCTAGCGCAGTTGTCAGATCGGTTACTGCTGCTACGTACCTATACACGCCCATCCACTCGATACAGTTTTAATCGAGACTCGTCCGACGAGGCAACATGTTTCCAGTCAACAACGGTCCAATGTCGGTGCTGATGATCCAAGGTGAGGCGTAAAGCTTTGTGTCCTGCACTCGTCAAGGGTACACGAGTGGATGATGGATGATGTTTCATTTAGTGGATCGCATGCAGACACTTGTTGATGGCCCAGCATAGAAATATGCAGCAATCTACGGAAGGGCTGCACTTCTGTCACGATTAAGGATTCTCTTCAGTCATCGTTGGCACCGTTCTTCTAGGATCTTTTTCCAGCCGCAGTGATATCGGAGATCTGATGTTGTACTGGTTTCCTGATTTTCGCGAGACAACCGTGAAATGATGGTACGGGAAAATCCTCACTTCATTGCTACCTCGGATATGCTGTGTCCTATCGGTCGCGCGCTGACTATAACACCACATGCAAAGTCACTTAAATCTTGATAACCTGCCACTGTAGCAGCAGTAACCGATCTAACAACTGCGCCAGACACTTGTGTTAATTAAGCATTGCCGACGGCAGCGCCGTATTGTGCCTCTTAATTTATTTCTGCACTTGAATACACATGCACCTACCAGTATCTTTGGCATTGCAGCGTAAGAATAATGTGTGACACTTAAACAATGTTTTTAGAAAATAAATAAGTAATTGTTATTGTTCAAATGCCTCTGAGCACTATGGGATATAACATCTGAGGTCATCAGTCCCTTACAACTTAAAACAACTTAAACCTAACTAACCTAAGGACATCACACACACCCATGCCCGAGGCAGGATTCGAACTTGCGACCGTAGCTGTCGCGCGGTTCCAGACTGAAGCGCCTAGAACCGCTCGGCCACAGCGGCCGGCGATTTTTATTGTCAACGTACAAATGTAAATAATGAAAGAATGTGGGCTGTATGTAGTATCACATTGTAAGTCACTTAATAGAAGTAAGGATTAAACAGTGTTCATTGTGAGTGTTCTTTGAGAAGTTGTGAAGCGTGCTGGTCAGTGAACAGACGTGGACGCAGCCTCCGATTTGCTGTGGATAAAATACTACTGTTGATTCACCAAGTATGTTGCAACAATAAGGTGTTGTTATAGAATGTCTTAGCCAAATTTTTATATTGGTTTAACAGCCAGACCAAATATTGATGAAAATGGACAAAGCAACTTGGTTTCGGCTAACTCATTCCTGGCTGTATGATAAAGGAAGCAGTAGCTTGCATGGAATATGAACTTCTAGATAGCACTAAATACTCAACTTGCAGCAGTTGTCGGAATTACGTAAGCTCTACGATAGCTGCGGAAAAGTGCTCTCTGACATGACTACAGTTCTCAAGTAATTTATGACAAATGTTGTACAAACACTAAATAAGTGCAGAGGACACTACCACGGAGAAAGAAGTGTAAGTTTTGTAAAGGAAAGCTCTCCTAAATGTAAGGTTTTATTTGCATAACTACTGCATTAATTAATGCAATGGGGTGAAGAGTGTGTCCCGGTCATGTAAACGTCAATTTACATTCAGCAGTCGTAAACGTAGAAGTTTGTGCCAGATAAATTAACATGCTCAGTATTTGACATATGCAGTGAATTTATATCAATAATAAGCCGACTTTATGTGACAAATGTAGCTCGTGCTGTGAAGACTACGAAGCTGACTTCAAAAGGTGTTCCGGCGTAACGTCAAGCGCCGTCACAACGGTTGGGAATGTTAAAGCAGAGAGGGCTCTGAGACGACGTCAGCCAATTGCACGCGGGCCGACCCCTCTCTTGAAGGACTACCCGACGGCAGAGCCCTCGACACGAAGAGGACATAAGCGTCGCACCGCCTGGTCTCGACCCACTTGAAGACTATCAGTTCTACGAATTCCACAGAGTCATCAAGAATAGGCACTTGTACAACAGCGACTTAGGAACTGTACCACTTCTCCTGTATTACGAATTGTGTGTACTGAAGGCATTTCTTGTTTGTCTGTCGCCCTTTGTTTGCAATACATGTGATTAACACGAAGTTAAGTACTATAATCATTTTATTTTGTAATAAATTCATTAATACGACTTGCTTGAATTGAGAAAGCAGGTTTCCTAGCTACATTTTATCATCACTCAGCGGATACACTTCGGTGAAATTATTCCAGCCAAAACAGTTTCTTTCAGTGTGTCGCGATGAATTTAAAAGGACATGCAAAGCTTATGTTTGAGTCACATAATCAGTCAACTCTTGCTTTTCAGTTTAATTACTGTAAAGTGAACTACCAAAAATCGTCTTTGGTAAATTTAAATGTTCCCCAAACAGTTACCTAAATGACCAGTCCCCAAAGCACACATTGTGCCGTGTGTGCAATTCGTAAATTTACTTCCCGTGCAATACACTATTTTAAGTGTGGTATCATGCGTCTTTCAAGTTATATAGAGTTGTAGAGTGCAACATTGGTTGTCGAGCAGCTACTATATGCGATAATTATCGTTTCAGTCAGGTGCCTCATGGTTAAATGCAAGTTATTCGTAATTAAGAAGGGAAGACAAATGATACGGTTACACCGCACGTGGCGACTGTGAAAGGACATTAAACGCGTATTAGTATCCTGAACATAACCCAAACTTTAGTTTAATGTGGTTTATAAACTAAAAGAATTAGGTTACAAAGAACTGGCAGCAAATAAAAGAAGGGGGGCGGGGAGTGACATAGGCTATTATATGACATAGTCTTTCTTTGCGGGAATGTAAACATTAGTGATATAGAAGATAGCACACTAAGATCAGAGTGTGTAGGTCACGTAACAGAAAAGCACGAGGTGACAGATTTCGACTAATGAACTTCTGAAAAGACAGTTATCATACAAATTAAGATGATGGAAAATTGAGCCAGAACTAAATTGAAGTGTGATTTAACTGCATTAATGAACATGGTCCAGGCGGTGACAATTTAGGTCCTTAAACAGAATACATTTCTGAAAAAATCGCTAAACGAACCGATAGATGAAAACATAGAGTTACTAAAAAAGTGGAGGAGTGCGGAAGTCGACTCAGTGAAAAGCATAGTGAATGAGTCAGTGGATGATCAGATAAATTCGATTACTCATGGCGCCGAGGGAATCGACAAAAAAATATGTGTTAAATCTTATGGAACTTAACTGCTAAGGCCAACAGTCCCTAAGCTTACACACTACTTAACCCCAAATTATCCTAAGGACAAACACACACACCCATGCCGGATGGAGGACTCGAACCTCCTCAGGGACCAGCCCTAGACCGCTCGGGTAATCCCGAGCGTCAGGAATCAAGAGGGTGAAAACATTGACTTGGTAAACAGTAAGTGGAAAACGCTTTGAAATCAAGTATAAAAGACGTTAATGGAAGGATATATTTCTGTTAAGAAGATATGTGTACTTTTGAAGGGAAAGTCAACTGTAAATTAAACTCACTTCCGCAGGATTTAGAGCCATTTTGTCAGATATCAATGCCAAGGCAGATTTAAGGATTCAGTGAAAGACAGTATAACGTAATAATCGAAGTTCGAACAGAACTGAGGCAGTCGGTATCTGTATTAAAAGGTGAAATTGATCGAATCCAAAGAGCCACTGAAAAAATGACCGAATAAATTAAAGAAGGAGTGGAGGACAAGTTGGGGAAAATTGTATCTGTAAGAAACAAGGATATTCACGAAATAAATAAAGCCTTAGCAGCACATGTCAATCAACATATTGCAGAAATCACACTCAAAAAAAGTAAAATAATTATGGTCCGCAAGTTCCAAACATATTTAAGGTCTTCAAAGTAATTTCCTGCTTGGAGAGGCATGCCACAATTAGGTGATGGCTGAATTAGAAAACTTTAATCCAAAATCTGCTCCAAAAAAACTAAAAAATTTAAAATCCACCTTTTAACTTTAATGAGTTCCTACAGAATTTTCTTAGCAAGACATGATCCTGAAACCAGAAACGAGGGTTTGAGGCAATTTCAGAGATTGGGCAGTTAGAGATACAGAGTACTGTGGCACTTAAGAGGAATTTTTGACTCGAGGTGAGGACGAATTTTGGTCATGGAGCAAACAAAGCATGAGACACTACGAAATTTTGAATGCAGATACGCATTGGCCAAATGGAGAAAACACTATGCGAATATAAGGGGAAGAACTGTATAGGAAGGTAGTATATGTTAATGGACTTGTTACATGTATGGCACCACAAATTACCATGGAATGTAGAGGGTTAAATTAATTTGGGGAACAGTTATAAAACAACATTTCTGAAAAGAGTTGGTGATCTTGAAGTATGTAATACTGTCAATGAGAACTAGTTCCACAATAACCAAAATAAAGCTAATTGTAATAACAGTAAAAGCAATAGAAATGTCATAGACGGAGGCTGCAGAGTGAGACCTATTAGGTCAGAAAGGGGTAAGAGAAGAGGAAGAGATTTTTAAGCCAAGGAAAATTACAGCCCCCGGCCATCCCATAGTGAAAGAAAGGCAGAAAACTAACGCCTGCATCTGATTAGGGCAATACTAGAGAGGATATAAATGTAAGGAACTATGACGATTATTACCATGAAAACGAAATCCATAACATAGGGAAAAGAACACACACAGAATAAATTGTTGTTTTAAGAACAGAAACGAATAATGTTATTCTTGGTGTGAAAAGGATATGAATAAGTGGGGAAATAAAGACTAGGATTCAAAATTAAAACGAGTGCGTTGTTTTCCAGAAGTACATTGACAAAAGGAAGCACAGGAAAACGTATCGGGTAGGTATAGATGGAATCTTGCCTATAAATATGGGGTAAGACAATTATACCCATAGTAAAACTAGGACACCAGGAAAGGAAAACATTTAATCTCGGAAATATCTAGGACGACTAACTGATAGGAGTAATAAGGAATAAGACAGAAGTGCATTTATTGAGGGCAAGAAGGGTAACGAGGCAAATGTAGATTTTAGTCGCTGGATAGAAGAGTAATGTAGATGAATTACTGAATTAATTGAGTGTGAGAAAGAGGACAGAGAAGATCTTGGGAACAGATGTGAGAAAATTTAAGAGCAGAGTATAATGAGAACAGAGGAGGATTTTGAAAGTACTATTGAGAATTATAATAACTTGGGGGTTTATATACTTCGAATAATCAAATTGAGGATGGTGACAGTGCCTTTGAGGAATGTGAAGTTGATGTGAGAGATGTGGGTGTTCCTGTAAAAATTCTTTAACAGGGTAATGGAGATGCTAACAACATGAAAAAATTATAAAATGCTATTCTAAAGGGAATGTGGACCAGCTTAGTTAAATAAAAAGGGATAAAGGGATAATGGAAAATTAAATGTAAGTGAAGAAGAAAGTAAGAAAGAGATACATAATTAATTAGTACAGAGTAAACCAGAGAGATAACAGTAAATATACTGACAAACACCCTGTTGTAGATACGAAGGAAGAAATGGTAGATGTAGATTTAAATGTCGATGGAGAACTAAAGTTATTTTTATACATATTTTTATACATAAAGGTGAGCATAGTAACAACGTCAGTGGAGATGAAGAGATTAAATATGACATTGCAGAGACTAACTTAGATAAATTTGAAGCATAACATGGAAATAAATATTCTTCAAGGTGATCATGTAAGCAGAGGTAGGATCAAACCCTCAAACCAATATAGTAAGTTAGTGCAAGGGATGTTTACAGATTGGACTGTGGAAGGTGTAGAAGAAAATCTCTTAAAGACAGAGGACACCGATTCCTAAATAAAGATTGGACAATCTTTGATTAATATAGGATTTGCGCTTTGCTAGAAACTGACAATGAAGTGACAGTTATTACAAAGACCTAGAGGAAAAAATTAATAAATAAGAATGCAGTTGTAGTATTGTTGGTATCACGATTGAAGGTAATAAGTACCATTTGTAAGTTTAGCAAGTCTGTTAAGAATCAAGTGTATTTATTAATTAAAAAGAGAACATGTAATTTAGAAAGAGTATTCTTAGTGAAACCAAATTCGACTATTAATATTGCTTTTGGCACTAGCTGGATGAACAAGAACCACACAGTCATAAATTGTGAAAAGAGAATAATGATTCCAGAATGAAATTTTCACTCTGCAGCGGAGTGTGGGCTGATATGAAACTTCCTGGCAGATTAAATCTGTGTGCCGGACCGAGACTCGAACTCGGGACCTTTGCCTTTCGCGGGCAATTGCTCTACCAACTGAGCTACCCAAGCACGACTCACGCCCCGTCCTCACAGCTTTACTTCTGCCAGTACCTCCTCTCCTATATTCGAAACTTTGTAGAAAGTCTCCTATGAACCTTGCAGAACCAGCACTCCTGAAAGAAAGGATATTGAGGAACACATGGCTTAGCCACAGCCTAGGGGATGTTTTGAGAATGATATTTTCACTCGGCAGCGGAGTGTGCGCTGATATGAAACTTCCGGGCAGATTAAAACTGTGTACCGGACGGAGATTAATGATGTATAGAAATACAGGTGTGGAAAAGAGAGTGAATTTTGCTGGACGTGCTGCAAATGTGGGTGAACCATTCGGTTTATTTAAAATAATGACTGCTGGAACGAAAGAGAAAATGAACAGTTTGTTGACGAAATCTGTGTATATATCTGGATAAAGAAGATTTATTTCGAGAGAAGATAGATGAAATCAAAGAGATTACTGAGGGGCAAAAGCCCGAACCGTACCGAATCTCGTTGGAAAATGAACGCATGTTCCTAGAGCAACCAGGAAAACGTTACTAATATACCTCATCCCAATGCGTATAACCTGATCTTTCCTAAACTCAAAAAGAAATATGTAGTTAGAAACATAGTGGATATAAAACTCTATAAGAAACGAATGCAAGGGCAAGTGAATGTAGTAGGCACAATTCTATGAATAATAAGGGTCTATGTAGATATTAAAATAGCCCAAAAACATAGTAGAGAAAGGACTGAGCAAAAAGCTAGTAAAGATTTAGGACAGTCTTGTAAAATGGTCTGTGAATAATAGTGCAAAAATCAACACTTATTTCCGATATCAGACTTTTAATAATTTATTAATGTATATGAAAACAGTAGGGGGCACCTAACATTAAGTGACTGTGAGAAAAAGTTTTCTTAGGAACTGTGGTGGATTCGATGGTTACTATGATTTACTCGTATTGTTCTTAAAAGAACAGGGTATCTGGTGTATATTCTTTGTCAGTTTCACGTGAGAAATGCATTGGATTAGCCAGACACAGGCCACTTATGTTTCAGACTCTTACTTTAAGAATAGAACGGTAATGAAATAGTCTTTGGTACACAACATTAATTATTGCAAATAAATGTGCACATGCTCTGATTTCTCTTGTTTCATTATAATGATCAGTTTTCCCTGTGTACATTGCCACACTAAATTTTGTTTTTATTCAGAGCAGAAAATTAGTATAAACTTGATTGGGTTAAAATATAAATATATAGAAAGTGATTAATAGTATAACATTACATAATGATTAGACATAAATCCACTTACATGGTAACACTATTGTAAGATTTGTTTTTGATATGTTACTAGAAAAATACTGATTAGTTGAAAATAGTCAGAAATAAGGCTTGTATATAATTACAAAAATAAATAGATTTAATTTGTGGATAACATGTACAGAATACTGAACATATCTCTTCAGTAGAGTGTCAGAAATGTTAAAATTAGGAAATGAATAAAGCACAAAGGTTAAAATACTGTTCGGTGGTAGTGTTAAGGTGGATAATAAGATATTGAAATAAATATTTCCAGCTTTATCTGAAAAATTTGGAAGTGGTTTTAGTTAATAATGTAAATAGTTAGTATCCGGTTACAATGACAGAGTTTAACTTCAGTAACCTGTACAGGATTAGAAATAAACATACATGAACCGAATGCAATTCATGTTGTGTTAATTTTGGCAACTCATGATGGAACAGAGATGCATGTCTAACAGTACACACATTATTACCACCACAAAAGTTCGAAGAAGTTATTATTGATTTCTTTGCATCAGCTACATCTGTAAATAGTGAGAGAACCTGTATTGATGCAGGTGGCCAGATAGCTATTATGTTCGTACACCCTTATACCATCTAACAGAAACAGTAAGAATTAACGGGAGATTACAGGCCGAAGTATATGGTGCTGTATGATGCTGCCGTCTATTCACAAGTATTGTAAACAATTAACTACGTGGACTACTATGTTACAA
Source organism: Schistocerca gregaria (assembly GCF_023897955.1). NCBI lineage: Eukaryota > Metazoa > Arthropoda > Insecta > Orthoptera > Acrididae > Schistocerca > Schistocerca gregaria. The sequence goes on along the minus strand of NC_064921.1, from coordinate 925,524,646 downwards.
ATAGCATTCCTTCATAAGAAATACTTTTGACATCTAAACAATGTGTAAAAAATAGATAAGTGTATGTCACTGTGGAAGCATAAATCTAAATAACGGGAGACTGAAGGCTGTACAGAGAATAGAAATGTGCTTTAGTGAGCGGGAGTACCGTTAGTACAAAGACTACGTTGATATCCCGCCTTTCCGAGAGTCACCTTTCTAAGTGTTCTTAGCAAAGTCGTGAAGTGTGCTCCTTAATGGGCAGGCCTAAACTCAGCCTCCAGTTTACTGTGTATAAAATGGTATTTCCTACTAACCATTTATATCACAGCAGTTAGCCACTGTCATGGATCGCGTTAGCCAAATTTCTAAGTGGTTTAACAACCATATAATGTAATGATGGAAATGGACATCACCACTTTGCTTGGCCAGTTGCTTAGCTAACTGCATAAAGAAGGTGATAGATTACAAGGTATGTTAGCTATTGGATGGTGCCAAATAGCTATCTGCAGTTGACAAAATTGCATACCATATAAAATAGAAGCACAAAAGTGCAAACTGACATGACTGGAAGTCTTAAGTAATTTACCACAGGTGCTGTGCAAACATTGAACGAGGTAGACTTACTGAGCAAGTAGAGTGTAGTTGAAATACAGTGGAGGCGCAGATTAACCAATAGTTAGTAGAAATACAGGACAGATTGATGGAAGCAACAGAGAACCTTACCATTAGTAATAGAAAGATAACAGTACAAGAGGTTAATAATACTCAAGAGGGCTCTGATGATACATGCCAATACCTGTGAATAAGACTGAGGAGGTAAGGTCACTCCTCGCACACCAGGAGAAAATTTGCGTGGGTTCTATGCATAAGGATCGAACTCAAACTGAAACTGCGTAGAAGACAAGCTCACAGCTCGGCCCGATTATGTATCTGTGATTACCAGAGGTCTCCAGCTCGTCACACATGAACTAACAGGCGCTATCCGCCAAAATGCAACCACATGATGTCATACAAATCCGAGACTCGATTACAATCATATCCTTTTACGTTCGATTACAAGCATATCCTTTTGTTACCCAAGTTACGAGTGCACTGGGACAGTGGGATGGCACTGAACCCCCACACTTGAATTGAACTATTTGGTGACATATTACCTCCCACCAGGCGCTTCGATCATACACTCGAATAGCTACCGACTGAAATAGTGCCAAGGCTAGCACACTGGACTCGTATTCGGAAGGACGACGGGAACCCGCTTTCGGCCGTCCTGATTTAGGTTTTCTATGATTTCCCTAAATCGCCTAAGCCAACGCTGGGATGGTTCTAGTCAAAGGGCATGGCCGCCCTCCTTCTCCATCCTGTTCTTCAAAACGCTTCAAATGGCTCTGAGCACAATGGGACTTAACATCAGAGGTCATCAGTCCCCTAGACTTACAACTACTTAAACCTCACTAACCTACGTCCATCACACACATCCATGCCCGAGGCAGGATCCGCACCTACGATCATAGCAGGAGCGCGGTTACGGCCTGAAGCGCATAGAACCATTCGGCCACTGCGGCCGGCCGTCGTTCTCTAATCCATCTCCAATCACCTCGTTGTCGATGAGACGTTAAACACTAATCTCCTCCTCTCTCAAATTTGTGTGTAGGTACCTAGAAGGCAGTGAGGTATGTGGTTTATAGAAAATTTTCGGCACTGTATCATGTCAGGTGCGACATAATTATGAGTATAAACTTCGGGGGCTCAAACTTGAGAAGCATGAAGCGGTTTTTGAGGGCATACCATGAAAGAACCAATTCCTTGGTCTTGTATTCAGTCTAGCCGAGATTACCTGGATCAGTTACAGAAGCCACCGACTAACTACCCAACGTGATTTATGGACGATGTAGAGGACTTTGGGAGTCTACTGCGGGAGCTGGAATTTGCGGGAAAACTGGAAACCGTTAGGTGCCAGCTAAGAGAGCCGAATCAAGTGAAACCAGCCGTATATCAACGGAAATCGCGAGGTAATATCTCAGCCGCCGGTTAGAGGTAATTTCCAGCCCTACAGTGAACAACGTAGTAATCGGGGAAATTTTTGGAGGAATTGTGAGTACCGTTCTGGATCGGTTGGGCATGAGTCCCGTGGACAGTCGGTCGAAATGGAGCTCCGATGGGCGGATACACAGAGCCGCGTAAGTAATAAGTGGCAGGCAACGCAACAATGACTCGAGGCACACATAGGTGTGCAGTCGGAGCTGCCTGGTATCAGCAATTACTGATTCAAATCAGTGCACTAAACTATGACGACACGAGAGATATTATATTGCAAGAAAAGACGAGTGCAGCAATAGCAATAGTGTACTAGCTATGTACACCCAATGATTACAGTGTCAATAGGGAAAATAAGCTTATTCGTTATTTCTTACAACAACAGCGGACGTCCGGCCATTTTGTAAGTGGCATACAAGAAATAGGAGGAATTTTCAACTGGCACCTGTTGTCACTAAGGAAGATAGAACCTAAGGTGGCTATTGTCGGCTGGAATGTAGATGAGAGATAACAGGTTTGGGTTGATTTTTGACAGTGTTTGAAGAGATTGCTAATTGCGATAGATTAATTTTTTCTTCATGCTTTTCTTTTGCTTGAGTAGTCATTAAGGGAGAAGCAGGCTAAAGGGGCTATTGTCAAGTGGAATATAGATGTGAAATAACAGGTTTGGCTCGATTTTTCAGCAGTGTTTCAGGAAACTGATAATTGCGACAGATTAATTTTTGTACAGTCTTTTCTTTGGCTTCCTTTTACTCTGCACTTGGATCTTTGGTAGTCTAGAATTTTTTTTTCTTTTGTTCTGTTATAAAATGTCGTTTTTCATGAATCTCTTATTAATTGACACACAAAATTTCAAACTATGTTAGATCTTTTTTGTAATGCTTTTGTTAAACGTTCTATGTAAAACTAAATGTAACATTCAGAATTATCGTGTTAGCTGTGAGGCGAAAGTGATATCGATAGCTGCAGTCTAACACGGGCCGTTAGTCGTGGTAGAGTGGTGTGGTGTGAATGCACATGTATTGTGAACCGTGCAAGTACCGCTCGCATCTTTTATCTCTGGCACACGGTTTGAGCTCATATTTGACGTGAACACTGTAAAAGAAAATGTTAGATTATTCGAATACAGCTAACCTCGCAGAGTGTTATGAACCACAGTGACAATATATTGGTGAGTATTCCGTGATTGTCGTCATTAGCGCCAACTGATTTTCTTACAACTTTTTTGCATAAGCGTTCGTAGTTAATTTGCAACTTAATGAGCTCCCACAGCGTTAACATTAACTGCCGCCTTGAATATTTTTAAACTGTTTATTACGTGTGAAACTGGTTCGCCAGGATTGTGTACGGCTCTAGGTCCGTGATCGGTGAGTTAAAGTCAATGTTATGTTGTTCTGAAAGTGTACACAGGCTGTTGATAACGGAATCGTGTGTGTGAGAAACATTATAGTCTTGTGCATGCATACTTGGATCTGTGTAGCAACATTTACGTTAGTCCAGCATGTGACCAAAGAAACGCCACAGAAGATAATATGACTACCTTTAGAGCCCAATACAAAACAAGAGGTCACATCTATTGCAATTTGGCAACAGATGGAACTACTTCAATCACGCCGCCTGTACTAATGAGCCGTCACCGTCATCACATCGTACCGATCACACAGAGATAAACTGTAGCTAAAAAAGATTCAAAGCAATTCATATGGTTTCAACTGCATTTCCTTTTTCTTTTAAAAATAAACTGTAGCTAAAAAAGATCCAAATCAATTCATACGGTTTCAACTGCAGTTCCTTTTTCTTTTAAGACAAGCTATTCTCAGCGGTAGTTTCTCTTAAATATTGTAGTTTCCGTACAGAGTGTTAATGATATATGCTGATAATTTTGGCCCACCGTTAACTGTCGTCACAGCTATTTGCTATCCCAATCTCTCTCTTTTGTTTTCTTGTAACTATTATTGCATGTGCTTCAATGTGTAATTTGGAGAACCGTGTTTTTCATGTTTGTGTCCAGTGTTTTTATTAGGCGCATTTACGAGTTTTGTTGTGATATGTAGTAACTCGCATAAGTTGTGGCATATGCCATTATATTCTTAGTTCCGACCAAACGTAGCAAGGAACTGTAAATTCCACAGCTCTACAACTACGTGAACTGTGTTTACAGTAAGGTTTGATGGCTGATTTGGGGGAGAGGGGACAAAACAGCGCAGTCAACAGTCCCATCGGATTATGGAAGGTCGGGAAGGAAGTTGGCCGTGCCCTTTCAGAGGAACCACCATGCAATTGTCTGCAGCAATTTAGGTAAATCACGGAGAACCTAAATCAGTATGACCAGACGCCTTCCCGAATTCTTTCCATCTCAACTGATCTCTGATCGACTTGCTACCATACCAAGTTCGATACATCCTGCAGCCGGTACACTGCGATTCTTTGCCTTGGGAGGTGTTGTCAGCTGATGTGTCTCCCTTTTCGGTTAACCATCTATTCCTCTACTTTTATTCGTGTACTGGTTACTGTCCTAGTTGAATCGCTTCATCAGCAGGCGATACGATTTGTTGTTAACATACTAAAACCCGAGAAGCATTAACTTCCACAAACTTCTACGAGTATGTTGAGAATCGTCTAATATTAATTCCACTGCATTACCGTATTTGTATTCTTACGTTTTTACTCAAGTCAGCCTTCACTTATACGACTATATCTCTTCAAATACTGACAGAAAAGATAATTTCAGAGAAATCAAGCCAAGCCTGTTATTGTATTTTACAATGTCTTTACTTTCGATGATGTAGAACGTTGTGTGGCACTTGCGACGCAATGTACTCTTCAGGTAATGCCATTGTCATCCAACAATATAAACACTGCTGTCGAGCGCGTTTGAAATTGTCTTCGTAGCTCTAACTTTTATGTTGCGTTATACAGTGTGATACAGCTGCCACTACCGCAGTCGTTTTATGCAACACGCAAAGCTATATGTGGCCTTCATAAATCACACGCTACATTTTCATACACTCTCGCTCACTATGCGCAAGGTATTAGTCCTACAGGAAACATGAGCAGGATGTTCTCGTAGCAAATTTAAGGTAATTAAATTTTGTACTGGGATTCGTTTTCGCTGGAAGCCATGGTTTTCGAGTTATTCCAGAAATATGTACAAGCGTAACTTTCATATGCACGTCCACTCCACGCTCATCCCTCACCAGTATGGATTTGTGACCGTGGCACTTCATCCAACCACTGCACAGAAACCTCCGACAGCATGATCTGTTCTCAATATTCGGCCATTTTTGGTCTCTGTTGGTGGGGTATCATGCCATCACCACCATCGGCTACTTCATTAACATTACTGATTTGAAGGTATCCTTGAGGGTAATAAACAAAAAAGTGTTCCGTAAACGTTAAGCTAAAACTAATTGCGTTGAAAGTTCGCTCCAAATTTAACTCTTGTAAGCACAGTGGTTTCGTAGTCAGATGTCCTGACGAACGCAACGAGGTAATTGTTTATTTTATGCCGTCAAATTCACAGAACGGTTAACTAAAATTTACATTAACATCAGTTTTAGAATTTGTAAGTTCTCGAGTACGCCATGGGCGTAATAAACAGGCCAGTAAATTAAGACACAAAAGGTCGAATGTTGGAAATAATTCGTGTAGTCGCAAATAGTTGTACAATGGTAACAGGGAGTTCCATCAACAACATATTAGAAATTCTAACCACTGGGTGTTGAGAGTGGGAGCGGGAACTGGTTTTAAGGCCATTTCTGTAGGTTTTTCTTGAATAAATCTGCGGCCTATAGCTAACCCGTAATCCAGTACGAAATTTAACTACGTTAAAACTTCTATCAAAAAGTACAGTTAATTTTTTTCTGTAGAACTAACGGTTAGCGACTAGCGAGATAGAAAATGCGAAAATCTCAAGTGTGGCTTGTGAAGGCCAGGTATGACATTGCAGGTTGCTTACAACGACGGCACAAGGGGCAGCTGAATCACCCTGCACATTACGTCCTCTTACCACGCTTGACACGAGATAAATTTATTATTAGTATTTTTTTAAATTCAGACTATGTCGCATTTTACTCCTGTCTACATCTTTTGAAATATACAAATATACAAATACTTTCAGTTGTCTATAGCTGGGTTTCTACTGGTGCAACTAACGCTGATCACTCTAATTTCTTATTTTATCTATGAATACGCACTCGCTGCTCTTGTTCTTGTGTGCATTACTTACGCACATATATGTCGCTCCTGTAATCATTAGACAACTTACTCCGGTTTTTGTTTTGCTCATTTAATGAGTTCCTTATTCGTTTTGTAAATCTATTGATATGTTTTTATTGATATTTTGAGATATGATGATGGCTACCAAGCTAAAACAGGTCATCAATGTTAATTAATTTGCATGTGACCAAGGCACTGACTTTTATACATAAATCCGATACGAAGGTCACAGGTCTGGTTCGCAAGTCCAAGCGGCTTCATTGAGGGAGGAGGGTTTTATTACTAGCTGTTGTAACAGACTTCCATCATTATGGGATTTCTGTTGTCAATAGTCAGTGAGTTAGTTCCTTTTGACAGAGATGGCATCACAAATCAACACAATCGGCATCTCTGGGCAACAGTAAATACTCGGATAGTGGTTGAATCCAATTGGTGATTCATTCAAAGCGAAACCTACATTCGGTCCAAAAACAATACGTATTTGTCTTTCCTTTGCTCAAACCATTTCCGCCTTTCGATTCGCATGAAGCTCTGCCCTTGAATTTTTAAGTTGGGTCATTTGGTAGTGGAGCTACAGATTGCTTCTAGACAAGCTCGGTCATTAGGCTACAGGACGAATATGTTTTTATGCTGTGTAACAAAAATGGATGCAGAATTTCGCATTAATAGTCGTGGGTAGAGTACACAACGAAACAGTGTTGTCAAAATGGAAATAATACCTGTAGCTGTAACAAAGAGCTCGATATTGAGCGAACTCCTTTTCTTGCTATATATTAATAATGTACCAACATATTTCCAGGAATCCGAGATAATTCTCTTTGCTAGCGACGCAAGTATTATAATCAAACCTAACGATTAAATTTCAGTACTTGAATGTATAAATAATATTTTGTTGAAAATTAATGGTGTTTTCTCTGAAAAGGGATATCGCTCACCTTAGCTACAACCCAATATATGCAACTTTGTGTTGCACAGGGCTTGACCATACGATCGGAAATAATTTGTGGGATAAATCAATAAATGAAGCAGAATATCCAAATTATTACTGTTTATGTTAATAAGGAGCTTCATGGGTGTCACATGTGACATATCCGCTTAAACATCTAAGTCTACTATCTGTAAAACCTGCAACATTTTCGTTACGAATAATATAGCTTTGAGGAGATCAAAATGCCGCAATTTTCCTTCTTTCATGCAATAATTTCTTACGATGTCATATTATGGAGTAGCCCATCGCTGAGGATAACATCTGGTAATTACTCTAGAGCCCTTTGCACACAGTGGTGCACACTGAAAAAGGGCGTGACAGTACATTTAGTTATAAAATTTGTTGTCAACTGTCATTCTCAGTTCAAAAATAAAAATTTGATCAAAATGGACTCAGTCCGTACTGGAGAGAAGGGGGAGAGTGAAAGGGAGGGAGACAGTGAGGGAGAGCGGCAGGGAGAGAGAGAGAGACAGAGACAGAGACTGAATACAGTTCAGTACAAATCACTGTATAAATAAAAGTTGACTTCAGTCAAGCATATAATGAGCATGTTTCCCACTTGTTACCGATAAACTGTACTGTTATGGTACAGTAGTAATACCAGCACTTTACACATCATTGTGAAACGTTCAAATTAAAAATATGGAACAACCAAGCAATTAAATTAAAAATTTAAATGTCCCAGGGCGGTGGGCGTAAAGTGTAACCTACCTGTTGCCTATTCACATGTTAGGCCACAACACACAGTATTTCGAAAAATCTACAAGGAACGTTTAATAAGTAATGCTAGCAATATTTTACGTGGCCAATTTTGGTTGAAAACAACTAGGAATTTTGCTGTGGGATATCGGGAAATATTTCCGCTTCAGCCTCTGTAGATTCATAAAGATCTGGTAGGTTGCTTCGCTATACGTAGCTTTCAAAACGCGTCTCTTACAGAGGTGCATTCCAAGCAGAGCTGTTAGTGTGTTTATTTTGCCATAAAACAGTGAATCAAACATTATTAATAGCGGCCTGAAAAATATTAGTGCAGCCTTGACAGTAAACGAAAGCACAGAGAGACAGTGGGCGAGGTGTCTGTCGTCACAGTAACAAGGTCGCACAAACCTGCCAATATCCCGTGTGCCGGACAGCCACACAGTTGTGACTCCTGCAAAGTCGGAACATGTGGACAATCTCGGTCGAGGGGACTGACGGATCTCAGTCCAATATCTAGTAGCAGAACTGGACGTCTTTGTTGCTAGCGCTGACACACCACATCCACCAGTTGGGGTGCTGAGAGGTGTGTCCTTGTGGAGTGCCTCGCTGCCTAACAGAAAACCATAAAGACGAATGAAAAACAGTCTGTAAATTACGCGGCTGACTGTGAGAATTTGTTGTGGAAAGCCGTCACAGGTAATGAACATGGGTTCATCACTTCGAACCAGAAACAAACTAGCAAACCATGGAATGGCGCCACACCACCTTTCCGCCAAAGAAAAAATTCAAAGATGCGTCCTCGCCCAGTAAAGTCATGGCGACGGTCTTCTGGTATCTCAAAGAGTTACTGTGTCTGATGTTCTCCCTCGCTGTGCAGTGATCAACTCTGAAGTATATTGTGCTACCCTCAGGATGTTGAAGGGACGACTTCAACTTATTCGTCATCACAAAATTTCAAATTAACTTCTCCTTCCCATGACAACAAGAGGAGTTCATGAAATTTCGTTGGACTGTTTTTTCTCATCCACCCGAGAGGAGTTCATGAAACGTCATTGGGCTGTTTTTCCTCATCTATCTACAGCCCAGATGTTGAACCTTCGATATTTAGTCTGTTTGGCCTAATGAAGGTTGCAGTTTGTTGGTGATGGTGAGATTATTGAGGCAGCAAGGCTCTGACATTGACCAGGAGAATGGTGGGTAGTAGTGAAGCGTGTGTTGTGAGGCGTTTTGTTAGTGTGGGTTGCATTCATTCAGTGGGAAGCAAACATTCTGGCCAGACTTGATTGATTTATTACCTCCTCTCATCCCGTTATCCTATTGTTCTCTTACTATTTTATGATCCCCCTGGGGTTTGATTCATGATCCCCTAGGCAAACTCTGTCCCCCTGAGGAAACCTACCCCTTTCCTCCTCCTCCTCCCACACCAATTTGGATAATCCCCTCACCAATACAAGCACACCTTTGGTATCAAATTCACTGAATGATTCATTAAATAGATAAATTAATTAACCCCAGCACCCCTGGTAAATACTCAGGCCATACTCTCCTACCCCTCTATCCTCCCATTTCCCACCTGTAAATAGCAGGTAAAGAACCCAGTCTCTGCTGGAGAGGAAGGATCTTACGACAGGAAATTCAAATTATTGTCAATTACATAGCAAGGGATGTACTGCTTACTAATAAAATTTAATTAACAGGGGTGGATCCCTCTTTTATTTTGTGACAAATTATCGTCATTCTCTGCTGTTTTGGAAAATTCAGGTCTTGTAAATTGCATCAATGAGAAGTAATTAAATTGATCACTATTTAGTCTGATCGCACAAGGAATATCATCAAAAAATCGGTGCCAACATAACTCACTGCACGTAATTACACTGGAAAAAATCTTTCGATCGCCTCTTTGGACCGACAGCAGGGCAGACGTGGCAGCTGATTCGTATAATCCCACATACGCTGCACTGTACCAGATGCACCAGACTGCCGACAGCCCTTTGAGGGCCAGCAGTGGATGGGAGGCGCCAGTCGCCCTCAGAGGAATCTGTGGCACCAAATGTCGCCTTCCTCTAAGATTTTATACAAGATTTTCTTCCTGTTTTCTGCCAGACATGCACCACTCACACCATTCAAGAAGTAGCTGCTCTGTGTACTAGCCCTACAGTGCAGATAGTTACTGGACTATTGCACACTACCGCCAGCACAGGACGCTGAGAGAAGCAACCTCTCCATCTCTCCTCCCTCCCTCAAATCCTCTCTTCCTCTCCCCCTCATCCCTCTGGTTACTTCTTGTTGGACAAAGCATCAGGTGGTGGTAACCCTTTGACATTCGAGGCTGAGGAATTCCTCTCTCTCTCTCTCTCTCTCTCTCTCTCTCTCTCTCTCTCTCTCTTCCTCCCTCTCTATCTCTCTCTCTCTCTCTCTCTCTCTCTCTCTCTCTGCCTCTCTCTACCTCTCTCTGCCTCTCTCTGCCTCAAGCGATTACTTCCTGTTTGTGTAAACCAATATATGCAAACACATAAAGCCTAAGTTGTCTATCAACCACTCCTCCCTTCCAGCCCCCTCACTGGCCCCCGTCGCCACTCTTGCAGACCTTGTGCTAGTAGTCGGTATATCTTTTTGTTCTCACAGTTCCACTGCTTTGGGAACCTGTAGTGCAAGGAACAAAGACATTCGACAAGAAGTACATAGCATCTGTCATGTACCACTAACCCCTCCTTTCTCCTGAACAAAGTAGCAAATACCTGGTAAATACTCAGCTGAGGATGTCTTGGAAATATCAGACTGATTGACTAATTAGTTAAATCGATACCCTTTGTGTATGGACAGATTTTCCTTACATCTAATTGCTGGAAAATAGGACTGATATATTTGGTGGAATTGAACTCCGCAACTACCTGGTTTCCAAACCCTCCAAGATTTTTTTTCACTTGTTGCTAATTGGTGGATACTGACCCAGTTAGGTCTCTGGCAGGACGTCCATTACGTCGGCGGTAGCAAAAAATTTCAAATTTCAGTTCAGTTGCGTGTAATGTCCATAAACAATTTGCAGATGGATTGGACTGGTTTGTGTTCTCACAGTACTGCTATTGGAAACAATCAATTGATCACACAAGAATGTGACGTTTTTAGAGAAATCTATAAGATTTTACCTCTTCTGTTTTTTGATATGTCAGGAAACAAATAGTGTCTGCAAGTTGAGAATATATTTTGACCCCATTAAATATTCATGTACTGGTCAACTGGGCCAGGCGACCAGTGAAGGCGTCACTTCCATGCATCTGTGTAAACTTTTGTCACATATACAGGAGGAAGACCATATCGACTATCAATCACTAGGGGATGGTTCTAGTGTTGTTGTTTCACAGGTGGTTTAATACATGGTTTTTCAGCTGTAACACATCGAAGCCATAGCTGTGCATACACAGCCATATATTTTTTCTACCATAATTTTGAGGTGTGTGTCAGCTGCTAAGGCTATCCATTGCCTCTCACAGAAAGCTGGAAAATGCGTGGTGTCGACTATGCTGCTACCACAACAAACAAGATGGTGTAAATAAAAGACAGATATGTATTTATTATTGACACAAATGTCGATTACATACCAACATATGGAAACAGGAATAGTTTGTGGGATTGTGGAGCGTTGCTAAGTGGCTGTCTGAAGTAGAAGACCTCTACATTTAATCTCATCTTCCACTGTGATGGTATATCAGATGCCTCAGGGTTCTTTTTCCTAACGAACCCAGAGCATTAAATCCTCACATTAGTGGTACATATTGCACACAAGTATGCGACTGCTGTTTCTGTGTCCTAGTCGGTAGTCACCATGACCCAAGGTCTATGGACACTGCATCTTTCATTTTTATGACTCGCAATGCACAACTGCATGTGGAACAAGTGGGTAGTCTGTAGGACTTAAACCCATAGAGCACGGATAGATTAGACACTGGACTCGCATTCGGGAGGACGACGGTTCAATCCCGCGTCCGACCATCCTGATTTAGGTTTTCCGTGATTTCCCTAAATCACTCCAGGCAAATGCCGGGATGGTTCCTCTGAAAGGGCGCGTCCGACTTCCTTCCCCATCCTTTCTTAATCCGATGAGACCGATGACCTCGCTGTCTGGTCTCCTTCCCCAAAACAACCCAACCCAACCCAAGCACGGATAGAATCCATCGTCCCATCGGTGGAGGAATGTAACGATTTTCATACACAGAGGCAAGGATATAAGTATACTATCCCTCCACATTTTTTGTCGCATTTTCTCCAATTTTACATATTTTCCATTGATTTCAATACTTTTACTAGGTTTACCATAGTTTCAATCAATTTCACTCAAGTAGTGGAGTTCCAAGCCACCACTCTCGACCAGTTGTCATGTAAACAAAAAGGTCTCATCACGGCGATCTCCAGATACAGTCAGCCAATGACATTCCTGCACGGTTCTCAGTTTCTGTATCATTGCTAAACCATCCTATCCATTACTCTGTGAAGGTTATATGGAAGTGGACATATTGAGACCCCTTACACTACTTACTGCACTGTTTCTTAGTGCAGGAAATAGCAATCAGTAGAGAGAAGGTGCACAAACTACGTTTCTTACCCAGAATAGTTTATGAATGCGTTAAGATTTAATTACGATTTGCATCTCCCCCAAAGTGGATGGGAGTCACAAAGTATCCCACATTCATAGGATTAAGGTGAAGATTCAAAGATGTAGCACTTTGCTCTCTGGTGTGAAACGAACTACCCCTTCATTCAACCTATCAGCTAAGGGGCCTGAGCAGAAGTCTCGATGGGCTCTCTGTAGGCTCCTCATAACTCTTCCACTGTATTTATCGAACCCATCCTGCAACATTGTCTCCGATTAATTTGAAACTGACTAGAAGTAGGACTCCATGACTCATGAAGGAACAGAACGGGATGAGATTCTCGTAATCAGTGCACTATGGTATTTTAATGTCACATAGAATGTAACACATATTCCAAATTCTTACTGAGCATCGCTACTCATATAGACCAGTATTCTCATACCAAAAATGTAACTGCCGTTCTGTGAATACAGTTTGTGGCCAATCTTACTCACACTCACCCAGTTACACGTAAGTACGTGTGCTGAGGATTTTAGCATTCCTTATTGGTGTGTAGTTGATACAAGCCTAATACATTTGAGAGTATTGTGGTGATATAACAGACAATTAAAAAGAAGAAGAAAAGCATGATCTATGCACAACAGAACTCTGCATGGACGGAGTTTGAAACATTTTACATAAATCATTTGTGCTATAAATTCTGTACAACTGTTGTAGTATTTGTATTTCATACTAAGAATTTACTTCTAAAAGAGAACTAGTTGTGATCATAAACACACGCACCTAAGGCTTCACTATTCTGTACTTAAATATACTATAATGATAAGGCAGTGTGATTCCCCTACATATTAGTCACGTGGACTGAAACACGCTTACTACTCAAATGCAGTAAATATATTTTCAACACCTGACAGACATTCACCCTGTTAATGATCTATCCCACTCACTATAGCGAGCAATTTCGTGGTGATAAGCCTGCTTCTACAGCAAACTAAAAAACAAGAAACGTAGATTATTCTGACCCACGCACTACATAGTTTTCCAGAGGTATATAGAGCCCACTGTTGGCATCCGATTATGGTTGGTGAATTATGCTATGCCCGCATCAATCCTAAAAATGATCATCAGCAACGGAAAATGCATGAAACAACGACATGAGTAACTGAGTAAAATGCGTTGAACCTTTGGAAAATCTGGTAAATGTATTAAAATCAATAATGAAAGATAACGATAAAGGCGATGACGGCGATTTAGGGCTAAATGATTAGTTTTATGAATGTGAGACGAAAGAGTGTGTGAATGGTAATACAATGAAACATTCTATGTGCCAAAAGGAGGCAGAGATGGACCTCAATTTGGTGGAGTTCGATGGTATAGAAAATTCTAAAGAGGCACTTACCAGCAGTAACGATTGTAGTGATGAAGGTGATGATGTTTCAAGTGATATTGTGACGGCGAAAGTTATTAGGGCGGTTAATAAGGGCGGCGTAGCATTAGGCTCGTCAGCTACTGATGAATGTTCGTGTATATCGGTGGAAATTGAAGAATTATGTTTGAACAAAGATAGTAATGATGTTTTAGGCCTATGTGCTGAAGTAACGGCAGTTGAAGCGGCTGGTACTGATACTTCAGAGGAAGGAATCTGTGCGTATCTTTCCACTAATAAAGTTAATCCGAAATTCTGGATGGGTCTATGGATCTTGAATGTTTGTTTGAGAATGAATGTGGATCTGAATTTGACGTGCGATCTGAAATTAATGTGGCGCAGGAAGGAGTAGGAGATGAAAAGGTATTATGCTCAGATTTAAATCAAAACGCAGCGAAAATTAATGGTGCTGTTGATTCTGAAATTGCACGATGGGGTAGCTATTAATTATGTGACGTTAACGGAAGAGGATGGTGAAACAATGATCGGTTCCTGTATTGGTGGTTTGACGACGGAGGTAAATGAGGTTTTATGTAGCGAGTTGTATGGTCTATCAGCGGCTGTTGAAACTGCTGCTTCTGAAGGTGTTTGTAATGATGTGGAAGTAAAAAGTAATGCTTTATTTAATGAGAATGATGTTGTAGCTATTAATGTCGATAATTTTAAAGGAAAATGGAGTAAGTTTGATTCTAATATACAAAGTGATATTTTGACAGAATGGTATCTTAAGGAGGAATGTGATTTTGCTGTAACTGATTGGCGATGCTAAGGTGGAACATTAAGATTGTTTTTGCGTCATTTGTGGACTCGAGAGAAGTTTAAGATAACGAGAGGTCTAGACGGGAAAAAGTGCAATTGAGGCGAAACAAGCATTTGATGAATTATTTAGGGACGGGTACGAAACTGAGGGTGGATCGAATAGAATATGTGTACTCTAGAGATGGAAGAGAAGGGACGAGACACAGAGAACGATTTATTGAGGGAAAAGAAATGATTATTGGTCAGACTATCATTGAAATTAAAGTAAAAGATGAGAAAGTACATGCACCTCTCGATTCTGGAAGTAATGTTTTGGGCAGTATCGCAAGGTTTCGTACATAGAATAAAGATTAAGAAGTTAGTATTACTACCTATAAATAGTCTAAAACATTAAAACGGCAGTTAGCGGTTTGTGTAAGCTGATAAGGCTAGACGTGCTCTGGGAATTCAAGTGGGAGGAGAATCATTTTAGTACAGGATGCTTCGTAGTGAATGGACTTGTAAAAGATGTGGTACTAGGAGCAGATTTCTTATGTAAATATAAAACTTCGCTCCACTGCGGAAGACGGTGATTGAATTTTGAAATTGAGGGTAAAAAAAAAGGAATGTAGAATTTAAGAATCTTTTGACGAGGGACAACCAGATTGAGCACACCATAATTACACACGGTTGGGATAAAGAGAACAACATGTGCGACAAGTTTGGAGGGGTAATTTTCAGTGTTTTATTTCAGTATTTATTGTAACTTGTTTGTTGTTCCATCACATAAGAGTGTTTTTGGCACAAAGTCTGCGCAATTATAAAGAGATAGTTTAGATGCACATTTCGATGGGAGTAGGTCAGAGAATTCAGTTATTTGGTGAATGGCACTAAGTCAAAAATCAGTGCCCAGTATGCATATAAATTAGGTTATTGGGTGTATATAAGAGATTTATTTATGTCTGTGTATGTGTTAGACTTATGTTTCTGGATGGTTTTATGTTAGTTGCGTTTCCAAATTATAAGTTACGCTCACGCCAATCTGGATGCGTGGAGGTGGTAGAAATTTGGAAAATGAAAATTAATAATACTTGCCTAGGAAGACAGATTTATGTTTATCTACTTATCTGAGAATATTTATTGTCGTTTTGAGTAACGATTTTTGTACGCAGCTGCACTGCCCGGAAGTAAACGAGGGTGATATTTGTTGATATTTGTAGTTAGCTTTGAGTCTAAGGGCATTATTCAAATTTAAAAAAAATGTTAATTTGTCGATGAAGTCGATTGGGAATCTGTCATGAAATGCATGTCTCTAGTGGGACTTGTATAACATTCAGAATCATTGAAGAATTTAGGAGCATCTTGCAAACGCTTTAACTGTTTACTGCGTAGCTTAGATCTGTTTGTATGGATTCCACTTGGAAAAGTCTCCAGTGCAGATCATCGATGGTTTCAGAGAGTGTTTGTTTTCTGTTACCTACATCCAATTTGAATTTCGACAGTTTTGTTCCCGAAAAACGTCGGCGATGGAATGCAGAGCCATACAGACTTTCAACGGGGTACTCGTATCCGAATCAGTGGAGAGCTGCTGGAGACTCTCTTGTGACGAAAAAATTCTCTGAAAGAGACCACAGTGGCGCTTATATTACTGCGGTAATTCAAGTATTTAAATAGACAGTTGATTTTGATAAACCTGTAGTTTTATCGCGCAGTTCATAATTATGCTGCAATGATAATTTACGTTAGATGTAAGTGTCTTTAAATATAAAACATGTTGCATCAACACCACTACAATTAATTACACTATCAATTTGGTGCTTAAGATATTTATGTTATTATTATGAATCTGTGTCTTGTAAGTACCCTCAGACTTCAAGAAGAATATAATAATTCCAATCCATAAGAAAGCAGCTATTGAAAGATGTGAAAATTACCGACCTATGAGTTTAATAAGCCACGGTTGCAAAATACGTACACGAATTCTTTACAGACGAATGAAAAAACTGGTAGAAGCTGACCTCGGGGAAGATTAGTTTGTATTCCGTAGCAATGTTTGGAACACGTGCGGCAATACTGAACCTACGACTTATCTTAGAACATATATTAAGGCAACGCAAACCTACGTTTCTAGCATTTGTAGACTTAGAGAAAGCTTTTGACAATGTTGACTGGAATATTCTCTTTCACATTCTGAAGGTGGCAGGAGTAAACTACAAGGAGCGAAAGGCTATTTACAATTTGTACAGAAAGGAGATGGCAGTTATAAGAATCGAGGGGCATGAAAGGGGAGCAGTGGTTGGGAAGGGAGTGAGACAGGGCTGTGTCCTATCCCCAAAGTTGATTTATCTGTATATAGAGCAAACAGTGAAGGAAACAAAAGAAACATACGAAACAGGAATTAAAATCGATAGAGAACAAATAAAAACTTTGAAGTTCGCCGATGACATTGTAATTCTGTCAAAGACGGCAAAGGACCAGGAAGAGCCGCTGAACGGATGGACTGTGCTTTGAAAGGAGGATATAAGATGAACATCAACAAAAGCGAAACGAGGATAATGAAATGAAGTCGAATTAAATCGGGTGATGCTGAAGGAGTTGGATTAGGAAAAGAGACACTTAATCTAGTGAAGGAGTTTTGCTATTTGGGGAGCGAAATAACTGATGACGGTTAAAGTAGACTGGCAGTGGCAAGGAAAGCATTAATGAAAAAGTGAAACTTGTTAACATCGAGTATAGATTTAAGTGTCAGGAAGTCGTTTCTGAAAGTATATGTATGGAGTGTAGCCATGTATGGAAGTGAAACATTGACGATAAATAGTTTAGACCAGAAGAGAATAGACGCTTTCAAAATGCGGTGCTACAGAACAATGCTGAAGATTAGACTGGTAGATCACATAAATTATGAGGAGGTATGGAATAGAATTTAAGAGAAGAGTAATTTGTGGCACAGCTTGACTAGATGAAGGGATCGGTTGTTAAGACATATTCTGAGACATCAAGGGGTCACCAATTTAGTATTGGAGAGCAGCGTGGAGGGGCAAAATCGTAGAGGGAGACCAAGAGATGAATACATTAAACTGATTCAGAAGGATGTAAGTTGCAGTAGGAACTCGGAAATGATGGAGCTTGCACAGGATAGAGTAGCATGGAGAGCTCCTTCAAAGCAGTCTCTGGACTGAAGAGCACAACATCAACAACAACAAATGAACATACATCTTTTGCTATGTAATTGACATTGATTTCAATTTCCTGTGGTGAGACCCTTCCCCCACCAATTTCCAGCTGCTATAGGGTTTGGGGAGTGGGGGTGGAAGGAGGTGTGGTATTTTGCAGAGGGGGAAAGCTTAAGAAATTTATCGATTTAGATAATTAATCAATTAATTTAATGTCAAAGGTATGCTTGTATTGGCGAGGTGATTTTCTAATGGGGTGGCGGAGGAGGTGGGGAAGGGGAAGTGATAGGTGTTCCTCAGAAGGATGGATCTTCCCCAGGGGTACATAAATCATTATCCAGGGGATCATAATTCAGTTAAAAGAACATCAGATTGAGGGAAGGGTGAGGTCGCATAGAACAAATAAGTTTGCCCTTAAATGTGTGTCTTCTGCTGAATATATGCAACCCACACTAACAATATGCCCCAGAATGAACAGCACCCTACTGCTGTGGTACCTTGTGTGCATACTGACCCTCCCAGTAATCTGGCATCTGACTATCGCCCTGAATGTAGATTGTGTCGTAAATTGGGTTTTATAGTCATAATTATTTCTTGTTTTAAAAGAAATCTTTACGTACAAGTTTGTTTCGAATTAGACTACAAAAAGACACAATTTTCTTTTCTCTCGCTCACGGCTATCTTACACTTAGACTAGAAAATACAACGAATAATTATTGAATTCTCTTTAGACTTCAGGATTTAATATGAAAAAAAATTATTCAAGTCAAGGGTGTAACTATTGAATACAGGGCAAGAATTCAAGCAAAGTACTTTCGAATAATTTGGCGTAAAACTACCTGCTGAACAAAGCTAGGAGAGATAAATCTGCGTGTTATTGAAACGAGTGTCGTATCTGTAGGAAGGAATGGCAGGATGTTAGTGTTTAGCGTCCGTCGACGAAGAAAGCGTACGATACGGGGTAAAAGTTTGGATTGCAGAATGATAGAGAGTGAAATAGACCTTGTTCTTTACAAAGAATCAGTCGCGTAATTTTTCATAAGCTATTTACCGGAAGCACGGAAAACTTAAGTCGGGATGGCCGGCTAGGGACATGAACCACTGTTCAGATAAATGGGTATCTAGTGTCTTAGTATTGCATCATGTAGCTCGATTCTAGTCTCTGCGGTACGTCCATTCAGTTCATCTTCAACTCGCTGTGATGGCACCAAAAACGGATCTTTCGGTATTAATGTGTGGGGAAAATAAACCAATAGTGTAGCCCAAGCAGAATCGATAGTTTATGTTGGAATGAAATTTTGTCAATAACAAGTAATTTAAATGCTACAAAAGAAGATCAAATCATCACCTTGAGCACAGATGCACTTTTGTAATCGACTTATTACACTGAGAATCGTCTGATTCAAATCTTCGTCGTTAATAGAGTAAATATATCACGGAATGTTCATCTTCAGTACATCGACAATGTCGGAATGAAACGCATACACTCATACACTCTCTCCTGTAACTAGCTTCAAAGAAAAAAGCCGCAAGTGGACAACACTAGGAAACGTGGCCACTGTCCACCTCCGACAACTTGCTCGTATGTGAAAGCTTTATGATTTACGATTCAGTGAAACATTTTATGTGTAGCATAATATTCCATCTTGTTGAAGAAGGTGCGTTATTTTCATTGGACATAGGATTCTTCGAAAATTGCGAGGTACCCTCGTGTGGTACAGTCAAAAAATGTTGAGTCAGGTGTATGAGTAGTGGACACGGAACTCTAAACACCTATTTCCTCATCGGGAGCTGACGCTCGAATGTCTTGTAAGGATTCCTCGCCTTCCAATACCTGTTGTTCTGCGGATTAACGTGGCCGGCTACATGACACCATGTCTCGTCTGACAAGAAATATGACATCGGGTCTATGTTTTCAAGAAGTTTAACTGATGAATTTATTTCTTGTTGTCTGTATCCTACAGCTGTTTCGCAGCTGAAATGCAGTATGATTCATTCGAATAAGAATTTTACGACAAAATGTGTTTAACGAAACCAGAATGTTGGAATAACTTGTGCACTAATTGTTTTGTGCTCGCAGTAATTCTCTTTTGAATCTGGGCAATGGCCTGTTGAGGAATCGGATGATTGCCTCTTTCATTTTGCATTGAAAACCTAAAACAGTATACACCATTTGTAACTAAATCTTGCACGCCATTCTCCGCTGGGATACTGACATTCGTAAATTTTTATAAGAACCTTTCGTGTGTTTCGTCAAAAGATTGAGAAATAATGTAGGCCTTAAGTATAGTTATCTTCTCATGGACTGTACGAAGTATTTTCAGAATCTCATTTGCACTCACCATACTGCAGTCCTACGCGACGTATACTGCATTGACACGTAACCAACTGGCGATAGGCAGTAGTAACATACACACGAATGTAACATACAGTCATGCTGTGTGAGAGTCTTTCATAGATAGTGGCAGGTGGCGGTTTTATGATCTTCGCACAGCGATCCGTAACTAGTATCGTTATTTGTAAGAGCGTTATCCATTTATGACGTGAATTATACGATTTTACTAATTTTATTGATTTCAGTTAGAGACATCATAAAAGATATTCATAAATTTTACATACCATAAAATTTAGCTGTAAGTACTCCAATATGCAAAGCATAAAAACGACACACATTACAACAGAAACGAACAATAATAAAGAGACATGTGTAACATTTACAATTTTGTGCTTTATACTGAGTGTCCCAGAAATATTGAGACAAACTCCGGATGGTTGCGGAGAGTTTCTTGAGGAACAAATAGAGGATAGGATGTCATGTCCAAAAACATCGTCCAGCAATGCTACAGAGTGCCGAGGCTATAGGTGCCGGTGGTGACGCCTGTCTCTAGACCACCCCTTCGGCAGAAAACTGGAACTTCTACGCTGACAGACCACAGGTGCAACTTCTAGCATAATTGTCTATCTGCATTTATAATTGTCATCCAGTCATCGAGAGTGATTGCCGTGATTTCCAGTGGAGAAGTTGGAGCTAACTGTTGCGTACACAGGTTTTGTGCCCTATGAATGTGATGCTCTGTTGACATAGTGGATGAATTTTCCATCGCTTTATTTGTCAAGACGCTCTCTACAACAACAAAATGGTTCAAATTGCTCTGAGCACTATGGGGCTTAACTTCTGAGGTCATCAGTCCCCTAGAACATAGAACTACTTAAACCTAACTAATCTAAGAACATCACACACATCCGTTCCCGAGGCATGATTCGAACCTGCAACCGTAGCGGTCGTGCGTGTCCAGACTGAAGCGCTTAGAATCACTCGGCCACCTCGAAGCACATTTCTGTGACACAGTGTATATGGTGTCCCTCTTAAGAGCGGTCAGACGTTTCATCTCTAGTGATTCAGGAGATATTTGCAATTTCATTTTTAAATGTGTAGTTGTACTCAGTTGAAACAAATCCGCCTTTTAATCTACACTAGTTACAAATAACATTACTTTTAAATTGAAATTTACCTGGCCAGTCGAGCGATCGGTCCAAAATTAGGCCAGACCGATATTCGTTTTATCGATAAGTGTTAACAACAGGATGATGATAATGATGTTTCGTTTGTCGGGTGCTCAACTGCTCGGTCATCGGCGCCCCTGCAAAGTCCCAATTGCTAAGCAGTCCAGTTTTTACACAGTCCAAACTACCTACTGTCACGAATGATGATGACGAAAATGATGAAGACAACACAAACACCCAGTCCCCAGGCAGAGGAAATCCCCAACCCGGCTGACAATCGAACCCGGGACCCCGTGATCGTGAGGCAGCAACGCTAGTCACTAGACCACGAGCTGCGGTCTTAACAACAGGAGACAGTACTCCAGCAGTGACAGGACTGCCCTTGTCTGTGCTGACTGCTATCGCCTTGCAGCAGACCTGGTATATCGCTGTTAGTGGACTGGTTATCCTTTGTGTTTCAATATGCCTATTAACTTAACGATATAAAATTATAATTTGGGACCATCCTGACGTATGGGCACGTATTCCGCTTTAAAATTCATTTTTTGTAACGTTTAACAAACCGACGCTTTCTGCCAACAGTGGGTGTCAGATGGAAGACATGATAAACGCTGTTAGTCTTATTTTACTCGAGCTACACACCGAAACACCAAAACTACAAATATCAGGTGTCACTCCTCTCTCTCTTCTCTCTCTCTCTCTCTCTCTCTCTCTCTCTCTCTATATATATATATATATATATATATATATATATATATATATATATATATATATTATTTCGGCCTTTAGCCAAGAAGAGATTGTAATTTTCCTTAAGTAAAGCATTCAGCCGTTAGTCTAAATCCTGGTGTTTTGAAAGCAATCATTTACACTTATTCTGTTGAAGTTACTTGAGCCCTGAGCCATGACCTGATCTTGGTTGTATTAAAGAGAATACTGTGCATTGGTTTGAGGAATAAAGTTGTGTGTGTTCTTGTATAGCTAACAGACTATCAGTAATTGACCTGGGCCCCTTTCCACAACCTGATCCGCTCTGTCTTGCGAAACCAGATTTCATATCAGAGCGGATCAGGTTGTGGAAAGGGGCTCCGCTCTGTCTTGCGAAACCAGATTTCATATCAAATAATGTTTCAGATCAGCTAAGGAAATACCTTAAAAACCAAGCATTTACAATTTCCGGCTAAATCCATATTAAGGAAAATTGAAATTAATTCTTTGGCTGAAAGCCCATTTAAAAATTTTTCGTTACATAATAAAAGAGAGACTGTAAAGATAAGTCTTTACACAGTACAACAGAAAAACATCTCACAAAAACTTGAAGTATCTTGTTGGCTAAAGGCCCAAGGAATTACTCAAGAATAATTAAAGACAACCTTAAGATAAATATTTACAGAACACGACTTAAGGCCGTATCAAGAATTCAAAATAATTAAAGAGAAACCTTAGAGACAAGGATTTACATTTTAGAAACACAGATTCTGAAACAAACGCAGCTGAAGGCCTAAATACAGAGCAGTTCTCGCAGCTAGTGCTACACTTCCTCGCTGCTCTGCCGCAACCGACCAATTGCCCACATTCGGAAACAGTCAAAAGATGAAATACACGTCTGCCGATGAGACGACCGACCGAACGACCAATCAACGGCCGTTCCGCTCCAGTCTTCTGCAATCGGACAGTCCATGTGTGTCACCAGCGGTAGGCAAGTACTGGCTGTCCACACCTCGCTGGAGCTCCGTCCCCGACTGCTGCTCCGTGCCCAACTGACTTTCAGAGACGACCCAGAGATACTCTCGGTCACTGCAGAGATAGTACGACAGGGCACTTATCGATAAGCGCTGCTGCTGCCACTCACGGACAGGTAAGGCCGGCAGTTAGTGACGTCAGTGAATGGAATAAGATAACGAGGCGGTGAGGTGGCAGTACGGTAAGAGAAGATGACAAACAATAACCAAATGAAAACGAGCTGCGCGCTGCTCAGTATATATCCACCCTTTTAATAGAATAATAAAGTTAGAATACTTTCGTATTCCACTTTAAATGGCGGTGTTCTATCTCTCTTTCTTGTTCCAGTCTCGTATGGTTCGCGGGAAGAACGACTGTCTGAAAGCCTCCGTGTGCGCTCGAATCTCTCTAATTTTACATTCGTGATCTCCTCGGGAGGTATAAGTAGGAGGAAGCAATATATTCGATACCTCATCCACAAACGCATCCTTTCGAAACCTGGCGAGCACGCTACACCGCGATGCAGAGCGCCTCTCTTGCAGAGTTTGCCACTTGAGTTTGTTAAACATCTCCGTAACGATATCACGGTTACCAAATAACCCTGTGACGAAACGCGCAGCTCTTCTTTGGATCTTCTCTATCTCCTCCGTCAACCCGATCTGGTACTGATCCCACACTGATGAGCAATACTCAAGTATAGGTCGAACGAGTGTTTTGTAAGCCACCTCCTTTGTTGGTGGACTACATTTTCTAAGGACTCTCTCAATGAAAGGTACAGTTTTTAAGTACTGCAAAAAAAAAAAGTGTATGAATTTCTAAGGGACCAAACTGCTTAGGTCATCGGTCCCTAGACTTACACACTACTTAAACAAAATTATGACAAGAACAACACACACTCCAATGCCCGATGGAGGACTAGAACGTCCGGCGGGAAGGGCCGCGCAGTCCGTGACATGACGCCCTAAACCGCGCGGCCCCTCAGCGAGGCAAGTGCTGCAACGCTTGTCAGAAATTGCAATAATTACCCCAGAGAATTACAGTTCTCCCAAATGTCAAAACACGTTCCCAGGTCTAACATGGTCACGTACCCAGGTACAAATATTGTACTGAAATTAGAAACGCTGTAATCAAGAAAATCTCAAAATTCTATTGAACCCTCTATCCGTTACGTTACTGCTCTGGTATACACCAATATTCAGTAAGTGAAATCAGTTAATAATACATCAGCCAGTGACAATCTGTCAGAACCCTAAACAACTGCCTTTTGCAGTGCGGTAATCTGCGACATGTACAGGGCATCAGTGATTTCCTGGAAGGTACCGACTCCAGTGCTTGCAGCCGCGGCCAGTGGCGCTGGGTTTCACAGTTGAGAATCCATGGCTCGAGCAGGCAGATCGAGGAGGTCCAATGGATTGTCAATTCGATTTAAATCCTGGGAGTCTGGTGGCCGCATTAATATTGTAAACTTATCCTGGAGCTCTTCGAACCACGTACACTGCGAGCTGTGAGACATTTTTCATTGTCCTGCTGTTAGATGTCATTGTGCAGAGGAAAAACAAATTCTAGGTGGAGGTGGATATGGTCCCCAAAGATGGGTACGTACTTTTGTTGATCTACCGTGCCTTCAAGAATGACGAGATCAAACAGGGAAGACCAGGAAAACGTTCCCCACACCATGACGCTCCCTCGACTGGTCTGGAAGATTTGCTGTCAGACGTTTACACGTCAACGGTCATCCGTTCGATGGAGCATAAAACGCGATACATGTGAAAAAGCCGTCTGTCGCTACTCAGTGGATGTCTAATTGAATATTGGCATGCTTATTTTAGCTTTTGTCGCTGATGAATATCTGTCAGCATGGGTGGATGAAGCAGGCGCCTGCTGTGGGGGGCCAGCATTCACTAACTTATTTTCGAGCAGACATGGTTGCTACCTCTTGATTCATGTGGGTGGTCAGTCTCTCAAAAGTTGCGCGTCGATTCACCGGTCAATGCTCTGACGAAAAACAAACTCCACGTAGGGGTGGATATGGTTCCCAAAGATAGATACTACGGCACGTGGTGAGCCGCAGTTGACTCAGCGCCGGTTTGGATAGCACCATTTTGCAAAGCCACGGTGTACTGTAAGCACGGCGGCAGGGCAACAATTTACAAAATTAACCGTTCCGGAAATGCTTTCACCGTTGTCAATAAAAGACAGTGATAAGTACTTTTGGACGTCAGATAAATCACTATAGGCCGGCCGTTGTAGCCGAGCGGTTCTAGGCGCTTCAGTCAGGAACCGCGCTGTTGCTACGGTCGCAGGTTCCAGTTGTGCCTCGGGCATGGATGTCTGTGATGTCCTTAGGTTAGTTATGTTTAAGTAGTTCTAAGTCTATATGACTGCTGGCCTCAGAAGTTAAGTCCCATAGTACTTAGAGCCATTTGAACCAGACCTTCTGAAGATAGACGTTGTAAACAACAGTGCATGAGCAGCACCTATTACACGGAGGGGGTTCGACAGTCGACTAGTTCCAGTCATTCCACCATAATGGAGGGACACGGATCGTGTTATCTGTAATGCAGCCCTGCCTAGAGGGTTCTAAATATTCATGGTGGTGTCTGTTTGTTCTACAGGTATATCGTGTCTCCCTACCACTTTCGCGCAACGACGCTCTGAGCGTGTTTTTTAGGGAATTAACTTGTTTGAACCAGGGACCTGTTGCTGGTAAGGAGACGTCAGACCACGCATGACATGTAGAATTCAGAAGAGTTCAGTGAGACTAGCGATGATATAACCAAATACTTAATGATCTCAGCGTCTGCTCCATTGCACTCCCCGTAAAAGAATCTTAATACTAACTAAATTTAGTGGAAGGTGTTGAAGGCTTTCCTATTTTTAGTTAGCTGGTAAAATAACATTCTAAAATGCAGTTACATTTACCATTGGAAATTTTATTCTACTCACAAAACATCGTTTATAAATTGCACTATTGATAAAAGGAAATGTTTTAATACAGGATGGTAAAAACCAACTGCGTTCAACAAAAATGTGAACGAATATTCCCTGAGTGGGTTTCCAAGTTCTACAATGGATCGAAGGATGACCTATGCCATATCACATCTATAATCTAGGTTTACATTAAGTTTCACAAGAGAGAAAACTATCAAAATGGTCTACAGTGACCCTCATTTATCTTTAATTACGTATCTAACTTGCCGTGAATTACAGTGACTGATGTGGCTTCTCAATAACTATATAACAGAGAAAACATTGCGTTTCAGATTTTTTACTTCAAGTGGCAAATGTGAACACCATGAGTTTTAATTAATGATCGACACTAGTATTACGCAAAAAGGGGGTGTAACAGATGAGACTTCTGCAGTTCTGAGTGAAGCCTTATGCGCTCAAAAATGCGGCATCGCGTGCGTTCATTACCTTGGCGGTGTTTAGGCAGCGTCAGGGCAGCGGCGGGGAGCACAGCTCCGCTCACCTCGCCATCTCGGAAGCAAATCTCCCCTAACTTCTCCTTACTACATTTACCGAAGTTGGTTTTAAAAAAAATATCTGGCTGTGTTTTCATCTGACCAATCAGGGTCTCAGTGTTAACCTTAAGCTCCGCCTACAAAAATTCTGTCTATCCAATGAGAAACGTTATACTTTTCGTGATGGGGCAATGTTTTTTAAAGTTTGCAACGTAACAGAGACGCTAAAAAGTCTCACGCTAAAACCGGCAGCTGGTGTGGTCCTTTTAGCGTTATTGTAAGATCTATACTGTTTTTCTGGAGGGCTCTAGCTTTTAACATTGACTGGGGGGTGGTCCTTGACGTAACAGAGACGTGAAAAAGTCTCACGCTAAAACGTGCGGGTGGTAGTCTTACAGGTAGGTTGGCGGCGTGGGTGTCCAGTCCGTCCCTTATCGTAGGGCCTACTAGCTTAACACGGTTATGCTCTCAGCTTCTGTTCTCGTTTCTCCCCTCGGAACTGCGTCGGTCTCATGGTGGGAAGGTACGACATGCATTTAGGCATTCTTGTGTTAGTCTGTGGTATTCCATTTGCTCACTCGTTACTTGTATTACTTTGGTTAATTTAATGTCACGATTTATTCGGAGCTATGTGACATACTACTGGATTTGCTTATCATGTCAGGGTTTTCATGCAAGGTGTTGGATTTGCCTGACACCTTACCGGGTCAATACCGCGGTGCAATCACGTCTGCATTGTTACTTTGTGCCAAGGAGGGCTCTCAACAACGGAAGTATCCAGGCCTCTCAGAGTGAACCAAAGCGATGTTGTTCGGACATGAAAGAGATACACAGAGACTGGAACTGTAGATGATATTCCTCGCCCAGGCAGCCCAAGGGCTACCACTGCTATGGATGACAACTGCCTACGGATTATAGCTCGGAGGAACCCTGAGAGCAACGCCATCATGTTGAATAATGCTTTACGTGCAGCCACAGGACGTTGTGTTACGATTCAAACAGTGCGCAATAGGCTGCATGATACGCAACTTCACTCCTGACGTCCATGGAAAGGTCCATCTTTGCAACCACAACATCATGCAGCGCTGTACAATTGGCCAACAAGATGCCAAATGGACCGCTCAGGATTGGCATCACTTTCTCTTTACCGGTGAGTGTCACATATGCTTCAACCAGACAGTCGTCGGAGACGTTATTGGAGGCAACCAAGTCATGCTGAACGCCTTAGACACACTGTCCAGCGAGTGCAGCAAGTTGGAGGTTCGCTGCTGTTTTGGGGTGGCATAATGTGGGGTCGATGTACGCGGCTGGTTATCATAGAAGGCGCCATGACGGCTGTACAATACGTGAATGCCATCCTCCGATCGACTGTGCAACTATATTGGCAGCGTATTGGCGAGGCATTCGTCTTCGTGGACGACAATTCGCGCCCCCATTGTGCACATGTTGTGAATGACTTCCTTCAGGATAACGACATCGCTCGACTAGAGTGACCAGCATGTTATCCAGACATGAGCCCTATCTAACATGCCTGGGATGGACTGAAAAGTGCTGTTTATGGACGACGTGACCCACCAACCACTCTGAGGGATCTACGCCGAATCTCCATTGAGGAGTGGGACAATATGTGCATTGATGATCTTGTGAATAGTATGCAACGACGAATTCAGGCATGCTTCTATGTGAGAGGACGTGCTACTGGGTATGAGAAGTGCCGGTGTGTACAGCAGTCTGCACCACCACCTCTGAAGGTCTTGTTGTATGGTGGCACAACACGCAATGTGTGATTTTCATGAGCAATAAAAAGGACGAAAATGATGTTTATGTTGATCTCTATCCATATTTTCTATACAGTTTCCGGAACTCTAGGAACCGAGCTGATGCAAAAAATTTTGGTGTGTGTAGTTGCGTGCTTGCCACAAAATATGCTGGGCTTTTTCGTTGGAGTGACATTAGCTTTTCATCGACTTGAGGAACTATCGGTAAGGTTGGTGAGTATATAGCAGATGGGGTTTGGACGTGTAAGCTTTCCGTTCGGTGTTCTGTGTTCACCCGTAATGCAATCTCTGCTGCAGAGTAGCACAAAGCTGAAGTTCTCGGAGTGTGTTGTTAGCCACCTGAGACGAAGGTTAGTTTGCGGATAATATTGCTTCTAGCGGCTACCTTACGGTTTCTGTTGTTTCTACCTACATGCGAGTGCCTTGTCTAGAGTAGGGCTTTGTTTCCTCTCAACTTATGATAATTACATATCGCAAAACTTTTTTAAAATGCTTACTGGAAAACTCTCTTTGAACTTCTGAATGAAGTAGGCGTAAAAAAAGGGGGGGGAGGATATTTACAACCTGTACAGAAACAAGTCTGCAATTACAAGAATTAAGTGACATGAGAAGGGAGCAGTGGTTGGGAAGGGAGTGAGTCAGGCTTTCCCCGAAGTTATTCAAGCAGTGAATGAAATCAAAGAAAATTTGGGGTAGGAATTAACGTTCAGGGAGAAGAAACAAAAACTTTGTGGTTTGCCGATGTCATTGGAATTCTGTCTGACACCGCAAAGGACTTGGTGGAAAAGCTGAACGAAAAGGCCACTGTCTTGAAAGGAGGACACAAGATGACAATCAACAAAAGTAAAATGAGGATAATGGAATGTAATCGAATTAAATCAAGTGACACTGAAGGAATTTGATTAGGAAAAGAGACACTTAAACCAGTAAACAAATTTCATTATTTGGGAAGCAAATTTACTCACGCATGCTGAAGTAGAGACGATATAAAATGTAGACTGGTACTGATAAGGAAACCGTTTCTAAAGAAGAGTAATATACACTCCTGGAAATTGAAATAAGAACACCGGGAATTCATTGACCCAGGAAGGGGAAACTTTATTGACACATTCCTGGGGTCAGATACATCACATGATCACACTGACAGAACCACAGGCACATAGACACAGGCAACAGAGCATGCACAATGTCGGCACTAGTACAGTGTATATACACCTTTCGCAGCAATGCAGGCTGCTTTTCTCCCATGGAGACGATCGTGGAGATGCTGGATGTAGTCCTGTGGAACGGCTTGCCATGCCATTTCCACCTAGCACCTCAGTTGGACCAGCGATCGTGCTGGACGTGCAGACGGCGTGAGACGACGCTTCATCCAGTCCCAAACATGCTCAATGGGGGACAGATCCGGAGATCTTGCTGGCCAGGGTAGTTGACTTACACCTTCTAGAGCACGTTGGGTGGCACGGGATACATGCGGACGTGTATTGTCCTGTTGGAACAGCAAGTTCCCTGGCCGGTCTAGGAATGGTAGAACAATGGGTTCGATGACGGTTTTGATGTACAGTGCACTATTCAGTGCCCCTCGACGATTACCTGAGGTGTACGGCCAGTGTAGGGGATCGCTCCCCACACCATGATGCCAGGTGTTGGCCCTGTGTTCCTCGGTCGTATGCAGTCCTGATTGTGGCGCTCACCTGCACGGCGCCAAACACGCATACGACCATCATTGGCACCAAGGCAGAAGCGACTCTCATCGCTGAAGACGACACGTCTCCATTCGTCCCTCCATTCACGCCTGTCGCGACACCACTGGAGGCGGGCTGCACGATGTTGGGGCGTGAGCGGAAAATGGCCTAACGGTGTGCGGGACCGTAGCCCAGCTTCATGGAGACGGTTGCGAATGGTCCTCGCCGATACCCCAGGAGCAACAGTGTCCCTAATTTGCTGGGAAGTGGCGGTGCGGTCCCCTACGACACTGCGTAGGATCCTACGGTCTTGGCGTGCATCCGTGCGTCGCTGCGGTCCGGTCCCAGGTCGACGGGTACGTGCACCTTCCGATGGCGACAACATCGATGTACTGTGGAGACCTCACGCCCCACGTGTTGAGCAATTCGGCGGTACGTCCACCCGGCCTCCCGCGTGCCCACTATACGCCCTCGCTCAAAGCCCTCTCGCAGTGTCCGGAGCAAGTATGGTGGGTCTGACACACCGGTGTCAATGTGTTCTTTTTTCCATTTCCTGGAGTGTATATTTGAGTGTTTGGAACTCTCTTTCTGAAAGTATTTGTCGGGAGTGTAGCCATATATGTAAGTGAATCATGGACGATAAACAGTTTAAACAAAAAGAGAGTACAGGCTTTTCAGAATAATGTGTAACTAATAAAGAGGTAGTGAACAGAACTGGGTTTACAAGAACGTTACGGCACAACCTGATTAGAACAATCAGTTGGTAGATAGAGCACCGTCTTAGACATCACGGGATCACCAATTTGGTACTGTAGTGGAATTGGGGGGTGGGGGTACAAATTGTAGAGGAAGACCAAGAAATGAATACAGTAAGAATATTCAGAAGCATGTGAATGGCAGCAGTATTAGGAGATGAAGAAGCTTGCACGGAAAAGAGTGCCTATGAGCGCTGCAACAAACATATCTTGGGATTAACGACCACAACAACATTAACGTTTAAAAACCACAGCAGCGACGCAGATGACGCGTAGTGAGATAAGTAATTTAATGTGAGACACATGGGATCGCAAATGTCGGGAAATGTCACAAATATTGATGAGAAATTTTGAATATTTTTTGTCACCAGATGACGTACCTCGCCGTACGTGCAGCGACTGGGGTTGAGCGTGAAGGGATGATTAAGCGATACAATTTTTTTATTCCACAAAAGTACGAAAACTTCGAGCAGCTTTTATAAATGCAACCTGTTGTAAACGTAGAAGTTACACAGTTATTTTCCTCGCTGTAACGAAGTAAAAGCTGTTGCTATGTAGTGTATCTTCCCTTTCGTCCCTTCTTTTTTTTTTTGTTAACAGTGAGGAAAACCTACATCATTTACTGAAAACGACGCAGTTTGGAAGCTTATGTTCATTTACTTGTGACACCCCATGGTAGGTTTTTGTTGTATTATGCTTTGCAGAAAAGAAGTGGAGACATCGAAACCGCTAAATAAAATAATACCTCTTACATGAATCTAAATACGTAACTGTTTCACACAACGAAGAAGAACATAAAAAAAGCACTGCCTGCCAGACGCAAGACTCGAAGTCTAACGCCCACACGCTAAAGTCATGCATGTGGTTCCCTGAGCTGCAGCGACGTGAATGCTTGATGAGGTGTGACAGACCAGCCAGCTGAACCGCTGCAAATGCAACGAGCTACGTCATCTGCTGAATCATATCTTCAACATTTGTCATCCACTTTTGGGGTATTTCCCGGCAATCCTTACATACGAAGACAAGTCATTCGTATAGATAGTCCACCTTATTACTTCACCTCTAGACCTAACCACTGGTATGCGATGTCTACTCAGCAATCTCCATGATGTCGTTGCCTCTTTGCGTCCAGACTGCTAGCCTTTGGAAGACGCTAAAACGTTTAGCAGATAATTAGTTTTGTGCTCGCTACAGACTATGCTTGGCTGATTCAGGTTCGGCCATTTCTCTGGAGGAGGAATTGTCGGGCAGGTTGTATAGCGTTTATTAGGTGTGATTCTGATGTGAAAACTTCCCGTGTTTCAGATTCACCTGGATGTCAGGATCGTGAATATCAATAGATTGTATACCTTCTCTAATGACGTCGGGCCTAGACAGCCGAAGATGATATGCCATGTCTCATTCACTTGTCTTGTACGCCAGGCGCTGTGCTCTATTAGACATGCATGCTGTGCTGCGGTGTAGTACAAAGCTGTAGCGCTGGTTTTCAGGGTCTGTGGCTGACTACTCACGGTGCTGCACGTTAGTTTTTGTACAATACTATTTCAAGCCTCATCCTTACGATTTGTGTTGTTTCTTCCTACATGCGAGTGCCCTGTGTTTAAAGTAAGGCCATTTTCCCTCCCATTTCATGATAATTACGTGCTGCTAAGCTGTTGATAAAGTTGTCTGGAGTAAAGTTTTTGAAATTCTGAAGGTAATAAAAGTAAACAGGAAGCGAAAGGATATTTACAACTTGTACAGAAACGAGGTCATAGTTGTAAGAGTCGAAGGGCATGAAGGGAAAGTAGTGGTTGAGAAGGGACTGAGACACCCTTGTGGGCCATCACTGATGTTCGATAATATGTACACTGCGCAAGCAGGAAAAGAACCCAAAGAAAAATTTGGGGTAGGAATTAAAATTCAGGGGGTAGACTTAAAAACTGCGAGGTTTCAAGATGACGCTCTAATACGGTCAAAGGCAGCAAAGGACTTGGATGAGCAGTTGAACTAAATAGACATTCTCTTGAAAGGACAGTATAAGATTAACTACATCAAGAAGGAAAACAAAGATAATGCAAAGTGGTCGAATTAACCAGTTAATCCTGAGAGAATTTGGTTAGGAAACGAGACATTTAAAGTAGTTAACTAGTTTCGTTAACGGAAGAGCAAAATAACTGATCAAGACTGAATTAGAGAGGATATAAAATGTAGACTGGAAATGGCAAGAAATTCGTTTCAGGAGAAGAGAATCTTGTTAGCGTCGAAGATAGGTTTAATCGGTGGAAAGCCTTTCCTGAAAGTATTAGTACTGAATGTAACCATGTATGGAAGTGAATCACGGACGTTAAACGGTTTAGACAAGTGAAATGGTTCAAATGGCTTTGAGCACTATGGGCCTTAACATCTGAGGTCATCAGCCCCCTAGACTTAGAACTACTTAAACCTAACTAACCTAAGGACATGAGAAAAATCGAAGCCCGAGGCAGGATTCGAACCTGCGAGCGTAGCAGCAGCTTAGTTCCGGATTGAAGCTCCTAGAACCCCTCGGCCACATCGACTGGCTAGATATCGTGGTACCACAGGAGAATGTTGAAGTTTAGATGGTTAGATCACAAAATTAATGCGGAGTTACTGTACTGTACTGAAAAGAAAATAAATTGGTGGCACAACCTGACTAGAAGATGATAATAGGACACATTTTGAGACATCAAGGAATCACGAGTTCAGAACAATAGCGAGATGTGGTGCATAAAAATTGTAGAGGGAGACCAAGAGATAAATACAGCAAGCAGATTCCGGAGGATGGGAGTTACAGTAGCTATTCAGAGATTAAGAAGGCTGCACAGAACTGAGTGGTGTGGAGAGCTGCGTGAAGGCAGTGTTTGAAATTGCGGACTACAACAGCAACAACACGTTCTGCTGCTCCAATTTTTTTTTTTGGTTCAGTTGTGTTTTTGATGCAAAGTGGAGAATTGTCATGTTTCCTCATGAAACTGGACAGAATGAAGATTCTGTAGATCTTGGACGATAAGTGAAAAGTGATACCTGTCGCTCACAGCAGAGAAGTGCTGACGGGGAGTGGCTCCAGTCGTGGGTGAGTTCCGGAGACTCGAGTTGACAACTGTCGCAACATTCTGGCACTTTATTAGCTGGGGGGGGGGGGGGGGGCTATCCGGGACGAGTCAGCGGGCAGCAGGGCCAAGGTCCGAGACGTGGCGTGACAAGCGTTTGCACTCAGGTTTTACAACCGGCGGAGGAGGTGGAGGCATCGCCAGGTATCACAGCGACACCCGCACGTGCACTGCAGGTAAAAACGCAGCCGACTGTAAATTAAGCGAGGCCGGCGGCTATAAAGATAGCAGTGTGTTTACAGCCTGGGGCCGGTAATTGAGTGTCGACGCCTGCTTTAATAGGGCGGCGGTGAGGAGCGGGGGAGCCCGCCTGTCCAATAGGATGCGCTGTTTATGGCCGACGCCCGCCGTCGCTCTAACGAGTGTTTAGGCGGTCGTTTAGGGGCGACGCAGTCCCGCAGCACGGTCCGGCACAGTAGCGCTTACGTCAGCACTCCGACCCGGCTCCTGGGGCGGAGCCGCGACATATCACCTGGAGGAGCCCGTTGAAATTAGGGCCCTCAATAGAGAGTAGCCACTGATCCAAGGGAGGTGAGGAGGGGGGAGGTCACCGTATAACTCTGCTATTTTCCTCCTGTCTTAGAGGCTACTTGCTTTACACTAGTTTTTATGACGATTGAAGTAAAGCTGCTCCAACTGGCCTATATTTATAAAAAATGAATTGCACGCAGCAACATATTAGCGACTTTCGGTAACAACACTCTCACCAAATTAATAGATTTTCCACCAAGATACTGACTCCACTTTCTGTCACAGATAAGCGTGACTGGCTCGCAGACACTCAACACATACGCGAGCTCTCCCGATCATACTACACAATCAAATATTCAAAGAATGTGCCACGATACAGAAGATCAGTTATGAGAGAAGTAGAAACTATTTTGACGCTTAAAGTAGTAGAGGAGTTTTTCTATTTGGGGAGAAAAACTACTGATGATGGTCGAAGTAGAGAGGATATAAAATGTAGACTGGCAATGGCAAGGAAAGCGTTCCTGAAGAAGGGAAATTTGTTAACATCGAGTATAGATTTACGTGCCAGGAAGTCGTTTCTGAAAGTATTTGTATGGAGTGTAGCCATGTATGAAAGTAAAGCATGGACGATAAATAGTTTGGACAAGTAGAGAATAGAAGCTTTCGAAATGTGGTGCTACAGAAGAATGCTGAAGATTAGATGGGCTGATCACATAACTAATGTGGAGGTATTGAATAGAATTGGGGAGACATATTCTGAGGCATCAAGGGATCACAAATTTAGCATCTGAGGACAGCGTGGAGGTTAAAATCGTAGAGGAAGACCAATAGAAGAATACACTAAGCAGATTCAGAAGGATGTAGGTTGCAGTAAGTACTGGGAGATGAAGAAGCTTGCATAGGGTAGGGTAGCATGGAGAGCTGCATCAAACCAGTCTCAGGACTGAAGACTACAGCAACAACCACTTGTATAATGACTTATGAGAAAGACGAGAGCGAGAAGTAATTCTGTATGACATTCAATATGTGCTACTTCAAAACTATCTGATAAACACTGATTTCTTCTCTATTTTAGCTATATGTATGTGAAACAGACTGGTGGAGAAAACAGTTATTACTCCCTTTTAGAAGTTTCCAATTCAGTCAAGATTTATTGTTGCAGCGGTGCATATGGAGTACATGAAATGATTACATTAACAGATCAGTAGCTCAAGTGCTTTTGAGGTACCATGCTCATCACTCGTGTAAGCGCATACTATAGCCTTCAGGGTCGGCAGTGCAGGCGCTGACTATGGACTCCAGTCGATTGTACATATGGGGAATACTGTTCTGGAATACGCTCGTAATGTTTGCTCGACCTATTCATGAAGTTCATGAAGTTATGGAAGAGTTGTTGGATGAAGAATCGTGCAAGTCACTTCCCGTCCCGTCATATCCCACAGGTGCTCGATTGGAAACAAGTATGAAGATCATGCTGGCCGGAGAAGTTGCTACACGTGTTACAGAGCTCATTCCATTTCACACGCAGTGTGTTGGCGGACATCACACACTTCTAACTACGCATAACCTATTTGTTCGAAGAACGGCAAACCAACAGCTCTAACGACATTCTGCACCTACCGAGCGCTGGTTACCATCACCTCCAGAAACGTCAAAGTTTAGCAAGGGTTGTAGATTATGACATCCCAGGCTGTAATGCCAGGAATGGGACCAGTTTGTCTTGGACTCTAGGAGACATCACTTTCTATGTCTGCGTCGTATGCGCAAACATCCATCACTTCCCTGCAGGCCGAATCTGCTGTCATCTCTGACGACCACGGCACCCCATTCCATCTTCCAAATGATCCTCTCATGGCACCAGTTGAGCCTTGCGCATCAGTCCTGTGGTGTGAGTGGAAGACGTTTTAGAGTTGTCTGTGCCTGTACTTCCACTGTTAATAACGGGTTCACAACTGTTAATGTTGACACTTCTGCGCTCACAAGCCCTCTTATCTTTGATGCGGTAGCTGTGCTATTTTCCACTATTACCGTTGCAACACGACAATCGTGTCGGATGTATGTGCTGTATGGGCACCCAAAACCACGTCAACGGATGTGAGAATGATCATGTGGCCACTGACAGCACCATCGTTGCACATGTGACACACCACGTCCAACTCGTGCAACTCGGAAGCCACATTTTGACCCCATTGAAACTCGCTCACTTGGTTGTATGGAGCACAAGAGGATCTCCGTGCAATGGTTACTTGCTTGCTTCTCACATTTGTACCACACTGAGCCTTCGGGCTGTGAACATTCTCTATTAAAGGGTAGACGAAGATGGCGCTCTGGTAGCCATGTCACTATGCTATCTGTTGACGGACAACATCGAAACCATTATCAGTACATCTACTATCTCCAAGGTGGCATAAGCCGTCATCAGATCAAAATCGACGTCGTCTTTCCAGGTGCATTAATTTTCTTTTCCGTTAGTGTAAAAAATGATGTTAGAATGCTATTCCATTTGATTGGGCTTGTCGAATGCTGCTGCTAATTTTTCAGTCAAATACTCCATTTGTTTCTTCGATGGTCTATACAAATACGTTTTCTTTGATGATATGTAACGTAGATAAGACAGATACAACGTAACATCTGAACATGCACTTGAGAACGGCTATATGGCCGAAAATATGATTGCGTTAAATAAAATAGAAATGTATAGTCAGATGGTGGAAATTTCCTTCAAAAATTTCTATGTGACAGAAGTCCCCCATGAAGGAAAAATTATAAATACTTCACTCTTTGCATGTTGATTTCTCACTTTACAGTAGTAATCTTCTACAGCGGTTGAGTTATTTTTTGTGTTTAACTAGCTGTTACCCGAAGCTATGATCACATACCAGCAATTTAGTTACGATGTGTGATGGTAAGTAAGGTACTGTACGTGCTGTGACATCAGCTGCCCTCATGTGTGTGCTATTCAGATAAGCATAGGTCGTGACGTGCACTCCGCTCCGCCCCCTCTCAAACTGCCCCAACACACGATGCTTCGGCATGTCCAACATCGTTGCCGCGCACTGCGTACAGAGGTCCACGACCAGAGGAGCACTTCTATGCATCGTCCTACTGAAGTAGCTGCACATTATGCAATGTGTAGATTACACCACAAATAATGTGTAAGTATGAACTCGCCACACGTAACGTTGTATAACGATTGTACTCATTACTCTAAACCGTATCCCAGAGCACATATAAACCAATAAAATCATTTTTACAAATACTATACAGATCAAAAGTCGAACTCTCAGAGAGTAAATATTTTTCCTTAACTCCAGCAATATTCTTCAAATAACTATCTTGTGTTAAACTGTTTCTAAAGTAGCCTGTGTTCTTCCTCACTGCCTCCACAACACATTACTTCGAAATCGGTTCAGTGGGTTAGTCACGAAAACGTAACTGACAAACTTACTTAGAATGGATAAAAATTTCAATTACTATACGTCTTTTCCCATGATGGCATTTTGATGGAATATTGCCCACACAGTGTCCAAAAATATACCCAAGCTACCTGCGAAAACACCGTGAAGAGATCAGCGTGTTCAAACAAACATACATACAACAGTTTTACATATATATTTGTCTCACGATAACTTTTTCTTTCCATGATCTGTGTGATTATGTAAAACGTAATTGGTGCCCCAAACTATGCTCAAAGTACCTGCGAAAACCACATAAACATTTGTTTTTGTAGTTTTGGAGAAGCGTATTCAAACAGACGAACACGAAACTTTCACAGATTTAATATTACTACAAATTACAAATGAATTCCTTCAATAAAGTGACAACTTTCAACCTTTTACTAGATTTAATTCTGACTACTTCAGTAACTGTGAAGCTCATTCTCGCAAATGAACAATGACGTAGAAAGTACGAAATAGCTGCACTGTTTATTCTACCTCCGTATCGGTAAGGTGCACTCTCATAAATAAACATTGGCGAACAAAGTTCTGAATTGCTGCACTATCTTTGTCACCACTGCGTTTCGTCAATGACGAGAGAGATAATGTAGAAAAGATACCTTTAGGTAAACTAGCCTCGCTGACGATGCAATAAAATGTGCTACAGCCGATAGACTGAAACAAAATGAATGATCGTGATAATGGGGATTTCCAATGGGAATGAGCGTTGGGTGTCATTGGCCCAGAGGACCCTTATGGGGCAAGTCCCACGGCCTTGGTGCAGGTCTTATTACATTCGACGCCACATTTGGGGGGCCTGCGCGCCGGATGTGGATGAAATGATGATGAGCAGAACACAGCACCCCAGTCCCTGAGCGCAGAGGGTCCCCGACCCAGCCAGGAGTCGTGCCCGGGCCCATACGACGGCATCCGTCAAGGTGCGTCCACATACACGTGTGACTCGTGTACTTGTGAGACTTGCGAGCCTTACGAGTAGTGTGAAGGGAGGTAGGCTTCGAGGGCTTGCCGCGAAACAGGCTTCCGAACCGCCCGAGCTTATGGCTTGTCTGGCTCGGGCTGTAGTCGGTACATCAAAGGAATGCGCGGCGAGCTGCGAGAGTGGCGTGGACGGCAACAAGCACTTACCAGTTAGCGCGCTGTACTCGTACAGTCTGGTCTTGGTATTATTCTTTTTCTGTGTTGTGGACATCGGTTTTTCTTTTGAAATGGAGTAGACCGACGATTTTGTCATTAAATTCATAAATACTTATGAACAATACCCTGTGTTGTGGGATGCAACAAACTCCCAATATAAAATAAAATAAAAAAAGTGAATCGTGGGATTCCATCACGACAAAACTCGGTGGGGATGAGGCCAAATGAAAAAGAAAAATGACCAACTTATTAGCCACTTACAGGGAAGTCCGCCAGAACAAGACTGGGTCTGGGAAGTCTGGCGCTGGGGTTCAGGAAGTTGAAACGTCCCCTTCGAACAATTATACATAACTGTGCTTAAACTGACACACAATATTTTTTTAGCGCAACGCAATCTGACTTCCAAATATCCCTACAAATAATGGCCCTGACTAACATTAACCTATACATTTTACAAATCACTTACCTCACAAAAATCATAGTCCTAATATATATAGCAGTTCATGACATTCATCTCTCTCCCCACGTCCACCACTACTGGCGGCTCACCTCCAACTGCGCAACGCCATGCGCTGTTCACATCCAGCTGCCGCTGCCCAACACTACAATGGCAGACAACAATGCAAACCAGCCACTGACTGCACACAGCACAGCCAGTGATTTTCATGCACAGCGCTGCGTGGCGTTACCAATACGAAAACCTAAACAGCCTACTTACAAAGTGAACGCTCCAAACTGGTTCGCTTTCAAAGCATTTGAATTTCTGCACTGCAGATATCAGCCACGGAAAAGAATCAACACAGATGTAATAAAATATATTTATTTTTAGAAATGTATAAACGAACTATTAACGAACTTAATGGGGTTCGGTCCCTTTTTGGTTCTGTCTCCACGACTACCTAACTTTTTATCTTTCTCAGCTTACATTTCGGTCCCTGCTCATTTGTTAGTTTTAAATTTTTTGGTGTTGTTCCCTTATATACCATTAATCATATCACTTCTTAAGATATTTTTTTCATCTTTATTTTAGCTTACTACCATTTCTATTAGGAATATACCGAGTAATTGCTTATAGTTACCAAATTTAAAATTTTAAAAAATACTAATTGTGATACAATTATAAGGTTTATGGCAGAATGCGTTCTGAATGTCACAGAGGGGAAAGGAGGATATGAGTAACAGGATTGGAATACATACTGGGGCAACGCTGTGTATTCAGCTAGTAATAAATAAATAATAATGAATACCATTTATTTTTCTAACAGAGTATATTGAAGCACATGTACATTTATGTGTATTTTATTTGTATATTATGTTATTTGAGGAAATAAAAAAAATACGAATTAATAAAGGTAAAACTTCACGTAAATAGGTAGTTGAAATGCGTGCAGTCAGGCAGTCACTAGTATGTATGTCGCTAGTACCTGAAAATACTTTAATAAGTTATTGGTAATCATCTTGCCATGGTAATCTTCCCTCTTCGGAAATGATATAAGCAGCGGATTCATGTGTAATGTTGCACGTCATGGAATGTTCGCTAACAGTCTCAACGTTGTAGCAGGAGTGATCTCATTTCTCCAAGTTCCTGGCATTAAATGCCCGCTCTCCTCATGATCCAATGCTCCTACAGAGGTATAAATTTGTTTGGAAGCAGAACTTTTTCGCAAGAAATTATGGAGGTACACAGAAATCATAATAACTCTTTGGGGCCAGACGCGGTGGCCGAGAGGTTCAAAGCGCTTCAGTCCGGAACCGCGCCACTGCTACGGTCACAGGTTCGAATCCTGCCTCGGGTATGGATGTGTGTGATGTCCTTAGGTTAGTTACGTTTAAGTAGTTCTAAGTTCTAGGGGACTGATGACCACAGATGTTAAGTCCCATAGTGCTCAGAACCAATTCAACCATTTTTGAACACTTTGGGCTTTTGCAAACTGTAGTAATATAGGCTTCCTTAGTATCCGGAATACGGAAGCAACAATTCCGAACGCATTTTCCACAATCCGCCTTGCTCTTGAAAGTTTGTAGTTAAAAATTCTTTTGATTGATCTCCGTGGTTGTTGTCCACTATACGGCCTTACGAGTATGATATGATTGTTGAGGGCAAACGCTTCGTCTGCGACAATAACATAGGGTACTTTTTTCTGTCTACCTGGAAGGGTACTATCGTCTGGGAAAACGGTGGTACCATTACTCATATTCTTAAAAAAATATGTATTTAGAAACACACCACTGTCTGAAATTCGACCTTAGCAGGTGACATCAGCATGCAAAAAACAATAGTCAGCATCCACTAGATCAAAAAGAACAATACGGAAAAACGTCTTATAACTGAAGAAATCGCTTCCCGAATTAACTGGGCTTTGGACTGCGCAATGTTTGCCATCCATTGCACCGAGGCAATGACGAAAGTTTCATTTTCTTTCACATTCCTCTGCTAGACGTAACTACTCTTGTAGCGTCTGTAGCATCTGAAAAGAAGTAAATAGAAACTAATATCTCCTAATAATACAAATAATTATTAAATTCATAGACAATAATGGACATTCTAATAATTATGAACACTAATAATAATAAAAATCACGAATTTTGCGTAATAATAGGTAGTAATCATTATAACAAATATTCTCAATTTCACTTATCAACTTAATATTGCTCCCAATTTTTTACGATTATTATCGTCTATCTCGCTATTCCTACATCCATTCTTTTATTTTTTATTTTACTTGCTTTTCTATTGTTTATCTCAATGTTTTGTCGCCGGTTTGTTTTAGGAGGAATTTAAGGAGGATTTGGAAGAACAGAGGGTTGCGGGCATGGATACAAACGAAGGTACAGCGAGCACTTGTGAAGAAACTAGTAGTCAAGATGTCGATCATCAAACAACGCAAGGCAACAAACTACCACCCACACCAAACAAACGCACGAAGGTATTTGCTTCACCTAAAAAGTCAGAGAAAAAGGGACGAAGATCCTCGTATAGGAGAGGAATATAATGCACTACAAATTGCTTTATCTAAAACTAGAGACGAATTTGACGCCTATGGAGAGTACATGGCGAACGTTCTACGGTTAGTGATGCTTTTGTTAAAAGAAGAATTTTCCGACACGATTTGCAGAGCAGAAAGCGGCTATTTCGAACATTCTAGACCAAGTTCAACCAACAGTGTTTACAGCTGCTCGTCGCATTTACCGATCCCTTCAACTCAACAACTTCAGTATCGTCATAAGGCTTGGTAGAGTCACACGCGTCGCTGCTGACCAAAATAATATATTACATTTTTGTGGATTTATGGTTTACATTGTGATATTTTGTATTTAATAAGGAACTTATACCATATTGTTACAAGTTGAAACTAGTAATAAAATACTTCTAACAAGCTTTATGAAGATACCCTATGTTAAACGATTCTTCACTTTCTTCCTTATCCAGAAGGAATCTTACAGATAAGGTACAGTGGGGGTAAAACGGGAAATACCTGAAATTACCCCGTGATTTCGTTACATACATCTTATATGTATGACGTAAGAGGTATATTCTTTAAACACTAAACTACTTTTGTGTTCACGTTTTAATAACTACAATTTAATTATTACAAATACTACGCAAAAATACTTTGCGACTATTGTTAGATTACTTTTGTCACTAAGAACTTGATTAATGATCCCTTATTGAAGAGGTATTTCTTCATTTGACACTGTACCATTTAGGGCTCTACACGATTGAGAAATTAAGACTTGGCTTCACACCCATCTCAAGTGTGTCAACGCTTTAGCAAATAGTTCAGTTGCTCGAGTTTGCATATACTAGAAGAGCAACAATGCAAAAGACCTATCAGGATTTACAAATACGGGTATTTTCCCGCTTAATGCAAAAGCATTTGGTGAACAGGTATTTGTAACATGAGGTCCATCAGAAGAAATAATGCCAGATTCCCATACCACAACAGTGTCAGTTAATGCTTCTTCTCCTCATATAGGTCCGTCGACTGATGTGCAAACACAGTCTTCATTCGCCGTTTCACCGGAGAGCTTAAAGTCAGTTTCTCATTGCGAGAGACCATCATCAACCAACTGAAGAGAAAATGCGCCGTCATCACGTAGTGTCCCAACAAAAATAGAGTCAATGCTAAGACAGCATGTTCCCGGCAGGTCAAAGAAAATTGTTGGAATACTCTGGGTCCAGGCCATAGGAGTAAGAAGAGGCCGAAGACGAGTAAGGCAAACAGCTATTCCGATGATGGGAAAGAAATCAGATGATTGAGTAAAGTATTTAAAGTTTGAGAAGAGAGCTAATGAGGATTATACAGGGTGAACTAATAGTCACTTGCATCATAATTGGTGTGTTCCAAGCCTCAGATAGAAAATATAAAACTGCTCGTTTGTGCTCTAGTACCTCCTTTAACACTATGTTGTGGGGTATAACAGCATATTGAACAGTGTTCAGTTACATTACACATAATTTAATCTATCAAAAGCAAATACTCATTGTTCATATCTTGTTCATCTCTCACTGAAATATCATTAATGGATATATTACGATGTCTCAAAATTAGTACACAGATGAACGTGTCGTTGCAATTTCCCACTCGGCGTTCCATGTTATAACATGTTTTATGATAATAGTTTCTCATTTTCGCACAATGTTTACAATTTCTCCTTGCATCTCACTGCTAGACTCCTAACCCACATTAAAATATCAATCCACATTGTAGATCCAAAACCCAGACAACCACACATTGGTACATCATTGGAGATAAAACTGCACTCAGAAAAGTTCACTGCACACGTCATATATAGATGGCTTATACTGTGTCACCTCTCATTCAGGGTGAGGACTCAGTTACCTTTCTCACTTTTTAAGGTTGTCATCTTTTAAAAATTTT
Organism: Schistocerca gregaria; assembly: GCF_023897955.1. Classification (NCBI taxonomy): domain Eukaryota; kingdom Metazoa; phylum Arthropoda; class Insecta; order Orthoptera; family Acrididae; genus Schistocerca; species Schistocerca gregaria. The sequence continues at coordinate 925,480,832 of NC_064921.1, read as the reverse complement.
TTGACACCTTTTCTGCTCTTTCATGAGGAAGAAAATAAAGTAATTTTCTTTTGTTTTTAAATTTATGTATTTAACTTCATTCGTTTACCTTTTGGAATACTCCCACAATGAAAGTAGATAAAATCTTACCTGAAGCACTTCTGACTTTGAAATAGGTTGTTCCTTTTGGAGTTTTTGAATGTTTTTATATTTTGCCCTACTGTTATTAGTAACAAAATATTCCTGCTATTCTTGTATTACAACTGATTCTGTTTTGGCTCCAGAAGTTTCAGCAATGAAAACTGTCCTTGTCAACTAACTTTCTCCTTAGTTACCCGATTATACCTAATTTCCCTACACCAAAACCAGTTACTTAATGGAAGGTGAAAGTACCTATAGCAAAACGTACCCACGTTCGAGACGAAAACTTCGGCTCTTGGTCCACGTTGACCTAAAACTGAACGAGCCTGGGACGGCTGCGGTCTGACCTTTTATGACTCCGAAGGCGCTACACTCTAGTGACCTTCCGACACAAAGAATAATGCCGTCACCAACTTACGCAGAGGAGCTGAAGTCGAAGTCAATCTGCTTTGACACAGGGAACTGACCGCATCTTTTCCCAACAACTCTCACATTATGGCTCTCTCCCAGGTGTCGGAAGAGCGGTACTCACTGTATTCTCCGCATCCAAGTATGATCGGAAGGAACCGTTCAAGTGTGATGAACTTTTTAACTGTTATCACAGTTTTATGTAAAGCACTTTGTAAGAGGTCCATGATTAAAGAATTTGTTGCTAGCGCACTCGAGTTAATGTAATTTCGATGGATTCCTCACGTGCTGCCTGCGATATGTAAGCTGTAAGAGAATCTGAGACCAAAGAGCAGTGTTGACTGCAGTAGGAACTGTGTGGCAGTAGCAGTAAGTAGTTGCTAGCGAGCAGTCTGTTGTATCGTGTTGGCTGGGCCGGTCGTGTGCAGCGATGGCAGAGCCTGAGCGTTGTAGGATAAGGTAAAAGCAACCTCGCACATATGTAGTATTGTTATATCAAGTCCCATGTAAATGTTTTTAAAAAAATCGCTTAGTAAGAATCTTTCTCATAAAAAGTAACTTTTGACAACCATTCATTTCAATTTAAAGAATTTACTAATTTCTCCGATCCTTGGTCATCCCGATTATTGAAAAGTAAAATCAGTTCTTTCCTTTTATATACGAGAAATCTATCGGCCAGCATTGCACTTAGCTGCGCCAGAAAAATTTCTTATAGGAGCAGATATATACGCGTTATCCGGCGACCTAATTAAGGTAAGATTTTTCAGTTTATTCAGAATGATGTATCAGGGCCAAGACGCAGCACTGCTGACGTCCAAAATTTACCAGGTTAAATTGACTGTCAATTATTGAAAGGTTATGAGTGAGCGACAATTTTATTGAGAAGTTAGTCACACTGTATTATTGGTAGGTTATGCAATTTTCCTGTTGGTAGGTTATACTGAATGTGAACGACATAATTATATTTTTTACTGTTGAGAGGTTTAGGAATTTTTCTGTTTTGAGGTTACACTAAATGAGAATATTATTCATATTATTTTATTTTGTGGGGAGGTTATACTTGTCGACAACCAGCCAGGATCGTATTTTTGTGAATTTCTGAGAAGTAGTCAGTTATATATCTGCTCTTATTTACTTAATATTAAAAGTAGTTTGCATCTGGCGCAACGCATTTACTAACTTGTCATTCTTTCTTTCACAGATCATCGGCAATTTATTGCTCTTTGTTGTAATTGTATTTGTTCCATTTTGCTTTGTCTTTGTTTGATTTTGTGCTTAGCTTTGATCTGTGAAAATGCGGCGAAAAACTGATAACAGTTCATCGCGATGTGCAATGAGTGAAAAAGCTGACTCGAATAATTTGACCGATAATACTAGAGACAGTCAGTGTAATAGTGATAATCCTCTAATTACAGATAATCAGTGCGTGCCGATCACTAGTAATGATTTTATTCCAGATGATGAACAAATACATTCAGTTATCTCCACACTTAATTTAACGGCAATTGATTACAATGAACGCCGCCCAGTTTGACACACCTGATTTGCAAAATTTACACTGTGAACAGATAAATGTTTCTAACGAAAATGAACATTGTAGTCAAAATATGTCAGATTTATTTGATTCCGCTCTCGTGGCCAACAGTGCACATCCGATTAGCAAACCTTTTCGTGAATCAGACAATGACCAAACGGTTTTATAAAACGTGACAAATGCAGAGACACCATCACACAGTACAGAGAATAGAGTCGGTGATTTTGGCTTGGATCAAGTTGTAGCATTACTGCTACAATTCTATGAAAAACAAGACAACAACTTAATGAAAAACTAGACAACAATTCCAAACAGTCGAATGAAAAACACGACAGGTCGATCAAACAAATTAATGAGAATTTTAAACAGATTAATGAACAGATTGCAGCCGTTGCCGTGCAATGTCATGATACTAAAGAACAATTACGTGAGGAATTTAAGGCTTGTGCTAGGAATAGTAGTGAAGAAATTAGATCCGTTGCACAAGAATTAAGTAATACACATTCAGCCACAACCAAATTACTAAGAGATGAAATTAGTGCAGTCGCTAAACAATGTTCTGAAAACGCAACCCAGTTACGCGACGAGTTTAAATTAATGTCATCAGAACTTTCATGCACACTGCACAGAGGCAGGAAGATAAGCGTAAATTATTTACGAAAGCAAAAACATACGTAGACAATAACATTGCTACAGTATCAGACGAAATCAATACTATTAAACAGTTGAACACCGAATTGCATAACGAAATCTCCGATCTTAAAACAAAAACAGACACACACACAGTAGACTTTCAGACAGTGACCAACAGAATTGAACAATTAGAATTAATACAGGATCCCGATGCCATTAAAGCAGACGTTAAGAAATTGAACAAAACTACCCGTAAAATCCAAAAACAAATTAATGTTTGTGACACTAAAAATGATGATCAGGTAAAAGCGCTGACTGAAAAATTTGATGAATTGGCCAGTTGTATTGGCGTTATCGAAAATAATAATGATACCAAATCAGACGATACGTCACCAGTTTCGTTTAATCAAATACCCGAATTCCAAAATTTACAGCAGACGATCAGGATAGGTTCGTCCAATAATACATTACGAAGAAAATTGACATCCTTACAGCACGAGTTGACGGAGATGAAAAATATTTCAGCCTTTAACACATCACAACATACGCCACTCTCCGAACATTTGTCAGACTCACACAGCCAGTATAATTCAGGGAATTTACAGAGAGTACGTGACTTAGATTCCGAAAAGTCACAGACAAACGGATTATCATACAATCCTGAACCAGTTCACACATTCAGAGACGATAACGTTGTTTATAAGCAATTTTTATCCGTGAAAAAATCTAAGGTATTTAAAAATGACAGAAAACAAATACATCCTTTGTACTGGATACGACAATTTGCTTTTGTATTTTCATCAACTCGGCCTGTAATGCAGAAACTAGAATTGGCCTGGATACAACAATTTGTTTTTGAATTTTCACAGGCATTGCCTGTAACGCAGAAACTAAAATTTATTTGCAGCGCGTAAGAGACCTCAGGGGATTCATTACACTTCGATGAATATGTGCCGTAGCGTGCACAAGGCCCCGAGCCGAAGTAGTGCTATTTCATCTTTAGTTTTCTGCACTGCTGCCTTCTCTTCTACTATCCCTTATATCTCTCAAAAAAGCTCTTCAACTATCGATCTATGTGTAAAGAAAACATGATATGCCAAGTTTTACCTGGAAGTGGCAGTTTTCATTAGACACTCCCAAATTGGCAAGAAATACCAGCCTAATTTTAATAACAGTCAAAATTTTTATCATCAGTATGTAGAAAATTTTCAGTAATCGCAGACACATTTTAGCAATAATAGAGGGTTTTCCCCGCACCAGCATCAGAACCAGCCGGTTAGCATACCTAACCAACAATGTAATGTACAAGGTCAAACAAACTTTAATATTTCGCCGGCTACACGTATAGCGTCGGCTCCACCAAATAGTAACGCACTGCAACAAGGAAATCACTACGTACAGAAAACACACCATTGCAACTCATATCGCAACGCGCCGTATAGCAATGATTATTGTGACAGACGTAAAAGTAATGATCACAGTTTTCAGAGAACATTTAATAACAGTCGGTCTTACCAACAGCAGAATCATCCGCAACAAAAAATTATCATGAATGAACCAGACAATCGGTATCATCCCGAACCTAATACGACAGGAAGAAATAACAGAACAGTACAAGTAGTTGAGATGCCACAGAATCCTCCCGCAAATAACAACGCGTCAGAAAGAATTTGACTAGATACAGTACAGGTTACATCTTCCAACAACGTAAGCGCCACTTTTGACACGCAGAATGTTATTCACGTGAATGTTATTACTTTTGACGACATCCGAGACACACTTTTGCATGAAAAACCAGTTATACAAAAACCATTTCCCACCCTGTCATTGAAGTAAAGATTGTATCATCCTTATTTTCAGCAGTAATCGACTCTGGATCACCTATGTCAGTTATAAATGAGGAAATTTTAAACGAATGTAACGAAGAGAATATTTACCCTACGTTACCATTAGGCAAAACTAAAGTAAAAGGAGCAGTATCTGGTAAAGGAGTAGATGTAAAACTACAGACACACTTATCATTTTGTATTGCAGGTCATACGTTCCACTCAAATTTTTGGATTGTTCCCTTATTGACAACAGACATTATTTTAGGTACGAATTTTTTGGTACAACACGACGCATTAATTGACTTTCAAAATTCCTATTTAATGTTAAAGGATGAAAATGTACAGCTGGCATTAGAATTTCAGCACTCTTTATCTGCAGAAGAACAAACAAATAATCTGACAGAGGTCATTTCTACATCGCGTAACACGGATACGTATGTTCACAACTACTATACACCAGACGAAGCTGACTATGACGTTATGCAAATCATTTCTGATAAAGTTAAACAGAGCAGTGCAAATACATACGACGAACGTACAGAGCTACAGAAATTTCTTTCACAGCAAGCTCCAGTTTTTGACAACATCCCTGTTACTATGTCCAGTTTTGTGCATGAATTTCAAGTTAAACAGCATGATTTAAAGCTGAACATTATACTATTCCGTATATCCGTACACAAAATATTGTAGCAGACGCACTATCCTGTTCTCCCAGCAACAATCACCAAGACACTGCAACCAACTTCTGCCAAGCAAATTCTAGCGTCATGTATATTCAACAAGTCACATTTGAAAATTTCATTTCATCGTCATTACGAGACATAGCACAAGAGCAGAGTAAAGACAACGAATGGAAAGAAATTAAACACCTTTGGCAAGATAAGAATAACCTTACCATTAGAAACCATTACACGGTACGCAATAACATTCTGTTCCGCCGCTCTCACCCTGACGGCAACCACTGCTTATTATGCATTCCTGACGAACTTGTTAACAAATTAATTTGGTATACTCATTTGAGTTACGCACATTATGGAGCCAGAAAATGTTTTCTTATACTGAGACAGAACTGTTATTTTGCCAACATAGAGATACGTATTCGACGAGTTTTAGTGTCATGTAAAATCTGCCAGAAAGCTAAATCAGACACGACTTCACATACTCCTCCGTTACATCCCATTGTACCTGTTAAATTGAGACAAATGGCCGCTGTAGACATTTTTGGACCGATTCCCAGAACTAATAGAGGTTTTTGCTACATCTTTGTCGCTGTTGGATTCACTTCGAAATTTGTTACCTTCACTCCGTTGCGCAAAGCTACTGCTACATCTATTTCGAATGCATTTGTAAACCATTTTTTGTTTCATGTAGGGCATGTATTGAAAGTAATTTCCGACAATGGACCACAATTTAGATCTGCGATATGGACCCGTATGTTACGAGCTAGAAACATTTCTCGGATCTATATATCCAAATATCACGCTTCTTCGAACCCTTGTGAACGACTGATGAAAGAAATTGGTAAACTGTGTACAACGTACTGCCATAAAATACATATTGATTGGGATACACACATACTCTCTTTCCAGGATGTAATTAACCCCATACCAAATGAATCTACTATGCTATCTCCGACTGTTATATAGAAAAATGTTGAACCACCTAACAAAATTAAAGAATTAGTATCCTTTCCTACATCTCGTCGACTACGCCACCATGAAATAATTGAGATTGCGCTTAACAACATCAAACGTGCGGCAGAGCGCCGGAGAAGACAGCAAAAACAGGTTTGTACACAACGTGACTTTCAAATTGGACAGAAGATATTAGTACGCACACACTATTTATCCAACAGAGGAAAGAGTAGATGCAGTAAATTTGAACTTCTATACGCAGGTCCATACAGAATTCGCAGCATTCCTCATCTCAATGTGGTACATATTGAAACTTTGAGAACCAGAAAAAGCAAAGGCAATTACTATGTCTCCAATATTAAACCCTTTATTGAATGAACATACTTTATGATTTATTACATTGTAATGCCTTTTCCAGTTATTGATATGAACACTTATTGGTGATTATCATATTTTTTCCTGGCAAGTGGCCGGCAAGGTAAGGTTGGCAGGTCGCTTTTCTTGTCGTTTTATATCAGACCGTGCACATTTTCGATTTTTTGTGTATGTATGATTGTTTCCCTATCGAAAGTAGAATTTTTGTCTGTATGCACTATGAAATGTTTAAGATGTAACGAACATCAGTTGACACAGACATTTTGCATTATGATATCTCAACATCTTGACTATTCTACATTTTTTGCTACTACATTATGATACTGTTGTGTATATTTTATGCACTTAAAAACTGTCTATGTTTTTGACCTAATATGTTGTCTGACATGCTATGCTGTATGCTTAATTATATCACAAGAAACAAGTTTGCATTTAATGAGTATGTGATTAAATGCAAGATATTAATCCTTATTCATCATTTTTCAGAAAGCAATACCGTCTAATAGAAATGAATTAAACAACCACAGTGGTTTACTATGAAATGGAAATTTTACCATCAGAATGAAGGAAAGAAAATGCAATATCTTGTCATGAAGAGTAAATGGATCAGAATTAACAAGCATTAACCAGAATATACTGTACACATCGTATGATAGCAGTCTTGACTAATTATTTTTCTTTTAGAATACAAGGTGATTGATGCAGACTGTCAGACAGAACTACAGATGTTAATTTTAGTGATGAAATATGCTAGAAGTAGGAAGCTCTATACTACATGAAGTGATGAATGACAATGAATAGTTGTATGAAGTAAATGGTAATATGAATATGCATAATGAAGTGTCTATTTTTTGCAGATGGTAATAAATGATGATGAATAGTTATATGAAGAATATGGTAATGTGAATGATGAAGTTTTTCTTAGCAGATGATGATAATATTTACTGTTACTTAAGAAATGCTATGCAGTTATTTAATTATTTGTTGAAGTTCCTTTTGACAGCATGTCTTATGTCGCATAGTATAATGACTGTTTTGGAAAAGACAGCTAGAGTACATGCATATTAAGTACACGTTTCATTACCTGTTAATTCGAAGTTCACTATTTTTCAGTGTAATATGCATTTCTTCTTTCAGCTCAATAATCCATTTTGTATTTTTTCCATGAGAAGCTTTTCGTGACATAATATGCTATAAGTAGTTAGTTATTAAACCTGTTGTAGTACTTGCATTTTTTTTACCCAGTTGTGTCTATCATTTATGAATGTGATCACACATACTGTACTTGTTTCATAACCTTGCTACAGCTGACTCATGACGAATGATGTTATTAATCCTAATTTGCAGCAATAAACCAAAAGCAAATATTTTCATGCCCCAGCAACTATCGATCCCAATGCAATGCATTGCTAGCACAAAAAAATAACCAGTCCCAACTATTACCAGTATACAACTAAGTAATGCTACCAAGTTAAGATATATTTTTAGTCCTAAAGATAATACAAATTTTTCTGTTATTGATTCCATTATGTCTATGTATTATTGGACTACCGACCTTGAGTAATAGTTCCAATGTCTTAGATTTTAAATATGTCTAATGTCACTTACATGATATCATATATAAACACCAGTAGCTTGATGCTACGTTCAATAGCTCCTGTTTTAAATGATGAATTGTGAATAACACTGAATAATGTTTTGTAACACTATATGAATACTTTGTAAATAGCCAATGAATGCCAATAATTATTCAGATCAGTTGGTACACTAGTGTAATTCTATGATGACTACCATAAGACTTAATGTGTCCTTCACGTTCTGACCTAATTACGAGCAATTACTGCAATATTCGTTTGTCCTGTCCAGCCTCATAATCATGGAGCACTATATTGGTTTTTACACTAATTCTACATTGCTGTAAGAGTATGGATTCTACAAGAATATAGTGTTGACATATCAAGCTGTCCACCACCTTGAACGATGGAGATGTTATTATGGTCCTACTGTTTGGTGTACCTAATGTACTACCAAAATGATAACACTGAATATTAATACAACATTTCAGTGTCTTGGCTACACTGATAAATACTTCAGGGAAGAGAACTTCAGATTGTCTCACTTGGTGTTGTTCTTCTGTAGAAAAATATGGACTTTCAGTGCAGCTACGTCCAACCTACTGTGCTACAACAATGATGCAATCCTGTCCATTCCTTTCCTAGTACTTATACAGTGCGTCTAAATTCTTGCAAAATGCTAAATTTTTACAGTGTGTGTGCACTTTATTTCATTTGTTAATGTATTCAGTTTTTGTAAAAATGCTAAGATTTATACAGTGACTGTGCACTTCATTTCATTTATTAATATGATCAGTTGTCCTAAATATGCTAAAGAATTTTATAGTGTGTGTGCACTTTATTTCTTTTTTCTTAATGAATTCAGTAGTTACAAAATGCTGAAAACTTTTATAGTGCATGTGCACTTTATTTCATTTGTTAATGTGATCAGTTCATGTAAAAATGCTAAAGAATTATGCAGTATGTGTGCACTTTATTTCATTTGTTAATGTATTCAGTTTTTGTAAAAAATGTTAAAGACTTATACAGTGCCTGTGCACTTCATTTCATTTATTAATATGATCAGTTGTCCTAAATATTTTAAAGAGTTATACAGTGCATGTGCACTTCATTTCATTTATTAATATGATCAGTTGTCCTAAATATGCTAAAGATTTTTACAGTGCGTGGGCACTTTATTTCATTTGTTAATGTATTCAGTTCATGTAAATATGCTAAAGACCTCTACAGTGCGTGTGCACTTTATGTCATTTGTTAATATATTTTGTACTCATTGCGTATATACTTTGTCATTTCTGATTATGTTTGTACTCAGTGCATGTGCACTCTATTTAATTTCTCAATATGTTCTGCACTTATCAATAATGTATATACTCTGTGCTGTAGCCTTAGTAATCTAAATAGATTATAGAAAAATTTGTTGCTCATGGCAAGTCCAATTGACTCACCATCGCTGCCAAATTTTTGCACCCCCCCCCCCCCCCCCAGTGGATGGTTATGTAAGAGATCCATGATTAAAGAATGTGTTGCTAGCGCACTCGATCTGATGTAATTTCGATGGATTGCTCACGTGCTGCCTGCGATATGTAAGCTGTAAGAGAATCTGAGACCAAAGAGTAGTGTTGACTGATGTAGGAACTGTGTGGCAGTAGCAGTAAGTAGTGGCTAGCGAGCAGTCTGTTGTATCGTGTTGGCTGGGCCGGTCGTTTGCAGCGATGGCAGAGCCTGAGCGTTGTAGGATAAGGTAAAAGCAACCTCGCGCATATGTAGTTTTGTTATATCAAGTCCCATGTAAATGTTTTTAAAAAAATCGCTTGGTAAGAATCTTTCTCATAAAAAGTAACTTTTGACAATCATTCATTTCAATTTATAGAATTTACTAATATCTCTGACCCTTTGTCATCTCGATTATTGAAGAGAAAAATCAGTTCTTTCCTTTTATATAAGACAAATCTATCGGCCAGCATTGCACCTATAAAAAAAATTTCTTATAGGATCAGATATATACACGTTATCCGGCGACCTAATTAAGTTAATATTTTTCAGTTTATTCAGAATGATGTATCAGCGCCATAACGCAGCACTGCTGACGTCCAAAATTTACCAGGTTAAATTGACTGTCAATTATTTAAAGGTTATAAGTGAGTGACAATTTTATTGAGAGGTTTGTCACATTGTATTATTGATAGGTTACGTTAAATGTCAATGATATACATATTTTCACTGTTGGGTAGTTACGCTAAACGAGAATATTATTTATATTATTTTTTTGTTGTTGTGAGATTTTGGAAGTTATTTTGTGGGGATGTTACAACTTCTACAGATGAAATCCGTTTTCATGGTTGAGTTCCTAGGTACTTTAGGAATAATTATGATATCACTTTTCCCCCGGAAATTTTTGTGAACAGGCTAAACCAAGAATGAAAACTAAAAGAATGCGAAATAAATTACGATAACAATGAGCACACCAGTGAGTTTCTCTTTATCCTGAAACTGTAACCATCTATTAATTCCTTTCTTAGTTTGTTACTCTGCAGTAGGTGCACACGCACACGTCTTGCCACGTGGCGTTACACTACGCTTCTTGCTCGGTCCGATATAATGCGTAAATGGTACTACACCTGCAGAATCGATCTTACGAGGCTTTGTTTTACACACTCTGGTAAGCACGGCATCGCCTGGGTATTCATTTTGCCGATTTTCTATTATAAACGAAAATAAAAAAGGACTGTATTTGTAGCGAAGCATCGAAAAAATTTCATTTCTGTGTATTCGTGTAAACGCCATTGAAATTATGAAACAGTCGTACAAAGAGATATGCATGACGTACAAAATGTGCAAGTACAGTATTCAGATTAAGGAACACGATCCTGGACACATTCTGCACGCCGAGCGCAGCTTATTCACTTTTCTACAAAGCGATTTTATAAACATCTCTGTGGAAACGTCTCTTCACAGCTGAATGGACGGTTTTCGTTTTCACCTAGCGCCGTTAGCCCTTCGCAATTGAAAGCTGTCAAAAGCACTTCTAGGTATCAAAGATTTTGTTAAGTTGACTCAACTCTAGGAGTGTTTTGGCAGTAAAAAATAAATGCATTATGAATTCATGAATGATGCGGCCTTTATTTCCCTTATCTTAGAGTCTATGAATTCATATCTCTTGAACTGTGTGTAACACAATGATAAATATATATAGGTACATTCAGCGACAAATGTGGATACTGCCAACGAAATATGTTGCGAACAGAGTTAGTAGCAAAAAAAGTAATAAATTTAAACGTTATGCCTTATGCGGCAGTTTTTCACAGATCTCAGTGTTTATAACGTAATATCTCCGAATCTATGTGTCACACAATGATATAACTTTGTAGGTACATTCAGTAGCTTATCTGGATACTGTCTGCGAATTTTGTTGTGAATATAGTTAGTAGCACAGAATTTGTATATTTACGTATCATGCATAATGCGGCAGCTTTTCACACATTTCATTGTCTATGGCGTCGGGCGTCATGTCTCCTGAACTACGATAGGTAGCTGTTCTCATCCCCACAGCGACAGTAAGGGATATGTCTACCAAATTTGATGGAAACTGATCCAGTGGTTTACGAGGAGACATCGAACAGTACATATATCCATAAGTTTTTACAATATGGATGGATTTAAAAAAGGTGGAGGTATATAACTTTGGTCTTTTGCAGATGCTTATGCGTCTGTAGATCTAGTACACACTGCAATTCCTGTACAACTTTTCGTAGTAAGGTGGCAGGGTACCCGTAAGAAAATGACACAGTTATTTTTTTTAAATAGAGCATTGTGTAATGATTCGTTTTATACCTTTGAAACGTAACAATGCTTCATCAATACGTACTTAATTGATAAATGCGTATAGCAGTAACGGTACGTAATATGTAACGGTTCTGTACTGGCTCCTATAGTGAACTAGTCTGAATAACGAGTAACGAACGAAGAACTGAAAATAGCAAGAGATGAGGAGGGCCTGTTCGTCAAAGACTGGCGTGTAACAATGGAAAAGATAATGGGAAATGTGAAAATCAGTAATAGGTGAGTTTTCAACATTTTATTTGAAATTTTGGACCCGACAAAAATCGCCGTCCTATGTGTTTCGCGTCTGCTCACACCTATTCAAAAAGACCGCCGAATCAAAGCAGCAGTGTAAATGATTCAGTTATGTTAGGCCAATCCAGGTAACGTCTTCAACCACTCAATCATTATGGACAAACGATGGGTGGATTAGTATGACCCTGAGGTAAGGAGGAAAGCAAGTAGAACAAACAGTCGAATATTGTGAATTCACCAAAGCCAAAATCGGCCAACTTTCAGCCATCGTATATGAAGATGATGTTCACTGGTCCTTGGGATTGCCATGGACTGGTGATAATATGATACGTTCTTGAGGACCTTACCTGCACAGTAGTACGGAAATATCGTGACGAGGTTACAGGAGACTGTGAAGAAGAAAACGTTGCAGGAAGCACTCCAAGCAGGGATAACATGCTGCTTGGTTGGGCTGTTGAATTTCTCACTCCGTTCCCCACCCTCTTCCTGTATGGTAAACAGTGTCTTCATCATGTTTTGTAGGATTTCAAAAAAAAAATCTTCATCTTCTCTTCAGGTCTTAGACAGGAATTGCCTGTTACGGTACTCATCTCAGTGGCGCTCTTCCTCAGCCTCTTCTCCCATGGCACTTTTAATTTCTTGCCTTTAAGGTAAGTCTCTCACTCTCCATTCTTTGTAGGTGTTCATTCTACACTCCTGGAAATGGAGAAAAGAACACATTGACACCGGTGTGTCAGACCCACCATACTTGCTCCGGACACTGCGAGAGGGCTGTACAAGCAATGATCACACGCACGGCACAGCGACACACCAGGAACCGCGGTGTGGGCCGTCGAATGGCGCTAGCTGCGCAGCATTTGTGCACCGCCAGTTTGCCGTGGCATACGGACCTCCATCGCAGTCTTTAACACTGGTAGCATGCCGCGACAGCGTGGACGTGAACCGTATGTGCAATTGACGGACTTTGAGCGAGGTCGTATAGTGGGCATGCGGGAGGCCGGGTGGACGTACCGCCGAATTGCTCAACACGTGGGGCGTGAGGTCTCCACAGTACATCGATGCTGTCGCCAGTGGTCGGCGGAAGGTGCAAGTGCCCGTCGACCTGGGACCGGACCGCAGCGACGCACGGATGCACGCCAAGACCGTAGGATCCTACGCAGTGCCGTAGGGGACCGCACCGCCACTTCCCAGCAAATTAGGGACACTGTTGCTCCTGGGGTATCGGCGAGGACCATTCGCAACTGTCTAAATGAAGCTGGGCTACAGTCCAGCACACCGTTAGGCCGTCTTCCGCTCACGCCCCAACATCGTGCAGCCCGCCTCCAGTGGTGTCGCGATAGGCGTTAATGGAGTGACGAATGGAGACGTGTCGTCTTCAGCGATGAGAGTCGCTTCTGCCTTGGTGACAATGATGGTCGTATGCGTGTTTGGCGCCGTGCCGGTGAGCGCCACAATCAGGACTGCATACGACCGAGGCACACAGGCCAACACCCGGCATCATGGTGTGGGGAGCGATCTCCTACACTGGCCGTACACCTCTGGTGATCTTCGAGCGGACACTGAATAGTGCACGGTACATCCAAACCGTCATCGAACCCATCGTTCTACCATTCCTAGACCGGCAAGGGAACTTGCTGTTCCAACAGACAATGCACGTCCGCATGTATCCCGTGCCACCCAACGTGCTCTAGAAGGTGTAAGTCAACTACCCTGGCCAGCAAGATCTCCGAATCTGTCCCCCATTGAGCATGTTTTTGACTGTATGAAGCGTCGTCTCACGCGGTCTGCACGTCCAGCACGAACGCTGGTCCAACTGAAGCGCCAGGTGGAAATGGCATGGCAAGCCGTTCCACAGGACTACATCCAGCATCTCTACGATCGTCTCCATGGGAGAATAGCAGTCTGCATTGCTGCGAAAGGTGGATATCACTGTACTAGTGCCGACATTGTGCATGCTCTGTTGCGTGTGTCTATGTGCCTGTGGTTCTGTCAGTGTGATCATGTGATGTATCTGACCCCAGGAATGTGTCAATAAAGTTTCCCCTTCCTGGGGCAATGAATTCACGGTGTTCTTATTTCAATTTCCAGGAGTGTATTTTCTTCTGTTATCTCGAATTTTATCATTGAGGCTGAAGATTTGCAGTTCTTCTCTAATGTCATGATTACTTAGCCTGTCTTCTCTTGTGCAACCCTTAACACCTCTAAGGAATTTAATTTCTTGTGCCTTAATCCGGCTTTCTTGCTTCTTGGTAATCATCCATGTCTCACTTCCATAGAGTAGTGTGGGAACTGCAGCAGTTTTTTAAATTTATTTTTTTTGTCTTTCCTGGTTTTATTTTTTAGGTTCCTGCTAATTGTTCCCCATACCCAACTGAATTCACTAAGCTAAACTTCAGTGTCTTTGCTGTAGCCATATGTCATTTAACTTCCGAGGTAACTGATATGGTTTACTTGCTCTAAAATCTTCTGATCAATCACTATTTTGATTCTGATTGATTCATTGTCTTACTTTTTTCTTTTGAAATTTGCATGTTAAATGTTGCACTTATTTGTTTTAGCAACTAGATTCCTTTCTGAATGTCATCTTCGTTCTCTGCTAGGATCATTGCCTCATCAGCATATAGTAAATTATTTAAAGGAATGTTCCTATCTCGGGAGATGCCTTTCTGAAATTCTGATTTCCATATATGTATTATTTCATTAATTTTTATGTTGAAGAAAGTTGGAGAGATGCAGCAGGCTTGTCGTACCCTTTTGTTAGTTGGTACCACATTAGTTGTTTTACAATTTAGATCTAGAGTGATATTTGTGTCTTGACATAAACTTAGATGCTATGGATATCAGCGATTCGTTATTACAGTCAATAAAAGCAATGTGTGTTTCTTTATTACACTCTGTCCATTTATCTATTATTTGCTGTAGAATAAAAACTGCATCTACTGTGGAGCGTCCTTTCTTAAAACCCATTTGTTCCTCATACAGTACTGCTTCTGCTATGTTTTTAAGTCTTGTATTTAAATTAATATAAATATAGATGTAAGCTTAGGCAGCCATTGTCACATTCAATCAAATTTTTCTGGGTTTGTGACCGCATTGTAAATATACATAAAACTACGTACGTTTCGGTTCCTGTAGCAAGGTCTCTTGGAACAGGGACCGAAACGTCGGTAGTTTTATACGTATTAACAATGTGGTCACAAACCTAGAAAGGTTTTTTTTGAATACAGAAGAAATAAGTATCTCGAAGGAGCTAAATTACAGAAATTATGAATGAATTTTTGTAAATTTAGTCCTGAACACCATGTTGAAACAAAGGTTAGCTGCTAATGTCTCTTGAATGGAATAACTGTCGAGAACTAATCACTTGACTACACAGTGTGTGATGAATATAAGTACAGATATTACTATTACTGACTGAGAGTGGTGTACCAAACAACATTACATCGGTATTTACTTCATTTGCGGGCTAATAACTGTATGTATGATAGCCCATATGCTTTTTGGTTGGTTGGCATCACCAGGTACATGTGGGAAGAGCAAGCCATTTGGAGAATACTCAGTATTCTAGAACACTCAGTATAAAGTCGTTTATTAAAACTGAAGTACACTTCTCAAACAATCACTATATACACACAAAAACAAATAACACGTAGACGACCATTCATCACGAGCTTCAGTGAGGTCCATTGGAGCTGGTTCTAGCTCGGCGAGGAACTGGCTGTACTGCTGCTGCACTGGCCTTATAAAGCTGGCGGAGGCCGACGGAGTACTCCAACTTTCCTTGTATCTGTGAGGCGACCACTGCAGAAAAAGGTTCGCATTAGTCTCTAGCAAGTTCTGTTTGTTTTCAATAATTGTTTTCCTCTTCATTGCGCCTGCAAGTGCTTGTGTATGTTGCATGGTACACAGCGGTGTCTGGAATGTAATCTACCTGGAAGGGGTCGTCTGTGGCAGATGTAACACTATTAATGCTTATTTATCGCTGGGAAATCGATCAGGTGTTGAAGTATGAACGCTGGGACGCGAAACGGTCAGTCTATACTGACAGGTGTAGTCTACTTAGTAGTGTAGTTACGACTGTGCGGAAAATTTCAGGCCGTTAAGTTTGTAACGTGTTTGTGGGAAGACTGTTTGACTCATAGGAGAAATAACCAACGCACATATATGTGTACATATTAAGGTACCACATATAGAAATACCTGCACTTACAACCGTTACACCCTGTATGGACAGAGGTGGAGAAATAAATCATCAAAACGTGCCTTCCTGGAAAACAAATGTTGCAATATTCAGATTTTATGGAAAATATCAATGTGCCTGAAGTCCCACTGACCCTAAATATATTTACATTGTGGCAACTAACACTGAGCTGTTCCTGTAGATAGCTGTGCTTTCTGGGCATAAGTGCGATAAGTGGTTCACTACCAATGATTAAGAACTTTTTTTTGCGTAAAGAGAACAGAAAAACCTTATTGTTAGAGCTTCTTTTAGAGCTTCTACTTCAATTTCTCGGTAATTGCATTGGAATGTATTTGGGATTTTCGACGTGAATACGATGGATTTCATGATTCCTTCCGCATATTACTATAATATAACGGCAGTAACACTATTTTGTTAATCATCGGTTGCTGATGTCAACAGTTAACGATGATGGATAAGTTAATGTCAGTAATTATAAACAATTTTAAATTTCGATCCGAATCACATGTTTTTATAGATGTGACAGGTTTCAACATTTAAATCATCATCAGAAATC
This sequence comes from Schistocerca gregaria, assembly GCF_023897955.1. Taxonomy (NCBI): domain Eukaryota; kingdom Metazoa; phylum Arthropoda; class Insecta; order Orthoptera; family Acrididae; genus Schistocerca; species Schistocerca gregaria. The sequence goes on along the minus strand of NC_064921.1, from coordinate 925,463,892 downwards.
TGTCGCTAATTAGAATGAACTTAACCGGCAATTTTCTCAGTCTATTTAGGGACACGATGGACAACATCAGAGAGAGATTCCTAGTATGTCAGCAAATTTACCGTTGCTGATCACTTACATACTAGCGGCCATTCCACGGACCACGGTAATTGCGAAATCGTGTCCTCCATTTCTATGAACAGCCTTTCTGTGTCAGCGGATATAGATTAAGAATATAGGGTGATAAAGATAATTTCGAAAATCATGATTTGGGCCATTAGCTTTGAGGCACTTCTTTATTGGAACACTCCTATCTACAGTCAGGTATTAAATAAGATATAAGATATTTGTTGATGTTACTCACTGATCTTTCTGTGACAAAAATGGTTCAAATGGCTCTAAGCACTATGGGACTTAACATCTGAGGTCATCAGTTCCCTAGACTTAGAACTACTCAAACCTAACTAACCTAATGGCATCACACACATCCATGCCCGAGACAGGATTCGAACCTATGACAGTAGCAGCCGCGAGGTTCCGGATTGAAGCACCTAAAACCGCTCGGCCACAGTAGCCGGCTTTCCTGGGACCCTAGTGGCTAATCTGTAGACTACGATAATAGTAAAATCGTGGCCTCCAGTGTTTTGAGACAAGAAAGCTGTGAAAATGCGACTTACAGATGATCTAAGCAATGATATTTTCTGGTAATTATCTTTCAAAGATAACACTGCAAATAAGCATTCTATAACAACAGCATTTATGTTCTATGCTCAATGCTTCGACTACTTTTCAACCTGCCACTTCTTTCATCAAGTAAAGTTATATTTTCGTTATTATTCAGGATAAAACATTAAATTTTTGTGTTCTGTAACAGAACTAATGTAGACTATAGTTATAATCATATTCTCATTATTTTCGGGTTTCTAGAAGACACATAACTAAATTATTCGTACTAAGGGGACAACATGCACATGAGACCATTAAACTGCGTGCATTATTTCTCTAAACTCTGATTACATGAGATGTGCAACAAAGTGAATCTGTTCATAGATGTTCATGACATTAATTCGACAAAGAAACAGATAAGAGTAGTTTGAAGCGATTGGGCTGTGTGTCGTGAATAGCCAGCCTAGAGTAAACTTCTACAAATTTTAGTAAAAGCAAGGCTCCCACCAGAGAGAAAGTGTGGCTACTGGAATGATTGTGGGCTAGAAACTTACACTACACCTATTAATTTGTATAGTTTCTTAGTAATGTGTCTATATTTGCGGCGTCTGGTAGACAGGCACAAAACTTTTCCGAAAATCACAATTTGAACCAACAATCGCGCTTCACTCATTTCCTGAGAAACTGCTATATAACGATCAAACACCAAATTAATTACATTTGATGCGTCGTTCTTAATGCCTGAAGTGGGTGTGTTGATTGACCAAAACAGTATTTCGACAGAGAAATGAAATACAGCTGTAGTGTTAAGTAGTAATTTCTGAGAAGTATTTAAAATCTGTAAAATATCGTGCCTTGAAAATTGATCTAAATCGTCAATAAATACGAGACAGAACGAGAAAACCGGGTTTACTTACATGAGTGTTGCTTTCTGCGGGCGATACCTTGAATAACATTTTTCCGCGTAAGTGAAGCATCTTCATGTTCTTTTATAGACCAACGCTCAGTACCTGCAATGGAGACCGGAACATTAGCCTATAAAACAACATGAAGATGTGTTAACATACCAGAAACAAATTTGTATTATTTTATTTATATTCTCATAGAACGTTATTATTTATAACGATGAATGATGATAGGTGAAATCAATGAGGCTGACAGAAGCTAATGAATAATTAGGCTCTTTCATGTGGCTTCTGTGTTCAAACAAACATTGCTCGGCAGGAACACGGTGTATCGAGCACCAGTCAGTGAAAGGGAATGCAATGCTGCCCAGCCACCGTGCCGACGGAAATGGACTTTTTTTCATTTATTGTTATTTTATTCCTCTTTCGCTTTTGTCGATGGAACGTGAGGATGGGTGCATACTACCTTTCCAATCATGCGTTACTGATGTCGACTGACAACGTAGTTAAAAAATAAATAACATATAGCATTGAATTGTTTGTGATGGAAAGGCCACTCTGAGCCAGTATGACGCTAATTTGAGTGTAAAAGCGTTTCATTGGTTTTTAATGGCGCAGATGTGTAAATATATACCTTTGAGAGAGCCTATTGCATGCAATCAAAACCGTATGAATTCCAGTGTCTTTTAATAAACGTTATTTATGAAATATGAATTCGTCTCTTTAGTATCATTAAATAGCGGGAGCAGCCTCCTCGACTTCAAATCAGAATACACTATGCCTAATCTATACAGTGTTTTGTTTCAGAATATGCATTCCTTAGAGTGAATTCTTGATTACGGTATTAAAGCTACGTTCGTCGTAGTTCAGCATAATACGAAGTTAACAAAAATATCCATGCTATTTCGTAGCATGACGCAAACTGGTGAGAGGTTCAAATGGCACTAAGCACAACTGAGGTCCAGAGTCCCCTAGACTTAGAACTACTTAAACCTAACTAACCTAAGGACAGCACACACATCCATACCCGAGGCAGGATTAGAACCTGTGACCGTAGCAGCAGCGCGGTCCCGGACTGAAGCGCTTAGAACCGCTCGGCCATAGCGGCAGGCGAACTGGTGAGAGACTTTTGCCTGTGTTGAGAACTATTCACAAATGTAAATCGTCGTCTATTCAAAATTGACGTATATCGTTGGGAAATATGTGAAACAACCACAACAACGTTGACAGGAGCGGGACGGTTCGAAGTTATAGATGAAGCACTTTAGATGCGCATCGCACTCATCTCAGAATTGCTGTGGTGTCGTATGTTTGTAACAAGCAGTCCGAAGGGAAATTTACACTGACCTGGCAAAAGTCTTGCGATACCTCCTAATATCGCGTCGGACCTCCTTTTTCGCGACGTCGTGTAGCAGCTCGACGTGGCATGGAATAAACAAGCTATTGGAAGCATCTTCAGAAATAATGAGCCATGCTGTTTCTATAGCTGTCCACAATTGCAAAAGTGTTACCGGTGCAGGATTTGGTTCACGTTCTGACCTGTCGACTACGCCCCACAAATGTTCGGTGGGATTTATGTCGGGTGATCTGGATGATCAAATTATTTACTTCAATGGTTCAGAATGTTCTTCAAACCAGTCGAGAATAATTGTAGTCCAGTGACATTACGCTTTATCATACATAAAAATTCGATTGTTGTTTGGGAACATGAAGGTCTTCAACGGCTACAGCTGATGTCCAAGAAGATGAACATAACCATTTCCAGCCAATCACCGGTTCAATTGGATCAGAGGACCCAGTCCGTTGTATGTAAACACAGCCCAGAACCATTATGGACCCTACGTCACCCTGCACAGTGCCGTGTTGACTACTCGGTTCCATGGCTTCGTGGAATCTGCGCGACAGTCGAAGCGAACCGAAATCAGGACGCTTTTCAAGTCGTCTAGGGTCCAACCAATGTGGCCATGAGCACAGGAGAGATGCTACAGGCGATGTCATGCTACTAGCAAAGGCAGATGATATGGAAAATCAATGCAGTTGGGGGAAGCTAATGAATAATTGGCTGTTTCATGTGGCTACTGTGTTAAAATATCCTTGGGCAGAAACACGGAGTGCCGCGATCCGGACTTGCTCGTAGGCTTCCAAAGGCCATTAACAGGAAATTACGCCTCACTGCCCTAGCAGATGAATTCATCGTTCATACAACATTGATTTCTACTGTTACTTCAAGTAGTGCTGTTTCTCCGTTAGCACTGAAAATTCTACCCAATTGCCTCTGCTCTCAGCCATTAAGTGAACGCTGTCGGCCACTTCTGAAATTTGGTATTCTCGGCAGAATGTCCCATGCGTCTAGCTCCAACTACCATTCTGCCTTCAAAGTATGTTAATTCTCATCGTGCTCCCATTACCTTTTGACATGAATCACCTGAGTACAGATGACAGCTCTGCCAATACACCGGCCTTTTCACCTTTCGTAGACGGTACTACCGCCATCTGTACATTTCTGTATACCATGACTTTTTTCACCTCAGTGTAAACGCGTCTATCATAGCTGCATTAGTAGGACAACTTCCGCTAATTAAGTGTTGTGATGGTCTGAGGACAGCTGTACCTTACATTATAAGATAAAACAGTTAAGCAGTAAGGGTAACGTGATGCAGTACATAGACTTAATCTTGTACATGATGTAAACCTCATTGTACTTTGTAAGTAGGGTGTTTAGATTTTTATATCGGTAACGCCACGTAGCGCTCTGTATGAAAATCAATGGCTGTGCTGTGTGCAGTCTGTGGCTCGTTTGCATTGTTGTCTGCCATTGTAGTGTTGGGCAGCTGGATGTTAACAGCGCGTAGCGTTGGGCAGGTGGAGGTGAGCCGCCAGCAGTGGCGGATGCGGGGAGGGAAATGGCGGCGTTTTCAAATTTGTAAGACTGGATGTCATGAACTGCTATATATATATATATATATATATATATATATATATATATATATATATATATATATATATATATATATATAATGACTTTTGAACACTATTAAGGTAAATACATTGTTTGTTCTCTATTAAAATCTTTCATTTGCTAACTATGCCTATCAGTAGTTAGTGCCTTCCGTAGTTTGAATCTTTTATTTAGCTGGCAGTAGTGGCGCTCGCTGTATTGCAGTAGCTTCAGTAACGAAGATTTTTGTGAGGTAAGTGATTTGTGATACGTATAGGTTAATGTTAGTCAGGGCCATTCTTTTGTAGGGATTTTTTAAAGTCAGATTGCGTTGCGCTAAAAATATTGTGAGTCAGTTTAAGCACAATCATGCTAATTTTTCAAAACTCCGCCATCTCTCCCCCCACATCTACCACTACTGGCGGCTAGCCTTTAACTGCCCAACGCTACGCGCTGTTAACATCCAGCTGCCCTACACTACAATGGCAGACAACAATGCAAACGAGCCACAGACTGCACACAGCACAGCCAGTGATTTTCATACAGAGCGCTACGTGGTGTTACCAATATAAAAATCTAAACAGCCTACTTACAACTTCTATAGAAAAACGTATAAAAACTTTCGCATTTTCAGGAGAAAATTTGTGTAAGTACAATGTACACAATGAGAAGAAGACAGTTTACCGAATAACGGCTATGCATCTTTTTAATCAATTAATATTAATGAGAGTATTTGTACTGAGAGCTCAAAAAATACTTTTCACTTCATTCATAAACATGTTGTTTTACTTCCGTGGGTGGCCTGGGCGAAGCAAGCATCGTAGGACGCGGCACACTGCGTTTCCGGTTGGGAGCTGCACTTCCCTGAATTCTGAGGGGTTCGTTTGACAGGCTTAAGCACCTGGCGGAAGGACTGACGTTGGTCTTGTCTCGCCTATTGTATGCAGGGCGAAACGACCTGCGAGACGTCTGTGTGTCGTCACAGTTTATGTCTTTACCGTTAAGGCGCGTCCAGAATGAAGATTCCTGGCACCTACTGACAGCATTGTCCTCATGATTCTGACAATACTTGTGGACCGTGCCCTGCTGGGTGCGACTGTCTGGCACCGGATGGCCGCTGGTGTAGGCAGGTTGCTTTCGTAGCTGGTCAAACGGCAAGTTCAGTGCCCTCAGCTGAATAGCAAAGGCATGATTGGTCAACTTAAACTGAGGCCAGTTGACGTCATAAAGCCCTGCTTGAAATAGGAGGGAGCGGCCGCTATTGGGGCGAATGATGTTCTGAGACAGTGTGGGGGAATGTTGGAATCAGAACTGAATGCTGATTCTCGGTTTTCGAGGAGAGTAGGGAGTTGAGCAGAGCATCATACAGGGAGATTCGGAATCTGATCTTCCTCAGAATCGGACAGTCTTGGGACTTGGTCGCTGGTTTTCGGAAGAACTTAGATTTCTCGGACAGCCTTCGCTGCCAGGGGTTGACAAAGAGTTGCTGCACGGCATAAGTCGGCGGCTACATCATCAGGACGCTGCCTACCGACGACGTGCTGCAGATTTCAACATTGGTACAGTATTTTGCAGCTCCGGCATTGTAGGACCTTATCAGTTTTATACTGAATCCCTCAACAGCACGCGCGCTCGCTCTGCTACAAGTCCACCTTGCTTGTTTCTCCGTGGGCTCCCATTTGAGCTCTCACTATTAATTGCGATACTGCTATATAGTATGGAAATTACTATTCGATTCATTATGACATCCAGTCGTTATCGTCAGTCTATCGCGTCACAGAGAGTGGGAGCACCTTGTTCTCGAGCCAACACATATTCTCATAATATTTCAGTATACCCTATCCTTTAACCTACTGTGTGTGTCGACAATTATGTGCATTTATGTTCTGACATATAATAAATCTGAATGAAAATGCAGAATGAGATTTGAAGAAGAGTTCTACTTCTCGTATCTTGCTAACAAAGAAAGTTACAAGAAAGGCAATCATGGTCGCTAATTTCCCCTTGGTAGATTGATACATATTTTATTTTGCGTCCAGACAAAGAGCTATTTGGCGTGGTCAAGACAAGTGGGAGACACCGTATTTAAAATCGATAGTTAACGAACCAATAAAGAAGTGTAAGGTCAGAAAATGCGATACTATTAATACATTAACTACAAAATTAATTTACTGTCAATACCTATAGAGATTAGTTTTCTTAATATCCATCGGTTACGTTTGGGTTTGGTCAGATGAGAATATGTATTAGAGCGAGTGAGAGGTTCCTCGTTGTCTTTGCAGACTGTCACTGGCTGATGCAGGATCTGTAACGATGTGAGTAACATCGATGTGAAACCGTTTTGGAGGCTAGAAGCCACACCGTTTTATGCTTTCTTTACGAGAGATCGTCTCTGAATATTAGCCCGCTACAGAATCGTTTCCCACACTTTCGGAGACAGTGTTGAGCCATGAGCCGACTGTGAAACATTTTGCAACCAATAAATTCTCAGCTGCTGACAGAGACATTTGAGTCATTTTGGATCACGGACTCTACAGAGTTTAGATAGTGTTACAATATTAACCTCACGACTTTAGTGAAGCTGAGACTCTCTGAATTTGTCAGCTACTGAAAGAAATAGTAGTTTGAGGGAAATTACTTACACTTGTTCACATACACAAAATCTTAGGTGTAATTATACTGTTTCGTGTGTTTCAACAGCTCTGCTGTTCGATGCATTTCAAGATCACCATTCATAGTTTTTATGTCAACGATTACGAACAAACAACGGGTTTCAAAGTATATGTTATAGGCCTTGGCAGCCTTAAGATTTGCCGGAGGACACAAATGGAAGGACTAGGCCCCATGGATTGTCTCTTGAACAACATTCACAATTTCATGAAAATACAAGCATGCCTTCATTACACGAATAAGTAGTGCCAGCGTTTAACAAGAGCAGCTGATAAATAAGAAAATAGAATGGGACCATTACAATTGGTAACTCACTCAGATTTGATAAATAGGAAAAAATTTAAATCATAAAACTAACAAGAAACAAGACATATAATCTTCTAATTGTGGCACAACTATTCTCCAAAGAGGGCTGAATCAGTGAATAGTATAACACTCATCAAAGTATTGCTTTTATGAAGGAACTAATATGAAAAGTATTTACTTCCACAATTTCTTAAGCATTCACTATTAATAAATGAAAAGCGCTACTTTACATTCAATATTGCTTCAGGAAATAAGCCCCCCTCGCAAAATATACAAGTAATTAATAATAGAAAAATCAAAGAAGCACTAAGAATAATTAACTGGCACAAAGAAGCCAAGAAGAAAAAAAATGATAAACATTCAGTATTAAAATATTGCGTTTAAAGAAATTGACAAATTGAAGAACTTCTTTCGCTGATGCAGAATTAGTCAGAATCTGACAAGACAGCAAATAAAACAATTAGATCAAATCTCAGAGCAACCGGGTCAATAGTGTACACAATAATTTTTAACAATGAACTTAACTGATCATCGGAATTCGTACACTGAGAGAGGCAGGCTCTTTGAACAGAAAGAGAACGCCTTGTCGCTGTTACCACAGAGACCACCATTTTCGATATGTATGTTGGCTTTGCGGAAATCAGGAAGCCGGTGGAGCCAGCCAACCGCTCCAAAGGGACCAGAGCTTGCTACCGCGGCTGGAAGGGTCCAGCAGAACTTAAATAACAAATATGTCAGGTGAGACAGAGATACAGAGAATTTTATTAGCTAAGATAGAAATACCAGATCTTCACATGTCCCGTACACAGCGGGAAAACAAGGTACTGATATACAACCTCGGTACAATACATTGTGCTTAATATTTACATTTGAGACTCACTAGATCGTAAATTATCGGCTGAAATACAAGAGCGTTTCAAGTTCAGTCGGCTTAGTAGCAGGCGCCGACTAACAAGTATAAGGCATCTAGACCCTTTAAAAAAAACTTTCACCATAGGCGACACCACACGTACGAACGCATACAAGTGGTGTTCTATTACAACAAAAATATTTAGTCAACTTTATTAACGGAATATTAATAACAACTCAGGGCCCTGAGGGGCCTCCTCCACCAACTAGCATTTAGTAAAATTTAGAAAGCAGAAGAAGTGAAAAACTCCACTAGCTTACACTTTGCGTCTGTCCCAACAGCAAGGAGACAGATAAATTACACGTCTTCCTTTCACATTTCCAAGAAGTGAAAAACTAGGAAAAGGCAGTCACAAAGCTTGGACTAAGATTGCAAGCTCACGTAATACCTCAGAATCCAAAATAGTTGTATTCATCCCACCCATGTTTAGTCCGAGACATCAAGAGGAAAGGCTGAAGAAATAAAATCTTGCCTGTCAGAAGCCGTGCGACAAACCCGCGAGTCCAGTTTAAGGACGATAACGACAGAAATGCACTGCCAGGCCCACAACAACACAGGGCACAACCGTCGAGCTCTACACTGCAGCAAAGGCCTTCGCAAACTCTACCCAGGCCCGGGCTGCGCTTCATTGCACTCCATTGACAAGGCCTAATCTACACTCCTGGAAATGGAAAAAAGAAAACATTGACACCGGTGTGTCAGACCCACCATACTTGCTCCGGACACTGCGAGAGGGCTGTACAAGCAATGATCACATGCACGGCACAGCGGACACACCAGGAACCGCGGTGTTGGCCGTCGAATGGCGCTAGCTGCGCAGCATTTGTGCACCGCCGCCGTCAGTGTCAGCCAGTTTGCCGTGGCATACGGAGCTCCATCGCAGTCTTTAACACTTGTAGCATGCCGCGACAGCGTGGACGTGAACCATATGTGCAGTTGACGGACTTTGAGCAAGGGCGTATAGTGGGCATGTGGGAGGCCGGGTGGACGTACCGCCGAATTGCTCTACACGTGGGGCATGAGGTCTCCACAGTACATCGATGTTGTCGCCAGTGGTCGGCGGAAGGTACACGTGCCCGTCGACCTGGGACCGGACTGCAGCGACGCACGGATGCACGCCAAGACCGTAGGATCCTACGCAGTGCCGTAGTGGACCGCACCGTCACTTCCCAGCAAATTAGGGACACTGTTGCTCCTGGGGTATCGGCGAGGACCATTCGCAACCGTCTCCATGAAGCTGGGCTACGGTCCCGCACACCGTTAGACCGTATTCCGCTCACGCCCCAACATCGTGCAGCCCGCCTCCAGTGGTGTCGCGACAGGCGTGAATGGAGGGACGAATGGAGACGTGTCGTCTTCAGCGATGAGAGTCGCTTCTGCCTTGGTGCCAATGATGGTCGTATGCGTGTTTGGCGCCGTGCAGGTGAGCGCCACAATCAGGACTGCATACGACCGAGGCACACAGGGCCAACACCCGGCATCATGGTGTGGGGAGCGAACTCCTACACTGGCCGTACACCACTGGTGATCGTCCAAGGGACACTGAATAGTGCACGGTACATCCAAACCGTCATCGAACCCATCGTTCTACCATTCCTAGACCGGCAAGGGAACTTGCTGTTCCAACAGGACACTGCAGGTCCGCATGTATCCCGTGCCACCCAACGTGCTCTAGAAGGTGTAAGTCAACTACCCTGGCCAGCAAGATCTCCGGATCTGTCCCCCATTGAGCATGTTTGGGACTGGATGAAGCGTCGTCTCACGCGGTCTGCACGTCCAGCACGAACGCTGGTCCAACTGAGGCGCGAGGTGGAAATGGCATGGCAAGCCGTTCCACAGGACTACATCCAGCATCTCTACGATCGTCTCCATGGGAGAATAGCAGCCTGCATTGCTGCGAAAGGTGGATATACACTGTACTAGAGCTGACATTGTGCTTGCTCTGTTGCGTGTGTCTATGTGCCTGTGGTTCTGTCAGTGTGATCATGTGATGTATCTGACCCCAGGAATGTGTCAATAAAGTTTCCCCTTCCTGGGACAATGAATTCACGGTGTTCCTATTTCAATTTCCAGGAGTGTACTTTTAGTGAGCCAACTTACCTCGCTGCCAGAGCGCCTAGTAGTTTCCGTGTACGGCAGCCGACCAAGGATTCTGCTCTTGGTGGAAAACGGACTCTGAGCCAACACAGCTCAACCTCTCACACCAAAGCCACTTTCCCCCGCCTTTTCCAAACCCCCCCCCCCCCCCACGTCCCCTCGCCAGTGATATGCAACCATGATGTATTGTCAGTAGCCAACTGAATAAGCAGGACAGTAACTGGACTCAAAACCTCACATCAACCGAAAAAGCAGAGGACTAATTTATTATACGTTCTAGCTACATGAAAGTTGCAAGCGGACACTAGGTCGCTCACCTTGTCGTTAAATTCGGATATTATTGGTTATAACAATACGCCCGTCTGCGATGGTTCTATGCTCCGCCTGGCCCTTTTCCAGTAGCGGTGGACAACCTATGGGTTGATTTTATCTGAAAGAATCTCATTTATCGACCACAGGTTGGCCAACGGAGAACTGAGCGAATTAGTAAACATCAAGAAGGCAGAGGTTATCTTAAACGGTCCACGGTGGGTGGAATTAAAAATGAAATTTAACCAAGGAATTGGATTTAGCCACCTACACAACTCATAATCCGCAACAACATCAAATATCCCTATATGCTCTTCGATTTTGTTAATAGTTTTGTAGGCACTCAAGTCGCTGCCCACCAAGGAATTATGAAAACAATGAAATCGGAGGTACTACCTCCCTAGGCAAGCAGACTTTAAAAATGTTTTCCCTTACCTTCTCATGACAAATAAAACCTTTATTTAGGTCCCATTACCTACTCGCCACCAAGAAAAACTCTGATTCGTGGACTCGTAGGATGTCCAAAGGGTTCAGGCACTTGAGTTAGCATCATGGAGACCCAAGCAACTGTGGAGTCTCGCACTCTCGCTGCTTGTCATTATCTTCCACAACATGCGACGCAGTGCTTCAGAAATCCTGTTAACCAAACCTATAATGTGCCTCACCTTAAAACAGAATGGAAATATTAATCAACCACCGTGCAATCCTGCTCATTTTCCTGCGCAGTAGATTAAAATCTGAGTTTTTCCAAGGGAAAGAGTATGATTACTGCCTCCTACTCGGATACGGAATGCTTAGGTTTGGCTGGGGTCAGCCGATTTATGCATAAGAAACCGGGTGGCGTCCATCCCAATGCTCATGCGTCAGTTACCACAACAAATAGGAGCTCAAAACGTGGAATCACCTTAACAGGAATATTGCTAAGAGCCGCCTTAACGGCTTCAAAAGAAGTTTTTGTCACTTTCACTCCAGTCGCAAGCAGTGGCCTTTTCGCCAGGTTATTAAACGATGCTGCCAATTGGAAAAATTGGGCTCAGATTAGTGAAAACGTCTGCCATCCCAATAAATGTGGTCACCCCTTCCTTTTTTCGGACGAAGGAACTTTTGCAAATCCTGAATTAATTTATGGTCGATTCTAGTTCCCTCTGCTGGGAGAACGTGTCCTAAAAAGGAAATCTGTCAGTGGACCAGTGTGACTTTGGATGGTTTAAACGTGGGACCAGCCTCTCTAAGGCTGATTAGAATTCCTTCCTAATGCTGGACATGCTCTGGAAATGTGGCAGTACAAACAACAATATCATCCAAGTACTTAGCAACAGACTTAAATTTAGATAGCACAATACACTGCCTGAGAGATGCGACAAAACAGCAAACCCAGTCGACAGACAGAAAAGAGCCCAGCATAATTCATGCAGATCCTAGTCTGTGCAAAAGGAATTTGCTAATACGCTTGTTTGAGGTCAAGCATGGTGAAGAAATGTGCGCCCACGAACCAACTAAAACAAATATGGAGGTCAGAAAGGAAAACAGTGTGTTCCCTGCCGCCGTTGGACAAGCAGCTGCAGCAGCAAGTCGTATACCCCTAGCTTACTTATTTGTTACATAGTTTAATTAATTTCTTTGATAGTTTTGGGGTACTTGCATTGTTTTATTCACAAATTTCGGGCGTATTATAGTATTTGAGAGTTATAGCATCGCGCTTTAGTGTTTACTTCGTAGATTCTTACTTAAATTGCGTGTGAGTTTCGTATAGCAGGTGTAATTTCGAGTTTTAGTTACTGTAATCGTAAATTCAGGCAGATTGTAGCGCAGTCGTTAGGCATTTGTACAGGTTAGTTAATACATTATTTGCGTGTTTCGCTTGCGTTATCTAGGCACAGACTCGTGTTTCAGTAACTGTTGTTCAACATCGATTAGAATGGAGAGGGACTGCGATTGCTGTGTTCGGATGAGGGCTAAGTTGGCATACCTTCGCTCGCAGCTGCAAGCGGCGCTGACTTCGGTCGCGCAGCTGAAGGCTTTTGCCAATGGACACCACTGTGGGAAGCCGGACTTGGGTATCACTGGGATGTCATCCTCGTCCCGTCTGTCCCCAGACCGGTCTGCCACTGTGGTTGCCCCAGTTGCTGCCCGGAGTGGGGCTGAGCCCTCGCCTGTGGTTGATTGGGAGGTCGTTCCAATGCGTGGCAGGCAGCGAAAGACGTCCCCGGAGGCTGATCAGAAAGCCTCCTCGGTGAGTCTCACAAACAGGTTTCAGGGACTGTCTCTAGCTGAGCCAGATGCAGCTGCCTGCCCTGTTTCAGAGGATCATTCTCAGCCTTCAAGGTCCGGCCAATCGCAGAGGGTGGGCTTATTGGTAGTTGGGAGCCCCTTAGGAATATGGCGGCTAAGAAGGGGAAGAAATCAAGTATGCACTCTGTGTGCATTCCGGGAGGAGTCATTTCTGATGTGGAAAGGGTCCTTCCGGATGCCATGAAGAACGGAGGGTGCAGCCAGCTGCAGGTGGTGGCACATGTCGGCACTAATGACGTGTGTCGCTGTGGATCTGAGGAAATTCTCTCTGGATTCCAGCAGCTATCTAATTTGGTGAAGGTTGCCGGTCTTGCTTACTAGATGAAGGCAGAGCTCACCATCTGCAGCATCGTCGACAGCACCGACTGCGGACCTTTGGTGCAGAGCCGGGTGGAGGGTCTGAATCAGAGGCTCAGACGGTTTTGCGACCGTCTTCGCTCCAGATTCCTTGACTTGCGCCATAGGGTGGTGGGGTTTCGGGTTCCGCTGAGTAGATCAGGAGTTCACTACACTCAGCTGGCGGCTACACGGATAGCGGAGGCTGTGTGGCGTGGACTGGACGGATTTTTAGGTTAGAAGGCCTCGGAAAAGTACGGGGTGGGTTGCAATCTCAAAGGGTGCATGGTAAATACAGGACGTGCGTGGATCAAGAAACAGTCGGAATTGTAGTTGTAAATTGTTGTAGTTGTGCTGGGAAAGTCCTGTGCTTCAAGCGCTAATACACTCCTGGAAATGGAAAAAAGAACACATTGACACCGGTGTGTCAGACCCACCATACTTGCTCCGGACACTGCGAGAGGGCTGTACAAGCACTGATCACACGCACGGCACAGCGGACACACCATAAACCGCGGTGTTGGCCGTCGAATGGCGCTAGCTGCGCAGCATTTGTGCACCGCCGCCGTCAGTGTCAGCCAGTTTGCCGTGGCATGCGGAGCTCCATCGCAGTCTTTAACACTGGCAGCATGCCGCGACAGCGTCGACGTGAACCGTATGTGCAGTTGACGGACTTCGAGCGAGAGCGTATAGTGGGCAGGCGGGAGGCCGGGTGGACATACAGCCGAATTGATCAACACGTGGGGCGTGAGGTCTCCACAGTACATCGATGTTGTCGCCAGTTGTCGGCGGAAGGTGCACGTGCCCGTCGACCTGGTACGGGACCACAGCGACGCACGGATGCACGCCAAGACCGTAGGATCCTACGCAGTGCCGTAGGGGACCGCACCGCCACTTCCCAGCAAATTAGGGACACTGTTGCTCCTGGGGTATCGGCGAGGACCATTCGCAACCGTCTCCATGAAGCTGGGTTACGGTCCCGCACACCGTTAGGCCGTCTTCCGCTCACGCCCCAACATCCTGCAGCCCGCCTCCAGTGGTGTCGCGACAGGCGTGAATGGAGGGACGAATGGAGACGTGTCGTCTTCAGCGATGAGAGTCGCTTCTGCCTTGGTGCCAATGATGGACGTATGTGTGTTTGGCGCCGTGCAGGTGGGCGCCACAATCAGGACTGCATACGACCAAGGCACACAGGGCCAACACCCGGCATCATGGTGTGGGGAGCGATCTCCTACACTGGCCGTACACCTCTGGTGATCGTCGAGGGGACACTGAATAGTGCACGGTACATCCAAACCGTCATCGAACCCATCGTTCTACCATTCCTAGACCGGCAAGGGAACTTGCTGTTCCAACAGGACAATGCACGTCCGCATGTATCCCGTGCCATCCAACGTGCTCTAGAAGGTGTAAGTCAACTACCCTGGCCAGCAAGATCTCCGGATCTGTCCCCCATTGAGCATGTTTGGGACTGGATGAAGCGTCGTCTCACGCGGTCTGCACGTCCAGCACGAACGCTGGTCCAACTGAGGCGCCAGGTGGAAATGGCATGGCAAGCCGTTCCACAGGACTACATCCAGCATCTCTACGATCGTCTCCATGGGAGAATAGCAGCCTGCATTGCTGCGAAAGGTGGATATACACTGTACTAGTGCCGACATTGTGCATGCTCTGTTGCGTGTGTCTATGTGCCTGTGGTTCTGTCAGTGTGATCATGTGATGTATCTGACCCCAGGAATGTGTCAATAAAGTTTCCCCTTCCTGGGACAATGAATTCATGGTGTTCTTATTTCAATTTCCAGGAGTGTAGAACGCACAGAAGCTGAAATCGTTATAGGTACAGAAAGCTGGCGATAGCCTGAAATAAGTTCTGCAGAAATTTTTACGAAGTCTCAGACGGTGTTCAGGAAAGATAGATTAAGCAGAATTGGTGGTGGAGTGTTTGTGTCTGTCAGTAGCGGTTTATCTTGTAGTGAAGTAGAAGTAGATACTCCGTGCGAATTGGTATGGGTGGAGGTTGTACTTAACAGCCGAACGAAGTTAATAATTGGCTCCTTCTACCGACCGCCAGATTCCGATGATATAGTTGCGGAACAGTTCAGAGAAAATTGGAGTCTCATAACAAATAAATACCCCACTCATACGGTTATAGTTGGTGGGGACTTCAACCTTCCCTCGATATGTTGGCAAACATACTTGTTCCTAACCGGTGGTAGGCAGAAAACATCTTCCGAGATTGTCCTAAATGCTTTCTCCGAAAATTATTTCGAGCAGTTATGGTTGCGAAAACATACTTGACCTCTTAGCCACAAACAATCGAGAGCTGATAGAGAGCATCATGACTGATACAGAGATTAGTGATCACAAGGTCGTTGTAGCTAGGCTCAATACCGTTTCTTCCAAATCCACCAGAAACAAACGCAAAATAACTTTATTTAAAAAAGCGGATAAAGTGTCATTAGAAGCTTTCCTAAGAGACAATCTCGATTCCTTCCGAACTGACTATGCAAATGTAGACGAGATGAGGCTCAAATTCAAAGATATAGTAGCAACAGCAATTGAGAGATTGATACCCCGTAAATTGGTAAGAGATGGAAGGGATCCCCCGTGGTACACAAAACAGGTCCGAATGCTGTTGCAGAGGCAACGGGAAAAGCATACGAAGTTCAGAAGAACGCGAAATCCCGAATATTGGCTAAAATTTCCAGACGCGCGAAATTTGGCACGGACTTCAATGCGAGATGCCTTTAATAGGTTCCACAACGAAACTTTGTCTCGAAATTTGGTAGAAAATCCGAAGAAAATCTGGTCATATGTAAAGTACACAAGCGGCAAGACGCATCAATACCTTCGCTGCGTAGTGCCGATGGTACTGTTATCGACGACTGTGCCGCTAAAGCGGAGTTATTGAACGCAGTTTTCCGAAATTCCTTCACCAGGGAAGACGAATGGAATATTCCAGAATTTGAAACACGAACATCTGCTAGCATGAGTTTCTTAGAAGTAGATACCTTAGGGGTTGCGAAGCAACTCAAATCGCTTGATACGGGCAAGTCTTCAGGTCCAAATTGTATACCGATTAGGTTCCTTTCAGATTACGCTGATACTATAGCTCCCTACTTAGCACTCATATACAACCGCTCGCTAACAGATAGATCTGTACCTACAGATTGGAAAATTGCGCAGGTCGCACCAGTGTTTAAGAAGGGTAGTAGGAGTAATCCATCTAACTACAGATCTATATCATTGATGTCGGTTTGCAGTGGGGTTTTGGAGCATATACTGTATTCAAACATCATGAATCGCCTCGAAGGAAACGATCTATTGATACGTAATCAGCATGGTTTCAGAAAACATCGCTCTTGTGCAACACAGCTAGCTCTTTATTCGCATGAAGTAATGGCTGCTACTGACAGGGGATCTCAAGTTGATTCCGTATTTCTAGATTTCCGGAAAGCTTTTGACACCGTTCCTCACAAGCGACTTCCAATGAAGCTGCGGGCCTATGGGGGATATCGTCTCAGTTGTGCGACTGGATTCGTGATTTCCTGTCAGGAAGGTCGCAGTTCGTAGTAATAGACGGCAAATCATCGTGTAAAACTGAAGTGATATCAGGTGTTCCCCAGGGAAGCGTCCTGGGACCTCTCCTGTTCCTGATCTGTATAAACGACCTGGGTGACAATCTGAGCAGTTCTCTTAGGTTGTTCGCAGATGATGCTGTAATTTACCGTCTAGTAAGGTCAACCGAAGACCAGTATCAGTTGCAAAGTGATTTAGAAAAGATTGCTGTATGGTGTGGCAGTTTACGCTAAATAACGAAAAGTGTGAGGTGATCCACATGAGTTCCAAAATTAATCCGTTGGAATTCGATTACTCGATAAATAGTACAAGTCTCAAGGCTGTCAATTCAACTAAGTACCTGGGTGTTAAAATTACGAACAACTTCAGTTGGAAGGACCACATAGATAATATTGTCGGGAAGGCGAGCAAAAGGTTGCGTTTCATTGGCAGGACACTTAGAAGATGCAACAAGTCCACTAAAGAGACACCTTACACTACACTCGTTCGTCCTCTGTTAGAATATTGCTGCGCGGTGTGGGATCCTTACCAGGTGGGATTGACGGAGGACATCGAAAGGGCGCAAAAAATGGAAGCTAGTTTTGTATTATCAAGTAATAGGGGAGAGAGTGTGGCAGATATGATGCGCCAATTGGGATGGAAGTCATTACAGCAAAGACGTTTTTCGTCGCAACGAGATCTTTTAACGAAATTTGTCACCAACTTTCTCTTCCGAATGCGAAAATATTTTGTTGAGCCCAACCTACATAGGTAGGAATGATCATGAAAACAAAATACGAGAAATCAAAGCTCGAACAGAAAGGTTTAGGTGTTCGTTTTTCCCGCGCGCTGTTAGGGAGTGGAATGGTAGAGAGACAGTATGATTGTGGTTCGATGAACCCTCTGCAAAGCACTTAAATGTGAATTGCAGAGTAGTCATGTAGATGTAGATTCCAGAGTTAGCTTCTAGCTCAGTTCCCAATAGTTCACAACAGGTCGGTGCTCCCCACTTTTCCCTTAAGGACAAGAGGTTTGGGGGAGACATACAGAGATGGTTGGTTGGTTTTGGGGAGGAAGACCACACAGCTAGGTCATCGGTCTCATCGGGTTAGAGAAGGACGGGGAAGGAAGTCGGCCGTGCCCTTTGAAAGGAACCATCCCAGCATTTGCCTGGAGCTATTTAGGGAAATCAAGGAAAACCTAAATCAGGATGGCCGGACGCGGGATTGAACCGTCGTCCTCCCGAATGCGAGTCCAGTGTCTAACCACTGCGCCACCTCCCTTAGTACATACAGAGATGTTGGAGGTCTAACCATCCCATCAAGCGGCTTACAGTTCACTAACCCCACAAAATTTTTGTCTTGTGTGTGTGTTTGGGGCGTGGGGGGGGGGGGGGGGGAGTGGGTGAAGTTTACACAGTGCTAACCGCACTTGTATGTGATCCATTAGGTGGATCTTATATTTAATTTTGTTAGCACTCGAAATTTAACAGTAAGGATATCAGTAAAACGACGCAGAAAGACATAAAGTTTACTTGTTTCAGCCAGTCCTAGAAGACCAGTCTGAAAATCCGAGTGCTGAGGCTGAAAACTATTCACTCGTTGACAACCTTGACAAGAAAATAAAACTATCCTTTTATAAGGTCAAAATTTAAGAAAAGAAAACTACATCAGCATAATAAAGAACTAGGCCAGTCGACTCTAAGAAGTAACACCCCAGAATACAATTAACAAACAAATTCTCAACTACAATTAAATACGTCAGACACAAAAACTACATTAAGCTTCTCATGCAATTCACCTGCCAGAGTCAACACCTGTCCATTGCCAGCCCGACATCTCTTAGATGAAATGTGCGAAGGAGGAAGCTTGCACTCAGCTCTAAAACCAAGAGCGAGATAGCGTTGCCAGAGTCGAGCAACGCTCACACAGGTTCATTATTAAGTTGGACACAAATATAGTGGAGAACCTCATCTGCTACCAGCCTAGATGATCCAAATACTCCTTTTTGATATTATCAGTTGTTTGGACACAGCCCACACTTTGTCACTCACCATCTCATCACCAAATTGTAAGCAAACGTTTGGCTTAGACACCCTCGGAGTGGTGTTCACAGGTTCCCTCTGATTCACCTTGGAAGAAAGGTAGGACTATCTAAACACCACGTACTGCTCATCAACATAGATCAGTGTCAGCGACCAATGCATCAAATTCCATAAATTTAGTGGGATTTCACAAAAAGGTAACATGTAAAATATCGCCAGGCTTCATACCTTCCAATATGTTCTTAACAATTTCACCCTCTTCAACCTGTAGTTCTAAGGCACAGACTGTTGTGTGAATCGGAACTGAACAAAGCAGAAAAATAAATTCAACGGAATAGTCCGTTTTCTCAAATCATGAAATGATACTTGACCCAAAAAACCCTCCGAAAATATCCTGTTTAACAATCAACGCGCTGAAGGATACAACAGCTGGTCAGCAACACGATGTGAAATATCCAAGGCAAAGACACGTATCTCAAAACGAACAGTCAACCACAAGATAAACTAAACCAGCACAATCTGGCAACTCCTTCAAGTAAATGAGCAGCAGAATTAGACAAAATAGTGACATAAGATGCTGGGTCTATTCCTGCTATCTCGACTTTGTGGCTACTAAGCAGCATTAACTTGTTGATGGTCAAAACACGTCCCTCACTCCCTCCTGCCATATCACATAAATCCCGAATGCTGACATCCACTTGCAACTCTCTAAGTTGGCCAAGCAACTGATAAATTAAACTAGCTTGCACTGCACTTACAACCATCTGGATTAGGTCAGCAAGACGATTAACCAAATGAGAAGGGTCAGCCACGACTCCAAACAGCTATTTAACTGTTTTTGGAACGGTTGGCTGACCTCAAGATATTCAAATTCTTATGCAATACTACAAGAGCCACCGAACAAGTGTTAAGTGCTGCACCTATGTCACCAATGATGTCAGGAGAGAGGCTCAATGGCCTATGTAAAATGACGAACGAACAGGCTTCCAAATTCGCTACGCTTCTGTCGCCTGTCTGCTGATGGTTTCTCAGTTCATATTGCAACGTATCACATCTGTAAAAGGGAAACCTCTGGACTCCACGCTTTGTAACAGCTTCCTGAAATAGAAAAGTCAATCAGTACTATTGTCTAGTACCTAGGAATACATATACCACTAAATTAATGGTGAACAGTCGGCCGGGGTGGCCGAGCGGTTCTAGGCGTTACAGTGTGAAACCGCGCTACGGCTCCGGTCGCAGGTTCGAATCCTGCCTTGGGCATGGATGTGTGTGATGTCCTTAGGTTAATTAGGTTTAAGCAGTTGTAAGTTCTAGAAGACTAATGACCTCAGAAGTTAAGTCCCATAGTGCTCAGAGCCATTTGAGCCAATGATGAACAGTGTTTTCAACGAGGGAAAAAAAGTTATCTGCCTCCCAACCCCTCTTTCTTACCAGAACAACCATGCTCTGCTACCAGTTGTTATGGGGCTTGGAGGCCGTAGTATTTTCGGGAAAGGAAGCAGATGGAAAGACTGAGTCACAGGGATTTTCTTTTCAACAAATTTACCATCTGATAAAAATACAAACTTCTCTTTATTGTATAAAAATGTTCCAGGATTACAAAGAGTAACTGATAAAGAAGATAATTGAAATTTGCCACTAAAATTGTTTACAGACCTAAACCTAGCAGCCAGGAAAAAACTTAACGCCACACAATAGTGTTCCATAAAGCCAAAAAGAAGCAGGACGAATAATCTTCTAGTTATGGCATAACAAGTCTCCAAAGACGCAAAAACCAATACATCAGAATCTGACAAGATAATATAACAATTATATCAAATCTCAATGCTGTGGAGCCAAGACAGTACAAAACAATTTTTGACAATAAGCTTACTTTGTCTACAGGATCCACACATTGAGACTGGCAGGCTGTATGTACTGACTGAGAACCCCTTACATCTGTTACACACAATAGCTAGCATATCCGACATGTATGTTGACTTTGCGGAAATCAGTGTGGCGTCTAGAAAGCCTGCTTGGTAGGTGCACTCAGCCTCGTGATGCCAATTGAGGAGCTACTCGACCGTATAGTAGCGGCTCCGGTCACAGAAAACCGTCATAACGACCAGGAGAGCGGTGTGCTGACCACACGCCCATCCTATCCGCATCCTCCACTGAGGATGACACGGCGGTCGGATGGGCCACTTGAATTCCAAGTCTGTGCTGCATAGAGAATACAAGCGAAGTGACAAGCGTTGATACCGCTATAGAACTCGCTAATCTTGAAGCTGTTATTCAACTGGGGCGTCACCAGTCGGTCCCAGTGCTTATGTCCTCTGCACATAAGAGTCGCTGCTGTCGCGTCGTTGTCCTGTAGAAAGGTCGGTCAGTGTGCGAGTGGCTGACGTCATGTCAGAGCCATCTCTTTTCTACCGTTGCCGACTAGCGTGCCGCCGCTTGACTTTATGCCGTAACATTCCTCCTCCCTCCAAACCGAAGGGCTATGGGTGTATATGGGGCACTACAAAGGGAGGGGAAGTAGGAGCGTGGACGCTATGTGGGGCCAGAAGCCGTGGCTGCAGTGGACGCCGGACTTCTCGCTGTACCCAACCATCCAGCCTTTGCTCTGGTGGAACGTCCCACGGAAGACGCCCGGAAGGGTACAAGATGTAGAAGGCGTCGGCTGCTGCTGCGGGTCCAGTTCCATCTGTAGGACGCGCTGTCCTCGGGATTCGTGAATCTGGGGGAAGAAATACAGAAGGATCACTGTGCACATCACAGTAGCGAATTTTATTGTAACGGAGGTGCCGCAGGCCCTCTGGGCCTCAAATGAGATACATCCATGAGCCAAGTCCACGAAGGATTTCACCTCACGCCCATTGACTGTTGCCACTAAAAACCCTGAAAAACACAATATCATGCGGCGCGAAGCGGTACTTGCGGTCTTCCTTCGGCACTGGATGATGAGGAGGGTGGAGAAGGTCGAGCAGTGTCCGATGGCGGCGGCCGTGAGGCAGTTCCGCCGTCGATGGTCCATCTCATGGATGCGAACGATGTGAGGCGAGAAACGGTTTCAATGTTTGATCACTGGTGTGTGCGGTGAGAATTTTGGCTATCTGCGAGGCGCGGGATTAGCCGAGCGGTCTCGGGCGCTTCAGTCATGGACTGTGCGGCTGGTCCCGGCAGAGGTCCGAGTCCTCCCTCGGGCATGGGTGTGTGTGTTTGACCTTAGGATAATTTAGGTTAAGTAGTGTGTACCTTTAGGGACTGATGACTTTTTTTTTTTTTTTTTTTTTTTTTTTGCCATCTGCTTCTTGAAGGTTCTGACAAAGCGTTCGGCTTCACCGTTTGACTGTGGATGCAACGGTGCACTAGGTAGGAGCTGTAAGCCATTACGTTCACAGTATGTTTCAAATTCATGCGACGTGAACTGAGGGCCGTTGTCAGACATTATTACTACAGGCCAACCTTCGAGGCAAGAAATAGAGGACAACGCCTGAACTGTGCTACGTCACGTTGTGGAGTTCATTGGCACAGCAAAAGGAAACTTGCTGTTAAAGTCTTCCACTATCAATTAACGAGTGTTCCAAAAAGGTTCCACAAAGTCTATATCCATACGCTGTCATGGTGATTGAGACTTAAGCCAAGCACAAAATTTTTATGGTGGAGCGGGCTGATGATCCGCGCATTCGTGACACTGTGACGTCATCTGTTCTATATGGGTGCCCATACCCTGCCACCTACAGTAACGACGTGCTAACTGTTTCGTACGAACTATCCCCCAGTGACCTAGTGACCTTGGTGAAGTAACTGCAACGATTCATTTTACAAAGCCTTGGGCATCAACACAAGTGACTTTCCACTGACATTTTGAACAAAAATCACATCTTGTTGTATAGCGAGGCTATGTTGACGTCCAAAATATCGGTGTGCTACAGAGTTCTTTATGCTGTGCAATGACCGAGGCCTAGAAGTACATGGGGCAACAAGATGCAGCAGATGCGTCGAAGTCCGTATCAGGGCCAATCGGAAGACGTGAAAATGCGTCCGCATTACCATGTTCAGGTGTCGGACAATACACAATCTCGTACTGGTACTGATATAACAAAGCCCATCCTTGCAATTTTTGGGCAGTTTCTTCCGGTACCGGCTTAATCAGTCGAAATAAGGACTGCAATGCCTTGTGATCCGTTACTAAGTAGACTTCCGTGCCATACAAATAGTGGTGGAAATCGGTGACACTACATACAATAGCCAATGCCTTTTTCCCTTTTAGGCCAGCCGTAGTGGACGAGCGGTTCTAGGCGCTACAGTCTGTAACGGCGCGACCGCTACGGTCGCAGGATCGAATCCTCCCTCGGGCATGGATGTGTGTGATGTCCTCAGGTTAGTTAGGTTTAAGTAGTTCTATGTTCTAGGGGACTGATGACCTCAGAAGTTAAGTCTCATAGTGCTCAGAGTCATTTCTTCTCTTTTAGTATATAGTTACACTGAGCTTTGGACAACACTTTCGACGCAAAAGAAACAGTCCTGTGTTTATCACTAAATCTGTGTGAAAGCGATTGCGTAAGAAGAAACGTCAACTTGCAATACAACTGGTTTGTCAGGATCGAAGTGAACCAAGCATCGATCACCGAGCTATGCAACTTTAAGATTTGAAAATCTTCTAAGCACTCATCTGTCCAAACAAAGGCGACGTTCTTGCGATGCAATGGAGTTGCGATTTGTGCAGCATTCAGTAAGAACCGAATGTAGTAGTTCATCTCTGTAAGACTGACTGCAGTTCTGTGACATTGCGAGGAAGTGGCTGGTCCCGTATGGCTGATAAATGTGACTGAAGAGGCAGTTTGTGACATCACACTTGTCCAGTCTACACTTTCGTCCTGCATCAGATAACACACGAAACTAAACACGCAAATTTGCTACGTGTTCTTCAGGTGTACGACCTGCTACGACAATACCGTCCAAATAGTTTGGACAGTTTGGCACTTGAGCAGTCAGCTGCTCCAAATACTGTTGGAAAATGGCGCGTGCGGAAGCACTGCCAAATGAAAAGACAAGGCAGAATTAAGAAACCATCAAAAAAAAAAAATCCTTCGGTAAAAGAAAACTGTGGCAGCTAGGCTTTGGGTTTTCGTTGTGGTATTCGTCCAATTTGTCACAAAATATGTGGTGCCTAGGAAGCCTGATTGGCAGGTTCACTAGACAAACATTCAAACTTATCTTACTAATGAGTTTTATTACAATAAGAAAATTATAATACTTAACTGTGACAATTACACTGAGGTGTCGCAAGCAAAGGGCGATGTACAAAATAAGAAAGCTTCTTCAGTATAACAATTCCAAGCCTGTGCTACATAGAGATAACAAGGAAGCGACAAGAGTCGATGCTACTACATAATTGGCTAATCCTGAAGCTGCTATTTAATTGTGGCGCCGCCAATCGGCGCGGTGCTTATGTCCTCTTCACACAGGGCTGCTGCCGTCGCATTGTCGTCCTGGGGAGGGGTAGGTCAGCGTGCGATTGGCTGATGTCTTCTCACAAGCCAGTGGAACCGATCAGACGCTCCTAAGTGAACTGAGCTTGTTCCCACAGCCGGAGGAGCTCAGTAAAACTTAAATAACAAAAATGGTACGCACATTTAGGACACATAAAATCTTATTAATTAATATACAAATATCGGATCTTCACACCACCTGCGCAGCGCAAACAAACAAGGTGCTGAACTGCAGTCTGGGTGTAATAAAGTTAAGCAAGACATTATGCTTAATATTTACATGTAAGACTCTCAAGATCGTTAACTGTCGGCCGAAATGCGAAGGTGGCTCAATTCCAGTCACCTTAGTAGCAAATGCCAACTGACAAATGTAAGGCAAGAAGACCATCTAAACAGTGATCACCATAGGCAACACATCAAGTGCAAATAAATGCAAATGTCATTCTACTACAATAAAAATATTAAGACAACTTCTTTAAAAGGAATACTACAAACAATGCCCTGAGGGGCCTTTTCCACTGACTAGCAGTGAATAAATTTAGAAAGCGCAAGAAGTGAAACACTCTACTAGTTTACAGTTTCAATCTCTCAAGCTAGCAAGCAGACACGTAAATAACTTGCCCTAAACATCAACCAGCACAACTACATAATGACTTGGTGAGCTGCATAGACAACACTAAAAGATACTGAAACGCACCTCAGTTCCTTATGGAAGCAAATCCCTCTAAGGATTATATTAAAGCCTTTCATATACTGTCTTCCCAACAACACCACATCATAAATACAAATATTACGATTTCGCCAAGGGGAGAAGGCTCTAATCGTAATAAAGACGCTGTCTTCTCTCATACCATCATGAAGTGAAAGACCAGGAGAAGGCAGTCCAGTCACAAAGCATGGACTAAGAGTGCCAGGGCATGTAATACATCAGCTTCCAAAATAATTATCCTCATTCCTCTCAAGTTCAGTCAGAGACACCTAGATAAAAAGCTGAAAAATAAAAACTTTCATGTAGGGCGACATGGGACAAATTCACGTGTCCAGTTTAAGGATGATGACGACAGCAATGCCCTGGCAGGCCCAGAACAACACAGGCCACAACTGTCGAGCAGTACGCCACTGTATAGGCCTCCGCAAACTTTTTCGCCAGACGTAGCTCCACTCCACTTGTGAGTAGGCTGTTTGGGTTTTTTCATTGGTAACGCCACGTAGCGCTCTGTATGAAGATCACTGGCTGTGCTGTGTGTAGTCTGTGGCTGGTTGGCATTGTTGTAATACTCGCCATTGTAGCGTTGGGCGTAGCGTTGCGCAGTTGGAGGTGAGCCGCCAGCAGTGGTGGATGTGGGGAGAGAGATGGCGGAGTTTCCTAATTTGTAAGACTGGATGTCATGAACTGCTATATATATTATGACTATTAAGGTAAATACATTGTTTGTTCTCTATCAAAATCTTTCATTTGCTAACTATGCCTGTCAGTAGTTTGTGCCTTCAGTAGTTTGAATCTTTTATGTAGCTGGCAGTAGTGGCGCTCGCTGTATTGCAGTAGTTCGAGTAACCAAGATTTTTGTGAGGTAAGCGATTTGTGAAACGTATAGGTTAATGTTAGTAAGGGCCATTTTTTTGTAGAGATTTTTGAAAGTCAGATTGCGTTGCGCTAAAAATATTGTGTGTCAGCTTAAGCACAGTCTTGTATAATTTTTCTAAGGGGCGTTTCATATAAAAAAAAATTCACAGGTCAAGAATTTGCGTTACAAATCTCTAGAAATAAAATCATTTAAATGTAATAGTGTCCAAAAAATTTTCGTCGGCATTGTAATACATTCACGCATGTACATACATTTCATAACTCTTAAAGTACGATTCTTGGTTTCCAACAACCTTTATCACAAGACTGGATGTCATGAACTGCTATATATATATATTATGACTATTAAGGTAAATACATTGTTTGTTCTCTATCTAAATCTTTCATTGCTAACTATGCCTCTCAGTAGTTTGTGCCTTCAGTAATTTGAATCTTTTATTTAGCTGGCAATAGTGGCGCTCGCTGTATTGCAGTAGTTGGAGTAACCAAGATTTTTGTGAGGTAAGCGATTTTTGAAACGTGTAGGTCAATGTTAGTCAGGGCCATTTTTTTGTAGAGATTTTTGAAAGTCAGATTGCGTTGCTCTAAAAATATTGTGTGTCTGCTTAAGCACAGTCTTGTATAATTTTTCTAAGGTTCGTTTCACACTACCTGGTTTAAGTTGTTTTGCGTGATCCACTTCACCTTGCTCCCTAGTGTTATCTGCCTACCTTGTACGGCGGCCAACTAAAGGTTCTGATTTCAGTATCCAAATGTCATTTTCCTTGGATTCCACTATGGATCCCAGAGGAAGAGAGTCATTTAATTATTACTGCATTTGAGAATGTGCCTGACTTACAACTGATTTAACTAAATGACAGTAGTGGCGCTAACTGCATACTGACACAGGCTAGATTGTTCCCAGATTTATGGTGACATAATCGATGTTGTTATGCACTGGTGCCAGATTATTTCCCCACTTTTCCCCATCTCTCTGCCCCTCTCTCCCACAGACATGTTCTATGATTTACACACATATTTTTGCAGTGAATACAGACAGTTTTTGTTACATGTATCATGGGGTGATGTGCACGTAACTAAACTCAAAGGTGGTAACTGCATGCTAATGGCTTTTTTCTCAGATCAGTACTCGCCAGTGGATACAAAAAGCTTTCACCTAAGGTTATAAAGATGAATGAGAGGCATAATTAAGCAAGGTGATGTATGTGCAAGCAAAATATTTATTATCTCTAATACAACCTCCTCAACAACTGATGGTAATTGTCCAAATAGGTTCATCCTAAAAATCTGTTATCATGCCTCCTAACTGGGTGGGCTTTAATGGTCCCTTACATTTCACCCCTTCTAATAAAAAACTGCTAATTCCAACAATTAACAGAATGGACATGGTATTGAATGCAGGTTATAAGATAAGATGAACAGCGGAAAAGCAAAACAAGGACAATAAATTTAATTTAATTAAGCTGAGGGAATTTGATTAGTAAATGATAAACTTAAAGTAGTACATGACTTTTGCTCTTTGGACGGTAAAATAATAGATGATAGCCGAAGTAGAGGGGATATAAAATGCAGACTGGCAATGGTAAGAAAAGCGTTTGTGATGAAGTAAAGTTTGTTAGCATGGAACATAGATTTCTGAAAGCATTTGTATGGAGTGTAGCCATTCATGAAAGAGAAAAATGAAGGATAAACAGTTTAGACAAGAAGAGAATAGAAGCTTTTGAATCAGGGTGCTACAGATGAATGCTGAATTTTAGATGGGTAGATCGTACAACTAGTAAGGAAGTACTGAATAGAATTGTGGAGCAAAGAGATTTGTGGCACAAGCTGAGTATAAGAAGGGATTGGTTGGTAGGACATGTTTCCAGACATCAAGGGATCATGAGTTTATTACTGGAGGGAATTTAAGAGGGAGGGGGGGGGGCAAACTCGCAAAGGGAGACCAAGTGAGGAATAGAGCAAGCAGATTCAGTGTAGGTTGTTATTGTTATTCAGAGATGAAGAGGGTTGCAAAGGTTGGAGTAGCATAGAGAGCTACATCAAACCAGTCTTCAGACTGAAGACCACAACAACAAAAGTTCCACCAATAACAGAAACTTCATGATTGGCTGAGTCCCTGAATCTCCGTAACATAGCAGCAACAACAGAAAATGCGTGAACTGTTAAGCGTCGTCTCATTTAATATGAGCTAAGTCTCTGCTTTATGGACATTTATAGTCTCTAAATAAGTATTCTGTGCATGGACAACAATTCACTTAAACTTGTGTTAAGTATTTCTGCGGTTCCAGCCCATAGGGAAATGTTTTAAAGGTCCACTTTGAGATACAATTTGACTGTCTCTTTGCTGGATTACTGAACATGTATATCTTCTTTACATGTTCTTTAGTATTCACAGCTGCATATTTTGTTCAATATGTTGGAGGCTTGGTGCAGTGAAACATATTTTAGTGAGATACAGAACTAATCACTAATCATTTCTTAAATTGCGTTTAATATAGATTAGTACAGAAGTAAGTTCAGCTGTGCATGTAGTTGTGTCCCAACATCTGGCAGTGACACTCAAGCATAACATGTGTTGACATTCTTACCATAAACTTCTTTTGAAGTGTTATGACACGTAAGCCTTGCAATTCTGACATTCCTGTCAAATCCATATACATAAGGGCACATCTGTGTAAGCTCATTCACTACATACTGGACGGTGTTGCTAGCATATATAAATTTGCTGAATGCACATTCCTGAAAGCAAGTGCAGTGCATGCTATTGACAATGCTGTATGTTTTAATATCCTAGGGTAGTTCCAAACACATATTGTATGGTAGTACGCCATCAATATTCTAGAGCTGTACACTGCAGTTTTTGTGCTGAATTTTGACATAATTTATACGATTCATAGCCTGTTAGCACTACCGTGATCTCACTAACTCGTGGATTTTCAAAAATTACCACTTCGTAAAACTCTCAGTCTAATGACATGCCTGAAGTTGACCAGCAGCTGGCAGCTACTTCCTCTGCCAGGGTAGTCGGCTTCTGCAGGTGCCTTGGAATAGAGCCTTACTTGTAAATGCTAGTATTTCACTACCACCTTCTAGAGGTAAGCTCCTATTTCTCACAGAAATTTCAGCTTCTCTGGCTGTATTGCGTAAGTGCCTAGTCACTGTTTTTTTTCTTCCTCAGTAAATTAATATTAATGATGTAACACGCCACCTGTCACTTACCTGGTTTTGGCGTGTGTTCACCCCAGGTAATTTACTAACAGATCAACAGTGAGTGCAAAACTACCACCATGTCGGATAACGCAGAGAAAGTAATAAGGACCTGTGACTCCTGATTGAACTGCGGTGGCAATTTTGACATTAATTGATTCAAAATAGATCCCTTTTAATTTAAAAGGGATGCACATTGATGTTATATTCAGCTATTAAACACCAGATGCAAATGTTGAACATAAAATTAATTAAGATAGTGACTTGGGATTTCACCTACTTGATTGAAAACAGATGCAGTCGATTAACACAGATTTATTTTAACTCACGACGTTCAATCATCACATTACATGACTCTCCTAACAGCAAGTGGTAATAAATTGCGTTTGCGTGGAGTAAAGCGCGATAAATCAAAAGTAATTCGTATCGATTGACCCAGGCGTAATGCGAAGTGCGAGAAGAATTCTACAATACAAGCCCATGAAACCCTCGTATAAACTTTGCCGACGTGATCCAACAAATTAATCAGTGGCCGGAGCGGGCGCAATATCACCGAATACAGCGTGGCGGAGCGGCGTCGTTATGCGGACGTCGGCCGACCTCGTGCTGCTGCAAGGCTGCACTCTTCTATTCACTTCTAGCTATCTTGGTCAGTACATAGCTGAACGAAAACTTTCTATCTCCAAGTTCAATCGTTCCATTTGCTAATTCCTGAATTGCAGAGATGCTCACTCTCTGTCAGGCAAGCTGAATAAAAACGCCACGTCCGCACTCTAGGCAAGTTGGGAACGGAAGACCACTACTGAGACTTCTCCCAGTCCGCTCTTCGCCTCGGTTTCCCCTACAGCAAAATTACTTACGCCAATTGCAGCGCAAGTCGCGTTAATTATGCGTCGCTTCCCAGCGCTGACCAATGCCTGCTCTGGGAAGTGAACAAATTCCCAAAAAATTTCTCTTCCTCTCAACTTCTGCTATTTAGCTCCTCCCGGGCCACCCATCAAGGTTAGCGTCTGCACAAAACACCAATTTTGGCTCCCAGGAGAGTACTTCTAATTCTTTGGTCCTACGTTCCCATCGGAGGCTGGCGTATTTCATTCTGTCGCTCTTCACCTGATTTACATCAGACTCTGCGGACCGTGAATTCAGCGTGAAGTTGCTATAGTCAAGAACTCGCATATTTTGGCCTCTGTTAACCACTAAACCGTAGCTTTGTGCGGCTTTCTCTCATGTTTCACTGAAAACGGGATGACGGACATTTATCAACAGGTGTACAAGTTCTCCATCTGCTTCCCAGTACACCAGCACGGGGTCGGGGTCAACCACCCACTCACTGTCACTCATCTTAAGGCAGCTGGAGGCCGCGCCCCGTTACCGCTTTCTCAGAGCTCGAGTTGCCCTAAGCTGCCTATTGTCGCTTCCCTTCGCCGCTGCCCCGCCACTCGCCGTGGCCATCTCTGCATATTTCCCTGGGATGAACTACCCTCTAGTACATCGGCGCGTTTCCACAAAGTTTTCATGTCGTGTGAGTTACTTTAAAACCATCATCCAACATTAATTATTTCAATACGTCCATACTATACCCTCTACAAGATGCATTGTGCCTTGTCAGTCATTTTTGTTCAGCCCTACTGTTCACTCAACGTGAGTTCGGAGATTTTTAATGACTACATGTAAGGGGCATAGTTCTTGCCATCTTACAATGATGTCACCCTATTCAGTTAAGCTGTTTTTTGGGAGACTTTTATTACTCCATCATTTTACCGTTTTGTGTTATTAAGCGTTGTTTTCTATGAGAAACTTTGAGCAAAGTTACTGTTTGATTATTAAGGCCTGGGCGAATTACATTTTCTTAACTTGTATCTTTCAGCTCGTGTTTCACCTCAATCGCGTTTGTTAACAGCTCTTAGTTTTACGAGTCACGGGTCTGCTGTTTGGAGCAGAACTTAGGGACAGGACCTGTTACTGTTATGCACCGGCTTGGTGTTTGTGTCTGACTGAAATTGCCTTAAGGGAGCTGTCTATGCTTAAGTTTTCTTAGCCCACGCTCTTATTAACGGGCTCTTATGTTAATATTTTCCACCATATATATTAGATCTCCCCTGAAACTGGTAATATCATCCGATTTAAAATTAATATTCAGATGTTCTGAATCAGACTGTTTTGATCTGGACTTATTTTGCTAACATTTTAAAACTTTGAGCTGACTTTCACTGGCTGTCAATGTTTTAAATGTTTTCCTAGTTATTTTGGCATCACTTTCATAATGTATTCATTCCATGCATGGAAAAGAAAATCATGCTGGATCATAAATTGTAGGTCTGTTCTGAAGTCTGAATGTTTGGACTTGTAATTTAGTAATCGCAGCTGTAGGTGTTCCTTTCAAAGGCTAGTCTGATTAAGATTGGAATTAATTAAAATTTCTTCTTTTCAAACCCATTTAAGAGCTGTAATTGATTGTTTGTCCTTAAGGTTTTGCCAGAATATTTCTTTTATTACCCTGAGGCCAAATTACTTCGATTAAGAGGTATCTTACCTTGTTTGCTTACAATTTCATGTTTATTACTGATTTCTTGTTTGTGGCTTGGGGTCTTAGATCAGTGGCTTAAACCGATTATTTATAAAAGAAGAATGTGACCTATGAAAGGAAAAAGAGGTGATTATCACCGGTCTGCCCTTCACGTGTCCTTTTCCTTCGTCATCTTATGTGAGGGATTTCACCTATGTTGAGCAAACTGTTACCATGAAAGTAATGGAACGGAGAACAAAATTTTGTGTGTCCGTACACAACATCAATGATCAAGCACATCGCAGTATTAACACGAGTCAATCACTAGGTGTAAAGATTACGGCACGGTTAGTCGGTCACCAGGAGTGAGACATCAACACCTCTGTGTGTGGACGCATTCGAGCTCAGAGGAACTGGGTTATATCAGTGCAGACCTACCTGCTTCCATTATTCTCATAGCATTATACAAAAAGCTCTAGGGAGAACTTAACAACGTCCATCAATGATTTGACAAAGCAGTTAGACACTGAAACAAATTGGTTAAGCAAATGTGTCAGAATGGAAGACTGGTAACAATCCTTGGAAAGCAGAAATGCCTCGGCCATGGCAAAAGACACCAAAGAGCAGAGCCCCTCCTCAGTACTGTAAATATTCCACCTTGCTAGGCTTGAGTCAGTCGACCAGTAAGATCGATGGAATGCATGTCAGCCACACTCGATTCACTAATTATTCTAACATCTCGTGCATGAGATTTTTCCACTAAAGGTCGTTCTCCTGCTGCCTCATGAGCACAATGTGTGAAACGCAACACACATGCACTGTGGTCACCGCCATCTCTGAGCAGAGCTTCAGATGGAGTGTGCCTTCCACATCACAGGTGGCAACTGGCATACAATAAATAACTGGCCTGAGCACAGGACTCCACAGTGAGGTACCGCAGCTTGAGCCAGCCTCTGGGTTCAGCAGATTCCCCACCTGCTCGCTGAGTCACCAGCCGACGCCGAAGGTAAAAACTTGCGAGGTGTATTCAGAGAAGAGTACGTGAAGTAATATTTAATCCTGTTTCATTGCGTCTGACAGCACCACACACGTTGCTCAGACTTCAGCATGAAAAACAGCAGGGGAGTGAGCGATCTCTAAAAACTGGATTTCAGAAGGTCTTAGGGATAAATAGGGGATGAAAGGTACTTTTTAAAAACGTCGCTATTAAAGCAGTTTTGAAGCTAGACCTACGAAAATTGGTATTTTGTTTCTCGGTCAGAAACAAAAATAAAAAAATCTATTCCAGTATTTTCGGAAATTTAAGCCTATGGAGGTGAAATAGTGGGTGAACACTTTCTTTTTCGAAAACATGTAATTGTTAAAGGTCAACTAAAGTATTCTTAAAACTACATTTATGAACATTGTTATTTGACATCTCGGTTACAAAATAAATAAATAAATAAAAATAAAAAATACGTGTTTCAATGTTTTTGGAAACTGAACCACTAAGGAGGTGAAATAAGGTCCTACTGACTCACTGACCCATAATCGTCTAGCCTAAACTGCTAAGAATAGAAACTTGAAGTTTGCAGATAGTGCGGTTCTTATACTGCAGAATCGCTTAAGAAAGGATTGTTCGAAATTTCACTCCTAAGCTGGTGAAATAGGGTACGAAAGGCGTTTTGAAAGTATGTCGTTATTAAAGAAATTTTGAAACTAGGCCTACGAAAACGTTTCTTGTGTTTCTCAGTCAGAAAATAAGCAATACGTATTTGAGCATTTACGTAAATTCAGCCACTGAGGGGGTAAAATAGCGGGTGAATTTCAAAAAATAATAATTACGAAAGAAGAACTAAGTAATTTTTAAAGCTATATCTATGACAACCTGCATTTGACGTGTCGGTTAGAAATAAAAAAAAAACTTTTTTCAGTGTCTCTGGGAAACCAACCGCCAAGGGAGTGCAGTAGGGGATGAACATTTTTAAGCAAATGCTTCGTTACATTAAAAATATTTTAAAGCTAAATTTAAGATAATTGGTATTTCACTTCTCGGTTACATATTAAGGAATGCTGAGGGATGAAATTTGCAGTGGGAACATTTTCAAAAGAACGCAAAAGATGTTTACAAAAACTTTGGACTACAACCGCCAGAATCGCTTTTTGGTCAGAAGTTACATTCGGAAAAGTTCATGTTTATATGGCCTTAACTAGTGTGAAAATGTTGAAGCTGTTGCAGTTTCTGAACAATTTAAAATTCGATTAAATGAAAACAAATAAATAAACAAATCTCTGTAGGTCATACAGTCTATGCGAGCGAACCAGCTGTGTGTATGTATCGACACAACAATATTCACTGTTAACCGATCAGTTGCTATATCGGTAAGTAGTTTGCTTCTGTCATTTAGGCAGTAGAATGACTGTAAAGTCGAAATCTTAACTGTGTGAAGTATGTGAATTGTGATTCAAATTTTAATGGTAAAAATTTCTATCAAAACGGTTTCGTATGTAGCAGGAATGCCAGGTGCCCGCGGCTGTACTTGCGAAGTCGTGTACTCCTTCTCCATCCTGAGCGGGTAGAGCCTACGAGTACCCGACAGCAGATATAGGCGACGAGTGTGCTGCGCGGGAGACGGGAGATTCGTTTACGGACACACGGAGACGGCGAGTTCGAAGATGACGTCACAGGACTCGCTGGCAAGTAAAGCGAGTATACGGAGCTTATTTCAGGTCTCTACTTCCAACATCTCAGTTTCTACCCACAGAACCTAGGAGCCCCATAGCCCCATCATGTCATCTTCACAACAATGAGAATCTGCATCAGATCACCGCCATAGTTTACTAAACGTCACATACTTCTCCAGTGTTTGTATGAAAATCATAGACTATCTAATCCAGTGGTCAACGAGCGGTAACGTCAGCAGCTCCTCAGTGGAGGCCCTGTAAATAATTGTTGTCAGTGGGGGCACTGTAAATAACTGAAACCTCCTGCGAATTACAGCTGTGTACCTGGCAGAGACTCGAACCCGGAACCTTGTCCTTCACCGATTAAATGCAGTGCCAACTGAGATATTCAGGCACGACTCAAACAACCCCCCCCCCCCCCGTGCCCCCCGGTCACCGCCACGGTCCCCCCCCCCTCCCCCCCCCCCCACACACAGACGCGTATGTCAGTTTTCTTACGCCAGAACCTACCTCGTACATTCCAAACTTCTCAGAAATTCTCCTTTATTCCTTCAGGGTTATCACGCCTGGAAGAAACTATGTTGTGGAGAAAGAAAATAACTTACCCACAGCGTAGAGACTGTGTAACTTTTCTCACTAAAAATAAATAATACGTTAATATTGTGGACCATAACCGTACTGAAGTGAACTGGTTTCCTACCTTTAACTTCGAGTGTGTCTGTGTTGTAATGCTGAATAATGCAAGTGGTGTTCTTACGGAAACATTATCTGATAAAATGAGTCGCCAAATTGCCGGAAGCTGTATAATGACGCCATTAACTTCATACAAATTAATGAGAAACTAAAACTAACTAAAACTGTAAATTAAAAAAAGAGCCTGTGGAATTGTGCCCTTTACAGTGCACTGAACAGTGCTACTGTGCATGACGTCACACTACATGACTTGAAACTCTAACACATTAAACTACCGAATAAATATTCTGTATAAAATTACAAAGCCGAGTTTGAAATGCTAAATAACCAGAACTGTTTCCCAAAAAATGCCTTTGTGATTCCATGTGAACAACTAAAGAAAACTCCAAACACTAGATAAAACACATGCAAATGTAATACTTCACTGTAACAATAAGTCTGGATTACAAAGAAATATAGTCTGACCTGAACTTTAGAACTCGGCACTGCTCGAAGTGATGAACATAAAAATACAGCTAAAAGGAAAGAAAGCTTACCTCAGTGCAATGCAAGAACATGCAGCTCTCATGAACAGGTGGCGGGCTTTAACTTCAGCCACAACATTCAGCAGAGTGCAGTGCAGCGACACATGTTTTCCAAACCAAATTTCCGTGAGGAGACGTTGGAGGATACTGCATTTATTAAATGATGACGGTGGAAGATATTGCATTTACTGAATGATTAAAAAGAGACTAGCATTCAAAAACTACCTTGTGAAATTCATTCTAGGACAGACCACTCAATAATGTGACCAAAACCCAACTCATTCAGATAGTTCTCACAGCAAGCAACGACAATGCTACTGGCAACCAAAGATCCCAGTGCTTCTACTCAGAACCTCTGTGGCGTAGCATATAGGCTATTGAAGACCGCCTGCTTGAAAAATGTCCCGTTTGCAAATATGATGTACGACTCATCGAATGAAAATACAGAGCTCACGTCACATTCTTGAACACTAAAAATAACCTAGAAACCTTGCAGCTGTTTCCAGAATGAAATTTTTTACTCTGAATCGGCATGTGCGCTAATTTGAAACCTCTTGTAAGATTCAAATAGTGTGCCGTAATCCAGACTTGATGCAGAAACCTCTGCCTCCCCCAGGCAAATGATCTACCAGCTAAAGTGTCTAAGCATGACCCACAACTCAATCTCAAAGCCATGCCTCCGAAAGTAACTGTCTCCAACTGACCCGTGTTGGCTCGTTCTATGGCCGTGGAGAACCACAGGAAATCTATCGTAGCGGGAGCAACTTTAGTATTATGTCCTCCATCACTCTGTCTCACGTGTTAAATTCATCCTTTGGTGCCTCTGTTCGAAATTTTCTGAGTACCGTATTGGTATGTTTTAAGATTTCTTTTAATTACAACTTGCCTAATGGTAGCTTATTTTATCAGTCGCGCCTGATATTGATTGTCATATTTTCTAGGCCGCCGCGTGTATTAGTGACCACTGATGTCGAAATGGAGTCTCATTTGTGTGGGAAGCTGTTGCTTTTCTGACTGATGTAGAGACTATAAAGTTGCCTACGGCTGCGGCAAGCAAGAGCTAGAGGCCCAGCGAATCTTGCCTCAATTGGGTAATTAAATTCCATACCTCTGAGATCTTGCCCGTTTCATGAAAATTAATGTTTATTTTTTTAATATAATTACTATTGTAGTTGTTTGAGTGTTAGCCTTGTGTGGTTTCTTGGTTATTACATTAACGTGTTATATTTTATTGTAAGATTGACCGGTTAATCCTTTTATTAATTTTTATTGTAAAATTCTTGTTGTTATACATAAAACTTCGTTGTGGTTTGGGCCACGCTCACACTGAGCCTCTTATCTTCGTCTGAGCATTTTCTTATGTTCTCTAACTATTATGCACGAATTATATGTTTGCCTATTTGCTGTCGGCCTCCCGAGCTGTTCGCAGCGTTTGGAGGCACTGCCCGGGGTGTTATCTGTTACCCACCGGTTCATCGGCCATAGCCTGTCCCCTGACCGACGTACCCGTCCCTTCCAGGTTTTCCATGTTTGAAGTTTGGTTTTTAACGTAATACTTTTAATGTTGGTGTAGCGCTTAATTTTTAAGTGGTATTTTATTATTTTTCCACGTCAGTGTCTTGAATACGGCCAAGGGGCTTCTCCGATTGATAAAATATTGACTTGCATAAATTTATACTTTTACATTTCTTATAAGTTATATTCATTACGTTTAAGCACCCCTTTGGCCAGCTTAATGTTGGAATTGTAGTCTTTAGCATTACTGCCGTCGTTGTTTGCCTGGGGCTAAGTGCATTTTGAGATACGTTTCAATGTATTACTGGCTTGTTAGTCCTCCCTTTACTGGTATAGTTTTATTCGTTCAAATTAACTAACTCATCATCAGTTGCTGCATTTGGAGAAATTTTGAAATAATTAGCTGACTAATTTGTATTTTATTAGTTTTTTTGGTACCAGTGCAATAAAATATTGTTGTTTTGTGAAGTAAAAAAGACTTGTGATAAATGGCCCGCACATTTCCCATGCCCGTTTAGTCATTTCCTTACCCTGAGCCGTCCACTGACATTTCACCAACAAACCCTACAGAAGTTTTTCTGCATACTTTGCAGGACTAACACTGCAGAAAGAATTCGTATTACGGAGACTTACCCATGAAATCGGCGCTGTGGAGTGTGAGTTAATTTGAAACTCCCTGGTGTGCATGACTGGGAATTGAACCCACAACCTTTGTCTCTCGTGAACAAATCCTCTACCGACTAAGCTATCGAGCATAACTAAGGGGCTTGACTTCACAGCTTTAGTTCTGCCAGGTGAAGGGTACAGGGGTACAGGTTTAATCTGTAGGAAGTTTCATCAGCGAAAACTAGAATGAGAGTGAAAATTAATTCGCAAACAATCCCCCAGACTGAGCGTAAGTCATGTCAGCGCAATCTCCTTTCATCCGGCAGTCCTAGTCACTCAAAATGTGCAGGACGGCTTCTGTGAAGTTAGGAAGGTAGGAAACGATGTAGTCGCCGAAGTAAAGTTGTGAGGGCGGGTCGTGAGTCGTACTTCTCTGTCAATAGAATACTTGGCCGCTAAAGGCTAATTATCTGAATTCGAGACCAAATCCAGCACATGGGTTTCATCTGCACTAAGTTGTAGAGTGAAAATTCTTCTCATATGGTAAGTGTGGAAGCAGAAAAGAAAAGGTTTTCTTTCCCTCCCGAAGAAACGAAAGAAAGTAATGGAGCCTCTATGCGTTAATGGACGTATGTCATATGTTGCGCAATATAAAGGTTCCACCTGCAAGGTTGTCATAACGTGTACCACAACTGCATATCACATCAGCTCTTAGATAGCTAGCAGCCCGCTGTCCCGAATAGTAACTTACGGAAGATAATTCAGACCTGCCAGTTCTAAGCGAGTGGACGTCAGACCGCAGAAATACTTTTCCATTTTGTCTGCCTCACTCTCTGCTCCCCCCCCCTCCCCCATCCGCCCCCCCCCCCCCACCGACAACACGCACAACGTTCCGCGAACGCCCCCTCAGTCTTCTAATAGTGAGCTCCGGCGAACTCTGCCGCTCGTTGTTCTATTAATAACTTCACGCTGCCTGTCGTGTCGACATTAATAGTAGTTCCGTGATTTATCTCGAGCTAATTTACTGGGCAAAAATACGGTCAGCCGTGGAGAATGGGGAAACCGAGTGATTATTTCGGACGATATTTCACGCTGACGCGTCATCGCCGAGAGCTCCATTTTCGCGTTGGACGACCACCGAGAGGGAAAACTCACAGACTGCGGAGCTTTCGTGTCTTGCTTCCTTCACTGAAATGCACTGCTTGTTATCTGTTGCACTTTTTTTTTACATAAAAGTG
The DNA here is from genome assembly GCF_023897955.1 of Schistocerca gregaria. Lineage (NCBI taxonomy): Eukaryota > Metazoa > Arthropoda > Insecta > Orthoptera > Acrididae > Schistocerca > Schistocerca gregaria. Next base: position 925,424,867 of record NC_064921.1, on the reverse strand, counting down.
CATTCTCTAAATAGCTACATAGTTTCACAGATAGTCAGAAAGTACGTGGTTCTGCAGGGAGTACACTGCGGTTTCTCCGTCACGAGCGCAGATAAAAACATTTATACAGGGTGTCCCTCCTAAAAAAGGCACTCTGAAATCACTGAAACGGCTGAAGATACCAAAATGTGGTTCTAGCTAAATAATAGTATGTTTTTATTTCAAGAGAATCTACAACGAGAAATGAAATCAAATTTAAAACACCAAATAACTTGGAGGGTAAGAAGGTATGAGATACTCATCAGTTGTACCTACACAATAGAAATACGATGGGCGGAGAGATTTCAGTGCTCATACAAGAAACGCTTTCGTTTCAAACACAAGAAGGATTTTTATAACAAGTAATGTTTCAAACTAAAAAACAAAGCAGTATACAACTTTATTTTACATGGAAGCCTAGAATTTAACATAATTTCGACCCATATTGAGGTATCAAGTTCTGTGATGAGCTGCTGAAATACATTCATATGGAAATCTGTGCTGTACTGACGTTTCGACACAGACGTCTACCCCATCGGTTTGACCGGCAAGGTGGTTCTTTATGTGGTAGAGCAAATGATAGTTTGCAGGTGCCAGATCAGGCATATACGGAAGGTTGTTCTCAACCATACGATCCGATGAACAACATGGGTACAAGTACTGTCTACATCTATATCTAGATACCCAATGCGCAACCGTACGGTGCTTGGCGGGGGGTACCTCGTACCACTGCAAGTCGTTTTCTTTCCTGTTCCACTCGCAAACAGAGCGAGGGAAAAGCGACTGTATATGTGCCTCCGCATGAGACCTAATTTCTCGTACCTTACATTCGTGGTCCTTAAGCGCAATGTATGTTGGCAGAAGTAGAATCGTTTGATAGTCAGCTTCATGTGTGGGTTCTCTAAATTTTCTCAGTAGAAAGAACGTCGCCTTCCCTTCAAGGATTCCCATTTGAGTTCCCAAAGCACCTTCGTAGAACTTACGTATTGTTCGATCTACTGGTAACAAACCTAGCAGCCCTCCCTTGAATTGCTTCGATGTTTTCCTTAAGTCTCACCCCGTTCGGATCCAAACTCTCGAGCAGTACTCCAGAATAGGTCGCACCAGTGTCTTCTTTAAAGGTGCAACAAAAGGATAGCTCTACTGCACATAAAACGAGGCAAAAATTGTGAAAGCAAAGCCTACCCAAGCACACAGTGCACTTAATTTTTTGGGCTGAAATTACTTGTGAAACATCAGTATCTTGGGGGACGTTTAACTCATTAGATACCGCTGTAGCAGTTTGGCTTAAAAACTTATTCCCTTCGACTCAACATCTCTGGAGGAAAGTCATTGCAATGGTTAAACGATTTTTCTAATTTTATCTTGTGGGAAGGGTATGGGACTGCGGCTGGTCGAAGACTGGAAGAGAATAGATACAAACTGTCGTAATTTTATTTAATAAGAAAATATTTAGCTACCAGTTTCGGTACCTGACTGGTACGATTTTCAGGCCCTTGTACATGTCGCTAAATAAGTCATCCAAACTTTCGTTCTACTGTAGGGACAACTGTATCCAGTTGGTTTCCGAAGATTTCCTCTCGGTAGATGTGGACCTTTCACATCTCTAACAACTATCTACATAAGCATTCAAAAAGGAAGGTGTTCCCTACAGCTGAATGAATGTTAAGGTGACTTACCTAGCTAGTGTATAGGGGACTGATGGTGCCAGTGAAGCTACGAAACTGGTAGATAAATTAAATTACAGCTGTGGGTATCTGTTTCCAAATGACTGTTTTATTTTTATTTTTATTATTTTTTTTGTACAAGCCAGTTACATTATAGGCACCAGCCGTTGCACAACTTTCGATACTGTAAGTGTTCTGTAGATTTCATACATAATACTTCTTCAGACGAGAGCAAACACCTGAGATAGTGATGAAACCTTGTAGCATCTGTCATCTCCAATTTTTTGTCGAGTTTCTGCATCAGGTGATCAGTAATAATGGACGTTCGTCCAGTTCGTTTCTCACCGTGCACATTTTTTAGGCAATATTTAAATGTTCGGCATTATTTTCTGAACACTCCTTCGTTTATACACTCCTGGAAATTGAAATAAGAACACCGTGAATTCATTGTCCCAGGAAGGGGAAACCTTATTGACACATTCCTGGGGTCAGATACATCACATGATCACACTGGCAGAACCACAGGCACATAGACACAGGCAACAGAGCATGCAGAATGTCGGCACTAGTACAGTGTATATCCACCTTTCGCAGCAATGCAGGCTGCTATTCTCCCATGGAGACGATCGTAGAGATGCTGGATGTAGTCCTGTGGAACGGCTTGCCATGCCATTTCCACCTCGCGCCTCAGTTGGACCAGCGTTCGTGCTGGACGTGCAGACCACGTGAGACAACGCTTCATCCAGTCCCAAACATGCTCAATGGGGGACAGATCCGGACATCTTGCTGGCCAGGGTAGTTGACTTACACCTTCTAGAGCACGTTGGGTGGCACGGGATACATGTGGACATGCATTGTCCTGTTGGAACAGCAAGTTCCCTTGCCGGTCTAGGAATGGTAGAACGATGGGTTCGATGACGGTTTGGATGTACCGTGCACTATTCAGTGTCCCCTCGACGATCACCACAGGTGTACGGCCAGTGTAGGAGATCGCTCCCCACACCATGATGCCGGGTGTTGGCCCTGTGTGTCTCGGTCATATGCAGTCCTGATTGTGGCGCTCACCTGCACGGCGCCAAACACTCATACGACCATCACTGGCACCAAGGCAGAAGCGACTCTCATCGCTGAAGACGACACGTCTCCATTCGTCCCTCCATTCACGTCTGTCGCGACACCACTGGAGGCGGGCTGCACGATGTTGGGGCGTGAGCGGAAGACGGCCTAACGGTGTGCGGGACCGTAGCCCAGCTTCATGGAGACGGTTGCGAATGGTCCTCGCCGATACCCCAGGAGCAACAGTGTCCCTAATTTGCTGGGAAGTGGCGGTGCGGTCCCCTACGGCACTGCGTAGGATCCTACGGTCTTGGCGTGCATCCGTGCGTCGCTGCGGTCCGGTCCCAGGTCGACGGGCACGTGCACCTTCCGCCGACCACTGGCGACAACATCGATGTACTGTGGAGACCTCACGCCCCACGTGTTGAGCAATTCGGCGGTACGTCCACCCGGCCTCCCACATGCCCACTATACGCCCTCGCTCAAAGTCCGTCAACTGCACATACTGCGATGGAGCTCCGTATGCCACGGCAAACTGGCTGACACTGACGGCGGCGGTGCACAAATGCTGCGCAGCTAGCGCCATTCGACGGCCACCACCGCGGTTCCTGGTGTGTCCGCTGTGCCGTGCGTGTGATCATTGCTTGTACAGCCCTCTCGCAGTGTCCGGAGCAAGTATGGTGGGTCTGACACACCGGTGTCAATGTGTTCTTTTTTCCATTTCCAGGAGTGTAGTTTTCTCCACGCATTCCACTCTCATTCCCATGAATTTCTGCAGTTGAAATGTCTCTTCGATTAAAGAAACTGCGGCATTTTGAGTCGACTGACACTTTTATACACGTGTGAATAAATGTACATGCAAGCGAAATCAACACTAAAGACGTTTTCGGACAGACAACAGTTCAAGGTGTTTGGTGAGCATGCGCAGAAGGGCCACGGCAAAGCTGTAACGGCCGCATTCCAGGACCGCATTCCAGGACGGTACTTACTTTGGAAAAGCGCGTCGTATGGGGATGAACAGGGCCTCGTTAGAAAGGTTTTTTAAACGACTTCTGCCATTGGATACCGATTTAACGCTAAAAATTAATACACTACTGCCCATTAAAATTGCTACACTACGAATATGACGTGCTACAAAATCGTGAAAATCTAATCACATGTAAGTTCTAGTATACTGTGTTTGTCCAATGAATACCCATTTATCATCTGCATTTCTTCTTGATGTTGCAGTTTTAATGGCCAGTAGTGTACCTATACTTTTCGAATGCCTTTCAGCCGTTTGTCGTTTGAGGTATTGTTGGTAGCCTAACGTTTGGTTCATGCTGCCATCGTGTTGTTTAATGCCTGGGAATGTACATGAAGATGCCTTCCCCTGCAGGATCGCTTTAATTCTAGTATGTGTAAGGAGAGCTAGCAGTTCTTTAGATGAGCCACCATTTATCTAATGCAGAGCGTCGGACAATGGATATTAAGTACGGCATATGGAACATCAGCGGTAGTAGAAGATGAACGAATTGTGCCGAATGTTAGGAAACTTCATCATTAGGTTACACTTCATTCAATTGGCGCTGGTCTACGTATAAGGCTGTTTCACATGAGAGATAGTCCTGGCAGCAGGGGACCCATGCGATACTTTCGCACTTTAATAGTTTTAAATATTGACAAAATTTGGAGTAAGTGTATTCGCTGGTGTAAGGATAATAGTGAGAATGAAGCTAAAAGATCTTTAAAAATGATCCGAGCGAAGTGAAATATTGATCATGAATTCATGATACATTCTTGTGTCCAAAAAGTTGTTTTGTATTCGGAGCGCTCGTCCCGCCTTGTACGAAGGGCAAAGATCACAGACTCTCTGTAGGGCCACATACCGTATAACTTTAACTCGAGAAACATTCTCATTTACAGCGAGCACATTAGGCTATAGTAGCAAAAGGTAAATCACAATTCAAGGCGACAAGGGCAAAAATATTTTTGTTGTTTTGCAAAATTAGTTAGTTTAGTCAAGTCACCTCGTATGATGGGCAGCGTTAATGAACTATCGCACTGGTCACGCTTATCATCCGTAATAATGCTGTATACAAACTATTCAGGTATTAACTACTTTAAAACAAATAAAATGAGGTTTCTAATAAGATAATATGTAAAGCGAGTCTCATAATCGCGTTTAATAAGAATAAGAAGTCAAAAGAACTATTCCAGACACCGCAAATTAAGATATAAATACTTCGTTTTACAACAAACTGTAACAGTGCTGCAAGCCTTATTATACACTCCTGGAAATGGAAAAAAGAACACATTGACACCGGTGTGTCAGACCCACCATACTTGCTCCGGACACTGCGAGAGGGCTGTACAAGCAATGATCACACGCACGGCACAGCGGACACGCCAGGAACCGCGGTGTTGGCCGTCGAATGGCGCTAGCTGCGCAGCATTTGTGCACCGCCGCCGTCAGTGTCAGCCAGTTTGCCGTGGCATACGGAGCTCCATCGCAGTCTTTAACACTGGTAGCATGCCGTGACAGCGTGGACGTGAACCGTATGTGCAGTTGACGGACTTTGAGCGAGGGCGTATAGTGGGCATGCGGGAGGCCGGGTGGACGTACCGCCGAATTGCTCAACACGTGGGGCGTGAGGTCCTCACAGTACATCGATGTTGTCGCCAGTGGTCGGCGGAAGGTGCACGTGCTCGTCGACCTGGGACCGGACCGCAGCGACGCACGGATGCACGCCAAGACCGTAGGATCCTACGCAGTGCCGTAGGGGACCGCACCGCCACTTCCCAGCAAATTAGGGACACTGTTGCTCCTGATGTATCGGCGAGGACCATTCGCAGCCGTCTCCATGAAGCTGGGCTACTGTCCCGCACACCGTTAGGCCGTCTTCCGCTCACGCCCCAACATCCTGCAGCCCGCCTCCAGTGGTGGCGCGACAGGCGTGAATGGAGGGACGAATGGTGACGTGTCGTCTTCAGCGATGAGAGTCGCTTCTGCCTTGGTGCCAATGATGGTCGTATGCGTGTTTGGCGCCGTGCAGGTGAGCGCCACAATCAGGACTGCATACGACCGAGGCACACAGGGCCAACACCCGGCATCATGGTGTGGGGAGCGATCTCCTACACTGGCCGTCCACCTCCGGTGATCATCGAGGGGACACTGAATAGTGCACGGTACATCCAAACCGCCATCGAGCCCATCGTTCTACCATTCCTAGACCGTTAAGGGAAGTTGCTGTTCCAACAGGACAATGCACGTCCGCATGTATCCCGTGCCACCCAACGTGCTCTAGAAGGTGTAAGTCAACTACCCTGGCCAGCAAGATCTCCGGATCTGTCCCCCACTGAGCATGTTTGGGACTGGATGAAGCGTCGTCTCACGCGGTCTGCACGTCCAGCACGAACGCTGGTCCTCCTCTTGCCAGGTGGAAATGGCATGGCAAGCCGTTCCACAGGACTACATCCAGCATCTCTACGATCGTCTCCATGGGAGAATAGCAGCCTGCATTTCTGCGAAAGGTGGATATACACTGTACTAGTGCCGACATTGTGCATGCTCTGTTGCCTGTGTCTATGTGCCTGTGGTTCTGTCAGTGTGATCATGTGACGTATCTGACCCTAGGAATGTGTCAATAAAGTTTCCCCTTCCTGGGACAATGAATTCACGGTGTTCTTATTTCAATTTCCAGGAGTGTAAAAGAAGTGAAATTATTACTCGGCTGAAGGCAACCAACAATAACTAGAAAATTACAAACATCCGTTAAACAAACATCACAGTCCAAGGAATCAGGACAAGGGTCGGCCTGGAAAGGTAACTCAAACATAAGGTAAGGTGAGACAGGAAGTTAAGAGTTGTACGCACCTAACAGGATGGCAACTCAGACTAGGGGCAGCTTAAGCGCCGACCGACTGACGGACCAATGCCCCTAACGTCTGATCACCGGTACAGCTATGGAATATTCTTAGGCAAGGGCGAAGAGACAGACAGCACTAAGTCTTCAGAAAACACCAAAGGCCGAAGGAAACACTAGTACCAAGGTAGACCTCCCAAAAAATATGCACAGTACAATACAAGAGGCTGTCGAACTGCACGCCGTGTCGGGCAGCATCAACACGACGAGGAAAGGTACACTAACCTCCAGGGCAGGTAACTGGGGCGTTAGGGGCCACAAGGCAGAAAATTGGTTGCACTCCACTAATAAGAATAACACTAAATTCAGTGATGAATAGCACATAGAGAAGGACGGCTGCAATATTTCACCACCTCGATACACTTCACTCTTTACCGCCACGCTCAGCGGTCCTGGGGGAACAACCCGACCACCAAAAGCGAGATCTCAGAATAGTCGAGTTTGCAGTAGCAGTTAACTCTCCACTCAACTTAAACGTACAGGGTTCGGTGTACAGCGAATTCGTCGCTCTCGCACCTACCCCTCCTCGATCCGGCAGTGGCAGCACACCGCCAGTGGCCCCGGCTTGCCCGCATGCTGCACGGACCTTCATACTTCTGTGCCCCAACCGAACTGATGTCTTTTTGCAACCCTCTGCTCCATACAACGCGACCCGGAAATACTAGCGGTCGCTCCAAAGATAGTACCACAGTACTCGTATCGATAAGGGCTGCTGCTGCCACTCACAGGCAGGCCAGCAACTTAGTGACACCAGTATATCGAATAAGAAACGAGATGCCATAAGCGCAATGACAAAATGCCAAGCAATAAACTGCATGATCCCGAGCTGCGCACTGTTCAACCACCACAATTGATAGCCTGCTTTTTATGTTTACTTTTTTCTGCCCATCGTTGGTTATTTCACTGCCTAGGTAGCATATTTGCTTAACTTTATCTTCTTCGTGATCATCAAAACTGGTGCTAAGTTTCTCACTGTCCTCATCTCTGCTACTTCTCATTACCTTCATCTTTGTTCGATTCACTCTCAAATCATATTCTGTACTAATTTGACTGTCATTCCATTCAGCAGATCATGTAACTATTCTTCCCTTTCACTGGACGTAGCAATATAATCAGCGAATCTAGCCACTGATGTTTATTCACCTTCAATTTAATTCAACTCATCAACCTATCTTTTATTTCCGTCATAGCTTCTTCGATGAAGTAGTAGGGACTAATCACTACATTCCTGCCTTACGTCGTTTTTAAATCGAGCACTTCGTCCACAGTCTTCCACTCTTCCACTCTTACGCTTTATCTAGGTCTACAGATCCAATGAATGTGTCTTGATTTTTTCTGTAATCTTGCATCCATTAGCAACCGCAACGTCAGAAGTTTCCCTCTGCTGCCTTTACCTTTCCTTTATCCAGATGACCGTCATCTAAGACATCCTCAGTTTTCTTTTCTATTCTTCAGTATATAACTCGTATTAGTCACTTTCATAATTGATCTGTTTATCTGATGGTGCGATAATTCGTGCACTTAAGAAAGTCGGCTCTTCCGAACTGTGTAGATGATGCTTTTCCGAAAGTGAGATGATATATCGCCAGACTTATACACACTATAAACAACACTGAATAGTCGTTTTGTTGCCACTCTCCCCAATGCTTTTAGAAATTCTGATTGAACGTTACCCATCCCTTCTGACTTATTTAATCTGAAGTTCTCCAAAGGTCTTTTAAATACTGATTCCAATAATGGACCCACTATGTCTTCTAAATCGACTCCTGTTTCTTATTCTATCACATCAGACGAATCTTCCCCTCATAGAGGCCTTCAGTGCTCTCTTTCTACCTAACCACTCTGTCCTCTGCACTTAAAAGTGGAATTTTCTTCGCACTCATAATTTTACCAACCTTGCTCTCAATTTAACATTTAGGTATTGCCTTCTTTCATTGATCAACTGAACAACTGAAGTATTTCTTCTGTTACCTATAGATTGTACATTTACCTTCTTCGTACGTATATTTTCTTTCCAACTTATGTGATTGCCTTCTTTAGAGATGTCTTTTCCTCTTCATTGTTACAATCTACTGAGCTATTCCTTATCGTAGCATCTATAGTCTCAGGCATCTTGAAATATAACTCTCCATTTCTTAGTACTTTTGCAGCCCACTTCTTCTGCATTGATTCTTCCTGACGAGTCTCTTAGGCTTCAAGATAATCTTCATCACTACTAAATTGTTATTTGAGTCCATATGTGCTCCTGGGTACGCCTTACAATCCAGTACCTGATTTCGAAATCTCTGTCCGACAAAGACGTAATCTAAGTGAAGTAATCCTGTATCGTATCGCCTTTTCCAAGTATGCCTCCTCCTCTTGCCACTCTGGTACTGAGTATTCGGTGCTACTAATGGAAATTTATTACAGACCTCAATTAGTGTTTCTTCTCTTCCACTGCTAGTACCAAGCCCATATTATCTAGTAACCCTTTCTTCTACTTCTTCCCCTATAAATACATTTCCATTTACGTACTGAATTAGCAGTTTAATATCATTATTTACTTTCTCTGTCTCTTCATATTTGGCCAGCGTCGTCGACATGCTTACAAGAACTACCGTTGTCGATGTAGGTTTGGTGTCGGTTCTGATGACAACAACCCTATCACTAAACTGTTCACAGTAACTCATATCCTGCCCTGCCTTCCTATTCATAATTAATCCTACTCCGTTACACCGTTTTCTGCCGCTTTTGTCCTTATTCTCTGTCCATTTCTGTTCACTAACGCCCACTATGTCCAGACTGAGCCTTAACATTTCCCTTTTAGATATTGTAGCTTCCCTCCCGCGATCAGACTTCTCATATCCCACACACCGACTCGTACCACGTCACGTTATCCTTTCGTTGGTTAGTTAACCGTTTTCTCATGGTCACCTCATTGTTGGTAGTCCCCACATAGACATCCGAATAGGGGAGTATTCCGGAATCTTTTAGCAATGTAGAGATCATGATGACACTGTGTTCAATTACAGGCCACATATCCTATAGTTACTTATTATGTGTCTTTAATTTAATGCTCTCCAGTTCCTTCTGCATCCCCATTCGGTTGATCACTGCTGTTTCTTCCACCCTTAGAGGTATTTGCCTCCCTTAGGGCAAGAGAGAGCCTTGAACCTCCGCCTGTTCCTGCTCTCTCTTTGAAAAGGCTTTTCGCTGAATACTTATTATGTCTTATGCCAGAAGTCTCCGGCCTCCATTGCTGTCGTTTCTTATAAAAATTGTAAGTGGTGGCGCGCTTCGAATCCAGGTCCCAGGACTCTTGATTACAAAGCAAAGGTGCTATCCCTAGACCGCAGGTAACGCTCATTAGTCGGTCAACCAAACGTAACAAGCTATTATATATATATATAAAAAAACGCACTACGAAATAATTATCCGAATGCGACGGAAATTGTTAGATACAATGCACATACAGAAACGAACACAAAATTGGATAGTATACTCAAGAGAAACTTCACAAACTGAAAAGTCGAAAACTCGTTGGAAAACAGAAACTCTCACTGTGTGTGGACAGGCATTATCTTGCTGAAATGTAAGCCCAGGATGGCTTGCCACTATGGGCGACAAAACGGGGCGTATAATATTGTCAACATACCACTGTGCTGTAAGAGTTTCGTGGGTGACAACCAACAGGACCCTGCTGTGGGAGGTATGGCACCTTAGACCATCATTCCTTGCTGTCGAGACATATGGTTGGGGATAGCCCGTTTGTTAAACCACCACTGTCTAGGACGTCACGAGACACGTCTTAGACCTGGAATCTTGTTGACTACAGATGTCTGGAGGCGCTCTGACAACGGTGGAATACCAACTTGACCTTCGACTGGACCCGACAGCCAGGACTGATGACCTGGGGACCATTTATTTTCATAGCAGGGTTCCTTTGGTTGTCATCTGTGACACCATTACAGCATAGCGGTAAGTCGACGATACTCTGTGACCCATTTTTGTTACAGTTCATGGCATGCCATTTTGGGCTTCCATTAGAGGTGAATTGTTTTTCTTTTTTTGTGTCACTAGGTATTGTCAGAACAGTTATCCACATCAGTAAATTGTTCCCAGCTTCTACATCTGTCCTGTTAAGTGCGGCATTCATAGGACAGGAGGAAAGCTGTTTCAAAAATCTTCGTGTGGTAAAGAAGGCATCGGTTTTGACCAGTACGTGTGAATGTCTACTCCTTGTTTGTTATGCTGATTATTTTTCATGTAAGAAGTATCTCCCTTTAATATAAGCAGACACAGTGCTCCATGGTTCCCTTTTCTACCGCTATGTGTCTAACTCTTTCACTTTAGGCCCGATAAATTGAGATACGTGTAATCAAACCCGGTACAAAAGATAGTGTTCTAATTTAAAAATGAAGCAACAGATAACGCAACATCGGTGAATGGCCATGGAACAACACGTGTACATTAGGGACTGTAAGACTTCCTTTTTTTATACTATGAATTCAGTTAGTTGCATAAAGTGCATAATCCACCAATGGATATGCCTGGACTGAAAATTCATAGAATATAGTTATTATCTCAGTGGATGAAGGATACTGAATAACGCTAAGAGAGAATTTCAATTATCATTCTGATTTATTTCCATAATATTTAAGAAAACTATTACCCTCTGTGACAAAACATTCATAAAATCTATTATTTAAAAAAAAAACGACCATTCTCAATGACAAAACATTCATGAAGCACTCACAATCTCTTGTATCTCGTCATACCGGAAACATAGACAACTCTTCGTCGCCAGTTACATCTACTAATGATTAAAATGCGTAAAAATTAATGTTACTCTTATCACGATTCAGTTATTGTCACGCCTATTTAACGCGCGGATTAGGGAAGCATATTACCTTTCATTCTCTCGAACATTACTTGGGTTACTACACATGCAGTACCATGCGGATAGGTTCACGTTGAAACCGCGTATTATGCAACCGCAATGCAACGTGAGCAAAGCAGCCCAGGCTTCATGACTCCACATTATTCATGCTATGCTTAACGACAGGCAAATCCAGTGACTACCGTTATGAATGCTGGCAACACGTGACCAAGTTCGACATCAAAGAAACGAGTAAAGTAAACCGTTGAATGATGAAAAATTTATGTTGCTTGTATCCAGAAGTAAACTATGCAACAATTGAAACATTAATGAACCTATCCGCTATTGACCTAAGAACAAGAACCGTTGGTTCATGCCCTCTATCACCTAGCGCCCAAATCCGCTAGTTGAAACACATTAATCTGAAAAATTTCTACAAATAAAATATCGCTGAACGTTTCCTGGTTTTAATTCACACCCGAACATGTTTCATAATCAATGTTACCCCAAAAAACCTACATTATGAATAACTTATCTCACCATCCATGGCGAGTGCCGCACCCCTGCGTCCGTCTCGTTCAATCGGCGGCCTGAGAGTGTTCTAACATGGCGCGTTCCAGGACCAACCGCCAACCGTTCAATAAAACTGGTGGTGGGGGTAAGACCTCAGTGAGAACCAACCTCACAGACTCTGTACTGCTCATCCCCACTAACTTTGGAATAACGATCTCTCTGCCGAATCTGCTCACGTTGTTATGTTGGTGCTAAACTACCCAATTGCTACCATCTTTGACTAACATAGATTATTATGTATTCCATGCATAATTACATTTATCTATCCACATACATCACGGGGTCAAAGAATGAGAGAGGAGGTGTGACACCAACAGAAGAAAAAATATACACGGAAGCATTCTTGAATCCAGAGGTTAATTAGCTAGACGAAACATTGAAAGGACGCTCTCGGCGTAAAATGAATTATTAAACATGTAGAAATTAATCATTTCGTTAAATGAAGCTTAAACCTGTGACGTTTCAAGTGGACCGATAACCATATTCCCAAGAGCCTTGCGCTGCTTTCGGCACTACGTAGCTGTGTGTTGCCAATGCGTTATCATTGGCTTTGGCAAGGTAGGCGTCTGAGGTGGTTCCTCTAGTTTACTCCCATTTCAGTTGGTATCCGGAGTCGGGTGATGGTAGACCTGCTCAGCGGAATGGTTTGGACTGCAATAGAAAACTACAAAGCCGTGAGCATCTAATTGAAATCTTAGTTATGCAGTAATTCTCCCTTCGTCACCACTGATGCCGCTGCGTCAACATGTAAGCAATTTCCCCACAAGGTTCTAAAACGTATGAGACTGATTTTGATCTGTCTTCCTACCACAGTTTCACATTGACGCTCTGTGAGTGTTTTTGGAATTTTGAGTTGAAGCTACAGCCTCCAAGGTGGAAAGACACCATCTCACGCATGCAGATTTCAGAAGAGTGCAGCAGTACGGACAGCAATGTAATGAGTCAATAATCTCAACTTGGGTTCCACTACACACCCTGTAAAGGAAACATCATCACTAACAGAAATTAGTCTACGAGTTCAGGCATAACTGTATGTTAGCAAAAATCTCAATTTGGGTTCCACTTCACACCCTGTAAAGGAAACATCATCACTAACAGAAATTACGAGCTCAGGCATAACTATATGTTAGCAAAACTCTCAATTTGGGTTCCACTACACACCCTGTAAAAGAAACATTATCACTAACAAAAATTAGTCCATGAGTTCAGGCATAACTATATGTTAGCCAAAATTAAAATCTTAGTTTTTGATTACTAAGGTTTATTTATTCTGTAAGCATGACCTCATGACATAGCAGTGTTAGCAAAATTACTTACATTATGGTAAAATATTGATACTAGGTGTTCACAACTGTGAAGTGAAATTCCTAACTATTATAAGGTGCTTTAATGGTAAGATATTTGATAATCATGTCTGGGGTTCCTTAGAAATACAAACAAATTAAATACAACTTTGACCAGAGATATAAATCACGCCAAAATGCATAATGAAGATACCCAAAATTGAATGAGGGTTGGTAAAGAGCAATCACATAGAAATACACAATTAACCCTAGGACTCACTCAGGGGTCATAGGAGACCCCAATCATCTTTACTATGGATAAAATAATGTTTCTATTTCTTGTAAAAATCCAGAATTTTATGACTTTTACCACACAGTATTGTAGTTCTCTCACAACAATTTTTAGATCGCTTGACGCAACATTTAAATCAACACTGAATTCAGGTGTTATTCAGGTGTTACTCAGAACTAACCTCAAACTGGAAGTTCGTTTGTACGTTAGTTGTTGCAGTGTAATTTCAGCATGGATGGAATACGTTTTGCTCCTGGCTATAGTGTTGAACAAGCTATGGAAGACTTATTTCGTAGCAGTAGTGATTCAGAAGATATTGACGCCGAAGATGATGGAACAGAGACACAGGTAGACCAAAGTGATGAAATTTGTTTACATGAATTAGAAGAAAATGATATTCTTGCTGAAAATGATGACAGTGGAGAAGATGAAAGTACAGTACTGGTAAGCAGGGGTCGGGATATTGCTTGGAGTACAAAAGAACCATCAATTCGTAGATGTCGAATCCGCAACATACAACGATTTTCAGCAGGTATTCCTAGCACAGTTAGTGTTAGCTCAGCTGTTGACTGTTTCAGGCAGTTTATTGCTAATGAATTGCTGGATATAATAGTTCAGTTCACAAATCAACGAGGAAACGAATTGAGAGTGTCTGGAAAATTAGTTGACTGGCGTGATACAGACAGATGCGAGCTTCTTTCATTTTTAGGCTTGCTGATTATGTATGGCGTACAGAAGAGCCGGGGGAAACCTATTGACGAATTTTGGGACTCTGAATATGGCACTCCTCTCTACTATGTCGAGGAGGCGATATCAGTACATTCTGCGTTCACTTCGTTTTGACGACCGCATCACAAGACTTGAAAGGAAAGAGAGTACTGGAAATAAGGCTGAAGCTGTACAGGAAATATTTGATTTGTTTGCTGTGCAATGTCAAACATCATTTATACCTTCCAGCAACATTACTGTTGATGAAATCTTTGCGTATACAGAGGTCGGTGCAGTTTCAAGGTCTACATTCCTTCAAAGCCAGGAAAGTATGGCATCAAGATATGGTGTGCAGCAGACTGTGAAAATGGTTATCTGACAAATCTTCAAATGTACACTGGAAGGAGTGGTGATGTGAGAGAAGTGAATCAAGGCAAGAGAGTAGTCTTCGATTTAGTGCATCATCAGGCTGGCAGTGGTACGAAAAATTACCACTGACAATTTTGTCACGAGCTATGACCTTGGCCAAGAATTGTTGAAAATGAAGTTGACACTTGTAGGTGCTCTACGTTCTACAAGAAAAGACGTCCCAAAAGAGTTTTTGCCTTCGAAAACTAGGAAACAATGCACTAACAGATTTGCATACAGTGGTAAAACCCTATTAGTTTCGTATGTTCCAAAAAGAAATAAGGCTGTGCTACTCCTGTGAACACAACATCAATATTTGCAGTGCCCAAAGAAAATAACTTTAAACGACAACCAGAAGTAGTGTTGTATTACAACTCAACAAAATCAGGTGTTGATAAGCTAGGTCAAATGAGCTCTTACTATTCTGTGAAAAAGGGTACAAAACGTTGGCCATTAGCAGTATTTTATGATCTTGTCGATCTAGCTGCACTCAGTGCCTACAGACTCTTCTGTGTTGCTGTTGAAAAAACAGAGAGACGTCGTTTTCTAATGAAGTTGGCCAAAGAAACGGCAAAGCCCCAAGTGGAACGTCGTTTGAGTGTATCACAAGCAGGGAACAAGAATATTATTAGCAGTATCAAACGGTATGGATTTGATGATCTCTTAGACAATGGACATCCAGACATAATACCCTACAATCAGAAGAGAAAGCGAGGCAGGTGCTCCATTTGCCCCCGATCAGAGGACATAAAATACAGTTCAACATGCAAAAAGTGTAAGAAATTTGTTTGCAAGGAACATTCTGCAATATTTACTACTTGCAAAATATGTGCACATGACTATGGTACGGATTCCGGTTAGAATTATGTTTCCTGTTGAGTTGTTCAAATTATGACTTAGAGTAATATTGTAACCTCTGATATGTAATTACTCTGCCATATGGAATTTAATTTTACTATGTACATACCTGTTAAAAAGCTATGAAATGTGTCTAAATAATAAACAAAATGTAAACAAACAGTATTAAACGACAGTACGTTCTTCTCTTAATGATTAGTACACACAGTCAATTATATGTTGGTTGGGTTCATGTATGACCCCAGGTGGAGTACTAGGGAAATTTTAGCAGAGTGAGTCCTAGGGTTACAACAGTTCATAACTCTACAGTGGCTGGTCTATCCTTTCTTTAATATCGGACTTCTCGCGTTTCTGCTTCAGTTAAACCTGACAATCGTGAATATGTTTAACTACAGGTCACTGTTGAATGTTCCAAAATTTAGAGACGCGGCAACGACAACAGTTCTGAGTGCCAACTGAATATTATTTACCGGCGCACCGCGAGAGTGTGTGATTACCTTTCATTGGCGGTGGCAGTGGCAGTGAATCTTAGAATGTATTCTAAATCTCTCTTGACCGTTAAACACTAGTGTGTTACATTTCCTACGCCTTCGGTCAAGCTGGGACTCCTATATATTCCCTACCTAAGTGCATTGGCATGGTACACGCAATTTGGCTGGAATAGCCAATTTGTTGTTGCCCTCAAATCACTCGCAAGTAGTAACTGTCAGTGCTCAGTGCGATTCACCTTACTAGGAGACTTTGAAGTTTAACTCGTTATGAGTTAAAGACGAGTCTGTCAACAGGTGTTCACATAATGACTCTCGCAATCGTCTCAGCACCGCTCCAGTCACCTTTCTCACATACTCAATGCTTTGCTGCAAGAGAAGAAGCCAATTACTCTGTTTGTAATTTGCCTGTATCAGAGCTGGTGCCCAAGTGATTTCCTTTTGACCAATCAGGGTGTCCGTGGTTGTTGTATCTTCACCCAATAGAGTTTTTGTAGCCTATCACAGTCTTCATTTTTTCGTGGAGCAGAGTCTGACTTCTGCTTCATAATACTATGACAAACAGCTTTTTCTTTCATGCAAGTCTTAATGCAGGTGGCTACAGTGACTCACCAATGTTCTGAGTTGGGTTTCTCTGGATGCGTATCTGCGATCTCCAGGTGTATTCCTGGAAAAAGGCTTTTCAAAGGGTCACATTAAAAGCAGAGAGAAGAGTTGCTTTCTGCCAGCAGCCTTTGCAGTGGCTGCAGCGTCTCATTGTGTCCGTTATGTGTCCCATGGAGAGGGTTTCAGTCCCGCAAGACAGTATAATTTCGTAAAATTTTCCTTTGCCTCAGAACTGCGTCTTGTAGTTTGGGTCAGACAAATTACTTATAAAATTCATACCTTTTCATGTACCTATGTTGTGTAGCATATCAAGTTAACCAGTACTGTGTCAGGAATTCAGTGTAAGGTGTGTAATTTTTTTAATCCTTTATATATCACTACCCTTTTGCGGTAATTTTTGTACTGTAGTTATACATTGGTTGCAGTTTGTCTAAGTCAGTCAAAAATTATACTTTTTCTCAGGCATTGAATGTTGGTGAGCTTCTTGGTTTAGTCGATTTTTTATTTAATTTTATTTGTTTGTATACTTGAATTTTTAAGATGGTCAACTTTATTATTTATTTAATTGTCTCCCTTAAGTGAAGCCTGTAAATTTTTATACTGATATGAATTTCTTTTTTTATATTTAAACGAGTTGTGTGTATTTTAGATTTTATATCGAAGATGAGGAGCCTCTCATATCTATCAATACTATTTTCCCAACCATTTACTATTTAAATAAGCTTAAAAAGTTAAATGCTTTATACATATTCCAAAAATGCATTGTCTACATTCTGCTGTTTGTTCTATTATTCAAACAACTAATGTAAGGCTGAAAATAATTTTATAGCAAATCCTAATCATGTCAAAATTTTAAAAGTTCTAATATTGATTTATAGAAATTCAAAGACATTATAGTCACAAACAACATTCAAGCACACATTACTATAAAAATTATTACCATAAAAGGCAATATAGTATTTAAGAAACGTTTCAGGGATAATTTCGCATGAATAAAATTTTAAAATATTACACTAAAAGACAGTAAATTAACTTTAAAAAAATTTATGTTTAAGACACAATATACATGAACAGATTTTATTTTTAACATACTGTTTTAATTAACATTGTAAGTACATAAACATTTATTTTCAAAAGGTTTCTCCTGCATTATTCATGAAACAAGGGTTATGAAAAGACTGTTATACAGTTCTTAATCGGTCACTTACACATATTGTATAAATAGATGTAAATTGTATAAACTAGGTATAAATTCATAGAAGTCTTATATTACCAGTTGCGCTTTTTGCAGCTTCAGTGTTTAGTACTGATCTTTATCTAATTTCACATGATGGCTACAATGTTTTTGCGTGAGGTTGGGCCCCTCCCGCCGGAGGTTAGAGTCCACCGTAAAGCATAGGCGTGTATGTTGTTCTTCGGATAACTGAGTTTAAGTAGTGTGTAAGTCTAGGAACCGATGACCTAATTAGTTTGGTCCCTTAGAAATTCTCACATTATTTGCGTTAGATTGGTGACGAATGTATTTTTACGGCCCGCATCTCGTAGTCGTGCGGTAGCGTTCTCGCTTTCACACCCGGGTTCTTGGGCTCGATTCCCTGCGGGGTAAGGGATTTTCTCTGCCTCCTGATGGCTGGGTGTTCTGTGTTGTCCGTAGGTTAGATAGGTTAAAGTAGTTCTAAGTTCTAGGGGTCTGATGACCGTAGATGTTAAGTCCCATACTGCTCAGAGCAATTTGAACCATTTGAATCTTTTTACGAATCTTAAGGACTTATAAGAGATGTTTGCCAGCAAAGGGAAGCGTCGTTCCTCAGCGAATTTTGCAACAGGATGTTGCCATAGATTGGTGTGGCCCTCATAATAATGTAGACCTTTTAGTATGGAGTCTCGTGGAGTATTGGCTTTATAAACGTGTATATTTCTTCTCAAGACATTGCTGAACGTATTTATATTTTTGTAGCACTTCGCAGACAATTAGTTTACAATAGGATGAGTATTTGGAAAAGTGTAGCTTGAAGTATTTTCGCCCATCTTCTCTCTTCAAAATCAGTCTTGAGACTCTTCATCTTCTAAGCATCTTCCTTTCTTCTGATCTGCACCTTGTCTCTTCTTTGCGCAGTATATAGAAAATTATTGACTACTAGTTGCCTTGAAGTTTTACATTCGTTAGTGTTTCAGTCGTTGATTCAGACGTGTAGTTCAGCATTAATTGACTGACTTTCCTTCAACACTGTAGTTCAATATAATATCGCAGTCTGTTGACGACAGTGCAATTCTACACGTAATTTTTTTGGCAAATTCTCCCTCGGGCAAGCTGGGATTCGGCGAGGCGTTTTCATGTTAATCCGCACACTGATTGCTGTTTCGTTTGATTTGTGGCCCGTTGTTCCCTAAAGTCATTCCAGCTTGAGTATCTGTCGAAAGCGAATTTTCGCAAGGCCTGGACCCAATTTCCTTACTTGTACTTTCTTTACCATGACGAAGTTGCTGCCGGAGTTAGATACAAGGGTATTCTTGGTTACAAATCGCCATCCTTCTCGTCCCCTTGCCGGCGCCTCCGCATCGTGGAAAATCGTTGATCCTCCCATTCCCGTTCCACATACATTTTAAGTTGTCTTCCGCCGCATTGTCGCGGGCAATTGAACATTGTTTCTTGCAGGAGGTCTAGTACCAAAAGCCTGTTCTTATAGTCTACCTTATGCCTGATGCCTAATTTAGGCCTCTCAAGAAATTCGTTACACAGTTTGGCGTTCTATCTCTTTGTTACATTTCTATTTTCTCTCAGGTTCCAATATGTTCGTGATATCTTAAGCTGATAAGATACCTTGTGTTCGTAATGTGTGGTATAAAGTATGTCACTATTAGATGGTCACCTTTGCAGTCTCTACATACCAATGTTAGTTGCTACGTATAAAGGTACTCCTCATATCTCTGTCTCTCCATTTCCTCAGACTCCTGGACACATCCTGTCTGAAAAATACTTGATGTCTTCTTGAATATTATTTACTGATGCCTATAAGTGATTATTCATCATACCTTTTAATATAGATAATAGATAAAAAAATCTACTCACTAAGTGGAGGCAGAGCACACACATAAAAGACTGTTGTGACAGGCAAGTTTTTGGATCCAGTAGCTCCTTTTTCACGCAGAAGGGTTGAAGGGAAAGTAAGATGGTTTCTTTGTTATACCTTTTAATATGTCTTACATGATGAAGTCCTAAACTTTTGCTTATCTCATTCTATGCTCAATTCTTTCTGTCTATACCATTTTGTAAGAGTGGTGGAATATCGTTCCTTCGGACTGGAAGACTCTTGCACCTATGTTTGACACTGCACAGCCCTGGCTCAAAGAGAAGTGTAATACTCTAAAAAGTGACGCTACCATCTACCCTGTTTACCACAGCTGGTCTTTCTTCCAGAAGCCCTGCACCAATTCGGTATGATAAAGAAATTGGCTTCGATATTTTGGCCTTGGCACGAGAGAGTTAACCTTGTTTGTTTATTGACATCCGCAACCTGATTTTTTATGGGACCCTTCACTTGAATCTTCTTCGTTTTCAAGATCAGTAATTCTTTATTAGCGTTGAATGGGATAAATAAGTTCTCCGGTTAGCTCGCTTCCACTGTTTATGATTTAATTAACTGTGATTTACGCTACAACGACCTTCACAACTGGTTGACTCTCGGCCGATTCGCTCTGCTCTTGCTCATCCCAGCATTATAGCATCCTCTATTGAATCATATATGAGTCGTTTCAGGACTTTTACCTCTGAATTCGAACTTTCTGTCGTATATGCCTTGACCACAATCTCTCTTTCTTCTACAACTTCTTCTTCTGTTTTAACTTCGTCTTCCTTCAACTGAAATACATCTGCCTCTTGTTTCCCCGTGGAAACTCCCAAATAGTCTAAATGCCCGCCATTATACACATTAGAACCTATGCCTAGTTGTAAATTATTTTCAAGTACCGTCAACTGTGCATTATAATCCTTGAATTCCTTTTCCCTGATTCCAGTCTCCAATACTTCTGCACTTCGAATTACTTCGTCCCTATTCTCTTCTCCCATGTGCCTGCCTGTGGCAGATCGTTCTCTTCGTTGGTATCCTCCCACTTCGTTTCTCCCGAACATAATGTTGTTTTTTTCCTGTCTTTGTTTGATCCCTGCGATTATCTGTCATCATTTATAATTTGTGACAAAATGTTTATTTTTCTCGATGGTACGTTACTTCTTGGAATCGGCTCACCCTAGTTTCAGTATTAAAAAATTCAGCTATGCTAATTACTTTATCTCATGTGTCGACTTCCGTTATGCTTGCTTCATTTTGTTGCGGTAGACGGTTTTTTGGCGAAATACTCCCGATTAATTACTGACCAACCTGCTGTTTGCGGTACCTCATCTTATTACAGTCCCTGCAGTTCAGTTCCTTCATCTTACACTTCTCTTGGTAAGGTGAATGCTTCTCTCATTACGTTGCTGCTACTTGCTTCTCAGATGCGCTGTTCTCCTTGACTTGGCGCTCTCTCGCCAGTTCGAACGTTTGTTGGGGTTTGGTGGAGTTATTTCCACGTCTTCTTTCGGCCCTTGCTGTCTTTTTTCGACTTGTTGACACAGGTTTCGTTGTTGGTAATTTGTAGGCCTGTTTGTTCTCCAATACACATTGCGAATACCACTATTCCCCCTGTCATAGTTATGGCCACTCCTGGGTGGATAACCGTAGCCATATCTTGTTTCGTACCCATAACCATTTCTTTGTTGCAATCTATTGTCACTTCTCTGCGCGAAGTTAGCACGCGGTTCGTAATAGCTGACATTGCTTCGAGCCGTCTCTGGCGCATTTCGCGGTCTTTCATTCATGTTATCACGCGGGTTCCGCTTTTCTCTTGTCTCATCTTCCGAGAATATGAATTCAACTTCTTTCAAAATTCCTTTGAAGACTTCCACGTCATTGCCTCCGCGACCTACCAATGACTGTTGGTACACTCCTGGAAATGGAAAAAAGAACACATTGACACCGGTGTGACAGACCCACCATACTTGCTCCGGACACTGCGAGAGGGCTGTACAAGCAATGATCACACGCACGGCACAGCGGACACACCAGGAACCGCGGTGTTGGCCGTCGAATGGCGCTAGATGCGCAGCATTTGTGCACCGCCGCCGTCTGTGTCAGCCAGTTTGCCGTGGCATACGGAGCTCCATCGCAGTCTTTAACACTGGTAGCATGCCGCGACAGCGTGGACGTGAACCGTATGTGCAGTTGACGGACTTTGAGCGAGGGCGTATAATGGGCATGCGGGAGGCCGGGTGGACGTACCGCCGAATTGCTCAACACGTGGGGCGTGAGGTCTCCACAGTACATCGATGTTGTCGCCAGTGGTCGGCGGAAGGTGCACGTGCCCGTCGACCTGGGACCGGACCGCAGCGGCGCACGGATGCACGCCAAGACCATAGGATCCTAGGCAGTGCCGTAGGGGACCGCACCGCCACTTCCCAGCAAATTAGGGACACTGTTGCTCCTGGGGTATCGGCGAGGACCATTCGCAACCGTCTCCATGAAGCTGGGCCACGGTCCCGCACACCGTTAGGCCGTCTTCCGCTCACGCCCCAACATCGTGCAGCCCGCCTACAGTGGTGTCGCCACAGGCGTGAATGGAGGGACGAATGGAGACGTGTCGTCTTCAGCGATGAGAGTCGCTTCTGCCTTGGTGCCAATGATGGTCGTATGCGTGTTTGGCGCCGTGCAGGTGAGCGCCACAATCAGGACTGCATACGACTGAGGCACACAGGGCCAACACCCGGCATCATGGTGTGGGGAGCGATCCCCTACACAGGCCGTAGACCTCTGGTGATCGTCGAGGGGACACTGAATAGTGCACGGTACATCCAAACCGTCATCGAACCCATCGTTCTACCATTCCTAGACCGGCAAGGGAACTTGCTGTTCCAACAGGACAATGCACGTCCGCATGTATCCCGTGCCACCCAACGTGATCTAGAAGGTGTAAGTCAACTACCCTGGCCAGCATGATCTCCGGATCTGTCCCCCATTGAGCATGTTTGGGACTGGATGAAGCGTCGTCTCACGCGGTCTGCACGTCCAGCACGAACGATGGTCCAACTGAGGCGCCAGGTGGAAATGGCATGTCAAGCCGTTCCACAGGACTACATCCAGCATCTCTATGATCGTCTCCATGGGAGAATAGCAGCCTGCATTGCTGCGAAAGGTGGATATACACTGTACTAGTGGCGACATTGTGCATGCTCTGTTGCCTGTGTCTATGTGCCTGTGGTTCTGTCAGTGTGATCATGTGATGTATCTGACCCCAGGAATGTGTCAATAAAGTTTCCCCTTCCTGGGACAATGAATTCACGGTGTTCTTATTTCAATTTCCAGGAGTGCATTTGAATGAAATCTTTTTTCATTCCTTTTGAAACTTTTTGCCTTTCTGGTAGCGTTATTGACTTGGAAGTTGTTACGAATTTGGAGCTTCTATAATCTTCAACACTTGGCTGTTGTATAGTTCGCAACAGTTCTTCTCTGAGATTTTCGAAATGATTTTTTTGTTTTTGCTTCAATTCTCACGATGTGAGTATCGGACCTCTTCAGAACAGCTTTCGTGATGCGATTGTGCAACGCACTATCCTCAACTATTTGTCATGCTGTGCTCGCTGCTTGGCATGTAATTCCATTTACCTTTTCGATTATTTTTCCAATTTCACCGTATCATCACGTAAAGTTTTGATTTCAGTCTGTGTGTCGTCATGCAATGTTTGCACGCCCACTTGGACTTCCTGCACGATATTTCGGTGGGTGTCAATCTCAATTTGGTCAATGTGTCGATCTTCCATTGCTAATCTCTCCGATTGCTGTCTTTGCAGTTTTAACCGAAGTGCTCTACTTCGAATAATAATTCGAACATACAACCTTACTCTCTTCATAAAATTATTACCTTCACCCTTTCATTCCTGTTTCCAATTCCCTTGACACAATAACAACACTGTGCGAACGTCATTTTCCAGTTGGGACAGAACCAACCTATCGATGCTGTGTCAACCACTTGTGCACTTGCAAGAAAAACTTAAGGCTACAATGGGATTATAACTATACTATAGGAATGCTACATACACCTCTCAGTGCACTGTACGTCTCTGTCTCCCTACTGACCTAATATGTACCATTTGTTGATACAACACAAAAATTTGAGACAAAAACTATTTAAAAGTATAATATTTTTTTGCCTTGTAATTATTTATAGTTGACCACCTTAACATGGTATTTTACCATCCTGGTAGGGTCGCCATTACCTAACATAAGACTCCTATTTATTTCCTAGCTACATTAATTGGCATGGTACACGCTATTTGTCTGCAGTAGCGCTTGTGTCATTGCCCTCAAATTTCTCACAAGTGTTAACTGTCATTGCTCGATGCGATTCTCCATTCCAGGAGGCTTTACAGTTTAACTCCTGATCAGTTGAGACGAGCCTGTGAACAAGTGTTCACATATTGACTCTCGCAATCTTCTCTGCAAAGGTCGAGTCATCTTGCTCAAGTGTCTTTCATCATCATTTCATCCTCATTCACTCGCAAGTCACCGTAGTGTCGTTAAAGAACTTGTGGAGCGACGGCTGAACCGCTCCGCGAGGGGTCTACGGCCACCAATGCCATACACTCATTATTACTAACAGTAAGGGAAATATGTGTCACAAATATATCTATGGAAATAATGTTGAGGGATTATTTACTGAGAAGGTCAAAACTAAAATACAAAAAAATTCTTTCTAACAAGATATACCAGATAAATAATGAAAATTCGAAAGAAGTTTGAAATACGAAGCATAACATATAATAAACTACATTGATTAACAGTAGACTGCCATCTGGATTAAAATAATTCAGAAATTAATTCTGTGTTAGGAAAAACATTTTATGTCTATGAAATTAAATTTCTATAATGTAGAGTACCGTCTCATGGCGCGTCAGAAAAGACACAGTTCGTAGTATTTGACGAAAAGGCATCGTGTGCAAAAGAAGTGATACCTCAAGTTCACCAAGGAACTGTTACAGGCCAAAACTATGAAGTTACTGACCTATGTGAATGTTTTAGGAGGTATTACGGAATAGCCCTCTAAGATTATATACAAATGATGTAACTGTTTACCATATGATAATGGGTGCAATCTAAGTAAAACGTCTGATATGGTATGGGCCTGTACGACGTTTTAGCGAAGACAAGTGGCCTATGTAAATGATGGAATGCAAACCAATGTTAGAATAAGAGGACACCAGAAAAGAACATAGAAGATGGAGTCAGAAGAGCTGAGTCAAATAGAAATTTGCAGATAGAAGAATGGAGACCTTAGAAGCTTTGATGCGAGAAATAAGTGTAATGTACTGATACTTAGTACTTATTGGAATTAAGGAAAACGTGGAAGCGAGGACCCGCCAATAGAACTTTCTTTTCCCACAGCCTATTTAGTTAACAATATATGTAAGCAATTTTTGTTACAAAATGAACAAACTTGCAAAAATCTTTTGACCTTAAACCTTAAGATAAATAAGCCTTTGTGAAAGAATTCAAAACAGCAAACAATATGACAATGATTACAAGACGGCCGGTTCTGCAGCCCGGAAGTTATCAGGTGAAACAGTGGCATTGATTACCATGCTGGACACAATATCTCTTATTAAATGCCCTTCTACAATACATGAAAACTACTTAAGCACCATTGATAACAATAGTGATTGAATTGCTCAAAACAGCTGACTTAACTTTTAATTTGAGAGCTCTATGTCAAAAAGTTCGGGGTTAAGATGCGCACCTGTGCTTAAAGGTTAAACAGATTAGGATGCAATATGACACTGATAAGACTTACTTCATAGCAAGCAACCTCTTAATTTCTATCGGCAACCAAGTTGCTACTGGATCCCAACCGGTCCCTTTTGACAATTTTATCTCGACTATAGCTCTGGTGACAGTTGGCTGTTAATATTTTCAAAGTTAAACTGATTGTCAGTTATTAAGATCGCTCTGAAGGAACGTCTTAAAATATTACTTGTGAACATTTATTACAAAAGAACTCACTCGGAAGAACCTCAAGATCTAGCCAAAATACACCAATAATGACCCAGTCTTTCAAACACAGCTATGGACAGCTTAGTGCAACAGGCTGTTCAGATTATAACTAATGACTGAGAAATGCCATTACAGTCAAAGAATTCAACTGTTAAACAACTGAATCTAACCACAAGGTCCCTCCTTTGTTTAACGGTAACCTGTGCCTGAGTACAACTGTTCCAACTGCATTTAGGACCAGGAGCTGATTCATTAGAACGTTAATGATCACCCGATCACCAGAAAGGAAAGACAAATTTGTAAATGACAACTAGTATCTTAGTACAATACTACAACCTATATTGACGAACAAAGTGCTGAGCATGTAAAACTTCGCGGGTCGGGTACAAACCAGAGAATAATAAGGATGGCAGGTAGAAAATTACACAAATCACCACAAGCAGCTCCATGGACCCACGGTGCGACGCAGCGGTTACTGAGTGGTGCCAGTGAAAGCCGGGTGGATGAGGGCAGCCAGGCCACGAGATGTCGTCCGGCACGAATGTTGCCAACCAACCGACGGGACGTCGGCCTTCTGTTTGTAGTCGACGCTGACCCTGGTGAAGTACTCCGGCATCGTTGCTCTGCGCACTCCCTCCTAGCCCAGTTCATGCCTTGTCTGCTCGGACCTTACCACCTCTTGTCTCGATGCTAACGCAAATCTCCAAACTTCGTTCCCACCCCTTGGTCCAGCGAACCTCGTATATATACCGGAAGAAAAGATCGTCTTAGGACACAACCCACAGACATCAACTCTTCCTCATAGATATTGACAATGGGGCACAAGGGGGATACTCCCTGCACCTGAGACGGTGGCGCCAGACAGAACAGTCCACTGACTCAATGGCGTCACGGCTCAGTACTGTATTAAATCGAAATTTAGAGAGACCATCAGAGGAATAACAAGAAGTGCAGCGTGATTTAGACAGCGTATCTGTATGGACCGAGATGTGGTATCTGACACTCAACAGCAAATGGAGGAGGTCGTCCACACGAGTACTAAATAAATTCTGTTCATTCTCAGTTACACAACAAATCAGATCGCCTCATCTAAATACCTACGGATTACAATTACCTATTATGAAGCACTGAAATTGAGACCATCACATTGAAAAGGATGTGTGTTAGGCGAACACAAATAAGAGTTTGGTTGGTATAAAACTTAGGTGACGCAACAGGCCTACTAAAGAGACTACCTATACTACACTTGCCCGTCCTCTTCCGGTGTATGACGGAGGATATCGAAAAGAATCAAAGAATAGCAAGTGTTTCGTATTATCACAGGATGAATGAGTTCCATGGGTATGATAAGCGGTTGGACGTGGCTAGCACTGAAGCAAAGGCGTGTTTCTTTGCACTGAGGTATTTTCATGAAACTTCAGTCACTAAAGTTTTCCTCGGAAGGCGAAAATATTTTGTTGGTTTCCACCTACGCAGGGAGAAATGAGCGTCGTAGCAAAATAAGAGAAATCAGAGCTCGCATGGAAAGATATGTGCAACTACTTCTTCCACGTACTGTTAGAGTGAGGAGCGATAGATAAATAATGTTAAAGTGGTCCTACGAACCCTGTGTAAAGCACTTGGTTTTTAATTGCACAATGTCACACAGATGTCAATAGGAACAGACTAAGTAATGAATGAGGTGTGTTGAAAAAGTTTTGGAAATTTTCGTCTTTAGGAAATTATTTTATTCATTCTCTACATCAACGCTGTCTCCTTCAAAGCAGTTCCTACTATACTTTATACACTTATGCCAGCCTTTGTTCCAATGCCCGGAACACCTGTGGAACTCAGTCTCTGGGACAGCACCCAGCTGTTTCATGAATGAGTTTTCAGTCATCTCTAACCTTGTGAAACGACGACCCTTCAATATATATAGAGGCTGGATTACCATTACAGTGCTGGCTCTTGCCCAGAATTGAGTGTGAGTAGGTGCATTATCGAGGTGCAAAGCCATAAATTTTTCACCACAAATACGGGCGCTTTTATATTATTTTTTTGTTTTGCTTATTTTTCTTCCCGTAGACGGCACTGTACGTTTGGGTAGTTCTCCATGTTGAACATCTTACCACTTTGTAAAAGCTAATGATGCCATTGAAATTGTCGAGAAACGTGAGGAGACCTACCACATTCGAGCTTACCTTCCACGCTTATTTCGATCTTGGCTATTCATTATGCCTCCACTGGGACGATCGAGAAATAGTTCTATGTTGTCGTACCAGTTCACCCAAGTTTCGTCACCTGTTATAAAACGTTTCAGTAGTTCTGCAGCGTTGCTGACTTCATTTATCGACTGCTGAATTAATTAAACGACTCCCGAGCAACTTCTATTCGCCTCTGTTTTTACTCGAAATTCGACACCTTCGACACCTTTGGCACAGACTTTGCTGTCACTCGTTTCATATCTAAAACATCCGAAACTATTCGATGGTATGAGGCTATGGGTATGCCAACATCATCAACAACTTCTCCAATTGTAATTCGGCGACCGTTCGTTATCATTTATTTCACTTTTTCCTCGTTTTATGTGTTGTTGATATATTGGGACATCCAGAATGTTCGTCATCGTCAGCATCTTCACGGCCTTCTTGGAAATACTTACACCACTCGTAAGCTCTTGTGGTCTGCCAAGGCAGAAGTTACAATGAGAAAAAGACTGAATAATCAACGGATAGATAAAGTCCTCTGAGTCGGGACGTGGAATGTCAGAAGCTGGAACGTACTAGGGAAACTAGAATATCTGAAAAGGGAAATGCAAAGGCTCAGTCTAGATGCAGTAGGGGTCAGTGAAGTGAAAAGAAGACAAGGATTTATGGTCAGATGAGTATAGCGTAATATCAACAGCAGCAGTAAATGGTATAACAGGATCAGGATTTGCTATGAATAGGAAGGTAAGACAGAGAGTGTGTTTCCGTGAACAGTTCAGTAACAGGGTCGTTCTTACCAGAATCAACAGCAAACCAACACCGATAGTTCAGGTATACATGCCGGCGTCGCCAGCTGAAGATGAAGAGGTAGAGAAAGGGTATGAGGATATGGGAAAGGTAATACAGTAAGTAAAGGGGGATGAAAATCTAATAGTCATGGGGGACTGGAATGCAGTTGTAGGGGAAGAAGTAGAAGAAAAGGTTACAGGAGAATATGGGCTTGGGACAAGGAATGAGAGAGGAGAAAGACTAATTGAGTTCTGTAACAAGTTTCAGCTAGTAATAGCGAATACCCTGCTCAAGAATCACAAGAGGAGGAGGTGTACTTGGAAAAGGCCGGATGATACGGGAAGATTTCAGTTAGATTACATCATGGTCAGACAGAGATTCCGAAATCAGATATGGATTGTAAGGCGTACCCAGGAATAGATACAGACTCAGATCACAATATAGTAGTGATGAAGAGTAGGGGGAGTTTAAGACATTAGTCAGGAAGAATCAATACACAAAGAAGTGGGTTACGGAAGTATTAAGGAATGACGAGATACGCCGGAACTTATCTAAGGTTATAGATACAGCATTAAGGAATAGCTCAGTAGGCACTACAGCTGAAGAGGAATAGACATCTCTAAAAACGGCCGTCACAGAAAATGGGAAGGAAAACATAGATACAAAGAAGGTAATTGCGAAGATACCTTGGGCAACAGAAGAAATACTTAAGCTGATGGACATGGGTAACAGAGGGAAAACTTCAGGTGATTGATGAAAGGAGGAAGTACAAAAACGTTTCGAGAATCTCAGGAATCCAGAAATGCAAGTCGCTGAGGAATGAAATAAATAGAAAGTGCAGCGAAGCTAAGACGTAATGGCTGCAGAAAAAATGTGAAGACATCGAAAAAGAAATGATTGTCGGAAGGGCAGCCTCAGAATAGAGGTAAGTGAAAACAACCTTCGGTGACATTAAGAGAAGGGGTGGTAACATCAAGAGTGCAATCGGGAATTCCACTTTTAAATGAAGAGGAGTCAGCGGATAGGTGGAAACAATACATTCAAAGCCTCTATGAAGGGGAAGATTTGTCTGATGTGATAGAAGAAGAAACAGGAGTCTGTTTAGAAGAGATAGGTGACCTAGTATGGCAATCAGAATTTAAAAGAGCTTTGGAGGACTTAAGGTCAAATAAGGCGGAAAGGATTGATAACATTTCTAACATCATTGGGGGAAGTGTCAACAAAACGACTATTCTCGTTGCTGTGTAGAATGAATGAGTCGGGGAACTTACCATCAGCCTTTCGGAAAAGCATCATCCACACAATTCCAAAGACGGCAAGAGCAGACAAGTGCGAGAATTATCGCACAATCAGCTTAACAGCCCATGCATCCAAGTTTCTTACAAGAATAATATACTAAAGAATGGAAAAGGAAATTGAGTATGCTACTCTGCCTCATGATGACTGGGTGTTGTGTGATGTCCTTAGGTTAGTTAGGTTTAAGTAGTTCTAAGTTCTAGGGGACTGATGACCATTGATGTTAAGTCCCATAGTGCTCAGAGCCATTTGAACCATTGAGGATGAGCTAGGTGACGATCAGTTTGGCTTTAGGAAAAGTAAAGGGACGAGAGAGGCAATTCTGACGTTGCGGTTAATAATGGAAGCAGGACTAAAGAACAATCAAGGCACGTTCATAGGACTTTTTACCTGGAAAAAGCGTTAGACAATGTAACGTGGTGCAAGATGTTCGAAATTGTGAAAAAGAGTGGGGTAAACTACAGGGAGAGAAGGGTCAGACAGGTCATATACAATATGTACAACAGTCAAGAGGGAATAATATGAGTGGACCATCAAGAACGAATTGCTCGTATGAAAAAGGGTGTAAGACAAGGATGTAGCCTTTCTGCCAGACTGTTCAATCTGTATATCGAGGAAGCCCCTACTCTTCAGTCTAAACATCGAGGAAGCAATGATGGAAATAAAAGAAAAGTTCAGGAGTGCAATTAAAATTCAAGGTGAAAGAATATCCATGATACGATTCGCTGATGACCTTCCTATCCTGAGTGAAAGTGAAGAGGAATTACATGATCTGCTGAACGGAATGGTTTAATGAGTACACAGTATGGTTTGAGAGTAAATCGGAGAAAGACGAATGTAATGAGAAGTAGTAGAAATGAGAACAGCGAGAAACTTAACATCAGGATTGATGGTCACGAAGTAGACGAAGTTAACGAATTCTGCTACTTAGGCAGTAAAAAAACCAATGACGGACGGCGCAAAGAGGACATCAGAAGCAGACCAACTGTGGCAAAAAAGGCATTTCTGGCCAAGAGAAGTCTACTAATATCAAATACCGGCCTTAATTTGAGGAAGAAAATTCTGAGGATGTACGTCTGGAGTACAGCATTGTATGGTAGTGAAACGTGTACTGTGAGAAAACCGCAACTGAAGAGAATCGAAACATTTGAGATGTGGTGTTACAGACGAATGTTGAAAATTTGGTGGACTGATAAGGTAAGGAGTGAGGAAGTTCAATGCAGAATCGGAGAGCAAAGGAATATGTAGAAAACACTGATAAGGAGAAGGGACAGGATGATAGGACATCTGTTAAGACATGAGGGAATGACTTCGATGGTACTAGAGCGCGCTGTAGAGGGCAAAAACTGTAGAAAAAGATAGAGATTGGAATGTATCCAGCAAATTATTGAGGACTTAGGTTGCAAATGCTACTCTGATATGAAGAGGTTATCACAGGAGAGAAATTCATGGGGGCCCACATCAAACTAGTCATAAGTCTGATGACAAAGAAAACCTCTTGTTTTACTCGTAGAAGACTCATCAAAAGCAATATTCAAGAGTTCTAAGACTTTTTTCCTTTCATTCCATTTTACAGCAAAATTTAATGAAAATTCTCTGATCCATTTTTAAAACAAATGAGTCATCACAATTTGTAAGTAAACACATGTAAACCTTTTGACAACCGAAGACAAGCTAAACGTCCACTATGGTGACAAGTGTACAGATCCGTTTCGGAGAAATACAACCAGTGAAATTACAAAATTCCCGATACATTTCGCATGTATTGTCTATGAATGTGTAATTAAATAAATGGGTACACAAACAAACATAGGTTAAGGAGAGACGCTTTTCTAATTTCTTTCAAATGGCCTAATGTGTGTTGGTCTCCTCTGGAATTACGTCTCTTACTAATGGGAGTAAGGATGTAAGAAATACAGATAAGATGTGTTATGCGTCATGGCGATAAACCGTTGCTTGCTGCGGATTTATGTGTTTGAACTGGCGTCGTACCACAGCTCTAGCAGCCTGTGCGATATCTGCGCTTTTGCCACTCTCTTACAAGCTGCAACGGTGTACGGAAACGGGGGAGCGATACCGTCTGTTGCCTTTCGACTGGAAGCAATTACGGCACGACTCGCAGTAATGGGTGTCTCCTGGCGGCGGCGATATACACCGCGGGCAGCAGGCGGTACACGTAAATCACGCGCCCGCGCCACCAGAGCCATCTGTGGTGCGCCACGTAGACTAACGGCCGCCGCCTCGTTAGAAGTCGTCACTCGGCGCAAGGGGCGAGTTGGCATACTATACGTCCGAAGTTAGAGATACTTCTGAAGTGAAGGACAATTACCGAACCAGATAAAAAAGAAATGATGATTATATCAGATGATGAAATTCATTGTTACACAATCTAAACACTAAATGTAATTATAATAACGTTATTTTGACATCGACGTTACAAGGAAATGGCCTTTCATGTGTATTTAAACTGACAGGTCTACAGTGAGTATTTCTAACGTAACACATCTGACTGAAAGATACGGCGTTAACAGCTTTAATATTGCTCCATAACCGAGATCACAAAACACGCATCTGTCTTCATCTCCTGACAAATATTATACCATTTAACGTGGATTTAGGTTGTAAAGTGAATGATAAAAGTGTACACAACGATGTAGTGGAAGTCGCGATGAACGATTTGGAATGGGACTCTTGTCTATAAAGCGGGTAAAAAGCCTCAAAATAGGATACAAAATCTGTCTATGCGGCAGCGCATGCACGCAGTGCGATATCTTGGGCATCCTCTCGCCCTCTTATATAACCATCTTTGTCGGTGTTAATCGTTTGAAGCTCATTTCATATTCTCACTAAAACCAGCTTTGAGTGACTGTAGGGGAATACAAGATAACACAAGATGTCTTGGACAAAATTTGAAGTTAGTGTGATTATTGGCAGCTAAGTTTAAACGAAGAAAAATGTAAGTTACTGCACTTGAATATGAAAAAAATAATAAAAAACATTAGGTTAGAAGGTTGCTGCTCGATGCGGTGACGTAGATTAAATATCTGAAAGCGATATGGAATGGAATGAGCACGTAAGAACTGTTGTGGGGAAGCCGAATGGTCGCTAGGCGCGCAGTCCGGAACAGCGCGACTGCAACGGTCGCAGGTTCTAATCCTGCCTCGGGCATGGATGTGTGTGATGTCCTTAGGTTAGTTAGGTTTAAGTAGTTCTAAGTTCTAGGGCACTGATGACCACAGCTGTTAAGCCCCATAGTCCTCAGAGCCATTTGAACCGAATGGTCGCCTTCGGTTTATTGCCACAGTTTTAGGGATGTGTGTAAAGGAGATTGCATGTAGGACAGTAATGCGCCCTATTCGTGAGTACTGCTCAGACGTTGAGATCCCCGTGTGCTCGGATTGGAGTAAGGTATCAAAGCAATGCTGAAGTAAGCGGGCTGTTAGATTCGTTATCGATAGGTTCGAACAACATGGGAGTATTAAATACACTACTGCACATTAAAATTGGTACGCCACGAAGATGACGTACTACAGGCGCGAAATTTAACCATCGGGAAGAAGATGCTGTCATATGCGAAACATTAGTTCTTCAGAGCATTCACACAAGACTGGCGCCGGAGGCAACACCTACAACGCGCTGACATGTGGAAAGTTTCCAACCGATTTCTCATACACAAACTGCAGTTGACCGGCGTTGCCTAGTCAAACGTTGTTGGGATGCCTCGTGTAAGGAGGAGAAATACGTACCATCACGTTTCCGACTTTGATGAAGGTCGAATTGTAGCCTCTCGCGATTGCGGTTTATCGTATCGCGACATTGCTGCTCGTGTTGGTCAAGATCCAAAGACAGCAGAATATGGAATCGGTGGGTTCAGGAGCGTAATACGGAATGCTGTGCTAGATGCCAACGGCCTCGTATCACTAGCAGTCGAGATGACAGGCATCTTATCCTCATGGCTGCAACGGTTCGTGCAGCCACGTCTCGATCCCAGAGTCAACAGATGGGTACGTTTGCAAGACTACAACCATCTGCACGAACAGTTCGACGAAGTTGGTAGCAGCATGGACTATCAGCTCGGAGACCATGGCTGCGGTTACTCTTGACATTGCATCAGGAGCGCCTGTGATGGTGTACTCAACGACGAACCTGGGTGCACGAATGGCAAAACGTCATTTTTTCGGATGAAACCAAGTTCTGTTTACAGTATCATGATGTTCGCATCCGTGTCTGGCGACATCGCGGTGAACGCACATTGGAAGCGTGTATTCGTCATCGCCATACTGGCGTATCAGCCGGCGTGATGGTATTGGGTGCCATTGGTTACACGTCTCGTTCACCTCTTGTTCTCATTGACGGCATTTGAACAATGGACACATTTCAGATGTGTTACGACCCGTGGCTCTACCCTTCATTCGATCCCAGCGAAACCCTACATTTCAGCAGGATAATGCACGACTGCATGTTGCAGCTCCTGCGTGGGCCTTTCTGGATACAGAAAATGTTCGACTGCTGCCCTGGCCAGCGCATTCTCCAGATCCCTCACCAGTTGAAAACGTCTGGTCAATGGTGGCCGAGCAACTACCTCGTCACAATATGCCAGTCACTACTCTAGCTGAACTGTGGTATCGTGTGGAAGCTGCATGGGCAGCTGTACCTGTACACGCCATCCAAGCTCTATTTGACTCAATGCCCAGGCGTATCAAGGCTGTTATTAGGGCCAGAGGTGGTTGTTCTGGGTACTGATTTCTCAGGATCTATGCACCCAAATTGCGTGATAATGTAATCATATGTCAGTTGTAGTATAATATATTTGTCCAATGAATACTCGTTTATCATCTGCATGTCTTCCTGGTGCTGCAATTTTAATGTCTAGTAGTGTATAAAGATTTTTCGGTAACTCAAATGGGAATCCCTGGATGTAAGGCGACGTTCTTTCCAAGGAACACTCTTGAGAACATTCGGAGGATCGGTGTTGAAAGCTGACTGCAGAGCGATTCTACTGTCGCCAAGGCGTGCATTTCGCGTAAGGACCACGAAGATACGGGTCGTTTTTCCCTCGCAGTATTTGCGAGTGGAACAGGAAAGGAAATGACTGATGGTGGTACAGCGTAACTTCATACAGCATCTTGCACTTAGAAGTTGTGAAAATGGTGTTTGTGTAAATTCTACCCTAAAGTATTATGAATTTTAACAGCGTAAGATTAACTACACTACTGGAAATGGAAAAAAGAACACATTGACACCGGTGTGTCAGACC
Source organism: Schistocerca gregaria (assembly GCF_023897955.1). Taxonomy (NCBI): domain Eukaryota; kingdom Metazoa; phylum Arthropoda; class Insecta; order Orthoptera; family Acrididae; genus Schistocerca; species Schistocerca gregaria. The sequence continues at coordinate 925,389,542 of NC_064921.1, read as the reverse complement.
CACCATACTTGCTCCGCACACTGCGAGAGGGCTGTACAAGCAATGATCACACGCACGGCACAGCGGACACACCAGGAACCACGGTGTTGGCCGTCGAATGGCGCTAGCTGCGCAGCATTTGTGCACAGCCAGTTTGCCGTGGCATACGGAGCTCCATCGCAGTCTTTAACACTGGTAGCATGCCGCGACAGCGTGAAAGTGAACCGTATGTGCAGTCGACGGACTTTGAGCGAGGGCGTATAGTGGGCATGTGGGAGGCCGGGTGGACGTACCGCCGAATTGCTCAACACCTGGGGCGTGAGGTCTCCACTGTACATCGATGTTGTCGCCAGTGATCGGCAGAAGGTGCACGTGCCCGTCGACCTGGTACCGGACCGCAGCGACGCACGGATGCACGCCAAGACCGTAGGATCCTACGCAGTGCCGTAGGAGACCGCACCGCCACTTCCCAGCAAATTAGGGACACTGTTGCTCCTGGGGTATCGGCGAGGACCATTCGCAACCGTCTTCATGAAGCTGGGCTACGATCCCGCACACCGTTAGGCCGTCTTCCGCTCACGCCCCAACATCGTGCAGCCCGCCTCCAGTGGTGTCGCGACAGGCGTGAATGGAGGGACGAGTGGAGACGTGTCGTCTTCAGAGATGAGAGTCGCTTCTGCCTTGGTGCCAATGATAGTCGTATGCGTGTTTGGCGCCGTGCACGTGAGCGTCACAATCAGGACTGCTTACGACCGAGGCACACAGGGCCAACACCCGGCATCATGGTGTGGGGAGCGATCTCCTACACTGGCCGTACACCTCTGGTGATAGTCGAGGGGACACTGAATAGTGCACGGTACATCCTAACCGTCATCGAACCCATCGTTCCTCCATTCCTAGACCGGCAAGGGAACTTGCTGTTCCAACAGGACAATGCACGTCCGCATGTATCCCGTGCCACCCAACGTGCTCTAGAAGGTGTAAGTCAACTACCCTGGCCAGCAAGATCTCCGGATCTGTCCCCCATTGAGCATGTTTGGGACTGGATGAAGCGTCGTCTCACGCGGTCTGCACTTCCAGCACGAACGCTGGTCCAACTGAGGCGCCAGGTGGAAATGGCATGGCAAGCCGTTCCACAGGACTACATCCAGCATCTCCACGATCGTCTCCATGGGAGAATAGCAGCCTGCATTGCTGCGAAAGGTGGATATACACTGTACTAGTGCCGACATTGTGCATGGTCTGTTGCCTGTGTCTATGTGCCTGTGGTTCTGTCAGTGTGATCATGTGATGTATCTGACCACAGGAATGTGTCAATAAAGTTTCCCCTTCCTGGGACAATGAATTCACGGTGTTCTTATTTCAATTTCCAGGAGTGTATTATATTGTTTTGTTTCTCTAGTATCCTTACTACGTTCTTATTTCAATTTCCAGGAGTGTATTATTTTGTTTTGTTTCTCTAGTATCCATACTACGTGACGAACGTTTAGATCGAAAGGTAAACGGCATTAGTTTTCGCTTAATTATTACAATTCTTTTTGTTTTTGGTTCAAAGCCCTGACAAGTACCTTTATATTACTAATGTTTACAAAATAAAATATTCAAGCGTGTGACCGACAAATCTATAGCGTTATGTTAACGAAATTTAAAAAAACAAGAGTCTGACCAACAAGTGGTGTAAGAGAGCAAGATGGTATTCAAACCTCGACGAACATAAGCTATGGCTTAGATGGGTTTTGCAGGTCAGTTTGTCGTGGTATCCCGAGCTGACAGATCGCAGGCGTTATAAATTGCACTGCCCCTCTCGACTCCCCCTACAGCTCTGTGCTGCATTGTAAATAATTATTGCTTGCATCGTCTATTTTAAAAAGTACTTAAAATTCAACTACCTCTTACCTGTTCTACAATCTCAACATTCATTATTCTCCTGTTCCCACTTAATCTCGTTCATTAGACTTCCTGCAGCAGCAGACGTCTTTTTACCTCCACCTCAACACACTTCACAATCTTCGTTCTTTAATTTGGACCAAGTACCATCTTCATGATTCTGTCTTTCATCGCGAATTTCGATGTTTCCAATACTTCTTTATTTTTTCACAACGTTTCTTTAACCAACTGATTTGCGTTTGAGATTTTTTCAAAGTTTTCAAATACCTGTTTACTCCGTTTTTCTGTGTTCATTCGACCCAAGTGACCACAAAACGAAATTCTCCTTTTTTCTGAGAGCGTCAGATAGTTGTCCAGCTTGGGTGTACATCTCTTCATTACTTCTTCTGGTGCACGTAGTCCCATCTTTCCTTGTACCGAATATTTTCTATAATATCTTCGCTTCCTTTTTTCCGACTCTTCACTTTCTCCCTTCTTGTTGATGTTTAAACACTGCGCTGCACAGAGACACTCCAATTAATTTACAGTGTTGATCAGTTCTGATTTTTTTTTTTGCTGACTGATTTTTTTATTGTAAATTTCCTTCGATAATTAGTAAGCCTTTCTTTGCTCTATTTTTGTTTCCTTCTTTATCTACACTGTTAACTGTATGGAATATGTAAATTTATTAACCCTGTGTATTCTAGCATATCTGCACCTTAGAAATTGTGGAGCATTTTTGATGTTCGTTGCAAATCCTGCCTTCTCAAAAGATATTTGTAATTCAACCTTTCCGTCATCTGTTTCAACAGGCTGATCCGTTCAGTACTGCCGTTTTTCGGAAAATAGTGATAAATCAACTGGGAAGGTTAGACAGCTGAGTCGGAAGTTCGAATTTGTACATCCCAATTTGATAACTAGCATACCTTTTCCTTTATGCCCAACATTCCATTTCCTTAATAAAGTTTGCAAAACACTGTCCACAGCTGAAGAGCAATGGCGAGACGCCATCATCTTGCCTTACACCGGTTTTTATTTCGAAATATTCTGAAATCTCTCCACGGAATTTTATTTTGCGCTTTTTTCCACCAATGTTTTTTTTTAATTATTGGCAAACTTTTTCTCTCAGTACTGACTTATTCGAGTGCACTGAAGAGTCTTCTCTTTTTATGGGTCGTAGGCTCTTTTGAAGTGCAACAGGATTTGAACAGGATCTTTGCTTCTTGACAATAGTTCCTTACTATCAGTTTCAAATTCATAATCTTTTTCTAGAACCGGCACTTTCTAAACACCCAATGGTGTTCACTTAGCTGAAAATCTACTTGCTCTCTCAGAGTATTTTGATGGGCTTTGGATAGGATTTTCTACATTAAGAGCCACTAAATAGATTCTTCTAAGACTAATGACATCTGCGTCACTACCTTTCTTGTGTAAGGGATGTATGTAAGCACAACCACTCTTCTGGAATTATGTCAGTTTCCCAAATTTTCATCACAGTCTTCATTCCAGCTTTCATGTTTCTTTATCTTTCCTTTTGTTTCCGTTCCGGTGACAGCATTTATCGTTTTGGTACCTATACTTTTTGAATTGCTAGTTATTAAGTTATTTAATTTCTTCTGGATAATTTCTTTGTTGTTCAACTAATGGTCTGTTTCAGTATTTGCTCCTTTCTTCGTCTTGATGTTTATTGTTTCTTTAGTGTCTCTACTTGAAATTACATGATCAATATCGAAATCTTCTAAATTTGCATTTGCTGATCTCCAGTTTTTCTGTTTTCTGTGGTGCCTTTAGAAATATCTTGACATCAATTTGAAATTGAAGGCTTTGCAAAGAATGATACCTCTTTGAGCATTCCTGTTGAGTCGTCTGTGTGCTGGTTAGCCTACGACAATTTTTCGAAATGCTAGGAACTTGGATAAACTGAAAGAACTAGAGGCTGTAGAGAGTTTCAGAAGTAGCATTAGAGAACGATTCACAATAACAGGAGAAAGGAATACAGTAGAAGAAGAATGGGTAGACTTGAGAGATGAAATAGTGAAGCCGGCAGAGGATCAAGTAGCTAAAAAGAAAAGGGCTAGTAGAAATCCTTGGATAACACAAGAGATATTGAATTTAATTAATGAAAGTAGAAAATATAAAAATACAATAAATGAAGCCTTAGAGAAGGACAAGAAACACCTCAAAAATCTGATCGAGGAGAAGGGCAATATGGCTAAGCTAGAATGGCTAGAGGGCAAATGTAAGGCTGTAGAAGCACTTATCTCTAGGAGTAAAACGGATACTGTCTACAGGAAAATTAAAAAGACCTTTGGAGAAAAGAGAAACACCTGTAAGAACATCAAGAGCTCAGATGGTAAACCAGTCCTAAGCAAGGAAGGGAAAGCCAAAAGGTGGAAGGAGTATATAGAAGTCTTATACAAGGGCGATGTACTTGAGGACAATAATTTGGAAATGGAAGAGGACGTAGATGAAGACGAGATGGGAGAAAGGATACTGCGAGAACAATTTCACAGAGCACTAACAGATCTAAGTAGAAATAAGGTCCCGGGAGTAGGCATCATTCCGTTACAATTACTGAGGCCTTAGAAGAGCCAGTCATGACCAGATTCTTCCATCTGATGGACAACATGTACGCGTATGATACAGGCGAAATACCCTCAGACTGCAAGAAAAATATGATAATTCCAAACCAAAGAAAGGAGATCTGAAAATTACGGAACTATCATTTTAATAAGTCACGGTTGTAAAATACTTACGTGAATTCTTTACAGATGGAAAAACTGGTAGAAGCCGACCTCGCGGAAGATCAGTCGGGATTCTTTAGATATGTAGAAACACGAGAGGCAATACTAATACAACGTCGTATTTAGAAGCTAAGTTAAGGAAGGGCAAACCTACGTTTATAGCATTTGTAGACATAGAGAAAGCTTTATACAATGTTGAGTGGAATACTCTCTTTAAAATTCTGAAGGTGGCAGCGGTAAAATACAGAGAGAGAAAGGCTATATGCAATTTGTGGAGAGGCCAGATGGCAGTTATAAGAGTCGAGGGGTACGAAAGGGTGCAATTGTTGAAAGGGAGTGGCACAGGGTTGTAGCCTATCCCCGATGTTATTCAATATGTACACTGAATAAGCAGAAAGCAAACCAAAGAAAAATTTCGAGTAGGAATTAAAATCCAGGGAGAAGAAACACAAACCTTGAGGTTTGTCGATGACAATGTAATTCTGTCAGAGGCTGCAAAGGACTTGGAAGAACAGTTGAACGGAATGGACAATGTCTTGAAAGGTGGAGATAAGAACATCAACAAAAGCAAAGAGAGGTTAGTGGAATTTAGTGCAATTAAATCAGGTGATGCTGGGGGAACTAGATCAGGAAATGAGATATTTAAAGTAGTAGATGAGTTTTGGAGCAAAATAACTGATGCTCGTGAAAGTACAGAGGACATTAAGTGTAGACTGGCGATGGCAAGGAAAGCGTTTCTGAAGAAGGGAAATTTGTTAATATTGACGATGTATTTAAATGTCAGGAAAACTTTTCTAATATTATTTGTATGGAATGTAGCCATGTATGCATGTGAAACATAGACAATAAACAGTTTAGACAATTAGAGAATAGAAGCTATTGAAATGTGGTGATATAGAAGAATGCTGAGGCATCAAAGGATCACCAATTTAGTACTGGAGGGAAGCGTGGACTGTAAAAATCGTAGAGCGAGACCAGTAGATGAATACACTAAGCAGATTCAGAAGGATGTAGGTTGCAGTAGTTAGTCGGAGATGAAGAAGCTTGCACAGGATAGAGTAGCATGGAGAGCGTCTTCAGACTGAAGACCACAACAACAACTTTTTTCTACAAATTGAGGATTAAAATCTCCGAGAAATATTGTTAGTTTTCATTTGTAATTTTTGATGTTTCATTTTCAAAGATTTTGATAAAAATATTCCACCTTCTCTGCCTTAGTTTACAGGTGCACTGAAGTTGATCAACGTGTAATTCTTGTTTTCGCACAGCAGTGTTAGCATGGAGTCTTTCTGATGAAGAATAAAAGTTTGTCACGGAACCCGTCACTTTACAGTCCACATTATTAATTAAAGAAATAAATTTTCTGTACATCTCTGCGATCGTTGTAAATATTTTTTGACTATAACCATCCAGGTCGCTTAATAAGCTCCATGGCTCTTTTTGACGTTGTTTACGCTACTGCCATCTTCAACTCTGTAATTAAAAGTAAAGTAGCATAAATAACAAGAAACGTCTGTTACACCCTATCAGGCTACAATAAATAAAAAGTTAAAAAATTACAAATTCTTAAAAAGTTCACTTACCAGAACTCGGAGCTTGTAAAACAAGATCATGTGTCAGCATGAATAGAACCTGTGACTAATCGGGGCACCCACTGTCAGCTTGATTCAAAAAGTGACCTATCCTGTGCTCAATACATGCTTTATTCCATTTAGTACTTTGTGTAATTATTTCTCGATTTTACTGAGGATATCCGTGGAATCAGCGAACATTTCATCCATTTCCGCCATTTCCCCTTGGCAATATACTGACTGAGCAACAGGCGTGAAAGAACGAGTCTCAGCCTTAGCAACCTTTTTCATCCAAACACATCTTTCGTCGTCTTCCAGACTTATTGTTCCCTCTTGGTCCTTGAACATATTGTGTATTACTCGTCTTATCCTGTAGCTTATATCGATTTTCCTGAGAGTTTCGATTTACTTACACCATTTTAAATTATTACACACTTTTCAATGGTCGACTGATCATACGAAACTGTCTTGATTTTTCTTATGTTGTGCTTTTAATATTAAATGCAAAGCCATAACAGCTTCTCCATCGCCTAGAGAAACTTAATTATATTTCCCCTTCTTCGGAATAATATTCATGTCCCAAACTGAACACATGAGCTTCCAGGCTACCTGCACTTACATGGCCTTGGTAACTTCGCAACAGCCTGGATGATATTTTTACGAAAGTCTGATAGTATGTCTCCCATCTGATAGATTCTACACATTCACATGAATGGTCGTTTGCTTGCTCATTCCCTAATAATTTTAAAAATTCCGAAAAACGTTATCTATGCCTTGATAACAAGGCATGTCTTCCAAAACGACTTCCATTTCCGCTGGTGACCGGCCCTCCCTCACACAGAGGACTTCAATAAACTCGTTCCACCTATCCGCTCTCTCTTCTTCATTTAGCAGCGGAATGCCTTCTGTTGTCTTACTGTCGATACCTTTGCTTTCTATTTCACCTAAAGTTGCATGGACTTTTTTGCATATTGACCCTGTTTTTGCGGGCACAATTTATTTTTCGATATCTTAGCATTTTTTCTGCTGCAAATTTAAAGTTGGCTTGCTCCACTTCCTATTTATATCATTCCTATGACGTCAGTTCCACTTGAACTGAACTATCTACTGTATTACCGTATTCGTTATCGCAATATCCACAACACATAGAACATCAGATGTACTTCAGCTTTCCTCCATATTTCAGCATAATTTTTCCACGTTGATCATTCTTGACGAACCTACTGTTCATCATTATTAAATAGTTCCTGAAAGGGTATGCATACTCCTGGGTAGGCCTACAATGGAATATCTGATTTCGGAACCTCTGGCTGTGATCTATATTCTCCCGTAACATCATTTTCAGTTACTTTCCGCACCAGAGCGTTCCAGTCCTTCGTAATCATTACATTATCGCTTCCTCTAATATACTGAGTTACCCGTTCGATGCTTTCATATACTCCCTTTATCTCATTTCTCTTCTGCTTGTAACGTCGACATGACTTGAACTATTGTTCAAATGGTTCAAATGGCTCTAAGCACTATGGAACTCAAATGCTGTGGTTATTAGTCCCCTAGAACTTAGAACTACTTAAACCTAACTATCCTAAGGACATCACACACATCCATGCTCGAGGCAGGATTCGAACCTGCGACCGTAGTAGTCGCACGGTTCCGGACTGCGCTCCTAGAACCGCGAGACCACCGTGGCCGGCGAACTATTGTTGTTGATGTTGATTTGCTACGTATTCTCATAAGAATATACCTTTCACTCAGTTGTTCAAAGTAACTCGCTCTCTGTCATAACTTGCTACTCACAGCGCTTACTATATTTTTTATGATACCGCTGAGGGAGATATTACCCAATGTTTGTCTGACTATAAATCCGTAACTCCTTTCCATTTTAAATCACTGACACTACTACACCTAGGTTGAGAAATTGCATTTCTCTCTTCTGATTTTCCATCTTCCTACTCCATTGAAACTTTCAATATTCCACGGTCCGTCTCGTAGATTGGTACCCTTTCTCGCACCAAATCTCTGTCCTCTTCTCCGACTTTTTTTATAGGACCATTGACACTCCCTGTGAGTTTCGTTTTTTTTTTTTTGAAAAAAAAATTGTACTAACCTATGACAGTTTCATGTTCTCCATTTTTAATATTTTTTTTCCGTCGTCAGCCAAATGCGGTATCTCATGAATTGTTCAAGGATTTCTATTGCTCCGTTCCTGAGTTCTTGTACTTCCACAGCCTTCACTATTTCATCCCCTGAATCTTTATTGTAGTAGTTACCCTGTTTTAGTCAATAGTTGCCTAGTGCGCAATTAAGATTCTCAATAATGTTCAAATGGCTCTGAGCACTATGGGACTGAACATCCCCTAGAACTTAGAAGTACTTAAACCTAACTAACCCAAGGACATCACACAACACCCAGTCATCACGCGGCAGAGTCTCAATATTGTCGGTTTCCATTTCCTCCCCCCAATGAACCATGAACCTGGCCGCTGGTGGGGGGACTTGCGTGCCTCAACGATACAGATAGCCGTACCGTAAGTGCAACCACAACGGAGGGGTATCTGTTGAGAGGCCAGACAAACGTGTGGTTCCTGAATAGGGGCAGCAGCCTTTTCAGTAGTTGCAGGGGCCACAGTCTGGATGATTGACTGATCTGGCCTTGTACAGCTAACCAAAACGGCCTTGCTCTTATGGAACTGCGAACGGCTGTAAGCAAGGGGAAACTACAGCCGTTATTTTTCCCGAGGGCATGCAGCTTTACTGTATGGTTAAATGATGATGGCGTCCTCTTAGGTAAAATATTCCGTAGGTTAAATAGTCCCCCAGTCGGATCTCCGGGCGGGGACTACTCAAGAGGACGTCGTTATCAGGAGAAAGTAAACTGGCATTCTACGGATCGGAGCGTGGAATGTCAGATCCCTTAATCGGGCAGGTAGGTTAGAAAATCTTAAAAGGGAAATGAATAGGTTAAAGTTACATATAGTGGGAACTAGTGAAGTTCGGTGGCAGGAGGAACAAGACTTCTGGTCAGGTGAATACAGGGTTATAAATACAAAATCAAATAGGGGTAATGCAGGAGTAGGTTTAATAATGAATAAAAAAATAGGAGTGCCGGTAAGCTACTAAAAACAGCATAATGAACGCATTATTGTGGTCACGATAAACACGAATGCCATGCCCACAACAGTAGTACAAGTTTATATGCCGACTAGCTCAGCAGATGACGAAGAAATTGAAGAAATGTATGATGAGATAAAAGAAATTATTCAGGTAGTGAAGGGAGATGAAAATTTCATAGTCATGGGTGACTGGAATTAGACAGTAGGAAAAGGGAGAGAAGGAAACATAGGTGAATATGGATTGGGGCTAAGAAATGAAAGAGGAAGCCGTCTGTTAGAATTTTGAACAGAGCATAACTTAATCATAGCTAACACTTGGTTCAAGAATAATAAAAGAAGGTTGCATACATGGAAGAATCCTGAAGATACTAAAAGGTATCATATAGATTATATAGTGGTAAGACAGAGATTTAGGAACCAGGTTTTAAATTCTAATGTGGACCCTGACCACAATCTATTGGTAACTGTGGATTAAAACTGAAGAAATTGCAAAAAGTTGGGAATTAAGGAGATGGGACCTGGATAAACTGAATAAACCAGAGGTTGTACAGAGTTTCAGGGACAGGAATGGGGGAAAGAAATACAGTAGAAGAAGAATGGTCAGCTTTGAGGGATGAAGTAGTGAAGGCAGTAGAGGATCAAGTAGTTACAAAGACGAGGACTAGTAGAAATCCTTGGGTGACAGAAGAAATAATGAATTTAATAGATAAAAGGAGAAAATATAAAAATGCAGTAAATGAAGCAGGCAAAAAGGAATACAAACGTCCCAAAAATGAGATCGACAGGAAGTGCAAAATTGCTAAGCAGGGATGGCTAGACGACAAATGTAAGGATGTAGAGGCTTATCTCACTAGGGGAAAGATGGATACTGCCTACAGGAAAATTAAAGAGACCTTTGGAGAAAAGAGAGCCTCTTGTATGAATACCAAGAGCTCAAATGGAAATCCAGTTCTAAGCACAGAGGGGAAACCAGAAAGGTGGAAGGAGTATATAGAGGGTCTATACAAGGGCGATGCACTTGAGGACAATATTATGGAAATGGAAGAGGATGTAGATGAAGATGAAATGGGAGATTTGATACTGCGTGAAGAGTTTGACGGAGAACAGAAAGACCTGAGTCGAAACAAGGCTCCGGGAGTAGATAACATTCCATTAGAACTACTGATGGCCTTGGGAGAGCCAGTCCTGACAAAACTCTACCATCTGGTGAGCAAGATGTACGAGACAGGCGAAATACCCTCAGACTTCAAGAAGAATATAATAATTCCAATCCCAAAGAAAGCAGGTGTTGACAGATGTGAAAATTGCCGAACTATCAGTTTAATAAGTCACAGCTGCAAAATACTAACGGAAATTATTTACAGACGAATGGAAAAACTGGTAGAAGACGACCTCGGGGAAGATCAATTTGGATTCCGTCGAAATGTTGGAACACGTGAGGCAATACTGACCTTACGACTTATCTTAGAAGAAAGATTACGGAAAGGCAAACCTGAGTTTCTAGCATTTGTAGACTTAGAGAAAGCTTTTGACAGTGTTGACTGGAATACTCTCTTTCAAATTCTAAAGGTGGCAGCGGTAAAATACAGGGAGCGAAAGGCTATTTATAATTTGTACAGCAACCAGATGGCAGTTATAAGAGTCGAGGGACATCAAAGGGAAGCAGTGGTTGGGAAGGGAGTGAGACAGGGTTGTAGCCTCTCCCCGATGCTATTCAATCTGTATATTGAGCAAGCAGTAAAGGAAACAAAAGAAAAATTCGGAGTAGGTATTAAAATCCAGGGAGAAGAAATAAAAACCTTGAGTTTCGCTGATGATATTGTAATTCTGTCAGAGACAGCACAGGACTTGGAAGAGCAGTTGAACGGAATGTACAGTGTCTTGAAAGGAGGGTATAAGATGAACATCAACAAAAGCAAAACGAGGATAATGGAATGTTGTCGAATTAAGTCGGGTGATGCTGAGAGAATTAGATTAGGAAATGAGACACTTAAAGTAGTAAAGGAGTTTTGCTATTTGAGGAGGAAAATAACTGATGATGGTCGAAGTAGAGAGGATATAAAATGTAGATTGGCAATGGCAAGGAAACCGTTTCTGAAGAAGAGAAATTTGTTACATCGAGTATAGATTTAAATGTCAGGAAGTCGTTCCTGAAAGTATTTGTATGGAGTGTAGCCATGTATGGAAGTGAAACATGGGCAATAAATAGTTTGGATAAGAAGTGAATAGAAGCTTTCGAAATGTGGTGCTACAGAAGAATTCTGAAGATTAGATGGGTAGATCACGTAACTAATGAGGAGGTATCGAATAGGATTGGGGAGAAGAGAAGTTTGTGGCACAACTTGACCAGAAGGTGGGATCGGTTGGTAGGACATGCCCTGAGGCAACAAGGGATCACAAATTTAGCATTGGAGAGCAGCGTGGAAGGTAAAAATCGTAGAGGGAGACCGAGAGATGAACACACTAAGCAGATTGAGAAGGATGTAGGTTGCAGTAGGTACTGCTTTAGGTAGGAGATGAAGGAGCTTGCACATGATAGATTAGCATGGAGAGCTGCATCAAACGAGTCTCAGGACTGAAGACCACCACAACAACAACAACAACTTTCAATTCATGCCGCTTTCGCTTCAAGTTTCTTGAGTTACAATCCTCTATTAATCAGCGATATACGAGTACTATTTTCAGGAATTGCATCATATCCTAGAAATTTTTAGTACTATTTTTTTTGGAATTTTGGTGTCGGAGACAGGGTCATACATCTTTTTTTTCAGTAACTTATACAAAACACAAATTCTTCATAAAGAAATAAAGACTAAGTTAACTTATAAAGAACAGTACGAACTACACATTCTTCAATAAAGTAAGTTCCTTCTACTATCAAAGCTACCCGTAGTTTCCAAATAGAATTAGTTCACTATTTCAAATCAACCACGAATGTACGAGTTGGCTGGTAGTTTATTTGAGCAGGTGGGTTAAATTTTAGCACTATTTTAGTTTGGTAGTGCCATACTGAAGCCAACGGCCTTGAGGCAGTTAAGCGCCATCGGGTTTGGCTAGCACTTGGGTGGGTCGCTGTCCGTGTCTGCCGAGTGCTGTTAGCAAGCGGGGTGCATTCAGACTTAGTGAGCCAAATTCACGAACTATTTCACTGAGAGGTAGCGACACCGATCACGGAAGCTGGCAACAGCCGAGAGAACGGTGTGCACCCCACATTCCCACCCGTATCCGCATCCGGTGACGCCTAAGGGCTGAGAATGACACGGCGGCCGGTCGGTACCGTTGAGCCTCCAAAGCCTGTTCGGACGGTGCTTGCTTTCTGTTTGCTAGTACGAAAATGAATGTTCCTCTTATGGCGATCTCCAGTATTCCCGCTTTTTGACAATGGCGGATACGCGAATCTCGTTGGCATCGGTTTCGACAATCTTCTCAGAGTACTGACGGCTTCGTACTTCAACCAGAAATATCGTTTAAATGTATTCAGCACTATCAAAAGGCACTCGACGTAGTGCGTCATTCTTCGCTTGTCTTTCTCAAGATGCCCTGTTGGGGAACATTGATATCCCAAGATCAACAACAAAACTGATACCACGTAATCCCATATATCATAAGCAAAAGATTATACACATGCAAGTAACTACAGTTAAATACTCTTCCGACTATCGTCATCATCAGAACTTCAGTTTATCTACAGGTGCACCAGAAAAACAAAATTACTCACTTCTCAGAAAAATACTATGATTGTGATCTAACTCCATGGTGGCAGGAAACCGAAACTGTGTGTCTACTAACGCATTATGCCGACTAACCCCAGCTGCCCTAAAGTATCTCAGATTTTTCTGTGCTTCCAAGTCTCTTAGACGGATCAGCACAACAAGTTGAGCATTCAGATAAATACACTACTGGCCATTAAAATTGCTACACCACGAAGATGACGTACTACAGACGCGACATTTAACCGACAAGAAGAAGATGCTGTGATATGCAAATGAGAAGCTTTTCAGAGCATTCACACAAAGTTAGCGCCGGTGGCAACACCTACAACGGGCTGATATGAGAAGAGATTCCAACCGATTTCTCATACACAAACAGCAGTTGACCGGCGTTGCCTGGTGAAACGTTGTTGTGATGCCTCGTGTAAGGAGGACAAATGCGTACCATCACGTTTCCGACTTTGATAAAGGTCGGATTGTAGCCTCTCACGATTGCGGTTTATCGTATCGGGACATTGCTGCTTGCGTTGGTCGAGATCCAATGACTGTTAGCAGAATATGGAATCGGTGGGTTCAGGAGGATAATATGGTACGCCGTGATGGGCCCAAAGGCCTCGTATCACTAGCAGTCGAATGAAAGGCATTTTATCCGCATGGCTGTAACGGATCGTGCAGCCACGTCTCGATCCCTGAGTCAACAAATGGGGACGTTTGCAAGACAACAACCATCTACTCGAACAGTTCGACGACGTTTGGAGCAGTATGGGCTGTCAGCTCGTAGACCATGGCTGCGGTTAGCCTTGACGCTGCATCAGAGACAGGTTCGCCTGCGATGGTGTATTCAACGACGAACCTGGATGCACGAATGGCGAAACGTCATTTTTTCGGAAGAATCCAGGTTCTGTTTACAGTATTACGATGGTCGCAAACGTGTTTGGCGACATTGCGGTGAACGCACATTGGAAGCGTGTATTCGTCATCGCCATACTGGCGTATGGCGTGATGGTATGCGGTGCCATTGGTTACACGTGTCGGTCACCTCTTGTTCGCATCGACGGCACTTTGAACAGGGGACGTTACATTTCAGATGTGTTACGACCCGTGGCTCTACCCTTCACTCGACCCTGCGAAACCCTACATTTCAGCAGGATATTGCACGAGCGCATGTGGCAGTTCCTGTACGGGCCTTTCTGGATACGGAAAATTTTCGACTGTTGCCCTGGACAGCACATTCTCCAAATATCTCACCAACTGAAAACATTTGGTCAATGGTGCCCGAGCAACTGGGTCGTCACAATACGCCAGTCACTACTCTTGATGAACCGTGGTATCGTGTTGCAGCTGCATGGGCAGCTGTACCTGTACACGCCATCCAAGCTCTGTTTGATTCAATGACTAGGCGTATCAAGGCCGTTATTACGGCTAGAGGTGGTTGTTCTGGGTACTGTTTTCTCACGATCTTTGCACCCAAATTGGGTGAAAATGTAATCAGATGTCAGCTCTAGTGCAATATATTTGTCCAATGAATACCCGTTTATCATCTGCATTTCTTCTTGATGTAGTAATTGTAATGGCCAGTAGTGTACCTGTGGGAAGCCGCATAACCCAGATTGACTGAAATATGAAATTAACTTTGGATAATCTCGGTTCTAGACTGTCGCACCTCTCTGTTACTCGGTCAACTGTTTACTATATGCGAAATAAGAGTACGTGGTTTGGTATTAGGGTGTTGCGCCTTGTCCAACGGGCGTAGGAGACCAGCATCGCTAGCAAAAGCGTGGCCTGGGGACAGACTCAGGTGGGCGGCGCTCCCACTGAGTCAGTCAGTGCGGCGTGTGTGTGGTTTGTGGAGGGGCTATCAGATGGCCCGTGGGCTGCGGCCGGGATTTACTGCTGCCGCGGCGGTGGGCCGCTCCCCGCAGACGCAGGCGCTTGCCCAGTCCGGAATAAGGCGGGGAGTAATTGCGCTGCTTATAATTAAAACAAGCCCCTGGCCGGGACCGCCCGTCAGCCGGCGGCGGCAGCGCCTCATAATTCGTGCCTCCCGTAACGAGAAAATACGAAATTTATGGCGATCCGTGGCGCCGCCATTTACGGCCTGTTACGTTTCTGTTCGTTAGGAAATTACTTCAGTTGTGGCTCGTAATCAGGTTGTCTCTTATCTTGATTTAGAAACTGGGTGTTCGAATACGATTCGGCTGCAAGTGATCAGTGTTAACTGCGTAATTCAATGTCTGGAATGCTAGCAAAGAGACGTGTAAAAATGAAAACATGAGCATGAGACGGCAGGCACAAACACTGGTGTGTGTGAGTGTGCGTGCATGCCTGTGTTCAAGTGCGGTCTTGCGTTTGAGAGGCAGAGAGTGAACCAGTGACATTGACTGGAATGGAGATGGTGGCGAGGAGGTGCTTCCGTGGAAGGTGGGAGGCAGGGATGCAGACAACAGAGAGAGAGAGAGAGAGAGAGAGAAAGAGATTAACATTAGGTGTAAGAACGAAGATACTTTCCTGATCTGACGAACACTCAGGTACCTTTTCATACCTCGACTGACTAGCTAATTCAACAGACCTTAATTACGTATAAAATACCTGAAACTACACAAACAGTAGGTGAAACGTAGCAATCAACATCCTGTATTAGAGAAGCTCTTTCTAATTTAATAAACAATAAATGGCTTCACTTCGGTATGCCACATCTGGGTAAACTTTTAGACTCTCTTACTAGCTAAACTGTGGCCTTTATAAAACATACAGGCAGCAATTAAGACATATATAACAAATAAATTGAAAAGAGAAGATATTGGTCCCCCATGGTACACAAAACAGATCAGAAGACTGTAGCAGAAGAAATGAAAAAAGCATGCCAAATACAGGCGAACGTACATTCCCCAAGGTTCGTAAAGTTTTACAGAAGCTCGAAATTTAGCGCGAAATGCAGTCTAGATGCCTCTAGTAGTTTCCACCACGAAACTCCGTCACGAAATATGGCCAAAAATCGAAAGAGATTCTGAATGTATCTAAAGTACACCAGTGGAAGGACACACTCAACGCGCGATAACAATGGGTGACCTTACTAAATTTGGTTTCCCGAAATTCCTTCACCAATGAAGACGAATTCGAATCAAGGACCACTGCCAACATGAGTAACTTAGAAATAGATATCCTCAGGCCAGCAAATCAACTTCAGTCAAAAGTGGCTCTAAGTACTATGGGACTTAACATCTGATGTCATCAGTCCCCTAGACTTTAAACTACTTAAACCTAACTTAAACCTAACTAACCCAAGGACATCACACACATCCATGCCCGAGGCAGGATTCGAACCTGCGACCTTAGCAGCAGTGTGGTTCCTAGAAACGCTTGGCCACAGCGGCCGGTCACTTAAAGGTAGCGTATCTGGTCCAGATACCTTACGTCAGGTTCCTTTCAGCGGGTGCTGATACAATAGCAATCACATACAACCGCTCGCTCGTCGAAAGATCCGTACAAAAAGACTGAAAAGTTGCAAAAGTTGCATCAGTACTCACGAGGCAAAACTAACCTCTTTTGTTTGCAGTAGCCGAAGAAAACGATTTAATGATAAATAGCACGGACTTGAAAATATCGTTCTTGTGAAACACAACTAACTGTTTATTCTCAAGAAGTAATGAGTCCTATCGAAAAGAGATGTCAAATACACTGAAGCGCGAAAGAAACTGGTTTAGGAATGCTAATGTCGTGTGACTAGAGCCTCCCGTCGGGTAGACCGTTCGCCGGGTGCAAGTGTTTCGATTTGACGCCACGTAGGCATCTTCCGCATCGATGGGGATGAAATGATGATGAGTAGGGCAACACAACACCCATTTCCTCAGCGGAGAAAATCTCCGACGCAACCGGGAATCGAACCCGGGCCCGTATGATTGACATTCTGTCGCGCTGAGCACTGAGCTACCGGGAGCGGGCTATAACAATGCTTATTCAAATACAGAGATATGTGAACGAGCAGAATATGGTGCCGCGGTCGGCAACGACTATATAAGGCAACAAGTGTCTCGCGCATTTGTTGGATCGGTTACTGACGCTACAATGTCAGGTTGTCGAGATTTAAGAGATTTTGAACTCGGTGTCATAGTCGGTGCACGAGCGATGGAACACAGCACCTCTTTGGTAGCGATGAAGTGGGGATATTCCCGTACGCCATTTCATGGGTGTACCGTGAATGACAGGAATCCGTTAATACATCAAATATCCGACATCGCTCCGGCCGAAAAACGATGCTGCAACAACTGGACGAACGTCGACTGAAGAGAATCATCGTACATCGTGCAACCCTTCAGCAAATTGATGCAGATTTCAATGGTAG
The DNA here is from genome assembly GCF_023897955.1 of Schistocerca gregaria. Classification (NCBI taxonomy): domain Eukaryota; kingdom Metazoa; phylum Arthropoda; class Insecta; order Orthoptera; family Acrididae; genus Schistocerca; species Schistocerca gregaria. Next base: position 925,372,217 of record NC_064921.1, on the reverse strand, counting down.
ACCACCAAATAGTACCAGCCTGCGAACCATTCAACGAAACAACATAGATATGGGACTGCACGACACAAAGCATTAGGCCTCGCCCGGGCCAGGTGACACGTACCTGTATGGATTCATGTCAATTGTGCATTCCGACGGACTTGGGCAATTCCAGCAGGACAGTGCGACATCTCACAGGTCCAGATTTGCTACAGTGTGGGTCCAGTAACACTCTTTTGAGCTGAAACTCTTCCACTGGCCACCAACCTCACCAGACATGAACGTTATTGAGCATATCTGGGATGCGTTGCAACGTGCTGTTTAGAACATGTCTCCACCCCCTCGAACTCTTACGGATTTATAGACAGCAGGAGTCATGGTTTTCCCTCCACCACTACTTCAGAGGGTAGTCGAGTCCATGCCACGTCGTGTTGCTGCACTTCTGAGTGCTTGCGGGGGCGCTTCACAATATCATGCAGGTGTAGCAGTTTCTTTGGCTCTTCGGTGTAGAGCAACTGAGCCGTATTTCGGCCCTCCACCAACAGAAAAAAACCTTTTTTAATTGTCGGTTTAGTAAGGAAGAACTGAAAAAAAACGAGGAAGACTAAATGCGCTGATATAGGAATGAATTCCAAATGGCCTTAACTAGAAGATGACCTACTGAATTTGAGACAACGACACTGTCATTTGGCACTGAACTTAATACAGAAAAGATTCAAGTGTGTGCTCGTGCTCGTGCTCCAGCGTTACAGTGGAACTTAACAGAGTTGAAGGGTGGAGCTGACAGGCTACAGGATTATGAAGCGTCATTGTCTTAGTATGCAAACAAAAACCAAAATACCTTAGAAAATGCTACAAGAGTATGAAGAGAAAATATTATCTTTCTATCGCTTTATTATTCAACTTTGAAAGAAAACGAAGCCAAATAGCGAATACGGACGAAACTTATCTGACACGGTGATGTTCTTTCGTGTTGTGCTGACGGTTCTAAGCTTAATTCAGTGATTATTTTGAAGAGCGAAACAAAGCTAAAACCTTCTGAAATACAGCCAGGTATTGTTGTTCACGTACATGAAGCTTTTGTCGTTCACGTTCGTCACAAAGGCTGAATGGACGAGGCTGGTATGAAATTGTTGATTAACAAAGTATGGAAGAGTAGGAAAGGTGCTTTATTGAAGACGAGTTCTCGTCTTGAGCCAGGCCAGTTTGGGAGCCATTTGAAAAGTACTACGCAAGGGAATCGAGACAGGAAAATACAGAGTTTGCTGTTATTCCAGGAGGTCTTACTTCACAATTGCAACCTCTTGATGTCACGATAAATAAACCATTTAAAGTGCATGTGAGAGAGGAGTGGAACAAATGGATTACTGATGAAACCCAACATGAATTCGCGGAGAAGGGAGCTTTAAAACGACCTACAAACAAACAGTTGTGTGAATGAATAAAACAGTCGTTGTGTAGGCATTATTGTTAAATCTCTCAAGAAATACGGCATAAGTAACGCTCTCGATGGCACTGAACACCATTACATGTATGAAGATGCAATGATAACGATGAAAAGGAAGAAGAAGGAGAAGGAGAAAGAGAAGGAGAAGGAGAAAGTTCAGATGATGTTTTTCTGGGATTTTAAAGGTCAGTTCGGTTTTACAAAATAAGAATATTTTGTATTATAGCTTTGCAATCTAATAATAATAATGGTAAAAATGTTATTTAAAAAGACTGTTCAAAATTTAGGTGCATCTTATAGTTTGTAGTGCCTTTCAGCCCGTAAAATACGGCATACAGATAAAGCCATCATGATTTCCTTACGGGACTCACATTCGGGAGGACGATGGTTCAAGCCCGCGTCCGGCCATCCTCATTTACATTTGTTGCGATTTCCCTAAATCGCTTTAGAGAAAATCCGGGATGGTTGTTTTGGAATTGCACGGCCGATTTCCTTCCCCATTCTTCCCTAATCCCATGTGACCGATGACCTCGCTGTATGGTTCCCTCCCCCAAATCAATCAACTCACTATGATTTCTTACATTGTTGGGACATCTACGAGGTCCGTCCAGTATCCCGAGCCGACGATTTTGAAAGCGTGAAGGGGATAGAATTCGGTGATGATCATTAAAAGCCACTATTACACTGCTAGCGCTAGCTCACCGCTGTTGTGCTGGACGCAGAGCCACGCCCATCTTGTTGGCGAATTATTACTCTTGGCTGCACTACAAAGCTAGCAGCGCAGCGCCTCTGTCTTCAGATACGATTTCGCTGTGTTCTTACATCGTTCCCTCTAAGCAGAGTTGTTTTGGTCTCGGAATTCGATGCGCTTCTGGGTTTTGATCTTCGTTTACTACTTTCGACTCGCATTTCTATTTTGCCGTCTTCATCGTCCATCAGTTCACAGTTAAGTACGGAAGAGGCTCCACTAGAAGTAGATGTAGTTAAGGTGCAACAGAATCTCACTAGGAAACCTACTGTTTCAAAAAAGAAGTAGAAAGTAAGAATAAAGTTCTGTTGCTAGGTAGCAGCCATGGAAGAAGTGTGGGCCAGATTTTGCAGGAAAAATTAGGCGTTAGGTACCAGGTCACAAACTTTTTCAAACCAAGTGCAAGTCTTAGCCAGGTGGTAGAGGATATAGGTTCCTTGTACAAGGGATTCACAAAGCAGGATCATGTGAAGATCGTGGGTGGAGTGGGAAAGAGTATTGATAGGGATCAGGGCTACAGTATTTAGTGTGACCTGGTGAAAATAGCCTCGGCAACGACCCATACCAATGTTGGGCTGGTGCTTGCTTTTGTGCGCCATGATCAACCCCACTTGAACCTCTCTGTCAGGAGAGTAAATGTGGAGTTGGATCAGTTGCGAAGGGCGGCCACTCTGTCAGACATGGGATTGGTTCCTGTCGAGGTTATTGATAGTGGGGATTTAACAAGGCATGGCCTACATCTCAATAGGAAAGGGATGAGTAAACTGGCAGCGTTGTTAGCGAAATCCATAAGAGGGGACACTAGTACTCATGGATGTACCTCTTTTTTAGACTAATATCGGTGTCCAATGAGAAGTTCAGGCAGGCAGGTGCTAAAGAGGTACAAAACTCACAAAATTCTCACAACAGATAGTAAATTGTAATGTTACCATATTTAACCAAACATTGGTAGATTAAAGAAAAAAGTAGATTCTCACAAAAGTAAAGTAAAAAATAAAGTTACAATTTTTCACCAAAATATTCCAGAATTGAAGAATAAAGTAGATGAACTTCTGGTTTGTTTAGATGACATTGAATCTGATAATGTAATAGATGTACTAGGCCTGTCTGAGCATGACATTGTGTCTGATATGGAAAAGGTAAATATTAGTGGTTATAAACTAGCTGCATATATGAGTAGAGAGAATAAGGTGGAGGAGGAGTTGCCATATATGTCAAAAGTTATCACTGTGTAGGAAGCTTAGATACAATTTTTTTTTGTCTATAGCAACATATAGAAGCATTTGCCTGTCAACTTAAACTGCAGAAGGGCTCTTTTATAATTGTAACAGTATATAGGTCCCCTTCAAAAAACTTTCATTTATTCCTGGAAAGCTTGGCTGCCTTGTGCTATCTGTCAGATAGGGGAAAGAAAATTATTATTTGTGGGAACTTCAGTGTGGTTTCACTGAAAGAGTGTAAAAGGAAAATGACCTGGAAGTCTTGATCGGTTCTTTCAATTTGACATCTGTCATTAATTTTCATACTCGGGTAGTAAAGGACAGCAGCACATTGATAGATAACACTTTTATAGGCCAAAATACGTTTAAAAACATAAATTCTTGTCCTGTTGATAATGGGCTTTTTGATCATGATGCTCAGCTAGTTACTGTATATGACATAGCTCCATTCAGTTATTCAAAACTACCCTCCAGTGTTTTGCATTCAATTAATGACTCAACAATTAGAAATTTCAGAGAAAATCTTCAGCAGTTAGAGTCGGATGAGGTGTACAAGGAACCCTATGCTAATTTAAAATATAACTTATTTCATGATACACTTGTAAGAGAATTTGAAAACTGTTTCCTCAAGAAAGTAGTTAAATGTAATTTTAAGAAACCATGCAAAAAAGCTTGGCTTACTGAAGGAATAAAAATATCTTGTAACCACAAAAGGGAACTGTATCTAACAACAAGAAAGAGTAATGACCCAGAAACAGCCAAATATTTTAAAACTACTGTGCTACATTAAGAAAGGTTATTAAAAAGTCCAGAAGCATGTGTATCATGTCTGAGATTAATACCTCTGATAAGAAAATCAAAACAATTTGGTATATTATTACAAGGGCGACAGGACAACCAAGAGTACAGGATGACGGTATCACCATCAATGCAAATGGTAACTTGATAAACAACAAGCCAGAAGTCGAAAACATTTTGAATAATCATTTTCTAAATGTTGTAGAGAAAATACAATCTAAATGTTCATTAGAAGAAGGAAGGCAGTTAATGGAAGAGGCCTTACCCACACCATTTGATACAATTGAAATTCCACCCACCTCTTTCTGAAATTAGGTAGAAAATAAACTCTCTCAAGAATAAAAGCTCGCATGGAACTGATGCATTTCCAGCAAGATAATAAAAGCTTGTTCCCAAGAAATAAGTAGGATTCTTAGCCACATATGTAGTAGCTCTCTGAAGTAGAGCATTTTCCCAGATAGACTGAAGTATGCCATTGTTCAACCACTGCATAAAAAAGGGGATACGACTGATGTCAACAACTACCGCCCAATCTCTCTTCTGACTGCCTTATCAAAAATTCTTGAAAAAGTACTGTATTTTAGAGCAGCTTCACACCTTTGTAAAAATCAAGTTTTAACAAAATGTCAGTTTGGTTTCCAGAAGGGTTTCTCAACTGATAATGCTATATATACTTTCACTAATGAAATATTAAAGGCTCTGAGTAACCGGAAGTCACCTGTTGGGATTTTTTGTGATCTATCAAAGGCTTTTGATTGTGTAAATCATGGAATACTTCTAGATAAGCTCAAGTACTGTGGTATGAATGGGACAGTGCTCAAATTCTTTAAATTAATCCCTAACTGGAAGAGTGCAGAAAGTTGAAATAAACAGTTCACATAATATGCAAAAAACTGGTGACTTCTCAAACAGGGGAACATTCAAGAAGGGGGTGCCACAAGGTTCGGTCTTGGGTCCTCTGCTGTTCTTAATATATATTAATGACTTGCCATTCTATATTCACGAAGATGCAAAGCTGGTATTTTTTGCCGATGATACAAGTATAGCTATCACACCCAACAGACAAGAATTAACTGGTGAAATTGTAAACGACGTTTTTCAGAAAATCATTAAGTGGTTCTCTGCAGATGGGCTCTCAATCAACTTTGATAAAACACAGTATATACAGTTGCACACAGTAAATGGAATGTCCCCATTAATAAATATAGACTTCGATCAGAAAGCGGTAGCTTAGGAGGAACATTCAAAATTTCTAGGTGTATGCATTGATGAGGAGTTTAAGTGGAAAAAACACACTGAGGATCTGCTGAAACGTTTGAGTTCAGCTACGTATGCCATTAGGGTCATTGCAAATTTTGGCGATATACATCTGAGTAAATTAGCTAACCACGCCTATTTTCATTCTCTGCTTTAGTATGACATCATATTCTGGGGTAACTCATCATTGAGTAAAAGAGTGTTCATTGCACAAAAGCGTGTAATCAGAATAATTGCTGGAGCTCATCCAAGATCATAATGCAGACACTTATCTAAAGAGCTAGAAATCTTCACTGTAGCCTCACATATGCTCACTTATGAAATTTGTTATTAACAATCCGAACGAATTCAAAAGTAATAGCAGTGTACATGGTTACATCACTAGAAGAAAGGATGATCTTCACTACTCAAGGTTAAATCTAACTTTGGCTCAGAAGGGGCTAAATTATGCTGCCACAAAAGTCTTTGGTCACTTACATAATAGCATCAAAAGTCTGACAGATAGCCATATAGCATTTAGAAGGAAATTAAAAGAATTTCTTAATTGCAACTCCTTCTACTCATTAGATGAATTTTTGCATATAGTAAGCGGGTAATTTCCCAACCCCACAAAAAATTAAATTAAATTAAATTTAAAAAAAATATTGAGTGTCATGTAATACTTTGTTTAATGTAATATCTTGTATAGAAACTTTTTATTAACCTGACACGCTCCACATCATTACGATGTGTCGTATTCATGATATATGGAACAAGTACTAATCTAATCTAATTTAAACTTCCAATTCTTGTTGTCCTCGTGTACACACTCTGCGACTGGCAGTTAATGCCATTTTCCCAGTGGGCCAGTTCTTGCCACTGTAGTCCACCCAAAAGTATATGGATGACAGGGTTGAAGAAGAATGGACATCTGTACGAAGAGTAAGCACAGAATCTGTAAAGAAAAACAAAGAGGTTAACAGTGAAGAAACCATGGATAACAGAAGAAATACGTCAGTTGATCGATGAAAGAAGGTAGTACAAAAATGTTCAGGGAACTACAGGCATATAGAAATACAAGTCACTGTGGAATGAAATAAATAGGAATTGTAGGGAAGCTAAGACGAAATTGCTACATGAAAAACGTGAAGAAATTACAAAAGAAATGGTTGTCAGAAAGACTGACTCAGCACGTAGGAAAGTCGAAATAGCCTTCGCTGAAAATGAAAGCAAGTGTCGTAGCAATAAGAGTGCTACGGGTGAATTCCACTGTTAAATGCAGAGGCGAGAGCAGATAGATGGAAAGACTACACTGAAGGCCTCTATGACGGGGAAGATTTGTCTGATGTGATAGGAGAAGGAACAGGAGTCGATTTATAAGAGTTAGGGGATCCCATATTAGATTCGGAATTTAAGGGAGCTTTGGAGGACTTAAGAACAAATAAGGCAGACGAGATAGACAACATTCCATTAGAATTTATACGAACACTGGGGGAAGGGGCAACAAAACGACTATTGACGTTAGTCTGTAGAACATATGAATCTGGTGATATACCATCTGTCTTCCGGAAAAATATCTTCCCCACAATTCCGAAGACTACAACAGCTGACAAGTGTGAGAAATATAACACAATCAGCTTAATAGCTCATGTACCAAAATTGCTGACAAGAATAATACACAGAAGAATGGAAAAAAATCGAGAATTTGTTACATGAAGATCAGTTTGGCTTTCGGAAAGGCACCAGAGAGGCAATTCTCATGTTGCGGTTGGTAACAGAAGCAAGGCCAAAGGAAAATCAGTACACGTTCATAGGATCTGTCGACCTGGAAAAAACATACGACAATGTAAAATGATGCAAGATGTTCGAAATTCTGTGAAAAATAGGGGAAGGCTATAGGGAGGGACGAGTAGTATACAATATGTAGAAGAGCCAAGAAGGAATAATAAGAATAGACGACCAAGAAGAAAGTGTTCATGTTAAAAACGGGATAAGACAGGGATGTTGTCTGTCGCCGATACTGTTCAATGTGTACATCGGAAAGCAACAACAGAAATAAAGGAAAGCTTCAAGAGTGAAAGTAAAATTCAAGGTGAAAGAATATCCATTGTAAGATTTGCTGATGACGTTGCTACGCTTAGTGAAAGTAAAGAAGAATTACATGATCTGCCGAATGAAATGGACAGTCTAATGAGTACAGAATATAGATTAAGATTAAATTGAAGAAAGACGAAACTAATTAGAAGTAACAGAAATGAGAACCGTGACAAACTTAACATTGATGGTCAGAATGTAGATGAATTTAAAGACTTCTGCTACCTAGACAGCAAAATAACCAATGGCGTACGGAGAAAGGTCTTCAGAAGCAGACTGGGACTGGGAAAAAGGGTATTTCTGGCCAAGAAAAGTCTACTAGTATCTAATTTGAGGAATACGTTTCTGAGAATGTACGTTTCGAGCATAGAAATGAATGGTAGTGAAACATGGATTTCAGGAACAGCGGAACAGAAGAGAATCGAAGCATCTGAGATGTGCTGCTACAGACGAACGTTAAAACTTAGGTGAACTGATAGGGAATGAGGAGGTTCTTCGTAGAATCGGAAAGGAAAGGAATATGGGAAACTAGTGACAAGAAGAAAAGACAGGATTATAGGATATCTGTTAAGACTTGGTGGAATGACTTCCATGTTACTAGGGGACGCTGCAGCGGACAAAACCTGTAGAGTAAGACAGAGATCGGAATATATCCAGCAAATTATTGAGGACGTAGGTTGAAAGTGCTATTTTAAGATGAAGAGTTTGGCATGGGAGACGAATTACTGTCGGGCCCCATCCAACCTGTCAGAAGACAGATGAAAAAAATGTAATTTGAAATTACCTCAGTTTATCAAAAGGATCGTGGCAATAACATTGTTTATCAACATTCTATGTACATCTGGGAAGTAACCAGTCCATATTATTGAAAAAACTGATCAAATAATACATGTTGCTGTTATCATTATTATTGTTGTTATTATTGTTATCATTATTACTATCAACAAAATATTTACGTTATTTTGATCTTTTATTCCTGTAGACATACAGACGTTGCGTGAAAGTCCTTTGAGTACAGCATGAATCCAAGAAATGACAAGAGTTAGACTAGTTTAGAAAGAGTCCATTATTATGAGTTAGTTTTTAAATGTTCGTCATGTTGTTTGCTGCAGCTCTTTTCTGGTGACTAGTTCAGTGAGACAATGTAACATCCCATCGCTCTGCAACTACGTCAAAATGGAGTGAACTACCAAAAAACCTTTATTTGACTCGCTACATCTTATTAGTAACTTGTTCAGTGATTATTTGACGACTTTGTTTGAACATACTCTCTCCTAAATTTATTTTTTATTTAATAACGAATTTTTGAACCAACTGACGTTGTCGGCATGGGGCATCCCTTGTTCCCTGTGGAGGCCAATCATTTTAAGTAAGACTTTGAGGAGAAAGCTTTTGAGTCCACCGTCTTGAAGCCTACGGTTTTCTGGCATTACGAAGATGATACTTTCGTTGTATGGCCTCATGGCAAACAAGAACAGGAAAAATTCCTCTGTCATTTAAACTCTCTATATGAGAACATCAAGTTTACTGAGATTGAGAAACATGGGACTTTACGCTTTCTAAACGTGTTAGTATGCCGTAAGGATGATGGGTCTTTGGGACAAAAAATGGTTCAAATAGCTCTGAGCACTATGGGACTCAACTGCTGTGGTCATTAGTCCCCTAGAACGTAGAACTACTTAAACCTAACTAACCTAAGGACATCACACATATCCATGCCGGAGGCAGGATTCGAACCTGCGACCGTAGCAGTCGCACGGTTCCGGTCTGCGCGCCTAGAACCGCGAGACCACCGCGGCCGGTGGTCTTTGGGACATTCGATGTACAGAAAACACACAGATACAGATCTATATCTTCAGGCGTCCAGCTGCCATCACCCCTCACATACCGCCGGTGTTCTTAATACCTTAATTCATCGGACGCATGTAATATCGTATGCTGATAGCCTTCACAAAGAATTAGTGCATCTGGAGAAGATTTGTAGGGAGAATGGCTATACTTCGCGTCAAATTAGGAAGGCCATAAACAATTATAACAACAAGAAGCAAAGATTTGAGGAGACTGATGACGACTATAAATTGACTGCGTTCATACCATACGCCAAGAATGTGTCTTCTAAAACAGGCAGATTGCTTAGGAAGAATAATATTAATGCCATATTCCGTCCACCAGCATAGAGTAAGGCCTTAGTTTTATCCGTTAAAGACGATTTACAATAGAGGAAGGCGGGTGTTTTTAAATTCCCTGTGAGTGTGGCTCTGGATATATAGGTCAGACACTTCTGTGGCAACCTTTTAAATCAGCAGTGGCAAAACGCTGCATTTCCATGCAACATTCAATGGAATACAATAATTCCAAAATATTAGCACCGGTTTCCAGCTTCTGGGACTCTGTAATTAAAGAACCCGTGGAAATACGAGTTGCTGATAATTTAATGAATCGTGATTACGGCTTTCAGCTGGATAAAAATCGAAATACAATTATTAAAATTATGCGGTCACGACGGAATCTACATGCTCAGTCGATACTCAGCGATTAGTTTGTTCTTACTTCACCACTGAGGGCAGCACAAACAACTTGGCTGCCTCGCGCATGTCACCTCCTAATGCATGCTCCGAAAGTCGCCAGTGCGATTTGCATGCGCGAAATTTTCTATAAATACAATGACTGCATCAGGTCTCTTCAGTATTTCTACTCACCTGAGGATGGCCGGACGTCTCTGGGCCGAAATATCGTGGCACAATGTTGATGGGATCCGGCTGCAAACACGAAAATTACTGAAAAAAAATGGATTGAACTATATGATAGTGTCACGAGTCCCAAACCTACTAAGCAGACGTGGGAGATGTGGCTACTTTGTATCCATTTCTAGGTAATCTCCATGACTTGAAGTACGCGACTCAAGTGTCTATCCAAAGATTCTGGTATTTCGTGGTGTGACGACCCATCTGCGCTGTCATAAGTAGATGGTCCAGGAAATTAAGAAGTCGTATCTAAGTATCCACGACAGATAAATGTCAGTCACTTTCCACAACCTTGTTCGTCACCGTACCCGCGAAGTGAAAAGTAGATTAATTCAGTACTTTGACGACATACCGTGTTACATCTCGGGAGCAGTTGGCGACTGACAGAGATAGACGCATAAGGTGTCTAAGGGTATGATGACCCAGTTCGGTAGGTGTTCTTAGCTTGTAAGAATTTAACATCTCGAAGTCACTAATGCAGAAATTCAAAGATAAATCTTTAAACCGTTGTGGAAGCTGAAATACTATGCAAAGAATAGACATCCACACGTCTTTTACTCACGAAAAAATGAACAAAGTTTCCTGTATAACTCCTTAAAGAACGCGGCCGTGTTTTCCACATTCTCACAGACAAAGAAAAGCCGTAGCGTTAGTGTGTTCATGGAAGTCGGAGGTGCTTTTGCGTAGGCCTGCGGCCGTTTGTTAAGCACTAGTCGACACAGGGAGCTCGTTCTCTCACGGCTAGATTAAGGTGATTAATCAAAACTCGGAAGTTATCACTCGAGTAGGGAAATCTTTCCTCTTAGGCCGCTTTCACCAGGAACTCTGTTGGGTGTAAGCCAAATTACGAGAAGATTAATTAAAAGGCGACTTTTAATTTCGAGCGAAGGAAGTTATTCTTTATTATCTTCGAAACGGATCTGTATAAGGTCAGGAGCCAATAAAGCCCTCGAAAACATTACCAATCCGCGTGGATTCTGAAGCAGTTCAGCCACAATCATTTAGAATTGTACGTTTTCTCGTAAAACGAAATAATTTTAGTAATATTTATGTGGGGAGACAGTATTTATTTTAAACGACTTTAGAAACTTCGTTTTTAAAATCCCATTAGCAGTGATCTGAAAAGCACAAAAATAAAATTATAGAAATGAAATATCTCATGCTATTTTTTCGCACTTAATAACGAACTTTTGTTTCCCAAACTCAGGGAATTAATAAAATTCGTAACTGAACTTTCTAAATATGGCCGTGTGGAGTCTCGAGTTTGAATACTTATTGTAATTGGTGCTCTTATTTCGAATGAATAATCGGAACAACACAGCCGACTCACAGAAAGCTTCACATTGGCATCTGTCCTGCATTTCTCTTTTAAAGATGGTCGATAAGGCTTTGTGGATTTTTTCAAAGTGGAGCATATTTCTAACGAAAAGACGTTCGATAGAAATACCGTGGAGTTTTTGTGAAACGTCAGCGTCCCATTCTCTTCATTCTTATATGTATTTCGTCATCTGCAATAGTGGTGCTTGTTAAAAATTGACTTCGTGGGTGCGAAATAAATACGGTGATAAATAGTTAGTTCCAGTAATAACATGTAGACGATACCATTTCCTTACCAGTAATAAAATTTTTTTAGGAACTGCTACAGTTAAGTACATCCCATAGTTACAGATATGCAGGTATTTTCATAAAAATGATTTACACTAGTGTTGTTGTGTATTTTTTGGTGGTCTGAAAAATATATTTTGTTATTGATCATGTAGAGACCAGCAACCTTATGCCTGGCTCATCCATTTGGTTTGCTGCAGACATCTTATACTGTAACACTCTCATGATTTTCCCTTTGCAAGAATATGTGCTACTTCATCTTATTTAACCGTTTCGTTTAAGGAACATATGGTCTGTAACAATTGCTGTGAGGTGCCTTTTCTGCTGATTTGCTGAAAAATACGTCGATTCTCCCATAAACCATGGAACGACAACTGTAATCCCTTTCAAATTCATTCTATCTTCTGCATCAATTACACTGAATATTACACTGACGTTGACTGCAGCCGCATAAAGAAACTGCCACATCAAGTGGCACAGTATTTCACTTTCGCTATCACTGTCGGAGCTTAGTGGGCACTTGGCACTTGACGGCATGTATAGCGGATGTAGAGTGTGTGATCAACTCAGCACCGTACAGATTCCGTATTCCATGGCCCTTAATAGGTTAAATGGTTCAAATGGCTCTGAGCACTATGGGACTTAACATCTGAGGTCATCAGTCCCCTAGAACATAGAACTACTTAAACCTAACTAACCTAAGGACATTACACACATCCATGCCCGAGGCAGGATTCGAACCTGCGACCGTACCGGTCGCGCGGTTCCTGACTATAGCGCCTAGAACCGCTAGGCCACATCGGCCGGCCCTTAAGATGTTACTCCATACTAGTTTACCAATGATTAAAGACTGAGACCACAGATGATGACCTGGTTTAATACAAAAGCTGACTTAATAATCACTTACAGCAGACAACATGCACTTTTAAAGACACATGACCGCTTACCATAACCTAAAACGTTTCTCTAAACTATATAATCACAAGCAAAACAGACTTGATACAGACAGCGGGGAACACAAGGACCATAGAGACATGGCAAATATTTGCTATGCTACAGTGAGTACTGGAAGTAACAGCTACAGCTCAGCAATTACTAGTAAACGTCCAGGCTCTGTAGTCACATAACTTGTAAGCTAGGTAGTAGAAATTTTAAACGTCTCATTGGCTGTGATCCAGCAACCGTACGCTATTTAATTACAGGACTTATATACAGCCACTTCGGTTGCAGAAATTTTTTTGTCAGTTTACCACGGTTTCGATTGCACTGGGGCAATTTCCTTCAAAATAAAAAGTTACATGGAATATATGTTATCACACCTTGGTTTAAAACGTCTCAGGACTTTTTATTCCGATGAAGGTGGCCCTAGTGCAATCGAAACCTTGGTCAATGGACGACAAATTTTGTGCAACCGAAGTGGCTGTATATTCGTCCTATAATTTAACTAGGTAATAGATATAGAATTTGTAGATTATCGCAGTACCCACTTGTAAAGAATGTATAAAACAGATATAGGTTTAAAAATGTAAACTAGTTTAAGCACCAATATTAAACATGGAAATAAATAATTTATAATACGTTTAACGTCTGTTCATCATTATCTACTTTTCAGTGGATACCGGTTTGTCCACTGTTATTTCCTTAGTTGGGTGGTTCGATGGCTTCATCAGTGACGGGACAGAACTTGTAAGGAAATTGTTATTATTAACGTACAGAAAGTTTAGATGGGAAACAGAGGAGGTAACAAATTATAAAAGAGGTAACAGTCAAACTATAAATTCAATCTTCAGGTTGTCATAATTTTTTTCGTCACTTATCCGTTATTTCATCTCTGGCAACGATCTGTTAACGTGGAAGCCCGCGTTAAAGTGTACGTTGCGATGATTTAAGGAAACCATTCCCCTTACAAATGTCACCACAGTGTCTACATCTACATTTTTACTCTGCAAGCCACCTTACTATGTATGGAAGAGATTACTCCATGTACCGCAGTTACTTCCCCAGTTTCCTTTTATCTTCGAAGCAGTTTCGAGAGATATAGGAAGAATGAAGCAATATACTGGTTGACTCTTCTAGGAAAGCACGCTCTCCGAATTTTAACAGTAGGCTATACCTGATACAGAACGCCTGTCTTGCAGTGTCTGCCACAGGAGGTGACTTACATCTCTGTGACACGTTCACGCTATCTGAATGAACCTGTCACAAAATGTGCTTCTCTTCTTCTATGGATCTTCCCTATTTCATATATGAATCCTAGCTGATACGGATCCCAATGTACTGAGCCATGTTCATGTATTGTACAAATGTTTTGTAAGCCACTTCCTTTGTTGATGGACTACATTTCCTAGCGATTATTCCAATAAATCTCACTCTGTCATTTGCCCTCCCCGCGATTAACGTTATCGTTCAAATGGTCCAAATGGCTCTGAGCACTATGGGACTCAACTGCTGTGGTCATCAGTTCCCTACAACTTAGAACTACTTAAACATAACTAACCAAAGGACATCACACACATCCATGCCCGAGGCAGGATTCGAACCTGCGACCGTAGCAGTCGCACGGTTCTAGACTGCGCGCCTAGAACCGCGAGACCACCGCGGCCGGCGTTATCATTCAACATATGATGGCTCCGTAAGCATACTCCTACATATTTTATGGAATCAGCTACTCCCAATGGTTGCTTTGCAATCGTGTAATCGTACAACAAAGGATCTTTCTGTCTTTGTCCAGACTGTTCATGACATTTGTATTGAGACGGTAGTCCCTTTGGGGATGACAGTTGGGCCTTAAGAAGTTGAGAAAGGTAGCAGTGTTCTGAAAATTGTACTAACCTGTGGTTTTCACTCCAAATAGTTCGTCTCAGCGTGGTGACAGACGAGGCATCGATTCTTGATTAGATACTGCTGTCTCAGATGAAATGCTACTGTAAGGGACTTGAATACTCAGGCTTGGGTAAACTGTTAAGTGACACAGCCGATGTTTTTGAAGAGATGCCAACTATTTTATTCAAGAGGTGGGCGTCTGTGAAAACAACAAAAGTATATTCACAAACTGGAGTACCCACAACCGTCGACTATTTACACTGAGGCGACAATAGTCATGGTATACATCGTAAAATCGTGTCGGACCTCCTTTTTCCCGGTGTAGTACAGCAACTCGACGTGCATGGGCTCAACAAGTCGTTTTAAGTCGACTGCATCAATATTGAGCCACATTGCGTCTACCAACCGTCCGTAATCACGAAAGTGCTGCTGGTGCAGGATTTTATGTACGAACTGACCGCTCGATTATGTCCCATAACGTTCGTTGTGATTCACGTCGCGCTATCTGGAGGGCCAAATCATCTGCTCGAACTGTCCAGAATGCTCTTCAAAGAAACTGCGAACAGTGGTGGCCGGTAAAATGGCGATTTGTCATCCATAAAAATCCCATCGTTGAATGGTTGTAAAGCCTCCAAATAACCGAACGCGACCATTTTCAGTCAATAATCGGTTCAGTTGGACCAGACGACCCATTCCGTCCTATGTAAACACAATGGACCAGAGGACCCATTCCGTCCTATGTAAACACAATGGACAAGAGGACCCATTCCGTAAACACAATCCAGCGTGCACAGTTCCGTAGCCGGTCGAGCGGTTCTAGGAGCTTCAGTCCAGTACCGCGCGACCGATACGGTCGCAAGTTCGAATCCTGCCTCGGGTATAGATGTGTGTGCTGTCCTTAGGCTAGTTAGGTTTAAGTAGTTCTAAGTTCTAGGGCACTGATGACCACAGGTGTTAAGTCCCATAGTGCTCAGAGCCATTTGAACAAATTTTTACACAGTGCTGTGTTGACAATCTGTGCACACGGCTTCTTGGGGTCTGCTGCTCCCTCGAACCTTACCATCAGCTCTTGCCAATTAAAATTGGGATTCTTTAAACCAGGCCAGGGTTTTTCATTCATGTATGATACAACAAATGTGGTCAAGAGCCCGGGAGAGTCGCTGCAGGCGTAAAGTTCATCGTACGCCCCTGACGTATGCTTTTCTTTCATGCAGTGTTGCCTGCCTCTTGGCACTGACGACTCTACGCAAAAATGGTTCAAATGGCTCTGAGCACTATGGGACTTAACATCTGATGTCATCAGCCCCCTAGACCTTAGAACTACTTAAAGCTAACTAAGCTAAAGACATCACACATATCCATGCCCGAAGCAGGATTCGAACCTGCGACCGTAGCAGTCGCACGGTTCCGGAGTGAAGTGCCACGAACCGCTCGACCAACGCGGCCGGCTTCTACACAAAAGCCGCTGCCCTCGGTCGCCAAATGAGGACTGGCGGCCACTGCGTTGCCCATGGTGGGAGGTAATGTCTCAGATGTGATATTCTCGGCACAATCTTGACACTGTGGATCTCGGAATTGGAGTTCCCTAACAGTTTCCGAAATGCATCTAGCTCCAACAACCGTTCCGTATTAAAGCGTGTTAATGCCCATCGCGCGGCAATTAACACGTCGGAAATGTTTTCACATGAACCACCTGAGTACAAATGTGAGCTCTGCCAATGCACTGACCATTTTTCCCTTTGTACATGGTAGTAGCGCCATCTCCATTCTTTCATATCGCTAAACTATTACTTTTGTTACCTCAATGTACAATTCACACGTGTGGATAATCCACGTATGTTACAATAACGCTCTTCACTGACAACGAGTAGTAAATGACTTCTATCATAACTATTAAGTCTGCATTACTTGCAGACTCGCACCAACATGCGACCGCATTACTACCGATGATCCACATTCAGTACTCGGGGGTCAGAAACGTGGTTTTGGGGGGGGGGGGGGGGACATATTTCGTGACAGCCAGACCACGTACGAATTGATACATGTGTTAACGTTTCTTTAAATATCAAAAGTATTCGTTAGTTTGGTTTAATAAGCGTAACCTAATGGTTTCCTAAGGAGAGACTTTTTACCGTTTTGTAAATTGTAATTGGCTGTCTAGCTTCAGTAATAAATACTATCCAAGTTACAGCTTTTGGCGTAATAATCGTACCCCAGTAGTCAGTCAGTCAGGGTGTAGCATGCTTCACTATTTCCCCATGAACTAAAAACCGGTATCTAAACTATAGAGCCACATGCAGACCTTTAACGGTTATATTTTATGCCCACAAGAATTTTTTTAGCAAATTTAAATAGTGTTAAGCAATAATGTGTAAAGGGGCCGTAAAAGAACGCCTTAGCTGCTGTGGCGTCGTGAGACAGGGAGGGGTGAGTGGCCGTAGCAACCATCGGGAATCCGGTCACTGGTGGAGAGGTAGCTAGGTAGCTTGTTTCAGACGTAACTATGGAGAACTTGTAATGTCAAATTTAAGTAACGACTTATCTAAAATTGGAAATAAATAATGTAATTTATTTTGTGAACCAAGCGAAGGTGAAATACACTAATGAAACATGTGACGGAAAAGGAAACTAACTACTGGAGCGCTCCTTGGTGATGGAAAGCTTGGAAGACGTGCCTCCTTGGTAATCATAAATGACACAAGCGCTGGGGTGACTAGGTTGGATTGTTGACACTGACAGTGACACATTAAGAGGCCAACGTTCTTGAGTTGTTGAGGGGATTTCAGCGGGCAGCCACCGTTCATCTCATCCTACGGCAACGCAATCCAGCACATCATCACACACCACTATCGGCGAAAAGTCAGTTGCCAGACTGGGAGACTTCTACCAGAAACATCGAGAGAAATCAGCTCGTGGCACACAGGATGTACAGGGAAGAGTCCCATCCGTAACTCTGTCAACAAGTTTTTTCAAAATAACTTCCTGTCAGATTTGCTTGGACATCAAAAAAATGGTTCAAATGGCTCTGAGCACTATGGGACTCAACTGCTGTGGTCATTAGTCCCCTTGAACTTAGAACTACTTAAACCTAACTAACCTAAGGACATCACACACATCCATGCCCGAGGCAGGATTCGAACCTGCGACCGTAGCAGTCGCACGGTTCCGGACTGCGCGCCTAGAACCTCGAGACCACCGCGGCCGGCGCTTGGAAATCAACTAATAGCGACTAGTAAAAGGGTAATGCAACCCTTTAGGGCGGTTTTGTCAATTAATGGGAAATTTAGTGGTCAAGATTGGATTCTTCAAGGGCTCACTTTTATTACACCAAAGCTTTATATATTCCTAACTGAAATACTTCCCTGTGGAACTTTGCTTGGGGGACAACACAAGAACAGGTAGGGCACAACTGACTTCACTGCAGCGACATCTGCATCCTGAAGCCTACTAAAAGTAAGTGGTAATTAACATTACATCTGAATGTACCCATATCCTTTCACTTGGACGGTTTTTCCCTTGGACGATTCCATTTCTGATGTGGCTTCATGCTGGTGCACCAGAGTAGAAAATAAAAGGAGGTTTAAACATATCGCAGAATTCGGAATAAAGAACCAAATCACATAGGGAAGCTAATAGGAATAGTATGGCACTGGTTATTCAGGATAAACGCTCACCACTTCTTTGTCCAGTGTCGTATTACAGCTAAGACTGTTGTGTGTGCAACAACAGCACTTCATTATTTCCAAGGCCATTCCAGTTATCATGACATTCAGCCATGTCGCAAAGTCAAGGAGGGGAGGGAACGGAGACTTGGTATCATGCCACATCAGCATCAGCAATTTCTTATATCCAAGCCTATTTTGGAGTAATGAGAGGGCACTGTAGCTTCCGGGCTCATGCCAAGGATATGGAGTGGGCGGGCAGGGCGCCATGTGTTGTGTCACACCAGAATCAGCATTTACTTACATCCAAGGCCATTCCAGGAATCATGACATCAGTGGTGTCACATTCAGGCACATGGGGTAATTTACATTTATTCTAGTGAATAACAAGTGGTATTTTTTTTATCAATCGTAAAATGGTATGAGAAAACAATTTGTGTGCGTACATGTGCGATTTGAGGATGCGATTTGACTTACGTTAAACCGTAGGCCTAATTAATTACATTCAATCTCTCTATTTGCTTGCTTACCATGATATTTTAGCTAGCGGATATTTTTCTACAGTCATTTGCCTCATCTGGTTAGTTATGACAATGAATTGTTAGGCCCAGCTTCCAAAATGTCAGCTGTTATCAGACATAGCAATCCAGCATGGGGTATATACTATAGAATTTTATGCACTGATTTGGCGTATATGTGTATGCGTGGAAATTAACTCGAACTTTCTTTTACACTGCAAACACTGTTTCCCAATATTGTGACATCACATCAATTGATTGTAGCCTTACAGCGTCCTTTTTGTACTAATCTTAACTAGGTCTTGGATAATTCGTGTAAACATAGCAGTTTTCGAACTGCCTATGTATTTTCCAAATATTTTACAATTTTTCAATGTCATAGATGTGGAAAGTAATTAATTTTCTACTTCGCTGCATTTTTTAACATCGGGCCATCTGTTGCTGGGAGTGAGAACTACCAATAATAGATCTAAATGCAGACTGTCCACATTTCTACAGTGCAAACATCTACTGGTGGCAGCAATAGCTTCAAGGAAATCATGATACAAAGATCAAACATTGCTCATTTTCTACAACGCAGTCATCTGCTGGTGGCAGGTGCACTCATTTTCTACAGAGTAGCCATCCGCTTGTTCAAGAGCAACTGGGTTATAAAAGGGATAGTAATTTAGGTAAAACTCATTTTCAACATACTGTATGAATTCTTATTTCATATAAACAAATGTTCGTTATTAATTATTTGTAGAGAAATATGCTGTCTACTCATTACAAAAGTCAATGGAAAATGATTTATAGCTTCAAATTTAATTTTCCAGTGTGACTGATGAGTGAGTCAGTAATGCAAATAAAGCTGACAGATTGTTTGGCAGTTGCATTACTACATTGGGCACTAAGCAGGGGTATGTGGGCATGTGGTAGGGTGGGCCCTTGGGGCCTTTCTTTCTCTGCCCCTCCATATCCTTTTCACGTTGCCAGATGCAATAACGTTGATTTCACGTTTCTTGGAATGGTCTGGCATATAAGAAAATGCTGAATCTAATGTAACATGATACCCAATCCCCCTCCATTCATTGGCCTTGGTACATGGCCAGATGTCATGATTCCTGGAATGTCGATGGAGATAACGAAGAGCTGGTGCAACTGTCAGCAAAATGTAATATGCACAATTGTCTCAGCCGTAATACGAAACCAGAAATAAGTGCTGAAAAATGCTGTCACAGTTTTTTTTTCAGAACGTCCACAACCCTATTACTGGTAGTATTTCTGTTTGCGCATTATTGAGGCTTTAGTAACGTCAGAAATGCTGTATCGACGGTGTCTTTGTCGAACGCACACAGCGCACGGCGCTCTGCTCGTAAATCAGCATTTCAGACAGCCGCCGTGAGCCACTGCTATAGAGCGTTCGCCAGACGCAGCTGGATGGCGTTACGCACGTCACCAGAGAACGCAGAATTCGCAAGTAGTGTTCATCCACCCCCTTACACCGAAGGCTGTAACACTTCAGTATGCAGAGAAGCCTTTTTAAGTGTGCACGGGCCTCAGAACAACCAAGGACGTCCTACGAATTTGCAAAAACACTTATGTGACATGCACTCCACTTCTCCAAAAGACAGAAGAGGTACTTGAAAATTAAATTAGTTTTGCTTCCCAGAAAAACCAGAATACTTTTCTGTTCTGCTTATTTATCCAGTGTTTTCTTTAAGTATCATATTCAACCATAAATTTACTAAATTTCTCTGACCTGTACATTTACTTTTAAAATTACTTTAATTTTTTCCGTTGTTTCCGGAAAAAGGGAATCCATCAAGGAAAATTTCACCAGAAGCAGTTGAGACGGTTCACAATTTCGTAAATAATATACCTAAGTATGCCAGGAATTACAGCCACTCACAGAACCCTAATAAAGTAACTTTGAACATTACATGTTGATATCTTAATTATATCAAGAACATTATTTAAAATATTGTGAAGAAAATAATGCATCAAAAGTAAAAGTTTAAAATTTCGTGATTGTTAACTACGATTTTAAAATTGGTTTTAAATTGCCTCGTTCATAAACATTTCGTGTATGTTATGAATTTCAAATTCATATTTAATGCACATTCATCAAGTCTGAAGATATGATTAGATGATTAAAAATTGAAAGGGACTAACGTCTTTCCAAAGTATCTACTGAACAAAATATCATTGCGCAGCTTTCCAAGTTAACTTGGTAAAATCCTGAGGAACTTCTTACAATAGCCATTGATCTGCAACAAACGTTTCCAACACCAAGGCTGATGTCTAGGCGTGCGTTCTATAAGAGGAACTTGTGGACGTATAATTTTGGTATTCATGATTGAGGATCTGAAAAGGGACATACGTTCAAGCGGAGTGAAGTTGAAAGAAAGTGTGTATCTGACGAGATAGAAAGCAGTCTGATAAAATTCCTAGAAATAA
The DNA here is from genome assembly GCF_023897955.1 of Schistocerca gregaria. Lineage (NCBI taxonomy): Eukaryota > Metazoa > Arthropoda > Insecta > Orthoptera > Acrididae > Schistocerca > Schistocerca gregaria. The sequence goes on along the minus strand of NC_064921.1, from coordinate 925,350,904 downwards.
AAAAATCTCAAGCAAATTTAAATTCACATTATTAGTGATAATTGCAGACGCCAAGGCACAAACTGGGCAAATGTTGCACTAGAGAGATCACTAGCGCTTCAGAAAAATTCAAGGCCGTTGAACATTGCTTTCCACAAGCTGTACACACACAATTGCCCTGTTACCGAGATTTCGCTCGAACTGAGAAGCATGTTAAAAATAGAAACCCCACTGTGCGCACCGATGATGATTGGGTTACAGTCATCAGAGAATCGTGCAAGAAGATGCCCCTTTTCTGTCGTTAAAATGAAGCAAGCAGACTTTATATATCCGACAGCTTTGCAGATATATATTAAATAGAAGGACAAACATGATGATGGATCTCAGTTGAGATTTTCTGAAGCGACAGCTTTTTGATTTGATGCCATCATATTTAAAACTGAAGTCGCAGTACAATGATTTTGAAGAATTCAGAACAGTAAATATCACTAGAAAAGGATGAGCACATCAAGAGCTTAATCCGTTCCAGCTGTCAAGGAAATACTTAAAACCCATTCCAGTTTGTGACAAAAAACTCAAATATGTTATGCAGTATATACCAGATGTTTCTAAGGGATGATCCAAGAGTCTGAGTGAAACAAAGGATAAATGAAAATTACACAGAGGTGAGAGATATTGGTTATACTGTTTGAAATAGTGTAGTCACTTCCATTGTAAGTTATGTTGTAGGTTCATGTTAAAATTTTTCTACACCTTGTATTCATTTAGAAGGAGACAGGCCACACCCCAATGTTATGTCACCGAGGAATGAAATATTTTTTATTAATAATGTTTAACTTTATTCAAAATGACTCTGCACACATGTGTATTAACACATTGGAAAAATAAACTACTTTTGTCAGATACCCAAAAAAGTTGAAATATGATCTATGGATTTATTCAAAGTTTTATACGCTCTCCAGAAAAATTTACACTTTATGGGTTTGGAGAATATCAATCTCACCCCTTCAATTAATTGAGGGGGATTAAACTATATATTTCATTAAATAATATCCAGAGGAATGTGCTTGAAGGATTCAGCAATGTACTGTAAGACATAAGTGGAAGCAGAGCTCCAGGAGGAGACAACAATCTTTTAGACCTGTTGATGCCCCTGGGAAAGCTAGTGATGACAGAACTGTACCATCTGGTGAACAAGATGTACGAGATTTGCGAAATATTCTCAGACTTCAAAAAGAATATAATAATTCCAAATCCAAAGAAAGCAGGTGCTGACAGGTGTGAAAATAACGGTATGTCAGTTTAATTAGTCACTGTTGCAAAATACCAACGCGAATCCCTTACAGGAAAAACTGGTAGAAGCCGGCCTCGGGCAAGATCAGTTTGAAATACAGGAACACGCAAAGCAATGCTGACCCTACGACGTCTCATAGGAGATAGGTTAAGGATAGGCAAAACTACGTTTATGGCATCTGTTGACTTAGAGAAAGCTTTCGACAATGTTGACTGAAACACTTTCTTTCAAATTCTAAGGGTGGTAAGGGTAAAATACAGGAAGCGAAAGACTATTTACAAATGCACAGAAACCAGTGGCAGTTATTAAAGTCAAGGGACAAGAAAGGGAAGAAGTTGTTGAGAAGGAAGTGAGATGGGGTTGTAGACTATCCTGATGTTATTCAAGCTGTATGTTGAGCAAGCAGTAAAGGAAGCAAAAGAAAAATTTGGAGTCCACGGAAAAGAAATAAAAACCTTGAGATTAGCAGATGACTTTGTAATTCTGTCAGAAACAGCAAAGGAATTGGAAGAGCAATTGAACGGAATGGACAGTGTCTTGAAAGGAGGATATAAGATGAACATCAACAAAAGAAAAACGAGGATAATGGAATGTAGTCAAATTAAATCGGGTGATGCTGAGGGAATTAGATTAGGAAATGAGACACTTCAAGTAGTAAAGGAGTTTTGCTATTTAGGAAGTAAAATAACTGATGATGGTCGAAGTAGAGAGGATATAAAATGTAGACAGTCTATGGAAAGAAAATCGTTTCTGAAGAAGAGAAATTTGTTTAGATCCAATACATATTTAAGTGTCAGGAAGTCCTTTGTGAAAGTATTTGTATGGCGTATAGCCATGTATGGAAATGAAACATGGACGATAAACTGTGTAGACAAGAAGAGAAGAGAAGCTTTAGAAGTGCAGTGCTACAGAAGAAATCTGGAGATTAGATGAGTAGATCACGTAATTAATGACGAGGTGAGTAGAACTGAGAAGAACAGAAATTTTTGGTACAACCTGACTAAAAGAAAGGATGGGCTGTTTGTGTGACGCCATGGCTAATAACGAGATATAATTATCTTTCCTTTCAATTACTACCTTGTACTCCATGGATATATTTCTGATGACGCAGAATATTTTTCATTTCGTTATGTAGTGTAGAACATGAAGTGTGTGACTATGTTTGCTTTGCTATTTTCTGTACGAGTTCCTTAAGTAATGACTTGGACTTTGTTTCTGGTAATCTTTCAAATATATTTATTGAATGTATTGTGTGAAACCGAATGCAGTAGGCTTAAGATATGTTATGACTGTGGAGCGAGAGAGCTATCGATAGTTGCCCGGGTCGAACAGTGAAGCAGATAGTAGCAGTTGACGCGAAGGCTTGTCGGTATGGAAGCAGTACACTGTGTATCAATGGTGTGCATTTAACCCGATATTAATACCGGAATTTTTTGTGTTAGACCGGTTTGGAGTTTGATTTTATGATGAATATTCTAAACGGATGTTGTATTCCTTAAGCCCTGTTGATTTTTGCAGAACAATGGCTGTGACAGTGACAATGCACTCGTGAACAGACAGTATTGTCGTCGGTTTAGAAATGAGCTGCATTAAATGACTGTGCATTTAATATTGTTCATTTTCTGGACTACGATATATGACGTGTGCTAAAACACAAACTGAACTGTGTTGCTACATAAGTGGCCGGAAGGGGGGGGGGGGGGAGGGGGACTGTTTAGCTTCCTGACTGGAAAGTATAGCAAGTTTAGTGTTAAATTAAAGACGATGTGGACTTTGCCAAAGTGTGTGAAAGTTGCAGTTGAATTATTAAGACCTTCATGTGTTACATAAACAGTTACCTTGTTCAGGCCTACGACAAACGGGTGCTACGCCACTTATAACCTCCGCGAACTGAAACAGGATCTAAGGAAAGAGGATATTTTAATGCCAAGGACACCTCTGGAAGGACTTATAGGATTCATATCAGAAACTTCAAACTACTTCTACCACCGTCGCCACATCATGCCGACCCAGAACAGCTAAGACCTGAGAACATTCCTCTCTTCGAGAAAACATTTGTAACCAATTTAATTTCTTTACGCTTTGTAATTGACTATCTCTTAATCTTTCTCTCTATAAATAAAAGTTGTGCATTGTAAAGACTCTTCACCTTCAGTGATTGTTGACCCCACTCCTAACAGTACTCACTGCCATGATTTATTTGTTTTTGTTCTTCAGAGTATTTGCATTAGTCGTTCAATGTGATGTATGTGTCTTTTGGCAGGGCCTGCTTCGATTTGTATCTGCAGTAATTTAGAAAGGAGAATTTATGTATTGCACTGCGAAATGTGGCCAAAGGTGTACGTTGAGACATCTGACATTGACGTTTTTTACGCCAAGCAGTTACAAAGACCTAGCGTATTCGCAATTGGTTCAAGTCAGCGAATTGGAGGGAATTATGAATCTGACAGTGGTCAAAGTAAGCGATCTTTGTTTACATGTCACTTAATGTCATATTCCTATTTATTCATGTGTAGGCGCAAATTTACCTGGGTTTAACTGTTAGTGGTAAGCAAAATTACAGTACACTGTGCCATTATTTATCAAATTAGCTTGATTGTTTTACGGTTTTCCACTGTCAAAAGTTTTTATTATTAGTTTAACAAGATTCGGAAACTTCTCATATAGAGGTGTGCTTTTGAAGTTTCTGGTGGCTGGTCCCGGCGGAGGTTCGAGTCCTCCCTCGGGCATGGGTGTGTGTGTTTGTCCTTAGGATAATTTAGTTTAAGTAGTGTGTAAACTTAGGGACTGATGTCTTTAGCAGCTAACTCCCATAAGATTTCACACATTTTATTTTTTCTTGAGTTTCCGGAACTAAAACTGGTTCGTGGGGTTTACACAATATTAATTTTCTTCATGCAGCTTTTCTTTAAACGTTTTATGATTACAAATTCACGGTCATAGTAAATCTCCAGGAACCATTTTTTCCACAGTAGGACACAGTCTGAGGCATCACGGTGTCACCAGTTCAGTACTGAGGGAAGATTGCTGGGTAAAAATCGTAGAGGGAGACCATGAGATGAATACTTTCAGCAGATTCAGAAGAATGTAGGTTGCAGAAGTTACTCGGAGATGTTGAGGCTTGATCAGGATAGAGTAGCATGGAGTTCTGCATCAAACCTATTCTTGGACTGAAGATCTGTGGACTGGAAGCCCAAGAAATTAACCGTTGATTGATAACGGGCAAACTGTGTAAAACAACATTCCTTTACGCACATCAGCTGCAAGAATAGTAAACATTCTTATGATAGATATACATCATTACAGTTAATAATCGTTCTTTGTGCAGTTTTCAAAGGTCGCAATGAGTCATTTAACCGCTAAGGTATGTTAGGCCACAATCTACGAGGGTCACTCCAAAAGAAATACACACTATTTTTCTTAATCCATCTTTTATTCTACATGTTTGAAAGTTTTACAGTGTGTAGATACATCCTTTAGGAACAATATTTTCATTTCTCCACATAATTACCATCCCCCTCAACTGCCTTAAGCCGTTTTGGAACCATCGCCCTGTACACCCGCACGGTAAAATTCTGGACCGTTCATAAGGGAGTCATCATCTTCAAACCTTGTTCCACGAAGAGAGTCTTTCAGTTTCCCAAAGAGATGATAGTCACATGGAGCCAGGTCAGGACTGTAAGGAGGGTGTTTCAGTGTTGTCCATCCGAGTTTTGTGATCGCTTCCATGGTTTTTTGACTGAAATGTGGCCGTGCATTGTCACGCAACAGCGAAACATCCTGCTTTTTCCGATGTGGTTGAACGCGACTCAGTCGAACTTGAAGTTTCTTCAGTGTCATCACATACGCATCAGAATTTATGGTGGTAGCACCTGGCATGATGGCCACAAGCAAGAGTCCTTCGGAATGGGAAAACACCGTAGCCATAACTTTTCCAACAGAAGGTGTGGTTTTGAATTTTTTTTCTTGGGTGAATTTGCATGATGCCACTTCATTGATTGCCTCTTCGTCTCTGGTGAGAAATGATGGAACCATGTTTCATCACCTATCACAATTCATCCAAGAAATTCATCTCCACCATTCTCGTACTGTTCCAAAAGTTCGCCGCATACCGTGTTTTTTTTTTTTTTTTTTTTTTGTTTCTTTGTGAGCCACTGTCAACATCCTGGGGACCCATCTGGCACAAATATTTTTTAACGCCAACACTTTCAGTATTCTGCAAACACTTCCTTCCCCTATCCCAACGTAGCGTGACAATTCGTTCACTGTGATGCGTCTCTCAGCAGTCACCAATTCATTAACTCTTTGCACATTGTCTGGAGTGTATGCAGTACGAGGCCTGCCGCTGCGAGGACAGTCCTCAGTATTCCCGTGCCCGCTTTCATTACGTAACCTGATTGCCCACAAACTAACTCTACTGCGATCCACAGCAGCATCTCGCGTTGATGTTTCCAACTGACTGGTTTTCAAGGCACAGGAATTCTATGACAGCACGTTGCTTCTGACGAACGTGAAGTGTAGCGGCCATCTTGAAGACATGCTCTGACGGCGCCACTCACGGGAACAGGTTGAACTAAGTTTGAAAACAAGCGGGAAGGATGTATCTATGTATCTACAATCTGTAGAACTTTCACACAAGTAGAATGAAAAATGTATTTTTACAAAAATGGTGTGCATTTCTTTTTGGTGTGACCCTCGTATTTGGGTAGTTCTCGAAAATGATTCAAATGGCTCTGAGAACTATGGGACTTAACATTTGAGATCATCAGTCCCCTAGAACTGCTTAAACCTAACTAACCTAAAGACATCACACACATACATGCCCGAGGCAAGATTCGAACCTGTGATCGCAGCGGTCGCGCGATTCCAGACTGAAGCGCCTAGAACCGCTCGGCCACACCGGCAGGCTGTAGTTCTCTATGATTGCTTCCCTTTCTCCTCAGATCTCGCCAAGCTAAACCTATGGTTCTTTCCAGGATACATTCTCAACTTCTGTACTTCGTTTTTACAGGAGCAATCCACCTAGTGCATAACTGCCCATCGTTCTTTTTCCTGTTTCAACAATCTTCAAATTGACTTACATCTCTAAAAATATTACAGGGCATAACGATACGACGAGAGGGTGACTAGTGAAAAGGAAAAATTAAATCACATTTGGAGGTTAGAACGACAACTGGAAACCAAGTGTGAGAAGAATGTAGGGTCGTACATGGTATTATCATCAACAGACAGCTCGTGTCCAGGGAGACAGACAGGAATCTCCGTATTGCGCTGTTTGCTGCAGCCGCTGGGTTGGACCTATCGCCCACAATTCACAGCACGTCGCATTCGCGCCAAGAAAAAAAATAACTCTGTTCCGCACTGAGCATCGGTGGCGGCCACAGCAACAGCGGCAGCGGAAACCGATTTAGCTCCTTCATTAGCGGCGGCCGGCGTGATAAATAAATTAGAGCGGCGACGGCTGTGATCTGCCACTGCTCCTCCACCCCCCTCCCCTTTCCTCCCGCCGTCCCACTAACCTGCAGAGCCATCCATCACGCGGATTAACTCCGGGTGTGACCGGCAGCTGTCCAGGGCCTTCCATCAGCGCAGCGCCCGAGCCGGCGTCACCTCCGATTTATTGCTGCGACGAGGCGTCGTCTGGCAGCGGTTCGCTCTAGCAGGACATGACGCAGCAACTGACCGAAAATGTACAGCAAGTACTATTACTGCATCAGAAATTATATCGAGAATTGTGGCTACGTTCACCTTTGTCATGTGCTGTCAGCTGTATGCACCACTGACGTCAACTACTGCGTCCATGCTTAAATGGCGTGAAGAGCAGACCCATATGAAATACACTGAGCAGACAGAGGCCATAGGATTATGATATGTACATATACAGGTGGCGGTAATATCACTTAGACAAAGTATAAAAGGGCAGTCCAATGGCGGAGCTGTCATTTGTACTCAGGTGATCCATCTGTAAACGTTTGCGACTTGATTCGGCCACACAACAGGAGTTAACAGTCTTTGACTGCGGAATGGTAGTTGTAAAACTTCCTGGCAGATTAAAACTGTGTGCCGGACCGAGACTCGAACTCGGGACGTTTGCCTTTTCGTGGGCAAGTGCCCTACCAACTGAGCTACCCAAGCACGAATCACGCCCCGTCCGCACAGTTTTACTTCTCCCAGTACCTCGTCTCCTGCCTTCCAAACTGTACAGAAGGTCTCCCGCGAACCTCTCCGCTGCAGAGTGAAAATCTCATCCTGGAAACATCCCCCCAGGCTGTGGCTAAGACATGTCCCCGCAATATCCTTTCTTTCAGGAGTGCTAGTTTTGCAAGGTTAGCATGAGAGCTTCGGTAAAGTTTGGAAGGTAGAAGACGAGGTACTGGCAGATGTAAAGCTGTGAGGACGGGGTGTGAGTCGTGTTTGGGTAGCTCAGTTGGTAGAGCACTTGACCGGAAATGCAAAGGTCCCGAGTTCGAGTCTCGGTCCGGCACACAGTTTTAATCTGCCAGGAAGTTTCGTATCAGGGCACACTCCACTGCAAAGTGAAAATTTCATTCTGGAATGGTAGTTGTAACTACACGCAAGGGCATTCCACTTCGAAAATCGTTAGGGAGCTGAATAATTGAATATTCTTAGATAGTGTCAAAAGTGAGTCGAGAATACCACATTTCAGACATTACCTCTGGTCTCGGATAACGCAGTTGCCTACTGCCTTCACTTAACGACCGAGAGCAGCAGCGTTTGCGTAAATTTGTTAGTGCTAACAGGCAAGGAACCCTGCGTGAAATAACCACAGAAGCCAATCGGGGGCCTACGACGCACGTATCCGTTAGCACAGTGTGGCGAAATATGGCGTTAATGGGCTATGGTAGCAGACGGCCGGCGCGATTACCTTTGCTAACAGCTCCTGCAGCGTCTCTCTTGGGTTTGTGATCGTATCAGTTGGACCCTTGTGGCCTGGGCAGATAAATCCAGGTGTCAGGTACACGGTAAGGTTCGACTGTGGCACAGACCCCAACAAGCCATGGACCCAAATTGTCAACAAAGCTCTGTGCAAGCAAGTGCTGGCTCCATCATGCTGTGAGCATGAAATGCACTTGGTCCCCTGGTCAAACTGAACCATTCATTGACAGGAGATGGATATGTTTGGCTACCTGGACGCCACTTGTAGCCTTTCATGGAGTTCGTATTCGCAAACCGAGATGGCGGACAATGTGCCATGTCACTGGGCCACATTTTTTCGCGACTGGTTTGTAGAACATTCTGGACGATTCGAGCAAATAATTTGGCTACCCAGATAAACGTTATCGAGAGGTCAGTTCGCGCAGATAATCCTACACTTTCGCTATTACGGATGGCTGTAGAAGCAACATGGCTCAATATTTCTGCAGGAGCCTTCCAACGACATGTCGAATCCATATCAGGTCAAAACGGTGCACTATGGCGGGCAAAAGGATGTTCTAAGCCTGTATCAGGTCCTCGTATTTCGTCGGGATTTCCACCTTGCGTGTCCTTTGTGATTCCTGTTTTCCAGCTTGTTGTTGTTGTTGTGGTCTTCAATCCTGAGACTGGTTTGATGCAGCTCTCCATGCTACACTATCCTGTGCAAGCTTCTTCATCTCCCAGTACCTACTGCAGCCTACATCCTTCTCAATCTGTTTAGTGTATACATCTCTTGGTCTCCCTCAACTATTTTGACCCTCCACCCTGTCCTCCAGTACCAAATTGGTGATACCTTGATGCCTCAGAACGTGTCCTACCAACCGATCTCTTTTTCTAGTCAAGTTGTGCCACAAACTCCGCCAGTACCAAATTGATGATCCCTTGATGCCCAAGAACATGTCCTACCAACCGATCCCTTCTTCTAGTCAAGTTGTGCCACAAACTCCTCTTCTCCAGAGTTTTATTCAATACCTCCGCATTATTTATGTGATCTACCCATCTAATCTTCAGAATCATTCTATAGCACCACATTTCTGGAGCTTCTATTCTCTTCTTGTCTAAACTATTTATCGTCCATGTAGCACTTCCATACATGGCTATACTCCATACAAATACTTCCAGAGACGTCTTCCTGACCCTTAAATCAATACTCGATGTTAACAAATTTCTCTTCTTCATAAACGCTTTCCTTGCCATTGCCAGTCTACATTTTATATCCTCTCTACTTCGACCATCATCAGTTATTTTGCTCCCCAAATAGCAAAACTCCTTTACTACTTTAAGTGTCTCATTTCCTAACCTAATTCCCTCAGCATCACCCGACTTAATTCGACTACATTCCATTATCCTCGTTTTGCTTTTGTTGATATTCATCTTATATCCTTCTTTCAAGACACTGTCCATTCCGTTCAACTGCTCTTCCAAGTCCTTTGCTGTCTCTGACAGAATTACAATGTCATCGGCGAAACTCAAAGTTTTTATTTCTTCTCCCTGGATTTTAATACCTACTCCGATCTTTTCTTTTGTTTCCTTTAATGCTTGCTCAATATACAGATTGAATAGCATCGGGGAGAGGCTACAGCCCTGTCTCACTCCCTTCCAAACCAATGCTTCCCTATAATGTTCCTCGACTCTTATAACTGCCATCTTCTTTCTGTACTAATTGTAAATAGCCTTTCACTCCCTGTAGTTTACACCTACCATCTTCAGAATTTGAAAGAATTCCAGCTTGCTGTACGCTATTCATGAGAAAGGATCATGCCTTTGTACAGAAGAGTAAGACACGATTAATTGAGTGGTTAAGGGTAACTTGTTGGAACGTGTGTTACCTACATTTCTGTACGTAGCCTTACATTTCATGCTAGAGGTAGTTTTTTCCCATTTAATACTTATGGTTTTGATCAAGGACTTTTATCACTCCACTAAAGATACAATGGAATTTCTCAGGGTTTGGAAAAGCAGCGAGCCACTCAGAAGGTATTCCTTACGCTTGCATACCACACAGAGAGTCAGGCGAGCCTTCTCGTATTATTCTCTTGGCTCAGCGTCCGCAGAAAATGGGCAATGGAGCAGAAGACTGGTGTTCGTAATAGCAGAACAGGAAAACTACTGTGATAACTCTGGCTGTTGGTAAACTTTGAGTTGAGTCCTCAGCTGTTCACTGGCCATTATCCTGCTATGTGTGATCTCCAGACATGTTTCCTCGAGTAACACTCGAGCGTCTGCAACTTTTCCAGACTTTTCACTTCCATTGGGAAGACTGTGAAAAGCCCAACAAAGTTTCCAGAATTTCTGACAAACTACTCCGTATGTGGGAACGGAGTAACACTCATTTCTCGTTTCCTTATACACGTATCTGATTGGCAGATACATCTTTAATTTTATATCTGGAGTTATTGGAAGGACTACTAGACCCCTGACTGAAAGAGCACGCGGGTCCTTCCTAGGACTGGCTGGAAATGAGTGCGTTGGATGGCGTTCCGACGTCTGAAGGAGGGCTAGCTAAAATAGACAAGCATTCCTAGTCATATTGGAATCCGTATGGATATTACGATTCGAGCTTCTGTTTGGGGAGGCTACTCTGGACGCTACCGTCATACGTGGTTTTGTTGACTTCGGCCCGCTGACAAATCTTGGAAGTTTCACTTTGAACTTACGCGCATTGCGACGAGTAATCAAGAAGATGATGAAATCCGCGATTCGCAAACTCATCACATGGGCTCAGCCCAGCAGACAGCAGCGGACGCTGTTGTATCAACAGTCTCTCTAAACTGAGGGAAGAGGAGCTCAGTCCTGGTTTCTGCTTTTTAGTCTTCCTGACTTAGTCCATGCACTTCACGCGCTGGTATGGAACTTTTCTGCCATCAAATTCCTGCTTCAGAGGGGATCTCTGTACAGAGTTTCGTGTGGTTCAACGGTCTAGTGCAAGTGTCTCCACTGGACACCTCATCGGTGAGTTACGTGTCTTCAGCCTACCCCGGTAAACCTGCAATAGAAGTGGGACGTGACCCCAGTAAACCAAAATGGAAGGGGGACATGAATTTTAACGTGGAACCCGAATCACATGTCGAGTTATCTCATTTAGTAAACCCACCTAGTCATGTTTCGTTCACATTTTCCCTTTATTCATTGATCTGTTGTATGCTCTATTCAACTTCGCACATTTTTTGCATAATTTTCAAATTTTTCAATCGCCGTTGAAAGCGAGATCATGTTCCTCATGCGTCTGTGCATCATCTCAGCCGCAAATCGTCCAGCATCATGCTGGTGGCGACAGTAGTAACCATTCGTGTCCTCACCATTATTCTACTTGAGTTATGTAAATTCATTCTTAAAGTGTCTTAAAACCTCGACGTTTATGTGTCCTGAGTAATTTTTACAAACTGTTTGAATAAGTATTATTTTTCCAGGTCATATTCTGTCATTCAGCAACCATTAATCAAATTATTCATTTGAAATATCCAGTTCTTCCGGCCGTAATCAATAGGCGAGGCCCCTGACGAGTTGAGAAACTTATCAAATAATATTTTATGATTGATTAATGGCTTCTGGGGAATAATCTATCATTTTATATGATCTGAAGTGACAGATCCTGCATCGGTTCAATCTGGGCACCTGCGGGCCATATTATGAGCAAGAGGCCGTGCTGACAGCACTCCCGGCTTCTGGGAGGACTATGGAATTTTCATTTTGACATTATTCTAGCAATCACATCTCACAGATTTGAAGATTCGCGAGAAACGACATGTGATTCGGATTCCAAGTTATACTTCAGTCCCCTCTTCCCTGGCAGGTTTACTGGGATAGGCTAGAGACACATAGCTCACCCACGTAGTATCAAATTGAGAAAATTGCACTAGGTCATTGAACAACAGGAAACAGCGGTTTACATTGGAAGGTCCGCGGTCGACAGATACCGGCTGCGACAGCGATCGGTGCCGACCAAGTACTGGCCATACGAATGCCACACTGCCTGAGCTGAGGCGCCAGCGGTGCCATCGGTCACGAAAATACAGTGACCATCCAAGTGCACTTTTGCCCAGTTCTTATGGGGTGGTAGATAAGATCTTGCTAGTTTTAGTGTAGCTCCAGTCTTGATGAGTCTAATATCGACGTAGTGCGGTCGCAACTTTCTTTACAAAGGTAATACTTCATACTTGGCCTCAAGACTTACTTTTATGTCTTCAAAGCGAACAGCTGAAGCGTTTAACTTATCCTAGCTTTGTGAAGGACTTGTAAGAGGTATTCATAAAGGATTCACTGTCTTGAAGTTAAGTGTGATGCAATAATTTCTTAGAGCTTGTGCTCTCTTATTCTTTTTATTCCGCCTCAGTTTTTACGTAGTAGTAGGCGAGATATAATTGGTTTGTGTAGATCTAATCTAAATCAGTCTTTCTTTATGAAAGTAATACTTCAGGACTGGCCTCAAGACTTATGTTTACATCTTCGTTCTGAACGGCTGAACTGTTTGACTGGCTTTGTCAAGGGCTCGTATCTGGAACTCATCTAGCACTCATTGTACACAAGTTAACTATATTATAATAATTTCTCGGAACTTGTGTTCTCTCATTCCTTTCATTCCCAGATAAAGAGCTCAGATAAAGATCTCAGAACCCACGCACCGTACCGATGGCGCACGAGTACGTTTGGCAACAATATCACCCGCTCACTTCAATCACTACTCTAAAACTCCACGTGCATTAATAGCAGCTATCTGTATTCAACAATGACAATAGTGACACTTCGTGAAATAAAGACACCATGTGCTCCAGAATTTTGGTGGCTCCCCTCGATGTTTCCAAAATAACAATGGCTTAGTACTGAACTTCACTTTTCCACCTAAAACGCAAGAGACAATTAGAGGGACGAAACTGGATTCGTCCTCCCATAACGTGGTTACTGCAGATCATTTTGACTGACAAACCAGTTCCTCAACTGAGCATGTTTGGGGTATTATGCCACGGGTGTTGCCCAGTCTGTTTCTGGTGACAGCATCGTTGTCTAAGGATGAGATGTGGAGGGAATATCGGTGGAGCACTGTTTCCCAATGATGATGTACCACACGTCTAGAGAGTTTCTATTGACGGACTGTTTTGTACGAGTATAAGCAGGAAGCTTCGTCAAACACTGAAATTATTGCTCAACAGAAACTGCCAGTAGGCTTAGGATCGTCCGGATTATAGTTTCATGCAGTGTTCTATACTTGTAATACATCTATGGACGAAAAGTATCTAAAGACTGAAAACTTATACCTTGTGAAATGATTAATTTCTGCCAGCAACGAGGTGTTTATAAATGAAAATATTAAAGTTTATGCCTCTCTTACAGCTAAAATGAAACTGTACGTCTCAAATTATTAACCTTCGAATTGAAGATGGTTTAACAAGTGCTATTTTGACAAACATAATATTTAATGTTACGATTTGCAACACTACCGACAGCTCTAATTATCAATTTGCCGGCAACCGGTTTAGACGATACACTTTGTTATCATCAGTCCCTCTGAATATATAGAGGCTGACTTTTCCCAAGACATCAGTCAGCGCTTGTAGTAAGCAACACACACTGTGTTATTGCAAACAGAAGTCACTGTGTGTAGTTATCTACTACAAGAAATGATGCGGGTACCGGTTATTTTAACGTGGAACCATCTGACGGATTTCTTTCGGGAAAATTTAGTCACCACATATTTAGAGGGCCTGATGGTGACGAGGTGTATCGTCGAAACCTGTTGCCAATGAATTGATAGTGAAATTACAGCTGACAGTACTGTTGAGATTTGTAATATTTCTATTTTGCTGAGGCTCTCTTCTTCTATTTACCAAGAGGGTGGGTATGCTGAAATTAAATACAGAGTGGTTCAAAAAGAATATACGTATTACAAAGTGTTATTTTGTCCAAACTATCAAAATGGTTCAAATGGTTGTGAGCACTTTGGGACATAACATCTGTGGTCATCAGTCCCCTAGAACTTAGAACTACTTAAACCTAACTAACCTAAGGACATCACACACATCCATGCCCGAGGCAGGATTCGAACCTGCGACAGTAGCGGTCATGCGGTTCCAGACTGAAGCGCCTAGAACCGTTCGGCCACATAGGCCGGCTCCAAACTATCGATCGCTGCGCCTCGGCTCGGCTATAGCAGAAACGAGTACATAGTTTAGTTTATATTAATAGCCGCTAGATGTCAGTTTTCTTGGTAACCGTCATATGTTTAAAATTACTACTCCGCAGCAGAAATCATTTTGTGTTCTCGAGTTTGCGAACTGCAATTCCTTTATTACAGTGCAAAGACGTTTCAGATCGAGGTACCAAATTGATCCTCCGAATGGATGGAACATTCGCAGACGGTATCGACAGTTTATAGATACCGGATGTGTATGTAAAGGAAAGAAGCCTGACCGCCCTCGTATTCCTGAAGAAAATGTTGAACGAATTCAATCTGCTTTCCAACGTAGTCCTTCAAAATCAACTAGTTGTGCCAGTCGGCAGTTAAAGCTGCCTACAACAACAATTTGGCGTGTTTTGAGACGTCGGCTGCTTATGAAGCCATACAAGTTACAGCTGTTACAAGCTCTGCAACCTGATGACAAATACAAACGTGTAGCATTTTGTAACGAGATTCTTGATGTTATTGACAATGATAGCACTTTCGCACAACGGAGCGTGTTCAGTGATAAAGCTACTTTCCATGTTAGTGGTCAGGAAAACAAACACAATGTTCGAATTTGGGACCTGCAGAAACCACATGCAGCCATTGATCATGTACAAGATTCACCCAAAGTCAATGTGTTTTGTGCGATATCCCGATCATCTGTTTACGGCCAATTTTTCTTTGACGGAAACACGGTTGTCAGCAGTGTCTCGCTACTTTACAAAACTGGTTGTTTCCGAGTCTGCACGAAGATAATTCCATTTTTTTAACAAGACGGGGCACCCCCTCACTGCGGTCGCCAATTGCGTGGATATCTGAATGAAACTCTACCGAGCCGTTGGATTGGTCGTCAAGGAGATGGCGACTTAGCATATCTCAGCGGGGATCGACGGTCACCGTATTTAACACCCCCTAACTTCTTCCTGTGCGGTTTCGTTAAAGACAACGTTTTTGTACCAACACTCACACAGAACGTGGAAGAGTTGAAGAACGGGATCCATACCGCCATAACATCAGTGAAGCAGGACATGTTTGCCCGAGTATGGCAGGAATTTGGTTGGTTGATTTGTGGGATTAAAGGGACCAGACTCCTGTAGTCATCGGTCCCTTGAGGAATTTGAGTATGGATGTGATATTATTCGTGTCGCTGATGGAGGACATATTGAACATCTGTAAACTGAACTTGAGAGGTTCGTAAATGTGTGTGTAAAGTTTCATATTCGTGTGTCTTAAAATGTAATAAATACATGCTTTCGAAATACGTATATTCTTTTTGAAACACCCTGTATTTAATGATCCTTTTTTCCCAGTCAGTACTAAACAAGCTCTGTGGAATGGTGAAGAACTAACAACGTCTTCGAGGAGTTGTAAAGTAGTTGGGAGCTCCAATGTTAGGCGCGTAATGGGGCCCCTTAGGGATATGGCGGCTAAGGAGGGGAAGAAATCCAGTGTGCACTCCGTGTGCATTCCGGGAGGAGTCATTCCTGATGTGGAAAGGGTCCTTCCGGATGCCACGAAGAGCACAGGGTGCAGCCAGCTGCAGGTGGTGGCACATGTCGGCACTAATGACGTGTGTCGCTTTGGATCTGAGGAAATTCTCTCTGGATTCCAGCGGCTATCTGATTTGGTGAAGGCTGCCGGTCTTGCTTACGAGATGAAGGCAGAGCTCACCATCTGCAGCATCGTTGACAGAACCGACAGCGGACCTTTGGTGCAGAGCCGGGTGGAGGGTCTGAATCAGAGGCTCAGACGGTTTTGCGACCGTATTGGCTGCAGATTCCTTGACTTGCGCCATAGGGTGGTGGGGTTTCGGGTTCCGCTGAATAGGTCAGGAGTTCACTACACTCAGCTGGCGGCTACACGGGTAGCGGAGGCTGTGTGCCATGGACTGGGCGGTTTTTTAGGTTAGAAGGCCTCGGGAAAGTGCGGGATGGGCTGCAATGTCAAAGGGTGCTTGGCAATTACAGGACGTGCTTGGATCAAGGAACAGTCGGAATTATAGTTGTAAACTGTTGTAGTTGCGCTGGAAAAGTCCCTGAGCTTCAAGCGCTAATAGAAAGCACAGAAGCTGATATCGTTATAGGTACAGAAAGCTGGCTAAAGCTCGAAATAAGTTCTGCAGAAATTTTTACGAAGTCTCAGACGGTGTTCAGGAAAGACAGATTAGGCAGAATTGGTGGTGGAGTGTTGGTGTCTGTCAGTAGTGGTTTATCTTGTAGTGAAGTCGAAGTAGATACTCCGTGCGAATTGGTGTGGGTGGAGGTTATACTTAACAGCCGAATTAAGTTAATAATTGGCTCCTTCTACCGACCCCCAGACTCCGATGATACAGTTGCGGAACAGTTCAGAGAAAGTATGAGTCTCGTAACAAATAAATACCCCACTCATACGGTTATAGTTGGTGGGAACTTCAACCTACCCTCGGTATGTTGGCAAAAATACTTGTTCAAAACCGGTGGTAGGCAGAAAACGTCTTCCGAGATTGTCCTAAATGCATTCTCCGAAAATTATTTAGAGCAGTTAGTCCACAAACCCACGCGAATTGTAAATGGTTGCGAAAACACACTTGACCTCTTGGCCACAAACAATCCAGAGCTGATAGAGAGCATCATGACTGATACAGGGATTAGTGATCACATGGTCATTGTAGCTAGGCTCAATACCATTTCTTCCAAATCCATCAGAAACAAACGCAAAATAATTTTATTTAAAAAAGCGGATAAAGTGCCACTAGAAGCCTTCCTAAAAGACAATTTCCATTCCTTCCGAACTGACTATGCGAATGTAGACGAGATGTGGCTCAAATTCAAAGATATAGTAGCAACAGCAATTGAGATATTCATACCTCATAAATTGGTAAGAGATGGAACGGATCCCCCGTGGTACACAAAAAAGGTCCGAACGCTGTTGCAGAGGCAACGGAAAAAGCATGCGAAGTTCAGAAGAACGCGAAATCCCGAAGATGGGCTAAAATTTACAGACGCGCGAAATTTGGCACGTACTTCGATGCGAGATGCCTTTAATAGGTTCCACAACGAAACATTGTCTCGAAATTTGGTAGAAAATCCGAAGAAATTCTGGTCGTATGTAAAGTACACAAGCGGCAAGACGCAGTCAATACCTTCGCTGCGCAGTGCCGATGGTACTGTTATCGACGACTGTGCCGCTAAAGCGGAGTTATTGAACGCAGTTTTCCGAAATTCCTTCACCAGGGAAGACGAATGGAATATTCCAGAATTTGAAACACGAACATCTGCTAGCATGAGTTTCTTAGAAGTAGATTCCTTAGGGGTTGCGAAGCAACTCAAATCGCTTGATACGGGCAAGTTTTCAGGTCCAGATTGTATACCGATTAGGTTCCTTTCAGATTACGCTGACACTATAGCTCCCTACTTAGCACTCATATACAACCGCTCGCTCACCGATAGATCTGTACCTACAGATTGGAAAATTGCGCAGGTCGCACCAGTGTTCAAGAAGGGTAGTAGGAGTAATCCATTTAACTACAGAGTTTTGGAGCATATACTGTATTCAAACATTATGAATCACCTCAAAGGGAACGATCTATTGACACGTAATCAGCATGGCTTCAGAAAACATCGCTCTTGTGCAACGCAACTAGCTCTTTATTCGCACGAAGTAATGGCCGCTATCGACAGGGGATCTCAAGTTGATTCCGTATTTCTAGATTTCCGGAAAGCTTTTGACACCGTTCCTCACAAGCGACTTCTAATCAAGCTGCGGAGCTATGGGGTATCGTCTCAGTTGTGCGACTGGATTCGTGATTTCCTGTCAGGAAGGTCGCAGTTCGTAGTAATAGGCGGCAAATCATCGAGTAAAACTGAAGTGATATCAGGTGTTCCCCAGGGAAGCGTCCTGGGACCTCTACTGTTCCTGATCTATATAAATGACCTGGGTGACAATCTGAGCAGTTCTCTTAGGTTGTTCGCAGATGATGCTGTAATTTACCGTCTAGTAAGGTCATCCGAAGACCAGTATCAGCTGCAAAGCGATTTAGAAAAGATTGCTGTATGGTGTGTCAGGTGGCAGTTGACGCTAAATAACGAAAAGTGTGAGATGATCCACATGAGTTCCAAAAGAAATCCGTTGGAATTCGATTACTCGATAAATAGTACAATTCTCAAGGCTGTCAATTCAACTAAGTACCTGGGTGTTAAAATTACGAACAACTTCAGTTGGAAGGACCACATAGATAATATTGTCGGGAAGGCGAGCCAAAGGTTGCGTTTCATTGGCAGGACACTTAGCAGATGCAACAAGTCCACTAAAGAGACAGCTTACACTACACTCGTTCGTCCTCTGTTAGAATATTGCTGCGCGGTGTGGGATCCTTACCAGGTGGGATTGACGGAGGACATCGAAAGGGTGCAAAAAAGGGCAGCTCGTTTTGTATTATCGCGTTATAGGGGAGAGAGTGTGGTAGATATGATACACGAGTTGGGATGGAAGTCATTACAGCATAGACGTTTTTCGTCGCGGCGAGACCTTTTTACGAAATTTCAGTCACCAACTTTCTCTTCAGAATGCGAAAATATTTTGTTGAGCCCAACCTACATAGGTAGGAATGATCATCAAAATAAAGTAAGAGAAATCAGAGCTCGAACAGAAAGGTTTAGGTGTTCGTTTTTCCCGCTCGCTGTTCGGGAGTGGAATAGTAGAGAGATAGTATGATTGTGGTTCGATGAACCCTCTGCCAAGCACTTAAATGTGAATTGCAGAGTAGTCATGTAGATGTAGATGTAGCCCCAGTTTTACAATGACAGTTGAGTATTTACACCAGTTTTTGACCCCATATCTTAGAGTTTCAAGTATTTGAGCCGAGACCTGAAAGTTGTCCCTCAGGGTATCCTTCTACCATCCATCCCTTGTCAGCTGAACAAGAATGATAAGTGTCATCTATTGTTGCTATTCCCAGTGGTATTCCTCAGTGAACAAATTCCAACGGTACTCTTCCACAGTGTCGGGTTACATTTCAAATTTTTAAGAACTCCCGTGACAAAATATGCGCTGAACATAACAATTTGTGAAATGAAAAGACTCGTAGTCGATAACAGACTTTCGTTATATAGTAGTGTTGAATACTGCGCCAAACTGCCTTTGCTTTGTCTTTAGAAGTTTTAGTGTGCTTAGTGCATGAACTTTGCACTCTGACGACATGAGGAATGACTTTACGTATTGCCTGTAATGTTCCTTTGAGTGTTAATTAGATCTTCTGTATGCAATAAAACTCTTTTCGTGCCACAAGATACATACACTAGTTTCGACCCAGATGTTAACACCATCTTCTTTCATGGCATTTGTCCCCAATCCTTTATAAGGAAAAACTGCATTGTTAGCGTTATACGAATGTCTTAAGGAATGAAGTTTGATTTGCGATACGCCTTTGTATACTTCTTGCAGTTGTTCAACCATCCATCCCTTGTCAGCTGAACAAGAATGATAAGTGTCATCTATTGTTGCTATTTGATCACCATCGACACTTTTTTAATAAAACACGCTTTCATCCAAGTGTGTTCCCGCCCTCCCTCTTCCCCCTAGCTCTCAGGGAAGAGAAAAAAATGTAGTGTAATCAGGTGCTTTCCTTTCAAGAAAATTATTTTAAAAATCGACGTTACTCAGATTTTTAAAAGGATGGGAATTAGAACTTTTTAAGGCTACTAATAAGTCCCCATTCGTGTTCCAAAATACTGACAATACTCCATACCCTTAGGTCTAGCCCCCCCCCCCCCCCGCCCATATCAAACTACTGTACAGGCGCCCTTGCAGTCACCAGTTGTGTAAGAAATTTTATAGCTAGTCTACATTGCCTGTATTTTTACCGTCCAGTTCTAAAATGAGGTAACGGCTTACAGTAGCTACACATTTGTTGACAGGAGGTGATTACCGTAAAGTAATACCTCGTTCACCTCTGATAAGCCTCCATAACGACTTCACGTTTAGTGTGAACAGTATGGAGGAAAATCACATTGATGTCACCAACATTGCACCAAACGCAGAACCGTGTTGACAAAACGGATTTTCATCTCGCTTGGGATCTGGATCGCAATTCGGTTATTCATGCCCTAATGTTTCGAGCGGAGTACGACGCAGTTCTGGGAATTTCGTTGCCTGCAATTCGCGTAAATAATTCACTTCGTAGCAAAGAGCGTACGTAACAACCGGGTGCATGTGTGCAGAGCTTCAACTGACAAAAGCGACATTTGGAAGCAGCAGGCAATCATTTTGAGGGGAAAACTCAAATAGCATTACTAACATTACGATAGCAGCAATGTATAAGAACTGAATAATGGCTTCTAAAAAAAAATCTCTTCACTGTACTACACTAACCATTTGGAACCACACGAAATAACTTCATACGGTTTTCGCGCTGTGTCTCTGAAATCTGACGCATAAAAACTTGTATGCAATAGATCTAGATACGAAGAGGCTGCCACATTCCAGAAGGCATTAACATTATAGTGGAATTGTTGAAATGTGGTGAAGA
Source organism: Schistocerca gregaria (assembly GCF_023897955.1). Taxonomy (NCBI): domain Eukaryota; kingdom Metazoa; phylum Arthropoda; class Insecta; order Orthoptera; family Acrididae; genus Schistocerca; species Schistocerca gregaria. Next base: position 925,330,033 of record NC_064921.1, on the reverse strand, counting down.
CATTCCATTCCAAGCTACACTGTGTAAGTAGGCTGTTTAGGTTTTTTTATTGGTAACGCCGCCGCAACGTAGCGCTCTGTAAAAAAGTCACTGGCTGTGCTGTGCGCAGTCTGTGTTTAGTTTGCATTGTTGTCTGCCATTGTAGTGTTGGGCAGCGGCAGCTGGATGCTAACAGCGCGTAGCGTCGCGCAGTTGGAGGTGAGCCGCCAGCAGTGGTGGACGTGGGGAGAGAGATGGCGGAGTTTTGTAATTTGTAAGACTGGATGTCATGAACTACCATATATATTTTGACTATTAAAGTAAATACACTGTTTGTTCTCTATTAAAATCTTTCATTTGCTAATTATACCTATCAGTAGTTAGTGCCTTCCGTAGTTTGAATCTTTTATTTAGCTGGCAGTAGTAGGTCCGCTCGCTGTATTGCAGTAGTTCGAGTAACGAAGATTTTTGTGAGGTAAGTGATTTGTGAAACATATAGGTTAGTGTTAGTCAGGGCCATTCTTTTGTAGGGATTATTGAAAGTCAAATTGCGTTGCGCTAAAAAACTATTGTGTGTCACTTTAAGCACAGTCTTATATAATTATTTTAAGGGGACGTTTCATATGGCGACCCTGCCAGATGTATATGTTATTTCGATTCTTTTGTAAAGCCTGTATTACTGCAAATGTTATCTGTATTGTTTTGTTCTTTAATGATATATTTTGTACCTTTGTTATTGTATTCTTATGTTATAAAATTGTAATTGACACCAGTTCATCAAATTAAATAACTTGTAAATTACATTTCACTGCACACGTTTCTGTTGGTCATAGTATATGGACAATATGTGAGAAGTAGGGACTGATAGTGTTTGCACATGTGTTAATAACTCAGTAAGGGACTGGATAACAGTATTGCTGGTTCTAAGGACATTTCAAAAACAATTTTTCTGAGTGCACAAGTGGTGGTTATGGACTTGTTATATTATCCGCAAGACTCTTCAATGGTGACTGTGCGCCTGCACAGTCAAACAGATGGCTGCTGGCTATCTCTACAAGGACTACAGTAGGTCTACACCTTTGGTGACCCACCAACACCATTATTTCTACAAGGACTGCAGTGGGTCTGCACCTCTGGTGGCCCACCAATAGTAATCTCTACCAGGACTACAGTGGGTCTGCTCTGTGATGACCTACCTACCGGTAGTCTTCAGCGTCGACTGACTCTTCTGTGGCCCATTACCTGTCTGCATGTCAAGAGTCAGCACTGTCTTTCATTGGAAGGACAACACTACTTCTTCAAGACTGCTTAGAAATCCACTACTTCCAAGTGCAATTTCTTTTATTGCTCAGACTTTGAAAAAAAACACTGCAATTTTACTGTGATGAACGATCAGGACTGTCTTTATGGACTGTGACAAAATTTTAGCTTTTGACCAACATTGTATCAATAAGTGTGTGCATTTGATATCTTTGTTATAGTAATTATGAAAAATTTTATCAAATCATTATTGGCCACCGCCCAAAACAATTTGTAAAAATTTTTTGTGGGAAGCATGGGGGCTTAGTAAGTAGGCTGTTTAGGTTTTTTTATTGGTAACGCCGCCGCCACGTAGCGCTCTGTAAAAAAGTCACTGGCTGTGCTGTGCGCAGTCTGTGTTTAGTTTGCATTGTTGTCTGCCATTGTAGTGTTGGGCAGCGGCAGCTGGATGCTAATAGCGCGTAGCGTCGCGCAGTTGGAGGTGAGCCGCCAGCAGTGGTGGACGTGGGGAGAGAGATGGCGGAGTTTTGTAATTTGTAAGACTGGATGTCATGAACTACCATATATATTTTGACCATTAAAGTAAATACACTGTTTGTTCTCTATTAAAAACTTTCATTTGTTAATTATACCTATCAGCAGTTAGTGCTTTCCGTAGTTTGAATCTTTTATTTAGCTGGCAGTAGTGGCGCTCGCTGTATTGCAGTAGTTCGAGTAACGAAGATTTTTGTGAGGTAAGTGATTTGTGAAACGTATAGGTTATTGTTAGTCAGGGCCATTCTTTTGTAGGGATTATTGAAAGTCAGATTGCGTTGCGCTAAAAAACTATTATGTGTCACTTTAAGCACAGTCTTGTATAATTGTTTAAAGGGGACGTTTCATACTACATTCCAGAAGGCATTAACATTATAGTGGAAATGTTGAAATGTGGTGAAGACATTTCATTCCAAGCTACACTGTTACATGGAACCCATTAAATTGAAATTTGTTTTTCAATGCGGTTTTCTTTATAAATTTAATTAACAGTAGATTGCTCACCTTCGATCAGAGTGTATTCTGTCACCTGAAAAGATAAAGCATAGCTTTCAAAAGTACCGCTATTCGCGGACATTTTACTGTGGAGAGTGCCTTACTACTGGTACATAACATGAAAATAATGATAGATAGAGAAGTGGAACCAGCAGCAAGTTTTCATGAAGGCTGTAACGATATTATACAGCATTTCCGAAATACTAATTACAAAATCTGCTAGTAGATGGCGCTGTAAACTTTACAGATCGTATCAGCATGCATTAAAAAACTCGTTCTCTACAAGCAGTCCTTACATCACGTCAGTTTTTTCAAAACATCCAGCGCTCGTAATAGCGAGATAGTGCAAACGAACTGTTACTTTTGCCATCACATCTTGCTTGCAGTGTCTCAATTGAACTGAAATGGATTCAGTTGCCACACATATCTATGATTCAAGGTCGTCGATAGCGATAGATTAACTCCAGCAATCAGTATCTATCAACGTTTCCCTCAAAAAGAAGTCACAAGAAGTTAGATAGGACGCATGTGGAGGCCAGTTCGTACATGCACCATTAAATTTTGGATAATCCAACGCAATGTCTCTATTCCCGAAGTATTCATCAATCTAAACGTCTGCTCGATGCCAGGTGGTCGACCTCCATATTGCACGTTCTAGTTGGTGCCTGCCTCAAAGAGCCGGCCGTTGTGGCCGAGTGGTTCTAGGCGCTTCAGTCTGGAACCGCGTGACCGCTACGGTCGCAGGTTCGAATCCTGCCTCGGGCGTGGATGTGTGCGATGTCCTTAGGTTAGGTAGGCTTAAGTAATCCTTAGTTCTAGGGGACTGATGACGTCAGCTGTTGAGTCCCATAGGGCTCAAAGCCATTTTTGATCCTTCAAGGCTACCTGTTGGGCGACAAGCCTTCCGGAACTACAGTTCACTAGCCATCGCTTGTCGCACGAAGAAAAGCGTCATTAATGCCTTCGCTGTATACCGCATCCAAAACGTTAATTTTGGGAAATCTACATCAATTCACGCCTAAGTACTTGCCTGACAGTTCAATGAACCACTTCCAGACTATTTCTCGAGCATTATACTCTCGAACAGCACATGGCAAAAACGGACACTTAAATCTTCTCTTGTGAGATCTCATTTCTCCCTATGCAGTGAACAAGCTAATTTTGGCCTTCATACTGAAAGACAGTAATTGAAATGTCGTGATAAGATCTCGTCACAGCAAAAATGGCTCTTGTTTTAATTATTCCCACCCCAACTTGCGTATCATATTAACGACATTCTTCACCCTTCTTTGATCGTTTTCGTTGTCCTCTGTCGATCCCACCTAGTAAAGACACTGCGGAAAGGGACAGACAGGCGTAATGTAACCAGTCTCTGTGGCAGACTTCCTTCATCTTCCAAGTATTTTACAAATTTCCGTCTCGGGTAGCTGAGGTGTGCCGGCACGGTAGCTCAGCGTGTTCGGTCAGAGGTTTACCTACCCTCTGTAATAAAAAACTGAGTGAACGGATCAACGAAGAACCTGACAGGTGTCCTCGGATGTCCGCCCCGAACAGATTCTAAGAACAATATAGAACAAAATGAGATCAACTAAATAAAAAAAGTGGTCAATGCGACAGAACGTCTATCCTAAGGGCCGGGATTCGATTCCCGGCTGGGTTGGAGATTTTATCCGCTCAGGGACTGAGTGTTGTATTGTCCTAATGATCATCATTTCATCCCCATTGACACGCAAGTCGCCGAAGTGGCGTCAAATCGAGACTTGCAACCTGCGAACGGTCTATCCGACAGGAGGCCCTAGTCACACGACATTTACATTTTTACAACAAATAAAACGCACTTTTAGTTCGCCTTCTCCGCTACAGTTTCTATGTAACCGCGCCAGTTTAAGTTGTTCGGAATTGTAGTCTCTAGGTAGTTAGATATATTGACAGCCTTAGTGTGATATATCGTGTAGTCTCTAGGTAGTTAGATATATTGACAGCCTTAGTGTGATATATCGTGTAACCGGAAGTTAACAGATTTCTTTCTGAACTCCGGCCTCACACTTTGTGTTGCATAGAGTCAATTTCCACTTTTCGCATCATTTACATACCTCATCTAAATTATTTTGCAATTGGTTCTGATCTTCTGACGACTTTACTCGACGATAAGCTACAGCATCATCTGCGTTCAGTTTAAAAATGCTGCTTAGATTGTCCTCTAAAACGTTCATATTGCATTAGAAAGAGCAATCAAGGTGCGAATAACACTTCCTTGAGAAACGCCACATATGACTTCTGTTTTACACGATGGACTTTCCGTCAATTACTATGAATTTTGACCTTTGTGATCGGAAATAACGAATAGATATGCACAACTGCGCCAGTATTCCACAGGTACGCAATTTGATTAGAAACCTTTTGTGAGGAACGATGTCCAAAACCTGGAAATCTATAAACATGGAATCAATTGTAGGTCCCCGGTCAACAGCACTCTTGAAGATCCAGTTGTGTTTCAAAAGAACAATACTATGTAGCAATATATAGATTTCTTCGAAGTACGTCATAATGTTGTAACACAGTATATGTTATAAAATCCTATTGCAAGCCGATATCAGTGATTTGAGTCCGTAATTAAGCGGGTTACTTCTATTTCTTTCATGTACATTCGTGTGACCACTGCAGATTTCCAGTTCTTTGGTATGGATCTTCTGTCGAACGAGCAGCTGTAGATGACCGATGAATATGTAGATATTATATCAGCATACTGACAAAGGGACGTAACTCTTATACAGTTCGGACCGGAAGAATTGCCGTTATTGAACGATTTCAGTTGATTCGTGACACAAATGGTATCTGCTGCTGTCACTCATGTCGGCATGTGTTCCTCATTCGAATTCTGGGATATTTACCTCGCCTTCTTTGGTGAAAGAATATTGGAAAACCGGAATTTAGTGAAATCACTCTAGTGGCTCTGTCATCGGTTACATTATCTTTTGCCATCACGCAATGAAAGTGAAACTAGCTGGAAGATTAAAACTGTGTGTCGGACTGAGACTCTAACTCGGGACCTTTGCCTTTCGCCGGCAAGTGCTCTACCAACTGAGCTACCCAAGCACGCCCCGTCCTCACAGCTTTACTTCTGCCAGTAACTCGTCTCCTACCTTCGAAACTTTACAGAAGCTCTCCTACTAACCTTGCGAACCCGAGTTCGAGTCTCGGTCCGGCACACAGTTTTAATCTGCCAGGAAGTTTCATATCAGTGCACACTCCGCTGCAGAGTGAAAATCTCATTCTGGACGCAATGAAAGTATTGACTGTGCTGTAGTTGGTGTAATTTACATACGACGAGACTGTTTCTGAATTTGAGATAGAATTTCGTTACGGAAACCATGACAAGCACCTTACATTGAAACTGCTCTAATTTGCGAGCTTCTACAGAACATTTGATTTTGCGTTCCTTTGAATTTGACGTGTTTTTTCGTTGCCGGTGCAACAGTGTTTAATATGTTATGTGTTCGTCTCTTATTAATTTACTTGATATAAAACTCACAACTCCCCGTGACGTTTCCCTGAATCCGAACCACATCTGGTCTACTTTTACATTGTTAGACCAGAAGGAAGGAGATTGTCCGTGCCAAAGATGTCAAGCAAATTCTTATCTGATTTCTTAAACATAAATAATTCTCTTTCATTTTTGGCGGATTTGGTTGTTACGGTACAATTGTCCCTACAACGGCCTTTCTTTTTCTGCCATGTTGTCCCTTCTTTACTTAGGATAATTTATTTGTTAGAGGTCAAGTACGTTCATCGCAACCATTTACACTTAGAGTGTAATTAATTTTCGGAGAAAGCATATTCTACAGTTTCGGGTGATGTTGTATGATGTTACCGACATTAAATATTCGCCAACGTATTGAAAGTAAACAGAAGTCACACCAGCTGTAGTTGTACAGCGAAGTGCGTATTCGACATGAGACTTAAGTTTCCTTTGAAACTTTGAGCAACTATAGTTTCTTAGTCGGTTGGGCGGTAAAGGGTAAAAATTATTAATTTATTTCAGTTATGAAGTATAACATCACTAACACACAACAACTATTCAATTCCACTACAAGATAATCTACTTCCAACAGCAACAAATATAGCATTCACCAACTGAATTTAGGAAGGCCGTTCAGTAAGTAATTGAACACATTTGTTCCTGAAAGCAGGTTTCTTTTACTCAGTGTTCCCATAAATCATACTATTCTCCACTCTATTAGCCACAAAAGTGTATTTTTCAACATAATCTCCATGCAAAGCCACAACCCTATGCCACCTTACTGAGAGGGTCTGTATGCCCACAATATACTGCTCTAGTGGCCGACATCGGAGCCAGGTCTTGCTGGATCAGTAAGCTCCCAATTATCCACGTAATGCTTCCCGAGGAGTCCGTCCTTCGTTGGGCCAAACACACGGAAGTCGGAAAATGCGACATCCGGGTTGTAGTGTGGATGAGGAAGAACCCAGCGGGAACACACTTCTGTGTATCCAAACCGAGGGACGAGTGTGTTAGCACCACCAACAGGGATGTAAAACTGTGGAAAGAGGTGTTTTTGGGATCCGTCGATCACCTCTAATGAGAACGTCCGTGCGTTACAGCATTACAAGTGACAGACACTCAGGAGGTCGGACAGATTTTTGTGTCCTTCTTGCGACGATGACATGTGCCTCGCCCAACGACTCACCGGGCATTTGTTCACTGACAGATCTCCCTAGATCTCTTGCAAGGGCATATGAATATCTATGATGTTCTGGTTATCCACCACAAGAAAGTGTATGAAAGTTTTATGCTTGGGTCTCATCTCCATTACAGACGCCATTTTGAAGGCTATGTATAGTGCCGCCACCTATCGGAACTTATTAAAACCACAGGAGCTGAAGTGGGAAATCTCACGATGGCTAACAACAAATTCCGCATTTTTTCAATAGAATTCTGCCGAGAAAAAACTTTGTTGCATTATTTAATGAGCGCCCTTCGTAATCTACCCTTTCTTGACACAGCTAGGTCCTTGGAAGAAACTTTGGCTGAACTTATTCTGGCTTCAGCCAGCTTTCAGTACGATATCTATAACCTTTAGCGCCTCAGTATTTCCTATTAGCGCTTAAAGCTCTGGTTTTTTACCAATTCAGCTACCACAATTTACAGCAACCAGACCGTTGGTTCCTGGGTTCTACCGTCGACCTGTGTTATAGATGCATCTTTTGAAACTGAAGCCCTGTTTTTGTTATCCCCAGACTCAATAACCTTAAAAAAAACTGCCCAATCCACTCCACACTACCACTCTTACCCGTCCAGCCGCCTCCTGTGTGCAATGGACCCCCCAGCTATCAAGCGGATGCCGACAGCTCTCTTCCCAATGGCGCAGTTCAAGGAACACGGCCGCAGTTCAGCGAACACAGCCGCAGAACCATCTGAACCTCTCATTCAGACCCTCCACTTTGCTCTGTACCACAGATCCGCAATCAGTCCTCTCAACGATCCTACAGATGGAGAGGCGTCCCTTCATGTCGGAAGAAAGAATAACTGTCTGTCTCACTTTAGATTGCAGCCGAAAGCCAGAGAGAAAACAACAGACGTCATTAGTACTTAAGGGGCCACCCTCTGCAGTTTGCTATGCCATGTGCTCTTCACGGTATCCGAAAGGACCCGTTACACATGTGAGATGACTCCTGTTGGTGCGCACACCGAGTTCAAACTACATCTCTTCCCTTCTTGGCAGCCACATCCATCAAACACCTAACATTGAAGCTCTCAACTACAATCAATCCCAATATTTTCTATGCGCGGATGTTGCAGACTGAGAGGCGTCTAAAGAAATGGGGCAAACATTTGCAGGAGGCTCAAGATCTTTATCGTCCACAGACTGCGGCTGAAGACAGCTTGTCATTCTGCAGCACCAGGGGAGTAGCTCGTTCGTGTGTTCGTTTTACGATCTTCTTAGTAGAAACAAGTTACTTATTTGGAATTGGCTAACCTATGCGCCGCTGTGATTTAAGCGTAAATTTATTGCGTGTTTGTGAATGTACGAGATATAACCTTCCGTTTTAGTAACTGTATAGTGTAGACCTACGTCATCTGTATCGCCGCTGTCGATCGTTTTTATTTAAACAGCCAGAGGCCATCGTAGAGTGAACCGCCAGTCGCTAACTTCTGTACAAGTAGCCCTAAGGCAATAGTTTCCTCGTGTGTTCATTTCTTGCGCTTGTAAGTGGAAACGAGTTACTTATTTGGACTTGTGTTTGGCTTTTTTAATGTAATCGTAAGTGTCTCGATGGTTTTTGTACGGATAGCGACAATGGAAGCTGTGTTCGGATGTGAACTAAGCTGGTGGATCTCTGGCCAAAGCTCTAGCTGTTGCTGGTTCCAGTCACGCACCTTGAGGCCGTGACAAGCCGGACATGAGGGGCCAAGGAACATCTAGCATGCCCGCTTGTCCCTGATTGTTTCACAACCGTGGCAAGCCGTGTTACTGCCCGCACTGAGGTTGAAGCCATTCCTGCGATCGAGGCGGAGATCGTTTCGATCTGTGGCGGCCAGCGAAAGACATTCTGGGGACTCCGAGGAAAGATTCGAAGATACGTGACAGCACCGGTCTGTCACCAGTCGCGGTAGTGTTTTGGAGGAAAATACCTTCAGCATTTGGGGTTATCAAAGTGAAGATGGGAAAGAACGGGGAACCTGTGCGGGCCTCACTGGGATGTTGAAGGTTGTCAGGAAGCGGACCCAAAACGTGAACTTTAAGGTCCTTGAATGCTAGGGAATAATAGGGCATCACAATTCAAAGCTACCATAATATCGGATAGGGCAATTTGTGATGCTGACGAGATTGAATACTCCGAAAGTTGAGAGGTTCGTCACTCGATACCAGGGTGCATACCAAGTTGCTGAAATGACATCGCTTGTGAATATCAAATTACGATTTCCTATTTGTGTGACTATCGTGAGGGTTGCGCGTCATCGTCACTTCAAGGGTGCAACTAATTCGTTGCCATACCAGGACGAAGGCGGTAAGAATATTAGCAAACTAGGGCTTCTGCGAGTCACGTGCGAAAGTCAATGTGCAGTAAGGTTTTAGGAAACAACGGAGTATAATAAGGTATTTCACTTTTACGTTTGTTGGTTGGGTGACATAAGCAACTGACTTACGGTGACGGTACTGGAGTGTAGTAGATAACTGGTAGAGTATTTATTTATTTATTTAACCTGATCAGATTGGGGCCATCAGGCCCTCTCTTACATCGGACCAGTGTTTCACACATGCAGCATTTCACACATCAGAGTTACATCATGAAATAGTTTAAATGAGAAAATTAGCTTACTCTAGTGACAATATGAATAAAGAGTAGTGACTAAGACCTAATAAAGTAAATGCGGCAGTATTTTTACAACAGGTGCTATACATATAGATTATGATAAAAGCAAAAATAACAAAAGTAAAAAAATCAAATAATAAGGAATAAACATGACTAAGACACAATAAAGTAAATGCTGGCAGTATTTTTACAACAGGTGCTATACATACGGATTATGATAAAAGTAATAATAATAACAGTTAAAAAATCTAATAATAATGACAAAAATGGAAAGACTGGCAATAGTAACGAAGGTTTGTGTCCTATGGGTCACAGACAACGCTTCTTCTGAAGAGGGGAGGAGGAGTGATGGCAGATTCCTTTTCCTGAGCAGCTTCTCCAGCCTCCAGCATTCTAGACGGTAGAATTGGTTCATTTTGTTGAGAGCCTGAGTGCATTCATTATTAAGAACTTTGTATACTACAGTTCTATATTTCATCTACGTGAATTTTTTGATGACTCTGTTAATCACAGGCTACTTTATTGTGATTTGGGTATACACCTTTTGTGATTTATGAGAGTAGAGGCTTTTTGCCATGGTTACAATGTTTATTAGGTTACGCTGTAGATTCCTTAGTTTCATAGTGATTTTGCTATGTGCCATAGCGAACTGATGGAAACCCAGGAGACAGTGATGTAGTGCCTCTAAACATTTTGTGCGTGGTAATCATAAAGGGATTTACACGAGATAGTCACGTAGAAGATTTGATGATTAAGGGTAGAATATAGTATAAGATTTAGGGGAATCATTGATAACAGCTGTCTTACGTTTTGAATACTTTACACCAGTGGCCATTAAAACTGCTACACCACGAAGATGACGTGCTACAGACGCGCAATTTAACCGACACGAAGAAGATGCTGTGATATGCAAATGATTAGCTTCTCAGAGCATTCAAACAAAGTTGGCGCCGCTGGCGACACCTACAACGTGCTGACATGAGGAAAGTTTCCAACCGATTTCTCATACACAAACAGCAGTTGACCGGCGTTGCCTGGTGAAACGTTGTTGTGATGCCTCGTGTAAGGAGGACAAATGGGTACCAACACGTTTCCGACTTTCATAAGGGGCGGATTTTAGCCTACCGCGATTGTTGTTTATCGTATCGCGACACTGCGGTGAACGCACTTTGGAAGCGTGCATTCGTCATCGCCATACTGGCGTTTCACTCTGTGTGATGGTATAGGGTGCCATTGGTCGAGATCCAATGACTGTTAGCAGAATATGGAATCGGTGTGTTCAGGAGGGTAATACGGAACGCCTCGTATCACTTGCAGTCGAGATGACAGGCATGGCCGTAACGGATCGTGCAGCCACGTCTCGATCCCTGAGTCAACAGATGGGGACGTTTGCAAGACAACAACCATTTGCACGAACAGTTCGACGACGTTTGTAGCAGCATGGACTATCAGCTCGGAGACCATGGCTGCGGTTACCCTTGACGCTGCATCACAGACAGGAGCGCCTGTGATGGTGTACTTAACGATGGACCTGGATGCACGAATGGCAAAACGTCATTTTTTCGGATGAATCCAGGCTCTGTTTACAGCATCATGATGGTCGCAACCGTGTTTGGCGACATCGCGGTGAACGCACTTTGGAAGCTTGTATTCGTCATCGCCATACTGGCGTTTCACCCTGTGTGATGGTATAGGGTGCCATTGGTTACACGTCTCGGTCACCTCTTCTTCGCATTGACGGCACTTTGAACAGTGGAAGTTACATTTCATATGTGTTACGACCCGTGGCTCTACCCTCCATTCGATCTCTGCGAAACTCTACATTTCAACAGGGTAGTGCACGACCGCGTGTTATAGGTCCTGTACTGGCCTTTCTGGATACAGAAAATTTTCGACTGCTGCCCTGGCCTGCACATTCTCCAGATCTCTCACCAATTGAAAACGTCTGGTCAATGGTGGCCGAGCAACTGGCTCGTCACAATACGCCAGTCACTATTCTTGATGAACTGTGGTATAGTGTTGAAGCTTCATAGGCAGCTGTACCTGTACACGCCATGCAAGCTCTGTTTGACTCAATGCCCAGGCGTATGAAGGCCGTTATTACGGCCAGAGGTTGTTGTTCCGGGTACTGATTTCTCAGGATCTATGCACCCAAATTGCTTGAAAATGTAATCACATGTCAATTCTAGTATAATATATTTGTCCAATGAATACCCGTTTATTAACTGTGTTTCTTCTTGGTGTAGCTATTTTAATGGCCAGGAGTGTATTTTTGCTCGGTTATTTGCCTGTGCTGTATCCTGCTACTAGTGTGTGTGAGTGTGAGTCCGCCGAGTGTAGTGTCGCTGCGCGAGCGTATACTTAAATGAACTACCAACCGCATCAACGCGGGCCGGCCACCAGAGGAAGTGGTCACACAGCACGGTCTCCTCTGCGCCGTCTCCTGTCGACTTCCACCTATACACCCCCGCAACGGCGTTGAATAACACTCACTATGTTCTTTTAGTCTGTATAGCTCTCATCAGTTATTCTGTGTATCGCTTATCTTTGCACGCTCTGTATGATTCTTTTGTCTTGATAGTTAGGTACGTGTTCCACTGATCAATCTCAACGTAACTCATACGATGTGGAACGTATCAAGTGCATAAGAAATGAAGATATGAATCAAGGATTTTTCTTTGAGCTTAAAATTTGTATTACCTACCCCATTCCCATAAATGACACAAAATGCATATATTATACCTTCAGATTTATTTATTCCTATTCGAGCATTCATCTATGGTATAGAAAAAGTTGTCAAGGAGATATGACTTCAGTTTATTTTCAAGTAGTCACGAGACGCTTACTTCCGTAGTTGCTCAGAGATTCAGGAATAAAGCCATGTTTGGGTTGGTTGGGTCGGTTCCGTGTATTACTTGGTTCATAGACGATTGGCCGCAAGATTGGAAAGGTTTCCATGTGTGCAGTCTTGAAGGAGGGTTTAATCAGGTTCAGTCATTGTGGTTCGAAGGCTCTTCACATCTGAGGTCATCAGTCCCCTAGAACTTAGAACTACCTAAACCTAACTAACCTAAGGACATCACACACATCCTAGCCAGAGGCAGGATTCTAACCTTCGACCGTAGCGGTCGCGCAGTTCCAGACTGTTCCATAAAATTTTTGGTGGCTGCTGATTCCTGTATTGAGAACTTTTTCGGGATGGATGCATTTTAGACATTTGGATTTTCTATCACCGACACAGTTCACCTTGTGTCAGGCTGGGTACCGTATTCTCTATTAGAAACACTGTGCGAGAAGCTTTAGGACATGTTTGCGGAAGGTATAGGGTGCCCTACGCATTTTCCTGCTCATATTTCTTTGAAATCCACTCCTCGGCTTCGTCTTATCGTGTGCGTCCTTTCCCTGTCGGCCTGAAGGATCAAGTGAATACAGAGTTGGACTGACTTCCATATCAACAGGCGGTCCAACCTGTCACGGCTGTCTCCGCTGGTTGTAGGTGGACGCCGTCGGGGAAATTTCGCCTCTGTGGCGACTTCAGTACTACTGTCAATGAGCAGTCGATCCTGGATACGTAACCTCTTCCAACCCCCGGAGGAACTGTTGGCGAAAATAGAGAGTGGCCGGTACTTTTCTGAAACTGATTTACCTTAAACGTATCCGCGGGTTCCTGTGGACGAAGAGTCTCTGCGACTTCAGATATTTAATACGCCATTTGGGTTTCAGTGTCCAGGAAGTCCATCGTTGGCTGATAATATAGATGTTAATGAGCAAGAACTGACAGTGTCTATACACAGAGCAATGGAGGCTTCGATACCTATCAGCAGAGATTATTCCAAAATAGTACCTTGTATTTGTACCGAGGCGCTGAAAAACTTACGAATTGAAACAAGAAGAGCTAGGAAGCTATAACAGAGCAGCATGGTGGTGGTGGTGGATATGGTGTTATGGGCGCTCAACAGTGTAGTCTTTAGCACCCGAACGGAAACAACAACGGACGAGTGTCACTAAAATGTAGCAAGTGCAAAAATAGGACTAACATTAAAGGTGAAAGGCTACTTAGGCAGTTTGCACGTCAACAGTTGCAAAGTGGAAAGCAGCACATAAAGAGGAGAACTGCAAGAGAACGTAGGGGAATGGGTTAAAATGAAACACATAGCACATGTTTGGAACTGGACTATTACAAGAATAAACAGGAGTGGTAAGCTACTCGGCAACACAGTAAAAATTCCAACCTAAAATTTTAGGCTGAAGCCCAGAAACATCACAGTACCTTAAAACTTTCTTGACACTTGCCTCGTCATCGGCTAAAATCGAGGGCAGATCCCCACTAATATTAACTTCCGCCCTGACAGAACGATATAAATCACACTCAACTAAAATGTGGCGTACAGTGATTCGTATCACACAGCGGGGGTTCCTCTCGCCATAGTAAGAAGGCATGCGTAAGAGGACAGTGCCCTATGCGAAGACGTGTAAGGGTCACTTCGTCACGCCTAGGTGACCGGCAGGAGGAACACAACGGCTGGATGGTGGGTTTCACCAACCTCAGCTTATTTTCCCTCACTGCCAGCCATTCCTCCTCCCACAATTGCATATACTTCCGCCGCAGCACAGAAACAACACCTTGCAAACGAATAGAACATTGAGTCACCTCCGGTAATCTGCAGGCGTTCTTTGCAGCTCTATCAGCTTGTTCATTTCCCCGTATGCCCACATGCCCTGGCACCCAGCAAAAGGACACTTACTTGCCCTGTCGTTGGAGGATGTACAGCTGGTCGCAAATCAGCTGTTCCAACTTCTCCGCTGGGTACAGATTCTGCAGTGACTGTAATGCGCTCAGTGAGTCAGAGGAAATTAGGACGTTTTAGCCCTGAGTACACCGTATCTGCTCCAATGCCTTCAGGATCGCGCTACGTTCTGCGGAAAAAACAGTGTATTCCTGGGGAAGGCGAATCCTGATGACACGTTCGGGGAACACTACTGAACAGCCAAGAAAATCCCCCTGTTGGGATCCATCAGTGTATACTACTGTAAAATCATGATGCCTATCTAAAATGTTAAAAAATAAAGATTTTAAAGTAAAATTTGATGTACTGTCTTTCGTAAAATTTGCCAAATCTAAAATCAGTCTGGGCCTCTGGAGGAGCCAAGGTGGATATCTGCTCCAACCTCGACGTGAAACATTAAAACCGGCCACACCCGTCTCTGAATTGCAATCCTTTGTACGAATCCCATAGGGCCTTGTTGTTTGTTGCCGGTTGCGAAAAAGCCTTTCCAGTGGAGGCCGAGCAACAGTGTGGTATGCAGGTGTGGATGGTGTGGATAATGTTTGATAGGCGTGGCGCACCATTAGTAGACCCCGCCGGAGGTGCAGTGGCGGTTCACCTGCCTCTGCACAGAGGCTCGGTATGGGGCTCGTTCTGAACGCCCCAGTGGCCAACCGAATCCCCTCATGGTGCACCACATCCAACAGCTTCAAATAAGAGGGTCTTGCAGACCCATACACCGTGCATCCATAATCAAGCCGGGACCGCACGAAGGCTCTGTAAAACCGGAACAGACAAGTCCTGTCTGCTCCCCACGTGATGTGACTAAGGGAACCTGCAATGTGTATTGATACAGGTAAGTAAAACAACTTTTTAAGGAAGACTGTGGAAAACAAAAATGGAACAATGGAAGCAATTCGTGGAGGCTAAATTAAAATCCGGTCCCTAGGGTGTGCCTTATAAAATAGCCTGCGAGAAAATACGATTACCAACAGTCTTCTCCACGCTCAGAAGGAATGATGGGACGGTAACAGAAAGTTGGGAGCAGTCGGCTGCCCTGCTAATGGGAATACTACTTCCTGACGGAGGAGAAGAAGGCGAGACGGATGATCACCGTAGATTACGGGAAACGTTATGGGAAGAATATAGGAACAGTAAACTTGTGCACCCCTCGGTGCAAGAAGAAATTAGGCGTATAGTCTTAAGACTGAAAAAGAAAAATATCTTCAGGGCCGGACGGGATACCTGCCCAGATAATACAAGCCTTATGTGACCACTTAGATGGTTACTTGTGCGACTTGTAGAGACTTGCAAAATGGTACAAATGGCTCTGAGCACTATGGGACTAACCTGCTGTGGTCATCAGTCCCCTACTTAAACCTAACTAACCTAAGGACATCACACACATCCATGCCCGAGGCAGGATTCGAACCTGCGACCGTAGCAGTCGCACGGTTCCGGACTGCGTGTCTAGAACCGCGAGAGAGACTTGCAGAGAAGGGTCCTTGCCCCATGGAAGAATGCTGAAACGTTATTAATAAAGGGAAAGATAAGGATCCAAGGATAAACAAATCCTAGAGACCAATTCTTCTTTTGAACTTAATCTGTAAGGTATTTGAAAAAATATTACGCAGAAGATTACAATATTACAGACAGTTTCAAGTGATGAGCCCTCACCAGTACGGGTTTAGAAGGGGCAATTCAGCTGAGGGCGCAATTAATAAGGCGATTTCGCTAGCGATAGATACTCACTCTAAGTACACTTTAGCGATGATCGTTGATTTTGCTGGAACTTTCGATAACCTATTGCGGCCGTCTTTCTTTGGTCGCCTTCGGGACTGGGAGTGTCCAGAAGCGCTGTATAACTGCTTGAGAGATTGCTGCCACGGGCGGCATGGTTCTTTAACATACCCAAGAAAGAAAATAGAGAAGACAATAACCAAAGTCTGTCCGCAGGGTTCAGTGGCTGGTCCGGGGTTTTGGGATGTAGCATTAGAGCCCACATTACAGAAGTTACATGGTAGCGGTAACAGGCGGACTGCAGGTTTTCGTAGATGACGTGCTGTTCATTCTAAGTGGTGACTCCAGAGGAATTTTGGAAGATAAATGTAATGCTGCCCTCCATGAACCTGCGGACTGATGTCGAAGTGTAAATTGTTTCTAGTACCTCACAAAACCAAGCAACTCCAGCTGAAAGGGAAATATAATTACGTGGAGTAGTTGTTAGGAGAACAGCAGTAACGAGATACATAGGGCTATTTCTGGACGAACGTCGTAACTTTGCACATCGTGTAGAAAAAGCAGGCAGGAAAAGTACCAATGTCATGAATAAAATTATAACCATTGCAGATAGGCAACTTCGGCTTCCTTGAAGTCAATCAGAGTACACAAACAATCTATATTAGCAACAGTCGTAGGATATGGTGCTAGTGTCTGGGCTCGTAGACTGCAGCTAATGAAGCTAGCCTCTAAAGTGAGAAGAGTTCAACGAGGTGTGCTACTGAGATTAACTAGCGCCTATCGCACTACCCCGAATGATGCTTTGTTAATAACTTTAGAAATTTGCCCACTGGACTTAGAAATTAAGGCAAATGGAGCCTTTTACTGGTTAAAGAAAGGCGATAAAATGTACAAAAGGAGTTTGTAAATGAGGTCAGTGCGAAAAAAGCTGTAAAAGATCACAAATTACAGCCGTGGCAAAAACAGTAGAACACATGAGGCTCTGGCTGGAGAACAAACGAATTTCTCCCTAATATCAAGAAGGAATTAAAATGATATTTCTTAACCCATCCAGTAATCTGATACATTACCTGACTGGCCATGGTCTTTATGCCACGTATCTGTACAAACTCTGAAGACAGATGAAAGACAGCTGCGCCTGTGGCAGTGTGCGCACTCCAGAACACGCATTGTGGGACTGCATGCTCTATGAAGATGCAACAGGTAACGGACGTCAGATATTAACGATGTGGTGTTTTGTTGTGGTCTTTAGTCCTGAGACTGTTTTATGCAGTTCTCCATGCTACTCTATCCTGTGCAAGATTCTTCATCTCCCAATACCTACTGCAACCTACACCCTGCTGCACTCCAATACTAAATTGTTGGTCCCTTGAGCCCTCAGAACATGTCCTACCAACCGATCCCTTCTTCTAGTGAAGTTGTGGCACAAACGTCTCTTCTCCCGAATCCTGTTCAATACTTCCTCATTAGTTATGTGATCTACCCATCTAATCTTCAGCATCATTCTGTAGCACCACATTTCGAAAGCTTCTATTCTCTTCTTGTCAAACTATTTATCGTCCATGTTTCACTTCCATACATGGCTACACTCCATACAAATACTTTCGAAAATGACTTCCTGACACATAAATCCATACTCGATGTTAACAAATTTCTCTTCTTCAGAAACGCTTTCCTTGCCATTGCCAGTCTACATTTTATATCCTGTCTACTTCGACCGTCATCAGTTATTTTGCTCCCCAAATAGCAAAGCTCCTTTACTACTTTAAGTGTCTCATTTCCTAATCTAATTCGCCCAACATCACCCGACTTAATTCGACTACATTCCATTGTCCTCCTACATTCCATTTGCTTTTGTTGATGTTCATCTTATATCCTCCTTTCAAGACACTATCCATTCCGTTTAACTGCTCTTTCAAGTCCTTTACTGTCTCTGAAAGAATTACAATGTCATCGGCAAACCTCAAAGTTTTTATTTCTTCGCCATGGATTTTAATACCTACTCCGAATTTTTCTTTTGTTTTCTTCACTGCTTGCTCAATATACAGATTGAATAACATCGGGAGAGACTTCAACGCTGTCTCACTCCCTTCCCAACCACTGCTTCCCTTTCATGTCCCTCGACTCTTATAACTGCCATCTGGTTTCTGTACAAATTGTAAATAGCCTTTCGCTCCATGTATTTTACCCCTGCAACCTTCAGAATTTGAAAGAGAGTATTCCAGTCAACACTGTCAAAAGCTTTCTCTAAGTCTACAAATGCTAGAAACGTAGGTTTGCCCTTCCTTAATCTTTCTTCTAAGATAGGTCGTAGGGTCAGTATTGCCTCACGTGTTCCAATATTTCTTCGGAGTCCTAACTGATCTTCCCCGAGATCGGCTTCTACTAGTTTTTCCATTCGCCTGTAAAGAATTCGGGTTAGTATTTTGCAGCTGTGACTTATCAAACTGATAGTTGGGTAATTTTCAAATCTGTCAACACCTGCTTTCTTTGGGATTGGAATTAGTATATTCTTCTTGAAGTCTGAGGGTGTTTCATACATCTTTCTCACCAGATGGTAGAGGTTTGTCAGGACTGGCTCTCCCAAGGCCGTCAGTAGCTCTAATGGAATGTTGTCTACTCCGGGGGCATTGTTTCGACTCAGATCTTTCAGTGCTCTGTCAAACTTTTCACGCAGTATCGTGTCTCCCATTTCATCTTCATCTACATCCTCTTCCATTTCCATAATGTTGTCCTCAAGTACATCGCCCTTGTATAGACCCTCTATATACTCCTTCCACCTTTCGGCTTTCGCTTCTTTGCTTGAACTGGATTTCCATCTGAGCTCTTGATGTTCATGCAAGTGGTTCTCTTATCTCCAAAGGTGTCTTTAATTTTCCTGTAGGCAGTATCTATCTTACCCCTAGTGCAATAGGCCTCTACATCCTTACATATGTCCTCTAGCCATCTCTGCTTCGCCATTTTGCACTTCCTGACGATCTCGTTTTTTAGACGTTTGTATTCCTTTCTGCCTGCTTCATTTACTGCATTTTTATATTTTCTCGTTTCATCAATTAAATTCAATATATCTTCTGTTACCCAGGGATTTCTACCAGCCCTCGTCTTTACACCTACTTGATCCTCTGCTGCCTTCACTACTTCATTCCTCAGAGCCACCCATTATTCTTCTATTGTATTTCTTTCCTCCATTACTGTCAATTGTTCCCTTATGCTCTCCCTGAAACTCTGTACTACCTCTGGTTCTTTCAGTTTATCCAGGTCCCATCTCCTTACATTACCACCTTTTTGCTGTTTCTTCAGTTTTAATCTACAGATCATAACCAATAGATTGTGGTCAGAGTCCACATCAACCCCTGGAAATGTCTTACAATTTAAAAAGTGGTTCCTAAATCTCTGTCTTACCATTATATAATCTATCTGAAACCTGTCAGTATCTCCAGGACTCTTCCATGTATACAACCTTCTTTTATGATTCTTGAACAA
This sequence comes from Schistocerca gregaria, assembly GCF_023897955.1. Lineage (NCBI taxonomy): Eukaryota > Metazoa > Arthropoda > Insecta > Orthoptera > Acrididae > Schistocerca > Schistocerca gregaria. Next base: position 925,310,441 of record NC_064921.1, on the reverse strand, counting down.
AGTGTTACCTATGATTAAGTTATGCTCTGTGAAAAATTCTACCAGGCGGCTTCCTCTTTCGTTTCTTTGCCCCAGTCTATATTCACCTACTACGTTTCCTTCTCTCCCTTTTCCTGCTACCGAATTCCAGTCACCCATGACTATTAAATTTTCGTCACCCTTCACTATCTGAATAATTTCTTTTATTTCATCATACATTTCTTCAATTTCTTCGTCATCTACAGAGCTAGTTGGCATATAAACTTGTACTACTGTAGTAGGCGTGGGCTTCGAATCTATCTTTGGCACAATAATGCGTTCACTATGCTGTATGTAGCAGCTTACCCGCATTCCTATTTTCCTATTCATTATTACACCTACTCCTGCATTACCCCTATTTGATTTTGTGTTTATAACCCTGTAGTCACCTGACCAGAAGTTTGTTCCTCATGCAACCGAACTTCACTAATTCCCACTATATCTAACTTTAACCTATCCATTTCCTTTTTTAAATTTTCTAACCTACCTGCCCAATTAAGGGATCTGACATTACACTCCCCGATCCGTAGAATGCCAGTTTTATTTCTCCTGATAACGACATCATCTAGAGTAGACCCCGCCCGGAGATCCGAATGAGGGACTATTGTACCTAAGGAATATTTTACCCAAGAGGACGCCATCATCATATAACCATACAGTAAAGCTGCATGCCTCGGGAAAAATTACGGCCGTAGATTCCCTTTGCTTTCAGCCGTTGGCAGTACCAGCGCAGCAAGGCCGTTTTGGTTAGTGTTACAATGCCAAATCAGTCAATCATCCAGACTGTTGCATTTCCAACTACAGAAAAGGCTGCTGCCCCTCTTCAGGAACCACACGTTTGTCTGGCCTCTCAACAGATACCCCTCCGTTGTGGTTGAACGTATGGTACGGCTATCTGTATCGCTGACGCACGCAAGCCTCCCCACTAACGGGAAGGTCCATTGTTCAGGGGAAGGGGGGGGGGGGGATATTAACGATATGGGATCCCAAAGCAGCACTAAGGAGAGAGGCAACCTGGTGCATCTCGGACGAAATCTACATCTACATTTATACTCCGCAAGCCACCCAACGGTGTGTGGCGGAGGGCACTTTACGTGCCACTGTCATTGCCTCTTTTTTCTGTTCCAGTCGCGTATGATTCGCGGGAAGAACTATTGTCTGAAAGCCTTCGTACGAGCTCGAATCTCTCTAATTTTACATTCGTGATCTCCACGGGAGGTGTAAGTAGGGGGATGCTATATATTCGATACCTCATCCAGAAACGCACCCTCTCGAAACCTGGCGAGCAAGCTACACCGCGATGCAGAGTGCCTCTCTTGAGTTTGCTAAACATCTCCGTAACGCTATCACTGTTACCAAATAACCCTGTGACGAAACGCGCCGCTCTTCTTTGGATCTTCTCTATCTCCTCCGTCAACCCGACTTGGTACGGAACCCACACTAATGAGCAATACTCAAGTATAGGTCGAACGAGTGTTTTGTGAGCCACCTCTTTTGTTGATGGACTACATTTTCTAAGGACTCTCCCAATGAATCTCAACCTGGTACCCGCCTTACCAACAATAAATTTTATATGATCATTCCACTTCAAATCGTTGCGCACGCATACTCCCAGATATTTTTCAGATGTAACTGCTACCAGTGTTTGTTTCGATATCATATAATCATACAATAAAGTATCCTTCTTTCTATGTATTCGCAATACATTATATTTGTCTATGTTAAGGGTCAGTTGCCACTCGCAGCACGAAGTGCCTATCCGCTACAGATCTTCCTGCATTTCGCTACAATTTTCTAATGGTGCAATTTCTCTGTATACTACAGCATCATTCGCGAAAAGCCGCATGGAACTTCCGACACTATCTACAAGGTCATTTATATATATTGTGAAAAGCAATGGTCCCATAACACTCCCCTGTGGCACGCCAGAGGTTACTTTAACGTCTGTAGACGTCTCTCCATTGATAACAACATGCTGTGCTCTGTTTGCTAAAAACTCTTCAATCCAGCCACACAGCTGGTCTGATATTCCATCGGATCGTACTTTGTTTATCAGGCGACAGTGCGAAACTGTATCGAACGCCTTCCAGAAGTCAAGGAAAATGGCATCTACCTGGGAGCCTGTATTTAATATTTTCTGGGTCTCATGAACAAATAAAAGCGAGTTGGGTCTCACACGATCGCTGTTTCCGGAATCCATGTTGATTCCTACAGAGTAGATTCTGGGTTTCCAAAAAGGATACGATACTCGAGCAAAAAACATGTTCTAAAATTCTACAACAGTTTGACGTCAGAGATATAGGTCTATAGTTTTGCGCATCTGTTCGACGACCCTTCTTGAAGACTGGGACTTTCTGTGCTCTTTTCCAATCATTTGGAATTTTCCGTTCCTCTAGAGACGTTCGGTACACGGCTGTTAGAAGGGGGGCATGTTAATTCGCGTACTCTGTGTAGAATCGAACTGGTATCCCGTCAGGTCCAGTGGACTCTCCTCTGATGAGTGATTCCAGTTGCTTTTCTATTCCTTGGATGCTTATTTCTATGTCAGCCATTTTTTCGTTTGTGCGAGGATTTAGAGAAGGAACTGCGGTGCGGTCTTCCTCTGTGAAACATCTTTGGAAAAGGTTGTTTAGTATTTCAGCTTTACGCGTGTCATCCTCCGTTTCAATGCCATCATCACCCCGGAGTGTCCGGATATGCTCTTTCGAGCCACTTACTGATTTAACGTAAGACCAGAACTTCCTAGGGTTTTCTGTCAAGTCGGTACATAGAATTTTACTTTCGAGTTCACTGAACGCTTCACGCATAGCCCTCCTTACGCTAACTTTGACACCGTTTAGCTTCTGTTTGTCTGAGAGGTTTTGGTTGCGTTTAAACTTGGAGTGAAGCTGTCTTTGCTTTCGTAGTAGTTTCCTAACTTTGTTGTTGAACCACGGTGGGGTTTTTCCAATCTCTCACAGTTTTACTCGGCACGTACCTGTCTAAAACGCATTTCACAATTGCCTTAAACTTTTTCCATAAACACTCAACACTGTCAGTGTCGGAACAGAAATTTTCATGTTGATCTGTTAGGTAGTCTGAAATCTGCCTTCTATTACTCTTGCTAAACAGATAAACCTTCCTCCCTTTTTACATATTCCCTTTAAGTTCCATATTCAGGGATGCTGCAACGGTCTTATGATCACTGATTCCCTGTTCTGCACTTACAGAGTCGAAAAGTTCGGGTCTCTTTGTTATCAGTAGGTCCAAGATGTTATCTCCAAGAGTCGGTTCTCTGTTTAATTGCTCGAGGTAATTTTCGGATATTGCACTCAGTATAATATCACTCGATGCTCTGTCCCTACCACCCGTCCTAAACAACGGAGTGTCCCAGTCTATATCTGGTAAATTGAAATCTCAACCTAAGACTATAATATGCTGAGAAAATCGATGTGAAATGTATTCCAAGTTTTCTCTCAGCTGTTCTGCCACTAATGCTGCAGAGTCGGGAGGTCGGTAAAAGCAGTCAGTTATTAACCTAGCTCGGTTGTTGAGTGTAACCTCCACCCATAATATTTCACAGGAACTATCCACTTTTACTTCACTACAGGATAAACTACTACTAACAGCGACAAACACGCCACCACCGGATGCATGCAATCTATCCTTTCTACTGTACACGCAATGCCCAGGGAGGCTAAGGAAGACTTTACGAGTCATTCAATCACAAGTCATCATGCTGCCACCCAGACTACACAACATACTCTGAAGGATGAGAGAAAATTTCGGTGGAATTACTTGCTTCAGTGGAAGCAATATTTCACAGGAACTATCCACTTTTACTTTACTACAGGATAAACTACTACTAACAGCGACAAACACGCCGCCACCGGATGCATGCAACCTATCCTTTCTACTGTACACGCAATATCCAGGGAGGCTAAGGAAGACTTTACGAGTCATTCAGTCACAAGTCATCAGGCTGCAACTCAGACTAGACAGCATACTCTGCAGGATGAGAGAAAATTTGAGTGGAATTACTTGCTTCAGTGGAAGCGCTGCTGACGTGCTAGAATCCAGCAGACGATGGCTGTTGCCACGGTAGTATGAGGGCGAAGAAAGTAGCGCAACAACCATTTACAAGTTAAATGCACCAACATAAATGAACAAACAGAGAACAAATTCTGCAGTGGTGCAAATGGTTCAAATGGCTCTGAGCACTATGGGACTCAACTGATGTGGTCATCAGTCCCCTAGAACTTAGAACTACTTAAACCTAACTAACCTAAGGACATCACACACATCCATGCCCGAGGCAGGATTCGAACCTGCGACCGTAACAGTCGCACGGTTCCGGACTGCGCGCCTAGAACTGCGAGACCAGCGCGGCCGGCAATTCTGTAGTGTTTGTAATAGTTTAAATGCTGGGTAATTGGTTAAGAGTATTAAAGTATTTTTGTAGTAGTGGAGAGCTGCATCAAACCAGTCTCAGGACTGAAGACGACAACAACAACAGAAATAGTTGTTGTTTCTTTATCACTTTTTAAATAATTTATCAGAAATCAATAATTAATACGTAGCTTATAACTGTCCAAGGATACGTAATTTCTACGGCCTATTTTAGCCTTTCAGATAACAAGAGGTAATTATGAAGAATAAACAAAATAAGTAAATAAAAACACCATGTTTTCTGTATCAGCATTTACTCCTCCATTTTGGTGCGGCTATTTCCCAGCGTCACTGTCACAGGCCCCTCCATGGCTAACCACTTGAACAATTTGCACCCTTTAACTTCTGTGGCTCAAATGGCTCTGAGCACTATGGTACTGAACAACTGAGGTCATAAGTCCCCTAGAACTATAACTACTTAAACCTAACTAACCTAAGGACATCACACACATCCATTTCCAAGGCAGTATTGAACCTGCGACCGTAGAGGTAACGCGGTTCCAAACTGAAGCGCCTAGAACCGCACGGCCACAGCGACCGGCTTATCTTCTGTCTTTCAGTAGGCAGGCTAACAGTAGAACCTCACGAAATGTCAGTTTCTCAGTCCTCTATTGTTTATCTGGTCTTCGAGGTCTCGTGGGATGAGGTTTGCCCTCTGCCAGATTACATTTCAGCTGTTACGTCTATGTTTTGCACCTCGTCCATGGAGGAACTTCAGGCCTTCCTGGTGAAAAGAGCCTACTATCAAAAATCTTGCCTGGGGTGGCCATATTGGCCCTCCCGTTCGATGCCTTGGTACGCAAGAACTTACCTTTTCGCTGGAGCCTGGATTGCGAACGAGCTTTCCAAATGCTGAAATCCAAATTACTGTCAACCCTTGTTTAGCTACGTTGCCTCTGGACCAGCACATAGTTTTGGTGACTGACACCTCACAGTACGGCCTCGGCGCGGTCCTAGCGCACAGATTTGCTAACAGCTGTGAATAATCTGTTGCTTTCCCTTCAAAATGTCCAACTTTAACACAGCAGCGTTACTCTCAGGTGGAAAAAGAGACTCGTGCCGTAGTCTACGCTCTCCAGATTTTTTTTTTTTTTAGTATGGCTCCAATTTTCACCTTATTACTTATTACTGACCATGAACCCCTGGCTTCCTTGTTTATTCCTCACCCTTCCTTGCCTGACAGAGCAGCACACTGCTTACAATGCTGGGCGTTGTTCTTGTCTCTCTACAATTACGAAATCCATTATCAACTTACGTCTAAACGTGGCAATGCAGACAACTTGTCCCACCTTCCTGTGTATCCTGATCCCGGCTTTGATTGTGAAGAACTGTTTTGCTACCTTCTTGATACTGAAAGACTGGACGCAGTCGAGAGTTTTCCAAAGAGGAACGATATTAATGTTGACGGTGAAGTAGGCGCATTATTATTTTAAAGTAAATGGGAGATCTTATTACATATTACACGTTGACTGTTGATGGCTTAGCCATGACCTAGATTCGTGAGATTTATCCACTTATATTTCTACAGCCCACAAGACCGACGCAATCATCATGGTTCAAATGGCTCTGAGCACTATGGGACTTAACATCTGTGGTCATTAGTCCCGTAGAACTTACAACTACTTAAACCTAACTAACCTAAGGACATCACACACATCCATGCCCGAGGCAGGATTCGAACCAGCGACCGTAGCAGTCGCACGGTTCCTGACTCATCGCCTAGAACCGCGAGACCACCGCGGCCGGCGCAATCATCATGACTGATGCGGAACGGAGTACTTGATTCACTTAAATTATATCATGAGTTAGTTACCATATTATTTTCTTCCCTTCCCCATAGACTTAAGGGTTCAGTTTCGGTCAGTTGTGTTAATTTTTCATATTTTATATTCCGAGTATCACTCATCTGAACAGGGGGAGAAAATTAACCATTTAATTCATACTGATATGTTCTTTCCCCAGTGGAATGATTTTATAATAAACTATGGTCAAAGTAGACCTCTCTTTAATTCCAGTACCACTGATTTCATCAAGGACAACACTCACAACTCACTTGTCAGGGCCGTAATTACAACTCGGTTTCTATTACGCACAGTCCATCACAGTATATCTGAGTCGAAGGGTTGTGGGGAAGGGGATCTGATGTCCAAGATAGTCTCTGTGAAACAAGGGGTCAAGAGAGAAATACCATTTATTCTACAAGATTGGGCCAATGTGATAACGAGAAGAATTATAAGAAGCTCTGGTCTAAAGCAATCCGAGGAAAGGAAAACAAAATCCTACTGCAGACAAAAGAAAAGCTCTGTGTGTCTGTGCATAAAAAACCAGGTTGGAGCGCTAGAAGTAAAATCTAAGCTTATGCAACGGAGATCATACTTTGTTTAAACAAGGTATAGATATCCTCTTTACGAAAAAATACACTATAACAATAGAATGCAGCAGCGTATAAGTCGTAGCGTACAACCGCCCACGATTAGTCCGCCATCAGACACTGACAATTCTGGTATATCGTACCATGACGGTGGTATTTTCAATGGAACATTTTTTAGTGGCAAGAATATAGGGCGCGACTGCTACGGTCGCAGGTTCGAATCCTGCTTCGGGCATGGATGTGTATGATGTCATTAGGTTAGTTAGGTGTAAGTAGTTCTAAGTTCTAGGGGACTGATGACCACAGATGTTAAGTCCCACAGTGCTCAGAGCTATTTGAAGAATATAGGGAAATGCAGTAGCACGTGGTAATACTGTAAAATGGGACCGGCAGGCACAATGTAGACTGCCTCTTTCTGGTACAGAATAGCTGCTAGTAATATTAAAAATGTTGAAATGCGTAGATTTTTTTCCACCAAAGTGAATCCATCCCGAGACTCGCGTCATATCGATGACACTTTGTCATTCATTCCCATTGTCTTTCCTCATTCCCGTATATGTGAAGATGTTATTTAGAACACGAACCACAACAAGGAATGCCACAATAGAAGGAAACTAATTCGTCGTGATCAGATTCCAAAAGAATATTACGCTACAGTACCTCGAAACGAAACACAAAATGCCTGACATGTTTCCGCCTTCCCAATCGCGGTTTTCTTTTTAGAATAGGACAGGCTATTCTCCCGGTAAACACACCTAATATTTATGCCCACTAGCAGTGCGCAGAGCATTGACTGCACATAGTTAAGATGGAAGTAAAATCTCTAACAGATTTTTAAACCTCATATATCGTTCTCAGAATATTAGTGTTCCTTGTTTTATATGCTGCCTCCGGTTGGTCCCTGTGGCGGCCTCCATGATGGAGCAGAAGAAAGGTGTATCTGTTTCCACTGGTGGTGAGTGGTGCGACGTCTACTGGCTGTCGTAGCAGGCACACCAGTGGCAGTGGAAGGGCTGTGGAAGTGACGGCCATGGTGACAGCCTGACCCTGTAATGTCTATATAGATAGCGTCAAAATGGTGTGTGTGGAGCAGTGCATGGAAAACTACTACGAGCATTTTTTTCTTGTTTATAACCGAGATGTTATTGTTCTTGTCCTATTCCAATGGTGGTGGTAGCTGCACAAGTGTGGGAAGTAGTACAAAGTTTGTGACTACGAAGGCTTTCCCGGTGTAATAATTGATAACATTCTTCTCGGGTATGAAGCCGGATCATAACGTCTTCAAGACACAATATTTCCGCGGTCCAACTGGCCGCCATCTTCAGGTGGCATTTCAACATTTTTAATATTACTAGCAGCTATTCTGTACCAGAAAGAGGCAGTCTACATTGTGCCTGCCGGTCCCATTTTACAGTATTACCACGTGCTACTGCATTTCCCTATATTCTTCAAATAGCTCTGAGCACTGTGGGACTTAACATCTGTGGTCATCAGTCCCCTAGAACTTAGAACTACTTACACCTAACTAACCTAATGACATCATACACATCCATGCCCGAAGCAGGATTCGAACCTGCGACCGTAGCAGTCGCGCCCTATATTCTTGCCACTAAAAAATGTTCCATTGAAAATACCACCGTCATGGTACGATATACCAGAATTGTCAGTGTCTGATGGCGGACTAATCGTGGGCGGTTGTACGCTACGACTTATACGCTGCTGCATTCTATTGTTATAGTGTATATTTTCGTAAAGAGGATGTCTATACCTTGTTTAAACACAGTACGATCTCCGGTGCATAAGCTTAGATTTTACTTCCAGCGCTCCCACCTAGTTTTTAATGCACAGACACACAGAGCTTTCCTTTTGTCTGCAGTAGGATTTTTTTTCCTTTCCTCGGATTGCTTTAGACCAGAGCTTCTTTTCTTTTTTCTCGTTATCACATTGGCCAGGTCTTGTAGAATAAATGGTATTTCTCTCTTGACGCCTTGTTTCACAGAGACTATCTTGGACATCAGATCCCCTTCCTCACAACCCTTCGACTCAGATGTACTGTGATGGACTGTGCGTAATAGAAACCGAGTTGTAATTACGGCCCTGACAAGTGAGATGTGAGTGTTGTCCTTGATGAAATCAGTGGTACTGAAATTAAAGAGAGGTCTACTTTGACCATAGTTTATTATAAAATCATTTCACTGGAGAAAGAACATATCATTATGAAATACAATGGTTAATTTTCTCCCCCTGTTCAGATGAGTGATAGTCGGAATATAAAATATGAAAAATTATCACAACTGACCGAAACTGAACCTCTAAGTCTATGGGGAAGGGAAGAAAATAATATGATAACTAACTCAAGACATAATTTAAGTGAATCAAGTACTCCGTTCCGCATCAGTCATGATGATTGCGCCGGCCGCTGTGGTCTCGCGGTTCTAGACGCTGAGTCAGGAACCACGCGACTGCTACGGTCGCAGGTTCGAATCCTGCCTCGGGCATGGATGTGTGTGATGTCCTTAGGTTAGTTAGGTTCAAGTAGTTCTATGTTCTACGGGACTAATGACCACAGATGTTAAGTCCCATAGTGCTCAGAGCCATTTGAACCATGGTGATTGCGTCGGTCTTGTGGGCTGTAGAGAAATAAGTGTAGAAATCTCAAGAACCTAGGTCATGGCTAAGCCATCAACAGTCAACGTGTAATATGTAATAAGATCTCGCATTTACTTTAAAATAATAATGCGCCTACTTCTCCGTCAACATTAATATCGTTCCTCTTTGGAAAACTCTCGACTGCGTCCAGTCTTTCAGTATCAAGAAGGTAGCAAAACAGTTCTTCACAATCAAAGCCGGGATCAGGATACACAGGAAGGTGGGACAAGGCGTCTGCATTGCCACGTTTAGACGTAAGTTGATAATGGATTTCGTAATTGTAGAGAGACAAGAACAACGCCCAGCATTGTAAGCAGTGTGCAGCTCTGTCATGCAAGGAAGAGTGAGGAATTATCAAGGAAGCCAGGGGTTCATGGCCATTAATAAGTAATAAGGTGAAAATTGGAGCCATACTAAGAAAAAAAAATCTGGAGACCGTAGACTACGGGACGAGTCTCTTTTTCCATCTGAGAGTAACGCTGCTGTGTGAAATTGAGAAATTCAGAAGCGAAAGCAACAGATTATTCACAGCTGTTGGTTACCCTGTGCGCTAGGACCGCGCCGAGGCCGTACTGTGAGGTGTCAGTCACCAAAACTATGTGCTGGTCCAGAGGCAACGTAGCTAAACAAGGGTTGACAGTAATTTGGATTTCAGCATTTGGAAAGCTCGTTCGCAATCCAGGCTCCAGCGAAAAGGTACGTTCTTGCGTACCAAGGCGTCGCACGGGAGGGACAATATGGCCACCCCTGGCACGAATTTGTGGTAGTAGGCTCTCTTCACCAGGAAGGCCTGAAGATCGTCCTTAGACGACGTGCGAAACATAGACGTAGCAGCAGAAATGTAATCTGGCGGAAGGCAAACCTCATCCCACGAGACCTCGAAGACCAGATAAACAATAGAAGACTGAGAAACTGACATTTCGTGAGGTTCTACTGTTAGCCTGCGGACTGAAAGACAGAAGATAAGCCGGCCTCTGTGGCCGTCTGGTTCTAGGCACTTCAGTTTGGAACCGCGTGACCGCTATGGTCGCAGGTTCGAATTAACCACAGGTTAATATGAGCGTGTCCATAGCGCGCATTCACGAATGCAAGCTTCTTCCATGTCAAAATTTTTATCATAGCAACTGTGTGGTACTTTCGTCATGCCAGTGAGTTGTCAGCAGTGGAAGAGAAACAAACCATTCTCTCTCTCTCGCACCGTCTAATGCCGTAGGAGCTGTGATATTTATCCCACTACCTTCCAGTGAGAGACCAACTTCACTCAGTTTACGAAAAAGTGGGCCATCAGTAATTAAAAATAAGCACATGTTGTGATATTACTGCCTCTGTAAGTATTTGTGTTTGTTACTGAGTATGAAAACAACACTCTTTATGAGTTCTTAAAGTTAGCTGACGTTTCTAGTGGCGCTTGTCAGTTGCTAGATGCCTGTTATTATGAAACACGGCTGAGAACCGCGGGCCGCACCAATACACGATCCGGGGCCCATCCGGATTGTGGGTCGTAGTTTGACTATCACTGCAATAGAATAACGTCGGATCGGGTGATATTAGGCCTAATACCACAGGATATAGTCGTAAGAAATAGTGGCGAACATTACTGGCTTAGAAAGCGTGAACGTGATAAGGTAAAAGAGATACTGGGGACATTGAAGAAATGTATAAAGGCATATTTGATACAGAATTGTAAGAAATCTGACACGGGGCAGAAACGGTAAGCGGAACCTACCCATTCCTTCTTAACGTTCTTCTTGCTTCCGACCAAGGGACCTATAAACTCGATAATGACTTTTTACTCAGCAGCTATGTGAGCGTTGATTTCAAACTCGGAACGTGAACATGGCATCTTTGCCTGTCGTGGGCAAGTGCTCTGCCGACTGAGGCATTCAATCACGGCTCGCGATCCGTCCTCATAGCTTCACTTCCACCAGTACACCACCTCCCACCTTTCCAAGTCCACAGAGTTTCTCCTGCATACTTTGCGGCACTAGCCCACCTGGAAGACAGCGTACTGAGAAGACATGGCTTACCCATAGGCCGAGTGATTGATTACGGAATGAATTTTTATTCTGCACTGGAGTGTGTTCTGATTTGAAACTTACCGGCAGATTAAGTGGCCACCCCTCCCCCTCACCCCTGCGCTATCCACACTGCGACTTAGCCATGTCTCCATAATACACTTCCTTCCAGGAAGGCTAGTCTCTCAAAGTATACAGGACAATTCTCGAGTCGTGCCTGAATGACTCAATCGGCAGAGGAAAAGGGAGATGGCCCACGTTCGAGTACCAGACCGTGACACAGCGTTATTCAATCTGAAGTCTCGAGCCATACTCTACCTATCGTGACTTGGTCCAAATCCCAGTCACTTAAAGAAAATACGTCAACGCACCAGAGATACTAGTGGATGTGGAGCAATCTGCATCCCAGATCACGTAGTAGGTGAGTCTACCATTATGCAAGATGTTCTAGACCAGTATTGGAACGTCTATGGTAATACTCTAGTCTACAACATAATAAGGAATGAGGATATGTGAGACAAGGTGAACGTGCTGGCGGCCAAAATATCTGTTACGAACTGCAAGCCTACATGGCTGTGAGACAACCAGGAAGAGGCTATACAACATCACAACGTGATGCACCACCACAGAATATTCACTTACAATAACCTCCCGCAAGATCCCTGTGACGGACCAAGATTGATTTTCTGAGACCCTGATAACCATCTCAGAATCTCCACATCTTGGGTGCCACGGCAACATAGCCCCTGTGAATTCTGAGTTTAGGTTTAGTGTAGCACGAGCTACCAGCCCAGACAACAACAAAAAAAAAATGGTTCAATTGGCTCTGAGCACTATGGGACTTAACATCTGTGGTCATCAGTCCCCTAGAACCTAGAACTACTTAAACGTAAATAACCTAAGGACATCACACATATCCATGCCCGAGGCAGGATTCGAACCTGCGACCGTAGCAGTCACGCGGTTCCGGACTGAGCGCCTTAACCGCGAGACCACCGCGGCCGGCCGCCCAGACACCGTTGTAATACCAAGTAAAGTAGTGTTGTGTAGTGCAGTGAGTGTAGTGTTGTATAGCATAGTGTAATCTGGAAACAGAAATTACCCATTCGTGATGCAATAATGTAGCGTAATATAAAAGGCCGATAGCAGGTTCCTTCTGGATTGCAAATGAATTTTATCTGTGCACCAGATGGTGAAACGGTGGTATGTAGACGTTCCGAAATTATTTGTATTATTTTTTAAAGAAGATACTTCTCCCAAAACCCCATAGCTCCTATTTGTACTGCACAGTTGAAATTATGCTAAATACTGTGTTTTATATGCACATGGATCAATTTTTGTCTTGTTCTTATATGTAGACAGCTGACTAAAGGAAATACAAAACTACACTAGTACTCATAAATTAAGGATAATTGCAGTACGTGGTGCCACACAACGTGGCACTACACAAAACTGGCGCTAATAACATAGGCACATAGTGAACACACACGACACAGATCTGTAAGTCCACGGTATTTGTAATAAGTTGAAAAAATCGTGCAGAAATACATGTGCTATAAAACGCTACTGTTTCCTGCTCATGTACCCCGACATCAGTATGGGATGTGATCACGGTGCACACGTACACAGGCCGCACAACGGTTTGACATAATCTGGATCAGGTGGTCGAGCAGCTGCGGGGGTACAGCCTCCCATACTTGCACCAGTGCCTGTTGGAGCTCCTGAAGTGCAGGTATAAGTCGACTGAGAGCATCCCAGATGTGCTCGATGGGGTTTAGGTCTGGAGAACAGGCAGGCCACCCCATTCGCGTGATAACTTCTGTTTCCAGGTACTCCCCCACGATTGGAGCTCGGTGGGGCCGTGCGTTATCACCCATCAGGAGGAAGGTGGGATCCACTGCACCCCTGAAAAGCCGGACCTGTTACAGTTCCTTTGTGAAAGACACACTGGGGTACCTCCATACAGGTCACTTTCTAGGACACTAAGGGGTTGGTATCTGGTATCTGCATCACGCCAGTTGAAAACTCGGTGAGAATTTCTGTTCAGACTGTACCTGGATTCGTCCCTGAACATAACCTGGGACCCCTGTTCCAATGACCATGTACTGTGTTCTTGACACCAGGTTTTACGGGCTCTCCTGTGAGCGGGAATCAGTGGAATGCACCTAGGTCGTCTGCGGGTGAATAAACCATATCTGTTCAGTCGCCTGTAGACTGTGTGTCTAGAGACAGCTGCTCCAGTGGCTGTGTTAAGGTCCCTAGAGAGGCTAACTGCAGTACTCCGTGGCCGTTAGCGAGCACTGATGGTGAGATATCGGTCTTCTTGCGGACTTGTACACTGTGGACGTCCCGTAATGTAGCGCCTGGACACGTTTCCTGTCTGCTGGAATCGTTGCCATAATCCTGAGTTCACCCTTTGTGGCACCTGCTGTGTCTGACTAGCCTCCAGTCGCCCTAGTATCCTACCCCTCAAAACGTCATCAGTATGTGTTCTTTGAGCCATTTTCAACACACAGTCACCATTAGCACTTCTGAAAACGTCTGCACACTCACTCGCTGCACCGTACTCTGACATGCACCAACACATCTCTGCGTATGTGAGCTTCTGCCAGCGCCACCGTGCGACAACCGCAGGTCAAATCCACCGCGTGGTCATACTCTGAGGTGATTTAAAGCCGCAAACCGCCCACCAGAGCCTTGTTTGACCATGTATCAGCATTATCCTTAATTTCTGAGCATGAGTGTAGTTGCCTTGTACCGACGTTTAGGTGGGACGCTGACATCGAAGGTGCCCTCCCTGGTGTTATTCTTCATGGTGTGGATGTGACCGATGGGCAGCGTTGCGATGTTGTGGGGACTGAGGAGGCGTGGTGGGGACTGCAGAGGCGTTGTGAGGACTGCAGCCTGCCGGCCCGCTAGCTGGTGAGGCAGACGCAAACGCCTAGCTGCGTGGAAACACGTGCGGAACAGGCCGAGTACCAACAGCAACTCGCAGCCTCCGTGTGTGTTAAGTCACCATCAACAGGGAACTGAGTCCGCACCCAAGCTGTTCATGCTGTATATCTGGCAGCCAATGGTAACAGTCCTCAGATCTTTATGTCATGGTGATGAGCAAGGGTAGGGCCAAAATATGGAAACTGTGCGACAACTACATGCTTGAACGTATTTGCAAATGTTTTCCAACGCTACAGGCTGCTGTGTTGTATTTGCCCTAAAGGCACCTATGCAATGTCCTCAACATGCTGCTCGTGGTGTCACCGCCAGACACCACACTTGCTAGGAGGTAGCCTTTAAATCGGCCGCGGTCCGGTAGTATACGTCGGTCCTGCGTGTCGCCACTATCAGTGATTACAGACCTAGCGCCGCCACACGGCAGGCCTAGTCTAGAGAGACTCTCCTATCACTCGCCCCATTTGTGCAGCCGACTTTGCTAGCGATGGTTCACTGTTTACATACGCTCTGATCTGCAGATACGACAGTTTAGCATAGCCTTCAGCTATGTCATTTGCTACGACTTAGCAAGGCGCCATATTCAGTTACTATGAATATATTCTGAACCTGATAATATTGTGAATCATGTGCCGACAAGGGCGACGTTCATCGTTAATGGATTAAAGTTAAGTATCAAACTAATTACGTCCGCTTTTGGAATTCTTATTCCTTGTCATGTTCCAGACCTCACTTCAGTATAGTCCTTCCCTCCTCACGCCAGCCTGCGTGAGATAAAACTCGTGAATTTCGGCCTCCACTAGTAAACGGTGTTGACTCTTCCGCCAACACAAAACTGCAGCTTGTGGTTAGAACAGTTTTCTGTGTAGTTATAAACGAATTAGGTTGGAGCCAAGTGAATTCTAGCGTGACCAGATTGTTGGTATTCGTATCGTGGATGCTTCGGTAAGCAAAGCTATCGAAATGTTCGGCATTTACGGTCGCTTGTTCGAATCCTGCCTCGGGAATGGATGTGTGTGATGTGCTTAGGTTAGTTAGGTTTAAGTAGTTCTAAGTTCTGGGGACTGATGACCTCAGATGTTAAGTCCCATAGTGCTCAGAGCCATCTGAACCATTTTTGTTCGGTACTCCAAGAGTAACCGTACCGACGATTTGTACCGCATACAGGAAAAACGGAAGGACATCATCCGATAAGTCACGTCATGGTCCGAAGTGTGTGTTCCTTGATTATGACAGACGATCCTTGAAGAGGACTGTGGAGAAAAATAAGAGGGCGTCAGCTGCAAAAGTCACTGCAGAAGTGGAAGTCGTACTCCTCAAATCTGTTAGCACTAAAACAACGCAAAGTGAGCCCTGTAAGCAGGGTATTGCAGAGCGAGCTCGAATTCCAAAACAGCTCATTAGTGATGAAAATGGCTGTAACAGAAAAACATGGTGCCGAAGACATAAAATCTGTACTGTAGAGTAATTAAAAACTCATTTTGTCGGATGAGTCTTGTTTCACAGTGTTTCCAACTTGTGGCGGGCTTTTCGTGTCAAGACTGAAATATGCCGAGGGCTGGGTGAGCACCTTGGCTGCCTTACCACAGTATTCCATGGATCCCATGGTTACTCAGAAAAGTCCCATCACTGCTGAGGGTTATTTGACCATTACAACTGATTAGAGTCATCCCATGGGACCATGTTTGTTTCCGAATAATTATGCAGCGTTATAAGCTTACAGGACCCTAGCCCACGCAGATAGTATTGACCAGAACCATTTTTGTAAGAGCGATGGTGAATTGTAGCATGTCGCCCGACGATCGCAATCACCGGATGTCAAAATTATTTGGCCTTTATATTCTACTTTGGAGATAAAGGTGTGTGATCGCTACCCAGCTGCAACATCGGAAACACAGCTTCCCATATTTTACAGAAAGGACGGTACAGAATTCCATTTAAAACTGAACAAGACCTGTATTTATTCATTTGGAAATGACTGGAAGCTGTTTTGGGGGCCAACGATTTCCTTACAACGTATTAGGCATGGTAATGTGTTGTGCTATTGGTGTTTCCACATTTGTTCCACCCCTGTACATCACTACAACCATGAAAGTGTACTGGGTCCCCTGTTGTTCGTGTTGCACTTACATATGCACCTGTCAGGCTATATTAACACTTTAAAATTCTATTTTTATGGGGGTCCACAATCTCAACGTGTTTTGAGGATGAAAATATGATCCAAGTAAGCTGTATTCTTATTAATATCCGTGCCACTGGCCAGTTTCCACCGCGGGTCATTTTCAGACACATATCTCAAGCTTCTAAAATGTTCAAATGTGTATGAAATCTTATGGGACTTAACTGCTAAGGTCATCAGTCTCTTTATACACTACTTAACCTAAATTATACTAAGGACAAACACACACACCCATGCCCGAGGTAGGACTCGAACCTCCGCCGGGACCAGCGGGAAGCTTCTAGCTTTGAACAATATTAATAGTCATCAGATCTTTAGCAGATGATGTAGTTATCTACAATGGATTACTCCCTGAAAAACGCTGGTCAAATAGTCAGTCGCAGGGATAAGAAACCAAATAATAGGGAAGGATCATTTTTAGGTAAAGCAGATGGCACACTTCGGTTCATTCGTAGAATACTAGAGAAATGTAATCAGTCTACAAAGGAGATTGAGTGCTAAACACGCCTGGGCCACATCATACAACATTGCTGTAGTGTGTGGGATGCGTACCAAACAGGAGAAACGGGAGATACTGAACTTACACAAAGAAGACGAGGAGGAATGATCAGAAGTTTGTTGGCCGATAGGAGAGTGTCACGGAGAAAATATCGGAGTACTGCTCTTAGCGGTTAACGTTTTTAGTACATACATGTTGGAGGTAGGGAGTAGGAGAGGGGTGGTGAAATGATTGGAGGATGTGTTCAGAACAGATAAAACGGGTAGCTGATGCAGTTACATATGTAAATTCTATATTTATATGCAATTCTTTTCTTTTCCACTATTGTAAAATATTAGATGACACATATTTAGTTTTACGTTGTTTTGGATCTGAGGATGATCCAGAGTGATTCAAACATGTAATAGAATTAAAAAAATGTGCAACTGAGGCGGAAAAATAAATGAGAATTATCTTAAAAGTCTTTTCCACAAAGCGACGTATCATTCGGCACTCACAACAACGTTATAGAAGTTTAAGAAAATAGTTCAAATTTATCCTAATGGATAGCAGTATTTTCTGTAGCGTTACGAAACATTTAAGTAATTCATATCGACATTATCCATTATAAGAAAGATATAATAAATACATCACACATAATCTTGAACAAAGCCTTTTACGTTCAGAATACTTCTGCTGCTTCTGTGTTTCGACTTACGCACCGCAGTTAAAGGACTACTTCTCCGAAACTTCGTTGCTGTCTCTTATTGCAACTTATCGGCTTCAAATTTGGCTTAAAGAGGCCTACAACTTTCCTCTGTAATGGATAAAAAGCGTGGTACGATGCGTCGTCGCCCTGGGGCTCGACAATGCTTCTAGCAGCAAGGTATCGATATCTGCGAGGAAAGGACGCAACACGGACATTCGTGTGAGCTGTAAGCAACTTTTGCTGCTTTGTATCACGTTCACATTTCGTGGAATGATTTTGAACGGTTACTACTGATTACAACGTGTACGCCACAGTAAAAATTGTCGTTTGGCTATACTCCAAAGGGGTGCGATGAAGTTCAATGAGGATGCAGCCCGACATTGCCCTTAGAGAAGGGCTGAAACACCATAGGTAACGTCCAAGGTTGTCAAGGGAATCGTCCTGTTGCTCATCACACTGAGAACTGTGGCATTAGACCATGATTTGTACGGCAGTAACGACCCTAGGAAAGGAGTGCTTTCAATGACGTCCTCTGTTTCACTCCCAGAGGCCTTTTCGTGCCGATTCCATGCTGCGACGTGCCTGAAAACGTTTCCCTGGCCGCTCATAAGAAAACCGCGTCAATTCAACGATGGGTTTCGAAAGAAGGGGTGATGCGATGGTAAAAGAGGGAGTGGCGACTCTCTCATGGTGCGACGCATTCACGGTGGCGTTGGGCATAGTGTGGCAAAATTTTGTGCCAATGTATCATCATATAAACTTCCGATCTCTGGCCTTTTTTGCACCTGTGCCAACAACTTGCAGTCTGAAGCGGCGTTGTCGAGCCAGTGGCTGACACCACAGGACGCCGCGCTTTTGTACCATCACAGACGAAGGTCGTAGCTAACTCTGAGCCACATTTTAAACTTATACGTGGCAAATGGATTCAATTACGTGGTTTTTAAATGTTGGTCCTGTAATTGTGTTGGGCAGTGTAGATTACACAATGAATTCTCAAAAATAGGTGTTCTAGAATCGATACAAATTCGGAAAAGTATTATCATTGTGTTCTATGATGTCAGGATTGTTCAAAAATTAAGACCTCTTAATTTACCGATTTAAGTACTCTAAACACAGAAACTGAACTACAATTTCAGTCTCTGTGCTACAAAACTGCTGCCTCTCGTGGTTCATTTTAACGTTGATGTGATGAAATAATTAATAATATGACCGACACATTCAATAAATTTTCCAAAACTCGCTAATTTTAACTGCAATTCCCTAACGAAAGATTTTATTCTTTCTCACGCCGCTTCGTAATGCCACAACCTCATACACATATGTGACACAGAAAGATATAGAGATAGAATAGAGATAGTGACAGAGACAGACAGCGAGGGAGGAGGGAGGGAGGGAGGGAGGGAGGGAGGGATGGAGGGGTAGGGAGAGAGGGAGGGTGGAAAGTATGTGTCTGTTGGTGATGTTCTTCGCACGACAGATCGGAAAGGACATAGAATCCTGTATTTAGCCAACTCACTCACGTGCGTAGTTTACAAGTTTGTATGATCTCGAGGGTAGACTTTCCACTAAATATCGCATTGAAAAAGTGGTAGATGGTGCACTAGATCAAAAGTAGCTGTATTTCGTCATTGTTGTATACAGATTCTATCTATTGATTTTCATGGTATCTAGTAATTTGATTACTTTCGGTTTAATACGGAGGGCAGATATAACGCGACGTAAGCTTTTGTAATAAGCAAACATGCTGTGCCCAGGAAGTAATTTTTGGTCATTTTGAGGGAAGAGTGCGCTGTTACTCTCAGGCTAATACGTCAGCCAAATGTAATTAAAAGTCGTGAGTGGCTGTATAGAGGCAATCTACTCTTCTGAGCTGAGTTTAAAATTTAACGAGAGGGTTCTGGATTACTCCCAAGCCGCAGCCGCCCCCCTCCCTCCCCTCCCCCCCGCGCCCACACACACACACACAAACACACATACACACACACACACACACACACACACACACACACACACACTCACTCTCTCTCTCTCTCTCTCTCTCTCTCACACTCACACTCACTCACACACACACACACACACACACACACACACACACACACACACACACACACACAGGGTCCGCAGTGTATCAACATAAAATAACGTTCTCTCCACTGCCTGAAGAAATCAAGTACGCGTAAACGGCTAGCAGTTTCTGTAATGTAAGGGAACATAAAAATAATTCTAATTGACAATATTTCTTATGGGAAACGCTCCTTCGCAGCACAGCTACACAAGTGTTATTAAAGCGGACACGAGAAAATTTTTGTCGATGAATTTTCTATGATTCATCTAAAAGGTGTACCATTGCTGAGCAGGGATGTCCTGCACAATATCAGCATAATCTCTTCTCCAAAGTTCGTATAGTATGTGCCACTTGTTATCCTTTGAGTCTGATTTACCGTCACACTTCTAAGCAGGCCTGTTTACGGAACATTGTGATACGGTTCTATCCCTCTGTCCTAGAACGTCGACCTTTCCATTTCGTCTGACGTCACAGTGCTCCATCACCCATGACATGGCTCTATAGTTAGCAGTTACAGTACAGCGTGCATTACCTCGGTGTCACATTGGAGACGAAGTTAACGTTCCGCCAGCACGTACAGGAATTGCAGGTGAGTATTCGAAGTAGAAGGCACAGGCTCTATACGTGAGGAAGATATAAGCAAGAATCATAGCCTCTTGGTTATGGGCGACACGTACTTCTGCGTAACATGCAGCGTTCTGTACAAATTTCAGGATGGGAAATTTAGCATCAAATACGTACTGTACGTTTCAGGATCGGAAATTTAGTGAAATTTAGTATCAAATACGTAATAATGAATTTCTTTTGTATGGGCTTTAGGTTTATATGAACTTCGATGAGACTGAAACGCGTATCTTTCCCATCCGTCTATCGCTATTTCTAATAGCATAACCCCAATGGTCATCGTCCATCTTTAGTGTTTTTTTACACAGACGCAGTGTATTTATAAGTCTGAAATGAAAGAGTTTTTGCATCTCTGGTGAAAATTATGTTCAAGTCTGAAATGAAATACTTTTGCATCTCTGGTGAAAATTATGAACCTTAAACCAGTATACCTTCCTTATGTTTACTACTACAGCAGTTAGAAAAAAATCAGTTTACTTCATTCTGTTTCATTTTATTGGCGAGGGCATTAACATTGAATCCAGATATTCAGCATGCACACGCTCTCCTCTACGTTCGTCAGTTGCAGCTGGGTTGGATTGCTCTTCCGTCATCCTCACGTGACCTTAGTCTTGTAATGGCGTACTTTGGTGTTGTTTGAAAACAGCTTCGACACTGCCACTTCATCACCTATTGTTCTTCCAGCAACTTGTACCCCGCGTCGTCGTCGTCGTCGTCGTCGTCGTCGTTCACAAATCTGGAAAAAAGGGAATACATCAGCAGATGTTTACTGCGAGTCGTATGCTCAGGCCCCATGGCATAACTTCAAATCTTTCGCACACAGCTTCGATGCCGACGCCTCCTCAGGTTTTACGCTTCCAGAGACTTGTACACGTCGGTGGAGTCGTCGTCACTCTCAAATTAATGCAAGACTCTGAAAAAAAGGAGTACATCAGAAAGTTGCTTGGGAGTCATGGGAGCTGGTACATGCTCGTACACTATATACCTTATCGTTGGCAAACAGCTTCAACGCCGCCACCCCATCAGTTTTTGCGGTTCCAGTGACTTGTACACGAAGCCACCATCGCTCTCAAAATAAATACAATTCGCTAAAAAAAAAAAAACATGAGTACATGAGCAAGAGTTAACGGCGAGTCATGGGGGCTCAAACGTGCTCAGAATTCACGGCATACCTTCTTATCGTTGGCAGACAACTTCTATGACGCCACTACATATTCGTCGACTCGACCCCCTCAACTTCTGCGCTTCCAGTTACTTGTAGGCGGTGGGGGCGTCACATAGTAAATCCAAGGCTCTGAAAAAAAGGAGAGCGCATGACGAAAAGTTTATAGTGAGAACGTGGGAGCTTGTACGCGCTCAGGCACCAGGGCATACCTTCCTATCGTTCGCAAACAGCTTGGACGCCATCACTCCCTCAGCGTTTGCTCTTCCAGCGACTTGTAAGTGGTGGTGGCGTCGTACAAACACGTTCGAATCTGCAGCACGCTGTCTACACGTAGCGACCAGTCTCTGAAACTGTGCCTTAACTTCCCAGCGTCTTTCCTTATATAGAAGTATAACAATGCTAAGCGCGGTTTCCGTGGAAATGTGATCTGACGTCATTTCTTCATCCATTGTCGACTGCAATTGCACATGCATGTATCGATGCTGCACAACCATTTGTAAAAGATGAAGCGAGGAAATATGTGCTGGCTCTCCCACTCGTTCTATGTTGGATAACTCTACTGAAAGCTTGATGATTTTAATCCTCAGATAATTTTTACGTAAATCGCAGACGCTGTCCTTTACATAGCGTTGCTAAACTGCTTATGGTGTCTAGTGTTGTACCAACGTGTCCCTCGCTTTTAACAAGGATTCGTACAAACGTCATACACATTATTATGTACTTTTAATACTAGTGAGCGAGGTGGAACAGTTCTTAACTCACCAGACTGGTATCCGAATGATACCAGTTTCAGTTCTTCGGAAGTTGTCTGTATATTCTTTTTTTGTGGTTTCTTTTCACAACTTAACACAAACGAATACGCTTCTACATCTACATCTACATACATACTCCACAATCCACCACGATGCGTGGCAGAGAGTACCTCGTACCACAACTAGCATCTTCTCTCCCTGTTCCACTCCCAAACAGAACGGGGGAGAAGTAACTGCCTATATTCCTCTGTATGAGCCCTAATCTCTCTTATCTTATCTTTGTGGTCTTTCCGCGAAATATAAGTTGGCGGCAGTAAAATTGTACTGCAGTCAGGCTCAAATGCTGGTTCTCTAAATTTCCTCAGTAGCGATTAACGAAACGAACGCCTCCCTTCCTCTAGAGACTCCCACCCGTGTTCCTGAAGCATTTTCGTAACACTCGTGTGATGATCAAACGTACCAGTAACAAATCTAGCAGCCCGCCTCTGAATTGCTTCTATGTCCTCCCTCAATCCGACCTGATAGGGATCCCAAACTCTCGAGCAGTACTCAAGAATAAGTCGTATTTGTGTTTTATTAGCGGTCTCCTTTACAGACGAACCACATATTCCCAAATTTATACCATTGAACCGAAGACGACTATCCGCCTTCCCCACAACTGCCAATACATGCTTGTCCCACTTCATATCGCTCTGGAATGTTACGCCCAAATATTTAATCGACATGACTGTGTCAAGCGCTACACTACTAATGGAGTATTCGAACATTACATGATTCTTTTTCCGATTCATCTGCATTAATTTACATTTATCTATATTTAGAGTTAACTGCTATTCTTTACACGAATCACAAATCCTGTCCAAGTTATCTTGTATCCTCCTACAGCCACTCAACGACGACACCTTCCGGTACACCACAGCATCATTAGCAAACAGCCGCACATTGCTATCCACCCTATCCAAAAGATCATTTATGTAGATAGAAAACAACAGCGGATCTACCACACTTCCCTGGGGCACTCCAGATGATACCCTCTCCTCCGATGAACATTGAGCATCGAGGACAACGTACTGGGTTCTATTACTTAAGAAGTCAATACCTCACCTTGTGCCGAACCTTTAAATACCAGACACCAGGGCACCAGAAAAAGTCAAGAAAGCAGACTGGAAATGTTGAATTGGCCCCAAGCAATCTGCACCCAAACACGCAGTTGCTTTTTGCATTTTCTGATCGCTCAGTAGACGACTTCTTCGCGAAGACTTACGGTTTCAGCCATATGGACTGGAAGTGGTGCGCTCATTGCATCCACACCATTTTGTTTCATGACTAAAACCTTTGTGAAACCCTTATCGAAAATTGCCTCATGACGCCCTTATGTTCCTCAGAGACGAGGCGCATTTTGATTTGTCTGGATACGTGAATAAAGAAAACATGCCATATGGGCGTAGCGCGAAACCCGGAGAACGTCATGAGGAGCTCCTGCATACAGAACGTGTGACTGGTGTGTATTATCTGAAAGTGCTATTATGGTCCCATGGTTTTTCGAAAAAGACTATAGGGCAGTTACAGTTACTTCTGAGCGTTATTTCCAGATAATAAAGGAGTTTTTGTTACCAAACTTGAAGAGATTGATGTGGGGGATGTTTGGTTCCAACAAAACTTCGATACGGCTCACACGTTGCGAATGCCAATGACTCTCTTGCTCGGACACTTTCCTGACCGTCTCATCCATGTCAGGTGCGATCTTCAGTGGGCAATGTGCTCGATAGATTTAGAGATTTTGAACTGCTTGACAAAAGGTTGAGGATATACGGTTATATCTTAAGAATGCTAAGGGATTACTGTAAAACTTGCCTAGTACAAGAGTTTTCTATGCATATGCAGATAAATTATTAATGTGGTGCTACAGTGATGTTCTGTGGAAATTTAAGTATTGTAAGAGATTTAAAATTCTAAAGCAAGCTGCAAGAATAACAATAGTGGTCACCGATCCGGAATGATAAGGAGGAATCTTTAAAAAATTTTAACCATTGACTCTTGTATGTATACGAATGTGATTGTGTTACCGTAAATCATACTTGGATTTTGCAGCATTAAACAGTCGAGATCCTACTAGAAGTGGGAAATGTTTTCCGCACATAAAAGGGCCTATATCAGAAACACACTGTGTGTATCTAAAATAATCTTCACTTCATTGCCTGGTGAAATAAAAAATAGGAAACGTCTGGCGTATTTTAGAAACAGTAGAAGGAGATGTTAATAGCTAATAGCAAGCATTCACACTGACGAAGAAGTGCCTCTTTGTCCAAGAATACATGTGATGCGTATTGATATGCCTTTCGTAAGTAATGGTTCTGCTGCTGCGTCTCTGTTTGGATTGTTGCAAACAGCCGACCACCCACAAAACTGTTGGAATGACCTTGGCAAGAAGAAATAATAATTGTTTAAGTGCAACTATGAGTGTAGAGTGGTGGTGTCATTGGAGTGGTGTCAGTGTACAATTAGAAATGTGACTGGGTCTAAAGCTACTATGATGCATAGTGACCTGTGGGTTTACCTGCAGAAGCCAGTATTTCACCTCTTCATCTCAGAAATGAAGCCGAAACATAGCAATATCGCAGGGGCAATTCGGCTTCCTCACGAACTGTCACTTCTGCATCGCTTATGAGGCTGGTTTGATGCTAGCCGCCACAACATCCTCTCCATGACAATCATTTATTTCGGAGATGTACTTAACGCTGAACATTCTCATTTACTTCTTGAATACCCTATACGGCAGTATCTGTGTTCCCAAATTTCTTAATACATGTACTATCATCCTACCGCTTCTTCCTGTCGGTAGTCGGTTTTGTTCTACATATCGCCTGGTCACCAGTTCTGCAAAGAACCTTCTCATATCTTATATTATTTCTTAAATTTTCAACACCCTTCCATAGAACTACAAATGAAACGCTTCAATTCTCTTCTTTCCCTGTTTTCCCGAAGACCCTTATTCCCTTTTATACAGTGCTAAGCTTTGTTCTGAGAGATTTCTTCCTCTAGCTGAGACCAGTGTGTGATCGTAGTACACTTTCTTTACAGAACAATGCCCTCTTAATCTGTACTAGTCTGATGCTACCTACCGTCATGCATTGCTGTTTTGCTTCTAACATTGCAAATTCCTTCACAGCGGCCACTCCGAACTCTCCAGGCTGTATTTTCTGTACTTTAGCCTTTTCCTACCATTACGAAACCTCTGTAATTCTTCCTCTGTTTATATCAGCGAATCTCATCTCTCATATTCTTTCATCTAGAAATTCAGTGGCACCCCTGAAGTTTCCTTTTTTTCCGCCATTACTTCTTCGACGTATAGCTTCGAGAATAGGGTAGAAAGACCGCTCCTTGCACCTGTTTTGACCCGACCACTTCTCACTTGGTCTTACTTGCACCTACCTTATTCTGGTATCCGTTTTTCCGTGTAGCTTAAATCTATTTTTTTGATAATCTAAAACATCTTCAACCAATTTATGTTTTTGGACTGTTGTTATAAGCCTACAAACCCTACGAAGGTGATTCGATTTTCCATAAATGTTGTTTCCATAATTTAGAACAACATCAGAACTGCCTCTCAAGGAAATTTAACTTTCCCAGAGCCAAAACGATCGTCGTCAAACAAATCGTCGGTTTTTATTTTCCATTCTCCTCCAAGAGAGAACAATTACTACAGATTTTCAACTCTTCTCCTTTCTGAAATTCTGCGCAACAAAGATAACCTGAAACTGTATGGCACCCATTTTGAGCAGGTATCCTCGCGATACGTGCCTTTCGATTCATCCTCGTGAAATTTCCCTGATACAGCGAGCAGTGAAATCCGACGGGTCTATAAAGTGTGGAAACAGGTCTCGTTCCTAACAGTGTGTGAGGGATGCGCAGCAGTACAGTTGGTCATTGAAATCAGTACGCCTCACAGGACTGAAAATAAGGTACTGTATCGAGCCCTTTTATGTTGTAGAGTCCCTTTATGTAGGCAGAAACGAATCCTTTCGCTGAGGTAGCAAATATCTGGAATTTATATTTGCATCTACACCACTTTAATTAGGGGCGTCACACCTGGAGCCTTGTTTGATAAAGTCATAATGTTTGCTTACATCGGGTCATACTTCACCGAGAGAGTCGGGGATTTGATTCACAACGGACAGTTCTAGAACCTGGTGCAGGAATGCATTAAAGTCTACAAATGAAGGTAATTTAGGCGACGGGTTCCATGAACTCAAGAGCAGACACAGTTTAGGGAAGAATAGGGAACAAAACGTACCATTTCAAAGAACCGTGTTGAATTTTCCTCAAGCGATTTAGGGAAGCTCAGAAAAAGTACATACTGACGACCGTGAACTGAACCATGGTCCTCCAGAGTATGAAGATAGTGTCTCATCTACTGCGTCATGTTTCTTAGTCCCAATTTTAGGGACGTCGTTGTTTGAGTACAGCTGCCTTCGAGAACTGATTTGGCTAGGACAGTTATTCACTGACCATTAGTCATCGATACCGGTGAAGTTTTGCTGCTGTGAAGACTCATATAGCAAGGTATTATGTCTCAGCAGCTAATTTGTTTACCTAGCAGCTTTCAAATGAATAGTCACATAGCAGTAAAATAGCCACGAGAAAATGAGTAAACTTCGTACCTTTGAAATTACAAGATTCTGCTTATCACAAGGAGAGACTTTCGTACATGGAGTATAGTATAGTTACGAACAGCCGCTGATATTTTTGTCGGTAGTTCAAGCTATTCACTGGTTTTTATAACATGAAGGAATACACACTAGGGACCAACACAAGCGATTTTCGCCATTCTGTAAAGTTTTTGTTGTTGTGAGACATGAGGTTGTGTTTTGCGCAGCGTTTGTAAATATTTCGCGTTCTACATATTGAAGTGCTTTGAAATACATTAAAGTTATTGGGAAAACATTGTTAATTGTTAAGGTACAGGATTTTATAGTGAGTAAAATGTTACTTGTTTTTAGAGCTATCTATATCACATGTGGACAGTTAAGCCACATTTGGCCAGTCGTGCATCATACCAGGAAACTGAAGCTTATGTACCCTGAAATGTGTGATACATGCAAATGAAGTCTTAAAAGTTTCACCTGCCTTGAAAATGGAATTACTTTGTCTCTGTCGGGATAGGCCTTGGAAGGCCCAACGGTACCGACCGACCGCCGTGTCATTCTCAGCCCACATGCGTCACTGGACGCGGATATGGAGGAGCATGTGGTCAGCACACCGTTCTCCTTAGCCGAATGTCAGTTTCCGAGACCGGAGCCGCTACTTCTGAATCAAGTAGTTCCTCAGTCTGACTCACAAGGGCTGGTGCACCTCGCTTGCCATCAGCGCTCGGCAGACCGGATGGTCACCCATCCAAATGCTAGCCCAGCCTGGCAGCGCTTAACTTCGGTGATCTGACGGGAACCGGGGTTACCACTGCGGCAATGTCGTTGGCGAAAATGGAAATTGGTGTTAGTTGATCAAAGCTTGAATTTCAAAATCTATTTAACTTGTAATTGCTTTTTGATAACACTTCTGCTTCATCTGGTTTCACTTGCTGTATATTCTTGGGTATTAGAGTAATAACATAAAAGTTAGAGTTTGGAATTTTAAGTTATCTGCCACAGTCTGAAACTGCCTCTAAATTTATGTCTCTGATTTCTCATTATAAATATCTTTTGTGCCCCGTTAGGGACTCGACTTGACAAGATGTCAGCGTTTGCACCGGTTTTAAACTACAGTACAATATTTGCTGTAATTTCAAACATGTTTTCTCATTTGCAAAATTTTCCTGAGTAATTTTACAATTTTTAAGAAGAGTGCAGTACTTAAAAAACTAATGCCATAGTTCAAAAATGGAATATGAATATATATTATTCTGCTACAGGGCTGGCTACAGGCGAAAGTCTGAGAATTCTACCATTTTACAACCCTCTTATTTGTTGCTTTATTTGACAGTTCCAGCTACCTGCGAGCTGCAATTACACAACTGCGTTCATTTCTTGAATTCCGTTTTTTGTCACCAGTATTTCTTCATTCTTGGCTTGATGTTGTTCGTGCTTCTTCCACAAATACCCTTCTTAATGTTCTTCCTTTCTCGTTAGATACAACCACCACTCGTACTATTTTTGCCCTGAACGTCTCTCTGTTTCCTAAATTTTCACAAGTGATAAAAAAATTCCCTAAAACCTGAAGTACTTCGTACCTTACTCATACGACCTGTTTCTTTCTGTTTCCCTGGTAAGTCACTATATTTTCTTGCAACCCTGTTCTTGGTATCTACATTGTGTTGGAGATTTTCAAACTTTTTACGTAATCCTTTGTTTCATCACAAATGAAACGTAAATTCACTTACTGTTAACAGGGCCATCATTAAAAAAATCCTTACTTGTTTCACCATTTGTGCCATGTCCTCCTTTCAGTCTGCCCTGTCCTCACTCGTGACACAGTATGAACACATAATCATCATGGGCGACACAAACATCGACTTACAGTTAAAATCTCCCTCTGCCGAAAAACTAAGGCGACTGTTCCACTCCAATGATATGAGTTACACCGCTGGACCCAACTCATCACACGCCACACAGCCACACACTCATAGATGTAATAGCAACAAGGCGACCAGATAAAATAATCCGCGCCAATCAGACATCTGCTCCGGGACTCTCTGCTCATGACGTGATATTCTGAAATTACTCAATGCATACTACCAAAGAAAAATCTCACCTGGAAATCTACAGAAACTTAAAAAATGTTAAGCGTGACGCTCTTCAAAAGGATTGCTCAGACATCCCTTGGCATGATATAAGCAATGAACCGACTTTAGAAGGCAATTATGTCGCAAAATTATTGCACTGTATGATAAACATGCTCCTCAACGCACTGTCAAGGTAAAGAGAGCTCCCGCTCCGTGGTTCACCACTGCAATAATGCCAGCTAATGAATAAACGTGATGCTGCACATAGGGCCTTCAAGCGTAACCCAACTCCCGAGGCATACGAAGCTTATAGGAAACTCCGAAACAGAACCAAGCAAAGCGTGAGAAATGCCAAAATCAGACATGCCCGCTCTGTCGTATGCGGCATATCAAAACCTGCTGCACTGTGGAAAAAGCTGCGCAGCTTCGGTATAGGGAAGCGAAGATCTGACGCTGTTTATCAAGCGTCTGCAGAAGAATTAAACGATTTCTTCTCAACAGCTGTAAACTGCCACGCAGCGACAAATTACCAGCCCCAAGATATCAATCTCTCCAGAGACAAGTTTTTCCTAAAACATGTCACTACCGGCACAGTACACAAGGCAATTATGAGAATCTCTTCCGAGGCAGTAGGAGATGATGGAGTGAGCATTGGTATGATTAAGAACGTCGTAGACACTATTATTCCAGTTATCACAGACATCTTCAACCTGTCTCTTGCCAGTAGTACATATCCTACTGAGTGGAAGCAAAGTTTAATTCAGACTATACCCAAGACTGACAACCCTAAGTCGCCAGGTGACTACAGGCCGATCAGCATACTACCTGCAATATCTAAAGCCCTAGAATACATCGTCCATGAACAGCTGACAGATTACCTCAAAACTCATAACATCCATGACGAATATCAGTCAGGCTTTCGAAAGCACCATAGTATAGCAACCGCATTAATCAAAGTAACTGATGACATTAAACTTGCTATGGACAGACGTGAACGTAATATCCTAACACTGCTTGACTTTAGCAAGGCTTTTGACACAGTTGACTTCGATATATTACTAATTAAAATGAAACAGCTGAATTTCTCAAACAGCGCAGTACACTGGTTCGACAGCTACCTCAAAAACAGAAGTCAACAAGTCATTTGTGGGTCGGAAAAGTCATCATGGAAAGGCGTGCGCTCTGGAGTTCCCCAAGGCTTCGTCCTTGGTCCACTACTCTTCTCACTGTACATTAATGATATTTCTTCAGTGATTCACTCCTGCCACTACCATCTTTATGCCGACGACATCCAACTGTACATAAGTGCAAGCCCCAAAAACATTGCTGGCGCAGTAGCGAGTATGAACGCAGATCTCTGCTCTGTTTCTCGATGTGCACAGAACATAGGTCTGAAACTAAACCCCAAGAAATCCCAGGTCATATTTATATCACATCCAAAGTTAATCAGCCGGTACTTTCGCGAAACAGTCCCTAAAATACTCTTCAATGGTACCCAACTACCATTCCAAAAAACAGTAAAAGACCTTGGAATAATATTGGATGAACACCTAAACTGGGAAGAACAAACAGTCACAGCTTGCCAGCAATCGCTCTCCTCCCTACATGGAATTCAAAAATTTAGAAAAACATTTCCAACCCATGTTAAACAAAAAATTAGTCCAAACACTAGTCTTGCCTAATCTTTACTATCTTTACTACTGTGATGTAGTTGAACACGGCACAAACAGTGAAAATTCTAGATGCCTCGAGCTAGTGATGAATGCTTGCGTTAGATACGTGTGCAATATTCGGTTGTACGATCATATCAGTCCTTCATACTCCCAGCTAGGTTGGATACGCCCACATAAGGCACGCGATCTCCACACGATGTGCTTACTTCATCGATTTCTTAGCCACTGGTGCCCCCAATACTTATCTTCTCACATTAAACACCTATCATCATTCCACAATCGCAACACCAGATCGGATACATCTATCATCTTGGCTGTACCTTTGCATAACACAAAATCTTTCTCCGTGTCATTCTCCATCTCAGCCATACGACTATGGAATGCGCTCCCCTGTGATCTGCGTCTTATGCAGAACTACTCAACATTCAAGAGGGAAGTTAAAACTTACATATTAGGGACGGTATAGCCACCATTCTAGTGCCACTCCCATCTCTTTCTTTCTTCTTTCCATCACAGCTTCGAATTTTACCATTCTATTTCTCTTCCTCTAACCTATCTACCTCTTATATATCGCTTTCACCCCATTCTATCGTCTTCTGTCTCTGCTCGATGAGAATAACTCACAAGCTGCACGAACATAACGAGAAAATTCCCAACTAACAATGGGACCGACATTCACAAAAGAAAAGTATGTTTACTTTCATATACATAGTCATTATTATTATTATTATTATTATTATTATTATTATTATTATTATTATTATTGATTGTTATAATTATTTTTATTGTTATAATTATCATTGTACTACTTTTATAATATCTATTTTTTTCTTTAACATCAATACTGCATAATACGCTATATGTCCTTAATGTTATGTAGAAACTGTAACTCGTTCAGTCTGAGTATGCGTGGTTAGGTGTAAGAGAGGGCCTGAAGGCCCTAATCTTGCCAGGTAAAATAAATGCATAAATAAATAAATTTGTGAAAAACCGTTCTGGCAGTTGTCCCTGATGCAACTGTGGTGCTTCCACGTCTGAATTTGCATGGCACGATAGTTTAGGATTTTAAGGTATCTGCCACAGTCTAAAACAGCCTCTAAATTTCTGTCTCTTACTTCTCATTGATTATTTATAGACTTTTTTGTGTCTCATTAGGTACTCGATTCATATGCGTCGTTTTCAGTCATTGCATTTTATTTAATGATTTTAATCTTTCTAGACATTCCTTTTGTATCAGAAAACACATCAATAAGCATCTTTATTGTTTACCATTACAATGGGCAGTAAAAAAAATATTCCGATTGTTGTTTAATGTCAAATACAATAATCACAGACACAGATTACAAGTGGATCTAAATACAGTAGGAAGGAGCCACGTAATTCCTAACAATTCTTAATTTCAAATCCAAGCAGCAAATTAAGAACTTTCCCATGTAATATGTCGTAGTCCAAATAAGAGTGAGATCAATTAAGAAAGAGACAATTAGTTACAAGCACTTATTTCTGAATATTTTTGAGACATAAACACAAGTAAAATCATAATTCTGCATACGTGGAATTGTTTTGGAAATCAGTGAACATCATAAAGATAGTCTGTACTAACAGTCTTATCAGTACACACTAGTCTCACAATATGTAATTTAACAAATTTCTAGTGTCTTAATTAATTTAGTTGAAACGAGTAGGATGCGTGTTTAGATGACAG
Source organism: Schistocerca gregaria (assembly GCF_023897955.1). Classification (NCBI taxonomy): domain Eukaryota; kingdom Metazoa; phylum Arthropoda; class Insecta; order Orthoptera; family Acrididae; genus Schistocerca; species Schistocerca gregaria. The sequence goes on along the minus strand of NC_064921.1, from coordinate 925,277,943 downwards.
AGCGTAGAAAAGTACCCAAAACCGTTCTGATATTATAGATGCATAGTTAAAATTTAATAAATGTGAGCAAATGTTCCATGCCCACAGAGGTCTTTAGTCTGCAAAATTCTAACCACTATGTTCACATAATGAAAAGCAGTTTATACTAAATCAATAAAACATATGCATATTTAAATATAGCTATATTGTTTTTAGTGTTTTTCCTCATTTTTGTTTAGAAACGCAACAGACAAGGAGACCACTTCTACTGTAGAATCTCATATGACGCCAGTGGTTTTCTGAGTAATTATATTTCAGAAACAACACTGTTTGAGTGGCTTTGCACGCAGGTAATATCTGAAAGCAGTTTAATACGTCATCTCACTGTGAAAGCGCAGACTAAGCTCTACCAAGTGGGATACATAAACATGACATATGAGATACACTCTACGAAAGTAGATGCTTTCCTCGGTAACATGTAAAGCTTCAAAGTGAGGTTTCTGTCGTGTGCCAGCTGCCACGACTGACCTCCGAATATATATCGTCTCATGGAACTCTTGGACATTATCGCTTAGTAAAACCAGGAGACAATGAAATGTGTCACGACGTAGCAAACCTCCGGATTAAACGTTGCGAGAGATGGTGATTCACAAGCGAAAGACAAAGTTCATCCCTCGACAGTCTTCCGGGCGAAAAGAGTAACAGCGGAATCCGTGGGCAATGTGGCGAATGAGGCATCAGCCAAGTCGTGGCTTATCTGGCGCTCGCAGCGCTGCACACGAAGCGGCCGGACGTAAGGAGAGGCTCAGCTCCCGTCATCTGCTGTCAGCGCCGCCGCCGGCGCAGCAATGAACTACGAACAGAGCGGAGCCACAAGCTGGCTGCCCTCTGGAGCGCGCGGCGTTTTTCTGCTTCGTGCTCTACTGAGTCATCTGTGTCTTCAGTTTCCTATCTCTTTTGTTCAGTTTTGCTGCCCTGAAAACAACAGTCGCTTGTGGTTTAAATGCAATACGTTCTGTTTTCGGTGATACCCTCAAATGATGGCACCACTGGCAAGTTATAACGTCAAACGCAAAGACGCAGGCGCATATTCAGACAATAGAGGAGAGCTTATGTGGTCAGAGGCCAAAACCGCACAACTGCAAAAGGAATTAGTAGACACGTTTATGTTTTTACATATATCAGTTTCCAAACTCAGCATCTAACTTTCGTAGAACGAACTACGATAATAGTAAACATCTGGAAAATGGCAAGGAAATTAATAAATTAAAATCTGTACTTAACACAAGATTGTTTTCAGATGTTTCCTACAGGGTCTGCCCACATGGGTACGCTTACGTGCTTACCATGCTTACCAGCTACATGGCACATTCCAGGCAGGCAAACGAGCATGCCCACAGGGTGTTTGCATATGCTGGTAATGACAAACCCGACATGTTTCGTGGGGCCAGAGGTAAACCGACGAAAAGCACAAATTTGAGTGTTAATAAAGAGTGTTAATAAATCGAGACAAAAAGGAAAAGAGCCAACACTAAAAGATAAAAACAGGGACTAATGCCTCAATTAAAAAAAAGAAAAAAAAAACGGAACGCCAGCCCCACTTACACGCACACACACACACACACACACACACACACACACACACACACACACACACACTCAGCTGTCGCCCGCACACTTGTACCACGTTAAATACTGTTAACAGTGAGCGCTCACAACGGTTTTATACAGGGTGGAAACGGTATAAGCTGCCAAAATTATACAGACGGTATATCTCGGTGTGCTTGACAAAGAGTCTATAGAAATATCGTATCACATTCTTAATTTTTGTATTTCTAAAAGAGATATTTGTAGGATAGATAGTGGACGCATATCTATTTACAATGCCAGCTGACACTACACGCTCTTGTTTGATGTATTAGCGACATTGTGGCTGTGGTCAGACAACGGCGACAAAACAGAGCAATGTAAACACTGGACGTGTGCAACGACACCAGGTAGTCAAGAACCTGTAATTCGTTTTACATACACAATAAATTATGTACAACCAGACGTTTCCTCTTTACAACATTATCATAAGGAAAGTCGGGTAGTAAAGAGAAGCTAACATAAAATCAAATATTAGTACAAAATCAAGCATTTATCACGTAATTCGTTGTGCATTAATTGTAATATACTGTTTCCTCTTCTTACAAAAAAAAAACTACAAGAAAAACTAAATTCAGATTATTATTATTATTTTGTACAACAACACTACAACGGAAATGAAACCCACACTATTTTCTTTCCTCTTACTCCATTGCTACAATAAGTATTCAAAATGTCCACCATTCAATTCGTCACATGCTTCATTATGGCGAACCCAGTTTCGTCATCCACTTTCACAGTAATGCACAGGTGGTTTGGAACTTCTAAATAGTTAGGTTTTGGGCAAGGAGAGGTCGCATGAATGCTTCAGCATTCGGTTGAACTTAGAAGCTAGGAGCCAACTGGGACTATCAGTATTTCGCGAGTGTCTGGCGATGTGCATGTCTGGAATTTGAATTACTTTGGCTACACTTAAGGTTCATTATGGTTTATCCTTTTGGAATACTTGCACATTTTGTGAGTTTAGGTATATTAATCGCTTTATTGAGCTTTAAGTATTTGTGTACTGACAATCATTTTGTAATTCAAACGCTACAGGTCTTTAGTTAATTTTTGAGGAATCTGCTATCACTTTGTTACACACATGAACAACCCTTACAGCAATCTTATAATAGAGTTATTTTTATTTTATGCTTGTGTGTGAATCTTACTAGTCCACCATTTCGATTATTTTCTTTGTCTAATACATAAATCAATCATCAACTCGTTTAATTTAAATCCTTTGGGATAACCTACCAGCATTTACAGGAAGGGATACAGTTTTTTCACATATTTTATTAATTATGCAAATTGTATTTTATTAAATTCGCTAAACTTGCCAACATAGACCGTTTAGATCGTAGGATTACGCATTATGTCAACATTTCAGCAAATTAAGCTGCTAGGTATAGGCCAGATGATGCACGAGTTGACCTTATGGCGACAGTGGACAACCATTTTAAAGCGAGTCTTGCATTTCACCATTTCACCAGTGGTGTGGGACGCGTGGTAAGCATCCGTTTCCTCGCAACGCCAGTTTTGCTGATGAAAGGTTTCTAAATTTCAGCTTCGAAAATTACTTAGAATTTTGTGTTTTTCTTACTTTCTGATATATGATTTCAGCGCTTTTGTGATCCGGACCCTGTCAATTCAAAATATGGAAATAATGGCAGACGACCAATTGCTTTGTGAGCTTTTTTCAGTGAGCTAAAGAATAGATACATTTCTACAGATCTTTTGATATATTAAAACTATTTTTATTATCAAATTTTGTTTTTGTTCATTAAATTCATTAAGTTATGGCCAGATCCAGAGTCGTCTCAACGGCTTGCTGTTGATTCTACTTCGAACTTTCTAACCTGCGTCAAACACTTCTCAGCGTATTCAAAGACTACCATTTTAAGTTAATGAATTTGGTTTGCTGAAACATGCTCATCCGGATTTTTCTCTTCGTAATGGCTTGACTGTTAGTACCTCACTTTCTCTGCTTCGAGTGTGAAAACACATCTAGGTCGCGCCAACACACTGAAGTTTCAAAGTCATAGGACAGCAATATGCACGGCGGTGTTACCGCGTACATCACGTATAATTGGGCAGTGTACTGGTGGAGTTGTCATTTGCACTCAGGTTGTTCATGTGAAAAGGTTTTCGACGAGATTATGGCCGCACGAAGGGAATCCGCAGACTCTGAACGCGGAATGGTAGTTTTGGCTAGACGCATGGGACATTACATTTAGGAAGTCGTTCAATATTCCGAAATGTCAAGAGTGTGACGAAACTGCCAAATTTCAGCCATTACCTCTCTCCACAGGCAACACAGCGGCGTTTGCGTAGTGTTGTCAGTGCTGAGAAACAAGCAACACTCTATGAATTAAATGCAGAAATCAATGTGGGACGTACTACGGGCGTATCCGTTAAGACAGTGTGGTGAAATTTGGCGTTAATGGTCTATGGCATCAGACCGACGGCAGTACCTTTGATGACACCACGATATCGCCTGCAATGACTCTCCTTGGCTCTTGACCATATCGGTTGGACACCAGACGATTGGAAAACAGTTGCTTGACCAAAAGGGTCCAGAATAAGTTGGTATGACCTGATGGTAGGGTTTGAATATGGCGCAGACCCCATGAAGCCGTGCACCCCAGTTGTCAACAAGGTATTGTGAAAGCTGGTGGTGGCACATTATAGGAATGGTTCCTCTAGTCCAAATGAACAGATTATTGATAGGAAATGGCTATCTAAAGACCAGTTTCAGCCATTCATGGACTTCAACTTCCCAAACAATGATGAAATTTTTATGGAATACATTTCACGATGTTATGGCGCCATAGTTGTCCGCGATTGGTTTGAAGAACATTCTCGATTATGCGAGTGAATGATAAGGCCACCGGACATGACGTCGAACATTTATGGGACGTAATGTAGAGGTCAGTCCGAGTACAAAATCCTGCACCGGCAACACTTTTACAGTTATGGACAGCTGTAATGGCAGCATGGCTAAATATTTCAGCAGGTCACTTCAACAACTTGTTGAGTTGATGCCACATCGAGTTGTCGCACTGCGGTAGGCAAATGGAGATCAGACACAATATTAGGAAGTATCCCTTGACTTTCGTCAACTCATCGTAAATACGACTTGTTTTTATGTTGGAATATATATGTGACCATATAGGACAACGGAATTCATGGTTAGGCACATTACAATTGGAAATGGCAGCTAACTTTCGATTCCTTTATTCTCCCCTTGTGTCACTAAGCGAACTTTCGGTTAATGGTGTTGGGACAGCAACCAGTCACAAATTTACTTTCAGTTCCTTTATTCAAAGGGTACCGTTATAGGATTCGAATCATTGTGATTCATCTTCAGACGGTTCACATGCTTTTCTTACAACAAGTGGTGCGTTTTTTTACAGATTAATTGTTCTACAATATTAATTGTCCTATAATATAAATAATACATAATTATAAGTAGTCCACAGTTACAAATTTTCATTGGATGTGAGTTACGTGAAATGTCGGTTTGGAGTATTTGTTTTCATAACATTCGTCCAACATTCCCATTGCATTCTAATCGTTGCACACGTAAATTTTTTCTCGCTGAAAACTTTAGATTTGTCACTGACAATATTTCCACTACGCACCACATGTATTCATACATAGAAAGTGCTTAAAAACACATGAGTATCAAAGATGCTATGATATGTCGTAACATTTGAAGATGTCCTATGTTTGGAAAAAGATCATATATTCACTTATGCAACTGAAACACCTTTTACACTAGTACAGGTGATATTAGGCATTGAATTTTAATTAAGAATTTTACTACTGCCTAGCGGCATTTGAGGATCAGTAGATACAAATTCAGTTGATATTAGGCATTGAATTTCAATTTAGAATTTTAGTACTGCCGAATGGCATATGAGGATCAGTTTATCTTACGATCTGCTACATTGGACTTTAACAAAGGTCTTGCTTAGAATTTTACTTAAATTTAAAATGTAGTTGCCAACCAAAAAATTTCTGTATATTCACGAATCAGTATACCTCTTTGCTCAGTAGTGTTAACGTGTAGATGTGTGACAGCAACAAATTAATCCCCAAATCCTTCTACGCTGTTAACACTTACCTGCTGTTACTTTTCTTACAGGCCACGTGTTATTGCAACTGCAAATTAATGCACTGTGAGTAAAACAATGTAATGAACCTACTTTCTGTCTCGTGCTAGAGTTATTTGCCTAAGGATAAATTTGATATCATTAATTACAGATATCCATATGTCCCTTCCGCCATTCTGGTGTATTTTAGAGGGAAGGACTGTTAATGTTGCGTAGCTTAAATTAATTTGTTCTTGAGAGAGCAAATGTTTTGGTTTTCTGTTCGAAGCCCTACCTGAAATTAGAAATGGATATTTTATTTTCGAAGTAACTGTGTGGTTACAAGTATTGCGAGGTTCGACCATAACTGATATAAAAATAAATATTATGGAAAAAAATCCTACAATTATATTCCGTGGAGAGTTTAAGACCACATCTCGTCAGTTATTATTCTGGCCTACCACACCGGCGGATAATATTTATACAATTATATTCTGCTAGACAAACGACAATTATAGGTCTCTCACATCCAGTATTTTAACAAAAGACTAGCTCACAGCTGATGTAGTGATTCAGTTTCTATTCAAACTGCATATGCACTGGAGGACTCAGTGTATACAGGGAGACTAAGAGAACTGGTCGGCCTTCAGGGGTATGATAGGAACGATGATTAGAACCAAAAACTCCATTAAACGCAGGCTACAAAATGCATACCGCATGCCCTTCTTCATCACCGATAGCGTGAAATAAATTTTTTCTATTGCAATCTCTTTGCTTTTCATATGTTGCGAGGTGGTAGTATGGACCAAAACAAGAAGAAAATGTCGAGTAAACATGGTCTATAAACTGTATACGTTACGAGCTGTGACCTGTTGTTCATCTTCCCTGTAGTAAAACACATCTCTTTTACTAAACAAGTGCTCATATCTCGTAAGGCACGCATATTAGAGCCCATATTTACTTGAAAGTTTTTCTTGTTTCGGCCCATATTACCTCCTCTAAAAATATTGAAACCAAATAGCTTGCAGTAGAAGAGATGTGTTTCACAGTAAGATGAAGGAGCGCACATAGTTCAAGGTATGTGTTTTACAGTCCATGCTTATCAAACTTATTTGCTTTGAATGATCGTTACGGCCATATCACTGAATTTTGACCATTCCTCCTAAAACACCATGCATACAACACACCGGAGGAAGGCAAGAACAGATGCCAGCGAGTGTCGTATTTCATTGTGTGTATCATTACAGTAGGATAGTAGTGTGATTTTTATACCTCCTGTTGGTCTTTCAGTGTTCTCTACCAATCCTCCCGACCGTTGAGAGGAAGACAAAACCACACACACACAAAATTCACAATGATACGAATTTACCTTCACATATTTAACAGATGAGTACTTCATCGAAGTTTCCGTCTAGCAGTTCGACGACTATAATCTGACGTATTATTGAATTTGTCCCCTGCACACTAATGTGCCCGAAGATAAATGATTGGATCTCAAGTTGCTTTCGAACAGATATACGATAGATTTTACCTCAACATTAGCTTCAAGGCCAGTTTGCAGAGAAGGATTCACTAAACTGAAGAAAGATATTGAAAACGCCACTGCATGACATTCATCAGAAGATACCCTAAGTGTCCATCGGAAGATACTTCAGGAAGGTTTGTCAGGGACTTAGAAGTCATTCCGTCAGGTCACTCTTTCAGAGTCTTGACAACCGTGACCCCACGGTCGGTTCTGACGTTGAAGGCTTGCAGATGGACAACTATCAATAAAAGCCTCTGATGTTCTTAATGAATGCGACACGGCGAACACATTTTAAATCTAACACGAACACCAGTGACCAGAAAACCTGCATAACCACGAATGTTCCATTAACTTGGAGAGTTTTGGTCACATATATTACGTGTCCTTGCAAGATTCATGGTAGGCTAGATGTACTTTTTATGTTACCGATTACAAATGGGTCTTGAAAGCCAGCGACAAATTTATTATAAAAATAATAATGTCTGCTGCTACCAGTTACGATTTGTTCCCATTTTTCTGAACCACACCTCTAGGAAAACAGTTCCAATTCACGTATAAAGTATCATGACAGGCAACTAAAGAACCAGAAAATGGGAATTATTTCGTGAAACATATGATGCAATGTACAAATGAATAAAAAATCTTGATTGAAAGCAACATAAATTATTTTATGACAAATAAAACTAGACCTCCGTTTGTCCAGAAGAATCGTATTTAGAATGATGGTCCTACAGAGCAATTATACAAAAAAATACTATCACTACAAGACGCAAGTGACGTGCCAGTTTATTCTCCTTATCGACGACACATGGTAGGCCTGTGACAAAGCAAACAAAGGAATGCTGGGATGCCAGAAGCCGTCACTGAGTGCACAATATTAGAAACGTCTTGTGATAAAATTACGTTCCAATCACGAGATTGATTTCCCTTCATGTTGTACTAAACAGACGCCATTTTACATAAATTTATAACTGCACGTCAAATACCTTCAAGTGTATAAACGTAAGGGCGAAAAAATAATGAAAGAAGCACAAGCAAGATATTTCTATTTGCTTTAACTCCTTATTAAAGTTATTAATGTTTCGGAAGAGTTAAAAAATGTCGGAGGTGGAACATCCTAATTCAGACACAAGGTTGTTCAAATAATTCTTAGACAGAATATGACCTCCCTCAACTGAACATTTGACATGGTAATAAGAACTTTCGATCGTCTCCCCATCGGCACAGGAAGATTTGGCGAATTCCATAAACATCACGTAAAACAGTACGTACACTTTTTCTATCTCATGTTACAAAAAATACCCTCACTTGTTGTTGTGGTCTTCAGTCCTGAGAGTGGTTTGAAGCAGCTCTCCATGCTACTCTATCCTGTGCAAGCTTCTTCATCTCCCAGTACGAACTGCAACCTACATCCTTCTGAATCTCCTTAGTGTATTCATCTCTTGATCTCCCTCTACGATTTTTACCCCCCACACTACCCTCCAATACTAAATTGGTGATCCCTTGATGCCTCAGAACATGTCCTACCAACCGATCCCTTCTTCTCGTCAAGCTGTGCCACAAAATCCTCTTCTCCCCAATCCTCATTAGTTATGTGATCTACCCATCTAATCTTCAGCATTCTTCTGTTGCACCATATTTCGCAAGCTTCTATTCTCTTTTTGTCCAAACTATTTATCGTCCATGTTTCACTTCCATACATGGCTACACTCCATACATGGCTACACTCCATACAAATACTTTCAGAAATGACTTCCTGACACTTAAATCTATACTCGATGTTAACAAATTTCTCTTCTTTAGAAATTGCCAGTCTCCATTTTATATCCTCTCTGCTTCGACATACATATACCCTCAGTATATATACAAAATGAACCCATATTCCAACGACCAAAGTTCTAAATTCGTTTAAAGATATTTTATGAGTAATTTGGTTCACTTTACTCAACAGTCAGAACACAGAAATATCTCCGGTTCGAGTTTGTTTTTCAAATAGTGTTAGCTGTACATTGCGAATGATACACGACAGCATGAGTAGGTTCACTAACGAAGTTCTGGCCGATGATCACCTCATATAGGGGTTCAGCGAAATCAATAGAAGAGCTGGAGAACGAGGCTCTGCTGAGCTGTTACTGTAGTGACGGCAAGCAGGCCACAGTACCTCTGCATCTGTACTTAGATGACTGTGAACAACCGAGCTCCCGAATTAAAACGAATGCTGTTACAAACTTTCTCAGTGTTGCGAAGAAAGTACTGCCAAAGCGGTACTATCTTCACGGATACTACCTTCATAACAGGGGAAAATGCTAGTAATATCTTTCATCAAGAACGAATGTGGAAGGTAGTGGAATACTGAAGCGCTGAGGAGCGATATGCGTATGAATATCTATGGGGTTGTAGGTACTGTCTATGAGCTTGTAGGTACAACGGAAGAGGAATTAGCATGTCTAAATAGGGGAACCGCAGGAGCTGGAGAACCTTGGGTAGCAGAAGAATTTTTCTGTTGGTTGACGAAAGAAGGAAGTACAGAAATGTTCAGGGGAAGACCAGAACATAGCAGTATCAGTAAGTTTGGAATGAAATAAATAGAAAGTATAGGGAAGTCACGTAAAATGACAAAAAAATGTGATGAAACTGAAAAATGTAAGTCTTCGGAAGAACTAATTTGTGTACAGAAAAGGTAAAACAGTTGTAAGTAAAAGGGCAAGTAACGGGGCCGTCATTAAGAGCGTTAAGCGCAGTGGAAGGAGAAAGAGACAGAGAGAGAGAATGAGCAGATAAATGGAAACAGTACACTGAAGACGTCTACCAGGGTGAGGACTTGTCGATATGATAGAAGAAGAAACCGAAATCGATCTATGAAGTCAGGTTGAAGCCTTAGATAACATTGCTTCGTAACTACTAAAACCGTTCGGGGAAGTGGCATTCAAATTCCTATTTAAGTTGGTGTGTAGAACGAATGGCAATGAAGTCATTTCATCAGACATTCAGATAAATGTCATCGAAACAGTACTGATGACAGCAAAAGTTGGTAAGTGTGATGGCTATGCACAGTCAGCTTAACGATACATGCATCCAGACTATGGATGACAATAATATACAGGAGAATGGAAAAGTAAATAGGGGAACTGTTAGATGGCGATTAAATTTGCCTTAAGAAACGTAAAGGTACCATATAAGTTTTTATGGTTTTGTGCAGAATAAGAAAACAAGACATGTTTATAGGATTTTATTAAACTCCGTGGAGAAAAAATAAAAACACTGAGGCCGATGACATTGTAATTCTGTCAGAGACAGCAAAAGACTTGGAAGAGCAGATGAACGGAATGGACAGTGTCTTGAAAGGAGGATATAAAATTAACATCAACAAAAGCAAAACGAGGATAAAGGAATGTAGTCGAATTAAGTCGGTTCATGCTGAAGGAATTAGATTAGGAAATGAGACACTTAAAGTAGTAAAGGAGTTTTGCTATTTGGGGAGAAAAATAACGGATGATGGTAGATGTAGAGAGGATATAAAATGTAGACTGCCAATGGCAAGGAAAGACTTCCTGATGAAGAGAAATTTGTTATCATCGAGTATAGATTTAAGTGTCAGGAAGTCGTTTCTTAAAGTATTTGCATCGAGTGTAGCCATGTATGCAAGTGAAACATGGACGATAAATAGTTTGGACAAGAAGAGAATAGAAGCTTTCGGAATGTGGTGCTACAGAAGAATGCTGAATATTAGATGGGTAGATCATATAACTAATGAGGAGGTAGTGAACAGAATTGGGGAGAAGAGAAATTTGTGGCACAACTTGACTAGAGGAAGGGACCGGTTGGTAGGACATGTTCTGAGGCATCAAAGGATCACCAATTTAGTATTGAAGGGCAGCGTGGAGGGTAAAAATCGTAGAGAGAGACCAGGAGATGAATACACTAAGCAGATTCAGAAGGATGTAGGTTGCGGTAGTTACTGGGAGATGAAGAAGATGGCACAGGGTAGAGTAGCATGGAGAGCTGCATGAAACCAGTCTCAGGGCTGAAGACCACAACAACAGCAACAACAACGACAACAACAACAATACTGGATTTATCGACCTGTAAAAAACTTTTGACAAAGTCAAATGGTGCAATAAATCCTAAAGATTTAGAAAAATGTAAGTAAACTTTTGAGAAACAGAAAAAATGTGTTATATGCATAAAGAACAAAGGAGCAACACTAAAAATGGAAGATAAAAAATGAAGTTCTCAGATTAAAAGGCTGCAAGATAGGAATGTAGCCTTGCACCCCTACTGTTGAATCCGTATCTCGAAGAAGCAGTAAGAAAAATGTTCAAGACAGATATTAAAACACATAGTGACCTGATGACAATAATCAGATTCGCTGGTGACATTGCTATCCACAGCGAAAGTGAAGAATAATCACAGGGCCAACTGAATAGATTGATCAGTCCAAAGGACACAGATTATAGGTTGAGAGTGAAGTGAAGGAACATGAAGAGAATCAGGAGTAGTCAGAATGAGATCAGCGGTAAACGTAACATCAAAATTGGTGCCACGAAGCAGATGAAGTTAAGAAATTCTTCTACCTTGGAAAGAAAACAGCACATGACGGACGAAGCGAAGAGGACAAAAAAAGAGTACTAGCACGGCGTAAGAGGGCATACCTGGGAAAAGACGTCTATTAGTTTCAAACATCGGCTTTAAATTGAAGAAGAGATAATCTGATAACATTTTTGTGTATTTCTAAGACTGAGATCTCTTTGTTTAGTAATATAAAGGGACATACCCATCGAGTGTTGAACGTGACGCAATGTGATTTGAAGTTTGAAATTTATAGTAATTCTGGGGGCGATAAAAGTAAATAAAAATGTGACAACGTGTGACAACTGTGTGTATTTCAAGTTCTAAGTTAACATATGTGTTAAGCTGAGTGCGAGATGCATGGGTAATTTCAATATATCGCTTCAAAATAAAATAATCTATGTTCAAGTGCTCTACTAGGAAACACAGTTGAGCCCTTGTAGAAACAGACGCTGTATGCACAGCTCTTCCTCCTATGTTGATACATCTGAGTTTGAGTGTATAGGGCGAGAGGACTCACTGTCCTTCCCTTAATTCCTCTCACAATAATTAGACGGAACACCATATATGGTATCAATGTTTGTTCTAAGAACCTGTACAATGTGCACAGGCAACGGGCCAACTGCGGTTCCTGGCTTAGCTGAGAGACATACACGCCCGTCCGCTTCAGGTTATCGAAGCTACCTGCTCGGCCGTTACAACCACTAATCTCACCTGCGCGCACAAAGGACCTAGGAGATCCTCTTCTGCACGTAGGTTACAAGGTCCTTCGACAGGGAGCAGACTATACTGGACAGTCCGACTCCCGCATTTCGTGGTCGTGCGGTAGCGTTCTCGCTTCCCACGCCCGGGGTCCAGGGTTCGATTGCCGGCGGGGTCAGGGATTTTCTCTTACTCGTGATGGCTGGGTGTTGTGTGACATCCTTAGGTTAGTTAGGTTTAAGTAGTTCTACGTTCTAGGGGACTGATGACCTAAGATGTTAAGCCCCATAGTGCTCAGAGCCATTTTGATAGTCTGACCTGCCCAGTTTGGAAGGTGCACTAGATAGCAGTTGGAGTGAGCTGCAGAGTCCAAACAGACGCACACACATTATTGCAAAGCTTTGGATGCAGCACACAATTGTCCAATATGCCTTTCTTATTTATTGGTTTGACATGTGCTGCTGTCCAATCTTCTGGAACACGTCTTCAGTCTAGCGAGCGGTCCTATATGTTGTCAAATATTTAATGAATGTAAAATTAATAGACATTTTACAAATTTGAGAATAAGGGGAAGCCCCGAATAATGGTCATGAGCTGCATAAGCGGAAAGCAGAAGCAGCAAGAGAGGGCCTCAACAGATCTAAAGATCCCAAGAAACTCCTTACATAGATGGATTTTGAATTGTTAGATGTTTTACAAATAAAGAATAAAGTGAAATTCCGAATGATGATGATGAGCTGCGTATGCGAAAAGCAGAAGCAGCAAGAGAGCGCCTCAACAAAACTAAAATCCGAAGAAATTCCTTACATAGTCCCTCTGTCCTATGCTTCTTACCTGACCAAGTACCGCAGGGAGGACTTAATGAATATGTTGCCGAAGATTAAGTTGAGGAAACCAGCAACTCCAGTGCTAGCAACTATAGAAATAATTTGGTTTTGTAAATGTTTTGGTATGATATTCATAAAAATAACTTATTCAAAATTTCTTTAAAAAAGTGTATAGCGTTGATATGGTCAAATTTTTCTCAATTTCCCCGCTGCTAAGTAAGTGAACTAGTTCTATTTCAGCAAACATATAAAACCGCTCGTTAGACGATAGATGTGAACCGAAATACTGGACGGTTGCATATGTCAAGCCAATAAAGAAGGAAGGAAATATAAGTAACCCTCTGACTTATAGTCCCATATCATTAACATCAGTTTGTTGTAAAAATTTTAAGCATATACTCTGTTCCAGCATTATGAATTATCTCGATTGAAACGATTTATTGACACATAAACAGTACGCGTTAAGAAAATTTTGTTGTAAAGCACAACTTGTAACGCGTACTATCTACACGGCATCTCAAGATGATTCCATATTTCTAGACTTCTATAAATGTTTGACACAATTCCTCACAATCAGCCTCTAATCAAATCGTAGAATTGAGCGTCAGCTCAGTTGTGCTTGTAAATCCGTGATTTCCTGTCAGAACAGTTCGTAACAACTGACGGCAAAGTAGGTAATGAGAGCGTTGTGCTGTCTCACATTTTCTATAGAGGGGCCTCCGGTGTCCTTAATACATACAAACGATTTAGGAAACAATCTGATTAGCCCTCTTTGACTGTAGCAAATGTTCCTCCGTTTACGGAATGACATGATTAGACCATAGCTAATACTAAAGTGATGTAGACAATGTATGTGCATGATAATAAAAGTAGTAACAGACAATAAACAATAAAAAATGTTTGAAGTCTCACGCATGAGTTCTAAAAAAGTCTGTTAAACTTCGGTTATGCGACGAACAACGTAGATTAAAGATTGTAAATTCAACTACCACTGGTATCTTCAAATAAAAAATATTGTGGGGAAGGCGCACCGACTGTAACTGGCAAACTGTTGTGTTGTTGTCTTCAGTCCTGAGACTGGTTTGATGCAGCTCTCCATGCTACTCTATCCTGTGCAAGCTGCTTCATCTCCCAGTACCTACTGCAACCTACATCCTTCTGAATCTGCTTAGTGTACTGATCTCTCGGTCTCCCTCTACGATTTTTACCCTCCACGCTGCCCTCCAATGCTAAATTTGTGATCCCTTGATGCCTCAAAACATGTCCTACCAACCGATCCCTTCTTCTAGTCAAGTTGTGCCACAAACTTCTCTTCTCCCCAATCCTATTCAATACCTCCTCATTAGTTACGTGATCTATCCACCTTATCTTCAGTATTCTTCTGTAGCACCACATTTCGAAAGCTTCTATTCTCTTCTTGTCCAAACTAGTTATCGTCCATGTTTCACTTCCATACATGGCTACACTCCAAACAAATACTTTCAGAAACGACTTCCTGATACATAAATCTATATTTGATGTTAACAAATTTCTCTTCTTCAGAAACGCTTTCCTTGCCATTGCCAGTCTACATTTTATATCCTCTCTACTTCGACCATCATCAGTTATTTTACTTCCTAAATAGCAAAACTCCTTTACTACTTTAAGTGTCTCATTTCCTAATCTAATTCCCTCAGCATCACCCGATTTAATTTGACTACATTCCATTAGCCTCGTTTTGCTTTTGTTAATGTTCATCTTATATCCTCCTTTCAAGACACTGTCCATTCCGTTCAACAAATCTGATACTCACATACAATGACGCTACACTTGTCCATATTTATCTGTGTTGCTGTATGATTTAGGATCCTTACCAAATAACGTTGACGGAGGACATCGAAAAAGTTCAAAGAAAGCAATTCATTTTGTAATGTTGTAAAACAGAGGAATGTGAGTCACAAATGAGTGAACCGGGATGGTAGTCGTGAAAGTAAAAGCGCTTTTTGTTGCGATGAGATATTTTCACGAAATGTAAATCACTACAATTCTCCAAATACCAATTTATTTTGTTGACGCCCACATACATTGACAGAAATGGCATTTGTAATTTTTTAAAAAAGAAAAAAATTTAGATCGCTTGGAAAGAATGAAGTACTCATTTTCCCAAGTGCTATTCTAGAGTGTAATGGGCGAGAAACAAGAGAAAATATTTCAGCATTCAAGGTTGTGCCAAACACTTACGTGTCACTTGTAAAAAACATCAAGATGTAGATGAAGAGTACTCAACAGTTGCATACCAATGCTGTATGTTGCACTGGCCAAAGCCAATGGCAGGGGTCAGCGACTGACCCCACAACCATCACGCATTCTCTATCTATGATAAATCACATTACATATGTATTTCCATAATTTTGGCAGATTACAAGATTAAAATGTAGATTATTATTACTGGGAAAGGGTTTCTGGGACATATTTAGTACAAAATAAATAGTTTTTTTACATTTATTTGTATTAATTTCACAATTACAAGGATTACTCAGATTCACATTCAGAACACTTTACAATACGAACTACTTCTTCTTTCTTGGTGTGTGCAGGGCAGATATACTTCCTGCAAGAAGTGCAAGCCTTCATGTACTTCCGGTCATTACTTCTGGCGCATAAGTAACAGCAGCCTTTCTTTGGCAGATTATGCACAGCTGCACGTGTTACTTTCCGTCGAGGCTCCGTAACATTGTTTCCTCTGCTCACAGCACCTTGATTTTGATTATACTCATACCCAAAAGTTGATAACTCTGTAGTGTATTTTGGGTGTAGTACTACAGCATTTTGAACGCATCTTTTCATGTTGAGGTCACAAAGTTCACGAGCAAGATCTTTCAGGAACTTCTTTCTTCCAGAACTCTTTGTCGGGTACTTCTTTGTCCACTCCTTGTGTGTATCTTGAAATACAACATATGAATTGTATGCTGCAATGTCAATCAAGTTGAAAGACACCGCAATGGGTCATCGTCGCGTTGCTCGACGGCAGCTGTACGTTCTTACACACTTATCGAATGTATCCTCTCCTGACTTTGTACAATTGTAGAACAGAATGATGTCTGGCTTCTCTTCCGTCACATTCATATTATGATGTTGGGTTGACAGTACTGTGTCAACCTTTCCTTTCTTATGCACGTAACTGACTAAAGTGGCATCATCACTAAAGGCTTATCGGATTGTTACCGGTGTAGCTATTTTTTAGAGAAACAGGACTGAGTTCTGTAGGAACATCGCGTTTGTCACTTCGAATAGTACCAACTGTAGCTATTTTTTCTTTCAAAAGATCAGATGCGAGTGGGGCGGTAGTGAACTTTCGGTCCATCGTAATATTTCTTCCAGGTTTTTTCAAGTTAGACATTTCAATCGATCTTCTAACTATTTCAGGGCCACTGTTATGGTTCTTCTCATAAGCGTGCTTTCCAGCTTAGGGATCCGCATCGAAGCAGTATTTCGTATCTGAATCACATAATAGGTTCATCTTCATTCCAAATTTTCCTGGTTTTGGTGCAATATATAGCCTGAATGGGCATCGCCCGCACTGACTCACTAGGACTATAAAACTCAGGAAATTTACTATATATCCCTGATAGGAGCAAATTTGTCGGTCTGGTCGAGTTAGAGCATCATCAAAATGCAAGCCTCAGTCTATGCTCCGAAAATGAAGCTCGGTACATCGGAAAGTTTTCTTTACTAAATATATCACGTTAAATCTCCTTGTTCTATGGACTCCACAGTTCAATAGAATTCCGACTGCTGACACAATTTCTTCCCTTTCAAATGCTTTCGAAATTTTTATGAAAATATCTTCAGATGATTCCCTAAGTTTTCCAAGCTTTTGATTGGTACACATCAAAATGTTATCCAGGATGTTATCATCGAAGTACATGAGAAAAGCTGTACCTGGTGTATCAGGTTTTATCCCTGACTTTGTTCCTTTCGGGGTTCTCATTACGTTAGCAACAGACCTCTTCCTCTGATTTACGTAAGGGCTTCTCTTCCATATCATACTTGACGGGGCCACCATGTCTTTTTCAAGTTGATCAATTTGTGCTTTCGGCCTGGGTCGTCTTCTTGTTGGCTGAATATCTATAAAAATATGAAAACAGAACCGAACACTAGCAAACTAAGCACTCTACTGAGACACACATCCTAATATACTCCCAAATATCTGCAAACAGTAATAAAAATCAGTACTCACCCTGTTCACATTCATCCAACTCGCTGCTGTCAGAAACTACTTGATCTTGAATTTCCATGACAACATCTTCAGTTTCACTGCTTGAGCTTTCGGATAGTTCCCCACTAAATTCATTGTCTGAACTCTCAATGAAATTTCTAATTTCGTCATCTGTCAATTTCATCTTCTTGTACATTCTGTCACATGCCACGAAGATATTACCTTCCACTCTCTACATTGTTTACCGATTGACTGCGAGTGGTGATTGTTGGCCTGCTACACCTTCAGTTGTAACAATTGCTATAACTCAACAATGAGTGTAAACCAAAAGCTGTTCTTATTGTCGATTGTAGCAATTATAATTAGGAAAATGTCATGTATTTATTAAATAAACTACTAAACACGACACGAGTTTTGACCTAAAAACTTAGTTAGGGTCAGTTACTGACACCCCCCCCCCCCCCCGCCAATTGGTATGCAACTTTGTGTTTTCTCGGAAAGTGACACTTTGGACATGGATAAACTTTTCACTCATTTATCCAGTTGTAATTAGTAAATTTCCTACAGAATTCCTAAGCCTATTGGGAGTGTTGGCAACCAAAAGGCTAATCATCTATATTTGTTAACTCTAGAAATCAGGAGGCATCAGAATTTCGAATAATATGATTCACATGATCCAGGATATAACAAATGCGAAATGTGTGAAAAGTATCGCACAATCAGCGTAATATGTCGAGCAGTCAAGTTGCTGACAAATACAAACATGGAAGATTATAAAAAGAAATTAAGGCCTGTCATATGAGGTCAGTTCGGTTTTAGGAAAGGTAAAGGCACCCTAGAGGTAATTTTAATTTTGTGCCTGGAAAGAAAAATTCAAAATAATCACACAGAAATTTTCCCCCTGGAGAGAGCGTTGGAGGAATTAAAATGGTGCAATATGTCAGTAATTCTCATGAAAGGTGGTGACAAAGAACAAAAAAAGGAATGTAAGACCAAAAGCGAAGTATTCCGATTAGAAAGAGTGTAAAACAGGATGTACTCTTTTGTCCCTACTGTACGTTCTATGTATATATGAAGAAATGACCAAAATAGAAATAAAAGTTTAACTTTGGTTTTGAAATTGAGGGTGATATCACTTAGCATTTGCTAATGACATTGCTACTTCTCAATGAAAGCGATAATTAGCTATAGGATATATTGAGCATGGAATAGAGACTAATAGTGAAATCGGAAAGACGAAAGTTATAAGCAGGAGCAAAACTGAGATTAATGAGAAACTGACCATCAAAATTGGGGACCACGAAGTAGACGACGCAAACTAAGACAGGACGGACGAAGCAAGGATAATACTTAGGTTGGTGGGTGATTTAGGGTGAGGAGACCAAACAACGATGTCATCGGTCTCATCGGATTAGGGAAGGATGGGGAGGAAGCCGGCCGGGCCCTTTGAGAGGAACCATCCCGGTATTTGCCTGAAGCGATTTAGGGAAATCATGGAAAACCTAAATCACAATGACCGGACACGGGATTAAAACGTCGCCCTCCCGAATGCGAGTCCAGTGTGGTAACCAATGCACCACTTCCCTCGGTAATGAAACATGGAGGACATGAAGAGCATAGCAGCATAAATTAAGAGAGTATTCATGGCCAAAAAAGAAGGGTACTAGGAATTTCAGATTACTTATATTGGGGGCACAGCATTGTATGGAAGTGAAGCATAGACTGTTGGAAAACCGGAAGAGGAATCTAAACGTTTGAAACATGGAGCCATAATGGATGTTGCAAATTAGGTGGTCTGGTAAGGTAACGCATGGAGATATCCTCCATAGAATCGGGAAGGTGAGAAACAGGCGGCGAACAGTCATAAGGTGAATAGACCGAATGATACGAAGTGTTAAAACATCAAGGAAAGCATTCATGGTACTTGACGAAACTGTAGAGAGTAAAAACTGTACAGGTGGACGGGGACTGGGTTATATCCTACAAAATAACTAGCGATGTTAGGTGCACGTGTTGCACGCAAATGAAGCACTTCATGGCGAGCCGCATCAAATCTGATAAAATATCGATGGAAAAGTAACACCTTTTGACTATTGTTGTAGTGGAGCGGAAAGAACCGCAGAGGGAGCACGATGTCTATACTACGGTGACTCACCGCCACGATGAAATCCCAGCCGTGGAACAGCGCCTGTGTTGGGTTCGTTATATGCCGCAGCAGGCACCGGCTGGTGTTTGCCCTGTCGTTGCAGGCAACCCGCCGCACAGCCTAGCGGCGCTCCCGCTTCGGCCCGCATTTGTTACGCACGTCGCATCCATACATTACGGACTGCCGCGCGCACACTCAGCTGACGCAGCTACCATGGAACGCAACCCTTTTAGTAATCTCGTTTGATGGCTGTCTACCTTTGAAACAAAACTAATGATTCACATAAAGAATTATTTGACAAATATATAGTTGGTCATTGAGTGTTAGACGAATTTTATTGCGTTTCGTGATAGTGTAGATAAATATAAAATGTGATACGAACCGTAGGTTAACCCAATCCAAATAAAGTTTTAGCAGTTTTAAAACATTGCTTCACAAACAACTGTGCATCCGCACTTTAAACGAGAAAGTAATAAATCCCTAATGCTCTTAATCCTTCAACTATGCTGATCAAAATTAATGCGAATTTTTTATTAGTTTCCATACTAACTCAGTAACTAGTAATTAATCTTGTATGTGCTTACACAGGACAATGTACAAATTTTTTGTCTTACTATTGTGGTCTTCGTTCAAAGACTGGTTTTACGCTGTACACCACTCTAGACTATCATGGCAAGTCAGCGCTTTTGCATAACTATTGCAATCTTCTTCCGTTTGAGACTGAACTCTGCAGTCATTGATGTTTCTACAATTTAATCTCTCTCTATTTCCTCCATTGCCACATTGACGATTCCTTGGTGACTTGAAATGTGTCTTACCTGTCATTTCCTTGGCTCCTTGCACCAAAAATTTATTTTCTAAATGCAGCACCGTTATTTATCCGATCCATCCTCCTAATCTTCAGATTTCTTGTAATATTCCGTATTTTTAAAACCTCTGGTGTCCTTTTGCCTCAACTGTTTATTGTTCACCTCTCACTGCTGCATAAGACTACACTACAGAGAAATGCCCTCGGGTCCTAACATTTAAATGTATATTTCACTGCTGCAACTAAGACTGCAATACCATGAATGCATCTTGCAGAAAACATAAATATGTAATGAAGATTTTATTTATTTAATCTTCACAGTTGCTGAATATCATCTGAGAAGCTGAAATAGACCATAAGATTTCCAATTTAGTGGATAATAATAAATTCATATATTAATATTTATTCCTCATATTACATTAAAAACATACATAACTCAAAGAAAATTATAATAGTAGAATTACTTTCAACCTTTTTTTTGAGTCATCAGTATACTGACTTATTGGACGCAGCCCACCACGAATTCTTCTCCGGGGCCAAACGTTTCATCACAGAGTAGCGTTTGTAGCCTATGTCTTCATGATGGATGTATTCCAGTTTCTACTTTCCTCTACAATTTTATCCTCTGCAGCTCCCTTTAATACTATGTAAGCTATTCCCTAATTTCTTAACTGATGTCCTATCACGTTGTCCCCTTTCTTGCCAGTGCCTCTCATATATTTCTTTCCTTGCCGATTCTACGGAGAACCTCCTCATTCATTACCTTATCAATCCACCTAATTTTCAACATTCTTCTGTAGTACAAAATCTCAAGTTTTTCGATTCTCTTCTGTTCTGGTTTCCCACAGCCAATGTTCCATTACCAGACAATGCTGTTTTCCAAACGTACGTTCTCTGAAACGTCTTCCTCAAAGTAAGGCCTATGTTTGGTGCTGTTTGAGTCCTCTTGGAAAGAAATAAACCTTTTTTCATTGCTAGTCTGCTTTCTGTGTCCTCTTTTCTCCGTCCATCATAGGCTATTTTGATGACAAGACAGCATAATTCTTTTACTTCGTCTACTTCGTGATCTCCAATTCTGATGTTCAGTTTCTCAATGTTGTCGTTTCTGCTACTTCTCATTAATTTCACCTATCTTCTATTTATTTTCAATTCATATTCTTCACTCTTAAACCGTTCACTCCAGCCAGCAGATCCTGCAATTCTTAGTTACCCTCACTGAGGATAGCAATGTAATCAGCGAATCTTATAACTGATATCCCTTCATTCTGAATTTTAATCCCACACTTAAATCTTTCTTTTACTTACGTCTACAACTGAAAAACTGCAATTAAACCTTCAACAGTTACTTATCTACTAGCATTACTGTTAGTATCACAGAACCTGCACTGTTTTTATTCATTTATTTTGACGCATATGACTGTATTTTGACTACTCAAGAGGATGTCGTTATCAGGAGAAAGAAAACGCATTCTACGGGTCGGAGCGTGGAATGTCAGATCCCTTAATCGGGCAGGTAGGTTAGAAAATTTAAAAAGGGAAATGGATAGGTTAAAGTTAGATATAGTGGGAATTAGTGAAGTTCGGTGGCAGGAGGAACAAGACTTCTGGTCAGGTGACTACAGGGTTATAAACACAAAATCAAATATGGGTAATGCAGGAGTAGGTTTAATAATGAATAAGAAAATAGGAATGCGGGTAAGCTACTACAAACAACATAGTGAACGCATTATTGTGGCCAAGATAGATACGAAGCCCACACCTACTACAGTAGTACAAGTTTATATGCCAACTAGCTCTGCAGATGACGAAGAAATTGAAGAAATGTATGATCAAATAAAAGAAAATATTTAGATAGTGAAGGGTGACGAAAATTTAATAGTCATGGGTGACTGGAATTCGGTAGTAGGAAAAGGGAGAGAAGGAAACGTAGTAGGTGAATATGGACTGGGGCAAAGAAATGAAAGAGGAAGCCGCCTGGTAGAATTTTGCACAGAGCACAACTTAATCATAGGTAACACTTGGTCAAGAATCATAAAAGAAGGCTGTATACATGCAAGAGGCCTGGAGATACTGACAGGTTTCAGATAGATTACATAATGTTACGACAGAGATTTAGGAACCAGGTTTTAAATTGTAAGACATTTCCAGGGGCAGATGTGGACTCTGACCATAATCTATTGGTTATGACCTGTAGATTAAAACTGAAGAAACTGCAAAAAGGTGGGAATTTAAGGAGATGGGACCTGGATAAACTAAAAGAACCAGAGGTTGTACGGAGTTTCAAGGAGAGCATAAGGGAGCAATAGACAGGAATGGGGGAAAGAAATACAATAGAAGAAGAATGGGTAGCTTTGAGGGATGAAGTAGTGAAGCCAGCAAAGGATCAAGTAGGTAAAAAGACTAGGGTTAGTAGAAATCCTTGGGTAACAGAAGAAATATTGAATTTAATTGATGAAAGGAGAAAATATAAAAATGCAGTAAATGAAGCAGGCAAAAAGGAATACAAACGTCTCAAAAATGAGATCGACAGGAAGTGCAAAATGGCTAAGCAGGGATAGCTAGAGGACAAATGTAAGGATGTAGAGGCTAATCTCACTAGAGGTAAGATAGATACTGCCTACAGGAAAATTAAAGAGACCTTTGGAGAAAAGAGGACCACTTGTATGAATATTAAGAGCTCAGATGGAAATCCAGTTCTAACCAAAGAAGGGAAAGCAGAAAGGTGGAAGGAGTATATAGAGGGTCTATACAAGGGCGATGTACTTGAGGACAATATTATGGAAATGGAAGAGGATGTAGATGAAGATGAATGGGAGATACGATACTGCGTGAAGAGTTTGACAGAACACTGAAAGACCTGAGTCGAAACAAGGCCCCCAGAGTCGACAACATTCCATTGGAACTACTGACGGCCTTGGGAGAACCAGTCCTGACAAAACTCTACCATCTGGTGAGCAAGATGTATGAGACAGGCGAAATACCCTCAGACTTCAAGAAGAATATAATAATTCCAATCCCAAAGAAAGCAGGTGTTGACAGATGTGAAAATTACCGAACTATCAGTTTAATAAGTCACAGCTGCAAAATACTAACACGATTTCTTTAGAGACGAATGAAAAAACTAGTAAAAGCCGACCTCGGGGAAGATCAGTTTGGATTCCGTAGAAATGTTGGAACACGTGAGGCAATACTGACCCTACGACTTATCTTAGAAGCTAGATTAAGGAAAGGCAAACCTACGTTTCTAGCATTTGTAGACTTAGAGAAAGCTTTTGACAATGTTGATTGGAATACTCTCTTTCAAATTCTGAAGGTGGCAGGGGTAAAATACAGGGAGCGAAAGGCTATTTACAATTTGTACAGAAACAAGATGGCAGTTATAAGAGTCGAGGGACATGAAAAGGAAGCAGTGGTGGGGAAGGGAGTGAGACAAGGCTGTAGTCTATCCCCAATGTTATTCAATGTGTATATTGAGCAAGCAGTGAAGGAAACAAAAGAAAAATTCGGAGTAGATATTAAAATCCATGGAGAAGAAATAAAAACTTTCAGGTTCGCCGATGACATCGTAATTCTGTCAGAGACAGCAAAGGACTTGGAAGAGCAGTTGAACGGAATGGATAATGTCTTGAAAGGAGAATATAAGATGAACATCAACAAAAGCAAAACGAGGATAATGGAATGTAGTCGAATTAAGTCGGGTGATGCTGAGGGAATTAGATTAGGAAGTGAGACACTTAAAGTAGTAAAGGAGTTTTGCTATTTGGGGGGCAAAATAACTGATGATGGTAGAAGTAGAGAGGA
Source organism: Schistocerca gregaria (assembly GCF_023897955.1). Classification (NCBI taxonomy): domain Eukaryota; kingdom Metazoa; phylum Arthropoda; class Insecta; order Orthoptera; family Acrididae; genus Schistocerca; species Schistocerca gregaria. The sequence goes on along the minus strand of NC_064921.1, from coordinate 925,253,665 downwards.
TATAAAATGTAGACTGGCAATGGCAAGAAAAGCGTTCCTGAAGAAGAGAAGTTTGTTAACATCGAGTATAGATTTAAGTGTCAGGAAGTCATTTCTGAAAGTATTTGTATGGAGTGTAGCCATGTATGGAAGTGAATCATGGACGATAAATAGTTTGGACAAGAAGAAAATAGAAGCTTTCGAAATGTAGTGCTACAGAAGAATGCTGAAGATTAGATGGGTAGATCACATAACTAATGAGGAAGTATTGAATCGCATTGGGTAGAAGAGAAGTTTGTGGCACAACTTGACCTGAAGAAGGGATCGGTTGGTAGGACATGTTCTGAGGCATCTAGGGATCACCAATTTAATATTGGAGGGCAGCGTGGAGGGTTAAAATCGTAGAGGGGACCAAGAGATGACTACACTAAGCAGATTCAGAAGGATGTAGGTTGCAGTATGTACTGGGAGATGAAGAAGCTTGCACAGGATAGAGTAGCATGGAGAGCTGCATCAAACCAGTTTCAGGACTGAAGACCACAACAACAACAATAACATGACTGTATATAGTTTTCACCACTATTGGATCCGCCCTCGTGTTACACCTGTCAACACCCATTGTCTGCTGGATTCCTTAGCAATTGATTCCACGGCTCACAGTTTCACTCCTTGGTAGTCCTATAGGATCACACATCCTTAATGCCTGGCAACCATTACGCTCTGCGTATTCGTAGAGCACACAGGGCTCCGTGCCTGTTCTAGAGTGCCCACACTGCTACATGGGCAATTATCACTCAGCTATCTTTTGATTTTGCATAGATACGTAGCATACTGTCATTGCCTCTCCGGTATTGTATCAGTTCACTAGGAGGATGAAGGAATCCGATTTTTAATCCCTTCCTATCGTAAGGGCAACATTCGTACGTTTTCCTGGAGTTGCGCCATATACATTTCTAGTCATTAAGATTTCAACACCGGGAAGGATAACAAAAAACTAAATTTTAAACGTTGTCTTTGTAAAATATAGTGAGACGAGCTTAACTTGCGAGATAAAGTTTGCCAGAGGGCCTGTGGCCATTATACAATTACAGGAACACGCCACTAACAAGGTATCAGTTCGCCAAATAATAAAAATCCACTTGTAATAAAATATTTACTGGCACATTTGGGTATGTCCCATCATTAGAAACAAACTGCATCTACATCTATATGGCTACTTTGAAAGTCACACTCAAGTGCCTGGTACAGGGTTCGTCGAACCGTCTTCACATTAATTCCTTATTATTCCACTCCCGAAAAGCAGACGGGGAAAACCAACAGCTATATATTTTCGTGCGAGCTCTGATTTCCCTTATGTTACTATGATCGTCTTTTAACCATGTGTAGGTCAGAAATACACTCCTGGAAATGGAAAAAAAGAACACATTGACACCAGTGCGTCAGACCCACCATACTTGCTCCGGACACTGCGAGAGGGCTGTACAAACAATGATCACACGCACGGCACAGCGGACTCACCAGGAACCGCGGTGTTGGCCGTCGAATGGCGCTAGCTGCGCAGCATTTGTGCACCGCCGCCGTCAGTGTCAGCCAGTTTGCCGTGGCATACGGAGCTCCATCGCAGTCTTTAACACTGGTAGCATGCCGCGACAGCGTGGACGTGAACCGTATGTGCAGTTGACGGACTTTGAGCGAGGGCGTATAGTGGGCATGCGGGAGGCCGGGTGGACGTACCGCCGAATTGCTCAACACGTGGGGCGTGAGGTCTCCACAGTACACCGATGTTGACGCCAGTGGTCGGCGGAAGGTGCACGTGCCCACCGACCTGGGACCGGACCGCAGCGACGCACGTATGCACGCCAAGACCGTAGGATCCTACGCAGTGCCGTAGGGCACCGCACCGCCACTTCCCAGGAAATTAGGGACACTGTTGCTCCTGGGGTATCGGCGAGGACCATTCGCAACCGTCTCCATGAAGCTGGGCTACGGTCCCGCACACCGTTACGCCGTCTTCCGCTCACGCCCCAACATCGTGCAGCCCGCCTCCAGTGGTATCGCGACAGGTGTGAATGGAGGGACGAATGGAGACGTGTCGTCTTCAGCGATGAGAGTCGCTTCTGCCTTGGTGCCAATGATGGTCGTATGCGTGTTTGGCGCCGTTCAGGTGAGCGCCACAATCAGGACTGCATACGACCGAGGCACACAGGGCCAACACCCGGCATCATTGTGTGGGGAGCGATCTCCTACACTGGCCGTACACCTCTGGTGATCGTCGAGGGGACACTGAATAGTGCACGGTACATCCAAACCGTCATCGAACCCATCGTTCTACCATTCCTAGACCGGCAAGGGAACTTGCTGTTCCAACAGGACAATTCACGTCTGCATGTATCCCGTGCCACCCAACGTGCTCTAAAAGGTGTAAGTCAACTACCCTGGCCAGCAAGATGTCCGGATCTGTCCCCCATTGAGCATGTTTGTGACTGGATGAAGCGTCGTCTCACGCGGTCTGCACGTCCAGCACGAACGCTGGTCAAACTGAGGCGCCAGGTGGAAATGGCATGGCAAGCCGTTCCACAGGACTACATCCAGCATCTCTACGAGCGTCTCCATGGGAGAATAGCAGCCTGCATGGCTGCGAAAGATGGATATACACTGTACTAGTGCCGACATTGTGCATGCTCTGTTGCCTGTGTTATGTGCCTGTGGTTCTGTCAGTGTGATCATGTGATTTATCTGACCCCAGGAATGTGTCAATAAAGTTTCCCCTTCCTGGGACAATGAATTCATGGTGTTCTTATTTCAATTTCCAGGAGTGTATTTTCACATTCGAAGGACAAAGTTCGTGACAAGATTCCCGAGCAGCAAGAAAAGCCTTGGTTTTAATGATGTCCACCCCAAATCCTATATCATGTCCGTGACACTCTTTCTCCTGTTTGTCGATAATACAAAACGTGCTGCCTTTCTGTGTACTTTCTCGATGTACACACTTACTCCTATCTGGTAATGATCCCACATCGGACAGCAGTACTGCAAAAGAGGACAGAGAAGCGTGGGGTAGGCAGTCTCTTTAGCAGACCTGTTGCATCAGCTAAGTGTTCTGTCAATAGAACACATTCCCGGGTTTTGCCTTACCACAACATTTTCTATGTGTTCTTTCAAATTTAAGTTGCTTGTAACTAATAGTCAGGTATTAGCTGAGTTCTCGGGCTTTAGACTAGACTAGATACAAAGTAGAGTACAAGTTGCTGACTACAAGCACTGGTGCCTGGCTTCACGTACTATTCATCTCTCCTGGAAGAATCGTAGCAGGGGGACTGCAAGAGGTGACGTGACATTATTGAGGTAATCGACGGCAGTGACTAAACTAGACTTCGTTCCCCGTCACACCGCACCCCCAATCTCTCAATATTTTGTTCATTAATCTTAAATTCATCCATCATTCGTCAATTTACTGTATTTAAATGCATCAATAAATCAAAAGAGGATTTTATGCAAGAGTAATTTTTAGTCTGGTATTGCTTGGCTATCTGTTTCTACAAGAGGTTCCCAAACTGAAAATTACAAATTAATTAAAAGCATCTAAATCTTTTTTCTATGACTGCAAAGCTTAAATAATTTAAAGTAGAGAACTCAACAATTGATAAACTCAACAATTGATAAGTGCACTACGAGCGACTTATCCAACTGGAATGCAAATAGTGTGATGTGAAGTACATGTACAGACAAACAAACGATTAAAATTTCAGCTACCAAAAATGGATGATTTTTTAAATAGAAAGAGCTTCAGAAACTGAGGCACTCAATAACGTGTTCGTGAACCTCTGGTCCTAATGCAAGCAGTTACTCGGCTCGGCATTCATTGATGAAGTTGTTGGGTCCTGCTGAGCGATATAGAGACAAATTCTGTCCAGCTGGTACCTTAGACCTGCACAATTTCGATCTGGTACGAGAGCCCTACTGATCATACTACAGTCGCTCTGAATTGGCAAACGTACTTCCCAAGGTAGGGTTTGGCAGGCACGAAGACAAGCAGTAGAAAGTCGTGTACTAATATGTGTCTGGAGACGGCCCACAGAACTGTGGTATACCGACCTGACACCCGCCATTCCGCCTGGCAACCAGGAATCATGGTCTGGCATGCCATTTCGTTTCATAGCGGGATTCATTTAGTTGTCAGCCGTATTAAACTTACAGCATAACTGTTTGTCGACGATGTTCGATGTGCCATTCGTGAGCTTCGTGGGCTTACATTGCAGCAACATAATGGCCAACCGCACAGGGTAAGAGTTTCTGCTGCTTCTCGTCGTGCTTTACGATAATTCCTTCATAGCGCGTCGCTTTTCTTTTTTTGCCTTATAGGCTATGTACTGGAACTGGATAAGCGTGCTGATCAGGGGTATCCTCAGCAATTGTGTCTGGATGCAAATATCGTATTTTCGTTGGGCCTTCGTTCAAGTTCTAATATTACATAGTTTTCATTAGTGTGTTACTAAGGTGAAAGTTACTGAAAGGGTACACACAACTGACCATTGTAAAAACACTTTGATCCGATCTTGAGCTTTCTTTAACGTTACTGCAAATGAAACCTTGATTCACTGTAATTAAATGGGCGAAACGGTTGGGGTTGTACAGTACATCAGGGAACCTTCTCCAGCTGATGGAGATGTGAGTATACCAGCACAGTCCATACAGCTTTCTCTGATACAAATTACTCATGGTTTTACTTTACCAAAGAATAATAGTATAGGCTTCATAATAAAATAATTGCGTAACATATTACAGTAATAAGCCAATAAACAATAAATATATAGATTTTCTATTAAATCGATTGCCAGAAAAAAACGAAGTTGCAGATTTCTCCCAGACGATTTCAACAGCTATTTTTTTGATTGTTGTATAAAAAATATGTAGATCAGTGCTCACGAATGTTTACCAGAACATTCTTTAAAAATTAAAGGGTGATTCAAAAAGGAATGACAGATTTCAGTTGTTTGTTACAGACGTACTATAAAAAATAGAAACACATTGCGTATTTCACTAGGGAGGAGAAAGTTCAATGTTTAATGTTCGTACAGACACTAAACCATACACACCACATGAGCGCCATGGGTTGCTCGAGAAACATCGCAACGATTCTCCATTTCATTCCAAACACTAATCAACAGCTCTCTGCTTATTGAATCGACAACTTTAACAACTCGAATTCTCCATATCTCAAGGTGAAAGTGAGGCTGGGTGCCGTCATGCATAAAAATGAAGTTTTTGGAATCTTTGTGAAGTTGAGGAAACAAAGAAAACTGCAGCACCCGCAGATATGACATTCCTGTCAAACTTTGTGAACAGAAACGGGACGGAACATCTTTAGGTTCGGTGAGTCTCTTTCATTTTCGACGATCACGCCAGGTTTTATGACCCTCAAATTCTTACGTTATCGAGGTTTCATTTACCGATAGATAAAACGTCAATTTGTGCGAAAGGGTGATTCTTCCGGAAAAAGTGTACCCATCTGTATCCTGGAGAAATGAAGTGCCAAATTCGTTTCTTCTGTTATGACCCCGGGACACAACTGCTGCAATAACTGCAACTTATAAGGCTTCATATGTAGGCGTCTTTCAGAACCCGCCACACCGTGTATTTGAGAAAGATTAATTTCCTCGCCTGTCCGTCTTGTGGACTTCCGAGGGCCCCGTGCGAATGCAACTAGGATACACTAGGCATTTTCATCATACGTCAGCAGGTGACTTCTGCTCCTGCCTTTGCATATGCAACCAGTTTCCCAGAATTCGTTATTACCCTCATAAATCTGATTTTGCAGAGGTGGATTGCTGCTAAATCGACGGCGAAAAGCACGTTGCACTTGAACAATGGACTAACCTCATGCAAATTCCAACATACAAATTCTTTTGTGTGGAGTGTAGTCGCTATGTTCTTACAAACAAATAACATTTCAGCTGTGTCGAGACTTACAACATTCCTCTATCCCGTGATATGGGAAACATGTTTCTATCTCTTACAGCTTGTGTGTTATAAATAGTTCAACACTGCCCTTTCTTATTCCTCATAGCCTGTAAATCTGTTAAGACTTGTTAAAGATATCAGATAACAACGTTTCCCCTTGATGTAGTAGTATAAATTAATGTTTGTAATCCTTTGGCTGCCACGAACACACCGCGTGGCAACAAGTCATGACAAGTCACTGTTCTGTGGCAGAAGGCGGTCGTCGGCTGCTGAAGCGTAAGCGATGCATTCGTCTCGGTTAGTCACTAGAGTAATATGGATTTCTGACATCCCACATTCATATCAAAAGAGATATAACTGACAGAACATGCCCCTATTACTATGACAATGCGAGGGGACAAACGTACCTGAAACACTTGCCGTAGTCATGTGTGGGGGTTTACGCATCAGGAAACATCATCTCTGGGATGTGAAAGATCCATCCTTCACACTGTTGATCTCAGGTCCCCGATACGTGTGCAATCTCCGACATGCTTTGTTCCCCCAAGCGTATGGCATCGATTATCATTCCACGTTCAAATTATGCTAACTCGTGACGTACCGTCAACTTCCGTACGCACCTACCTGTAATTGACTTCTCATTTACCGTGTTAACAATCGCTCCGTGGAACAACGAAGACAAGGAATTTCTGGATGATCTGGGCGGCTACTCTTAAATTCCGGGATATACTTTCGTGGTCGTATTTCATAATGAACTGCAAGAGTTCTTCTGATCTTTACAATTTGATGTAATCGCTGCCAGTACAACAGCATCCTACAGTTCAAATTTTCTGGGTATAGTGGTTCTCCTTCCGTATCACAGCTGCAGATTTGGTGAAACTTTGGTATTCAGTCTTCAGTCCTTATTGTCATTGTAGTGCGGTAAGGCAGTCCATTTGTGCTGTAAAGAATTCAACACTATTCCTACGTTTAACTCAATGAGAACCTTCCGTCGTTTCAGCAACAGTGCTCCTTCGTCTCCTTTCCTTTTGCCTTTCTAATATTTATATCAGCGCCCCAGCTTCCTACCTAGTTGTGGCACTAACCTAGTGCCACCAGCTCGATTTGAAGTTCTTGAATATCAAATGGCCATTAAAATTTTTGTCCCCGCCGATTATACGAGAAACCCCGTTGACAGTTTCCTGTATGTGTACTTACATTGACAAATACACTATCGAGACGAAAAAATGCAAAAGTCTCAACGAATGTGTTTAGTAGTACAAGGGTATAGTATATGCAGACTGAGGGGTAGCGTAGGTAATGAATTCTTTGTCACGGTCGTCGGCGATCAGAGGCTATGTCTGTGTACTCTCTGTTTTGATTCTACAAGAAGTAACAGTGCTCAATTTAGAGGTGAGAGTGTTTCCAACGATCATTCTATGATGCAATTATGAACCAGTTACGCGTGATACTCCTATTGAAAAGTTTCAGCCACTATGGGAAGCTGCATAGGCGTATCGATGGATTACTGCTACGTTGGTCACAATGTATCGGTGGTGTGTCACTGGTTTTAACGTCGTAGGAACATCTCCACACCTGTAGACCATGTTCTGGACGTCCTCGTAGTATACACGGTGCCAAGATTGACTCATTACGTGAGAAGTAGTGGCCGAAAGACATCTTCCAAGGACTAAATCTGGGCACATGTGGCTATGTCATAATGCATCACTGGGAACCGTAGAACTGCAGTACGATTACGATTACGTGTGCCTCCGCCAGTGCTACCACTGACACTATGACACGGACAATCAAAGCCTATCGGGTGTCTTTGAAGTATTGACTGGAGAGAGAGATGGCACTCTGTAGTCTTCAGTGATGAGATTAGGTCGTAAAGTAAAATCATCTGGGTTGTCTGTATGATGGTAATGGACATACACGTTCACAGAGTTGACTTGGTGCATGGCCTTCTCGGGAGTGCATTCGCCCATGACACACAGATCTCGTAACGAGAGGACCCACTCTATTCCATTTAAACACAACCCACACCATTATGGAGCTACCGCTAACTTTCAGTTTGCCTTGTTGACAACTTGGGTCCACGGCTTCTTGGACTCCACGCCACTCTAGAAATTTACTATCATTTCTTACCAGTTGAAATCGCGACTGACCTGGCCACGGTTGTCCAGTCGTCTAGGATCCAACCGATATTGCGACGAGACTAGGAGAGGCTCAAAAATGATTCAAATGGCTCTGAGCACTATGGGACTTAACATCTGAGGTCATCAGTCCCCTAGGATTTAGAACTACTTTAACCTAACTAACCTAAGGACATCACATACATCCATGCCCGCGGCAGGAGTCGAACCTGGGACCGTAGCAGTCGCGCGGTTCCAGACCGAAGCGTCTAGAACCACTCGGCCGCAACGGCTGGCTCCAGGAGAAGCATTACATGTGATATCGCGCTGTTAGCAAAGGCATTCGCTTCGATCGTCTGCCGCTGTAGCCCACAAACGTCCAATTTCGACGCACTGTCCCAACGGATACATTCGTCGGATGTCCTACACTGACTTCCGCGGTTATTTCACGCTTAGTGGCTTCTCTGTTGGCACTGACGCCGCTGCCCTTGGTTGTTAAGTGAAGGCTGTCAGCCATTGCGTAGACTGTGGTGCGAGGTAATGACTTAAATTTGGTATTATCGGCACATTCTTGACACTATGGATCTCGGAATATCAGATTCCGTAACAATTTCCGAAATGGAATGTCCCATGCATCTGGCTGCAACTACCACTCCATGTTAGGTGTCTTGTATTTCCCGTCGTGCGGCCATAATAACGTCGGAAACCTCTTCACCTGAGTAATAATGGAAGCTCCACAAATGCACTGCCCTATCGTACCTTGTATACACGACACTACTTCCGTGTGTATATGTGCATATCGCTGTCCCATGACTTTTGTGACCTCAGTGTAAATATAGATGCGTATTAGTACTGCGAAGAAATAAATGCAAATAGAAATGTTAATTTTTTGTAGTATCCGTTTCTATAAGTTTTAAGGAAGTCGTTTTAAGCCCATCTGCGTACTGTACTGCCAGCTGCTGCTCACTGAGCGAGCTGCGATGTTGGCGATAACGTGACAGCCGAATCAGATTTAGTGCCGCGCGAGAGACGGCCGGGAGAACTAAGCGGTTGGCGGGGGACGGCGTGGTCGGATGTGTGTGACGCGCGAGGACAATTAGAAGGCGGCCATTGTCTGCCAGCTCACGCCCCCGCTGGCTCATCGCGGCGTGGGCGGCCGGCGCGTTAAGCCGCGTCGCCTCCCCTCGCTTCGCGGCCCGTCAGCCGCCAGCTGCCAGCTGCCAGCTGCCAGCCGCCAGCTGCCAGCCGGAATATTAATGCAATTCATTTGCCCTCCGCGCCAGCCGCAGCGCTACGTGACTCGCCGTGCTGCAAAAGTGCGGACGCAGGTGGCGTTCGCTGGTCGACACAGAGAAACGATCCTATAGAACAGAGAGGACATGTTTCCGCGCCTTGCTGCGCGATCGAAGGCAACTAATTTCTCTAAGGAGTGTAACTGTCGCTGATAGCGGTAGCTAAGTAATAAATGGCTCCATGGCAAAATGGCATTCGCTTCCCAAAAACAGTGAGACATACTCTTGAATTAAAGTTTCCTTGACCATATACTTGGGCGGAGCGAAAAAGTCTCCCTAGAGAATACACAACGAGTTTTTGTGCTTATTTTCGTAGCCAAATGGATACTGGGAAAGGGACAAATGGGGTATCAAATCGGCCAGGGTGAGGTGCACTTTTGCAAATACAGACTTAATTGCTTGAATGTAATCGGAGTAATTAGTTAAGTTAATTAGTTATTCTACGGAGATTTTTTGTCTGAATAGACAAACAAAGAGTGGGAAAAGAACAAATGGGATATTATATTGACTAGAGTGAGGCCTAGTTTTGCAAAGAAAAAATTAATTGCTTGGAAGTAATCAAGGTAATTAAGAAAAAGTTAATTAGTTATTTGAGGAAAAATTTAAATATTTGACAAACAGCTGCTACGCAAATCAAGCGTGAAAAAGTATCAGATCACAGTATTAATTGAAACTTCGCAGCTTTCTCATGATCTATATCCTCTTAGTGCTAATAGAATAGCGACCGATATTCAGATCTATTACATTTCGTGCTTCCTGAACAAAACTTGGAAATAAAAAGTATTAAAGGAAGCTCAAATGACTTTGTAATCAATTTGTCTAAAAATAAGCAAGAAAATAAATTAGAGAAAAACTTGATGCGTATTTCAGTGATGCTCGAAATAATGTGTGGAGAACATGGCGCCGATTGAGAACTTCAGGATCCGTGTTCAGCTTCGGAATGTATAATTTTAAGGAGTCTGATGGAATTTCACTCAGAGGTCTCCTTATGTAAGTAACGTATGAATACCTCACCTGCCGCACGTCTTTTCGAGCATAACTTAAAACTGTGTCAAATGTTTCTTCAATACACATTTGTCAGTTGTAGATAAATCATTTCACTAAACAACTGACGTTCTTCTTTTCATTTTCAAAATTAATTTTTATGTTTATAACCATCACGGACAAAGGAACGTATCTGCAGTGGACAACAACATATGACACTGCGTTTAAAGTTGGCAATGCTCCCCATTCGGTAGGGAAGAGAGTCCACACGTTTCTTCAGGCATGCCGTATATAGAGCTCTAAACTACCACAGGATACCATAGACTATCATATGTAGATACAGACTGCGGTAGTTGTCCTTGAAACTTTGGTGAGTTATGTTCGTACTCGCATTACCTGTACACCAGGTTCGTTGCATACTTGTCGGGCGTTACCTCATAACGAACTCTTTCTTAACATGTGCCATCAGTACCCTACAAGATTCCCCCGAAAACCAGAAGCGGTGAACCGTCTAGAAACTGAATCATATGTAAAGGTCCGGGTAACCTACGGAACATTTTTGCTCTACATAGTTATCCTCTTGAACGTTGCTTAAAAGCAAGTAGTATTTATAGTAAAATTGAAACTGTCAATGTTTAATTCATGTTTTATTCGAAAATTATTGTTTCGCACTGTGAAGAAGAGGTATGTTGCAGTAAAAATAAACGAAGCGATACAGATGTACCATACAGCGCTAGAAACTACAATTACCTGAACAAAAAGGTAAACTAAAAAATCTGCAAACCACAATATAGCAAACATCAGTTTACTAATATGTCTACGAAGTCTTTCACGACGGAGTCCTTGCATAAAAAGTTCTCGGTTTACTTGCCCTGACGAAGATGACGGAGGTAGTCATCGAAAGCTCGGGATTTTATCCAAATTTGACGAGGCAAGTAAACCGAGAACTTTTTATGCATCAGTTCACTACTACGCCGAACTTATACAGATTGATTTCGCTGTTACTCACAAACAGCTTTCGCATTTATTAATAATAACAGCAAACTCTTGCTTTTGATCCTGTTGAAGAACGTTCTATTGAGTACAAGATAACAATAATAATTATACATATTTTTTATGAAGAGGTACTAATGGGGAGGTTTATGAGGAGATAATAATAAGGAAGTGCTCAATAGAATTGTGAAGAAGAGAAATTTGTGGCACAGCTTCACTAGAAAAAGGCATTGGTTGCTAGGACATGTTCGGAGGCTTCAAGGGATCGTCAATTTAGAACTGGAGGGAAGCGTAAGGGGTAAAAATCGTAGAGGGAGACCAAGAGATGAATTCACTAAGCAGATTCATAAGGACGTAGGTGGCAGTAGTTACTTGGAGATGAGGAGGGTTGCACAGGATAGGGTAGCGTGGAGAGCTGCATCAAACCAGTCTCTGGACTGAAGACCATAATACCAACATTATTTATGTTCGTGCACGTAAACTGTTCTTGCATCAAATGTAACCGCCTTGTTAAATAAATGCGCCGAAGTTACGCGATCAATTGACTTTTATTAGCTATGAAATGCAGTTTACATTCTGTAAGGACTTAAAATACACAATGGACTAACAATGAATGATGTGCATTTGAAATTATGTGGAAAACAAACAAACACACAAAAAAACCAAGAGAAGTCGTCGGTGCGCAGTTTCCTTCTTTCACATTCATTTATGGTTCTTTCTCTATCAATCCTACCAACACTACGACTGGCAATCCTATGATTTGCTAGGTCGTTTAGGTCGTGTGCCACAAATACCGAACTGCAGTTTCAGTAGAGCGCAACTCAAGCAGTGTGGCACAGCTGAAGTGACTCATTGGTGATTCGATCCCTGTTTGCTATCAAACTTCAGGGATGTTGATTTCTACCTGTCACCATTCGTTGTCACGTTCGGTAGCCGCATGGTCTACGGGGCCTTGTCACGGTCTGCACGGCTCCCCCGACGTTCAAATCCTCCCTTGGGCATGGCGTAAGACGTCATGGTCTCCTGACCTTCATTTCTTACATATTCCGCCCTCACAGTCATATTCCGCACATCAAGACGCTTCATTCGAACCCAAGCTCGATAAGATAAAGTCCATGTTTTATGAATGCATGTAAACGATATGCAAATAACTAGTAAATCGCAAATGCGCACCGAGATTGAAATACTCGAGGCTGGCGTACACACACACATTCCAGACATGACAGTCACAGGAGCTTTTAGTTCAGGAGTGGCAACCACACACCAGGAGGCCGGTCCCTTCAGAGGATGAGACAACCTATCTACATCGGCCAGTGACTGCCCGCAGAGCAGACATCGTTTGCTCAAGTGAAAGGAAGAACGACCCCGTGTTCGACTTAAAAGCAAATTCCGCTACAATGTGTGGGAGTACCTAGCCTAAGTATTCTTTACAAACATAGCATGCAGTTTCAGAGGTTTTCACAGGGAGACAGCAAACGCCAAACGCCGATGCTACAGATTTCCAGATTGGTCGCCATAAACGAAACGTCATTCTCCCGTTTTAGAAGAGCAATGCTGATTGGCAGACGATATTCGTGACGTCTTGAGCTGAAGGAGTAATGGAAGAGACCGAAAGATATACCCCTTCACGTCTGGCATGGAGAGGGGCCCTTCTGCTATCACTCTTGGAGCGAGAACACATAACGAGAGCGTGTGCGCTCACATGTGTACTCAAAGAGCGAGGAACAAGTCTGTCCTCAGTACTTCACTGGGACCTCTATTGAGAGCGAATCGAAGTGCGCTTCTATACTGAGTCCTACCGAATAAGCATTGTTCTCTGCGTTGGCCGCCACACTTATTGTGCAGTGTGAATGGACAGAGTTGTAGTTACATGCCTGCGACCGAATTTTTGAGTGCCATCGCGGTGGATCGGTTATCTGACTGGTGTACCACACCAATAGTTACACTATGGGTAAATAGGACTCCTTGACTTCATCAAGGCATAGGGAGAGTTTCATTGGCGAAGGTCAATCCAGATAGAATGAGAGTTATCTTATTTTTCAGCATCGAGCGGCGCTGACAGCAGTCATCGCAGCTTACGGTATTGTGCGCTACAGCTCTTGGGAGCCCCATATTTCCTCCACAACAGTACACGTAGCTGCATTTCACATGTGCGACAGCCGCGACCATAGCTAGCAACATTCTAACAGATAATTATTCAACTTGAGTAGGTATGGCTCTCAGCCATTCTGCCAAGTCAATAACAATCTTAAACTTTGTGCAGAAATTTCATTAGCGAATCCTATCCTTAAGAGGTATCTTCATATTCCGATAAGAACCCGGAAATAACTTGTTCAGTTCATAACTAAATGTGCCATTGTGATTTCTCAGCATTTTGGCAAAATAAATAATAAATTTAGTTCGTTTCGTGTTTTTCTTACACTAACTACCACTACTCCAGTACCCAAGTATCCCAGAAGACATTTATTGCTGGAAGTTTTTCAGGCATTTCTCTTAAGAACGTTAGGAGCGTGTGTCTGACTTCTGTAGTAGTGTGGGGGGTGGAAATTGCATCTTGCAGCCACAGGATAATGGGTACATCTCAGATTAATTCGTTGCACAGAATGACAGAATAGCACTCACATGCTCACAATGGGTGTGTCTGTTGTCTTTAGCGTAAGTTAGTTTAAGTTAGATTAAGTAGTGCGTAAGCTTAGGGACCGATGAACTTAGCAGTTTGGTCCCATAAGACCTTTTTCCACCCTTCGTTCTAAATACAGTAATGCCAGACAGATCATATGGCTATAAGATGGATGAAATTTTAGAGGTGAGTCGGGTTGCTATGTGTGTCAGAGTGTTCGTGAAATTAGGAACATACACGTGCACCCTGTGAACAAGGCTGTCTGATATCGAAAGACAGGAAAGTCGAGAGCTTAATCATCATGACTATGTAGAAGGAAGGCTAGCAGTTGGTCATCGGGAATGTGAAAATAAAGATCCTGCTTCGTGAGTGATTCGGCGAAGTCATGATGTGAAAAATGCATCCGAAATATGACAAACATCCTCTAGCCTGAATCACACCCTCTGCACAACGTGTGATCCATGTTTCATTGATCCGATGCACTGCATCGTGAGAGAAGAGGCCACATTGAGGCTCGTCGTTCAACACTACTCGCCTTCAATAAGTTACTATGTACTACCTTAGAGGTTAGACCCGTTGAAGACTCGCAGGTTTATGTGCCACTGTCATCAGTGCGAGGTGTCAGACTACAGATGTACGCTGCACGTCATACCAATCACAAATGCTCGCTCTGAATCTGGCTGAGGTTGACATTAATTCACTGACAGTGTTATTACCTGTCGGGTCAGAAGCAGAATGATATTGACAAAGCATGATTCCCATCCGCGGTCGTTGGTGGTTATAATCTCTTTGCGACCACAGGTTTTAAGCCGTACTACATGCCTGCGAGTGGTACAGCATTGCTTTCGCACAACTATTGACAGCTTGAAATGGTTGAAATGGGACCTGAGGCCATCAGTCCCCTAGACTTAGAACTATGTACACCTAATCAACCTAAGGACATCACACACATCCATGCCCGAGGCAGGATTCGAAACTACGACCGTAGCAGCAGCGCGGTTGCGGACTGAAGCACCTAGAACCACTCGGCCACAATCGACAGGTCCCACTGATATTCCATCAGTGATGATAACTTTATTTTGGAGGGAGAGAAGGGGTCTGTGTGACAAAGTCCAAACACCACAACTCCTTTATGTCATTGTACCACATTTCCATATCGACCTCACTGAAAATCAGCGCACAGGAGCATACACATTTCATTGTCATGACTTACGTCAGCGGTGGAAGGGTGGTCACAGGATTGTAACGCACCAGTTCTATACCATCGCTAAAGCAAACAGTACCTTGCATACGCAGTTCTACCGCCTTCTGTTTATGTGCTTATCGCTATCCCATGACTTTTGTCGCATAACTGGTGTGGCCGCCATAGCATACTTTGGCCTTCGTCCGTGGCGCGTTGCTCGTTTCAAGTAGTCGTATATCTGTGTGATGGCGAATCTGCAGCTGAAGTATCAAGAATGTGACGCATCCGACCATGAGCTACTTTGCCATCGATCCACGGTTCAATATGGATGATGTTGTCACTGCAGTCATAACTGAAGATGTCATTGGATCAACGCGGAACATATAGGTGCCGAGTCCCATTTCCCATAATGTGTTCTAAACTGGCTGCTCCGAAAGACTTGTACCTGTACCAGCATTGTACTCCGTCGACCGCTTTATCACAGATCGCCGCCTATCCTACTTTCAGAGCGCGCAAGCCTCCGGGTTCAGTGCTACATGATACGTGCGTAACATCCATTTTTGACCTATTTCGTATCCGTGTCGATATTTCGATGTAAATTTTTAGTGTAGCTTATGCATATTGTTGTATCTATCCTGAAAATTCTTTGACTATGTATACATGTTTCAGTTATGTGAAACTCCTGAAAGATGTTGTTTAAATTATGCTTGTGGATTTAAATAACGAATGGAATGATTTGTACTATATATGACTTGGTCCATAGTTAGGGAACATAGGTTTATATGTAAAAGATGTGGGGATCGCCCGCAGCTACGGAAGTAGCGTGGCGTAGTGGAAAAGGTGTGGTTGGCGCTTAAGTGGCATTTCGTCGTTTGTGACGATCAAGGAGTCTGGGCTGGGCAGTGCTGTGGATAACATCTCGCTAACAGTAGCGGATCATTGTGGATGATATTCTTGGAGTTTTGAGGGCAGAAGAGCTTAAGGGCAGTATTTATGGACCTCGGAAGCTGCATTTGGTGAAACCGTTATCATGGCATGGTTTTCGGCCCTAAAAGTATAATTTCGATGCAAGAAAGATATGTAACAGTGTGAGACAAACAGTACTGTTATGATTGCATCGCCGTCAGGTTAATAGCCACTGAAAATTGCGCCACCGGTACCGTCAGTGTTCCACTAAATTGTTAGGATTTGGCAGTCTGTAAATGGACAAAGTGTTTTGGTTGATTTTAATAATAATGGTGTTGTTGCGAAAAACTCTATATTACACCCATGATTATCCCAAATCACATACCTGGACAGGAAGCCTATCCCAGTAAATTTAATTGTAAGTGTCCTAATTTATATGAGAAAGTGGTTGAAGTTGAATTTAACTTTGTGTTGTCATTTGCACAGCCAGCTATAATTCTGAGTTGGTCAAAAGACTGCTTATAAAAGCACATTTGTTATTTAAAGAGTTATAGTTGTTGTGCTTTACTAAATTGACAATTTATGCTAAGAATACTTACCATTTATCACACATTCTCGTTTAGTTTTGTCAATGAGCATGGTTCTTCTAACCATGAAAGTTAAAAGGCTCTCATTTACAAGGCTAGTTAGTTAATGAAGCAATTCATAGGCTCCTTTAGAACCAGTGTAGTTAGATTTTCATTCTGTTTAGATGCTTCAAACCGAGGTTAAGAAAGAACTATTTACTGTGTTATCTATTCCAATGCACAGACATAGAGACTCTGTACTAAACAATGAAGTAATAGTGACCCCCTGATTTAAACTCAAAATTATTTCAAGCTTTACCCTGTTCAGTATTGCTACTAGTTTCATGTGTGTCGGTAATTGGTTCTATAAACTGTTACACCTGGTTCATTTAAGGTACGTGTTGCTGATGGGCATATGTTACCATTTACTATCTCATTGGCCATTTGTTTGTTAGTAGCACATTTAACTGCAAGGTTAGGTTGTTGTGTTGTTGTACGAACAGTAACAAGGAAAAAGTTTAGTGTGTGTGTGTCAAGAAAAAATAGGTTAGCCTTAGCATTGTACTCTCCTTCATAATTTAGCATGATACAAGAATGCCTAATTAGGATGGCGAGTTGTTTTAACATGTAATGTTACAACCTGCTTTTGTGCTGGGAGAGCGGCTGTTCACTGACCCACTGGTTTGCTGTTAGTTACACTCTGCTGGAGTGTTTCGAAACGAATCCCAGAACGACTGTTCTGTTTCCATTGGTTAACTTACGGTCAGCTTTCTCAAAAATTCCTCGCAGAGATATAACGTTAGCAATGATTGCCGTTTAATGGTACCGTTACACGTGGACATACAAAGTCGTGTTCAATTCTCACGATTTCACTGTTCATTGTCCACCTTTCATACGCGCCCACGACAGTCACGCGAATCGCCGAGCTGTGTCACCGTTTTCGAGATGCTAATTCCCAAGCACCGAGCCAAAACAATCTGCCCTTTGTCAAAGTCGCTTGTGTCAGTGGATTTCGCTGTATTATCACAAGAATGAGTCGCCTCTTCTCCGGTTGTCTACATTCCTTATCACGTTACGTGCCCGTAACGGTAGTAAGCGCCCATCACCGCCGGTGTGAGCAGTGGCTCGTCTGTGCAGATACTTCATACACTGCGTTCGTCTATAAGATGGACTGTGAGTGATGGACTGTGAGTGTGGAGGGATAGCAAAGAAAGCGGTTCACGAGAGTTCCTTCACACTTATGCAGAGCAACAAATTAGTATGGGCTGATCACCAGTAATATTATGAAATTCAACTTACTTGTCTAGAATCTTCGTTTGAAACGATCTCTGCTGGCTGTCAGATATTTTATTTCCATGGGTAGACTGTCAACGTATTTCACTTCATTCTGTGCCGAAGCTAGATTCATTAAAGGAAAATGCTCATCAGGTAGGAGACGAGATACTGGCAGAAGTAAAGCTGTGAGTACGGGGCGTGAGTCGTGCTACGGTAGCTCAGATGGTAGAGCACTTGCGTGCGAAAGGCAAAGGTCCTGAGTT
Source organism: Schistocerca gregaria (assembly GCF_023897955.1). Lineage (NCBI taxonomy): Eukaryota > Metazoa > Arthropoda > Insecta > Orthoptera > Acrididae > Schistocerca > Schistocerca gregaria. The sequence goes on along the minus strand of NC_064921.1, from coordinate 925,235,529 downwards.
CGAGTCTCGGTCGGGCACACAGTTTTAATCTGCCAGGAAGTTTCACATCAGCGCACACTCCGCTGCACAGTGAAAATCTCATTCTGTAAATGCTCGTAAGTTTTCTTTTTAGTGTTCTACTTGTGAATATCTGCGTTACTCTTAGACTTAGATGGCCTCTTGTTAAACTATTTAATAAATGAATAAATATACTATGAGTCTATGGTTACTATTCCCAGCTGCTTAAAGAGATACTTGGACGATGTAATTGTGTGTCCTCCACATATAATTCTAATTACTTTCTTTTGTGCAATGATTACTTGTCACCTAAGCGAGGAGTTACCCAGTCTCTTGGCTGAGAAGTGCATCAGGCGCCTTACTATTATAGGTACCCACAGTAAATGACGAAATTACGGTAGCTCCGGCTCTTGAAGTACCACAGGTGGGAGCCAATAGTTTGAACAGCCAACACCAGTAACGGCATTGAGTTCAGACAACGGCATCGTTTGCAGTTCGTCATAGCCAGCTGATAATCCTATAATTCGATTGCTACCGTACCTTGTTGGCATACATCGTGAGCCACTGTGATAGCCCCCTCCTGTATTACGTGTTCTCATCTCTCGCTAGTAATGCTGTCGAACATGGGCGTTTTGATGATCCAGGTGTTATGGTGTGTGGAAGCGTAACTACACATTTATGTACGGATCTCCAAAACTTTGAATGTGGTATACTCAGCGATCAATGTTATTATGACACTGTAGTCCTTGCCTATGTACGTCTTTTCACGGGTGCACCTAGCCGTGACTTCATTTTTATGTATAGCAGTATTAATGTCGCCTTTCCCGACTAAAATATTACTATTTTACATTTGCTTTAACTGCAACTCAGATAAAGCGGGATCACAGAGAGAGCTGTGTCAAGATCGTACAGTAGTAAGTGTATTAGATCCGTTGTTAACAATCAAACTAGAGCAATGCATCACCAAATTTTAAATCGTCTAATTTCTTTCCGGGCAAGGCAGTAAAGACTGATTACTGTTTGACAGGCTACGCAGCACAGAGTAACGATATGAAACTTAATACGATCTGAAAAATACGTTTCTATGTCCATGAGGCATTTATTTTACTTCTCATACACCGGCTGTCGTATGCAGCAAGATGCAGGTACTTCTTGTTACGTATAACACTACACAGCAGGGCTTCACAACAGTAACAGACCGCATCACCGAATTGATGTCCTAATAATTTTTCAGTTCTCAGTAAATGAATTACTGTGTAAAATTCATATTTCACTACGAAATGATAGCCTGTTTCCAGTTACGTCCATTATTATTATTTACCATTCTACCACACATATAATCAGGACAATTGATCGTTGTCTCAACAGGAAACAAAACGGAATCATATTTGCAAGAAATACGAACCGAGATTAATTACAAAATATAAGAGGTCACATATCGCATCATTTTTCCTAGAATTCACATCTTGCTAAATAAACAACGTAAATAAATTGAAAACCAATTCCTACTCTTTCAGCTACAGAACTGTATTTTCATTTAAACCACAGTTTTCATAATAAATTTAGCGTCACTTTTCCATCTCACTTTTCGATCACTCCCATTAAAGAGTCGTGACACAGATCACCAACACATCGGAAAGCGGAGGTGGAGCAGCTCTTGGAACAGGAAAATATTCGACAAGGACTGATCTGCTCACACCGAAAATTTCAAATCCCAACAAGCACACGTTGCATGCGTTGAAGACATTTACTGCAGCATGTCCACCTGTACCAACGACCATGCAGCAGTTGTCGACCATATTCCAGGAGTAATGGAACACCTTATCACGAACTCCTTATCAAACTACTAGTCAGCATGGGAGCCTGCAGCGATCTCAACTGTTATTTCCTGTCCTTTGTTATGTCTGGGTGACCATTAATTGTGGTACCCTCAGTGTAATTATTGCCATTCAACGAATATGTCATTTCTGTTAATCAAAGGTGGAGTGGGGAGAAACGAAAGGGAAGGGAAGGAACTAATAATATCAGCTGCATCGGGACGTTATGCGGAATCAGCGGTGATGAGTGAAAGTATTTGCAGGACTACGACTTGAATCCAAATCTATTGCTTCCTCCGGAGTTGCGTTAACCAGTACGCCACATGGACACAGTGTTTATCACAAATGCATGGAGTGTCTCGGCTCGCTGCCCAGCCAACTGACATTCCCACCCAGCAGCATCTATCCGAAGTCTACGGCCACATCCTCCTTGTTCCCTAATTTTAAATTCTCGCAGGAGGTCGAACGTAAATGTGCATCAGCACTGGAGGTTGCGGAGTCACTGCCGATCGACGAGAACGGTTATATGAATTGACTGTGAAAAAGGACAGACTGTGAAAAAGGACAGACACCACTAGAAATTTCGCAGCTGTAACAAGTATTATGTAAATTGAAGGTAGAGAAGGGAGACAAGAAAGGAAAGGAATGCAACTAATGACATCAACTGCATCGAGACTTTATGTGAAATCAGTGCAACGAGTTAAAAAAGTGCTGCAACCTGGAACTTCTGCTTACTTGGCAGCTGCGTTGACCACTGCATCATCTGGATGCAGTGCTTATCGCAAATGTGGAGTATCTCCGCGCACTATGACATTCAAGGAGTGGAGTATGAACGTGTGGAAAATTACGTAACTCAATAATATCATTCAATTATGTAATTATTTCTTAAAAAGATGATAATTATGTAAAACAGAGACAATATTTGTCTTACATTCTTTGTTAATCTATATCATTCTTTTCTTTTGTACCCTTATGTCGTCTTCTTCTGATGTACGTCGGTGAAGCAAGACGCGAATCGATTTGAGGTCTGTTGAATGAAAAACATTTAATCTAAAATTATTGCACTCTTCTGTTCATTTGCTGGTAAGAACAAATAAAGCCAAATGCGTTAAAACTATTTATGATTAATTATTTAAAATCACTTTCTCTTTTAATTATAATTTTGTATTAATTGTTTTATCATAGCTGCAAGAAACGTAGCCATTGTTAGTTGGGATTATATAGCAATTTCGTCTGTACTTGTAGTTGAAAATAGCTTGGGTTTGTGTTAAACTGATTTTCAAAACAATTTAATAATTTTTTTATTGGTGGAATAAATTTAAATGATTAATTATTTATTGAGCAAAGGCAAATCTTAATTAAAAAAGGAATTCTCTTTTTTTTTGGTCGCCATCTTAACTTTTATCACAGTGGCAAATTTAAATTACTTGAAACTGCAAACAATATTGCGATGTGTAAGAAATAAATGTGCACCGGTGGTACTGAACTCTATTTATAAAAGAAAAAAATAATCGAATCATACTGAATTTTATAAGAATAGTGCTGATGTTATTTATTGTTTAACAAGATTTCATTACTGATGTATGAGGGCAAAATTAAACTACGCACGAATCACGGAAAAAAATGTTTCTGGTAGCATTCGTCAGTGTTGTGTGCGGGTGGTATTCTGTGGTTCCTGTTAATGAACAATTTGCTTAGAATAATTAAATCCATCGAAGACAAAAATTATAAACGCTCTGATGTACGATCTGTAATTTTAGTGATATGAACACAACTTACAGTCAACATTGTTACACTACGTCTGGTGGAATTCTTGTACAGTTTGAATAAAATAATTGTCCGGGAGAAGTTGTAGTATGAATATGTCTGTGTATAATATTGTCAGTATCAATTACAAAATCAAATCAATGCAAATGCTAAAAAACAGATGCAAGTATCACATCTACCACAATCATTGAATTTGTCCATGTTGATGATACGCAAAAGCCCACTGCCGCCAAAACAAGGACCACCATTGCACATTTGTTCCTTTAGACGAAATAATAGCACTAAGGTCGAACAGACGAATCACAGATAACGCTACTGGCCAATTCTCGAAAGTACTATGATACGTGGACCAGCAGCAATAAGTAGTAGAGATTCAATCAACCAGCTGCGAGAAAGTTACTGCTAAATGTAATAAATTTGCAAAAGATTCTCTATACAGATCTAAAGAGTTTTGGACTTGTTGTGTTATATTGTGTATAAAATGGTTAGGCTAAGGAAACTGGTTAAACCTAGTGAGGATACGGAGGCAGAAATGATATCAGATCCTCCAGTAGAACAATCTGCTCACACTCCTAATCAGTCATTAGACAATTTAATTACCGATGACAATTTTGTAGATGATGTTCCGACAGGTAATGAGACTGAAGAGCTGCCGAAGCAAACTGTCACTCCACCAGTCAATCAGTTAGAAATTAGAGACACTATTTGTACCAGCCCAGGGGCACAAGTGCACAACGCACAAGCTATGCCGTTACAGGATATGTTAACAGCATTATTTGAAAGATTTACTATCCAGCAGAGGGAAGAAAGGGCTAGAGAGAGACAGGAACAAGAAATTACAGACCAAGAAAGCGAAAGGAAATTAGTTGAAAATCTCAACAACATATTTCATAAAAAAGAGATGAGGAAATTGTCCGCCAGGTCAATCAAACTTTAAACGAACCGGATAGTGCAATTACTAGTCATATGAAACAAGAGATCGATGAAGCGAAATCCACGATCGAACCATTAGTGAAAATTCCAGTTGAGGTTAGCAGCCTTCAAACTGATGTGGATAAACTTGAAAATAGATTTAAAGCTCTAGCCACAGCTGTCGAAACATTGCAGGAAGATATTCCTTCTGAAATTAATAGGCAAGTCTAAACCGAGATAGCCTGAGCGATGGATCCTGAAAACACTAACCCACAATATCTGTCAGTATGCAGCAAGCAATAACAACACTTATGCTGACAGGCAAACGTACACAGAACATTCTACACCGAATCTTGTTGTAGTGCAAAGAAAACCGGACTTTGGTAATCAAATGATTTTGCCACAGCAATGCGTGGCAACAAGAAACAATCATGATAACGAAGCAGAGTGTACTTGTAAGAAGATAAATGCAACACCTGCTAATTATAGCATTTCAATGCAACTAACAACTCTGATGCATGAAAAGAGTCTTATCAAGCATCGGCAGTTTCAGATCATCAATGAAGAGGGCATTAAATACCGCAGAAACTTGTAAAACCTTTCATGACTTTGAAAAGGCGTTTTTAGATCAATTTTACTCGGCGTCTGTTCAAGAGTAACTTCGTAAAATAGTATACAATGCCGACGTCTATAATCCGAAATCAGGTTCATTAAGCAAATATTTTGAAAAATATGTTAACATGACCAGATACTGGGATGAGCCAGTTACCACTACAGATTTGTTACGAGTACTAAAAGCCAGACTACCAATCCACATTAGAGAGAAACTGTTCAGTGTTACAGACACCGACTTAAAGGAATTTCTGTCTGTGATCGATTCCTTGGATCTTGTGCAGGAGGACGCCAGAAAAACTACTGATGTCACCAGCAATGCAAACAGTCCGAACGGAAAGAATTCATGGAATTCCAACAAGGGAAATAGGGGCGAAGCTAATCCTAAACAAAATAAAAATAAATCTTGTGAAAACAGCAATTACAACAATAACAGAAATAGAAAACAATACAACTAAGATTGTGGTTACAACCATAATAATAACAAGGATTATAGGAAAGTCGAAGAATTCTAACAGCCGAATGGCAATCCAAGGCAGCATCACAATCAAAATTCAAATTTTCATAGTGACGTTAATAACGGAAAAAGACGGAATGACCACAGACAAGACAGTCCGTACAAACATAAGCCAAAGAATATGTGAGGAGAAAACGAATATTGGCGGCAACCAGGACCAAGCCATTGGTTCTTTTAATACAGGCCACGCTATTCCGATGTCAAACAGCCAATATCCACCGTGGTGGGATACAAGCAAGCCACCTCCAACTACAACAGAAAATTCACAAAATGTGAAAATAGCAGAGGTACCTTCTGATGCAAAACAAAATTCACAGAGGCCGACAAACTAATTGCGGTCCCTGTAGGCCTTTGCCAGGCGACCGAGGGCATCGAGGGAGGCAATAGGTCGAAGAAGCACAATATAAACATGATTCGATATCAGAATGGAAATAAATTAGAAGATGAGCTATATCACGAAACTGTTATTTATGATAAGTTAGAAAAGGAAATAATTCAAGCCCGTGTCACTAGGAGTATAAATGGGATACCAACTATAATTCTGCTCGATACAGGTGCAAATGTATCCGTAATGAATATGCAATTTTTCAAGAAGGTTTCGCAACTAGGAAAATTACCGATCTTACCCGTCGCAAACTGCAAGGTTATTGGAGCATTGGGAAATAAGACACAAACCATAAAATTCCAGACACAGGCGGAAGTTACCTTAGGAAATGATCGCTTGACATGCACGTTACTATTCATAGATAACTTATCCGTACCAGTGGTACTTGGACTTGAGTTCCTTCGGGAAAAGGAAGGTATAATTAATCTTCCCCGGGGGAGGGGGGGGGGGGGCGTGTGATCTTAATCACCAACAGCGACCGATAACTTTGATGTTGAATCGGGAGATCGGTGCAAATCTTCCATTAATGCAAAAGGTACACCTTTCTGCCAGTAAACAGAAGATGTTAATGCTGCACCAAGAGCACCCTCAGATATGTAGTCAAAACCGAAATAACGATGTACCCAGCAATGCGAATGACATCATGGCAACAATACAAGAAAAAATAAAGGAGACAACTTGCAGTAATACTTCTGAGGCTAAGCAATTGACCGAATTATTCTCTGAATTTCATGAAGTATTCGTTGAACAACCTGGTACTATAAACGATTATCAGTATAAAATGAATGTATTCCCGCACAAGACCTATTGTAGAGCAGCTTACTCGGTTCCCTGGACTAAGGGCTATATTGCCATGAAGAGATGAACAAAGTATTGCAATAAAAAGTGTTTAGAAAGGACTAAAAAGAGATGCTAATGTACAGAACTTTAATAAATGTGATGTTTAGTTTTAGTAATGAAATGATATTATATATTGGTTAGTTTGTAGATATACACATCAAGTGACACAGTATAATATTCTTGAATTATTTGTGCAACGAGTAAGAATCTCCATGATAAACACATTTTAATAAAAGAAATCAGTATCTTCATAAACGTTCACTTAAATATTATCTTATTAGATGTAATAAATTTTATTACACAATACCATAGAGTATCATATCATCCATATTCATTGCATTTGTCCATGTTGATGGTACGCAAAAACCGCCACCGCACCCCACTTACGACTCACATTCCCACTCAGCGCCACCTATCTGCAGCCCCATCCATAGAGGCCAAAGACAGACTCGCAAGAAACAAGCCGCCAACACCCTCTTGGGCGACGGTATTTAGATCGCCGCTGCGGACTGGAGGTCCCAGTCAGTCATCCAGTGAGTGAACAAGGGAAATCATCTGTCGCAGCCCAGTGGGAGTCGCCGGTAACTCAGCCTCTAGTTTAGAGTCAGTCAGAACTAGCGAACAAAGCAGTGTACATAGCGATACTTGTATTTCACCTGCAGTGAGGCTAACGTGGACTATTATGGAGAGCTTGTGCTAACTACCTTGACTTCAGTAACTTGCTGTTCTTAGGAATAAAGAATCCTGCCAATATAAAGGGTGACGCGAAATTTGCGCACTCGGGCTTCGCAGCGGAACTCCTCACATGCTAGCGATAAAAAAATGTCTCTCACCAAATTTCGTCTGGCTAATACATCTGACAGAAAACTGACGTTAAAGATTGACAATCTGGCAACACTGCAACCACATGTATGGTAAGTACCTCTCTCGGCAAGTAGTCCTTCTACTGTGCAGTTGCTGTAGTGGATAGAGTTTGGGGTTAGCATGCAGCAGGACGATGGTTCGATTCTGGGTTGAGGCCTATGTTCTTTATTTGCTAAATGTAATGCCGATTGTATGTTATCTGGCATCTTAATCGTCAACAGTGATTGCATTGACTCCTCTAGAAAACACTTGCACTTACATACTACAAACGTAGAAATGGAAGATTGGTAAGCTTTGAAAGAATCCCTTTTAATGTCACGAAAATTTCACAATCACCTGAGCCACTAGATGCGAAACTTGTTTTCTTTGTATCCTCCTCCAATGGTCCCAGATATTAGTACCAACTACACTCCTGGAAATGGAAAAAAGAACACATTGACACCGGTGTGTCAGACCCACCATACTTGCTCCGGACACTGCGAGAGGGCTGTACAAGCAATGATCACACGCACGGCACAGCGGACACACCAGGAACCGCGGTGTTGGCCGTCGAATGGCGCTAGCTGCGCAGCATTTGTGCACCGCCGCCGTCAGTGTCAGCCAGTTTGCCGTGGCATACGGAGCTTCATCGCAGTCTTTAACACTGGTAGCATGCCGCGACAGCGTGGACGTGAATCGTATGTGCAGTTGACGGACTTTGAGCGAGGCCGTATAGTGGGCAAGCGGGAGGCCGGGTGGACGTACCGCCGAATTGCGTGAGGTCTCCACAGTACATCGATGTTGTCGCCAGTGGTCGGCGGAAGGTGCACAAGCCCGTCGATCTGGGACCGGACCGCAGCGACGCACGGATGCACGTCAAGACCGTAGGATCCTACGCAGTGACGTAGGGGACCGCACCGCCACTTCCCAGCAAATTAGGGACACTGTTGCTCCTGGGGTATCGGCGAGGACCATTCGCAACCGTCTCCATGAAGCTGGGCTACGGTCCCGCACACAGTTAGGCCGTCTTCCGCTCACGCCCCAACATCGTGCAGCCCGCCTCCAGTGGTGTCGCGACAGGCGTGAATGGAGGGACGAATGGAGACGTGTCGTCTTCAGCGATGAGAGTCGCTTCCGCCTTGGTGCCAATGATGGTCGTATGCGTGTTTGGCGCCGTGCAGGTGAGCTCCACAATCAGGACTGCATACGACCAAGGCACACAGGGCCAACACCCGGCATCATGGTGTGGGGAGCGATCTCCTACACTGGCCGTACACCGCTAGTGATCGTCGAGGGGACACTGAAAAGTGCACGGTACATCCAAACCATCATCGAACCCATCGTTCTACCATTCCTAGACCGGCAAGGGAACTTGCTGTTCCAACAGGACGATGAACGTCCGCATGTATCCCGTGCCACCCAACGTGCTCTAGAAGGTGTAAGTCAACTACCCTGGCCAGCAAGATCTCCGGATCTGTCCCCCATTGAGCATGTTTGGGACTGGATGAAGCGTCGTCTCACGCGGTCTGCAAGTCCAGCACGAAGGCGCCAGGTGGAAATGACATGGCAAGCCGTTCCACAGGACTACATCCAGCATCTCTACGATCGTCTCCATGGGAGAATAGCAGCCTGCATTGCTGCGAAAGGTGGATATACACTGTACTAGTGCCGACATTGTGCATGCTCTGTTGCCTGTCTCTATGTGCCTGTGGTTCTGTGAGTGTGATCATGTGATGTATGTGACCCCAGGAATGTGTCAATAAAGTTTCCCCTTCCTGGGACAATGAATTCACGGTGTTCTTTTTTCAATTTCCAGGAGTGTATTATACTTGCCTCGTTCAGGTCCAGACAGTTCGTTTTGGACCTTACGTTAACAATAGGACTACCAACGTGCTTTGGGAATAATGTCCAAACTCGGTTGCTATTTGTATGTGTTATCATCATAGGCCCATGCCTTTCAACACTGAGTCTGGTAACTACATGCTGTTTAGTCTTTATTTCAATGAGTTATTATTATTTTGTCGATGGGATTGTGGAAACATCACGTCTTTTACTGTTAGGGACACAGTGTAATTCGTGGCAGAACATTTCACAATTAGCGATGTCGGTATAAATCAAGCAGAGATATATCTGTCAGAAGGGAAATGCGCATTACGTGAAACAGGCGCATCTTTAGTATCTCGCAATTGATATTGTTCTTGCACTTATTCTATCCTATGAGATGTCATTTGCTTCAACTGTGTATTGATTATTTGTCTAACCACGTATTTGTTACGTCCATAGTTAAAAATGTTGTAAATGTCGGATAGATGTGACCTAAGAAACGGCGTATATTACAGTATGAAATGTCAGAATGAAATTAGTAAATTAAAAAAAAAATGCGCTCCAACTCAGGATTACTGTACATGTGATTACAGTGTTGCCAAATTGGCACTCTTTAACGTCCATTTTCACCCTGTAAGTGTGTAGTTATGTTACACAAAGAGGCCACAACAACATCCTCTCCTTGCTTCCCTTAATACAAGCCCACAGTGACAACGAGGCGACACAAAAGACGGAAATTGCATATAGATGACGTTGGATGGGAATGTGAGTCAGCTGGGAAGCACGCCGAGACAGGCCACACATTTTCGATGTACACTATGTCCGTATGGCGCAGTAGTTAACTGCATAGGAAACAACAACAAAATGGCTCTGAGCACTATGGGACTTAACATTTGAGGTCATCAGTCCCCTAGACTTAGAACTACTTAAACCTCAATAACCTAAGGACATCACCCACATTCATGCCCGTGGCAGGACTCGAACCTACGACCGAAGCGGTCTCGCGGTTCCAGACTGTAGCGCCTAGAACCGCTCGGCCACCCCGGCCGGCAGGAAAAAACAAATCCGGCTTCGAGTCCAAGTCCAGCACACATTTTCACGTATCGACACTGATTCCGCGTAAAGCCCCTATGCCACTGATACTGCTAGTAACTTCTCTTTACTTTCCTTTCTCCTAACTCTGATAGGTGGCGTTGGATAGGAATGTAAGTCGGTTCGGAAGTGTGGAAAGACGGTCCACACATTTTCAGTGTACACTATGTCCGGGTGGCTTAGTGGTTAAAGCAACTGCATTGAAAGCAACAGATCCGGCTTCGAGTCCCTGTCCAGCACACATTTTCACTTATCGCCGCTTATTCCGCGTAAAACTCTGATACTGCTGATACAGTTAGTTGCTTCTCTTTTCTTTCCTTTCTCCTCCCTCTGCCTTCAGATTACAAAATACGTATCAAAGCTGCGGGTTTTCATTTGATGTCTTTTCTTTCGGACATGTCTGCGAGAACAGACGCCACGTTTTCATGTATGTGTCATTTTGTTCGTCCTACCACGTACTTCTTTCAGCTACCTTGTGCACCAAAAAGTCCTTTCTTTGCATGCCCCAAGTTTCATCAAACAATGGCTCTCAGCACTATGGGACTTAACATCTGAGGTCATCAGTCACCTAGAACTTAGAACTACTTAAACCTAACTAGGGACATCACACACATCCATGTCCGAGGCAGGATTAGAACCTGCGACCGTAGCGGTCGCTCGGTTCCAGACTGAAGTGCCTAGAACTGCTCGGCCACACCGGCCGGCCAAGTTTCATCCAGCAATGTTGCTTGGTAGTGACGCATCATGCGAAAGTTACTTTCGCCCTTAAGTTTTCTACACAAATTAAATGGAACTATTTCCATATGTCAGTAGAAAGAGTAACGTTTTTTACGTTTACTTGAATAAATAAATATGCCTTTCACTTACTATTTTGTAAGTTAAGAGACAAACTTTGTTTCTAAAACCCCGTGTAGTTTCGCCTCTTTACACTTCTTTTCAAATAAACTAAAATATCGGCAGTTTATCGCGCAATAGCTGTGTTACCCCGTGGCATTTGCTGGCGTGTGCACGGCGACGCAAATCGTCCTGAAGCGGTTGGCGCGAGCTATAGAGACCGGATCGGCCATCTGGCTGGCGCCGCGGCATGTCGGTGTGGCCGGCTGAGTGAAACACGGCCGCAGGCACGCAGAGCCCGGGCTGTACTGGCTTATAACTCGGCCGTAGCGTTGCCAGCAGATTACGGCGTAATCCCGCCTAGCGTGCTATCTGCGTGCGGACCTCTCTCTCGCGTAGGCCAGTTCGTTTCTCCGGCTGTGGCTCGAGTAACTTATCACGCCCAGCTCGCGCAGTAGCAGACCATGGGGCCGTGCACTCTGCTTTACACCTCAGGAAAAGAAGGAAATATAGTCACCAGAGGTAGAGTATCCACTTTCGAAAAGAAACATTTTCTTGCTACTGATTCAGCGTATTGAATGGGGATGTTGTAATTTATGCCACCTGTCTTACGTGTCATTTTACATTTCATCTACATCTACATTATTACTGTGCAATTCACAGTTATGTGTGAACCATTAATTTACTTTCAAAATCTTTCCTTAAAGAATTTACTTTAGAATTTACTAGCGATACATGAAGAACATTAACACATTTAATCACACTATGTGAGCGTGGATGTAGTTGCCAGTGGGTAACTGATGAAAACAAATTTATTTCAACAAAATGAAGTTTAAAAAAAATAGATTTAAAAATTATAATCAACAAGTGCACTCTAAATATCAAGTTACAATTTATTCAGAGGCAGAAATACAATTTTTTTTGACAGTATGAGCTTTTGGGCTGAGAACCTTGCCGCTCTCTTTTAACACGGCCGTAGTTACGACCGCTCACAACAACATCGCAAAGACTACACTGGTGCAAATCTGCAACACACCAGATTACTTTAAACTAAAAATTTTAACAAGTCACACAAACACACATACTATGCACCCCTTAGGAGGGATGGAAACGGTACAAAACATTCACATAAAAAAAATTACTTGCCACCGAAAGTGCAACTTGTTTTTAAAAGAAAACTCTTATGGTGGAAGGGTGGCAACTTTATATACTAAAATGACCATTTAAATAAAAACCCATGAAATGCAGTCTTACATAAAATGTACAAACATGCTCTACATTACACATATACCGCCTCTCAAGATGATAGACAAGATAAAAACATATTTCAGGAATTCGGCCTTTACACCTTAAGCAATAAATTCGTTAACACCGAATCCGACAAACATGACAGAGGCAGCTATTAACGTACGGCAGGCAGACAGACAGACAGACAGACAGACACTAACTGCCTAACGAATGCGGATCGAAGACATATGAGAAAGCTGGGGACGAGAGACTGACCAAAAAAGCAAGTAGAATTTAACAAGTAAGTGAAACAACATATCACTAATCACTTTAGTTCTAATAACCTGCGATATCTGGCGAGGACCTGGCGCAGCACACCCAAAACGCTTTCCCGAACCGTCCGCCGCCAGCCGCTTCAACGGACGCAGGAAGGCGCGCCGATCTCCCGTCCCACGGCTTCACAGCTCGCAGCGGCCAGACAGATGTCGTGGGTTGACTCCTGTTGCTCGCGTGTTGACCGCGAAGCCACTAGCCCTCGCTATACGGCGAGGCCCACTGGACTCACGTGGCGACCTCACATGCGCCGACGCTCAAGACGGGCAAGGCATGCTGTGTGCCAGTGCGCGACCGACCAACCGGTCGACCCATCGCCAATAACCATTGCCTGAACAAACTGTAGCAGACTGGCGGCCTAACACATACCAGCACTCCGGACGACAGACAGACACTGCCGCACAAATGCGAACGAGAGACAGACCAGTAACTGGTGACGAGTAACTAACCCAGACTCACTCCCACTGACCAGCTGACCAGACTCGCCTCTAGCGAACTCCTAGCGCCCCTTAAACGCCGGTGATCAGGCTACCTCTCCCCTTTCCCACAAGAGGGAGACACCAAAGCTGCGATTGCCACAGCGCCGACACCGCCAGAAACGGAGGGCGACTGCTTCACACTAAGTGCTGCGGCGCGCTCTTCAAAACAGCAATTTTTACCCCCTCAATGTGTATGGCAGATGATTAATCGAACCGCCTTCAAGGTGTTTCTGTACAGTTCTACTCTCGATGTGCGCCCGGGGAAAGCGAACACTTAAGTCTTTCTCAGAGAGCTCTGATTTCTATTACTTTATTATGACGATCATTCCTCGCTACGTAAGAGGACACGAACAAAATATTTTCACACTCTGAGACGATCCTGCCACAACCAAAACCGCCTTTGCTTTAATGAGTGCCAGCCAAATTAGCGTATAATATTCGTGGTGCTCTATCCCTTATTTCGCCATGGTACAAGACGAAATGCCCCTCTTTCAACTTTTTCGATGTCCTCATCTGTCCTCTCTTATGCGGATTCCACAACACGCACCAGTACTCCAGATGAAGACAGAATGGTTTAGTGATGGCTATCCGTGAAGTAGACCTGTTGAACTTTCTAAGTGTTCTGCCAATTACTCGTAGTCTTTGGTTTGCTTCACCAACAATATTATCTATGTGATTGTTCCAACTTACGTTAAGCGTAATCGTAATCCCTAAGCATTTATTTGAATTTACAGTCTTTACATTTTTGTCATTTACCGTGGAATCTAAGTATAGCGGTTTCCCTTTAATATTCACTTAGATGACTTTACACTTTTCATTATTTAGAGTAAGTTGCCACTTTCCGAAACATACAGATATCTTAGCTAAATCATTTTGCAATTTGTTTTGTTTCCCTGATGACTATATCTGACGGTAAATGACAACATCATCTACAAACAATCTGAGATGGCTACACATAATGTCCCCTAAATCGTTTATGTAGTACAGGAACAGCAGAGGGTCTGTAACACATCCCTGGAGAACGCCAGGTATTACTTCTGTTTTACCCGATGACCTCCCGTTAGTTGCCAAGAACTGTGACCTTTCGGAAAGGAAATCACGAATCTAATCGCACAGCAGAGACGGTACTCCACAGGCACACAATGTGATTGGATGGCTCCTGTACCGAAATCGTGTCAAAAGCTTTCTGGGAACCTCAAAACATCGAATGAATTTGGTATTCCTGCCTATAGCACTCATTATTTGTGAGAATAAAGAACTAGTTTTTTCCACAAGAACGATATTTTCTGAATCCATGTTTTCTATTTTTCAATTTTTCTATAGACAATCTTCTTAGAGATAACTCATAATATAACTGCGTAGGCTAACGCGGCCAGAGCCAGTCGACATAAACCATTAGACGCAGAAGAAGGCCGCTGCAACCGTAGCCGAAACGTTGGTTTTTTTCCAGCAGCAGTAGTTTTATACATTATGATGCGGTATCATACCCAGAAAACTTTTATGTCGAATAACTCATAATGTTCAAACACAGTGTATGATCCAAAACTGTACCGTAAATCAACGTTAACGATATGGGTCTGCAATTCATCGGGTTACTCCTACGTCATTTTATCGCTGTTGGTGTAACTCGAACCACTTTCAGCTACGGATCTTTCGATGAGCGAGCGATTGTCCATGACTGCTAAATATGACGCTATTGCATTAGCATACTTTGAGAGGAAATTGACAGGCATACAATCTGTGCTGGAATACTTGCGTTTATTAAATGATTTAAGCTGCTTTACTACGACGAGGATACATGCTCCTAAGCTGCTCATGTTGACTTTTGTCTTAAGTTCGTTTCTTCCTATACCTTTTGTAAGTGACCTTACTGAGGCCAAGGTCATCACCAAAATGTGAGGTAACAGCCAGTGTAGAAAGGACGTAACCGGTCACCAATAAGCCACCCATTACATGATAAAGTACCAGCATGTTTTCATTCAATATTTAGGTCACAGATGGCCGGATAACAAGGGCATCATCAAAATGTTGTGAAATTGCTGCCATTGTTGACATATCGCACCCGTTCATGAACCATATCCAATCATTACTTTTTATGTACTATCTCATTTTCTGCTGATAATTTTTCGAGGAGGTACTCCGCAGAATCGGCGAGGAGATTAGCATGAAAAGAAGAAGGGACAGAATGATTGGACATGTGTCAAGACATAAAGGTATAGCTTCGATGATACTGGACTAAGCTTTAGAGGATGGAGACATGTGTCAAGACAGATAATGGAAAATAGCCAACAAATAATTGAGAATATTAGGTGCAAGTGCTAATCTGAGCTGAAGAAGTTGGCACAAGAGAAGAATTCTTTGCGAGCCACATCAAACAAGTCGGAAGACACATGCACGAAAGGAAATATTGTATGACACAGAAAGTCTGACATAAATGGCACAACCAAAATGTTGCGAGGTTCCTGCCAGTACGGAAAGAACAAACCGGATCAAATGGTTCAAATGGCTCTGAGAACTATGGGACTTAACATCTGAGGTAACCAGTCCCCTCGAACTAAAAACTACTTAAACCTAACTAACCTAAGGACATCACACACATCCATGCCCAAGGTCGTGAAATTGGATACACAACAAATTAATTTGATTGGAAAGGAGTGTAGAGGGGAAGTGGATGTTGACGTACTAGACATCAAAATATGGGTGGAGGTTTAGATAGCATGGTAGGGATTCACCCACCCTAAAAGCTCAAGAAGCCCAATTCAGAAGGAGATTGTTGTTGCGGAGAAAACCGTTCCCCAACATATGAAGTTCACTGTCTTCACACATTGATATGAAACAAAGAAGATATTCAGGCTGACAGTTTGAGTACAGCGTTACACTAAAGCCAAGCGAGAATCGTGACAAAACTGGACAAGGAAACATTGCATTTGTTCTATGCCATTAGATAAATCAAGTTAAAAGTTATGTACGGAACTGAAAGGTGCCACATTACGTTTGAGAGGAAAAAAATGACTAGAATACCATTACGTCAGTATTTATGCAGAATATTTACTGGGGGGGGGGGGGGGGGATGTAATGACGGACAGAAATTGGACCATAAAACATGGATCTTGGTGACTGTTGAAAACAGTACGTAAGTAGAAACGGAAAGCACAAGGGGCCGAAGATATTATGGAAGGCACCCATCCTAAGAAAAATTTGACTCTGCTCAGGACTAACTTCATCTTAGTTCATCTTTCTGTCAATGTTGTCATAGACGTTATCAGCTGTAAATATCGCTCTGCATTTTATCCTTTATTTGAGGTTAGACCTTTTGCGGTGTGTACACAGCTAACTGTGATACGTCACTAGGCTAAATGTGTAGACTGCACTTCCAGCTCTTACGGTGAGCGACCGCATGTGACGAGAGCATTGCGATTACTGGAACTGATTACTGGTTGTGTGGTTACTTGTTTACCTCAGCACTAGCACAACTACATACAGAAAATTAAACTGTACAGAATTAACAGTGGCGTGGTGCGGATAATCCCGTTGCACGAGCAAACACGGATGAACAAGTAGCAATACGAGAGACATTCACTGCAGCTGTGACACTGGGGCCGTAATTAATCATGACGAGGACATTGGACTGTTTAACTTGAGCTCAACTCCACTAACTGCTAGTTGAAAAGCAAGCACTTATTGGCGGAGACAGTTTGTAAGAAAGATAAACGTCAAGCGAAAGCAAAGAACTTACTGTGTAAAACCAACGAACTGTCTTTACAGACACTGAGCAGAACTATTAATCCGAACGGAAGGAGAGTTGGCAAACGTTAAAGAAATGCAAGTGTAGCTATTCTTCTAGGTAAATACGAACAAGCTTCGAACTAATGAACTAATAACAACGTGGGAAAAAGTGAAATTTGTAACAATGATTTCGAGGCAGACGTTATCAAGTCGTGTTTGGCGTACCTTTTAATTCAAAATACGCAGCGATAGTGGTGGTGGTGGATACAGTGGGACCTAACAGTACAGCTTAAATTGCTGCGAATGAAACCAGCAGTCATGACGGCTGCAGTCACGTCTGTCATCTATTTTTGAGGGTTTTTTGGAATTAAGTTGAGGGTTCTGAGGTGGTGATTAAGTTGGCACCAAATATCATAGCTGAAATTGCTGCGAGCGAAACGAGCAACGATGATTTTTGCAGTCATCACTGAAGCTTATATTTGGCACTTCTTTTTGGATATGTTATTATTTGCTATATTGTTATTTGCTTGGGCTTGGTAGCACAGATATAATTTATCCGCACTTTCCGTTCCTTATCATATGCTACATACTATATTTCATCTATGCCATCTGGTATTTTCATATACACTCCTGGAAATTTAAATAAGAACACCGTGAATTCATTGTCCCAGGAAGGGTAAACTTTATTGACACATTCCTGGGGTCAGATACATCACATGATCACACTGACAGAACCACAGGCACATAGACACAGGCAACAGAGCATGCACAATGTCGGCACTAGTACAGTGTATATCCACCTTTCGCAGCAATGCAGGCTGCAATTCTCCCATGGAGTCGATCGTAGAGATGCTGGATGTAGTCCTGTGGAACGGCTTGCCATGCCATTTCCACCTGGCGCCTCAATTGGACCAGCGTTCGTGCTGGACGTGCAGACCGCGTGAGACAACGCTTCATCCAGTCCCAAACATGCTCAATGGGGGACAGAACCGGAGATCTTGCTGGCCAGGGTAGTTGACTTACACCTTCTAGAGCACGTTGGGTGGCAAGGGATACATGCGGACGTGCATTGTCCTGTTGGAACAGCAAGTTCCCTTGCCGGTCTAGGAATGGTAGAACGATGGGTTCGATGACGGTTTGGATGTACCGTGCACTATTCAGTGTCCCCTCGACGATTACCAGAGGTGTACGGCCAGTGTAGGAGATCACTCCCCACACCATGATGCCGGGTGTTGGCCCTGTGTGCCTCGGTCGTATGCAGTCCTGATTGTGGCGCTCACCTGAAAGGAGCCAAACATGCATACGACCATCTTTGGCACCAAGGCAGAAGCGACTCTCATCGCTGAAGACGACACGTCTCCATTCGTCCCTCCTTTCACGCCTGTCGCGACACCACTGGAGGCCGGCTGCACGATGTTGGGGCGTGAGCGGAAGACGGCCTAACGGTGTGCGGGACCGTAGCCCAGCTTCATGGAGACGGTTGCGAATGGTCCTCGCCGATACCCCAGGAGCAACAGTGTCCCTAATTTGCTGGGAAGTGGCGGTGCGGTCCACTACGGCACTGCGTAGGATCCTACGGACTTGGCGTGCATCCGTGCGTCGCTGCGGTCCGGTCCCAGGTCGACAGGCACGTGCACCTTCCGCCGACCACTGGCGACAACATCGATGTACTGTGGAGACCTCACGCCCCACGTGTTGAGCAATTCGGCGGTACGTCCACCCAGCCTCTCGCATGCCCACTATACGCCCTCGCTCATAGTCCGTCAACTGCACATACGGTTCACGTCCACGCTGTCGCGGCATGCTACCAGTGTTAAAGACTGCGATGGAGCTCCGTATGCCACGGCAAACTGGCAGACACTGACGGCGGCGGTGCACAAATGCTGCGCAGCTAGAGCCATTCGACGGCCAACAGCGCGGTTCCTGGTGTGTCCGCTGTGCCGTGCGTGTGATCATTGCTTGTACAGCCCTCTCGCAGTGTCCGGAGCAAGTATGGTGGGTCTGACACAGGTGTCAATGTGTTCTTTTTTCCATTTCCAGGAGTGTAGCTAACGCAACGAAGTCGTTTATTGAATGTCATTCTCTTACCGATCAGCCATCTTACGTAATCGAAGATCCTTCGTTGCCAACTTTTACGCTGTATATCGCATTTTTTTTTTTTTTTTTTTTTTGTTGGTAAGAATATTTTTTTTAGTGTGTGGTGTGCCAAGTCTTTGATTTCAAATTGTAAATATACACCACCCGATTTAAAGTATCTGAACACTGTCTAGTGGTCGCTAATATGGGCCGTGCCCACCCTTCGCCTTTTTGACGGCTTGAACTTCGCTGCAGACAGATTTAATGAGGTGGGTGGGTGGCAGCCCATTATTCCTCAAATGCCGAAACCAGAGGTACTAGGCGCGGGATTAGGCGCGCACGGTCTAAGGCGCTGCAGTCATGGACTGTGCAACTGGTTCCAGGGGAAGTTCGAGTCCTCCCACGGGGAAGGGTGTGTGCGTTTGTCCTTAGAATAATTTAGGTTAACTAGTGTGTAAGCTTAGGAACTGAAGACCTAAGCAGTTAAGTCCCATAAGATTTCACACACACACACACACACACACACACACACACACACACACACACAGGTACTAGTGATGTTGGACACTACAGTCTGGAGCGAATTCGACTATATAGCTCATCCCAGAGGTGTTTCTTTGCGTTTAATCTCATTTTCCACAAACCCATATCTCCCCAATGCTATTTTATGGCAGTACGCATTTTCGGTCTCACCGTTTCCGATATGTTCATCTAATGTACACAGTGCAAAATGCAGTAAAATGTGTTACATGTCTTGCTGGATATAGCTTTTTCTTAATAGCATTAAGGGGCCATACCCTAACCACGGGAAACACCCCTGTATGGTAACAACAACTCCTCTGTACTTCACTGCTCTTGCTGCGCATGATAGCAGGTAACGATCTAAAGACATTCACCAAACCAACACACTTCCGTCGGACTGCGACAGGGATTCATGGTTCCAAATATCTCGTTCAGTCGCTCATTCCACTACCTCAAGGGCCTACAGAAATGTTTGGCTCATGAGGAGCTACTCGAACCACTGTACCCCCATTCTTTTTTAACTCGCTACCCCACAGGCTTTGTACGTAAACTGAAGGGGGGATCACTGTTATCAGCTGCTTTGAGCGCAGTCAGCGGCGACGAGCGAAAATGTGTACTGGGCTGGGATTCGAACCCAGCATCGCCTGCTAACTAGGCAGGTGTCATCCGGCACACAGCGGCGTCGCAACTGCTTGTAATGCGGTACGCCTCACAGCCCATCCACACTCCCATCGAGCGTCACCAGCCCGCAGTACCTGTCCATTATACTCCTCTTCGCTTTCCTGCAGCTTTCTTTCTTCAAATAAAACACAGCCATTGGGATAACTGACTGTTAGTAGCACTTTTGAACTCACGAGTGGTTCCTATCACTGATTCCATGTGATATTTTACAACGGTCCGCATTTCTGGACAGTCTCCACCCGTCAGAATATAAAGTCAACGTGGTGTTGGTTTAGTTGTGGTTCTTCCTCCGCATTTCCATTCCACAACCATATCACCAACAGGCAAATAATTGGTAAAATAATTGGAGCAAAGATTTTAACAATAAAGTTTCTAGCAAAACTCTATGCAATAAGCTGTACAACGATTCAAGAGGACTAATGGAGCAGTGCAGTATGCCAATAATTCATCCATGTCACGCTTCGATAAGATGGATATTTGCCTCTATAATACAGAACTATCAACGGCAGTACCACAAATGAGGATCTAACTCCGAAGCTCATGAGCTGATTGCACATTAACGCGAGCAGGCTCCCCAGTGAATGCTAAATTCCTGCAAACAATGTCTTTTTATGGTTCGTCAGTCTACAGACTCGTTCGATGTGGTCTGCTACGATTTCCTCTTCCGTGTCAACTTCTTCAGCTCAGAGTAGCATTGGTACTCAACAAAAAGTTATTTATGCCGTCTTAACAAATGTAGTATCATTCCGTCCCTTCTTCTTGTCAGTCTTCTCCACATGTTTCACTCCTCGTCGATTCTGCGAAGCCCATCCTCATTTCTTCCCTTGCCCACTTAATTACCGAAATGCGTTACAGCATAACATCTCAGAAACTTTGATTTGATACCGTTAGACTTTCCGTGACCAGGAATGGCCTAGCCTTTTATCCTCCTTGCATCGCCCGCCATGTGTTTCGCTTTCAAGGTATCAGAATTCCTTCACTTTTTCTACCACGCTGTCTCCATTTCAGTATTAAGCTTTTGTATTTCCATCCTTTTAGCAGGACATCTCTGAGGCGACGGCCGTTTACTATCATGACAAAAAATAAAAACACCTACAGCCGTCCTTATGATTTTATTTTACTTTGTCGCTACCAGTTTTGAAGCATCGTTGCGTCATCTTCAGGCTGTTTTGATGCTGTACAGGTTGGTAAGATCCCCATGGGTTATGCAGGGGGTCGTATCAACCTGTACCGCATCAAAACAGCCTTCAGATGAAGCAATGAAGCGTCGAAACTGGAAGCGACAAAATAAAATAAAATGATAAGGACGGCTGTAGGTGTTTTTATTTTTTGTCGCGATTTCAATATTAAGTTTGTCGCTAACCTCATTTTTACTTCTATTCTGCCGTTTAGTCTCAATCCATTGCGTGTTCTACTTAAACTGATCATTCCGTTCAACATGTCCTGCAGGTCTTCGGTCCTTTCATTGAGGTTAGCAGTATCACAAGCAAATTCAACCGTTGATATCCTATCACTCTGAATATTAATCCGACTCGTAAACCTCACTTTTATGTCCGTCGCGGTTTCTTCGATACATAAACTTAAAGGTAGGAACGAAAGACTACTTCCTTGTTTTATTCGCTACCGAGCATTTCGTTATTGATATTACATTCTTGTTTTTCTCTCTTTGTTCAAGTACATAATCTACATTACCGAACGTTCCATATGCTTACACCTATTTTTTATTAGAATTACGAAAACTTTGCTTGTTTCTACTTGATTAAGGATATGAATGTGTCTTTGATTTTTCTTAAATTTTGTATCCATTATCAAGCGTAAAGTCAGAGCTGCCCCTCTGATGCCTTTACCTTTCATAGAGTCAAACTGATCGTCATCTAAATCTTCCTCAGTTTCCTTTTCCATTCTTGTTTTTATTATTCCTGATAGTAAATTGGATGCCTCAGCTATTAAGCTGCTTGTGCGGTAGCTCTCGCACTTATATACTAATGCTATCTTTGGTACTGAATGAATGATGCTTTTCCAAAAGTCTGAATATCAGATCTTGCAAAGCTCTTTCAAGAGTAGACTGGTACTGATTGCCCTATGTCATCCATATTTACTCCCTTTTCTTTTTTGTCACCTCGTCAGACATCTCCCTGACCTCGTAGAGGACTTCAGTGTAGTCTCTCCGCTAGTGCGCTGTCTCTTCTGCATTTAATAGTGGAATTCCTCTTGCACTCTTAATACTGAATCTTTTGCTTATCTTTTTCTGCCACCCAAGGTTCAATGGCAGCTACCATCCTTGTACCTGTATTTTTCTGTCCATCGTCTGCGATTGCCCTTTCTAAAGACTGCGTATTGTGGTATTCAGTGTTACCTTACAATTTCGTAATCATTCCTTTTTATACTACAGATCAGAAACGGTATTGACCTCTGAGTCACGTCAACGTTAAATGTACCACTGAAAATAGCTGAAGCAAAACCAGTGAGCGAACATTTCAGGTACTTACAGACATTATAAAGCATGTTACACATATGGCCCCACACTAAGTCCCTTGTGTGCCAAGAGTGGCACATTGTCGGAAGAGAGGTTGCGGGTTCCCTGCAGACACGGTTCTGCCGCGGTACGGTAAGCAGATGCATCACAGAATGCGAGTGAATAGCACAGCGTTATTGTTACTGATGTTCTTATTATTCCGGTTCAGTCACCAAATAAAAAGCATAAAGTACCAGCTGCATATGAATTCCTGAGTTGCGCTGGACAGTACGATTCTTGTCGACAAAACATCTCAGTTACTCACAGATCCACCGTCACATTTTAGAGGTACACTATGTGATCAAAAGTATCTGGAAAGCTGGCTGAAAATGACTTACACGTTCGTGGCGCCCTCCATAGGTAATGCCGGAATTCAGTAGGGTGTTCGCCACCCTTATTCTTGATGACAGCTTCCACTCTCGTAGACACACGTTCAATCAGGTGCTGGAAGGTTTCTTGGGGAATGGGAGCCCATTCCTCACCGAGTGCTGCACCGAGGAGAGGTATCGATGTCGGTCGTGTGACCTGGCACGAAGTCGCCGTTCAAAATATCCCAAAGATATTCTAGAGGGTTCAAGTAAGGACTGTGAGCAGGCCAGTCCATTACGGGGACGTTATTGTCGTGTAATCACCCCGCCACAGGCTGTGCGCTATGAACAGGTGCTCGATCGTGTTGAAAGATGCAGTCGCCATCCTCGAATTGCTCTTCAACAGTGGGAAGCAAGAAGATGCTTAAAATATCAGTGTAGGCCTGTGCTGCGATACTGCCACGAAAAACAATAAGGCCCCTTCCATGAAAAACACCATCACACCAAACACCACCGCCTCCGTTTTACGGTTGACACTACACTCTTTCGCAGATAAGGTTAAGCACACATTCGCGATACCCGCACCCTGCCATCGGATCGCCACATTGTGTACCGTGACTCGTCACTCCACACAACGTTTTTCCACTGTTCAATCGTCCACTGCTTCGCTCCTTACACCATCAGACGCGTCGTCTGGCATTTACCGGCATGATGTGTGGCCTATGAGAAGCCTCTCGACCATGAAATCCAAGTTTCTCCACCTCCCACCTAACTGTCACAGTTTTGCAGTAGATCCTGACGTAGTTTGGAATTCGTGTGTGATGATCTGGATACGTGCCTGCCTATTACACATTACGACCTTCTTCAACTGTATGGCGGTCTCTGTTAGTCAACAGATGAGGTCGACCTGTACGCTTTTGTGGTGTACGTGTCCATTCACGTTTCCACTTCACTATCACAGCGGAAACAGTGGACCTAGGGATTTCTAGGAGTGTGGAAATCTCGCGTACAAACGTATGACACAAGTGACACCATATCAACAGACCACCTTCGAAATCCGCGAGTTTCGCTGAGCGCCCCATTCTGCTCTCTCTCGATGTCTAATGACTACTCAGATCGCTAACAAGGAGTAACTGGCAGTAGATGGCAACACAATGCACTTAATATGATAAACGTATGTTCTTGGGCGTGTCCGAATGCTTTTGATCACATAGCTTATTTGGATCAAATACAACGTCGCACCCAGCAGTAGAAAAATGGTGACAACAATTTGACCAAGGCCGCACTGCCGTGTGTGATGCCTATCCGAATATACAGGTTTTGCACCACGCTATTTCCATTTATTTAGTAACCTGAAAGAACATCCGTGGCGAGGTGGGAGAGTGCGGGAGACTCTGACGTTGACGAAATGGTTATTAAATGGGTCCGTGTCCAAGGAACGGTTTGCTATCGTGGAGGAACTGAACGGTTGGTAGTACGTTCTGACTGTTGTTTGAAGAACCTCAGTGACTGTGTTGAAAATTAGTGTCGTGTATCTGTGTCACTTTGAAGTGTACTGCAGCATTCAATAAAACTTACTAGGTGTGCCATAATAAGGTATAAATTGTAATGTTCTTTATATCTCTTGAAATACTCAAATGATTGCCTGTATTGGGAATGGATACAAAACTCGAATTGTCGTGTAGAGTGTTGTAACTGCAAGTGATGTGCTTACTCCGTGTTATTGTCAGAAAAACTTTATACGAACTGATTGGGCAGTGCAACTCCCAATACCAATAAAGAAATACAGTCACTGCAAATCAAATTGAGCCCCCTAGGTACTGAATCCTCTGGCCCTGTTCAAACTGATAACTTTGGTCCCTGTGCACGTAACAAAAAAGAGATTGTCTTACGTCTAAAGCAGCAACGGTGGATCGCATTATATACTGATCTTTCATGAAGAAGAATTAAATATACTAGCTACCGACTGAGCTGTGTGCAATGCTGGCCGTAATACTTTGAAATATACATGAAATTCTTTTGGCTGACAAATGAAAACATTTAAGATAAGTTCATTGTTTTTAAAAAGCATAAGACCTAGTCATGTATTATCTAACATCACTAAAAGGCATAAACACAAATCGTCAAATTACGTGTACCTGTGTTAACATATCTTAGAATCACTACAGTAGGGAAATATCTAACTAGTCTGTACATCAAATATGTTTACATAATTTCTATGTTCACTCAGAATACATCTCCCTGTTATCAATTATCGGTCAACTCATTTACTTTAACGCGCTGGCAATAGCAAAGTAATAAAAAATGTACTTCTTTACCTGAACTGCGAGAAGACTTTTGCTTCAACATTTATATTTCCAATAATATGAATCCAGTAACCCTTTCTTATCACAATTAAACTTACATTTCATCATTTCACTTTACAATCCATTATAAAACCACTCTTCGTTTTTAACTACGTATTTTACATGCGATTTAACACAAAATATTAGTATGAGAAAATTCCTACATTATTATCTAACACTTGATGGCTATACAGAGCACACCACTAAAATCGCCTTTGTATCCCCGTTCGCTCACAGATTGAAACACACTAACTGCGGTGTGGCAAGACCTCTCATTTTCCAACACTACAGTCTCAAACCAGAAGCATTATCTTTGGCTCTGGAGTCGCCCAAAGTCAGCGATCCACTTTATGGAACCCATGAGAGACATACATCGTTTAAAATATATTAGTTTCATTTTAGTTTACATTAGTATCATTACAATATTCGGATGCCACACGTAAGTTACCCCAGTAGATTCCTTTTAAACTAACTTCTGGAAACCATTGTATATCTGCCATTCAACATTCATGTGTTCCGCTATCACCGACAGACACTATCAGCTCTCATTATTTCTAGGATTCTTTGTTAATTTCTGAACGAAATAAATATCAGTTATAGCACACAGGTGAGAAACACATCATGGTTCTAATGTCTACTATCCGACTATTTTTGTAGTTATTATAAATAAAGATAAATACATTGTAGGGATATACATATTTCGATATAGTTGATGGAGCGGCAAGACGTTACCGCAAATTTCTTACAAATCATTGAAAATCAATGTAGTATACCAAATACTGATTTCGCGACTTCAAGGAATTCGTAAATACAGGTCTAATTTGGACGACCTAATTTGCCGACTGACTCTCAATAGCTACTTCTCACCCTTTACGTTGGGAGGTTGACAATTCTGCTACTGAATATACAAATCAGAGCCAAAATGAGGCATATCCGTCTCGTTGATAACGATGATTTCCACTGCTGTCAGAATTATTATATTTCAGAGGGAATATACAAGTTCTCCATATATATGCCAGATGTACCTCTGTTCCCCATTTTTTTTTTCTTGCTATGAAATTATTCAACGAAATGCTAAACTATATTGCTTCAGGAACGATTGTGCACGAATAACAGCAAGATAACTGCATCACAAAAATAAACGATACCACAATAAAAAGCGTTTGCCGCGTAACCGTTAATTTGAAATAATTAACGCCAGTCGTCTGATAGCCGTCGGCTGTACGATGGCGTAACGAATATTGCGTGCGTCATATGTCAGGCTGCGGTTGGAGAATTCTGCGAACGTAATTTTCGGTAGCGGAGCGAGATATAACGCACATTTATGCGTACGTTAATAAGTTACACGAAAAATTTACCTATAATAAATTCAGTTATATATTTGACGCACAGAGCAGAATCTGACGCAATGAGTAGACAAAATCATTGTATCTGAACTACAGAACTAGTGTCTCGCTGTTTTTCGAATACACCGAGAATTGTATGTTGCATGTGAACGTCATCGCTTAAGAGTGTCAACGGCTGCGCAAAGATTCAGAAAGACTCAGGATATCTCATATTCTTTCCATATCACAAGACCATTTCTTCTATTTGGATGAAATTAGAAACATAGAGTGAATCACAAATCAACGAGACAAAATTTTTGGTAAGTTCCTATGGGACCTAATTGCTGAGGTCATCGGTCCCTAGGATTACACACTATTTAATCTGTCTTAAACTAACTTACGGCAAGGACAGCACACACACCCATGCCCGAGGGAGGACTCGAACATCCAACGGGGGCAGCCGCCCGAAGCGTGACAAGGCACCCTAGACCATGCGGCTATCCCTTACGGCTATAGAGACAAAAAGTTTGCCTTGGCGTCAGCTGTAAGCTGCTAGTTCATATGGCTGTCAGTAGGGGTATTAGTCCAGTCAAGAAAGACAAATTAGAGGAGAAAAAACACGAAGCCGTAAAAGTTTGTACCGTGATAGAAGGGAGCATCGTGAACAACATACTAAAAATCCTCACAGGCGAAGTTTAAGAGCAATACGAAATTAAACTGCGTTAAATTTCCAACAGAAAAAGCCCATTTTTCCTCTAGGACAGAGCTACCTCGTTGGAGAGGGATGGAAAAATTTCACATTATTAGTAGCAGGATTACTATTGTCTTGAAGTTTCATCCAAGGTTCAGTGGAACCGTGTTTGTTTAATGCATACATTTTTAATCAAAATTGTCAGCAATGGCGGCGAAGACTCCTGCCATAAGAAGACACCTTCATTTTGCAAACGGACTTGTCAAGGGGGAAAGAGAGATTGGTTTGGAGCCTCTCTTGCCCTTGGGGTGTAAATCTAAGAAAATTTCCCTAAAAGGTGGAAGAATCAAAAAAGATGCAGAAGCAATGGCAACCATTGCATTAAAGACACATAATGTATATCGACGGGACAGTGCCCTGTAACTGAAAAAAGTGTCACCCTGACCTCTCCATTAGCAAAAGATTCCGGACTAGACCCCCATGCTGATATCTGGGACGGGACTGGAAATGGGTAGGGGACTATGAGAGAAGCGCGTGGAATGTCAGAACTTTCAATGCTGTAGGTGAGCTAGAACACGAGAAAAGGGAAATGCTCATACTCAGTTTAGACATAGTGGGCGTCAGTCGAGGTGAAATGGAAAGAAGACAAGCATCTGTGGCAGACGAGTATGTGATAATATCAACAGCACCAGAAACTGGCAGGACTGATATTGAAGTAGGACAGGGAGTGAGGTACTGTGAACAGTGATGGAGTTGTTCTCAACAGAATCGACAGCAAACAAACACCGAGAACAACAGTTCAGGTATACATCCTGAAGCGGCACGTAGAAGATGAAGTATATGAGAATACTGCACGGGTAATTACTTTCTTAGAAGGAAAAGAAAATCTGATAATTGTGGGGGATTGGAATGAGGCTGCAGCGAAGGGAGCAGATGAAAGTATTTCAGGAGAATATGGTTCGAATGGCTCTGACCATTATGGGACTTAACAGCTGAGGTCATCAGTCCCCTACAACTTAGAAGTAGCCTACTTAAACGTAACTAATCTAAGGACATCACAGACATCCATTCCCGAGGCAGGATTCGAATCTGCGACCGTAGCTGTCGCGCGGTACCAGACTGAAACGCCAAGAACCGCTCGGCTACTGTGGCCGGCTCGGGAGAATATGGGCTTGGTAGTAGAACATAAAGAGCAGAAATCCTAACTGAGTTATGCAGTAAATTTCAGATAGTAATAGTGAATACTCAGCTCAAGATTGACAAGAGCAGGAGATGTACTAGGAAAAGGCCGTAGGTTACGGAAAGATTCCAGTTAGGTTGCATCATTGTCAGGCAGAGATTCCAAAATCAGACATTGGATCGTAAGCCGCACCCAGGAGTAGATACAGCCTCAGCTCACAATTTAGTAATGATACAGAGTAGGCTGATCTTTAAGAGACTGGTTAGTGAAAATTAATGAGCAAGGAAGTGGGATACAGAAATACTGAGAAATGAAGAAAGGCGCTTGAAGTTGTCTCGGGGTATCGCTACTGCGATAATGAATAGCTCATTAGGCAGGTCTGTTGCACAGGAATGGAAATCTCTAAAAAAACTGGCCATGACACAACCTGGAGGGAAAACATAGCTACAAGAAAAGTAACTGCGAAGAAAGCACGGGTAAAAAAAAAAAAAGAAAACACCTTCAGTTGATCTATGAAAGAAGACAGATTCAGGAAAACAGAAATGCAGATAACTTAGGAATGAAATAAATGGGAAGTGCAGAGAAGCTAAGGCTAAATGGCTATATGGAAAATGTGAAGAGAAAAAAAAAAAGGAAATGATTGTCCGATATTAATTCTGTATGTAGAAAAGTCAAAACAAACTTCAGTGAAATTAAAGCAACGGCGGTAACATTAACACTACAATGGGAAGTCCTCTGTTAAATGCAGAAGAGAGAGTAGAAAGGAGGAGAGAGTACGTTGAAGGCCTCTCTGAGGGGGAGGAATGTCTGATAACAAAAGGAGTCGATACCGACGAGGTAGGGGATGCAATATTAGAGTCAGAATCTAAAAGACCTTTGGAAGATTTAAGATAAAAAAAAGGCAGAAGCGATAAATAATATATTGTCGGAATTTCTATAAACATTGAGGGAAGTGAGAACAAAACTACTATTCACCTTATTGTGTAGATTGCGTGAGACTGGCGATACACCATTAAATTCTCCAGAAAACATCATCCACACAATTCGGAGGATTTCAAGGGGTCGCAAGTGCGAGAAAGTATCGCACAGTCGTCTTAACAGCTGATACATCCAAGTTGCTGACAAGAATAATATACAGAATAAAGGAAAAGAAAATTGAAAATTTGTTAGGTGATGATCAGTTTGGTTTCAGGAAAAGTAAAAGCACGAGAAAGCCAGTTCTGACTTTGCGACAGATAATGGAAGCAGGACTATAGAAAAATCAAGAACGTTCAAAGAACTTGTCAACACTGAATAAGCGTTCAACAACTTTAAATGATGAAAGATGTTTCCAAATTCTGAGGGAATATAGTGTTAAATTATAGGCTAGTGGTTCAAGTGGCTCTGAGCACTATGGGACTTAACTTCTGAGGTCATCAGTCCCCTAGAACTTAGAAGTACTTAAACCTAACTAACCTAAGCACATCACACACATCCATGCCCGAGGCAGGATTCTAACCTGCGACCGGAACGGTCGCGTGGTTCCAGACTGAAGCGCCTAGAACCGCT
Organism: Schistocerca gregaria; assembly: GCF_023897955.1. Classification (NCBI taxonomy): domain Eukaryota; kingdom Metazoa; phylum Arthropoda; class Insecta; order Orthoptera; family Acrididae; genus Schistocerca; species Schistocerca gregaria. The sequence goes on along the minus strand of NC_064921.1, from coordinate 925,205,133 downwards.
TGGCCACACGGGCCGGCAAACTATGGGGAAAGGCAGGTAATGTACAAGATCTACAAGAGCCAAGAGGGAAAAGCAAGAGTGGAGCACCATGAACGAAGTGTTCGGCTAAAAATGGTGTAAGACAGGGATATAGTCCTCGCCCCTACTGTCCAATATATATATCGAAACAACATGACGGAAATAAAAAAAGGTTAAAAAGCGGAATTAAAATTTGAGGTGAAAAGGCTATCAACGTTAAAATGGTCTTGGTTATTGTTTAACGTCCCGTCGACAACGAGGTCATTAGAGACGGAGAGCAAGGTCGGGTTAGGGAAACATTGGGAAGGAAATCGGCTGCGCCCTTTCAAAGGAACCATCCCGGCATTTGCCTGAAACGATTTAGGGAAATCACGGAAAATCTAAATCAGGATGGCTGGAGACGGGATTGAACCTCAACGTTAAGAATCACTGATGGCATTGTTATTCTCAGTGAAAGTGAATATGATTTTCAGGATGTGTTGAATGGAACTAACGGTATGATGAATGCAGAATACATGTTGAGAGTAAATCGAAGAAAGACTAAAGTAATGAGAAGTAGTAGAAATGAGAACTTTACATGTGACTTGGTAATCTGAAGTTAGACAAGTTAAGGAATCCTTCTATCTAGGTACCAAAAACCTATGACGGACGGAGAAAAGAGGACATTAACAGCAGACTAGCACTTCCAAAACGGCATTCCTGGTGAAAAGAAGTTTTTGAGAACGTCTGTTTGAAGCACAGCAGTGTGACAGTGAAATATGGAAAACCGGAAGGGATGAGAATCGAAGCATTTGAAACATGGTGCTACAGAATAATTTTGAAAACAAGGTGGAGTCGTAAGATAAGGAATGATGACGTTCAAAATCGGTGAGGAAAGGAATACATTGAAAGCCCTGAAAAGAAGAAGTTGCAGTATGGCAGGACACCTGTTAAGATATCAGGTAATAACATCAATGATACCAGAGGGAGTTTCAGATGGTAAAAACTGTAGGAGAGAATAGGGGTTGGAACACATGAAGCATATAATTGAGGACGTAAGTAGCAAGTACTACTCTGAGATGGAAAGGTGGCGCAGTAGAGGAATTCGTGGCGGACCACATCAATGTCAGGAGGCTGACAACTAGAAGAAAAAGGAAGGAAACGGCGGTAAATACAAATCGTAAATAAATAGTGTTCTGGATTTATAAAAGGGTCAAAGGTGAGGAGAGTTGTAGAGTCACGAAGGAAGGTATATATAGTATTGTGGTAGTGTGGCTATGCAGTTCCCTTCTTCACTGATCTGCATACATAAGTAGGTGCAAGTAGGTAATTCCCCTCTCTATCTATCCCACTATGTCACAAGAAACAACTACAGGGTGTTTCACAAAGTTAAGCTGACACTCCGCAGCGCGCATTCGGAATCACTGGCGACGCATTGCGCTAGCATGTCCGAGGGGAGTTGGGGGGTGGTGAGTTGGGGGCGGTCTTCATTTTCCAGAAGATACGCAAACACTGCACGGAATAGGGTACGAGCTACTAAAAATACAAGCACAAGAAATGGATACGGACAGAAACTATGTAACTCTCTGCACATTTTTCGGCACTGCTAGAGGTGAAATCAATTCATGTCAGACCGTACGGCAACTGTAGAATTCTTTTCGGAAAGGCAGCTTGTCCCAACGAGCGCTGATCACGTTTCAATTTACAGACAGATTATATCTCCCTAGAATTTGTTGACCAGATCCTTAATGTGAGCAGGCGCTGATGACCTCGATGCTGAGCGCCCATAAGCCCCAACACACCACACTTAATGTGAGCAGACAAAATCATTGAGCTAATGTTTAAGTGGTGGAGTTGTTTCAGTATACTAAATGAGTACTTATCTGCAGCTGTTAAGCAAGTTTAGTTGTATTCCCGGTGTGGATAGGCTAGCATACTCACTCGCTCGTTGATTACCCAAGCTCAGTTACAGCTGTATGGCGCATCTCCTATAGCTCAAGCATTCTACGATGACACCAGCAGTTTCTAGATGTTGACTATCAATGTAAGGAGAAATTCACAGGTCGACGCGTGTTCTCGTCCAATGTTCTGTAAATGTCTGCACCAAGTCCATATGAGTTTACTCGTCGTGCTAGTCATGAATTAACCATTTCTCATTTATAAGGTAATTATCATTTCTTGCTAGGCTTCAGCTGCACAGTTTTAACTACATGTTTCGATCACTCTGGATCATATTCAGATCTAAAACAAGTTCAAGCTAACTATGTGCCATATAATATTTTACAACAAGTAGAAAAGATAAGAACTGCACGTAAAAGTATAATTTACCTAATTAGATGCGTCAGCAATCCTTGTTGTCTACTCAGAAATACGTAAAAGTATAATTTACCTAATCAGATGCGTCAGCAATCCTTGTCTACTCAATACGTATCAGAGTACTGAGTTTTGCAGCAGCCGTCATTGTTTTAAATAGGTATATGTTGAAGGTAGAGGGGGGCGGGAGGGAGGGAGGGGAAATGGAATGAGGCTGATTGGGCGAGGCAAAGGAAGCAGAAAGGGGATGATGGAGATGTCACGAGTTTAACAAGAGAGGTCGTGCTACAATTATAGAACGTAGACGTGCGTAAAAATTCTCGTTTAAACACAAAAAGTGTGAAACAGTGGATATTTAAAATGTAAATGGCATGAGACAGTGAAATGGGGGATTGAGAACGGGCAAAAACGCAAGGGGGGAGGGAGGAAGGGATAGTTGCCGGTATGCTATGGGTTTAACAAGAAGAGTCTTCGATTAAAACTACAAAAAGTCAACAATGTAAAAAACCATCTGTTAAGATGTGAGAATGAATGCAAAAACTGGAAAAGGGAATAACACATTAGATTACACAAGTGGAAATAAAGTAGCAAGCATTGAATTAATATCTAGGGCACTCAGCGCAAAACTTTGAAACTATACAGCCATGAGTTCTTCCCCTGAAAATATAAAAAACAGAACTGTACAGAAATTTATTTTACAATTAATTACTAATACCTTGAGCTGCTAACGGGCGTTGATATATATCAACGGGGAAAGGTGAAAATGTGTGCCCCGAACGTGACTCGAACTCCGGATCTGCAGCTTACTTGGCAGACGCTCTATCCATCTTTTTTTTGCATTTTGTTCGTTTTTATCGTTGTGTTTGGTCGTTGCGAACGTCACATGACATCCTTTCTAGTTCGTTTGTTGATCCTTCCACTCTGTTTTTTTTATTACAGAGACCAAACAGCTCTCTGACCGAACACGCTGAGCTACATCCATCTGAGCCAGCGAGGGCACAGAGGATACTGCGACTGCAGGGACTCTCTCGCGCACGGCTCCAGGGAGACCCCCATTCTCACCTTATATGTCCCTACACTACATTCGTAGTGTCCCTACACAACACACTCATTACTCGTGGAAGACATTCTTATCAGGTCCCTTAAGAGTTCGGACAATATGTGTGCATCCGCACAGAAGAAGAAGGTCATGGCCAGTATTGCCAGAAAAATATGCTTATATGGATATATTTCGTTAAAATATTAAGAGTATGGACATAAACCAATGGATGTATAAATAGTGAAAGACATAACAATCGTAAGAGTATAAATAGTGAAAGACATAACAATCGTAAGAGTACAAAAGTCAAATCAATGGAGGACGTAGAACAGCATGAAGTATCATTAAATAGTATGAATTTAAAAAAGCAGCCCTGAAAGTGTAAAGGTGCAAAAAATATAAAACAATAAATGGTAAAAGTGAAACTGCATGAAGCAACTAAAGTTACAGGGACCAAGGTGCGACAGATGTTAAATGCATTTTCTTCAGCTTAGTGGCGCTGTACGTCGTGCAGTTTTGCAGTACGTACGGAAGCCAGTATACCCGCTGGCCTGCTAGTAGAGTGGCGAATGAGCCGATACGCTGTCGCTGTCTCTCCTCTGTGTGTGGGGCTGTTGATTACAAGTGCGCTGCGGTTACGTGGACCACTAGAAGAGGCTTTCAAAGTTTCTAACAAATGCGTTGTTAACAAAATCGTTCTGTTGATTTAATGTGTTGCCAGTATCTTGCAGAATGTGCGCAAAAATCTCAGTTTCTTCCAACGTGTTCCGGAGGTACCCCTTAGCATTCCCAAAAACGTATCAATAGTTCTAACAGCATGCTTCGATGTTAAAAGATGCTCACCAAACGCTGGTTTTTACTGTGAACTGAAGCGCACTGTTTGACATAAGTAGTCTTTTGGACAGTTCAAGCACTTTAGCCTACATACTTCTTCTGTCGTGAATTGCGAGGCGTTTCTGACACACGATGCCTCAGTTTGAAGCAAACAATGTCAGTACCTTTAAACACTATATGCTAATTGGTATTGCGAAATTGTCTTCCTGTTCACCTCGTCATGAAATATGATGGTCATGTGTCTGTCTTGCGTGTTGTACTTCGACGTTTGTGTTTCAAAACGTACGGATTGCAAGTGCTTCAATCCCATTAACTACAATAATGTGCTGTTTTCAAAATTCATTTGCTATCTAGAGATCAAAGATAATAAACTCATTTCACTTCCAGTCTATAGTGACGAGTCTTCGTACCGATTGTGCCGCTTTGTGATATTGGCGGGTACGGAAGCCATTGTGGTTTATGCCTTTACGCGGTGGAGCCACAAATTCGATGGAGCAGAAAAGGTAGACCAGAGCGGCTGCGTAGAGCACCCTGGTGTGAGTCTACGAACAAGAAGGACCTGGAGTCGTAGTAAACTGACTTGAGAGTTGCTAAGGTGGGCTCCAAGATCTACGGTACTATATATCTACATCTACATCCATACTCCGCAAGCAATCTGACGGTGTCTGGCGAAGGGTACTTTGAGTACGTCTATCGGTCTTCCCTTTTATTCCAGTCTCGTATTATTCATGGAAAGAAAGATTGTCGGTATGCCTCTGTGTGGTCTGTAATCTCTCTGATTTTACCCCCATGGTCTCTTCGCGAGATATACGTAGGAGGGTACAATATACTACTTGACTCCTCGGTGACGGTTCGATGGAGCAGAAAAGGTAGACCAGAGCGGCTGCGTAGGGCACCCTGGTGTGAGTCTACGAACAGGAAGGACCTGGAGTCGTAGTAAACTGACTTGAGAGTTGCTAAGGTGGGCCTCATGTTCTACGGTACTATATATCTACATCTACATCTACATACATACTCCACAAACAATCGGACGGTGTCTAGCGAAGGGTACTTTGAGTACCTCTATCGGACTTCCCTTCTATTCCAGTCTCGTATTGTTCATGGAAAGAAAGATTGTTGGTATGCCTCTGTGTGGGCTGTAATCTCTCTGATTTTATCCCCATGGTCTCTTCGCGAGATATACGTAGGAGGGAGCAATATACTACTTGACTCCTCGGTGACGGTTCGATGGAGCAGAAAAGGTAGACCAGAGCGGCTGCGTAGGCACCCTGGTGTGAGTCTACGAACAGGAAGGACCTGGTGTCGTAGTAAACTGACTTGAGAGTTGCTAAGGTGGGCTCCAAGATCTACGGTACTATACATCTACATCTACGTCCATACTCCGCAAGCAATCTGACGGTGTCTGGCGAAGGGTACTTTGAGTACCTCCATCGGTCCTCCCTTCTATTCCAGTCTCGTATTGTTCATGGAAAAAAATGATTGTCGGTATGCCTCTGTGTGGGCTGTAATCTTTCGGATTTTATCCCCATGGTCTCTTCGCGAGAAATACGTAGGAGGGTGCAATATACTACTTGACTCCTCCGTGACGGTATATTCTCGAAATTTCAACAAAAGCCCGTACCGAGCTACTTCGCCTCTCTCTTGCAGAGTCTTCCACTGGAGTTTATCTATCATCTCCGTATCGCTTTCACGATTACGAAATGATCCTGTAACGAAGCGCGCTGCTATCCGTTGGATCTTCTCTCTCTCCTCTATCAACCCTATCTTGTACGGATCCCACACTGGTGAGCAGTATTCATGCAGTGGGCGAACAAGTGTACTGTAACCTACTTCCTCTGTTTTCGGATTGCATTTCCTTAGGATTCTTCAATGAATCTCAGTCTGGTATCTGATTTACTGACGATTAATTTTATATGGTCATTCCATTTTAAATCACTCCTAATGTCTACTGCCAGATAATTTTTGGAATTAGCTGCTTCCAGTTGCTGACCTGCTATATTCTAGCTATGTGATAAAGGATCTTTCTTTCTATGTATTCGTAGCACATTACACTTGTCTACACTGAGATTCAATTGCCATTCCCTGCACCGTGAGTCAATTCGTTGCAGATCCTCCTGCATTTCAGTACAATTTTCCATTGTTACACCCTCTCGATATACTACAGCATCATCCGCAAAAAGCCTCAGTGAACTTCCAATGTTATCCATAAGTTCATTATTGTATATTATGAATAGCAGCGGTCCTGCGGCACACATGAAATCACTCTTACTTCGGAAGACTTTTCTCCATTGAGAGTAACGTGCAGCGATCTGTTACCTAGGAACTCTTCAATCCAATCACAAAATTGGTCTGATAGTCCATATGCTCTTACTTTGTTCATTAAACGACTGTGGGGAACTGTATCGAACGCCTTGCGGGAGTCAAGAAACATAACCTCTACCTGGGAACCCGAGTCTATGGCCCTCTGAGTCTCGTGGACGAATAGCTAGAGCTGGGTTTCACACGATCGTATTTTTCGAAACCAATGCTGATTCCTACAGAGTAGATTTCTAGTCTCCAGAAAAGTCATTATTCTCGAACATAATACGTGTTCCAAGACTCTACAACTGTTCGACGTTAGAGATATAGATCTATAGTTCTGCACATCTCTTTGACGTCCCTTCTTGAAAACGGGGATGACCTGTGCCCTTTTCCAATCCTTTGGAACGCTACGTTCTTCTAGAGAACTACAGTACACAGCTGGAAGAAGGGGGGCAATTTTCTTCGCGTACTCTTTGTAAAATCGGACTGGTATCCCATTAGGTTAAGCAACCTTTCGTCTTTTGAGCGATTTTAATTGTTATCTATCCCTCTGTCATCTATTTCGATATCTACCATTTTGTCATGTGTGCGACAATCTAGATAAGGAACTACAGAGCAGTCTTACTCTGTAAATCTGCTTCGGAAAAAGACATTTACTATTTCGGCCTTTAGTCTGTCATCCTCTGTTTCAGTACCATTTTGGCCACAGAGTGTCTGGACATTTTGTTTTGATCCGCCTACCGCTTTGACGTAAGACCAAAACTTCTTAGGATTTTATGCCAAGTCAGTACACAGAACTTCACTTTAAAAATCATTGAACGCCTCTCGCATAGCCCTCCTCACACTACATTTCGCTTCGGGTAATTTTTGTTTGTCTGCAAGGCTTTGGCTAATGTAATGTTTGCTGTGAAGTTCCCTTTGCTTCTGCAGCGGTTTTCTTACTCGGTTGTTGTACTACGATGGCTCTTTTCCATTTCTTACGATCTAACTTGGCACATACTCATCTAAATAAAATTGGACAGGTAGATGTGTGACTGTTTGTGAGTGTATTTACAGCACACAGTTGGTTCTCATCTTTCCTGTAATTCGGATTAGCATCCCGCACTGTGGATGTACGAGACGGTGCTTCTTAAACCTAGATTACTAAACCCTCGTAAAATTTATGACTGCGGATTGGTATATGCCAGGACATTTATATTTAATTTGGCGCTCAACATACCTTGAATGAAATGCAGGATAATAAATTTTAAGATGGTTTGATAGCATTGTAACATTTTCCCCGTTAGTGTTTTAGTGTTAAAGAAACCTTTGTGCATCTGTCTGAGAATACTCGAAATTCCGAAAGGGAATGTGTTGTGGAAAGGTGGAACCTACTCAATGAAATATCGAATGTTAGCTGTGCGTTCTCACTGTTATCTATTCTGTACTCCTAAGTTGTGAACTGTGTTTCAGGTGGATCTGCTCTTCATACCTTGTAGAGTTTGAACTGCCGGTGTGTTCCGATGGTTTGTTTCCTGAGTAATGGTATTTTTTCTTGTGCTAGTGAACTATACCAGAAGTCGGAGCCCGCGACAGTGCGGTTCGTTTACAATCATTAGGACGAAACTAAGCGGGCACTGAGGTCAGGGCTGATGAGGTTTGTTGCCGCTGTGGGTGTGGTGCGTAAATGACACATGGAACTTTCGTAAGAAGTGATGTATTGACTGAAAATTTAATCTTCTTCCGTTTGTACTAAAGTTCCCCAAAATTCTGTACCTCAGGGGTGGTCACTGTACCTCAGGGGTGGTCATGAAGTGATGCTGCGGGAATTTGATTATGAAATGAGAGGCTTAAAGTAGTAAATGAGATTTGCTATTTGGGGAGAAAAATAACTGATAATGGTCGAAGTAGAGAGGATATAAAATGTAGACTGACAATGGCAAGGAAAGCGTTTCTGAAGAAGAGAAATTTGTTAACATGGAGTGTAGATTTAAGCGTAAGGAAGTCGTTTCTGAAAGTGTTGTGTGGAGTGTAGCCATGTGTGGAAGCGAAACGTGGACGAAAAATATTTGGACAAGAAGAGAATAGAAGCTTTCGAAATGTGGTGCTACAGACGAATGCTGAAGATTATATGGGTAGATCACATACTTAATGAGGAGGTATTGAATAGAACTGGCGATAAGAGAAATTTGTGACACAACTTGACTAGAAAGGATCCTGAAACGTCCCCTTAGAAAATTGTGCGAGACTGTGCTTATGCTGACTCACAATATTTTTTTAGCGTAACGCAATCTGACTTTCAATAATCCCTACAAAAGAATGGCCCCATACCTTTCACAAATCACTTACCTCACAAAAATCTTGGTTACTCGAACTACTGCAATACAGCGAGCACCACTACTGCCACCTAAATAAAAGATTCAAACTACTGAAGGCACTAACTACTGATAGGCATAGTTAGCAAAGGAAAGATTTTGATAGAGAACAAACAATGTATTTACCTCAATAGTGTTCACACGTCATAATGTATGTAGCAGTTCATGACATCCCGTCTTACAAATTTACTGTCTCTGAAGGACACACATCTAGATCATCCGCTTACAAAACTCCGCCATCTCTCTCCCCACATCCACCACTGCTGGCCGCTTACCTCCACCTGCTCAACGCTGCACGCAGTTAGCAGCCAACTGCCCAACAATACAATAGCCAAAACAATGCAAACCAGCCACAGACTGCACGCAGCACAGCCAGTGATTTTCATACAGAGCGCTACGTGGCGTTGGCGTTACCAATAAAAAAACTAAACAGCCTACTTACATAGCCCCCATGCTCCCCTCAAAAAATATTACAAATTGTTTTGGGCAGTGGCCAATACAGATTTGAAAAAAAATTTCATAATTACAATAACAAAGATATCAAATGCACATACTTATTGATACAACGTTGGTCAAAAGCTAAAATTTTCTCACAGTCCATAAAGACAGTCCTGATAATTCATCACAGTAAAATTGCAGATTTTTTTCTCAAAGTCTGAGCAGTAAAAGAAAATGCACACGGAAGTAGTGGATTTCCATGCTGTCTTGAAGAAGTAGTGTTGTCCTTCCAACGGACACAGTGCTGACTCCCGACATGCAGACAGGTACTGGGCCACATCAGAGCAAAGCCACAGCAGAGTCAGTCGAAGTTTTGAAGAATATTGGTAGGTAGGTCATCACAGAACAGACCCACTGTAGTCCCGGTAGAGATTACAGTATTGGTGGGCCACCAGAGATGCAGACCCACAGCAGTCCTTGTAGAAATAATGGTATTGGTGGGCCATCATAGACGCAGACCCACTGTAGTCCTTGTAGAGATGGCAGCAACATCTGTTGCGACTGTGCTGGTGCACAATCACCATCGAAGAGTCTTGCGGAGAATATAGCAAGTCCATAAACCACCAATTGCGCACGCACAAAGTTTTTGGAATTGTCCTTAGAACCAGCAATGCTGTTAACCAGTCCCTTGCTGAATTATCAGCACATGTGCAAACACCAACAGCCACTACTTCTCACATATTGTCCATATACTATGGCCAACAGAAACATGTGCAGTGAAATGTAACTTACAAGTTACTTAATTTGATGAACTGGTAAAAAAGTAGTGTACAGTGGAGAAAAACTATTTTTGAAAGAGGATGTGAACAGAATACAGAAAGCCTATGTAAGTAGGCTGTTTAGGTTTTTTTTATTGGCAACGCCACGTAGCGCTCTGTATGAAGATCACTGGCTGTGCTGTGTGCAGTCTGTGGCTGGTTGGCATTGTTGTAGTACTCGCCATTGTAGTGCTGGGCAGCTGGATGTTAACAGCGCGTAGCTTTGCGCAGTTGGAGGTGAGCCACCAGCAGTGGTGGATGTGGGGAGAGAGATGGCGGAGTTTTGAAATTTGTAAGACGGGATGTCATGAACTGATATATACATTATGATTTTTGAACACTGTTGAGGTAAATACATTGTTTGTTCTCTATCAAACTCTTTCATTTGCTAACTATGCCTATCAGTAGGTAGTGCCTTCAGTAGTTTGAATCTTTTATTTAGCTGGCAGTAGTGGCGCTCGCTGTATTGCAGTAGTTCGAGTAACGAAGATTTTTGTGACGTAAGTGATTTGTGAAAGATATAGGGCCATTCTTTTGTAGGGATGATTGAAAGTCAGATTGCGTTGCGCTAAAAAATATTGTGTGTCAGCTTAAGCACAGTCTTGCAAAATTTTTCTAAGGGGACGTTTCAAGGCATATTCTGAGGCATCAAGGGATCACCAATTTAGTATTGGAGGGCAGCGTGGAGGACAAAAATCGTAGAGGGAGACCAAGAGAAGAGTACACTAAACAGGTTCAGAAGGATGTAGGTTGCACTAGATACTGGGAGATGAAGCAGGTTGCACAGGATAGAGTAGCATGGCTGCATCAAACCAGTCTCAACCACAAGAACTGAAACGAATGATTGTTGTTGTTTTTAATTATATGCAACAGTTTATAGGAGATATCATGTTGTCTTGGGGTTTCAAAAGTTCAGTGGAGCCCTACACGTTAGCTACTTTATGAAGTGTTACTTTAATGTTCTTTTTTAAAATGCTGTTTAATCCTTAAACTCCGAGCTAGGAGTGCGTTGTTTAAAGCTATGGTCTCTTTCACGTGCTAAATATTTCATGAAGTATTTTTGTTTATTCACTACCGAACCATCTTCTTTTTAAAACTCCGAGATTGGATTATGCTATTAAGTCCAAAATTTTGCTTCAGCCGCTTTGCGATAGATGGCAGCAGCGGCAGGTGGTGGTGATGATGGTAGGTCATGTCATACTATTAGCTTACAGATTCATAAACATAACGCCAGCAAAATATTAACTGCCTAGTGATTGCATGGTAAAGTTATTGTTTCTTAAATATGGAAACTTAAGATCAAACTCGGAAGTTTTAATTTTCTGCCTTGACGTGAAGAAATCTACAGCTGAAGTTCATAAAATGCCGATTAATACCTATGGCGAGGCACCTGTTTATGAAAAAAACGTGCAGTGAATGATTGAAACGCATCAACAACAGTTATTTTGACGTCTAAGACTGGTGTGGTGGTGGAAGAGAGACGGTTTTCGAAGTTACTGAGACCGACGGAAACGATCACAGGAGATCATTATCGAACGGAACTGACGCCTTTGAGACAAGCACTGAAAGACAAACGGCTACAATGCCACGACAGAAATGAAAAGGTGATTTCTCAGCATGACAATGCTCGACCTCCATCTCGTAAAACCCGTCAAAACATTCTTGGAGACTTTGAAACGGGGATTCCTACCACCAGCCGAAATTCTCTAGACACTGCTGTCTCTGGATACCACCTTTCTCCATTAGAGGCTCGTAGCCTAGTAAACAACACCACCGGTCATACGAACTAGTGCAAAATTGGATCGATTCATGGATCTCCTCAAAAGGCTCCCAATTCTTTCGCCGCGGGATTCGTTAGCCACCCAAAAGACGGGAAAGAATAAGGGCCAGCGATGACCAGTACCTTAAATCGTATTTTTTTTGTAAGTTTTTCACAATAAAGCCTCGAACTTCGAGAAAAAAAGGGCTGAAACGAAATTGTAGACATGAACTATTTTAATTATGTGGGTGGAAGGGAAATAACTACCACCAGTGTGAAGGATTGGTGAGTTTAAGACTTTTAACCTTTTGCCTAGACCAAATCCTAATGTGACTCATTTTCCAGATGAGCAAAGTATCTATTGTTTGTAACATTTAGTATGCATTTACGAATTACCGTAGGCCTTAGTGTTGGCTCCTTCTAAGCTGTGGAGGAAAAATTATTTTGAAATAGTCACGGAAGCTAATTGTTGTACTTAATGTAAGATGTCAGTTGCCTATTGTTGTGGCATAATATTATTGACATTTGTTCAAAACTCATATCATTTTAATGGAGCCATTGTGCAATATATTTATACGTTTCAATGGAAAAGAGCACGAGAGTAGTGCAAAGCTTTATGCGTTTGCGCTGTATCCAAAAAAAAAAAAATGTTTAGAACTCTTACTGTTTTGCTGAAAAGCAACTGGACATGTTTAGGGACCGACTTCTTCCATGTTTTCGAGAACGTGCCCTAAATTCCATTTTTCTATGGGGCAGAACCTGTTTTGTATGAACTTTTCGTGACAATGAGCTACCTCGGAGAAGTATCGCGCTAAGAGACGAAGGTGCCTCATGTCTAAGTATGTTTTTGATGAGGATTGTGAAAGACACTGTCGATGTACCTCTTCTTCTGACAATGTTGGTGCAGTATGATGTTGGAAAACTAAAGCAGTGAATGCAGTAGCTCTAGACACTCATGAATCAGTATGGGACGAGTTTGATTATCATCTATATTACTGTCGTGCCAGGAACATCGAATATTTGTGAAATATAAATGACAACTTTTAAGCCCAAACGTACTTTTAAAAACTACTTTAACGTTATAAATGAATGAATGTAAGAGATACAAAGTCGTAAAGTCAGATGTTTTTAAAATAAAGAAACCTATAGTCGTGTTCGTGAGTTAAAAGTTCATCGCATGATTCTGTCTCCATTCATGTAAAAGATATACTTTCATGAAATAGATAGAATCTTTCTGAAACATCCTTCACCTTCATATTGATCTTTTAAGGGACTCCTAAGGATAATACAGAATTGTCAATTTCCTGTAGATAATCATGGTTCCAGCTATTTAATATTGACTTGTGACATTGCCAAGAAGAGTTTAATGAAGTGTTAAATTAATACTCACTATATAAATTTCTCCAATCAGCCATTCACAAATATGCCTTCAATAGAACTTTACAATATGGACCACAAAGGGCTGTATTAACTTTGTCTTATTAAACAAGTTAGTAGTTAAATAGCCATAGGCAGCGTCTCGATACCGTGTGTTGATATCAGGCAGCAGAGTCCAACCAGCAAAGCACAAGGCAACATGTTTAGGAGAAGCTGCCGATGGCTAAAGACCAGGAAAACGGGCTGTGCTAATTGCAGCGCCAGAGAGTGCATGGCTGCTTAGAATATGCCTTCATCAGTAGGCTGCTTGTGCACGGGTAGCCAGCTCTGACAGTGGGTAAAGTACGAAGTGTGCCTAGATGCGGAGGGCGAATGCAGAGCACATGGAGCCACCCAGCAGCCGAATGAGGTCACCCAGGAGGTGGTCCTCAATCTAAGGCTGCTCCGCGAGCCCTGGTAGCATCAGTACTATCAGCGGCCTATAGAATGACAGCCAGCAGATAATTCATCAAAATGAAGACAAAGCTCAGTGGCGCACTTGCGACCGTTGACGGCTGTTGACTAGACCTTGGTATTGTGTGCAGTCGATACTGCAAGAGCCGCATGGCTGATTTCTACTATGACGAGGAACCGTTTATGCTCACGAAGAGAACGGAGCAGCAAAGCATCAGGACATGGCATGAGGTAATACAGCTGGCCACTGCAATGGTCAGGTGTCTTGCACCATGCCACCTCTGCATTATTCAGCTCACTTCAGAAGGATTTCACATGCCGTTAGTTTGCTCTCCTTATCACAGGTTGGTAAGTCTGATCAGCCATGTTTTGGCTGAGCTCTCCTATTCCATTCAGAAGATTTGGTTCACCAGCTGCTAAATGTGTGAATCACTTAACAAATGCCGCCCGGAGTGGCCGTGCTGTTCTAGGCACTACAGCCTGGAACCGCGAGACCGCTACGGTCGCAGGTTCGAATCCTGCCTCGGGCATGGATGTTTGTGTTGTCCTTAGGTTAGTCTGGTTTAAGTATTTCTGAGTTTTAGGGGACTGATGACTTCAGACGTTATGCCCCATAGTGCTCAGAGCCATCAGAACATTTGAACTTAACAAATAACATCGTTCTGTTTATATTATCTTTCGCAGTTTGTACCAGTTTCCCCAGTATATTTTTTCAGTAGATATTACAGTCCAAATCACAGTGTATGGAGTCTGATACACTCATTAGAGCTTCAATTCTAAGGATGCCCATCTAGATCGGTATGTTGTAGGTGCGGGGATCGGGAGGGTCGGTGCCTCCATGTAGACAGACATAGGCTGAATAAACGGGAACGAAGTACTCGACGATGAGAGTCATGTCATCATGACTTTCTGTTGGCATTTGTGCACCTGTATTCTAAGGGTAGCTTCGATTAGAAATCAAAACATCCTCTATCCTGTGTTCGAACCCCACCACCGCTTACATTTTGAACCAGCTATGGCAGCGCACGACGTCTGACATAAGAAGTCATCGTCACTCACTCAACGACCTTGTCAAAGAGGGCGGAGGAGCGGGAGGAGGTTCAGGGCACTCTCGTGTCCTTGGGGTGAGAAACTGCTCCTAAAGGCGAAAGAATTAGCAATGATCAAAGGCATGAAGGTGCAGAAGTCAGTGGTAACAACTGCATTAAAGGTTCACATTGTGTATAAACAGGACATGTGGCGTGTAACTCAAAAAGTGTCATGGTGATTTCTTCATTGGCAATAGACTCCAGAATAGTCCCGCATTCGGATCTCCGGAAGCGATATTCCAAGGGAAAGGTGATCAAAGGACGAAGCCGTTCTAAACAAACAGTCTACAAGACCATCGAGAACATCGAGTTTGCTACAACAGCTGGAGACAAGAAGAATCGCATTCCAGTTAAGTCTGTTGCTGCTCAAGCCCTGCTGGATGGTCCTGCTGTTTTCTGTAGTTGCAGACTGAACTTTAGATTTAAATGATTCATTCGGTCATGGCAACGGATGGTTTACTGTAGCCATTGTTCGAGGAGGTACAGGAGTACCTAATGTTCCAAGACTTGAAAGTTTTGTGGACAGAGACAGTATTGCTTTTCGCACGTACCATATATCTGAACTAGCAAATAAGGACTTTGGTTAATCAGGAAAATGTCCTACGAATCGTAGCGTGAACTGTAAGAAGTTCGAACGTGGTAGGGAAGCAAAAAATCCAAAAAGGAAATGCTAAGGCTCAATCTAGATATTGAAAGTTGGAAGTTAATATTTCTTTGCGAAGTTGACCAACGATTCTGCTGTGGTGTGCGTACATAAACTCTAAGTCTGAGGACTTATTACCGCTAGTAGTAGCGAGCGAACAGTTGTTGAGACGAGTCGGAAGTGGTCGGACGTAGCCTGCAGGGGAGATCAAATGGTTGAAATGGGTCTGAGCACTATGAGACTGAACATTTGAGGTCATCAGTCCCCTAGAACTTAGACCTACTTAAACCTAACTAATCTAAGAATATCACACACACCCATGCCCGAGGCAGGATTCGAACCTGCGACCGTAGCGGTCGCGCGGTTTCAGACTGAAGCGCCTACAACCGCTCGGACACACCGGCCGGCTGCAGGGGAGAGAAGCCGCGCAGCATGAGAGGTCGCAGCCTGCCGTGATCGTGCTAGTAGAGCCGGAGAAAACTTTGGTATTAATCCAGGATTTTTGGTAATTTCTCTTTTCGTTGCACATAGCTGTTGCTTGTTTGCGCACTGGAGGGATTTTGTCTGATTTGTGTGCACATACTATGAGAGTAGTTTTCTTATCTTTGTTCTGGTCAGAGTTATGTTCTTGAATGCAAACCAAGTGGAATAACTGAAGTATATGTAAAGTTCGTCAGTGTTTAAATAATCAATTTTGAAAATATAGTTGATTAAAGTCTTTGTCGGTTTGTTTCATTTTCTTTAAACCGTTTAAGATTAGTTCACCAAACCCTCCTGAACATTCAATTTTCCTATAAAAAAATTACGCCAGTAGTTATTTCAGTTATTACGACCATGCATTGCACTCTTCATAAGTCGCAGTATTACTTTTGAAACATTTTTGGCATGATGCTCATTGTGCAGTTGCAGAGGCAAGCCGAGGTAAGTAGTCAGCTGCATGCAGGTGCATTGCAGAACAATTATCAGAAGTTTTTGGAGAATATTTTGAAACTCGTAATAAAGTAAATAAATGGAAATTTGTGGTAAGGACTATGGAAACAAACTGCTGAGGTCATCGGTCCCTAGGCTTGCACACTAGTTAATCTAGCTTAACCTCACTTACGCTACGGACAACACACACACACACACACACACCCATGCCCCAGGGAGCGCTCGAATCACCGACAGGGGGAGCCGCGCGAACCGTGAGAAGGCACCTCAGACCGCGAGGCTCGCAGTAACGTATTTGAGATACTACTTCTTTAAGATTTGTAGCCAGAACAATTAATTTCTGTTTCTTCTTTTTCTCAATTAAAATTTTATTACTGACAGAGATGATACGTCGCATTTCTGTGCGTCTTTCAGCAGAGTAAACAATGATTACAAATATACGAGGGACACCAAATACCCACAAAACAAATTTGCATCACACCAGGTTCCCACAACTCCTGAAGATAGACATTGACTGTGAATATTGTATCACAGATACAGTCCCTTTGACTGTTCAGAGATGTCACTAAACTTGCCCAAAGATGTAAACAACCTAGCATGGACAGCGCCTATTAGACGGAGGGGGCCCGACACCCGATCAGTTCCAGTCATTCCACCAGGAAGGAGGTACACGGCTCGTGTTGTTTGCAGTTCAGCCATCCGTAGACAGTTAACACAGCGGTTCGATCGCGTCCGCATTGTTACTTTGTGCCAGGAAGGACCTCAACAAGGTACTTGTCCAGGCTTCACGAAGTGAACCAAAGCGATGTTGTTCGGACATGACGGAGATACAGAGAGGTAGGAAATGTCGATGACATGCCTCGGTCAGGCCACCCAAAGGATATTACTGCAGTGGATGGGCGCTGCCTATGGATAATGCGTCTGAGGAACCCTGACAGCAACGTCACCATGTCGAATAATGCTTTTCGTGCAGCCACAGGACGTCGTGTTACGATTCAAACTGTGCGCAATAGGCTGACTGATGCGCAACTTCACTCCCGACGACCACGGCGAGATCCACCTATCCAACCACGACGCCATGCAGCGCGGTACAGATGGGCTGAACATCATGCCGAATGGACCGCTCAGGATTGTCAACACGTTCTGCTCATTGATGAGTGTCGCATATGCCTTCAATCAGACAATCGTCAGAGATGTCTTTGGAGGCAAATCCGGTAAAGCTGAACACCTTAAACACACTGTCCAGCGAGTGCAGCAAGCTGGAGGTTCCCTGATGTTTTGGCGTGGCAGTATGTGGGGCCGACGTGTGCCGCTGGTGGTCATGGAAGCCGCGGTAACTGTTGTACGATACGTGAATGCTATCCTGCGACCGATAGTGCAACCATATCGGCAGCATATCAGCGAGGCAATCGTCTTTATGGACGACAATTCGAGAACTCATCGTGCACATATTGTTAATGCTTTCCTTCAGGATAACGACATCGCTCGACTAGAGTGGCGAGCATGTCCTCCAAACATGAACCCTAACGAACCTGCCTAGGATAGATCGAGATGGGCTGTTTATGGACGACGTGACCCACCAACCACTCTGAGAGATCTAGGCCGAATCGCCGTTGAGGAGTGGTACAATCTTGACCAAGTGTGCCTTGACGAACTTGTGGATGTTGCCACAACGAATACAGGCATGTATCAATGCAAGAATACGTGCTACTGGGTATTAGAGGTACCAGAGTGTACAGGAATCTGAACCACCTCCTCTGACGGCCTTGTTGTATGGTGAATGTATGGTTTTCATGAGCAATAAAAAGGCCGGAAATCATGTTTGTGTTGATCTCTATTCCAATTATCCATAAAGGTTCCGGAGCTCTCGGAACCGACGTGATGCAAAACATTTTTATGTACGTAATTTCGAAATAGTTTCAATATTGTGGGATTCAGGGAAGTGAAATGGAAAGAAGACAGGATTTCTGGTCAGATACGCATAGGACAGTATAACAAGAGGACTTGCTATGAATAGCCTTTGGGAGATTTGGTATTAGAATGAGAACTTGAAAGAGCATTGAAAGGCAAGATCAAATAATACAGAAAACAGAAACAATGTTTTATAATAATTTCTAAAATATTTGGCGGAAGTAGCAACAAAACTACAATTCATGTTGGTGTATAGACTATATGGCTCTGGTGAATATACCATTAGACTTTCGTAGGCACATCATTCACGCAGTTCCGAAGATATTAAGAGCTGACAAGTGCGAGAATTATCGTACATTCATCTACCGAAAATGTTTGGGATGATGATCAGTATAGCTTCAGGAAAGGTAAAGACACGAGACAGGCAGTTCTAACGTTGAGGATAATAATGGAAGCAAGGCTACACAAGATCGTGGCACGTTCATAGAATCTGTCGACCTGGAATAAGCGTTCGACAGTGTTATGGTGCTGGGAGTTCTAAAATGTGAGAAAATAGAAAGGTAGGCTATAGGTGAAATAAGTAACATACGATATGTAAAAGGGCTAAGATGAAAAAGTACGAGTGGGAGACCATGAACGAAGTGATCGGTTTAAAAAGGATGTAAGACAGTGATATGGTCTTTCGCCCCTACTGTTGAACCTATACATCGAAATAGCAATGTCGGAAATAACAGAAAGATGTAAAGAGTGGAATTAAAATTTTAGGTGAAGGGCTATCATTATTAAGATTCGTTGATGACATAGCTACCCTCAGTGAAAGTGAAGATGATTTACAAGATGTGCTCAATGGTATAAACCATCTAAAGACTACACGATACGGATTCTGAGTAAATCTAAGAAAGACGAGAGTAACGAGATGTAGCAAAAGCGAGAACAGTCGGAAACTTTACATCATTATAGGTGATCACGAGGTACACGAAGTTAAGGGATTCCAGCAAAATATCCAATGACGGACGGAGCAAAGAGGTCATCAAAAGAAGGCTAGCACTGGCATTATGGACATCGTTGGCCGAGAGAAGTCCGCTACTATTAACATAGTTCTTAATTTGAGGAAGATATTTCTGAGAATGTGCGTCTGCAGGACCACATTGTATGGTATTGAAACATTGAGTATGGGAAAAACGGAACAGAAGAGAATTGAAGGATTTGAGATGTGATGCTACAGAAGTATGTTGAAAATTAGGAGGACTGATAAGGTCGCCACTAGGGACGTTCTCTGCGGAATAGGCGAGGCTACTAGACGAAGCTTTTGATTGTAAAAATTGTAGAGAAAGAAGAGATTGGGATACATCCATCAAGTAAATGAGGATGGAGATTGCAAGTGCTGCTCTGAGATGAAGATGTTGGCATAGGAGATTAATTCGTGGCAGAGCGCGTAATACCAGTCACAAGACTGACGACAAGAAATAAAGAAAAAACTACTACTACGAAACTGCTGGACTTGTGCAACCTATGTTCAACGCTCATGGCCCTTCTACGCTGTGTGATCAAAAGTATCCGGACACCGGATGAACTTGGCATTTATGGGTGTGATTTTTGGCTTATCACCAGCCGCTCGACCGTGAAATCCAAGTTTTCTCACCTCCCGCCTAACTGTCATAGTAATTGCAGTGGATCCGGATGCAGTCTGGAATTCCTGTGTGATGGCCTGGATAGATGTCTCCCTATTGCACATTACGACCCTCCTCAACTGTCGGCGATGTTTGTCAGTCAACAGACGAGGTCGGCCTGCACGCTTTTGTGCTGTCGTGTTCCTTCTCGTTTCCCCTTCACTGTCACGCCGGAAACAGTGGACCTAAGGATGTTTTGGAGTGTGGAAATCTCGCGTAGAGACATATGATATATGTGATACCCAATCACCTAACCACGTTCGAAGTCCATGAGTTCCATGGAGCGCTCCATTCTTCTGTCTCACGATGTCTAACGACTATGGAGGTCGCTGATATGGAGTACCTGGCAGTAGGTGGCAGCACAATGCACCTAATACGAGAAACGTATGTATTTGAGGGTGTCCGGATACTTTTGATCACGTAGTGTAATATATTCGTGACTCACCATTGAACAGCTTTGTAGATACTTCCAAATTGACTGTTTTTCACATATGTACTTCTTTTGTCTGTGTATACCACATATGTTTTTTATCTGATTTATATTTTATAGTGCGCTTGTGAAGGTGGTTAATTAACAGAAACCGGTGGAAAATAAAGAGGTTGGTTCAGGGACGCATTTCCTCAAATAAAAATGATGAGGATTAGAATTTAAGTTCTCTTAGAAAACGACGTCAGAAGAAGCAAATACTAAGCCAGCACAGGATTGAAGGGTACTCGGTTGTGTCAAGCTGTGAAAAGGAATCAGAAAACAAGAATTTACAGACAACTATCCGGAGAGTGGATCCTAGTATCATTCGATTTCCTCTTTGGTGCCTTAATAATTGTTTCACCTCTGTCACTAATATTAAAAGTACATTATAATGTGTATGGAGTTTCTACGAATTCTTGTTATAAGCGAGGAAACACCATTACAATTTTAGTTAGGATTAGGAGATTAAAAACACGCTGTACAGGAAATAACAGTAAGTTCTCTAAAAGCTGTCTGACCATTGAAGTCACTCAGTTTAGATATGCAACGTAGAATGAGTCTGCGATACAGTCCATTTTTCATCGCTTCATGTTTCACGAGGTGTTCAGTAGTGTCGATAAATGCATGTGGAATTGTAATCGACAATGGGCGAAGGAATGACGTCAGAGCACATTTCCACGGAAACCATGCTTAACATCGTTATACATCTATATACGGAAAGACGCTGGGTAGTTAAGGCAGAGGTGCAGTGGCAAGTCGCTGTGAGTAGACTGCATGCTGCAGAAGCGAACGTATTCGGACGATGCCGCCGCCTTGCACGAGTCGCTACAAGTGCAAAAGTTGAGAGAGTGGTTGCGTCGAGGCTGTTTTCCAACGATACGAAGGTATGCCGTGATGCCTGAGCATTTACGAACTCCCTCGACTCGCAGTAAACGTTTCCTCATGTACGCTTTTGTTTTCAGAGCCTTGGATTTGTTTGAATATGACGCCTCCACCGCCATGTACAAATACACTCCTGGAAATGGAAAAAAGAACACATTGACACCGGTGTGTCAGACCCACCATACTTGCTCCGGACACTGCGAGAGGGCTGTACAAGCAATGATCACACGCACGGCACAGCAGACACACCAGGAACCGCGGTGTTGGCCGTCGAATGGCGCTAGCTGCGCAGCATTTGTGCACCGCCGCCGTCAGTGTCAGCCAGTTTGCCGTGGCATACAGAGCTCCATCGCAGTCTTTAACACTGGTAGCATGACGCGACAGCGTGGACGTGAACCGTATGTGCAGTTGACGGACTTTGAGCGAGGGCGTATTGTGGGCATGCGGGAGGCCGGGTGGACGTACCGCCGAATTGCTCAACACGTGGGGCGTGAGGTCTCCAAAGTACATCGATGTTGTCGCCAGTGGTCGGCGGAAGGTGCACGTGCCCGTCGACCTGGGACCGGACCGCAGCGACGCACGGATGCACGCCAAGACCGTAGGATCCTACGCAGTGCCGTAGGGGACCGCACCGCCACTTCCCAGCAAATTAGGGACACTGTTGCTCCTGGGGTATCGGCGAGGACCATTCGCAACCGTCTCCATGAAGCTGGGCTACGGTCCCGCACACCGTTAGGCCGTCTTCCGCTCACGCCCCAACATCGTGCAGCCCGCCTCCAGTGGTGTCGCGACAGGCGTGAATGGAGGGATGAATGGAGACGTGTCGTCTTCAGCGATGAGAGTCGCTTCTGCCTTAGTGCCACTGATGGTCGTATGCGTGTTTGGCGTCGTGCAGGTGAGCGCCACAATCAGGCCTGCATACGACCGAGGCACACAGGGCCAACACCCGGCATCATGGTGTGGGGAGCGATCTCCTACACTGGCCGTACACCTCTGGTGATCGTCGAGGGGACACTGAATAGTGCACGGTACATCCAAACCGTCATCGAACCCATCGTTCTACCATTCCTAGACCAGCAAGGGAACTTGCTGTTCCAACAGGACAATGCACGTCCGCATGTATCCCGTGCCACCCAACGTGCTCTAGAAGGTGTAAGTCAACTACCCTGGCCAGCAAGATCTCCGGATCTGTCCCCCATTGAGCATGTTTGGGACTGGATGAAGCGTCGTCTCACGCGGTCTGCACGTCCAGGACGAACGCTGGTCCAACTGAGGCGCCAGGTGGAAATGTCATGGCAAGCCGTTCCACAGGACTACATCCAGCATCGCTACGATCGTCTCCATGGGAGAATAGCAGCCTGCATTGCTGCGAAAGGTGGATATACACTGTACTAGTGCTGACATTGTGCATGCTCTGTTGCCTGTGTCTATGTGCCTGTGGTTCTGTCAGTGTGATCATGTGATGTATCTGACCCCAGGAATGTGTCAATAAAGTTTCCCCTTCCTGGGACAATGAATTCACGGTGTTCTTATTTCAATTTCCAGGAGTGTAGCTGAAAGCGCGAAAGCTAAGGAAGTGGCGGCCGAAGCTGTTTGATAAGGATACGAAGGTACGCTGTGGTATCTGTGCACTTACTACCTTCCTCTACTCGCAGAGAGTTTTGCTCTTGTATTCCCATTTTTTTCCAGAGTCTTCCATTTATTTGAGTATGACGACGAACCCGCTGATGTGTACAGATAGCGGGAAGCAGAAAAACTGAGGGAGTGCCGACGTCGAAGCTGTTTGTCAACGATGCGAAGGTATTCTGTGGTATTTGAGCGCTTTAAAACTCTCGACTCGCAGTAAACATTTACTCATGTACTTTTTTCTTTTCAGAGCTTTGAATATATTCGAGTATGAGGACGACTCCACCGCCAGTACAAGTCACTGAAAGCGCAAAAGCTGATGGAGTGACGGGGCCGTTGTTTGCAAACGATATGTACATACGTCGTGTCAGAACATATAGGAGCTCTCACGACTCACACTGAAGTTCTGCTCATGTACTCTTTTCGTTTTCCAGAGCCCTGGATCTGAGTACGGCGATGCCGACGCCGGCGTCTACAGTCCCAGGAAGCGCAAAAGCTGAAGAAATGGCGGCGTAGAAGCTGTTTGCAAACCGTACTAAAGTACACCGTGGTGCCTGACGGCTTACGCCATTGCAAGATTCAAGATACTTGGGGTTGGCGAAGGAGAAATCAAGAGTTGCACTTGACGAGCACAGAAGAGACACCAGCACGCTAAATTCTGGACTCATTCACTTGTACATAAAATAAAATAAAGCAGAAAAATAAAATTAAGCTGAAATTAGCCTAGTAAACTAATTCTGTTGTAACTCCTACAGCGCTACACATATGGAAAATATACTGGTTCATTACTCATAATTTTCAGCAGAGGCTCATATGTTTCCTCTCAGGCTTACTAACACATAGAGCAACACATGTGTTTAAGATGAAATATGAAAATTACAGTAGTACTATCTGCATTAGCAAACAGATAAATGGCGAAATTTACCAGTTATCTCATGTTTTTTTAATAGAGAAGCAAAGATAATAGCAATCTGGATAGCCTTACAGAGAAATGGATTATTTACATGTGCTAGTTACATCTGCGTTTATAATACCCTTACAGAGAAATGTATTATTTAAATGTGTTGGTTACATCTGTGCCACTGACCGACGGCCTGTCCTGAACGTTCCCCTTAAGAGTATTCGAAGCTAGATATAGCTTAGAAATACGTGTTCCCTACGAACAAGCGCCTATGATTCTCACTTGTATCACATTCAGGTATAGAGCCTGTGCCTTCCCTTGAGTCTCCCACACACGCTGGCGTTACATTAATCTGTTGTCCAAAGTGACACCGAGTTAATGCACCGTTGTGCTTCACAGCAACGAACGATCGCTGACGCAATGTACTTTCGACATTTTATGTGGATCTGAAGAGGGATACCGCCTTTATACTTAACGGTTGGCAGCAAAGCGGCATCGCAAAGACACCACGGAGGGCAATTACTCACTCGCGGCTAGCTTTGTTTCTCACACAGAATCGTTTAGTCAGTAACATCAGCTACTAGAGCAGCTTGCAGAATACCACCGCCACAACAAAGTGTTATGTTATGAGTGATTGGGCGCTGTGGTGCGAGACGAAATGGCTCGCTAAAAGCGCTGTTCACCATGAGATAAAAACGTATGACCATGTTCCAATAACAGAACTTCGTGAAGATGTGTGACGGTAAATGAGATTCATAGAATAACAAATCGAAACTCCTATGCTAAAGCACAAGGGGAGATTATACTTATATAGAATACCCTTCACAGCGGGGTACATCACAGAAAATCCTTATCATAATTTTGTCTCCGCCTTGATCACCGGAGATTCATACCAGAACTTGTCCCCTTTGAAACCCAGCTCAGAAAAAAAAACCAGTGCCTATAACCAGGCAGTCACTTCTGTTAATTACATTTGGATGACGCCATAGCTGAGTGTGGCAGTGCACTCGCACCTCAAAATTACCAAAAGTTACTTGCTGAAGACAGCGTGTTTGTAAATAATAGGAACTTATGGCATACGATGACATCAGCCTTTCGTATTAAGTCAAGAGTAATCAAATAACTAGCTTCCGTGATAATCAGTAACTAGTAGCTTCACTTAACAATGTGCTGTTTAAATACACCTACATTTGATCTACTCAGCACCTACCTTTTGAATCAGATAGTTACTGAAAACTCTCCTGGAGGTCACAGATATCTGAAACAGTTGAGTCAGTTGCCGTATGTTTTTTTTTTCCCTTTCCTATCTGTGGCAAGAAGAACATCAGCAAAACACGCTCACTTCCTCCGTCCGTCCTTTTCCCTCCCTTCTCCCGTCTCTCTCTCTCTCTTTCCCTCTCCCCCTCCCCTTCTCCCACCCTGTGTACAGTAGTTGTTAGTTGGTTAGTTGTTACTCCTTTCCTTTATATCAGGTTGTGACAATACGAAACTAACTAAGGAAGGATGAAAGCTTTTCGTAGGGACCCCAACGTATGTTAGAAATTTTCTGAAAAACCCTTAAGACCACGAATAATATTATTAAATTTCTGTATCCCATCTCATCAGCATTACAATGGACCACGAGAGGAGGTAATATATTTTAATGTTTCGAATACTTAAAATGAGAGATCTCATTTTGTGAACAATTCAGGCGCTATAAAACGAAAGAAATTTTCAAAGTCTATTTTGATTGTAGAAACATAATTTTCAGAAATTGCCAAAACTTTTCAAAATGCCGGCTTGTCCAATTTACACTGCGCAACACAACTGAGGAACCACGTTTTCGAAACCCCATAGTTGAGTCCCACTGCGATGTGTAAGTCTGAAACTTAGCTCAGTGGTGACTACAATCCTCCCCCGGAATCGTGCAAAAGCGTAGTGCCATGCGACGTCACTCTAGATCTCTATGGCGCTACAAACAGCATGGTGTCGACACATGAAAAAAAACAACAAAAAAAGGATACCTGAGAAGTTTATGTGACGTGAAAAAAACAAAAAAAGGATATCTGAGAATCAAAATATCCACGGGTGTACCGCCGGTAAATAGTGTCCAACGGGCACAATATTTAGGCGATCAAACATGTCGCCGTCATCAGGTGAACTGACGGACTGAGCTCCTGTGAACGCGCCGGCACGGAGATCCGTACGCTATGGCTGCTCAGGGGGAACTGGGTTCGGTCGGGGCGGCGGCCGATTTAAATACCCTCCGCCCGCGGCGCGCTCCCTCCGCCGTCCGCGCCCCGCGCCACGGTGGCGCGGTGGAACAGATAGCGACGGCGTCTGAGATGTCGTCGGTGTGATGGTTCTGTCCGCCGTGGTCGTCACAACTATGCGTTTGCTCGATTTACTCTTGATTAACCCAATCGCTGGTTCCCAAGCCTTGCTAAGATTATAGCCACAGTCACGGTTTATGAGGTCGTCATTGGTGCGAGTTTCGATGGCCTCTCTCACAACGCTGTCCCAGTATCTCGACGTCTGTACCAGAATCCTCGTGCGGTCATATTCCATAGCGTGATTTTCCGACAAACAATGTTCAGCGACCGTCGACTTGCTCGGATACATCAGTCGAGTGTGCCTCTGGTGTTCACGGCATCGATCCTCGACGGTACGCATCGTCTGACCAATATACGACTTGCCACATTGACACGGAATCTGATACACGCCGGCCTTCCTCAAACCGAGGTCATCTTTCTGATTATCTTTTTTGATTATCAAATACGCCGGGAGAAACTCAAGAATGATATCTGAGAAGTTTATGTGACGTGAAAGGTTAGGTAATGACAACATATGAGCAAAACAGACAGATCTGAGAAGTGTATGTGAGATGAAAGGTGAGTTAATGTCGTCACATTGGCACCAAATTTCAACACAATTTTGCCCAACGCCACCATGACCGTGTAATACGTTGGGAAGGTCGTCACACGCTTTTTACCAGCATTTCACCCCTTCTTTTGACGCCCTGCAATGGAAGTCACAACGGCAGCATCCAGGGTTGAAATCAAGTGGTTTTTCTTATGAGAGGCAGGGGAAAACATTTCAGACACACCGTCGCTCAGAATCGACGCGGAAAGGCCTCGGGGGTTGGCGTAAAGGACATCAATGAAACCACCCGTTTTCTTAGGGCATTGATTTTCGTACATACCGCAGTCAAAAGTGACAGTTCTCATCGGACAAAAGGACGACGTATTACACAATCTTTGACGCTGCTGGGGTGCGTATGAAGGTCACTTTTGTACGTTTTTCCTGAATAACTCGAAACCTTCGGCCTCTAGTGGAAACGTACACTAGTACCAAATTTAGTTACATTAAATTTCCTACAAAAACGTTCTGTTCGCTTTTCTCTGTAGGATTAATAGTTCTCGCGTAGGAGACAGAGAATAGTAAAATCTCGCGCTTGGCTTATGAAGGCCAGCTTTAAGGGTGCAGATTATGTTATACGACAGTAGTAGGGGCAACCGAATCACCCTGGATACGCGTTGGTCATTTATTCTAATTTTGAGGTTTCTTGATTCGTAATCTTCTTTTTAGTAACATATAAACTGTTCTGTTCCCTAGTATTGATAATTTATGCTTTACGTACCAGTTGCTAAGGTAACAACGCAATCACGTCTTGGCTGACATGTAGCCTGTAGTCCTGTGCATGGGCCCAGTCATATGCAAAGCAGGTGCCAGACTTCTAATCGTTGGCAGGACACTGGGGAAAATGCAGTCAGGCTACAAAGTAATTTGCTAACGAAACACTCGTGCGAATCATCCTAGATTGTTGCTCGAGTGTATACGTCGCACACCAAACAGGCCTACCAGCGGATACTGAACATAATATAGAAGAGCGACACGAAAGGCCACACAAAAGTTGCGACCAGAGAGCATTGTGGAATATCTGAAAAATTCGAGCTAATAGCAAATGCAGCAGTAATGGTCGGTAACGAAAACGGTACCTGATATTCAAAAAAGTGACAGCAATGCAGCCGGGTGACGTCGTCAACAAACACCGATATTTCGACATGAGTACAACCTGTCCTTTGCAAGGCAAAACTGCAGCAAGTAACCACTGTACAAATGAATATAAAAACTCGGTTTTCACAGAAACTCCGTAAAGAAAACACACACACACACAAACTGTAAACACTAGCGCTATCACAAACCAAACATAACCGACGTCAAATGGTTCAAATGGCTCTAAGCAATATGGGACTTAACATCTGATGTGGTCAGTCCCCTAGAACTTAGAACTACTTAAACGTAACTAACCTAAGGATATCACACACATCAATGCCCGAGACAGGATTCGAACCTGAGACCGTAGCAGCAGCGCTGTTCCGGACGGAAGCGCCTAGAACAGCTCGGCCACAGCGGTCGGCTAACCGACGTCAGAAATCAACGAGTAAGGTAGCATAAATTCTTTCCCCACGTTTTTGACAATTTATGGAGCACGAGTTCATTCAGAATTTAAGCAAAAACCACCATGTCTATTTCTAAGGTTAGTTGCTAATTTAACTTCGACAGCTTCTTTAATAACACTATCAGAATAGCTGAAGTGTTCCTCTGTCTGATTCGTCACGTTTTATTGAGGTGAGGTTTGGTGCTGATTTCACGAACCTATTTTGACACGAGTTGACTTCCATTTCCTTTTTATTCTATGACCAGTACTTCTAGCAGACAGATGCAATCGCAATGGAAAGCCAATTGTCACATATTATTGATAAATTGTTTGTCGAAGTTTTCAAGGAACGTGACTTCCTGTAGACGTCTTTGAAATCTGCGTAGTTACTTTTTTTTAGATAAGTAGACGATAATTTTGTTGTTGGGCCTTATGGCAGTCTGAATTTGAACTACATTTTAGAACATGTGAATTAGATTTACCCGAATATTCGTTTAACGATGGAGTTGGCAACGGTTGGCTGTCTACCCTTCCTTGATGTGTCGGTTAGGAGAAAGGTGGATGGTACTTTGTGACGTACTGTTTATAGGAAGCCTACTCACACTGACGTGCATCTGCTGGCTGAAAGTTATCACCACCTAGCTAAACTTGAAGGTGCAGTTCGTTCACAAGGGCCACGTCGTATCGGACGCTAACAGTTTGTCAGCCGAGTTAGCCCATCTAGCAGTCAATTTCGTCAGAAAACTTCTAGTGAAAGGCAGACGTGCACAGGGTGGGTGATGATAATACCTAGATGGCACCGAAGTCTAGACTTTTTTGCCTTACGCAGGGAGAGTTTCGAACACAATCGGCCACATATTGTGGAATTTTGATGTGAAGTGTGTTTCTAAACCATCGTCTAAGATCATTGTCCTTTTAAGTTCAGTAAAGGATGCTCTTAGTTCGGGTAATTCGCGTCTCTATCGTATTTCTTGCAGTTGTGGTATGTCATACACTGTTCAGACTATCAGGATACGAAGGACCGGTGTACAGAGCATAGGCGGAACACAGGCTTACATCACCGAGCAAATCCACAATTTCAGAACATTGGGTACCGGTCATCCTACGGAAGATAACAACATGGGAATTCTCACATATACTTCCATCTATTGGGACAGTATCATTAAGGAAAGTGTAGACGTTAAGCTAGTAGGTAACCTTATAAATAAATAGAGATGGTGGTTTATGAATTGAATTGTGTTCTCTCACTCTTATTTACGAA
Source organism: Schistocerca gregaria (assembly GCF_023897955.1). Lineage (NCBI taxonomy): Eukaryota > Metazoa > Arthropoda > Insecta > Orthoptera > Acrididae > Schistocerca > Schistocerca gregaria. Next base: position 925,175,649 of record NC_064921.1, on the reverse strand, counting down.
ATCTCTGTAAAAACAGGTTTTTAATTAGTTTGCATAGTGGTTACTTGCTGTAGTTCTCTCTTGAAAATGACAGTGTGTGGTCCTTCTGATATATCGGACGCTACATGTCTGCATTCCCGTAAGTCATGTGAACTTTGCGTACGCCAGTACGCCAGGGGAAACTAAGGTCTTCTTGTACCGGTGTATTCTTGCAATAACTCACGTCACTCAAATATCTGGCTGTAACAATACTATGGTGGTATGAAATGGGATGGTCAAATAGTATCAGTCGTATGGAAGGTAGGTGACACGATTGAGTTTATAGATAGGATACCGGGAAAATGTAGTCTACCACTACTATAGTATATGGGACCTATCCAAAATAGGACTAACAGACGATATTGAACGTGTACAAATAAGGGCAGTACAAAAGGTAATAGGTTTGTCCGATCCACCCCAGAGCATCACGAGTGCGATGGAAAACCTAAACAGGTAGGCACTTGAAGCAGAAGTCAGCAGTTGTCTGAAAGCCTACTCAGTAAGTTTTAAGAATAAGGAACCTAGGAAAACACTACGATTCCCATGTATGTCTCCCGTAGGGATCGTGAGGACAAGATTGGGCTAACTGCAATTCGCACAGAGGCGTTTAAGATATCATTCTTCCGCGATTCATATGCGACTGTATGAGAAAGATGACCCAATACTTGGTACAAGGTTAAATACCGATCGCCATGCACTTCGTAATAATTTGTCCGCCTCCGTAGCGTTGCGGTAGCGTTACCGCCTACCACGCAGGGGGACCGGGTTCGATTCCCAGCAGGGGACTTTGTGCTGTGTGTCCATCATCACTTCATCATCATTGACTCGTAAGTCGCCGAGGTGGCGTCACCTAAAAAGGACTTGCAATACGGCGGCCGAACTCCCCCGCGTGGGGCCTCCCGGCCAACAATGCCATACGATCACTTCATTTCATTGTGAAGGAATGAACAGTAATGACACTTCTATTCATAGACAGAAGTTGCAATACAGTCACCGGGATTCGAGAAGGTCACGTGGATATCGCAAAAGACGGAGTTTACTGCTGTAAGGCGTGTAATCACCACGGACGACAATGTACTCCCTGCAGCGTGCTCACATGCTGGTCACAGAGTTGGTATGGGGTTCTTACGGTAGGGCGTTCCATTCCTCCAACAGCGCTGTTGGCAACTGCGGAATTGTCGTTCGTGCGTGTGGACGAACTGCAGAACGTCTTCCCAACAGTACAACTCTCCCATGCATTCCACAAGTCCTCATTGGAATTTAAGTCAGGAGATATGGTAGGCCAGTCCATTCGCCAAATATTCTTTCGTTCCAATAGCTTCTCAACCTGCTCTGTTCGATGCAGTCGCACGTTATCATCTATAAAAATGAAGTCTGGGTCCAAAGCAGTCCTGAAAGAATCACATGGAGAAGAAGCACAGAGCCACAATAACGTCGACTTTCGATTGCATTTTGTTCGAAGGTCTGGTGTTCAGTAGGCCCATGCAACTTTATGCCTCCCTACGCCCTAACTTCTAGACCACCAAAAGAAACTTGTTCCATAATATTTTTGTGTTTATTAAATATTTCCACCCTTGCCATATGAGGGTGCCTCCAGCACTGAACATGATCTGTTTGATGGTCTGGGTAACATGTTGCGAGGACTAGTATTGCAATGGGGTCCTCACCTCCAAATCTTTGAAAATGGTACACTCAGCGGTCAGTGTTTTTTTGACACAGTACTCCTTCCCCTTCAGCGTCATTTCAGCAGTGCATTCGGCCCTTACTTCATTTTAATGGATGGCAATGCGAGACTGCTTCTAACTGAGCAGGTGGAGCAGCTCTTTTAATAAGAGAATAAGCTGCAAATGGAGTGAACAGCCCATTCCCTTGACTTAAATCCCATCGATCACATTGAGACTTGGCTTGAAGTGATTACGTAAACTGAAGGCTTAATATCCACACACCAAAAAAGTTTTACATCACCTCGGTTCCGTGAGTTTCGGAACCTGTAGAGAAAATTGGAAAACAGATCAACATGAACATCATTTCCGCCCTCTTTATTGCTCACGAAAACCACACTTCGCGTGCTGTACCACCATAAAGCGAGACATTCAGAGGTACCTCTAATAACCAGTAGTATGTCTTCCATTGACGCATGCCTGTATTCATCGTGGCAAGCTATCCACAAGTTCATCAAGGCACTGTTAGTCAAGATTGTCCCACTCCTCAACGGAGATTCGGCGTAGATCCCTCAGAATGGGTGGTGGGTCACGTCGTCCATAAACAGCCCTTTTTAATCTACCCCAGGCACGTTCGATAGGGTTCATGTCTGGATAACATGCTGGCCACTGTAGACGAGTGATTTCGTTATCCTGAAGGAAGTAATTCACAAGATGTGCATGATAGAAGCGCGAATTGCCATCCATGAAGAAGAATGACCCGCCAATACGCGGCCGATATGGCTGCACTATCCGTCAGAAGATGGCATTCACGTATGCTACAGCCGTTACGGCCCCTCCCATGACCACCAGCGGTGTACGTTGGTCCCACATAATGCCACCCCATAACAACAGGGAACCACCACCTTGTTGCACTCGCTGCGTGTCTGAGGCGTTCAGTCTGATCGAATTGCCTCCAGACACGTCTCCGACGATTGTCTGGTTGCAGGCATAGGCGATACTCATCGGTGAAGAGAACATGACCAATACTGAGCCGCCCATTCGGTATGTTTTTGGGCCCATCTGTAGTGCGTTGCATGGTGTCCTGGTTACAAAGATTGACCTCGCCATGGACGTTGGGAGTGAAGTTCCGCGTCTTGCAACCTATTGCGCACAGTTTGAGTTGTAACACGACGTCCTGTGGCTGCACGAAAAGCATTATTCAATAATGTGTATTGCTGTCACGGTTTCTCCAAACCATTATCCGTAGGTAGCGGTCATCCACTGCCACAGTAGCCCTTGGGTGGCCTGAGCGAGGTATGTCATCGGCAGTTCCTGTCTCTCTGTATCTCCTCCATGTCCGTACATTATCGTTTTGATTGTTTCCGAGACACTTTAACTCTTCCCTTGTTGAGAGCCCTTCCTGGCACAAAGTAACAATGCGGACGCGATCGAACCGCGGTATCGACTGTCAACGCAAGGTTGAACTACAGACAACACGATCACTGTACCTCCTTCCTGGTGGAATGACTGGAACTGATCGGCTGTCGGACCCTGTCCGTCTAATAGGCGATGATCATTCGTGGTTGTTTACACATTTGAGCGAGTTTAATGACATGTCTGAACAGTCAAAGGTACTGTGTCAGTGATAAAATATCGGCAGTAAATGCCTATCTTGAGGAGTTTTGGGAACCGGGGTGACGCAAAACTTTTTTTGATGTGTGTACATGCGAGGAATCGACTTCTGCTCAGCCGGCCGCGGTGGTCTTGCGGTTCTAGGCTCTCATTCCGGAACCGCGCGACTGCTACGGTCGCAGGGTCGAATCCTGCCTCGGGCATGGATGTGTGTGATGTCCTTAGGTTAGTTAGGTTTAAGTAGTTCTAAGTTCTAGGGGACTGATGGCCACAGAACTTAAGTCCCATAGTGCTCAGAGCCATTTTTTTTTTTTACATCTACATCTACATCTACATCCGTACTCCGCAAGCCACCTGACGGTGTGTGGCGGAGGGTACCCTGAGTACCTCTATCGGTTCTCCCTTCTATTCCAGTCTCGTATTGTACGTGGAAAGAAGGACTGTCGGTATGCTTCTGTGTGGGCTCTAATCTCTCTGATTTTATCCTCATGGTCTCTTCGCGAGATATACGTAGGAGGGAGCAATATACTGCTTGACTCTTCGGTGAAGGTATGTTCTCGAAACTTCAACAAAAGCCCGTACCGAGCTACTGAGCGTCTCTCCTGCAGAGTCTTCCACTGGAGTTTATCTATCATCTCCGTAACGCTTTCGCAATTACTAAATGATCCTGTAACGAAGCGCGCTGCTCTCCGTTGGATCTTCTCTATCTCCTCTATCAACCCCACCTGGTGCGGATCCCACACTGCTGAGCAGTATTCAAGCATTGGGCGAACAAGCGTACTGTAACCTACTTCCTTTGTTGTCGGATTGCATTTCCTTAGGATTCTTCCAATGAATCTCAGTCTGGCATCTGCTTTACCGACGATCAACTTTATATGATCATTCCATTTTAAATCACTCCTAATGCGTACTCCCAGATAATTTATGGAATTAACTGCTTCCAGTTGCTGACCTGCTATTTTGTAGCTAAATGATAAGGGACCTATCTTTCTATGTATTCGCATCACATTACACTTCGCTACATTGAGATTCAATTGCCATTCCGTGCACCATGCGTCAATTCGCTGCAGATCCTCCTGCATTTCAGTACAATTTTCCATTGTTGCAACCTCTCGATACACCACAGCATCATCTGCAAAAAGCCTCAGTGAACTTCCGATGTCATCCACCAGGTCATTTATGTATATTGTGAATAGCAACGGTCCTATGACACTCCCCTGCGGCACACCTGAAATCACTCTTACTTCGGAAGACTTCTCTCCATTGAGAATGACGTGCTGCGTTCTGTTATCTAGGAACTCCTCAATCCAATCACACAATTGATCTGATAGTCCGTATGCTCTTACTTTGTTCATTAAACGACTATGGGGAACTGTGTCAAACGCCTTGCGGAAGTCAAGAAACACGGCATCTACCTGTGAACCCGTGTCTAAGGCCCTCTGAGTCTCGTGGACGAATAGCGCGAGCTGGGTTTCACACGATCGTCTTTTTCGAAACCCATGCTGATTCCTACAGAGTAGATTTCTAGTCTCCAGAAAAGACATTATACTCGAACATAATACGTGTTCCAAAATTCTACAACTGATCGACGTTAGAGATATAGGTCTATAGTTCTGCACATCTGTTCGACGTCCCTTCTTGAGAACGGGGATGACCTGTGCCCTTTTCCAATCCTTTGGAACGCTTCGCTCTTCTAGAGACCTACGGTACACCGCTGCAAGAAGGGGGGCAAGTTCCTTCGCGTACTCTGTGTAAAATCGAACTGGTATCCCATCAGGACCAGCGGCCTTTCCTCTTTTGAGCGATTTTAATTGTTTCTCTATCCCTCTGTCGTCTACTTCGATATCTACCATTTTGTCAACTGTGCGACAATCTAGAGAAGGAAGCACAGTGCAGTCTTCCTCTGTGAAACAGCTTTGGAAGAAGACATTTAGTAATTCGGCCTTTAGTCTGTCATCCTCTGTTTCAGTACCATTTTGGTCACAGAGTGTCTGGACATTTTGTTTTGATCCACCTACCGCTTTGACATAGGACCAAAATTTCTTAGGATTTTCTGCCAAGTCAGTACATAGAACGTTACTTTCGAATTCATTGAAAGCCTCTCGCATAGCCCTCCTCACACTACATTTCGCTTCGCGTAATTTTTGTTTGTCTGCAAGGCTTTGGCTATGTTTATGTTTGCTGTGAAGTTCCCTTTGCTTCCGCAGCAGTTTTCTATCTCGGTTGTTGTACCACGGTGGCTCTTTTCCATCTCTTACGATCTTGCTTGGCACATACTCATCTAACGCATATTGTACCATGGTTTTGAACTTTGTCCACTGATCCTCAACACTATCTGCACTTGAGACAACACTTTTGTGTTGAGCCGTCAGGTACTCTGTAATCTGCTTTTTGTCACTTTTGCTAAACAGAAAAATCTTCCTACCTTTTTTAATATTTCTATTTACGGCTGAAATCATCGACGCAGTAACCGCTTTATGATCGCTGATTCCCTGTTCTGCATTAACTGATTCAAATAGTTCGGGTCTGTTTGTCACCAGAAGGTCTAATATATTATCGCCACGAGTCGGTTTTCTGTTTAACTGCTCAAGGTAGTTTTCAGATAAAGCACTTAAAAATATTTCACTGGATTCTTTGTCCCTGCCACCCGTTATGAACGTTTGAGTCTCCCAGTCTATATCCGGCAAATTAAAATCTCCACCCAGAACTATAACATGGTGGGGAAATCTACTCGAAATATTTTCCAAATTATTCTTCAGGTGCTGAGCCACAACAGCTGCTGAGCCCGGGGGCCTATAGAGACATCCAATTACCATGTCTGAGCCTGCTTTAACCGTGACCTTCACCCAAATCATTTCACAATTCGAATCTCCGTCAATTTCCTTCGATACTATTGCACTTCTTATCGCTATAAACACGCCTCCCCCTTCACTGTCCAGCCTATCTCTGCGGTATACATTCCAATCAGAGTTTAGGATTTCATTACTGTTTACGTCTGGTTTCAGCCAACTTTCTGTTCCTAGTACTATATGGGCGTTGTGACCGTTTATTAATGAGAGCAGTTCTGGGACCTTTCTATAGACGCTTCTGCAGTTTACTATTAGCACATTAATATTGTTATTCCTTGTTGCATTTTGCCTACTCCTGCCTTGCCGCGTCTCAGGAGGCGTCTTGTCGGGCCTAGGGAGGGAATTCTCTAACCTAAAAAAAACCCATGTGCACTCCACACGTACTCCGCTACCCTCGTAGCCGCTTCCGGCGTGTAGTGCACGCCTGACCTATTCAGGGGGACCCTACATTTCTCCACCCGATAGCGGAGGTCGAGAAATTTGCACCCCAGCTCTCCGCAGAATCGTCTGAGCCTCTGGTTTAAGCCTTCCACTCGGCTCCAAACCAGAGGACCGCGATCGGTTCTCGGAACGATACTACAAATAGTTAGCTCTGATTCCACCCCGCGAGCGAGGCTTTCCACCTTCACCAACTCCGCCAACCGCCTGTACGAACTGAGGATGACCTCTGAACCCAGACGGCAAGAGTCATTGGTGCCGACATGAGCAACAATTTGCAGTCGGGTGCACCCAGTGCTCTCTATCGCCGCCGGTAGGGCCTCCTCCACATCTCGGATGAGACCCCCCGGCAAGCAGACAGAGTGAACACTGGCCTTCTTCCCCGACCTTTCCGCTATTTTCCTAAGGGGCTCCATCACCCGCCTAACGTTGGAGCTCCCAATAACTAATAAACCCCTCCCCCCGTGTGCTCTGCTCCTTCACAAAACAGTCCCAGTACCCCAACTATAGCAGCCCTTTTGAACTAAACTATTTACACTATCTCCATGGCCATCTGCCACTAGGACCTAAGATCTAGAAGCAGTTTCTTTAAGTCAATGTCAGCAGTTACTATGTTTCCATGTGATGCCAGAGTACAGCTGTGACAAACTTCGAACGCTGATGAAACCTGCTGAGTGCCTACTACATGAAGGTACTTTTGCTAGGTCCATCGGAAGATCATCGAACAGGGAAAGGCCAGATGTTTGTAAATATAGCGAAAAAGTTGCCAAATGGCGCTTGAAAAAGGACCGACACAAAGTGAATGTGAAGGATCACCTGTGTCACTGTCTATGCTGCCGTGTGACATGCAGTGATGAAGAGGTGATGCATGTTGAAAGCGGTGCAATTTCTCTTTCTCAATTTAGGAGGAAGTTTATTTACTCATTACGTTAACCAAGTAAACTCTTAAGTATGGAATTTATTGATTAAGTAATATCCCTTAATGTACTATATCTATGTGACGTGGGGTTCTGTACGGTTTCCGACCCGATTATACACATACAGCAGTTATAGCCATTTCGTCTCAGAGAGGATAAAACGTTTCATTCCACCCTTCCCTATCAAATAAGTGCACCCATCCAGGCCAGAAAGGATGCATCGTCACACTCATAAGTGACCAATACTGCCAAGTTGTTTGTAAATGTGACTCGATCTTGCAATCGCTGAAGAAATATCGTCTATCCTCTCAATCTACGCAGTCTCCATTTCCTCTCTTCGGTGGTTCTCTTCTTAGCAAAGCGTTTAAAATTTTCTCAATCTGAATGATCCCAACATAGTCATAAAACAAAGTCATCCCCTCCGTACTTCTTCAAGCATCATGTCCTTTGGCTAAAGCAATACATCTTGCGTCTGCGAGTTTTCTAATGTCGTCTAGCTGCCTTACATTGCTCTATCGTCTCGGCCTCTTTTTTTTGCCTGGAATCTAATAAGGCGCTTCCTCCCCCATCTGCCTTCCATTCTTCTGCATACATACGCTGTTCACCTACATTTCATTTTCATATGGCCATAATCACCTCCACCAACTCAGCCAGCTAGCTGATCCATCAGTTCAGCTACCTCTCTCTCTCTCTCTCTCTCTCTCTGTCCAGTGCGAGAAACGCAAAACTACAGATTAATATCCTTAACATCGGTCTGCTGCAAAATTCTTGAGCAAATTCCAAGTTTTAATGGAAAAATATTTCTTTAGATAGAACAGTTTCTCTTCTCAAAACAACGCGGATTTAGAAAGTATCACTGTGGCGAGAGTCAGTTTTAGTCGTGCGAAACTCAGTTTGTCCTTTTCTCACACGATATACCGCGAACCACGGATGAAGTGCAACAAACTGATTTGATAGTTCCATATTTTTGAAATGAGTTTGACGCAGTCCCACGCTGCAGACTGTTAACAAAAACCTACTTGGCGTGCGAAAGATGCTCTCAGATATGCGAATGGCTGGAAGTCTTCATAAGTAATAGTATCCAATTTGTTGGCCTGAATGGCGAGTGTTCGTCAGAGGCAACTGTTCCTCGAGGACTGCTACATGGAAATGTCATAGGACCGCTCTTGTTCTTTGTATACATTAGCTATCTGACGTGTCGGGTGAGCAGGAATCTACAGATGTTCGCTGATGTCACCGTACTCTGTGGGGAAGTGTCGTGGTTGAGTGACTGCAGATGAATACATGATCAAGTGGAGAGAAGTTTCATTTCGTGTGATGAAGAGCAGCTTGCTCTAAACTTATAAGAATGTAAATTAATGCAGATGGCAGCAAAAAAAAGAACCTGTAAGATTCGAATATGGTATCATTGGTGTATTGCTAGACACATTTACATCAATTAACTATTCAGGCGATAAGTCGCAGAAATTCACTACTGGCCACTACTGGCTACACCAAGAAGAAACGCAGATGATAAACGAGTATTCATTGGACAAATATACTATACCAGAATTGACATATGATTACATTGTCACGCAATTTGGGTGCATAGATCGTGAGAAATCAGTACCCAGAACAGCCACATCTGGCCGTAATAATAACGCCTGGGCATTGAGTCAAACAGAGCTTGGATGGCGTGTACAGGCACAGCTGCCCATGCAGCTTCAACACGATACAACAGTGACTGGCGTATTGTGACAAGCCAGTTCTTTGGCCACCATTGACCAGACGTTTTCAGTTGGTGAGAGATCTGGAGAATGTGCCGGCCAGGGCAGCAGTCGAACATTTTCTGTATCCAGAAAGGCCCGTACAGGACGTGCAACATGGGGGCGTGCATTATCTTGCTGAAATGTGGGGTTTCGCAGGGATCGAATGAAGGGTAGAGCCAAGCGTCGTAAACATCTGTAATGTAACGTCCATTGTTCAGAGTGCCGTCAGTGCGAACAACAGGTGACCGAGACGTGTAACAATTGGCACCCCATACCATCACGCCTGGTGATTCACCAATATGGCGATGACGAATACACGCTTCCAATGTGCGTTCATTGCGATGTCACCAAACACGGATGCGACTATCATGATGCTGTAAACAGAACCTGGATTCATCCGAAAATGTGACGTTTTGCCATTCGTGCACCCAGGTTCGTCGCTGAGTACACTATCGCAGTCGCTCCTGTATGTGATGTAGCGTCAAGGGTAACCGCAGCCATGGTCTCCGAGCTGATAGTCCATGCTGTTGCAAACGTCGTCGAACTCTTCGTGCAGATGGTTGTTGTCTTACAAATGTTCCCAACTATTGACTCAGGGATCGAGACGTGGCTGGACGATTCGTTACAGTCATGCGGATAAGATTTCTGTCATCTCGACTGCTAGTGATACGAGGCCATTTGGATCCAGCACCGCGTTCCGTATTACCCTCCTGACCCCACCGATTCCATATCCTGCTAACAGTCATTGGATCTCGACCAACGCGACAGCAATGTCGCGATACGATAAACCGCAATCGCGATAGGCTACAATCCGACCCTTATCAAAATCGGAAACGTTATGGTACGCATTTCTCCTCCTTACACGAGGCATCACAACAACGTTTCACCTGGCAACGCCGGTCACTGCTGTTTGTGTATGAGAAATCGGTTGGAGACTTTCCTCATGTCAGCACGTTGTAGTTGCCGCCACCGGCGCCAACCTTGTGTGAATGCTCTGAAAACCTAATCGTTTGCATATCACAGCATCTTCTTCCTATCGGCTAAATTTCGCGTCTGTAAAGCGTCATTTTCGTGGTGTAGCAATTTTAGAGGCCAGTAGTGTATATGTAACAGGTCGGGCAAGCAAGGATAGTCATAGGGAAGGCGAATGGTCGATTTTGGTTTACTGGGAGTGTTTTAGGGAAGTGTAGGTAATGTATAAAGGAGATATCAGATAGAATACTTGTGGGACGTAGTCTTGAGGTCTGCTCGGGTGTTTTGGCTCCCCACCACGTTGGATTAAAGGAATACAGCGATGGAGTTCAGATGCGTGTTGCCAGATTTGTCACCGATAGATTCGATCGAGACGCGAATGTTACAGAGATGCTTAAATGGGAACCCGTGGATGGAAGGCAACTTTTTTCTTGTGGAAGTCTATTGAGGCAATTTAGAGAACAAACTTTTGCAGTTGACTGCAGAACTACTCCACTGCCGCTAAATTACGTACTCCTTAGGGACCGCGAGAAGGAGATAAGAAAAATTTCATCACGTATGGCAGCACATATGAAATTATTTTCCCTCCCTCTATTTCCGAGCGGAACAGGAAAAGAAATGGCTAGTCATGATAAAAGGCAGCCCCCGCCACGCACCATAGGGTTGCTTGAGGAGTACGTATGTAGGTGCATACATACCTGTAGAGTAACACCACTGTTCGTCTCCAAAACATTGGAAGAGTAGGACTCCTCTCCTGATCGACGCCATACCTGTCGGCGATGTCATCAGGGTCAATTCGGAACATTGATTCATCGCTGAACACACAACGACGACATTCATCAACATTTCATTCTTTCCGGTCACAGCCACTCCAAACGCTTATGTTTGTGTTCTCGTATTAGGCTGCGCACGGGACAGCAATTCTTTAGTGTGGCTGTTACCTAGTCCACGGCCGACGGTGTGGAATGACACAGATCGATGATGGGAGACTATTACCGTTTCTCTGATGACTGGCACGGATGTGAATATTTTGGTGCCAACTACGTCGATCCTTCCCTGCTGTGGTCATACGCGACCGACTGGAACATTGACTAAAGGTATTTCTGCTGTCACTTTCCCATGCATGCAAACATCGGGCTTACGTCACGTAGGGGAGCCCAACAGATCAAGATATTGCGCAATCTGACGAGCCAGCCAAAGGGAGACGAACAATGACGCCAGTGTCATACTCTTGCTGATAACACTGCCTCATGCGTGTACACGTCACCTCGGTGTCCCTCACTGTAAACTGTCAATATCTGCCACTGATCACGCTACTTACATACCCATCCAGGCCTGGTAAAGTCACAAAACACGAAGAACGCTAATGAAATGTGGTGCTAATACCACTGTTTCACCCGACATCTGACGATGTTCACACGACTTACAGACGCTACCAGTCCAGGTAAAATCACTAAACGTGGAAAATACTGATGTGCTTTGGTGCCTGTTCTACCTCACACGGAGAATTCCAACTAAAGTCATTTACATTGCCACCGACGGTGTGCAGGCGAACTAAGTTGCACTGACATCCAATCTTGTCATCCCGGTGCTTTACATTTTATGTGAGGCAGTGTGTTTCCTATAACATCTAGTTCCAGGTGTTAGGAAGGTCAAACATCAGTTCCTTCTCTCTCACAGTAACATGTGAACGCAAGGAAGTACGCCTACAAACTGACGCAGAAATTGATATCTTCGTAAAGCGAAGACTGAAGCTGTATCGTCTTAAATGACACTGGTACAGCGGCCGACCGCAGCCTCATTTTCGGCTTAAGCAGTATGGCCGCAGTGACGTCCCTTTACGTTGCCTACTAAGAAAATGATGGAAATTATCTCAATTATGGTACGGGGAGAGGTTATCTGTTTCCTGACTGGATTTATGTGACAGCTACTTGTAACGGAGCAGTTTTTTTTCCTGATACATATTACGTATCTTTAATGCCATGGTCTCCATCGCTTTCCCCAATCTCGTATCGTTCATTACTGCTTATTATTATCCCTTTGACGCATTCATGCCTAGTTCCCCATTCAAGGGCAACAGTACAGGTATTGTCTGAAACTCTTTCACCTCCTCCGCGCTCTTTCAAAAGGCTGTTGGCAGAATGGCTAGTCATGATACCGGAAGTCTTGCTTTGTAACATACAGTCAAAACTGAGACAGACGAGAAGATTTGTTAGCTAACAGTTTACAGCTGCCAAATATTGAACAAATGCGTCCCTGAGCTATCATCTGTACAAATATAACTTCGTTCACTACCGGTTTCGGTGAAACACCCATCTTCACAGGCATTATAAAATATAGATTCAGAAAAAAAACACACTTAGTATACACAGACAAAAGAAGCACATTTGTGAATAATAGTCAATTAAGTAGTACACACAAAGTTGTACAATGATAATTCACCAATACATTATCTTCACATCAGCACCAATCATATGTTCATACAACTGCTTCCTAAACTCAGACAGAGTAATCTTAGTTCATCTGAGTTTATGGAGCGATTATATGAGCATATGATTGGAGTTGATTTTGAGGTAATGTTTTAGTGACTCATCATTGTACAGCTTTGCATGTACGCTGTAACTGACTGTTCTTCAAACATGTTCTTCTTTTGCATGTGTATTCAGCATATGCTTTTCCTGTTTTTATGTTTTATAGTCCTCCTGTGAAGATGGTTAGTTAACCTAAACCAAAGAGATGAAGGTGTATTTAAAAATCTGATCTCCCAGAGATGCATTTTTTGAAGCAAGGAAGATGAAGCTTAGAATTTAATTTCTCTTTGCAGCAAGGCCACGAGATACGAATGCGAAGGGTTGTTGGGTAATCATTTGAGTCAAGCTTTGAAAAGAAATAACGAAATAAGAATATACACACAACTATTCGGAGAACTGAATCTGTTATCAGCCAAATACCACTCTGTTGCCTTAAGAATTGTTCTGCCCTTCTCACTAATATTAAAAATACATAATTATGTGTATGGTGTTTGTATGAATTGGTACAGTTTTAGAGAGCACTAGGAGATTAAAAATGCAGTGTACAAGATAATGACAACAAGTTGCGTAAAAGGTAATTGGGGATTGAGATCACCCAGTTTGCATCTTAGATATCTAATGTACTGTCTGTGGGTGATTCAGTGCATTTTTAATCGTTTCGTGTTTCACGAATGATTTGTAGTATCGATAAATGAATGTGGAATTGTAATCGACAATGTGGGAAGAAATTGCGTCAGAGCACATTTCCACGGAAACCACACTTAGCATTGTCATACTTCTATATAAGGAAGGACGCTGGGAAGTTTCGGTAGAGTTTCAGAGACAGATCGCTGGGAGTAGATAGCATGCTGCAAATGCGAAGATATGCGATGGTGTCAGAACATACGAGCTCACATGTGGCTCAGTAAACTCCTGCTCATCTGCTTTAGCAATCCATTTATGTGTCGACGACGACGACGACGACGACGCCATGTGCAAATCGTTGGAAACGTAAAAGCCGAAGGGGTCGCGACGTCGAAGCTAGTTGCGAACGATGCGAAGGTATGCCATTATATCAGAGCACGTACGAACTCCCTGAGCTCAGTAAATTTTGCTCATGTAATCTCTTTTCCTTCAGAGCCTTGGGTTCATTTGAGTATCTGATGGGACTCCACCGCTGTGTACAAATAGTTGAAAGCCTAAAGGCTAAGGGAGTGGCGGCGTCGAAGCTGTTTGCCAACGATACGAAGGTATGTTGTGGTGCCTGAGCACTAACGAACTTCCTCTACTCGACACGCAGTAAACGTTTGCTCAAGTATTCTCTTTTTTCAGATCCTTGGCCTTTTTTAAGTATGACGACTACCCCGCCGACGTGTATAAATCGGTGGAAGTGGTAAAGCTTAGGGAGTACCGGCGTCGAAGCTGTTTGTCAACAATATCAAACTATGCCGTGGTGTCTGAGTGCTTTAGAACTTTATCGACTTGCAGTAAACATTTACTCACGTACTCTCCCTGTTTCTTTTCAGAGCACTGGATATATTTGAGTACGACGACTACACCGCCATGTACAAGTCGCTCGAATCGCAAATTTTCAGCGGGTGGCACCGAAGTTGTTTACGAATGAATGGTCGTGACGTTGAAGTTGTTAGCGAGTGATACAAAAATGGGCCGTGGTGTCTGCAGGTACCAGCTGCCACACTTCGCAGTAAGCTTTTGCTTACGTACTTTTTTTTTCAGAGCTTCGAATTTGTTTACGTCGACGACATCGCCGCTGTGTTCACCTCACTGGGACCACAAAAGCTAAGGAGGTGACGGCGCCGGAGCCGTAAGCAAACTACGCGAAACTACACAGCGGTACCGTACAGCGTAGGCCATTGCAAGACTGAAGGCATGTGGGGACGGCGGAGCAACAATCCTACCGAGCAGCACCGAACTAACATAGAAGATGGCGTGTGCATGCTAAATTTCTGGACCTAATAATCATGAACTAATAAAGTAAAATGAAGCAGAAATAAGTAAACTGATTTTTTTCTAACAGCTATAGTGATAGATGTATGACAGATATAGTTTAAGGTTCACAATTTTCACCTAGACCTATGTCAGATACAGTTTAACGCTACAGTTAACCGCTCAAAATTATCACCAGACGCAAAAATATTTCGTCTCAAGCTTATGAAAACATAGAGCCCCCGCATCTCGTGATGACTGGGTGTTGTGTGATGTCCTTACACACACCCCCACACACCCCCACACCCATGCTTGAGGCAGAATTCGAACCTGCGACCGTAATGGTCGCGCCGTTCCAGACTGTAGCGCCTGGAAGCGCTCTGCCATAGAAACCTACAGCACACACCGAGATACGGATTCTTTATATATGTTGACAGCATATGTGCAACTAATTAACGTCCTGCTCTGAACGTTTGCCTTAAAGAGTACACCACGCTACATGTTGCTCAGAAGTATGTGTTGCTTACAAACAAGCGCCTATGATTTTTCCCTATGTCTACTTCACACAGCCTGTGCCTTGCAGGCAGAAAGCTTGTGCTCTTCCCTGCAACTCTTTGTACACGCTAGCGCCACATTAGCCTGCCGTACCACGTGACACCGAAGTACTGCACAGTTTTGCTTCATCGCCATGAACGATGGCTCACGAACTGTATGGGAATAGACACACCTCCATTATACTTAAGGGTCGCTTATTTCAGATGGCGCCGGCAGGGCATGCGACGTCGCAAACACACACCACGGCGGCCATATCCTCACTCGCGACCAGACACCATGCATTCACATAGAACACTGCAAATCTCACACAACTGGGTAGCACTTCTGGCTTGGATATTATTTGTGTGCATCGTAATGAAGCGAGCGAAAACGATCGCGTACATTCAGAAAGTCGTAACTCTCTACTGTCTGAATTATGGATCAAATTTTTGCCCGATATCGATTGTTGGGGTTGATATCTTACATATGTGTTTTTATTTCCTTAACATATGAGATGAAGTAGGAGATATTAGCTTGTTAGAGGTGGAGTGCTGTTACGTGCTACACGTCTCTACATGCCACTGGCGTGAATAAAGTGTCTGTTAAGAACAAGAACAAAACTGGGGCATACAGTGTACCTCACGATAGCTACTTACGACGCTTCGCTGCCAGTATCCTTCCTCAGGGACAATGTTACCTGGAAAGCAGTGTCTCTTAGCTCGTAGTCTCCTGCTTCAGTCGCGGATGATAATGTCGACTCTAGAATGAGATTTTCACTCCGCAGCGGAGAGTGCGCTGATGTGAAACTTCCTGGCAGACTACAACTGTGTGCCGGACCGAGACTCGAAATCGGGAAATTTGCTTTTCGCTGACTAGTGCTTTATCATATGGTGGAGCACTTACCCGCAAATGGCAGAAGCCGCGAGTTCGAGTCTCGGTCCGGCACACAGTTTTAATCTGAAAGGAAGTTCAATGTTGACTCAGTTTTCGAATGTATGCCGTCTTATTCATTTATAGTTTCAGTTGCTTCGCCCGACGAAGTTTCTCTTCTCCAGCAGTCTTTTGGCATAACGCATGGCCTTCCAAATCTTCTAATGCCACAGCATTAAATACTGTGCTACAGAAGGAAAAGCAAACTGACTTCGCGCTTTAGGATAGAAGAAGTGATTATGCCTATATTCTTTGCTAATTAACAGCGCATGATGTATGTTCTTAAATCGTGAAGAGTTTCAGCTTCATGTTCATTATGAAAGTTCACGACCAGTATATAAACCAATTATCCTGCTTTTAACGAGAAGCGTTCAATAAGTAATGCAACACTATTTTTCTGAAAGCAGGTTTGTTTTGTTCAGGACCACAACACAATATATAGTTCCGTACTTTTTTGTTAAAAAACCCTATTTTTTAACATAATCTCCGGTCAGTGCGAAGGTCTTACGCCACCTTCCTGGGAGGTCCTGTAGGCTCGCGTGGTACCACTCTACTAGTAGACGTCGGAGCCAACGATCTTGCTGCATCAGCGGCCACCTGTTGTCCACGTACTGCATGCCGTGGAGTGCATTCTTCTATGGGAAAAACAGGCGAAGTAGGAATGTGCGAGATCCGGGCTATAGGGAGGGGGGGGGGGGGATGAGGTGGCATGTTCTTGTTGCAACAATGAGATGCTTCGCTGAACGACTAATCGTGCTTTTGTTCACTGCCAGGTCTCCATAGACATTCGGCAAGCGTTATGAATATCGGCGATGCTCTGGTTTTCTGCAAAGTAGCTCTCTGCTTGGAAAGCACCTGCTTTATAGACGCCATTTTGAAGACTACATATAGAGCTGCCACTTGCCGCAGCCTTACGAACCTATAGGAGCTGACGCGAAAATATTCCGCGATGTCCCACAACAAAGTCCGCAAGTTTATAAATTATAGAGCGCAGCAATCAGTCGTTTTAGTCGTTTTTCTTTATTATTTTTGGCACGTTTTACTACACTAATCGAGATTTCAGCAAGTGCCTAGCCGTTCTCAGTGCACTATTTTCTAATTTCGATGCATCTAGTTTAGAAAATAGTGCACTGAGAATGTCTAGGCGCTAGTCGAAATCTAGATTTCTGTAATAAAACCTGCAAGAAAAATGGACGACTTATTGCTGCGCTCTATAATTTATAAATCACACGAAAGTCGCCGAGTGCACCCACTTTCCTAATGGAAGGTAACCTGATAAAATCCGCATATTTTTAATCGAAAATGGCCGAGAAAATGATGTGTTGCATAACTTATTAACGCCCCTTGTACGAGTGTTTGGCGATACCAATTTACAGAGTGTTAGTCGAATATGGTCAGATATTTTTATTAGTGAGTGATGACAGTGTATTTAACAACATTACCTCTGTATTTATTTCATTTGCAGACTAATTATTATAGCTATTAGGACTAGTGTGTTTGTTGGTTGGTACCAGGTGGGTAGAATGTATGAGACAAGCGACAAATCATTAGACTTTCAGTAAAACTGCGTTTACAGAATTCTGAGAGCTGACAAGTAGAAGAATTATTGCACAATCAGATTAACAGCTAATGTATCCAAGTTACTGGCAAGAATAATATACAGATCTAATGAAAAAAACTGACAATTGTCAGATTACGATCTGTTTGGCTTTAGGAAAAGTAAAGGAACCAGAGGGGCAGTTCTGACGTTGTGGTTAGGGATGGAAAAAAGATTAAAGAAAAAGTCGAGACAAGTTCATATTATTTGTCAAACTGGAGAAAGCGTTCGACAAGTCAAATTATGCCATTTGCTCGAAATTCTGAGAAAAATGAGGGTGACACAAGGAAACACGTGAAATAACAACATGTACAAGAATCAAGGTGGGACAATAAGAGTCGAAGACGCTAAATTAAGTGTTCAGATTAGAAAGGTATAAGAAAGGTGAGGCGTGGCGCCTTGCGTCGCTCCTGTGTAGACCCTGTGTGTCGGGAGAATGACTCATGCGTGCACAGTGACAGATGGTCCGAAGCGGGATCAGTCGAGTACGTAGTTCTAATTTTCATCCACCAGAGTCCAGTAATTCACACAGACATTCAAGAAACACGTCAAGATAATGTTGTTGTGAATTGTTCTGTTTACTTCTTGAGGGCTTTTTCGATTATTTATGTTTTTACCGTTTTGTATATACTTTTAGCAGTGTGAATGATGCGTGAATGTGGTCTAAAGTAAATATGTACATCATTGTTCTACTGATAAACGTTGTGCGAAATAGTGTGAGAAATTTTTAGGGCAGTGTGAATGCACACGACAGGAAATTTTGTATCATAATATGTTAAGTATGTTTATGGTAAAAGGAAAGCTAACGCGTGTGCAAAAGAAAATAACTACTGACGTACATTACAAACAAAATATCAGAATGTTAAATATTGACTTCGGGATGAATACACGTCAGACAGGAAAAGCGCGGACTAACGTTGGAAAACAATGTTTTGGTATTGGCCTTAAAGAACAGTGGCCAATTTGAACGGAGTATTCTTCGCCCGTCTTTTCTCCTGGAGATATAGAATGCTTACAGTAGTCCAAAATTCGGAGCCGCGTCTTTCAATGGAACGCTCGTGTGTAGTAAGAGCTCCGAAGGAAGTTATTATCTGCCGGTTTTAGTTGTGCTACTTGCTTCAAAAGTGATTTAAAGTGAAGGCGTATTTATTCCGGTGTGTTTTTGGACAGTACGGATTTTTTAAGTAATGTTGTGTATGAGAAAAGACAGTAATTCCGCGTGTCATGTTGAGCAGATGGGTGCCTAAAATCCTGAGTCCATTAGAAAGCGATAAACTTAATAGAGTGGCGCCCATTTTAATTTAAGTACTATTCGTGCTTAGCAGCTCTTCCGATTTCGGGAAATACATTACCAAAGCTTGCCAACGTGAATAAAGGCGTTGTGCATGACTGTGTTAGGATTAGCACGAGCTTGGAAACTTAATGTTTAATGGATCTGGGCCGGGGAAACAATTAAAAAGCCGTGGTACATTGAATCCGTGGTTGAGATAAATTTTGTGTAAGACCGTATAGTAAACGACAGTGAAAAAAATTGTAAAACGATTCACGCGGAATTTTGACCGGAACCGGTTTCGAGTCGCCGGAGAGACTACCAAGAAAGGAGAATATGTTAAACAGACACAATACCAGCGAGAGCGCACCAAAGCAGCAGACGGCAGCATAGCGGTATCACCGAGTGGCAGTACAGCAGGGCAGAGCTGCCAACGTAACAGGACGAGCGGGGTCTCTTGAAACTGGTACGGCACACGAAGGCGAGCGGACTCGCAGTTTCAGCACTCCGGGGCTTGTAACGTTCCCTGGCAGCACACACACTATTAATAAAATGAAATGACATTTAATTGCACTATGTACGCCACTATGAAGCAGTTCGTATGTACTGTAATTGTTTAACAAAAAATGTTATTTAATTTTGTGGAAAGGACGTTGGTTATTATTGTAATGTTTTCTGTAATAATATTCTCGATGTATTTATGATTGTAATATTTCTACACTCATAATGTAATTACGAAATATGTTAATATCTGCGATGAAAAAATGTAAAATATAGCCACAGAGGAAAATAATGTTGTAAGACTACAAAGAGACATTAACAATGAGCAGTAATATAAATAGCGCTACATAATGTGTATTCTTTGTCGTCTTCCTCGAGAGCTGAGGGAGAGAGGAACCTGTGACGTAGTATTATATGAATGAGTAGACTTCGTTTGTCTGTATCTATCTTTAGCCGCCATTAGAGGCTGTGTAATTTCAATTATTGTTATGATCTAAATACATTATAATTTATCAAAATTATGTATTACTAATGTAAATTAGGTTGCCCATGTCTTCTATAATATTTCTTTAAAGAATTTTCAGCACTTATAGCGATTATCGTTGGTGTTGCTGGGCTGTGCCGCGACCGAACGATTTGCAGCGGCGGCACATTTAAAAAATTGTTCCGCTATAAAATTAACCAAATCCGTAAATCGGGAGCAGGTAAAATTAGCAGTGAATTACGAAATATTTCTCTTTTACAGGATCCTGAGGCTGGCTGAATTTATTACTGTTTTTTGCATTTGTGCATACATAGGCGGATAATTACCGTTGAAGTTGTTAATCGGTTGGTTCTTTCCATTCCCAAAGCAAATAACTTAAACGTATACTGAAGTGTGTTTTGTCATTTATAATTAAACGTTCAGGTCGCCTTGGCAATATTTAACCATTTTATGCTAACAGAGACAGTTTTGTGTTCCATAGCTAACGCCGGGAAAGAATTCAGTAAATATTTAAAAACCCACTGCAACTAGAAAATGTGTGCCAAGACCGAAATACGTAAAAAAATGTAATTAAAATAAGTTTCAAATAAATGTTATTAATCAGTTAGTTTGAATTTATCAGCATGGAAGGGTTGCTAAGGTTCACGTAATTTTAAATGTGCTTAATTCTGTCTAAATGAATTTTTATTACCACACGTAATAAGGGGTTATATAACAAAGTTCGTACTGAAAGAGTAAATAACATAAATATTTAAAGCCATTTCTTCCCCATTTTCATCCATTCACATTTTTACATAATAAATATTTCATATCTTTTTTTTGCATCAAACTGGCGCCCAACGCGGGGCCCGAATAAGCAGTGGCCACAAAATACCCATGAGATAATTAGGGAATTATTGTAGTCGAACTTTGTTGGTGAACAATTAACAATTTTTTCATGTATTGTATGTATTGCCTAACCAACATTGTGTGGTAATACCTGTATATGATTTTTTGCATGATAACACTATATACCCAGAGGCAAGTTGAACAAGAGAGCTCATTATATAAAAAAATTAATTACCTACCACAATTCCAGGGGGCAGCTGCACCCTAGATAGATCAGCAAAAGGTAAAGCTACAGTATAGTTGTCCTGTGGGTAGTAAAGTAGGTAAAGCTACAGTATAGTTGTCCTGTGGGTAGTAAAGTAGCCTCAGTCCGGTGTTCTCGGATCATTAGTGGTGTGCTTGTTGATAGTTTTCTTTTTTTTTTAATAACAGGACATTTGAGTAGTTAGTCATCGTAGTATATAAGTGTGTTTCAACAAACGACCATTTCTTGTGTGATTATGTCAGCGAAACCTGAGTGTTAGGATATTTAGTTCAGATTTTGTTTCTTTTGTTGACTAAGGTTAGATTGCGTAGTCAGAAAAATATAAACATGGATAATGAACAACAGTTAGCAATCAGTGATACCGAGTTAGAAAGTGGGGCACAAGGTAATGTTAGTGGCGTAGTTCGCAAGTACAATGTGTGAATCTGGGGGCAGAAGGGCAAGAAATGTTGCCACTGCCAGCCAGTGATTCAGTTGAAAGTAGAAACACTGTGCCACCCACACGCACTAGACACGGACCAGAGAGTGGTGAGGTGTCAGAAGTGCAATCATTAAGAGTTACGTTCGAGCACATGCTCAATTTCCCAGCTACGTTTATGCATGAACTAGCAGAGCGTGATCGATACCAGCATGAGAGAGACTTGCAGTTAATGCAATCTATGGAAGCTATGGAAAGTGAGATTGTTAGTTTGAGACAAAACTATGAAACAATACCCAAAGCGGTGCAGGAACTGAGCGAAAATTCAAAGACTTTGGATCGAGTGCGGACGCACATGCATGTGTGACGCCAGCCAGGTCGAACAATGATAAGCATATAAATACAGCAGTGAAAAATTGCGACTGCGAGACAAAACAGACAACCAATGTTAGCGAAACAAACAAATGTCACTCCAAAATAGTGATTGAAGAAAGCCTGATTAAAAACCGACAGTTTCAGATCTTTACAACGGAGAAGAAATCTGTTCACCCTGTAGTATTTATCAAGAGATTTAGAAACATTTTGTCTAGTGTTTGGAGTCATACACAGAAAATACAGTACGTTATGTCTTACATACAAGGAGATGCTACATTATGGGCAACCGAGGCAGCTGACAGTTGCAACACATACGAGCAACTTGAAAAGGCATTCTTGGCCAAATATTGGTCCACATATATTCAGGAGAGATTACGGAAAGAGGTATACAATCCACAGCCGCATTCTACACGATTAGGCAATTTGCGAAAATATTTTGAGAAATACATTAATAAGACCCGTTACTGGGACGAGCAGATTTCATCCCGGGATTTGATCAGACTTTTGAAATCATACTTGCCGATACACGTAAAGAAAAAACTTATACACGTACCGGAGAACGGCATGGAACATTTCTTGTCTGTTCTGGACTCAACTGACCTGATTCAGGAGGATGTTAAGGCAGCCTCTGAACAGGCTAGAAATAATGGAAACGGATACAGAAATGGTCGAAATAACACGCCTCCACCAAATAATGGAAACGGCGGAGGCAACAATAGTAGACAAGATTATGTACAAAACGGGAATAGAGGAAGAGACCGGAACGGCAATAGTCCGCCGGTGAATAATGACCGGAAAAGGAGGTTCGTTGACCGATATGAAACAGGCCCACCAAGCAATAGTAGATGGAAAAATGCCAGGGGGCCGTGGAACAACAATACCTATAACGATGCAAACCGAACTTGGCAACAGAACCAGAGGCCCAGTCCGGACCGGCAATACAGTGAAAGATTTGATGATAAATTCTTCTCGGGTTGACAGCCGAGTCAATGCGTTGTTCTCCAGCAACGTTTCAGCAAGTTTCTTACTTGCCATCTTCAGGCGAAGTGGCAAGTAAGAAACATGCTGAAACGTTGCTGGAGAACAACGCATTGACTCGGCTGTCAACCCGAGAAGAATTTATCATCATGATTCGCCGAGAAAGCCTGCATTCTCAGTGAAAGATTTGACAATAATCGACCGCCACCACAAAATGCGCCAATTGCGAAACCGTGGCGGCCGACGCAACACAACTTACACATAGTGGAGGTCAGCGACACAGAGCAGCCACACCCATCCACCAGTAATAATCCAACAAACTAGATTAAGCCGAGATACGCTCTCCATCGTCGGCTGAGGTTTGGAGCGAGAGCAGCTCGACACAGAACAAAACATCGGAAATCTGTATCCTTAGGTATAATGACGGGGTACAGATGGGACATGAATTAATAACTGAACCACCCACGTGCATAAAGGAGCACAAAGACAAAGGACAAGTGATAATAGAGATCATATTAACAATATTGATGTGCAAGCAATAGTAGATACAGGTGCTACTGTCAGTGTCATGAGTATGGACTTATACAGAGTACTGGGGCAAGAAAAGCGTATGCTGACTTTCTCTGTGAACAATTGCAAAGTCGCTGGAGCCATCAGTGCACAGCGAAAAATAATTAAACTCCAAGTGCCGGTAGAGATGTATATAGGGGAAGAAGCCATAGCGTGCCCGTTCCTGGTAGTAAAGGGCTTAAAGGTAGCCTGCATTTTGGGGATAGATTTTTTGAGACAAAGGGACGCAGTAATCGACCTTTCTCGGGGAAAATTAAGTTTGATGAACACAAGTAGGAGGATAGAATTTTCCATGCTCAGGTCTGAAAAGGTACCTGTGCCTAATTGCAATGCTATTAACATAAAATGTAGGATTCAGTGGATACTACATTTAGACAATCATTCTCTAGGACAAAATCTGTATTATCCAGACGTACAAGGTGATCAATTAAAAGCAAATGTGTACGCACTTGTGAACAAAGTATCACAGTCCGAAAATTTGAACTCGGTGCAACAGCAGGATTTGGTACAGTTATTATCTATGCATATGTATTTTCAGAACGACCAGGAATTGTTAAGGGATATCAATACAATATCGAGGTGAAGCCTCACAAACCCTACTGTCAAGCCTCATACTCCATTCTTTGGTCCAAGAAGGAAATAGTAGCTAAAGAAATTAGAAAGCTGATCGAGTGGGGAATAATAGAACCGTCTTTGTCCCCTTATAGTAGTCCTTCGGTTGCGGTGGCAAAAGCAGACGGACTGGAACGATTAGTATTAGATGCAAGAGACATAAACGAAATTATTGTACGTGTCAGGACTCATCCGGAAAACTTAGATGATCAAATTCAGAAATTCCATGGAGTGAAATATTTGACATCTGTTGATCTGAAAAGTTCATTCTGGCAAATTCTGCTCACACCCGAATCGAGGAAATATACTGCATTTATATTTGGGGGAAGGAGCTGCCAAATTAGGGTACTTCCTTTTGGCCTAAATGGAGTTTTCATAACAGCCCTCGACGCGGTTTTGGGTCCGGAATTGCTGCAAAGTGTAACAGTGTATGTAGACGATCTGGTGATTGCTACTGCCACCTGGGAGGAGCATGTAGAACTACTGGATAGAGTTTTAGAAAGGTTTAAGCAAGCGGGAGTAACTGCGAATCTTGAGAAATCCAAATTTGGACGTAATCAGATTAAATTTCTATGTCACATAATAATACCACAAG
This sequence comes from Schistocerca gregaria, assembly GCF_023897955.1. Classification (NCBI taxonomy): domain Eukaryota; kingdom Metazoa; phylum Arthropoda; class Insecta; order Orthoptera; family Acrididae; genus Schistocerca; species Schistocerca gregaria. Next base: position 925,151,018 of record NC_064921.1, on the reverse strand, counting down.
GCATCAAACCTCACAGCAAAAAAACTTGACGCAATTCGTGGGTTTCCAAGCCCGAGAACTAAGAGACAACTCAAAGCGTTTATAGGTCTGTTGCGTAAAAATGCGCACTGGGTGTGGACAGAAGAATGTCAACGCGCATTTGGCGCTATCAAAAACGCCTTGGTGAATGCAAACATACTGCGACACCCAGACATGACAAAAGTTTTTTGCATAGCGACAGCTTCGTGTTCATACGGTCTGGGCGCTTGTTTGTTTCAGTGGGACAGGAGCAACGACCCCACAACAATCAGTGTAATCTGTTTTGCCAGCCGCACACTAAACGGCTCTGAGAGAGCATATTCCGCTACCAAGTTAGAGGCTCTTGCAGTGGTTTTAGGCGGTAAAGAAATTCAACTATTACATCCATGGCAAAGAAATCAAAGTATTCAGTGACCACCAGGCTCTAAGCTATTTAATGTCTTGCAAATTATACCATACCCGCTTGCTAAGATGAAGGTTAGCATTGCAGGAATATAAAATTAAGATTATGTACATAAAAGGACAAGATAATATTGTAGCTGAAGCCTTGTCGAGGCTCCCACTAGATCTATCCTCGGTGTCAAATATTTAGGAACAATCGGAGGAATATCGAATACTCTTAGTACAAGATAAGGTACATAGGGGGACTTTTTACATATGTGTAAGAATATGTCTACATTGCAGGAAACTGATCCGATTTGGCGAGATGTCATTAGCAAAATTAAAGTAGGTACCAATCTTAAAAGTGTGCAGAACTTCAAAATAGTACATAATATTCTGTATTATAAAACAGGTGTGTCAAATGACCATGGAGTCGTGTGTATACCGCAACAGGCTATCCCAACTGTAGTGTGGTACACACACTTAGCGTGGGGTCACGCTGGGATAGGCAAAACAATAAAGATTTTATCCAGATACTGTTACTTTAAGGGAATAAGCCAGCAGACTCGCACCATTATCAGGACTTCTCCTCTGTGCCAAAAAGCTAAGTTTCAAAATCAATCCGCAAGGTATGAACTGCATCCTATAGTGCCTCAGCGGCCACTTCCGTTAGTATCTATAGACATAGCAGGACCCTACCCTCGAGCCAGGGGTGTATTAAAGTACATTTAAGCGGTATATGACCTTTTGTCTAAATACTTAAAAATGTTGTTGTTGTTGTTGCTGTTGTTGTCTTCAGTCCTGAGACTGGTTTGATGCATCTCTCCATTCTACTCCATCCTGTGCAAGCTTCTTCATCTCCCAGTATCTACTGCAACCTACATCCTTCTGAATCTGCTTAGTGTATTCATCTCTTGGTCTCCCTCTACGATTTTTACCCTCCACGCTGCCCTCCAATACTAAATTGGTGATCTCTTGATGCCTCAGAACATGTCCTACCAAGCGATGCCTTCTTCTGGTCAAGTTGTGCCACAAACTTCTCTTCTCCGCAATCCTATTCAATACCTCGTCGTTGGTTATGTGATCTACCCATTTAATCTTCAGCATTCTTCTGTAGCACCACATTTCGAAAGCTTCTATTCTCTTCTTGTCCAAACTATTTATTGTCCATATTTCACTTCCATACATGGCTACACTCCAAACAAATACTTTCAGAAATGACTTCCTGACACTTAAATCTATACTCGATGTTAACAAATTTCTCTTCTTCAGAAACGCTTTCCTTGCTATTGCCACTCTACGTTTTATGTCCTCTCTACTCCGACCATCATCAGTTATTTTGCTCCCCAAAAAGCAAAACTCCTTTACTACTTTAAGCGTCTCATTTGCTAATCTAATTCCCTCAGCATCACCAGAGTTAATTCGACTACATTCCGTTATCCTCATTTTGCTTTTGTTGATGTTCATCTGATATCCTCCTCTGAAGACACTGTCCATTCCATTCAACTGCTCTTCCAAGTCCTTTACTGTCTCTGACAGAATTACAATGTCATCGGCGAACCTCAAAGTTTTTATTTCTTCTCCATGGATTTTAATACCTGCTCCGAATTTTTCTTTTGTTTCCTTTATTGCTTGCTCAATATACAGATTGAATAACATCGGGGAGAGGCTACAACCCTGTCTTACTCCCTTCCCAGCCACTGCTTCCCTTTCATGTCCCTCGACTCTTATAACTGCCATCTGGTTTCTGTACAGATTGTAAATAGCCTTTCGCTCCCTGTATTTTACCCCTGCTACCTTCAGAATTTGAAAGAGAGTATTCCAGTCAACATTGTCAAAAGCTTTCTCTAAGTCTACAAATGCTAGAAACGTAGGTTTGCCCTTTCTCAATCTTTCCTCTAAGATAAGTCGTAAGGTCAGTAGTGCCTCACGTGTTCCAACATTTCGACGGAATCCAAACTGATCCTCCCCGAGGTCTGCATCTACCAGTTTTTCCATTCGTCTGTAAAGAATTCGCGTTAGTATTTTGCATCCGTGGCTTATTAAACTGATAGTTCGGTAATTTTCACATCTGTCAGCACCTGCTTTCTTTGGGATTGGAATTATTATATTCTTCTTGAAGTCTGAGGGTATTTCGCCTGTTTCATACATCTTGCTCACCAGATGGTAGAGTTTTGTACTTAAAAATATACTGCCTTAAATCAGCCACCGCTCGTGGAATAGTTAAATGGTTAGGGAAAGAATATTTTACGCAGGTGGGTAAGCCTGAAGCGATAATATCAGATAATGCTTCCTATTTTACAGGTCATACATGGAAACTATTTACATGAACAAGGTATAAAGCACATACTAATATCTCGTTTTCATCCACAAGCAAGTTTAGTAGAAAAAAGATTTGGAGGGTTAAATAAATTTTTCAGGTTATATATCGCATATAAGCACACAAGATGGCCAGATCTGATGCCTAAATTTTTGGATATTCGCAACGCAACCCCGCATGGCTTTACGGGGTATCCACCAACCGAGATTGTAATGAATAATAATGGAGTACTGAATGTGTGGCTGGCGCATTTGCCTAAGGTCCCAGTCATTCCTGAGCCTATGGAAGAGAGGATAAGGAAAGCAGGGTGCAACCTTACCAGATGCGATCAGAAAAGGAAACAAAAATATAATAGACATGTGACGAATAATCAAAAGCTTAATGTTGGAGACTTACGCAATCATCCTAAGTCCTCGGCATCCTTGAAACAGAATAGCAAGTGCAATAGTTGTACAATGGACCTTTTAGAATAGTAAGTGTGCCACATGAGTGTAGCTATCTCTTAGTAGATCCCCAATCAGGGAGAGTGCGGGGACTGTATCCGCGTAAGGATGTGAAAATATTCCTAAAGTAAATGGCTAATAGTCCTATGTGTTATGTGTAAAAAGGTACACCATTCTTTTGGAAATGAATGAACATTAATGATGTGATCTGTAGAGATAATGTACTAGTGTAGAAGTATTTAGTTACAAGAATATGATTGACTTCCTCTTTTGTTTATGATTATTTGTGTTATGTCTTCTTTTGATTAGTGTTACCGTAAACATGCTCTAAATGTCTGCACAGATAGCCTGATTAGTGCAATTATTTGTAGTGTTAAATTGTGACAGATCAGTCAGGAGGAACATTTTAGTAGTGATTAGTTTGTGTACTGCTTAATATTCTATACGTGTGTCAAACTTGAAATATTTCTTGATACAGTCTTTTCCATTACATGTACAGGGTGTTTAAAAATGACCGGTATATTTGAAACGGCAATAAAAACTAAACGAGCAGCGATAGAAATACAATATGCTTGGGACAACAGTACATTTTCAGGCGGACAAACTTTCGAAATTACAGTAGTTACAATTTTCAACAACAGATGGCGCTGCAAGTGATGTGAAAGATACAGAGGACAACGCAGTCTGTGGGTGCGCCATTCTGTACGTCGTCTTTCTGCTGTAAGCGTGTGCTGTTCACAACGTGCAAGTGTGCTGTGGACAACATGGTTTATTCCTTAGAACAGAGGATTTTTCTAGTGTTGGAATTCCACCGCCTAGAACACAGTATTGTTGCAACAAGACGAAGTTTTCGATGGAGGTTTAATGTAACCAAAGGACCGAAAAGCGATACAATAAAGGATCTGTTTGAATAATTTCAACGGACTGGGAACGTGACGGATGAACGTGCTGGAAAGGTAGGGCGACCGCGTACGGCAACCAGAGAGGGCAACGTGCAGCTAGTGCAGCAGGTGATCCGACAGCGGCCTCGGGTTTCCATTCGCCATGTTGCAGCTGTGGTCCAAATGACGCCAACGACCACATATCGTCTCATGCGCCAGAGTTTACACCTCTATCCATACAAAATTCAAAGGCGGCAACCCTTCAGCGCCGTTACCATTGCTGCACGAGAGACATCCGCTAACGATATAGTGCACAGGATTGATGACGGCGATATGCATGTGGGCACCATTTGGTTTACTGACGAGGCTTATTTTTACCTGGACGGCTTCGTCAATAAACAGAACTGGCGCATATGGGGAACTGAAAAGCCCTATGTTGCAGTCCCATCGTCCCTGCATCCTTAAAAAGTACTGATCTGGGCTGCCATTTCTTCCAAAGGAAGCATCACGCTGTCTGGACATTCTTCGTGAATTTGTGGCGGTACAAACTGCCTTAGACGACACTGCGAATACCTCGTGGTTTATGCAAGATGGTGCCCGGCCACATCGCACGGCCGACGTCTTTAATTTCCTGAATGAATATTTCGATGATCGTGTGATTGCTTTGGGCTATCCGAAACATACAGGAGCGGCGTGGATTGGCCTCCCTATTCGCCAGACATGAACCCCTGTGACTTCTTTCTGCGGGGACACTTGAAAGACCAGGTGTACCGCCAGAATCCAGAAACAATTGAACAGCTGAAGCAGTACATCTCATCTGCATGTGAAGCCATTCCGCCAGACACGTTGTCAAAGGTTTCGGCTAATTCCATTCAGAGACTACGCCATATTATTGCTACGCATGGTGGATATGTGGAAAATATCGTACTACAGATTTTCCCAGACCGCAGCGCCATCTGTTGTTGACAATTGTAACTACTGTAATTTCGAAAGTTTGTCTGCCTGAAAATGTACTGTTGTCCCAAGCATATTGCAACAAATGGTGTATTTCTATCGCTGCTTGTTTAGTTTGTATTGCCGTTTCAAATATACCGATCGTTTTTGAAACACCCTATATATATACATATATACGTGTGCAGCTGTCAGATTGACAGGTCCGAACCCGGAATAATATTAATAATATGAGACCCTGAGTACTTTATTTTCAATCCAGTATTATCAAAGAGAGTAATGCACCCACTAGTGACCCGAGGGCATCAAGGGAGGCAAACTTATTGCAAATTTAAGTACCGCAAAGTTACGCACAAAAAAGCTTCAATTGAAACATGTGCAGATCGAATCAGTAAAAAAAAGCTGGCCTGATACAGTCCAAGTCAATTTTAGCCTACAGCGACTACATTGTAGTTACGTAGGACCTTACAAGTAAAGTGAGACATAGTTTCAAAGGAGGTATTGATCAATATGCCTGAATCCGGCTGGAATTCACAAATAAAATCTACTCGAACATAAACATAGATGATTTTTGGGCAAACTAAAACGAAATTTTAATATTTGTTACCATGCACGCAATTATCACACACCTTGCTAAAGAGCGAACAAAGTTACGAATGTGCTGTTACAAAAAATTGCGCAACGGACATTGTAACTGAAAAAACTTAAACAAAAGTGCAGTATTGTGTGGCAGAGACAGACAGTGATTGTTAAAACTGCAGCAATACGTCACGAGGTTGTTTCGGACAAGCAATAAGAAACTGTATCATCGCCGTGTGTGCAAATGGACAAGGAACTAACACGACACGGACAGTGAGCCGATAATAGACGGTGGACCAAGCTAGTGTCAAACTATTACTTGTACTGTGCGTGTGTGCTAAAAATAATAATAATAATCTTTGTGTGTCAAGGGACGCCAGGAAGGCGCATTGACTACAGAGATACATTTTGTTCTAAGGTAAAAACTCGCGTGTGACTAATGACAAGTCATGACATGGTGAAAAAATATTGTGTGTCCATAAGACGCGTTACTGTGACAACGAAACATTGTGCAAACCAGACTAGTGAAGGCCTACTGAATAACAACTGCCAGTAACTGTGTGCGTTCTTTCCCACAGCAGGAAAAATGGCCATAAGGATAGTACATTGTTTGTGAACTTGTTGCATGTTTGCTGGAGCACTGCAAGATGATGTCACACGGGCGAGCTGATATACAACGCGCATCCGGCTACTTCAGCCATGCAGCGGCCGCAGCAACCCGTAGCAGACCAGACAGCCACACGCCTCTCCGCGCCGTAGCTGTCAACACCGGGGGCGGTGACCTACACGCAGTAGACGCGCCGCGCCGAGCGCCGCTCAACAATCACTCCGCACCGCTCACCAACTACAGCATTATTGACATATTCCATAATATTTACACAAACTGCATAACATGTCAATGAACTCGATTTTTGACGAACATTGAACACTTATTATGTATACCCGTAAATTGACGAGAGAAAATGAACACTAACAAGCGTAGGAGATTGATTTGTAGCACGTAGGTAGTGAGAACATTATGAAAGTGACGTTGTAATAAATGATTTCAAAAAACTAAGTGATATATCCGAGGACAAGGGACCTAGCAGTATGTCGCACAATGATAATTACAAGTTGTTGAACTCACACAACAAACTTTCGTTGAACTGCATGTGATTGTGATATTATGCTTCCGTTGATGACAAACTGCTAAATCATCTCAAAACAATTACTATTAAAGAGACAAGATTAATCATGAACCAACTAGGATGGCTCGGCTCCGGCACAGTTTTGCCCAGGTTTCCTGTCTGCCTTCGCCCAAATGTGGGAGCCATGAACATATATAACCCTGGGATTAATTAAAAGAGCCATTCCATTAAAAAAATCATAATTTTAAAGAACGTTACTGGCACCATTGTGTCAAAGTCAAGAAACTCTTTGCCAAAAGCTGCCAGGGGGCAATGTAACGTTCCCTGGTAGCACACACACTATTAATAGAATGAAATGACATTTAATTGTACTATGTACGCCGCTATGAAGCAATTCGTATGTACTGTAATTGTTTAACAAAAAATGTTATTTAATTTTGTGTAAAGGACGTTGGTTATTACTGTAATGTTTTCTGTAATAATATTCTCGAAGTATTTATGATTGTAATATTTCTATACTCATAATGTAATTACGAAGTATGTTAATATCTGCGATGAAAAAATGTAAAATATAGTCACAGAGGAAAATAATGTTGTAACATTACAAAGAGACATTCTCAATCAGCAATAATATAAATAGCGCTACATGATGTGTATTCTTCGTCGTCTTCCTCGAGAGCTGAGAGAGAGAGGAACCTGTGACGTAGCATTATATGAATGAGTAGACTTCGTTTGTCTGTATCTATCTTTAGCCGCCATTAGAGAAGAAATTACAAAGGTGTGTAATTTCAATTATTGTTATGGTCTAAATACATTGTAATTTATCAAAATTGTGTATTAATACTGTAAATTAGCTTGCCCATGTCATCTATAATATTTCTTTAAAGAATTTTCTGCACTTTTACCGATTATGGTTGGTGTTGCTGGGCTGTGCCGCGACCGAACGATTTGCAGCGGCGGCACATTTAAATAATTGTTCTGCTATAAAATTAACCAAACCCGTAAATCGGGAGCAGGTAAAATTAGCAGTGAATTACGAAATATTTTTCTTTAACAGCGATCCTAAGGCTGTCTGAATTTATTACTGTTTTTACATTTGTGCATTCATAGGCGGATAATTAACGTTGAAGTTGTTAATCTGTTGGTTCCCTCCATTTCCAAAGCAAATAACTTAAACGTATAATGAAGTGTGTTTTGTCAATGATAATTAAACGTTCAGGTCGGCTTGGCAATATTTAACCATTTTATGCTAACAGAGACAGTTTTGTGTTCCATAGCTAACGCCGGGAAAGAATTCAGTAAATATTGAAAAACCCACTGCAACTAGAAAATGTGTGCCAAGGCCGAAGGACGTAAAAAAAAATATTAATTTAAATAAGTTTCAAATAAATGTTGTTAATCAGTTAGTTTGAATTTATCAGCATGAAAGGGTTGCTAAGGTTCATGTAATTTTAAATGTGCTTAATTGTGTCTAAATGAATTTTTACTACCACACGTAATAAGGGGTTCACATCAAAGTTCGTACTGAAAGAGTATATAACATAAATATTACAGCCACTTCTTCCCCATTTTCATCCATTCACATTTTTACATAATAAATATTTCATATCTTTTTTTCCGTCAAAGGCTGCCGCATTCCACGAATGATGAGTTAAATTTCTTACAGTTGTGTGTGTGTGTGTGTGTGTGTGTGTGTGTGTGTGTGTGTGTGTGTGTGTGTGTTTGTGTGTGTGCGCTGAAAGACTGAGTCACATGGAAAGTCATAATGATTTTGTAAATATGATAATAGAGGAAGGACTCTTATGCAGTGTAAGTGCTTCACAAACAAGTATGCCTGAAAAGAGAGAATGAGCACATGTTAAAGTAAAAGAGAAAGTTGTTGACGATATTTCTATTTTATTTACCGACACTGGAGCAGAATCTGCTTAAAGTATGTCAGTTAATATATCTAATGGGGTTAAAGAAAATCCTGAAAGTGACATTAAGCACGAAATCGGTAACAGCCAATCGTGTGATGATAGTGTGAGTAGCTTTACTGAAACAAATGTGTAAAAGAAGGATACCAAATTTAGTATAGTACCGTTGGAACAATGTAAACATGAACACAGTGATGCAGAAAATAGAACCAGGAAGTAGGATAGAAATATTTGCAGCATTAATGAGTTCTATAAAAGATGGACATACAAATTTGGCTTAAACAATTGGTCAGAGAATAGAAAAGCAAACGAGTGAAATTAATGGAAAACTTGAAAAGCAGACTGCGGTTTTAAAAGAAATATGTAAAAATGTCAATAGAAAGTAAAGTGGATGGCAAAATTTCTCAAGCTGTGGATAACTTCCAACAATCAATAAAGTCTGTTAAAAGTGAATTACCAGAATCCTTGAGAAAAGTTGCCACTGGAAACAAACAAAGGGTAGATTTGATAAAAGAAAGTGTGCAGAAAGTAGAGGCCAAAATAGCGGCTGCAGAGTCTATTTTTATAAATGTTTACAAACTGTTAGGCAGTAAAATCAGTTCTGTATATGCCCAATCTAAAAATGAAGTAAAAAGTGTCTGAAGAAAATTTTCTTCAGTTAACTAACCAGGTAGAAGAGGTAGAAAATTAGTTGGATGAGCATAGCAGTAGATTATGCCAAGTTGAAACTAACCTCAGACATGGAGCTAACAGTAGTGGGTGTAGTTTTGTAGCAGAATCGTCTGAAATATCAAATGTTGCTAACAGGCAGTTTCTGCGTTTCGATCCATTAGGAAATGTGCATCCAAATGAATTTTGGAATGACTTTAAAGGTCTTCTATTTGGTTGGTGGTGAGACAGACAAAAAATACTGTTTATTACGTCTAAATTCTTGGAAGAGGCTAGAACTTGGGGTATATCGCTACTGAACAGTACGATACTCTAGATAAATTTAAAGAAGCGTTTTTAAAGAATGTTGGGGCGAGCAAAAACAAAGGGAGTTGCTAAATAGCTTCTGGGCTGGGGAAAAGTTTAATCCTAGAAAGGAAAGCGTAAAAAAGTTCGTGTTAAAGTGGATGACAAATTTGTCATATTTAAACAATTAAGTGGAGCCTGGAAGGTAAACTGCCCATGAACTGGCGAAACAAAATTATTGCATCTTCGAGGGATGACGTTCATAAATTCATTAGCTATTTGGAGAGAGTTGAGAAGTTATTGCATGAGGAGGAGCATGCAGATCGTAACGTCAAACCACCAAATAATGCAGAAATGAGGCAGAATGTAAATGTAAACAGAAATGACGTGTACTGTGGGAATAGCAGGAGCAGAGGTGACGGAATTTGGCGCTATCCAGCAAATGATAAGCGAAATAATGGGGAGCAGGTGCACAATTGTCGATCGTATTCTCTGGTGAAACAGGATGATGTTGCGCCAAGGCGATAGCAAATGGGGTTAAACGTAAGAAATGGTACAGAATCCCAGAATCCATCAAACTAAATGCCGCCTGTGAAAGGGCTAACGTTTACAAGACGGGAAGTACTGATTTGAACCTGCAAAAATACCGTTTGTACACATTACCACTAAACAGACAGGGATTATAAGTGAGGAGCAGAAGAAGGTAGTAAAAACAGATGAAACGAGCTACATAAATATCTGTGTATTTAACGGAGCTTTAGGGGATTTTTTGTACAGACGCAAACAAAATAACCAATGTATTGCAGATGAAATGGGCGATGTGTTAGCGGAAAATGTAACAGAATCTGATTGCCACAGGGTTTTTAGGAACCAAGTTGAAGTGGATTCATGTTCTGAGGAAGGATAAAGAGCAGAAGTAGGAAAATTATGGGTGATGTCAGTACAGAAGAAATACCAGCGTCTCTAAATGACGACATTTGTGAGGTTGTAAGGGAGAGGCAGGAAAATGGTGACCAAAATGGGGGTCACCCAATGAATTGTGGAAAAAAGGAAGAGAGAGAGGAAAGGGAGAATGGTGACACGTCGGAAAAAATTTTAAGCTCTCATTAGTGGACAGGATAGTTAGTTTAAGAAAGGCAAATTATGAGGGTAGTTGTGTCAAAATCTGTGTAATTTTTGGAAACAGGGAAGGTTTCGATAGAAGGGAGGTTGTGAACGATTTGTTGGAGGAGTTTTCTGACAATAGCAATGAAAGGAAGGAGTTGAGTGAGCCAGTAATTAGTCTGAAAGCGTGTAACGAAGAAGTAGAGTGTGTAGCAGATAGTGGGAATGATTTACGTGCTATGAGTAAAAGTTGGTTAGAATCGTTGCCAAATGGAAATGAACTTATAATAATGCCAGTAATTGGGATGTAGATAATTGTAGCTGCAGGGAAAGTTAGAAAAACCTGTGAAACACAAAGTCCCGTTGCCAGTAAAAAATAAATGGGGAGAAAGTACTCCATAACTTCCTTATAATCCCTGATATATGTATAAAATGCTAATTGCCATAGATTTGTTTAACCAGTATAAATTAAATTTTAATGAATATGTAGTAAATTTTGAAGTAAATGGGAATGATGTGGCTGTAAAATTTTCTCCAAAAAATAAGAAGTAACCAGTATACGAATTAGGTATTGCAGAATGATGAAAGATTTAGAAGGCTACAATGATTATGGAGATGATGTGGGGATGGTCCCTGAAGAAATGAAGGAGGCACAAGAAAAAATAGGGTAGCTTCAGAGGCCGTTGCACATATACAGTGATAGGTGTTCGACGAACACCAGGTGCTCTAGCTAATGACAATGCTATTTCAGTTCCTTTTCTTATTGTCAGTCTTCCTCTTCTGTCATTCTGAGTTGAATCTGTCATCTTTAGTTTTCTCCTCTATCAGTGAAGACAAAGCACCTGAGAGCCTCGGAGGGCGTTATGGTGTATTATGAGGAAATAAGTTTTATAGTGAGTCAAATGGCGGTCAAATAGTAATGGAATGAAGGGACGACATAGGTATGTTGACATAGGAAAATAAATGAGGCACGATGTTGGTGACGTAAAGGGAAAGTAGAAAAAAAGTACGTTACCTTGCCGAAAGCTGTCAGTGAGGATTGACTTTTGGTAATAAGAGGAGTTATTCCATGGTATATGGAAGTATACGAAGCATTAATGTATCAGTTAAAATAATGGCAGTTAGCAAGGAATGTCGTGTTGGAATAAGTGAAAATAAACTGGTGGCTGAGTGAAATGTACGGACGTGAAAGTAACCAGATATCACAAGTGTAGTTAATAAGGGAGACCCTGATGTTGAACACTAACATGTAGTGGACAGGAAAAGGCATGTCGTAATGATGAAAACGGATATACTGTGGCCACACAGTTAAAGGAAGTTTAACAAATATGACGATAATATACCAGGATGAAGCTGAAGAACAGATATTATAAAAGGAGTATGAATAAATGTGGAGATTATATATTTTTCTGTTCAGCAGCGGTACAAATATGAAGAAGAAGTGATCAAAGAGACACTGCATAAAAGTGGTAACTATGTACTATAAAAAGCAAAAAAAAAAAAAGGATATACTCTGTTGATTTACTTTCACTTGAAATCAAGTTAAACGAAACATAAAATTTGTAAACAATTTCTTGTAATAATAAGTGATTGTCGATTAGGATTCAAGTAAAGAAAGTAGTTATAGACGGAGGTAAGATTTGAGGGACAACGTTGTATGTAAACCCTGGAAGGACAGATATGTCGAGAATAGAGGAATGTTATGGATGCTAAAATGCACAGGTACCATAATGAAAAATCAGGGAAATGAACGTCACTAAAATACGATAGTGATGTGCTGGCTCTAAGGTAGGGTAAAATACCATTAATAAATGGAAGGATAATGATCACAGTGCTTTTAAATAAAAAAGTGAACAAGTAGTTAACTTCAAAAGACTTTCACGAAACATGAATTTACTAATGTTGAAAAAGTTATCAAAATGATAAAAATTTGCGTTAGTTTTGTCAAGTAATTAATGATTTTTCATTAAGAAATTAAAAGATTAGGCTAGGTTAATTGTAGACTACAAAACCCAGAGTAATAAATCTGTAATATTAGTTTATAACAATGACAGGTTTTTGAAATATTTAATATTTGAAACCAGCCACTATAATTTGTATAATTCTAAAATTTTTGAAAAAAGATCTTTATAATAATAGGGGGTATAAGGCATGGTGACTTGTATCACTCCTGTCTAGAGCATTTGTGGGGAGAATGACTCATGCGTGCACAGCGACAGATGTTCTGAAGAGGGTTGAATCGAGTACACAGTTATAATTTTCTCTCCTCCCCCCCCCCCCTTCCCCCCCCCCCCCAGGGACCAGTAATCCACAGCTACATTCAAGAAACTGGTCATGGAAATGGTTTTGTGAACTGCTCTGTTTATTTCTTGGAGGCGTTTTTTGTTTATTTATGTTTGTGCCGTTTTGTATATAATTTTAGCAGTGTGAATGATGCTTGACTGTGGTCTAAAGTAAATACATGGATCATTTTTCTACTGACAAATGGTTTACGATCTAGCGTGAGATATTTTTAAGACAGTGTGAAGGGATATCAATGATAAAATTCGCTGACGAGATTGCTATTCCCAGTTAAAATGAAGATGAATTACAGGATCTGTAGAGTGAAATGATCGGTCTAACGATTATAGAATAGTGACTAAGAGTGGATCGAAAGAAGACAAAAGTAATGGGAGCCACGCGACCGCTACGGTCGCAGGTTCGAATCCTGCCTCAGGCATGGTTGTTTGTGATGTCCTTAGGTTAGTTAGGTTTAAGTAGTTCTAAGTTCTAGGGGTCTGATGACCATAGATGTTAAGTCCCATAGTGCTCAGTGCCATTTGAACCATTTTTTTGAGCAAATGTAATGAGAAGTAGTAGAACTGAGAACAGTGGGAAAGTTAACGTCGAGACTGATGATCGTGAAGTAAATGTAGTTAAGAAATTCTGCCAGCTAAGCAACAAAATTACCCATGACGGATGGAACAAGGAGGGCACGAAAAGGAGACTGGCCCTGGCAAAAAGGGCATTCCTGTCAAAGAGAATTCTACTAGCATCGAACATTGGTCCTAATTTGAGGAATGTACGCTTGGAGCGCAGCATTATATGATAGTGAAACACCGACTGCGTGGAAAGCGGAACAGAAAGGAAACGAAGCATTTGAGATGTAGTGCTACAGAAGAATTTTGAACATTAGGTGGACTGACAAAGTAAGAAATGAGGAGATGCACTACAGAACCGACGAGAAAAGGAATACGCCGATAACGCTGACAAGAAGAAAGGACATGATGATAGGAAATCTGCTAGAACATTAGGTAGTAAATTATGTGACATTTTTGTGGAAAGAAGGTCTTAGAGGAAAAACAACAAACACACCGAAGTTGGTATATATTAATGTACCAATGATCACATTGTATGTAGCTATATTCTCACAACAAGTATATTGAATAACAGTAGCACAGAGTCGTTCTTGCTGATGGGCAGAAATGCCGAGGTCCAGGGTTCGATTCCTGGAAGCACCTCCTCTCATCCTAGCGACGTCAACTGAAGTCAAAAGGCTTGTACCAGGCAATTTACTTGGTTCATTGCAAGGCTTTAATAGGTTCCTGAAGTGTTCCCTAATCTTTTATCTATCCATCAATCTTACTTTAGCACTCTTATATTGGCTATGGCATCTTTTATGAATTTGGGCACAATGCTTTTATTTATTTGCAGCGATAACATCAGCGAATATTTTTTCGGATAAGGGGGCGAGGTGCTTGAAGTATTAGGACTGTGGATCTCATTTTTTAAAAATTGCAGATCAGTTCAATAGATTTTACATCTATATGGTGTATGGTGGCGGTAGACAGGATCCATTTTCTTGTAAAATTTAATTAATGGAATAAAGAGAAGAGTGTTCGGACTCCTTAATTAATACCAGATGCTCACCTGTCTCTACATACTATTAATTATTATCTGTCTGTTCCAATGTCACAGTCCAAAGTTTGCCCATTATAGTCACATTGGAGAAGTGAACATGAAGTCAAAACTCTACTTTCAGAACAATGAAACATTGCCTGCTTCTGTTCTTTTACAACACTCTTCGCACTCCGTCACTTCTCAACGTTTATTAATAGTGTTCTATGTATGAATCGTTTTAATTCTGATGCTTCATTTTTTCCTAAAAAAATCTGATGTAGTGTGCTCTATTTGCAAATGTGTTCTTTCATCCGCTCATAATTACATATTTATTCTGCCCCTTTTTAAAATCAAATTCCGTAGCTTATTTGGAAGTTCACTACTGCACGACAATAGAAACGACATTTTAACAAAGATGGTATTGTCTTGTATTGTTTATAGTATTGCAGATATTACTGTGTAATAACTAAATTCCGCCTTGAAGGCCCAACGGTACTGACCGACCGCCGCGTCATCCTCAGCCGACAGGTGTCACTGGATGCGGATTGGAGGGGCCTGTCTCCGGCACACCGCTCTCCCGGCTGTTGTTAGTTTACTTGACCGGAGCCTCTACTTTCCAATCACGTAGCTCCTCGATTGGCTTTATAAGGGCTGAGAGCACCCCCTTTGCCAACTGGGCAGACCGGACAGTCACCCATCCAAGTTCTATACAAGCCCGACAGGTTTTCACTTCGGTGATCTGTCGGGAACCAGTGTTACCACTGCGGCAAGGTCATTGGCAGTATCTAATGATACAGTGATGTATATTAAAGTAAATTTCTCTAATAATTTTATTTATTCTGTTTTCGCAGCATACACTTGGATCCTGCTCCACTTGCAATACTGTCCTTCCTTCAATAACTTGCACACCATTGGCTTTTCCTTATCAACATTTTCTTGGACATTCCGTCGCCTTCCCTGTCAGCTCTATCACGTCTTATTCGCACAAGTTGTCAGTATCGTTAATAGGAGGTAGCATTGTGTAACGTGATCACTTTCAACGATCACTTTTCACACGCGCAGTGAGAAGTAAGAGTTGCTCTAATTTGAATATGAATATTACTGTACCTACACTACTGGCCATTAAAACTGCAACACCAAGATGCAGATGATAAACGGGTATTCTTTGGACAAATATATTATACTAGAACTGACTTGTGATTGCATTTTTACGCAATTTGGGTGTATAGATCCTAAGAAATCAGTACCCAGAACAACCACCTCTGACCGTAATAACGGCCTTGACACGCCTGGGCATGGAGTCAAACACAGCTTGGATGGCGTGTACAGGTACAGCTGCACATGCAGCTTCAACACGATACCACAGTTCATCAAGAGTAGTGAGTGGCGTATTATGACGAGCCAGTTGCTCGACCACCATTGACGAGACATTTTCAATTGGTGAGAGATCTGGAGAATGTGCTGCCCAGGGAAGCAGTCGTACATTTACTGTACCCAGAAAGGCCCGTACAGGACCTGCAACATGCGGTCGTGCATTATCCTACTGAAATGTAGGGTTACGCAGGGATCGAATGAAGGGTTGAGCCACGGGTCGTAACACATCTGAAATGTAACATCCACTGCTGAAAGTGCCGTCAATGCGAAAAAGAGGCGACCGAGACGTTTAAGCAGTGGCACCCCATAAAATCATGCCGGAATGGCGATGACGAATACACGCTTCCAATGTGAGTTCACCACGATATCGCCAAACACGGATGCGAAGATAATGATGCTGTAAACAGGACCTGAATTCATCCGAAAACATGACGTTTTGCCATTTGCGCACTCAGGGTCGTCGTTGAGCACACCATCGCAGGCGCTCCTGTCTGTGATGCAGCGTCAAGGCTAGCCGCAGCCACGGTCTCCGAGCTGATAGTCTATGATGTTGCAAACATCGTCGAACTATTCGTGCAGATGGCTGTTGTCTTGCAAATGTCCCCAACTGTTGACTCAGGGATCGAGACGTTGCTGCACGATCCGTTATATCCATACGGATAAGATGCCTGTCATTTCGACTGCTAGTGATACGGGGCCGTTGGGATCCAGCACGGCTTTCCTTGTTACCCTCCTAAACCCACCGATTCCATATTCTGCTAACAGTAATTGGATCTCGTCCAACGCTAGCAGGAGTGTCGTGATACGGTAAACCGCAATCGCGATAGGCTACAATCCGACCTTTATCAAAGTCGGAAATGTGATGGTACGCAATTCTCCTCGTTGCACGAGGCATCACAACAACGTTTCACCACGCAACGCCGGTCAACTGCTGTTTGTGCATGATAAATCGGTTGTAAACCTTCCTTATGTCAGAGCGTTGTAGGTGTCGCCAACCTTGTGTGAATGCTCTGAAAAGCTAATCATTTGCATATCACAGCATCTTCTTCCTGTCGGTTAAATTTAGCGTCTGCAGCACGTCATCTTCGTGGTGTAGCAATTTTAATGTAGTGTAGTTCCTGCAATGGCCGGGTATCCGGCCGGGTATCCAGTTTGTCTTGCTAATTAATAATTAATACCTTATTATTACTGTATCAAAGGAAGATGACCAGTTATACTTGTGGGGTTTTGTGGGGGGGTGCGGCAAAAACAGTCAAAAACTGTATCGCAAAACGTTCTGCCGTGAGAAAATACTTTTCCCGGCACAACGGTGGGTTCTTTGGTTTAATTCGGCCGGATATTGAGCTGAGTTATAACATACAAATATTAATTTAATTTATTACAGTATAAATATGAAGATTGACTTAGCTTTGTACAATCCATTTCCACAGGTCTGTTCTGAGTGTTTACAACGCTCTATGAATATTTAGTATCACCTGAAACAAATCTACAACACTGTTCACTTGTAGCGCAACTGACATAGTTCCTGAATACTTGCAGCCTAAGACGTTGCTGTCGTCTTGGTTGTTGAGTACGTATTGGGCTGAGCGTTCGTCTGTTCAGACGTTAAGCAGGTGAAAGTAGGAGAACCACTGTGGTGGCGTAGAGGAACTGTAGGAAGCGTGGCTACGCCGGCGTTTGTCACTCATCGGTAAGACATGCACCGACTGTACTCTTCTGTGATTTCGTTGTAAGCTGACAACCTTGCTTTGTCATCCCGTTCTTCGGACGATGTATGTCACACGAACCACCATCAAAATCAAATCACGTAATCCCGTTTGTTTTCACCTTCTCTGACATTGTGCCCTTTATATTTTCTTCTCTCTTGATGGAAGGAAGTACTGAATTTATTTTTTGTGGTAATTCTTCAGTTGAAACTTTGAAGTCCTTCAAGGTTTCCTTCCAAGCGACCTTGTCTTCTTCAATTTTGCACCGCGGATCTCTTGCACCTGACAAGCAATTCTGACACTATATGCTATTACCAGCACAGCATTCTCCTACGACCACTCCATCGCTCATGCAACTGACGTTCAACAGCAAAGGAAGTCCATTCGTGAGGAACAGCTGACCGCTAAAGCTTTGCTTTCTGTGCTGTTCACAGCGAAACGAGCGCCGAAGCGGAGAGCGCGAGAAATTCCTTTGATGATTCGCTGAAAAACCTGAACGACAACCAGCGAAACAAATGCAAGCACCTCAAAATGAGACCGGAACTCGGCCCAATGCTTCTCGCTCGAAAACCAGAGAGAATTCTCAATGTGCCAACGCTCGTTACCCTGTATTCGCTCTGGCGTACTCAACGCTTCAAGAGTATGGCGTATATTCACGTCGTCTGTATTGTAACGCTGACATTGCACCCGTTACGATACGCATTAAAACAATAGATCAAGAAAAACAGCTCATGGCGAAACACTAAGTTTGAGAGGATTCTACGCATAACTTTCTGACTGAAGTCACAAATTTTTCGTGTGGATTTGCTACATCGACAAGTTGGTTTTGAAATTAAATTTACCAAATAGTTCATGCGTTTTGTCTTTGTGATCATATTTCCACACAACAGTTTCCAATTGCTCACATTGATCTCCCTTTTCATATACAACAGCACAATCCACTCTCCCATATGCTATTAAAATAATATAAATACAAAAAGGTTGAAATGTGTGTGAAATCTTATGGGACTTAACTGCTAAGGTCATCAGTCCCTAAGCTTACACACTACTTAACCTAAATTATCCTAGGGACAAACACACACACCCATGCCCGAGAGAGAACTCGAACCTCCGCCGGGACCAGCCGTACAGTAATATAAATACAGATTAACTTACTTTTATAGTTGCTGGTACATTTAAACAGATTCTAAGGGTTTATACAGGATTACGGTTTCATGAATCTCATTGAAGGATTACTCGATGTCATTGACGGATTACTCGGAAAAATGAGTTTCTATGTAGTCCTTCAGAGATAGGTGATGTCATTGAAAAGGTACTTACCACAGTGAAGAGTACTCTTCTTCTTTTTCTTCGGCACTACTGCCCTTGGTGGGCCTTCTCCTCCTCAACAATCTTCTTCCATATATCTCTGTTCTCAGCTTTTGTCTTTCATTAACAGATCCCCATCTTGGCAAGGTCAGCCAGCACATTGTCCATCCATGTAGCTCTTGGTCTGCCCTTCCTTCTGGAGGAAAACAGTCTGGCTTTCATTATTCGTTTGGGCGTCCTGTCTTCCGTCATCCTCTCCACACGTCCTAACCAACGTATTCATTGAGATTTGATAAATTTCGCTATATCTTTTCCTTGTATAAGCTCCTGTATTTCATGGTTGTATCTCACTCTCCTACCTTCTGCCTCTCTCGTATGGCCATAGATTTTTCGTAAGATTTTCCTTTCAAATGCCCTTAGGCTGTTACTGTTTGCTTCTGTCATTGTCGATGTTTCTAACTCATATGCGGCAACAGGTCGCACAAGGGAATAGTATACTATGAGCTTAGTTGTTTGTAATTAGAGAGTTCTTGAGTATACTTAGGTTTGCATAAGAGGCTTTGTTTCCTGCTTGTATCCTTTCTTTAATACATTTTCTCATGGTATTATAATTGGTTAGGAGGGCACCCAAATAATGGAAGCATCTAACAGCTTTGAAGCTTTACTCTATTATGGCATACACATTGGTCTAAACTTCCCGACAATAAATTACGGGACGTAAAACCTCTTCCGAGTGCTTGGACCTCTTCCTCCCGGCCTCGTCTTTGAGAGGAGGTAATTTTAACTAGACTCCGGATAGGGCACTGTCTTTTTAGCCATCTTTTAAGTGGTGATCCTTGCCCGCTTTGTCCGCACTGCTCTCAACCGTGGACAGTGCGATACCTTTTACTTCAGTGCCCCTATTTTAATCCGCTACATACCGGTTTGCAGTTGTCGCCTGATGTATCTTCCCTTTTAGCAAACGACACGCGCTCAGCCGATTGCGCTCTTGAGTTTATCAGTTTCAGTGAGATAACATCGATCATTTCAAGCTCCTTTTTGCGGAATGCAACCCCCCATTCAATAGTAATTTTTTTGTTTGTTAAGATTTCCTTTGGAAAGATCGTAAGTATGATGTATGGCATAAACTTGGTACACGCTTTTTTTTTTAGAACATTCTGGAGAATGTCTTGAAAGCTTGATTTAGAGGTTTTGTTCCACTAAGATTTGTGTCACAACAATGTTCACATACTGTAGTCGCACGTCCACTACTTAAGAATTACAGCTCACAAATGATTGGTAGAATGCAATTTTGTTGTCTACACTTCTTAGTTGAACATCTTTACTAAGCTGACGTCGTACATCCGCCACGAAAAAATTCAGTCTCGGAACTTTCTCCACGGACCGTATACACCACTTGCCAAGGTAAACGTATGAGGCAGCGTATTATGACCATTGTCCATAGTGGGACTCAGTACTGCCTCGTCACTTTGAGGGCACGAGAGGTGGTGGGAAAAGTATATGAGCGGAGCACTGGCGAATGGGGAATCATTCTAGCAATGATATGGGCCGCAAATTGGAAAATCAACTGAAATAAGTGGCTTTGGCAAAGAGCAATTTTTTGTATGGCCCGACGGCAAGGAAAGAGATTGCTAGCCCTTTTACTCCTGGAGGCGCATCATCCGCCTGGCACGCTGAGGCGCTGCGGCCTGCACTGTCTTCCGTATACCTGCGCTAATGTGGCTGACCCTCAAGCTCCGCCCCTCGCTGCCCCACCCGCCCTGTGCTGAACATTTCTGAAGTGACTGCGACTCCATGCGAAATATTGTGTCCTCTCACGGCTGATACAGAATACTCGTAAATGCTCTCACTACGTAGTTGCCCTACAGGTGAATTACTGCTGAATCAAACTCTCTGGTAAAACTATTTTCCGTCACCAAGAATGATATCTTGCTTGTAGTTTTCTTGCACTATTTTTGTAGATTATGCCGAAAGCGACGTGTTTCGTTAGCATTACATCAATAGTTTATTGTTCTTTCTTGGATACCCGTTTATAATGTCTGTATTTAACATCACCGTACTTACTCAAGAACGAATAAAATAAGCCATAGATTATAGATTACTGTACGTTATTTTTGTTGTTCGTAAGATCGTATTACGTCGATTATAGGAGAAAGCGACATACAGATCATCTTTCATATCGCACTACAACATCGGTATTTACTGTGGGCAATGGTAAGAACAATTTTACTTCACGTTGTTAAATTCGTATTCTGGTGTGATAAGAAATTTCACATGGCCACTGTTTGTATCGCTGAATTGCCCGAATATTTGTTGCGCTTTCCAATTACCCGATAATGCGTAATTTTGTTTCTTTGACGAAATTTGTACAACACTTTTGAATGCTGCACATAAGTATTCTACAGATTTTCCAACATTTGAAAGCAGTGAAATCTCTGTGTTTTTGCTAGAACATTAAATTCACTTACAGAGAAAATTCAAAGTCATGAACTGCAAATTTAGGCGTTTCTTTTTCACTTTGTGAATATGTTCCCCATCCTTCTTTTTGATCCGGGCTTTGGAGCGGCACTGGCGAAGTTAAAAACATTTTTATTTTGTTTCTCCATTTTTATAAATTTTTTTCGTCTTCGAAGATTTTTTCTAATAGCATTATTATATTCGTTCTATGCTGCAATTAGTAATTCTGTTTTGTGTGGTATTTTCCAAAACAGGGTATGACACACAATGGTACCTTGCAAGTTTTACATACGTACCTGCTTTCTCGACTCACTTTTTGTTTCCAGCAAACAATGCATCTACGCGTTAGCGAACTTTTCGTGGATTGCTCACTTGTTATAATGCATGGAAAATGCATTTACACAAGTCTGAGAGGATTATAATCAGAACACCTTCCGCTACCAGATTTTCTGCGCTCTAACGCATACATTTCTGTAAGTTCCCTTACCAGTGACAGATGAGACTCTGCTATCGTCATTTTACGACCTGTTAGTGATCTGTGTAGGACATCAGCATTTAAAACACACAGATCTAGAAGGTGAAAAAAGAACTTTTTATACAACTTCATTGTTTTCCGTATACATCCGACAGAGCTAAGCAGCATATCAGAAAGGTCAACTGCTCCCATATTCAAGCTATAATCTACAACGCTTTGTGGTTTCTTAATTTTTTCTCCGGTATTCCTGTCACTTTTTCCTGTGTCAACCATTTCTGTGGTGTTACATGTGGTCAACATCCACACTTCCCTTTTGCCCCACCACTTTATAGCAAGCATTGTATCAGTACACATAAAAATCCACGTTCCAGTTTACGCTGAAGTTTCGCCATGCTGCGTCTGTTCTTACGGATAGTACCACATGCGTCCGTCCCATGACTGTGAAGCCAGGCAAACAAGTCTGGGCTTGAGTACCAGTTATCGACGAATAGGGTATGTCTACATCTACATCTACATGACTACTCTGCAATTCACATTTAAGTGCTTGGCAGAGGGTTCATCGAACCACAATCATACTATCTCTCTACCATTCCACTCCCGAACAGCGCGAGGGAAAAACGAACACCTAAACCTTTCTGTTCGAGCTCTGATTTCTCTTATTTTATTTTGATTATCATTCCTACCTATGTTCTAAATAGGCTTCATAAGTGTAGCCACTATGTCACCACTTTTCGACAAATTGTGGAACTCAGTTTCTGTTGGAGCCCCCGTATAAACAATGAAATCCAAGACATAGCCAGTCTTACAATCTCATAACAAAAATGTTTTTATACCGAATCGACTCCATTTCGATGAAATGAATTGTCTGAATGATAAGCGTCCTTTAAATAATAACAAACTTTCATCAATGCAGAGTTTCTGATGTGGAGTAAATGCACAACGGAAAGCCGTACGAACTTCATTGACAATGTTCCTAATTTTGAAAAATCTGTCTCCTCCAGTACTGGCAGAGTTGTCACTGAAATGTAACATTCTCATAAGTAAGAAAAAGCGGTCTCTTGCCATGAGTTCACTAAAAATTGGCGTTTTTAGAAGAACGTCTGTGGTCCAGTATTCGCTAATTTTCAGTTTTTTCACGCGAGGCAACAGAAGACAAACAGCTATGAAACAATACATTTCTTCATATCCAGTATATTTCCACTTTGGGATTCGAGAATGCACTGATTCGGGAGTATTCTCCTTGGTGAATAAATAAAACCGATTCGTTTCGTCAGCTATATATTTCAACAGTTCTCGTGTAAAGAATAACATGAAAACTGACAGAATACTTGACTCATTCGCTGTTTGACACACATGTCCCGACAGCTTGTCACCAAATGCGTGATTAACTGATTGAAAGTCATTTCCTTTCCATTCAAATATTTCACTAAGACGTGCTTTTTTCGTAGGTGTTTCAGTATCACTTTCTGATTCTTCATATTCAGAACAGCTAACATCTCTTTTTGAAACATGAGACTGATTTGATACCCCTGCTGACGTGGACGGTTTATGAATAGACCTTTTGGACTCTGTGAAAGAGCTATCACTTTCGTCAAAATCAAGTAGTTCGCCCTCACTGTCGCTCCTAGTAAGAATCTCCATGATTTCTTCCTCAGTGCAACCACTTCGTCTCGCCATTTTCCTTGTAAAATACAGGACGCGAAGAACACTGATGTAAATTCCGATGAACAGTGAACTGTAGTGGGAAACCTAAGCTCACAACAGTCACGCTAGGTGCCAGTACTGCGAAAGGCTAATGAGACATGGGACGGGAAGTCCACTGTCCGAGTTATCTCGTTATCAGCACTCAGGCACCGGCGCGCCTATACTCGTCAACAGCGCTCAGGGGAAAACCGGTGGCCGCGACCATACTCGTCATTAGCACCCACAGAGCGGCACGCAGCGTGACGAGTAAACTCGTCAACAGCACTCAAAGGGCTAGAATCAGCGAAGCTGCTTGTCTCTTCGTATGCTGTTGATGCTACCTGAACGCATGAGTGTACTCCACTTCCACGGCTCATGACGGAACATTAAATCGGAGACTTGCCCGTTCACTAAAGCAGGACAGATGGCGATCATTCACAGACTGTGGTGCCGGCACAAGTGTTTCGCAGTACACCGTTCAGAGCACGTTTGTTGCACATGAGGCTCTGCAACAGAGGCTCTGTCAACCAACGAAACCGTCAATTACATCTGCATTTGGCACCATATCACCAAGACTGGACAGTAGATAAACAGAAACGTCTCACATGGTCGAATGAGTTGTATTTCTATTTCGACCTGGTCGATGATCAAGTCCGGATTAGCCTTCACCCAGGCCAACAGTTACTAGAAACAAGCGCTGCTCATGAATGCTTGCCAGTTGGGCCCCAAAGGCAATGGCTTCTTTCAGCAGAATAACTGTTCTTCTCACAAGGTAATAAAAGTGGTACAGTTGAATGGACAGCATGATAACTAATGTAGTTATCTTGACCACCAAATTCACCTGCTCTGAAACCGATGGAACACATCTGGGACGCCATCGGGTGCCAGATCAACGTCTACAAAACATCAGCCTTCAGTTTACGGGAATTGAACGAGGTGCGGCGCCATCTGGTACCCTAATTCTATCAATCCATGACGCGGCTGTACAATGTGTCAAATGTGGGCCAGCATGCAGTTAAAAATATGTCTATACATCTTTCGGCTCATCGGTACATACGAACTAGCTGGTATTGTTCCTGCGAAACATCAGTCGTGAGGCTGATGCCAATATGGAAAGAAATAAACACATCAACAAACCGAACAATCTATTATGTGACCTGTAACAACCATACAGAGATTAAGGTCCCGGAAAAGCTTACGAAAATCAGCAACATTCCTTCAACCAGCCATAACAAGTTTCAGAAAATGGCAAGCACAGCTGCAAACGTTCGTCATTGGCATCAGCTATTCGAAATTTTCTGTCTTGGTCACCACCAGAAATAGACTAGGGGGTTGTCCTCTAAATGGACTATAGTCTGTAACTGGAAGACTGAAACAAGCGTGTTAAACCGCACTTTCAGTTTTGCTATAGTTTAGTTTCCTTCACTCGCAGAATAGTCTTTGCAAAATGTTTCTCAAAGACATTCTGTAATGAGCATGTATAGGTGATAGAGAATCTTTACGTCTGCTCTTTGTGAGACTCCTTGTCGGCG
This sequence comes from Schistocerca gregaria, assembly GCF_023897955.1. Classification (NCBI taxonomy): domain Eukaryota; kingdom Metazoa; phylum Arthropoda; class Insecta; order Orthoptera; family Acrididae; genus Schistocerca; species Schistocerca gregaria. Next base: position 925,125,930 of record NC_064921.1, on the reverse strand, counting down.
GCTTCCGTAACCTTCTAGCTCAACAGGGTAGCGCACAGTCAAGGAGGACTGCGCGGCCCAGAGTATTTTATTCGACACTTATAGCTCTGGACGTCCATGCGAGGTAGTTGGAGCATTTCAGAGGTGCCGACTGAAGGATTTGATTTTTTGTGAAACCGTTTCAGTTATTTGCAGTGGATATTAACAGGCAACATTTAAGAAATTTCGGTCATTTGATATTCATATTCAAAAATTTTATTACTAGTGGTGAATTCCGAATATGACCAGGTTTTTAGGCACGAGGTATTTTGGAGGTACTGAGACAGTTCGTTCTTCCTACACTATGTGATCAAAAGTATCCAGTCACTGCCAAAAACATAGGTTTTTCATATTACATGCACTGTGCCGCCACCTACTCCCAAGTACTCTATATCAGTGACATCAATAGTCATCAGACATCGTGAGAGAGCAGAATGAGGCGCTTCGCCGAAATCACGGACTTCGAAGATGATCAGGGTGATTATGTGTCACTTGAGTCATAAGTCTGTATACGAGATTTCCACACTTTTAAACATTCCTAGATTCACTGTTTCCAATATGATAGTGAAGTGGAAACGTGAAGGGACACGTACAGCACAAAAGCGTACAGGCCGACACCCTCTGTTAACTGACAGAGAGCGCCGACAGTTGAAGAGGGTCGTAATGTGTAATAGTTAGACATCTATTCACACCATCACACAGGAATTCCAGATTGCATCCGGATCCACTATACTATGGCAGTTAAGCAAGAGGTGAAAAAACTTGGGTTTTATGATCGAGTGGCTGCTCATAAGCCACACATGATGCCGGTAAATGAGCATTGGACTACTGAACAACGGAAAACGTTGTGTGGAATGAATCACGGTACACAATATGGCGATCCGATGGCAGGTTTTGGGTATGGCGAATGCCCGGTGAACGTCATTTGCCAGCGTGGGTGGTGCCAACAGTACAATTCGGAGGTGGTGGTTTTACGGTGTGGTCGTGTTTTTCATGGAGGGCCTTGCACGCCTTGTTTTCCGTGGCACTAGCACAGCACAGGTCATCTTCGATGTTTTAAGCATCCTCTTGCTACCCACTGTGGAAGAGCAATCCGGGATGGCGATTGCATCTTTCAACACGATCGAGGACCTGATTATAATGCACGGCCTGTGGCGTCGTGATTACACGACAGTAACATCCCTATAATGGGTTCGCCTGCGCCAGAGTCCTGACCTGAAACCTGTTTGGCACCTTTATAATGTTTATGCCAGGCTTCACCGACCGACATCGATGCCTCTCCCCAGTGCAGCACTGTGTGACGAATGGGCTGCCATTTCCCAAGGAAACTTTCAGCACCTGATTGAGGTATGCCTGCGACAATGGATGCTAACATCAAGGCTAAGGGTGGTCCAACACTATATTGAATTCTAGCATTACCGATGGAGTGCACCACGAACTTGTAAGTAATTTCCAGCCAGGTGTCCGGGTACTTTTGATCACATAGTGTAAGTAACACGCTGATTACAGGATCATGTGGCAGATTCTCATGCCGGTGGATTATGCACTCAGTTTTGTCTTTGACTCCTACGTTCTAGAGTATGCAGTGCCTTCGAAGACGTGCACAGAAAGGATTAAAGTTGTGATGGTCAGAAACTAGATTCATGTTCGTGTGTAATTTGATTCCCATTGGCTTATGTTTCTGTTTGGTCAAACTAAAATTAACGCAATATTACTGTAATTTTGTAAGCGGTCCACAGTTCCTTACATAAAGATAAATGTTGTTGGGCCTAACACAGTTCGAGGTAGGCTATATATCGTTAGCAGGGTGCCGCGAGCGCCATAGAGCAATTGTCAGTGTCGAAAGCAGGCAATGTGCAGCGCAAGTAGTCGATGCCAGAGCTGTAAGCGAGCAGGACGTGGTGTAATGGCATAATGCCGTCCATAATACGTACTGTCGATCGAGCTCTATCTGACGCCACGGGTTAATCCTCGGCAATTTACGTAACGTGACAAAAGAGTTTATTTTGAATCGTCTTGTTAAGTACCTATGTCGTACAACGATTACCCGTCTTGCGTCAGCTGCGAGTGTCCTTCGACTGGATTATAATGATCCCTGTGGTTTGTTTGTGATAATTAACGTGTGTGTGTAGATATGAGAGAGTGACCTGTGGTGAGTATAACCATCATTAATTTGTAAGGGGAAAGGTGTAACTGCTTCATGTTTCTGTAAAATCTGGGCGCTTCAGTCTGGAACCGGGGGACCGCTACGGTCGTAGGTTCGAATCCTTCGTCGGGCATGGATGTGTGTGATGTCCTTAGGTTAGTTAGGCTTAAGTAGTTCTAAGCTCTACGGGACTGATGACCTCAGATGTTAAGTCTCATAGTGCTTACAGCCATTTGAACATTTGTTGTTGTTGTAAAATCAAGAATACAACACTTAATTACAATGGACCACTGTAGTAATTATTATTATTATAACAGAAACTTATTCTTTGTGTTAATGAATTATTCAGCAGCCGAAAAACTAATACGAAACAACTCCCTGAACCGATCATCCCCTTATCTTTAAGACTCGGTCAGTGTACCTCATATATTAAGCTGCTACTCGGTGATTAATAATGTCCAAACCAGTCGGGAGTTTTTCAATTTCTGACCACCCACGTATCTAATTTTCGTATATAATTTGCAAGCATGCCTTGTGTCAGGCTGTATCGACCTCACATGTTAGCAGTATCCCCCTTTGTCTATTTAAAAATAATACATGGTACAGAAAATGAAATAAATCTACCATATGCAGCTCCCCCACGTCATTAGTAATAAAATTCCCATTCTGTTTCATAAATAACGTTCATGTTGTGAAAGGTAAATTCAGGAGCTATTTCTGGAATGCAGAAAGCTTGGACAGATTTTTTCAGTATATATATGTTTATCTGACTGTGAAATAACTTGCCCGGGTAGCGATGCCTACAGTGTTTGCAAAAGTGTATTCAGGTTTCGTCCTTGTGCCACATCATCATTCAATTGGTGAAATTTTTCAGTCATCTATCATTTTCAGATTAAAATATTGTGATAACATTCACAGGAAATCATCCCATTACGCTGTGCTTGGCTACAAATTGACTACATCCACATTTGGTAATTTTAATAGAATTTTAGAGATGATTTTCTCAGTTTGCTGTTCAATCGTATAAACTGTGCCTGGCAATTTCCAGCTGCGCGGCATGTTGTGAGTTCTATTATGAATGGCTCTTTTATTAATTTTATAGTCAGACTGCGTAACAAAATTGGTTGCTGTATAATTAACATTAGGGCTTAGTCTAACTCATGTTACTTGGTCAGCACCTAATATAGTAAGCTGGTTACGTTTTGACGACCGATCTGTCGAAATGTTTTCCTGTGGACCTTCTCACTGACTCATGTTGCATGTGATTTTATGTAATATTTTACCCTATTCGTGTAATGCAAAACCAAGTAACCCACACTACCGCGAGTTTGATTAATGTAAGCTTCTGATTAACAGTTCATTGCGATTTCTATCAGTCAAGATATCATTTTAACATTTTCTATCAGTTAGTTCTGTAGGTGACTACACGTCATAATAACAAGTTCGTTACGATTTCTAACTTTTTACTGGCGCAAACCATATTGATATTATGCACTTCATTACTACATTTTCTGGAAGACATCGCGAAACATGGACGAGAGTGTTACTCAAATGATGCAGGATTTGGGCTGGACATTATTAAAAGAAAGGCGTTTTCCGTTGCGATGGAATCTTCTCACGAAATTCCAATCACCAGCTTACTGCTCCTAATGCGAAAATATTTTGTTCAAACTGAGCTACAGAGGGAGAAACGATCACCATGATAAAATAAGGGAAATCAGAGCTCGTACGGAAGTATATAGGTGTTCGTCTTTTCCGCGCCTTACACGAGATTGAAATAGAAGAGAATTGTGAAGGTGGTTCGATGAATCCTCTGCCAGGCACTTAAATGTGATTTGCAGAGTGTCCATGTAGATCTAAAAAAGGTATTGTGTGTGATCTAATCGTTGACGGGTCTATGTTCTCTGATTCTCAAATATTTCTTACCATAAATACAGTATACATACAATGTGTCTCAGAAGGAGTGGTCAGTATTCAGGGATATGAAAAGAACGATTATTCGAGCAAATGGCTCTAGTAAACACGGGATTTAAAATGCATACCGTAAGATCTATAACTATTTCTTCCTCTTCCGTAACATGAAACACTTTGTTCTAATGCAAGCTCTTTGCTTTCCATTTTCTGCGTAGCCGATGTGGTTTTCGAGGAGCGCTCGCGACATGCAGGAAATCCGGGTTCGAATCCCGGTCCCGCATAAATTTTCATTTCTTCTGAAATATTCTATAGCTGAACATAATCGCAATTTGTGGATTCATTTCTCTTAATTCAGTGTTTGAAGCTAGAGTGCAGAATGGAAAATTCTTCCTCCCCTCCCTCACACACGGACACATACACTCACACACACACACACACACACACACACACACACACACACACACACACACACACACACACATGCTTGAACAGAATGGGACTGTGTGTAAGCCTGAGCATGGAGTCGTTGTCATATGTTTAGAGGGTGCTGAGTACGTGGGTATAACCAGAATTAAGCTGAACTCAGATTTCTTGTGGTTTTGTAACTATTCAAGTACTTGAATGGATAAATTCTACACATTTTCGGAATGATTACTTAACTTTTCAGTAGAAATTTTAGAGAACTTTGAGCACTTTGAGAACATATTGTTTTTTCTAATTTCTTTCATTTTGAAATTCTGTGGGCTGCTAAGAAGCTAGTTTAGATATGTGATTTTATCCTACTGTCTTTCAAAGATAATTTGTGAAACATTATAAGAGAGATGCTGTATTTTTATTAGTGTTAGAAGTTGTGATTTTTGTGAACTTGTATTGTTTTTCGTAACTTTAAAGAGCTTGCTCTTATTTTCGTGCTAATATTATTCATCATATAATGGAGAAGCCTGTTGTAAGTCAAAGGCAGACCAGAAGCAGCAGATTTGATGAAAGTTGGCACAAGAATGAGAGAGAAAGATCAGGAATGGAGTCCGACTGTAGTGAGGTTTAGAAATAAACATATTTTCTTATTAACATATTTATCCTGATGTTATGGAACACGGAACCTAGGAAAATAAGCTAGATCTTATGTACTTGTCAATACAAGTTTTGCGATGATTGTAAATATCACAGTGTTGTCTAATTGATACAGTTCTGCTGTTTTAATACAGTGTCTTATAATAATGTTACACTTATTACAAAGACATCGAAAACCTATCCTGTTTTTAAGAAAATCGGTTAATGCTTGCCTTTAACCGGTATGACCTAGACCTCAGATTAAGAAACCTGCTTCTCCAACTTGAGAGAACTGTGACAACATTGTACATCTCATAACTGATGTTAACTGTATGTCTTACCATTTGTTATCATTATAAGGGAGATTGCTTGTATGTGTCTTACACGAAGGTAAATGTTTCCATGAAACAAGCCACCTACATAGGCTTCGTTCTAAGGCCTTGCACAACTTTTGAATTCGCTATTGTTTATATGTATTGTTTTATAACATTTGCACACATGTTAATTAGTTTATTCCTCCATATTATCTGACTAACTACTTTGTTAAAGGTATGTTCAAGATGATTGTACGAGAGTAAGCTGTAACTATGCAGATGTATGTTCATACCCTACAATGACTTACAAAAGCTTGTTCTAATCCGATAGCCGGCTTACATGGCAAACTTTACCAATAGTTATGTTTTATCACCACCCTGACTACGCAGTTATTCTCACCTAGACCTACAACATTGCATCGAATTGTTACATAGCACCATTGAAGGATATCCTAGGTAATATGAAGTTTTCATCATAAATAGCTGAACTACAGCAAACAAAATTCTTTTGATGATTATACCTTATCACTGTCTTGATTATAATTTCTGCTTCTCACTTAGACGTCGGGCGCCAAACTGTAACTAAACTGAAGGAAAAAATCGCAACACCAAAAAATAATTAATGTAGAGTAACGACGTTCAGGGAATACTGCACTTATAAGTAATATCTTTAAGTGATTAACAAGTTCACAGGTTCATGAAAGCGCGAGATAAGCCTTTGTAAATGTGAAATACTGGTACATTAGTAACTGGTGTAACCATCAGCACGTTGCATGCAAGCATGCAAACGTCCATGCAGTGTGTTGCACAGGTGCAGTTCGTTAGTTTGTGAGATGGAGTTCCATGCCAGTTGCGTTTCATCGGTCAATACAGAGAGGTTAATGCTGTTTGTCAATGACTCTGGATTTGTCGTCCGATTATGTCCGGTATGTTGTCGACTGGAGGAAGATCCGGTGATCGAGCAGGCCACAGCTACGTGTCGACACGCTGAAGAGCAAGTTAGGTTACAGCAGTGGTATTAGTAGCAGCACAACAGGCCGAATCATGAGACTGGCGTACTAATTAGCTGTCAGGTTGATCAGGATACTCAGCAGCGGTAATAATGGCTCAACAATAAGTTGAATCACCAGAATGTTGTAAAAATGTGCAATCAATGTGGATGGGATAACCACGAGAGTACTCCTTTGGCATACGACATCTTAGCCCATACCAGCTACAGGTATAGGTCCACTGTCTATATCATGCAGAAAAGCTGTGTACAGGCCCTCAACTGGCTGCCTCCTAACCAACAGACGACCATAAATGGTACCGAGGAGGAACCAAATTTCATCAGCAAACACATGAATTCCACCGAGTCCTCCAAAGAGCTCTCCCATTGCACCACCGGTGTCGCAGATGGCGGTAGTTTGCTGTCAGCGGAATGCAAATTACAGGGAGTCTTGCTCGTGGGTGTCTTTGAAATAACCGATTTGTTAAAGTTATTTCTGTAACTGTGGTGCCAGCAGCTGCTCAAACTGCTGCTACAGATGTAGTAGGATGCGCCAGAGCCATGCGCCGAACGCAATGGTCTTCCCTATAGGTAGTCTAATGTAGTAAGTCTGGAGTGTGTGAGTTGCGTTGGCGTATGTGAGTGTGCGTGTGTGTGTATGTGTGTGTGTGTGTGTGTGTGTGTGTGTGTGTGTGTGTGTGTGTGTGTGTGTGTGTGTGCGTGTGTGTGCGTTTTGTCTATACCGAGGAAGATGTATTTGGCCGAAAGCTTTGTTCGACTGTCTTTTTGTTGTTCCTATCTGTGAGTAGCAAATGTCCTACTCATAATGCTGTCATTATACCATCCTGGATTTTGCTGTGTTTTTAATATGATGTATGTATCAAGACAGAACATATGATGTTGTTAGGACCCTGTGACATCTTACGGTTGAGTGTTGTATCTACAGGATAGTGCACCTTGGAACATATTTTGATTCCTAGTCAAAGTTTTTATTTAGAAACTGATTTTAGGGTCACATGAAGCAATGTGTACTAGAATACACCACGAGCAGTTTCTTGCATTGTCTGCTGTGTTTGCTGTCGTTATACACGAAATTGCGTTTTTGCAGTGTTTGTAAACATAAGAAGTTCTGTATGTTTACATGCAGTATAATGTATAAAAGATGTTTGTAGCCCTTTGTTAATTTTTCAGATAAACGTTTTTATGGCGAGGAAACTGCAGTAGACTTTTTAACCTAGTTACTTAGATTGTGGATGGTTAAGCCATACTTCTCTGGCCATGCATCATCTTGTGTCTTGAAACAGAACATGTGATACTCGCAAATCAAATGAGTTTCTATAACACGTTAACAATTATCCTTGACTTGTACATGGAATTGTGTTAGCAGCCAATACATTCCATTTCAAAATAATTTGGACTTGTAATTAGCCACTGATAACACTTCTTCAAAGTTTGATTTCACTTACTGATATTGTTTTGTAGTAAATCAATAATTTAACGCATATATTATTAAACATCATTCTATGAATTTAAAAACGGAAATGGATAGGTTAAAGTTAGATATAGTGGGAATTAGTGAAGTTCGGTGGAAGGAGGAACAAGGCTTTTGGTCAGGTGAAAACAGAGTTATAAATACAAAAGCAAATAGGGGTAATGCAGGAGTAGGTTTAATAATGAATAAAAAAACAGGAGTGCGCGTAAGCTACTATAAACAGCAAGTGAACGCATTATTGTGGCCAAGATAGACACGAATCCCACGCCTACTACAGTAGTACAAGTTTATATGCCAACTAGCTCTGCAGATGACGAAGAAATTGATGAATGCATGATGAGATAAAAGAAATTATTCAGGTAGTGAAGGGAGACGAAAATTTAATAGTCATGGGTGACTGGAATTCGGTAGTAGAAATAGGGAGAGAAGGAAACATTGTAGGTGAATATGGATTGGGGGTAAGAAATTAAAGAGGGACCTGCCTGGTTGAATTTTCCACAGAGCATAACTAATACATAGCTAACACTTGGGTCAAGAATCATTAAAGAAGGTTGTATAAATTTAATAACCCTGTAGATACTAGAAGGTTTTAGATAGATTATATAATGGCAAGACAGAGATTTAGGAATCAGGTTTTAAATTGTAAGACATTTCCAGGGGCAGATGTCGACTCTGACCACAATCTATTGGTTATAATCTGTAGATTAAAACTGAAGAAACTGCTAAAAGTTGGTAATTTAGGGAGATGGAACCTGGATGAACTGAAAGAACCAGAGGTTGTACAGAGTTTCAGAGAGAGTATAAGGAAACAATTGACAGAAATGGGGGAAAGAAATACAGTAGAAAATGAATGGGTAGCTTTGAGTGATGAAATAGTGAAGGCAGCAGAGGATCAAGTAGGTAAAAAGACGAGGGCTAGTAGAAATACCTGGGTAATAGAAGAGATAATGAAATTAATTGATAAAAGGAGAAAATACAAAAATGCAGTCAATGAAGTAGGAAAAAAGGAATACAAACGTCTCAAAAATGAGATCGACTTGAAGTGCAAAATGGATAAGCAGGGATGGCTAGAGGACAAATGTAAGGATGTAAAGTCTTATCTCACGTGGTATAAGATAGATACTGTATACAGGAAAATTGAAGAGACCTTTGGAGAAAAGAGAACCACTTGTATGAATATCAAGAGTTCAGATGGAAACCCAGTTCTAAGCAAAGAAGGGAAAGCGGGAAGGTGGAAGGAGTATATAGAGGGTCTATACAAGGGCGATGTTCTTGAGAACAATGTTACGGAAATGGAAGAGGAGGTAGATGAAGATGAAATGGGAGATATGATACTGCGTGAAGAGTTTGACAGAGCAGTGAAAGACCTAAGTCGAAACAAGGCCCCGGTTATGAAGATAGAGGTATGATACTGCATGAAGAGTTTGACAGAGGACTGAAAGACCTGAGTCGACCCAGGGTCCCCGGAGTAGACAACATTGCATTAGAACTACTGACGGCCTTGGGAGAGCCAGTCTTGACAAAACTCTACCCTCCGGTGACCAAGATGTATCAGACAGGCGAAATTACCTCACACTTGAAGAAGAATATAATAATTCCAATCCCAAAAAAAGCAGGTGTTGAAAAATGAGAAAATTACCGAACTATTAGTTTAATAAGTCACAGCTCCGAAATACTAACGCGAATTCTTTACAGACGATTGGAAAAACTAGTAGAAGTCGACCTCGGGGGAGGTCAGTTTGGATTCCATTGAAATGTTGAAACACATGATGCAATACTGACCCTACGACTTATCTTAGAAGAAAGATTAAGGAAAGGTGAACCTACGATTATAGTATTTGTAGATTTGGGAAAAGCTTTTGACAGTGTTGACTGGAACACTCCCTTTCAAATTCTGAAGGTGGCAGGGGTAAAATACAGGGAAAGAAAAAGCTGTTTACAGTTTGTACAGAAAGCAGATGGCAGTTATAAGAGTCGAGGAACATGAAAGGGAAGCGGTGGTGGGGAAGGGAGTGAGGCAGGGTTGTAGCCCTGGATGCTATTCAATCTGTATATTGAGCAAGCAGTAAAGGAAACAAAAGAAAAGAGCGGAGTAGGTATTAAAATTCAAGGAGAAGAAATAAAAACTTTGAGGTTCGCCGATGACATTGTAATTCTGTCAGAGTCATTAAAGGACTTGGAAGAGCAGTTGAACGGAATAGACAGGGTCTTGAAAGGAGGGTATGAGATGAACATCAACAAAAGCAAAAGCAAATGTGTGTAGTCGAATGAAATCAGCTGATGCTTGGGGAATTAGATTAGGAAATGAGACGCTTAAAGTCGTAAAGGAGTTTTGCTATTTTGGGAGCAAAATAACTGATGATGGTCGAAGTAGAGAAGATATAAAATGTAGACTGGCAATGGCAAGGAAAGCGTTTCTGAAGAAGTGAAATTGGATAACATCGAGTATAGATTTAAATGTCAGAAAGTTGTTTCTGAGAGTATTTGTATGGAGTGTGGCCATGTATAGAAGTGAAACATGGACGACAAGAGATGAATACACTAAGTAGATTCAGAAGGATGTAGGCTGCAGTAGGTACTGGGAGATGAAGCAGCTTGCACAGGATTGAGTAGCATGGAGAGCTGCATCAAACCCGTCTCATGACTGGAGACCACAACACCAACAACATTCTATGAAATTGTTTACCTGAAGCAGTTTCTCACATTTGTAAAATCCCACTCTTCCAGAGAAATTTTTAAAATATCAGACAAATTTGAAGCACAAATAAAGTGAATTCTATCATTCCAAAATGGAATAAGAAAATCTATTACACTGCTAAATAGAGGCTAAAGTCTGTAAAGTGTACCAAAGTACAGTACTTTTCTCTATTCCATTTGTAATCAATGATGCAGTGTGGAATGTCATCAAGGGATTTCAAGAATAAAGATAACATGAAAAATATGAAGCCAATCACAAAAGGTAATAGGTCCAATTAAACAATTAGTTACCAAGATGAATTTGAGGATAAACCTATTAAGCTCCAGGTGGTAGCCGAATGATGAAGAGAGTAATTGACTTATATTATGGTTGATATTGATTCTCTATTGTAATTGTAAATGATAATCATGCTTTTTTACACACAGGCAAAGTTCGTACAAGACAAGATTGTCGTAGTGATATAAAAAGTAGTAAGTGCATTTCCTTATATCCCATTTTTGTAATGATACATTGGCTGTTTTTGTATGTGATTTGTTGAGCAGAGAAAGAGTGTTTCATCGCATGAGGTTGCCCACAGCGGAATTAGAATAGATGTGCAATATGTACCGTTGCCAGTTGGAGAAACTAGTGCCATTTGTTTTTTGGTATAGTAGGAAAGTAACATCGAAACAAGGGATATTGTCTGATTTGAATTTCTTTAGATATGATGAGTTACGTGAATTGTGTAGTGCTGTGGTGATTTTATACATCGCTCTGCGAAACATTTTATTCTCATTACAGAATTTATTTCACATATGTATGAAACTGTGCATTTGTATTACTAGTCTTATTCTCACTAACTTACAATTTTCAAGTTTCAGCATTAAAAAGCATATGAGATCTTATAAAATTGTTGTCACTGGAAGATTTATTTCTTAAGATAAGACATCTTTTTATGATGCTTGTACTTGTATAAATATACTATGTGATACTGAGAATTAACAATTTTTTATGTTTTCATTTATATTACAAAGGACAAGGGGAACGCCACAAGCTGGTACGCTGATGCACGGGGCTCGTGTCTCTAAGTAAATGTCCAGTTGACCTCTGGACTGTATAACAGATTTTTCTGTCTGATGTACAAAGGGGTCAATGACGCTCCTGAGCTGAACGGCACTTACTCCCTACCAGTGCTGGGATGTGATACCTGACTGGATGAGAGGCCAGCTGCATCATGTTGTCAAAACGATAACAGGAGGATTGTTCCCTTGGTATACCACGTCAATCTCGTATCACTTGCGTGGTGTCACAGACTGTTAAAACAGCAAAGATGTCCTCAAAAAAACATTTCTAGATGTTTCATTAGTACCGTGTATACTTTCAATTATCTAAAAGCCCAATAAGAAATAAATTTAATTTACTCTTTGTGTGTAAGTTAATGTTTTGATACAAAAGTGTCATTGTAGTGTCATACACTGCCACTCCGTTCCTGTCCTTTTCCTAAAAATTCTACACAAACTCTTATGAACACTTTGAAAAGCAGATGTGCATTAGGCAGCACTTAAACGAATCATAGTTTTACACAGAACAAGCTAATCATAGTAATTGGTTAAAGAAAAACCGTACCTGGTCCGAAATAAAGAAACAAAAATTCTCCCGTCATTAAAAAAGTATTTGTCATCGCATATTTATGCACAACTGTTTTTAACCAAGAACTGAAACCTAACGGTGTGACATGATTCTTCAATATCGACTGTCGTATTGACCATGGCGAAAAGTTGACTGCAGATGTGTACACGTGCTCCATCGGAAGAGGAAATAGACGGAGCTCCTGGGCAGACTAATGTTAACACACAAATGATGTGAGCAGTTTTAGCACCGAATGCAGACATTACGCTTAAGGCCACTAGAATACTTAGAATGAATGTGTTGCACATAGTGTCTCTACTCAGCGTTACAATCAAACATTTCACTCTCAGGAGACACATCCGTTGCAAATTTTGTTGATATCCGTTGGATACAATGAAATAAACTCATATGTATATACCTTTGATGCACAACAATGTTATGAATAAATGGCTTTGTGTCATGTGGAATGATACAGAAGGTTATAGACGAGACCAGAAGATTAGAAACACTTCACACATTTTAATATTCCGCCACTCATGTCATATGGAGACATATTTGGTGAGAGGCGGTAGCATTATCTGTGTGGCAGATAGTTCTGCGTCCAGCTTCGGCTACTTCAGGTGTCATCTCATGTGGATAGCTGTTGTTTAGCCACAGGAAATAAATACCGGACCCGATGGATAGATACAATTGATATTTCACTATTCATGATTAGCCTTGAATCTAGAATTTTGTTTGATAGTGCGTCATTATTTAATGCCCTTCTGACCTTCGTGACCACTGATTTGAACTCTTGCAGTTATCATATTTACTGTAAAATGCATCTTAATCCATTGATCTTGTACCCACTATCTATATGATGGGAATTTAAGGAGATGGGACGTGGATAAACAGACTGAACCAGAGGTTGTAGAGTTTCAGGGAGAGCTTAAGGGAACAATTGACATGAATGGGGGAGAGAAATACAGTAGAACAAGAATGGGTAGCTATGAGAGATGAAATAGTGAAGGCAGCAGAGGATGAAATAGGTAAAAAGACGAGGGCTAGTAGAAATCCTTGGGTGACAGAAGAAATACTGAATTTAATTTATGAAAGGAGAAAATATAAAAAGGCAGTAAATTGAAACGTCCCCTTAGAACAATTATACAGAACTGTGCTTAAACTGACACACAATATTTTTAGCGTAACGCAATCTGACTTTCAAAAATCCCTACAAATGAATGGCCCTGACTAACATTAACCAATACGTTTCACAAATCACTTACCTCACAAAAATCTTCGTTACTCAAGCTACTGCAATACAGCGAGCGCCAATACTGCCAGCTAAATAAAAGATTCAAACTACGGAAGGCACTAACTACTGATAGGTATAGTTAGCAAATGAAAGATTTTAATGGAGAACAAACAATGTATTTACCTTAGTAGTCATAATATATATATATATCACTTCATGACACCAATTCTTACAAATTTCAAAACTCCGCCATCTCTCTATCCACGTCCACCACTGCTGGCGGCTCACCTCCAACTGCGTAACGCTACGAGCTGTTAACACCCAGCCGCCCAATACTACAATGGCAGACAACAATGCAAACCAGCCACAGACTGCACACAGCACAGCCAGTGATTTTCAGAGCGCTACGTGGCGTTATCAGTAAAAAAAACCTAAACAGCCTACTTACAAAATGAAGCAGGTATAAAGGAATACAAACGTCTCAAAAATGATATCGACAGGAAGTGCAAAATGGCTAAGCAGGGATGGCTAGAGGACAAATGTAAGGATGTAGAGGCTTATCTCACTAGGAGTAAGACAGATACTGCATACAGGACAATTAGAGAGACATTTGGAGAAAGGAGAACCACTTGCATGAATATCAAGAGCTTTGATGGAAACCCAGTTCTAAGCAAAGAAGGGAAAGCAGAAAGGTGGAAGGAGTATATAGAGGGTTTATACAAGGGCGTTGTACTTGAGGACAATATTATGGACATTTAAGAGGATGTAGACGAAGATGGAGGTATGATACTGCGTAAAGAGTTTGACAGAGCACTGAAAGACCTGAGTCGACACAAGGCCCCCGGAGTAGACAACATTCCATTAGAACTACTGACGGCCTTGGGAGAGCCAGTCCTGAGAAAACTCTAACATCTGGTGAGCAAAATGTATGAGAAAGGCGAAATACCCTCAGACTTCAAGAAGAATATAGTAATTCCAATTCCAAAGAAAGCAGGTGTCGACAGATGTGAAAATTACCGAACTATCAAATTAATAAGTCACAGCTCCAAAATACTAACGCGAATTCTTTACAGACGAATGGAAAAACTGATAGAAGCCGACCTCGGGGAAGATCAGTTTGCATTCCGTAGGAATGCTGGAAGACGTGAGGCAATACTGACCCACGACTTATCTTAGAAGAAAGATTAAGGGAAAGCAAACCTATTTTTCTAGCATTTGTAGACTTAGAGAAAGCTTTTGACAATATTGATTGGAAAACTCTCTTCCAAATTCTGAAGGTCGCAGGGTAAAATACAGGGAGCGAAAGGCTATTTACAATTTTTACAGAAAGCAGGGGGTAGTTATAAGAGTCGAGGAGTATGGAAGGGAAGCAGTGGTTGGGAAAGGAGTGAGGTAGGGTTGTAGCCTATCCCCGATGTTATTCAATCTGTATATTGAGGAGGCAATAAAGGAAACAAAAGAAATGTTCGGAGTAGGTATTAAAATCCATGGAGAAGAGGTAAAAATTTTGAGGTTCGCCAATGATGTTGTAATTCTATCAGAGACAGCAAAGGACATGGAAGAGCAGTTGAATGGAATGGACAGTGTCTTGAAAGGAGGATATAAGATGAACATCAACAAAAGCAAAGCGAGGATAATGGAATGTAGTCGAATAAAGTCGGGTGATGCTGAGGGAATTAGATTAGCAAATGAGACACTTCAAGTAGTAAAGGAGTTTTACTACTTGGGAAGCAAAATAACTGATGATTTGTTAACATCGAGTATAGATTTAAATGTCAGAAAGTCGTTTCTGAAAGTATTTGCATGGAGTGTAGCCATGTATGGAAGTGAAACACGGACGATAAACAGTTTGGACAAGAAGAGAATAAAAGCTTTCGAAATGTGGTGCTACAGAAGAATGCTGAAGACTAGATGGGTAGATCACATAACTAATGAGGAGGTATTGAATAAAACTGGAGAGAAGAAGGGATCGGTTGGTAGGACATGTTCTGAGACATAGAGGGATCACCAATTTAGTATTGGAGGGCAGCGTGGAGGGTAACAATCGTAGAGGGAGACCAAGAGATGAATACAATAAGCACGTTCAGAAGAATGTAGGCTGCAGCAGGTACTGGGAGATAAAGAAGCTTGCACAGGATAGAGTAACATGGAGAGCTGCATCAAACCAGTCTCAGGACTGAAGACCACAACAACAACAACAACACCTATATGATTCGCGGCAGCGACTCATCGGTTTTGTGGTAATCTACAACATGGAAATATTGCTACATAGTGCAACAGTTTAGCTGAACAGAACCAGAAACAGTTCATTTTGGGCTGATTAAATTTGTACAGACATATTATGTGGACACTGAAGTTATTGGTCACATATTCCTAATATCAGGATGTTCAAAGTAACTAAATGGTATAGAAAGTGAAGAATCAAAAGAATCTCATATATTTAAATATGATGATTAGATGATAACTGTAAACTAGCGAAGAGGCTCAGTCACTTTCGTGTCATCAAGATCAAATACTGCGTACAACGCCGCTAAGAAATTCCATTTAAATTTAAATTGTGTACCGTACGAGAACAGTTGACGGTCGCTGTGTTAACTGACTGCAGATGCCATGGCTGAGGAATGAAAACCGATGTACATTTTTGACTAAAGTTTAAGACTTTCCTGGACGAAGACGTAGAAGCTTACGACATTAAAGTAGTTACTCCAGCCAAAGGAAGGACATCATTATTAGTTCCAGAACATCTGACAACCCTGTGCACTGCTCCGTGCCCAATTACTGAAGTAAAGACTTTTCGTATCTCCATCGTAGCACAGCTTCTGCAAGAACCTGTTAGTCGCAACTTTTTGAAACCAACGAAGAAATTAAAGAGCAAGGTTAAAAATAATTTTTAAGCCTCCCACCTAAAGCTTATGACTTCCATTTATTACGGAAGAGTAATACATAAAAGAAAAGTTCAGAACTTCCTTTAAATGTAGTAATAAAGTCTTCATTTTCTGCAGGATAAGTGAAACTAACGAAATTCCCTAGTAGTATAAATGGAAAACTAAAAGACGTCCGAGATTTTTATATTTAGTTTTAATGAAAAGCTAAGCTACTGAGAAACTATTTACATGATCTTGGACTGTTTTTGTTCGAAACACCACATACATAATTTTATACGGTATAACACGCGTAGTGTCAAAGCGCACAATTAAATAAATTCGGGCGTATAAATTGTATCGACAATCTTTCTTCGAACCAACCGTCCAAAAAAAGCACAGCATAAGGGAAGACGTGATTTTCTTACACCATGTACTCCACAACACACACCGTACGTTGCTTCGTGGTCTATTATTGTTGAAGCAGCAGTCGCATGGATAATTCCACGTCTGCCATCCACGCTATTCTGCTCGCCTGGTAAATTTCCGCCTAGACGGGCCATAATTTCCGTTTACGATACTAGAGGTTGCATTATATTCTGTATTATTCACCACATAGCGCCACACGCTTTCCCAAGTTTCGTGTTCGAAAACGACGTCCTGCTCACGGTATTGTAAACCTAAAACATGACACGGACATTATTTGTGAGAGTTATTAACATAATAGATGAATTTTGAATAACATGCATTCTGATTAATAAAGCTCAGCATAGCTTATCTCGTACTTAATAGAGCCAAAAGTTGCTTTACTAAATGAACCAAATGAATTATAAATTTTAAAGTCAAACTATTATTAATCCGGTTGTTGCAATCATTTGTTTCGCAATACATTTTTTATTTATTTACTTAGAAACCCTTCACCTGGAATTCAATGTCTGTCACGTTTTCAGCTAACTACCGAAAATACAACTATCGTTAATATTCACATTAATGTATGTAATTTACGCGTAATGTAATAATTGGTAGCATTATTCATAAAGGAATAAGAAAATTTTAAAAATGTTGAATGGGAAACACTCAAACACCAACAAAACGTACACTAACTGCACTAACTGTCCCCACACCCATCTGTTTTGTTCCACATTAGTGCTATCCACCACTTGACAACACACAAAGTGTCCTGGGTCAAGATATGAAGATCTTTAGATGAAAATGACTTTAGCGAGAACACCAGGAACTGAACATATGAAACTTTATGTCATAGAAATAATGCATAATTTAGAGGAAGAATAAAAAAGTTTAAACTGCTGCGACGGACACTGATTAATGTCCTGTTATTCTGAATACCTTGTCCAAAATTACTTTTGGCAGATAGACAACCATTTCTTGAGGGCAACATCTTAAACCTCCTAACAAGAATGAGACTTGCATTTTTCAAATCAGTTAAAGGACCGGAGGTCATCAGTGATCATAAAGTTGTGGTAGTGTCAATAATGGATGATACAAAGAAAGGTAAGAAAACTAGGAAGATATATTTGTTTAGCAACAGTAAGACGAGACAAAACGCAGAGTCTTTGATTAGGCAGCATCGAAAACTAAATGTTGAGGGCAAATATCAAAACAAATGCATAAAATTCAAAAGTGTTATTCAACAAAGCTTGTACAAGAATCCTCTGAACAAGGTTTTAAATGATCGAGAAAAATCCATTGTGGTTTAACAGCTGTATCACAAAGTTGTTACGTATGCAAACAGACCTTTAAGACAGATTAAAACGAAGTCAAAGACCAGCTGACAAATAACAGTTGAACACAATGAAAGAGAGGGTAAGGAGAGCATTTAGAGAAGCTTTCAGTACACTCGAAACTACAATTTTGCTGTCTGACCTGACTAAAAATTCTAAGAAGTCTTATATTTTGGCATATGTGACGTATGTGATCGCTGATCAGAAAATCAACTACTGTCGCCTTTCTCACCATGCAAACTTCGTAGTAGAGTTGAGTTGCTGCTGAAAATAAGTCTTTGAGGGCGGGTTGGGAATCGTGCTTCGATGCTGAGTTGGTAGAGCAATAGCCTGCTAGAGACAGATGTTCCTGGTAATGTTATACTACCGGCAGCTATTACATTAGTATTATCACCATAGAATTACTCCTGTGAAAGGATTTTTGTGACTAGAACTGTGTCTAATGGAGAGGTATCGGACTATTTTTCGATTCCGGGAATCTGAGGTTTTATGAGTAATCAAGCAGAATGTAATTGCGTACAAAGAAACGGTCGGCAGCCAAATTAGACAAAGTTGTGTTCATAAAGAAAGCTAACTATGTCGGTTCACTTTACTAGATGCTAAACTTCTGTTTTTCTGATACGATACAGGGATGTAACACGATTTAGCAAGTAATTTTCCAGTGAATTGACTTCAACTACACTGGAGAATTATTAATGTGCTTAGGCAACAACTGGCTCTCAATAATACTTACTATCTGCATATTACAGCAACAAGTCGATGATAATTATAGGTAAATGATTACTAATATGGAGCACAACTGTCATGAAGAAAGGTTCTTTTGTCAGTTTCAGTATAGGAATTACTAATACTGAAGTAGTTATAAATTAATAGTTTCTATTGTTCTGATTATTATTTGAATTCTCAAGGAATGTTTACTACCTTATATTATTTAGCTCACGTGGAGTATGTGGCACCTGGATCTAGTATAGTTTGTATAATTGTAGTCAGCTGCTTATTTTTTATTGCTGTTTTTGTAATATGAATTTTAAATTTGGCTCAACAAACCGCCTTGGGACTCTGAAGCTAATACGGATCATGATTGAACACTTTAGTCACAACACAAAATGGGAAACTCTGTTAACTACTTTACACATTAAATGGTAAGCAATATTACTTCAATTACAGAAGCTTTGAACAGAATGATTTAACTGTCCATTCATGAAAACTACGTGGAGTATTTCAAGATTTATGCTTACTATATAGTTTTGTACTTCACAACTCGGAAATGTCTTTTCACTGTTGTTTAGGAAAATAACTGCTTGTCAGGTTAGGTTAGGTTAGTGTTGTTTAACGTCCTGTTGACGACGAGGTCATTAGAGACGGAGCACAAGCTCGGGTTAGGGAAGGATGGGGAAGGAAATCGGCCGTGCCCTTTCAAAGGAACCATCCCGGCATTTGCCTGAAACGATTTAGGGAAATCACGGAAATCCCTAATCAGGATGGCTGGAGACGGGATTGAACCGTCGTCCTCCCGAATGCGAGTCCAGTGTACTAACCACTGCGCCATCTCGCCCGGTAACTGCTTGTCAGTCAGTGAAACAGGATTCAAGTAGGACTTCGGACAGGACACTGTCTAGGTAAATGACTAAGGATCAAATACGATGGCCAAACACAAAGTTAACGGAACACGAAATTGTTGTCGGAAACGAAACCACACAACAGCTCTATGCAATTACACAGTAAGACAGCGTTTTGAGAAATAAGAATATCATAATTTTCATTCGGACCCTTATGCCGTACGCGTGGTAAAGTAGATCTAGGCGCACTGAGATGAAGGTGGTGGGATCGTCGATCTCCTGGCACTTCCTGTGAAACAAGCTCTGAGAATTCTGTTCATAGCGTGGGATTTTCATAGTACAGAGCTAACAAGAACATGCCATGAACAAGAAGCCGCATTACTTCCGCATTCGGGGCTGTATAATGTAGGGTAAGCGACTAACTACTGCCACCGAGAATAACTCCAGAAGTATGACACTAGCTGAAAAGTTTGTGGAACAAATGTTGCATGTTACAACGGAGATCTTAATATGACATTGGTTTTTTGTTGGTAGAAGGGGTCGCTTCCGAGATATGAAGATCAACAACGTTTTTTTTTTGTTTTTTTTTTTTTTAAAATAGTATGCTATAGTTTGGTACTTATTTTCTGATAGCAGCCATCGATATGAATCCAGTGATGTGCAACAGTAAGGTCTTTGAAGGTCAACGAAGCTCATGAAGTTGGTATGAACGTCCCGTTACAAAAGGTGTTCGAAGAGATTATCATTGGTATCAATGCAGTGCAGCAATCGTCTTGTCATGGATTGAATGCTATTCCTTATTACACTTATTGAAGCACATGCTCTGACAATTCTCTCTTGTATATCGTCCAAATAGTATATATTCGCCGAATACGGCGTATCCATCTAACGTGCCATTGACATGTAAACACCATTCGACGGTTGGGCAATACAACACTAATAGGAACGGTAATACTAGTATCGTCGAATCAAAGAATGTGGATGACGTGTTACTTCGAAGTACAAGTCGATATGCTTCTCATTTACGGAGAATGCCAACGAAATTCAGTGAGAGCTAGAGACCTACACGCTGAAAGATATGCTCGACGTACTCATCCTACATGTCGTACATTTAAATATATGTATGATAAGTTGAGATCAACTGGCTCTTCAACGCATCGGAAACATATCCGGCAAAGGAAAGTTATTAACGAGGAAACGGAAATTGGTACTCTTGCCACTGTGGTTCCACCTCGTTGTGTTAGTGCGCGTCAAATCGCAGGGGAATCTGGCATAAGAAAGAGTAGTGTCGTTCGTGTTCTGCATCGCCATAAATACCAGCCTCCACCAACAATTACCTGGTACGGATTGCATGCGTCGCATTGAATACTGCCAATGGACTCAGCTTTAGATTCAGAGGGCTGACACATTTATTAATTTGATTTTCTGTACTTACAAGGCTATATTCACGAACCATGGAAATGTTAATTTGCATAACATGCATTATTAGGCAACTGAAAGTCAGTGTTGGCTGCGGCAAGTTGCACGCCGAAACCGCGGTCGGTAAATGTATGGTTTCGGATTTTGGAGGACAGAATTATAGGCCCCTATTTCATCGAAGGAAATCTTAGTGATAGGAAGTACACCACATTCCTGCAAGAAACATTAGGTCTGTTATTGGAAAAAAATACCTTTAGGAACAAGGAGCAGAATATGGTATCAACACCATGGGTGTCCGACACATAATTCATACATGGCTTTAAATGAGTTGCAAAGAGAATTCCCAAATCGTTGGATTGCACGGGGAGGAGATGTGTCTTGGCCGGCTCGCGTACCAGAATTGTCGTCTCTGGATTTTTTCTTGTGGGGATTCGTGAAAGACATTGTTTATAAAGAGTTTCCCACTACACCTGAAGATATGGGAGACAGAATTGTCAGAGCATGTGCTTCGATAAGTGCCAATGTGATAAGGAATACGACTCATTCCACGATAATAAGATTGCAGCACTGCATTGATACCAATGGTCATCACTTCTAATACTTTCTGTAAATGGTTCATGCCACCTTTGTGACCTTCGCTGCCCTTCAAAGGCCTTACTGTTACACATCATTGGATTCGTCTCGATGGCTGCTATCAGAAAATAAGTACCAAACTACAGCATCTCATTAAAAAGAAACAAAAGAAACAGAGTTGACCGTATCTCTGAAGCCTAGCAACATAAAAAGAACGTCATATTATGACCCCCGTTGTCCAATGCAACAATTGTCCCACAAACGTTTCTGCTCCTATCATACTTTCGGAGTTATTCTTGGTGACAATAGATAGCGACTCACCCTTTATAATCTTGCATTTCTTCTCGCCTCTTTCAGTTCACAAGATGCGCACCCATTGCCTGTTACTCACTGGCAGACTAATGCCACATACGAGCCCTGTAGTTCGACCGCCAGGTCCATCTTTTCTATTCCCGCATAGCCAGTTCCGTTGCGAACGGACTTCCGTCCATATTTTACATGATTATGAACCTACTTTCCTACGCATGAGCCACTATTAGAATTAAATTGTTAGCTTTTACGTTCTTTTTGCACGTTACATTTGAAATTTTATTAATAGAATAATAACAATAAATTATTACAAATAAAGAATAAATCATATACAACGATGTTATTTGAAAGAGCAAGTTAAAATAGAAAAATAGTTCAGACTGAGGCGTAGCGCCGTATAACGATCCTGGTTGGAGGCGGTTAAGTGGAGAGGTGTCTCAGAGCTGGATAGCGACAGATGGTGACGCGAGACTGGACGCACACGTAGTTTATGTATAAGCCGACAGAGGACAATATTGGAAGGGGGACTGGGATTTTAGTTTTGATGTGCCCAGTAGAGTGCACTAAAGTAATAGAATGTTTTTCATAAACTGTTCTAGTACTTTCATTAAGTGTTATTATTTCTTGTTGTGTATGTAAAATGTTATAAATGTGTTTTATCAGTATGAATGATGCGTGAGTGTGGTTTAAGGTTAATATGAAGATAATCGTTTAACGAGTAGTAGGATTTTGTGTAGGAACATTTCGAAGAAGTATGGAATGGACAAAGGCGATTTTTGTAGAATAGTTTTGTAAGGTAAGTTTATGATAAAAGGAAAGTAAATTCAGTTATAAATAACAATAGTAAATTGCTTTAGGCATAAGTAAAACTTTACCATATTAGATAATTACGTCGGTAAAAAGTGCAGTCGTAAGGTTTACTGTTTTCGATTGGTTATTGATGAGAAGCGCGGACTGACGCGGGAGAATGTTGTTTTGCTATTGGCTGTTGAGTAAACTGACCAATGGTAAAGCTACTTTCTTCGCGCGCCTTTCTCTGCTGGTGGAGAAGACTTAGAGTATTCTAAAGAGGAGTGGAAGTCTAAAAAAAATGGTTCAAATGGCTCTGAGCACTATGGTACTTAACTACTATGGTCATCAGTCCCCTAGAACTTAGAACTACTTAAACCTTACTAACCTAAAGACATCACACACATCCATGCTCGAGGCAGGATTCGAACCTGCGACCGTAGCAGTCGCGCGGTTCCGGACTGCGCGCCTAGAACCACTAGACCACCGCCGCCGGCCCGTCGAAGCCTCGTCGTGAAAGAGATCGGACGTGTGCACTAGTAGTTCCGATGAAAATGGTAAGTTGCCGGATCTAGCAGTGTTTCATGCATCAAAGGTGTAGGAAAGTGACGGCATTATTATTCCGATGTGTGTATAGTAATTTAGGAATTTTTAAGTGAATTTTGTAACGAGAAAAGACATATATTCCGTTTGGCTTATTGAGCAGGTCGGTGGCTAAAGACTGTAACTGCATTTGGTACCGACAGACTTAATATTTGGCGAGCGTTCTCAATCAAAAACAATTAGTATTTTTGTAGCTATTACGTTTTCGGGAAATGCAACACAATAAACTTGTGCAAGGGATTTGTGAGTGACTGTGTTACGACTAGCATGGGCTTGGCAGTGATACTTGTTCACCTAGGTTTCAGAATTTATTAATTGAGGACAACATTTCTTGTGAAAACTTTCTCCCAAAACGTAGATTAGTGACTTAAATTGCAGCCTGTTTCACGTCGAAGTACAGTAGGTTTCATTCGGCTTTCCTACTGATGACCTACTGAGACAATGTTCACAGGTAGGTGCAGGTCCGTCGTAAAGGGACGGAAAGAACTGCGCCGCCGCAATACCACTGTAGGTAATATCGATAATTGTATTGAGGTACGAGTCCCTGTCTACCACATAGTTTCAGTCAGACAGGAAGATTCATATCAATACACACTCCGCTGCAGAGCGAAAATTCTTTCTGGGCACCCACTTCCTATGATATCCCTTCTTACAGGAGCACTAGTCCCACAAGGTATCCCGGATAAGTTCTGCGAGGGAGATGTGGTACTGGCGGACGTAAAGCTACGAGGGGGAGCCGTAAGTCGTGCTTTTATAGCTTAAGTCGGCAGAGGACGCCCTACGATGGAGAAACGTAGCTCGTCCGAGTCGCAGAGAGGCACAGAAGTTTCAGATGTAATGTAGTCATCACAAATTCGGGAAGAAATCAATTTTATGATTAAACAACCAGAGACACTACACTTGGAACAGTAACTACCGTAGAATACCAACGGGTAACTGTCTGGAGTACCTGAAGTGGAATTCGCATACAAACTGAAGAGAAAGTACACTGCCAGAAAGAAAACAGTACACCCTTTAAGAGTTTCTAGTTCACCCAAGATTTACTGTTGCAACAGTGCATATGGAATATATGAATTGATTACATTTACAGATCAATACCAAAAGCTGTTCTGAGGTACCAGGAATCAACCTATGCTTAAACACCCATATTAGCACGTGGTGTAGCCTCTACAGGTGGCGTAAGGCCTGGTGTGGGGCCAATCTGTCATGGACGAATGCATTCTAAGTTACAGCGTACGCAATGTATACGTCGTACCCGCATACGACCATCAGAGGCAGAGTCTACATTCATCGACGAAGACCAAGACGTGCCATTCCACGTCAAGTTGTGCTGTCAGAGGGCCAAGTGGTCGTCTGACGGCACCAGCCAAACCGTGCACGCCGGTGTTGTGGCGAGAGGGGAACACGTGGCAGATGTATACATTCTGGTAATCCCACTGCTAATAACTGGTCCACAACGGTTCGTGTTTACACGTCTATTTTCACAAGCCCTCCTACCTGTGCTGGGGTACCTATACAATCGGCCCCTGTTGCCCTCACATTCGACGATCCTGGAGGACGTCTGTACGGCGTGGACGTCCAGGACCTTTTCTACGTTGTGTGAATGTTCACGTGACCACTGATAACAGCATCGTTACACAACTGACGTAGCATATAGAACTTGTGTGCCATTCTCCGAAAGAACCAAGCCGCCACTTGGAAGGCCACAATCTGATCCCTTTCAAACTCACTTACTTGACTGTAGGAAGTACGGGTGCGTCTTAGTGTCGTGGTTGCCTGCTTGCTTCACACGTTTGCTCGACACTGAGCCTTCTGGCTGTGATCGTTCCCTATTAAGGGGTAGATATAGACAGTGCTGTAGTAGCTATGCCACCACGCTATCTGTTGGCGGACGACGTTGAAAACGTTATATCTACTGTTCCTCAAGTGGCATATTCCATCATCCGAACAAAATCGACGTTGTCTTTCCAGATGTACAACAATGTAGATTGCAGATGGAGATAAGGAAATGTAATTAATATATGAAAGAGACTGCTTACAGAGAACTTTCTCGACCAATTCCTGCGTATTGCTCGTCAGAAGGGAACCCTTGCCAAGTTCGATTAATAGAAGAAACAGACGAGATCCAACGATTAGTGACTTGCTTGGCCAGGGGATCGCTTAGTAGGCGCGAGGCTGTTACAGTGTCTCCACATACTACACTAGTAGACGCTAAAAGAGAGGCGTTCTGCGTCACCGAGAAGTTGAAATTCCCAGAGAAGACGCACCGGAAAAAGTTGGGCAATTTATTACATCACCCCCCCACCCCTCTACACAAACACACTTTTCGCGAAATGGCCACAATGAGAAATTTAAAAGAAGTAGAGTCAACACTGGGGTTTAGTGACAATCATGATCCCTACACCCCGTTCGCGGCTGGAACAGGGAAGAAGGAAAAACATAATGGCACTAGAAGTACCGTCCCCTACATACCTTAAGGACCGATGACCTCGCTGTCTGGTCTCTTTCCCCAAAACAACCCAACCCAACCCAACATACCGTAAGGTGGCGTGCGGAATGTAGATGTAAATTCAGATGCAGAAAAAGTCGCCTTACCACGTCGGAATCAAAAGAACGACATTTATTCTTGGTACAGCAAACAAAAGGGGATTATTGACGCAAAATGGCGCCTGGTACCGGACGTTATTTACTCATCTCTTCCAACGAGTCGTCAGACTAAGGAAATAGAAGAGACAATCGTTTGTCAACAGTGAGCCAGTCAGCGGACGCGGATCCATTGGCTAGTAGACTCCGACCACATGATTCCAGTATTTTAGTAGGATGCCATAAGTAAACGGAGGAGTCAATCATCACAATAACACGAGCGAACGCAATTTCACTTTGTGTCTTGTGGTATAATTTACGTGCCACATTAATACTGTCTTTGAGAATACTATTGGGTCTGTGATCGGGAAATAATCATGTCCAGCTGCGTCCAACATTTCTGGCAAGAAGACTCATAAAGTAACTGGCACACATCATTCAGGTTAAATCGACAGTCGATAGTAAGAAATTTTTTTCTGTTACTCGTCGCTCTTATTCCCTCTGACAATGACAGCAGAATGAATACTATTTTATCTTCCGATGTGAAAGCGAAGGACAAGTGGCTATCAGTTGTTACAGAAAATAGGTGCAAGAATTAGTATTTTTATATACATATACATTAAGATGAAAATTTACGCCTAAATTCCTAGGTAACTAACTCCTATTGGCTTCCTTTATAGTAACGGAATATACACTCCTGGAAATGGAAAAAAGAACACATTGACACCGGTAAGTCAGACCCACCATACTTGCTCCGGACACTGCGAGAGGGCTGTACAAGCAATGATCACACGCACGGCACAGCGGACATACCAGGAACCGCGGTGTTGGCCGTCGAATGGCGCTAGCTGCGCAGCATTTGTGCACCGCCGCCGTCAGTGTCAGCCAGTTTGCCGTGGCATACGGAGCTCCATCGCAGTCTTTAACACTGGTAGCATGCCGCGACAGCGTGGACGTGAACCGTATGTGCAGTTGACGGACTTTGAGCGAGGGCGTATAGTGGACATGCGGGAGGCCGGGTAGACGTACCGCCGAATTGCTCAACACGTGGGGCATCAGGTCTCCACAGTACATCGATGTTGTTGCCAGTGGTCGGCGGAAGGTGCACGTGCCCGTCGACCTGGGACCGGACCGCAGCGACGCACGGATGCACGCCAAGACCGTAGGATCCTACGCAGTGCCGTAGGGGACCGCACCGCCACTTCCCAGCAAATTAGGGACACTGTTGCTCCTGGGGTATCTGCGAGGACCATTCGCAACCGTCTCTATGAAGCTGCCCACGGTCCCTCAGACCGTTAGGCCGTCTTCCGCTCACGCCCCCACATCGTGCAGCCCGCCTCCAGTGGTGTCGAGACAGGCGTGAATGGAGGGACGAATGGAGACGTGTCGTCTTCAGCGATGAGAGTCGCTTCTGCCTTGGTGCCAATGATGGTCGTATGCGTGTTTGGCGCCGTGCAGGTGAGCGCCACAATCAGGACTGCATACGACCGAGGCACACAGGGTCAACACCCGGCATCATTGTGTGGGGAGCGATCTCCTACACTGGCCGTACACCTCTGGTGATCGTCGAGGGGACACTGAATAGTGCACGGTACATCCAAACCGTCATCGAACCCATCGTTCTACCATTCCTAGACCGGCAAGGGAACTTGCTGTTCCAACAGGACAATGCACGTCCGCATGTATCCCGTGCCACCCAACGTTCTCTAGAAGGTGTAAGTCAACTACCCTGGCCAGCAAGATCTCCGGATCTGTCCCCCATTGAGCATGTTTGGGAGTGGATGAAGCGTCGTCTCACGCGGTCTGCACGTCCAGCACGAACGCTGGTCCAACTGAGGCGCCAGGTGGAAATGGCATGGCAAGCTGTTCCACAGGACTACATTCAGCACCTCTAAGATCGTCTCCATGGGAGAATAACAGCCTGCATTGCTGCGAAAGGTGGGTATACACTGTACTAGTGCCGACATTGTGCATGCTTTGTTGCCTGTGTCTATGTGCCTGTGGTTCTGTCAGTGTGATCATGTGATGTATCTGACCCCAGGAATGTGTCAATAAAGTTTCCCCTTCCTGGGACAATGAATTCACGGTGTTCTTATTTCAATTTCCAGGAGTGTAGTTAAATCTACGATCTGTGTACTACGCTCTTTCCAAAAGCCAGTTAACACCTGATGCAATGTGCATAGAGTCCTGAAAGAGATATTCTCAGAAAGTAAAAATGGGATACTCGCCAACGAAACAATAACATTGACATGAGTATGTAGTGAAACACTGGAAAAAACCGTAAACATAGTCACAAAAATTTAGCTTCATCCTCTTAGGAAACAAAATCTGTGTGTATTCCATTATCACACATGATTTAGTATTATAAGTTTTTTTATTTTCTTTTGTTGAAAAATATTCCAGTAGATTTTAGAGGTTTTTCTTATTCCCTGTATGTCTGCTACCTCTGAAGCACACAAAAACAGAATAGTTTCTGAAAATTTTTCTGTTCAAATGTATTAGAAAATTTCTGATGGAATAGAATGCAGTCAGTTCGAGCCACGAATTTGAACTTCAATTATTTCTTGTCCAATTGGACAACTGGGGACTCTGGCTGAAAAGACACAAAACCTTTACTTTCGGAAAGTCAGTTCTATAAACAGCCCTACTAGGCAGCCAACAGACAACCTCACGAGGCGTCAGATAACCACTGCCTACCCCTCGTAAATAGCCGTTATGCCTGTTAGCCAGCTCAGGGGCAACGAACTTTTTAGAGGTTGATATAACCAGCCTCTGTTCCTCACCATCTAATGCGGAAATCTTCAAAGGATTTTTGAGTTAAAAAGCTGATGTGCATATTGCAAACTCGTCGTCTCCTGAAAGAGAAGTCAGGAAAATGCAAGGGTTGTTATGCTTTGATGGACGATTGATGTAAGTAGAAGATATGCCAAAAGGTGCTTGTTTCTTGTAGTATAGTAAATGCCCTAGAAAAATAAATACTTTCGCACTTAATTCGCTAGAAGCAGCCATGAACTTTCTCAAACAGGTGATAGTTTTACCAGTTTGTGCTGTGTGGTAGGAACTCTGCATTTTCCCTTAGGACGTGAGAACCTTGATTCTAATGAAATGTCTTTTAAATCGTGCAGGTTCATTCTGAAAAAATTAGAGCCTTATTACTCGTTTGTAAAGGCAAAGTTAAATGTGATCTAGTACACAAACGTCGTTTCTGCACATTCATTCATTTGCAAACTATCACTTTGCCGTTGGTTTTAGCTGGGTTGTCATGGACAATACAGTCACGATTCCGTAATTAATTTAATATAAAGTCTTTCCATCATTATTAAAATTAAATTCTGGTAATTTATTAAGCATTTATTCTTAACTGCATCCTCTATAATTGTCCATAAATTGCTGGAATACAATACTCGCAATAACTTTCAGCGAAGTTTCGATATCGGATATGCATACCGTACCTTCCGAAGTATCTTCTACCGCAAGATTAGCGGTCTAATATAAACTTTTAATAGCACGGAGGATATGAGAACGTGACCGAGCGTTCTTGTTCACGAGCTGCAACGAACTTTATCACCGAATTGCTCCACCTCTCCTTCCCCCTGTTAATTTCGGGTTCACAGTGAAATAGCATCAAGTTACGATCTGTTTCTCTGGTAAGTTATAGAAGACAGAATATCGAGTTTGTTTCGATTATTGAGTAAGTGAATCGATTTTGACATCCTCACAGTCCTGGGAGTCCTATGTTTACCTAAGTGATGCATTGAAACGAAGGTGATCATCTCGTGAGTCTGAGAAAACAGCCTAGTCTTATACAGATGCTATCGTTTCTGCCGAATTAAACACTTACGGAACTTCCAGCATGCTTGAATAATAGCAGATCAGCAACCTCAGTTAATTACTACAAAGGAAATCCGGCCAAAGTCACAAATTTTTCTTTTTTCATTATTCACTTAATAACTAGTTTCGGGCCAACACACATTTTCAAATGGTCCAGATAGAAATAATATTAAAAAAAAAACAAGAACCATGTCGAGACAATTATTTACGTATTACGAAGTGCGCTGTAAATGTTTATATGCACTTCATTATACGTATATAATTGTCTTGAAATGATTCTTGTATTTTTGGGAAAAACGTTTTGACTATTTAGATGATTTTAAAATGGGCCCTGGACCGAAAGTAGTCACTAAGTAAATTAAAAAAATTGACAACTGAGAAACAGTTCAGTCTGGAGGACAATATTTATTTGTGGAGCACAGCCATTGTCATTCATAAGCTCCACCATCCTGCAAAGGGGCCTTCCTTTATCTCTCTAAAACGAGATCTCAGGAACATTCAGTGGGTGCATGACTATTTTTTTCTGGGTCATATACTTCTGGCTTGAAATGGCTCGCCATTATTTCGTGTCCTTTCCCAATGTCTTCAACACAGAATAACACTTCAGTACACATCGAAGATTATACAACTCTCCATACATAAATTCTAATATTTTTTTCAGAATTTCTAGTCGTGGTCATTTCGCGGGACAAGTATGGGAGGAAGTAATACGTCTTTTCTTGGATCCTACGCTCTCTGAATATCAAGAGCGACTTCTCTGTCAGTATGCAGAAAAAGACACGGTAGGCAACAATTTACTGGGAAGTGACGAGTTGCAAGCAGCCAGTATCAGGTGGTCGCAGTGTCAGCGGACGGCACTGTGTACGCGTCCGTAATGTATGGGAGCTACTGGCATAGCAAATGCGGGCGGAGCGCGCTGCTGGTTGCCAGCCCGGACAGGGTAAACACCAACCGGCGGCTGCTGTGGCATATAACGAACACCAAACAGCCCGGGCCAGCCACGCCACACAGGGCTGTCGGCGCGGCTTCCCGGCACGTCGCCTTATTACGTTGCCCAGCGCTCACTCAGGGCTCACTACGTGTGCACTTTGTAGCGGGAGCGCGCTCTGACCGACGAGGCAACAGGGAAAGCAGTAAATACGTGGAACTGTATACGAGCTGAACCCGTACTCCACCGAAAACATTTCACAGGCTGTTCAGGGATATTTTCTGAGTATTTTGATTCAAAGGGAACTCGTGCTCTGGGGACTCGCTACGCAACAATCGTATTTTTATTACTTTCTTATTGGTCAGTATGGTTTTAAGTGACACTGAACATAAGGCAATAAATGTCATGAATATCAGTTTGAAGAGGGGAAATGACACTGCTAAGTTTATATGGGGCATCTACAGACAGCGTAACAAACACAGAGTTTCTCTTAATGAATATTGATTCTCAGCAGAACGGGTGTGAACACACAAAGATACTTGCGAACAGAATGTCATCAGCCATTAGAGCTCTGTCATCAGGGCGTAACAGTCAGTGTCTTTTAGCTACAAACTAGTCACATGTTCACCCAGATCCTGACAACATAATTCTTTACTGGAGGAGGAGTGCATAAAATAGTTTTCAAACTGCAGAAAAGGGCCGTAAGACTAATAACCTAAAGTAGTAGTTGAGAAAATTGTATAGATCTGTTAAAACACTGGGGGTTTTAACTACAAGACGTGAGAACATTTACCAACCAATTATTTATACTTAAAAAAATTGCAGAAACCAATCGTTTCATGAATATCGCATAAGATCTAGAATGAACTTATATTTAAGAACACTAAACTCGAACCAATATTTTCTACCAAGGGTTAAAATTATACATTAAATTGATCAAGGAAATTAAAGAAATTACTAAAACAAACTGATTTTAAAAGACAGTTACATAATATCCCTTAAGAAATCCAGTCGATAAACTGAATGACCTACTAAGATAAAGCTTTATTTTCTGGAAACTTATTCCAAAAGCTATGAGGTGCATAATACTAACACATCATATCTTTTCTGAGCCCAACGTCTTATTCGTTACAAAGGGATAGTGGTTCTGTTTTTCAAGCTAGCAAATGGGAAGTTGCGCTTTAAAATGGACACTAAATATCGCCGCTTGGTCCAGACATCAGCTGCTGGTGTGGACAGTACCACATCAATAAACAAACGTGTATAGTGACGTAGTGTGGAGTGATGGAGTGAGAAATGAACAAACAGTAGGCCACTAGCCTTTTACGAAAAAAAAAAAAAAATAAAATAAAAAAATATAAAAAAATCTTCGTAGAACCATATTGTACAGAAAGAGAGAAACAAAACGATTTAGCACTGTTTTAAGGACACTGCTTTTATTTTCAGGAGGGCGGATCTACATCTTCATATTTGTAGTATGTTTTGTCAGAATACCCCTGAAATTATTTTGTGAGGTACGAATACAACGCGAGCTCTCTACTTCTTTCGTTTTGTGCACCACTACACGTGTTTGTCCAGAAGTGTTAACTGAACATACAACGTGAGCTCTCTACTTCTTTCGTTTTGTGTACCACCACAAGTGTTTGTCCAGAAGTGTTAATTGAACATATCGTGGTTAAATTTTCTTGTATTTTCTTTTGCAATTCTGCTTTTGAATCTATCAGTGTCTGTACTTTTTATGATCAGTAGACTTATGTTTAATTTATATTTGTCTTTTGTAATTGGCGATTACCAACAGTGCTTACGTAATTAACTTTTATAGAAAAGAAATAGAGGTCTAAAAACGTATTTCGTCGCCAGACAAATTTTTCCTGAACCACAGGAACATATTCTCAGCATCATTGCCAGAGATCATCTTAAGCCTATGTCGGGCCTTTGGTGTTCTAAGAATTCATTTTATCATGCAATTCTGTCTATATCATAACCTTCTTCGTCGTTTCTTGTGATTTTCAGCTTCTTTAAGATGCGTTCAGCGAGTTGTAATCACATGTAGTACAAATTTTTGTGTGACGCAGAAGCGTAAATAAGATGAGACCTGTGGGGGCAGGCAGAAATACTTAAGGGCCTTAAAGTTTACTTGGGACTGTGAGGAAATCGTTGGGACGTCATTATTATAGTGAGAAATGTGTATACGTTCTCAGTTATTCAGCTGAATTAGACAGTATACGTAAACATGTGCCATGCACCGCTACAAGGAATAATATAATTATGTGAAGTTGTAACCAAGTGTTACTTATTACCAGGGATTTATCTTGTAAAGCGATAACACTTTTTTTTTACATTTCAGCCTTTTTGAACTCCAAAAGCGATTGCAAACATACAGCAGAACATTACACACAGCACAAAGAAATCTAACAACGGCTGTCGTAACATACAGACGTTAAACATACACCTTGCCATACTTCCACACTTCAAATTTTACGGAGTATAGCCAAATCACTAAAATCCTGCCACTACAGGATTTGTTACAATGCGAGGAATTTCATACCGAGTTTGTTTTTAGTAGTAAAGATAAGACCCAATTATGAGCCAGTAGCAATTTTTACCAAACTGCTTGAAGAGATAATGATATGTTTTACGTTGATCAGTCAGGCAGAGAAGTAAGAGCTAAGTTTGTTGAATATGAAGACAGCTTGAGGTTGCAGAATAATGCCCGCACGTTTACTAGCATGCACTCAGCTAGGGCTATCCTCCAGTTAGAAAACAAAGGCTGAAAGCGTAATCTGCTGGAAGCCCTGAAATCAACAAAAACATCTCCCACAGTCCTGATTCAATATTAAATTTCTAACACGCAGTGCAATACTTGCCTCATCTACATATCACTCATTCCTTATATTTTTGCAGTTCTTCTGACACGGCCTGGTTTATTGTGTACCTCAATTTTTCCTGTACTTGTTTCATTGTGATTGTCTGTGTACAGCTGGCCGGAAAGGCCGAGCAGTTCTAGACACTACAGTCTGGAACCGCGCATCCGCTACGGTCGCAGGTTCGAATCCTGCCTCGGTCATGGATGTGTGTGTTGTCCTTAGGTTGGTTAGGTTTAAGTAGTTCAAAGTTCTAGGTGACTGATGACCTCAGCAGTTAAGTCCCATAGTGCTCACAGCAATTTCAACCATTTTCCTGTATACACCATATGTTCTATTGTTTTATAATACAATACTTCACGTTAAACGCTCAGATGGGGAGATGGAGGTGGCATGAAACTTCACACATGGAGAATCTGCGTAATATTACTTATTTTAGCGATTACAGTACGAGGTCAAATTTACCAATAACTTTGCAGCATGAGCCCACTTATCAGTATGACACTGTGTCCCTTCTGATCTGTGTGAATGCACTTTCTCGGTTGGGAGGGATTTCATAAAACCAATCTATCCTCGCCTGAAACAAGCGGGCCACAATACTGCAAATAGTCTTTGATGTTCTTGATTCTGGCGCTGTAACGGAGTTGATGTCTGATCTGTTCTCCAAAAGATCTGTCAGTGACAGATCAAGCGCTCTTACTTATATGGGAACATCTTAACATCGTGCAAACATATTATCATATGAGATGTAACGGACTGTTCTGACTTCAGAGGTTCCTCATTATTACCAGCCATGGCCTGAAGTCATAGCTGATGGCACCACAGCACCGCTGTATTTTTCCAAAGCATTAGAAAAATGGAACCCTTACTCAGATCACCGCTATATTCGTCGACGCTAACCAATCGGCATACCTTTCTTCCTTTCATTTTTTTTTTTTTTTTGGGGTCATGAATCTTCTGACTGGTTTGATGCCGCCCGCCACGAACGCCTCTCCTGTGGCAACCTTTTCATCTGAGAGTGGCAATTACACTTACAACCTATGTCCTTAATTATGTGCTGGATGTATTCCAATCTCTACCGTACAGACCCACTATTCACCACTGAACACAATGCGACGTCATTCATCATCAGAACAATGCTTAGCGGTCACGGTACTCTCCAGACGCAACAATTTACGTTATAATTTTAATCTGAGGCTCCGTATTTGAAGGAAATTCCCTTGACCGGCTGTCGCTAGTCTCTCTTAATCGTTCACTATTTCTTACCTAATATCAAAAATTTTATTTTATCTGATTCTGTGCACCCTTCCATAGCTGCTAAAAATCTCGATTCAGACACTAGAATCTCATTTGTCTGTCGTGAGGTAAGTTTCGAGACCTCTCTGCAACAGAGACGTACAGTAAGTGCCTTAGTTTTATAAATTTTAGTTTGTTTCTTTCCTCATCTTGCTTCTTAAAGTTATGTTTATTGTGCCACACTTATGTTGGAATTTTATTGGATTTCCTTCTACATCTTGATGTACATTACTTATTTGATTCCCACGATGGTTAAAATTTTTACTTTTTCTGCAGTATTGTCATAAATGACAACTGTTTACCTTATACTTGTAACTGCCCTAATACCTATGCTTGTGTCTTGCCAATCTTTATATTATTATTCTTGCCTCAATAAGCTAAGCATGAGGTCGGCGGACTGCGTCTTTTCTTCACAATATATGTTTACTGGCCTATGTGAGTAAACAAGGGTTTGTATGTGTTTCGAAAGATGTTTAATACCAAAAATTTAGCCGTCCTTTGTGACCGAGCGGTTCTAGGCACTTCAGTCCGGAACAGCACTGCTGCTACTGTCGTAGGTTGGAATCGTGCCTCGGGCATGGATGTGTGTGATGTCCTTAGGTTAGTTAGGTTTAAGTAGTTCTAAGACTAGGGAACTGATGACCTCAGGTGTTACGTCCCATAGTGCTTAGAACCATTTGAACCATTTTGAACATTTTTTTTCTTTCTTATAAGGCCTTGAATATATTTTAAAGGGCAGACGACAGACTATCCCCTCAACTAGGCCCCAGATTTGCTTAGTTTTTATGAGATATTATTGAGCCAACTTTTATCTCTCTTGATTTAGTTTTATATCTTTTCCAATATGAGAATGATATACATGGTGTACCATCGTTTTTCTCTTATTTTCCACAGAAGTTATCTGTCTGGTCAATTTGAAAGTAATTTCAATAATTATTCATGTGTGTATGTTAACACAAGTCTTAATTTGTTAGTATACTTTACAGATATAGCCGGCGATTAGTGGTTCTGCCTGTTAAAGTGGAGATTGACTAGTTCCACGTCTAGGAAGTTGACTTTGACCGTAATTTGTGAATGGACGATCATCTCCTGTATTTTGATATAAATATAGTTCTTTTTTCAATTGCTGAGGCTGTGGTCTGTACACGCCGACTCTTCCAGTCTGCTGTACATAGTTGGGGAAAAACCTGAATCATGTTCACAAACAACACGTCGTCTGTTGAAAAAGCTTATTGGACTGCATGTAAGTAACGTCCTCGAGAACCGCCGACATTTCAACAGGTCGACACATGGTCAAGGCAGAAATGAAAAGACCTATCAACACTCCCTTAACTTAAATGAACTTTCTACATGCCGAGAAGAACACATGTTACAACCTGTCCTCCGCAAGCGGTTTCACCATAACTAATTGACTTCCAGTAACCACATAGCCTTCCTTCCAGCTTCCCCATTATTGTCGATTCTTAGTTTTGTATTCCACGGCACAGAACTGATATAACGGTATCTGTAAATGGAACATACTAATGAATTCTCTTCGACATACGTCGCGCGGTTCTTTTGTTAACTAGCTGTGCTTCTAATAAAAGGATATATCGGTAATCCAACTTTATGGGTGACCAGTGATTAATCATATGGCTTTTTTTTCTATGAACTTCGATAATCGACTGGTAACAAATTGTACGTAAGACTTACTGGGTCTTTATCTAACTCTGATACTACTGGATATCACAATAGTTTACATATTCATTATTTATCTCTCTCTAGAGTTCTGAGTGAAGTCTTATACTTTGATGCAAAAGTCTGTAACAGTTTCTCGTTGAACGTCAGGCAATAAATTGAAAACCCAAAATGTTCAGAAACAAAGTGAATTAAAGCCTCTTTACCCTCCCCTTCGGCAGTTTATCAAAATATGTGTATTCGATGATGTAAATTCCACATGAATATACACCGAAGTGCAAAGAAATTGGTATGGGCATGCTTATTCAAATACATAGATATATAAACATGCAGGATACGGGGAGGCGGTCAGCAACATCTATGTAAGACAACAAAAGACTGCCGTAGTGGTTAGACGGGTTACTAAGGCTACAATGGCAGGTTATCAAGATTTAAGTGAGTCTGAACGTAGTGCTATAGTAGGCGTACGAGCGATGAGACACAGCATCTCCGAGATAGCGATGAAGAGGAGATTCTTCCGTACGACCGTTTCACTAGGTTGTCGTGAATATCAGTAATCCGGTGAAACATCAAATCTTCGACATCGCTGAGGCCGGTAAAAGATCCTGCAAGAACGAGACCAACGACGACTGAAGAGAACCGTTCAACGTGACAGAAGTGCAACCCTTCAGCAAATTGCTGCAGTTGTAAATGCTGAGCCATCAACGAGTGTTAGCGTGCGAATCATTCAAAGAAACACCATCGGTGTGGGCTTTCGGAGGCGAAGACCAACTCGTGTATCCTTGATGACTGCACGACACAATGCCTTACGGCTTGCCTGGACACATCAACACCGACACTGGAGTGTTGATGAGTGGAAACTTGTTGTCTGGTCGGACGCGTCTCGTTTCAAATTGTGTCGAGCGGATGGACGTGTATGGCCATGGAGACAACCTCATGAATCCACGGACTCTGCATGTCAGCAGGCATTGTCGAAGCTAGTGGAGCCTCTGTAATGGAGTGGGCCGTGTGCAGTTGGAGTGATATGGGAGCCTTGAGACCTCTAGATACTACTCTGACAGGTGATCACCTGCATCCATACATGTCCATTGTGCTTTCAGACGGACTGGGGCTATTCCAGCAGGACGATGCGACACCCCACACGTCCACAATTGCTTAAAAAATGGCTCCAATGACTCTAATCATTATGCGACTTAACATGTGAGGTCATCAGTCCCTTAGACTTAGCACTACTTAAACCTAACTAACCTGAGGACACCAGAACTGCTTAAACCTAACTGACCTAAGGACATCACACACATCCATGCCCGAGGCAGGATTCGAACCTGCGACCGTAGCAGCAGTGCTGTTCCGGACTGAGGCGCCTAGAACCGCTCGGCTACATCGGCTGGCGCACAGTTGCTTCAGAGTGGCTCCAGGAACACTCTTCTGATTTTAAACAATTCCGCTGGCCACCACACTCCCCAGACATTAACATTACTGAGCATATCTAGGTTGCCTTGCACTGTGCTGTTCGGAAGAGATCCTCACCCCTCGTAGCGTTACAGATTTATGGACAGCCCTGCAGAATTCATGGTGTCAATTCCCTCCAGCACTGCTTCAGACATTGGTCGAGTCCACGCCACTTCGTTTCGCGGCACTTCTTCGTGCTCGCGGGACCCTACACGATATTACGCAGGTGTACAAGTGTCTTTGGCTCTTCAGTGTAATTTTAGTATTAGGCATACCTTGGTCTTCTCAGTAAACAGATTACTGTCATCTCCACATGGCGTTTGATTATTATAGGTACAAACGAAAGTGGCAAGTGGAGCACATTGAAACAAGCAAATAAACCTAACAGACCTAATTCTGGAAAACAAAGATTTCTCCGATACGGCGATGATTCCTGTCTGGCTGACTTAATGGTCGTGTGTACCTTGATATCCTGGAGCATAAGTTAATCGACAATTTGAATGATGTCCTTTATGCATGTACCTGTTCTGGAATACGTAAAAGAATCTTTGATAACTAGCGTACCTGTCTTTGTTCGTCAACAGCATGTCCTCTCAGGTTCCACGAGTTGAAGATGTAGGATCTTGCAAGCTTGGTGCGTTCCAGCTCTGTTGATACTGTCGATGAACGCCAAGAATTCAATTCGGAGTTGCGTTTAGAACACACCTAGGATATTTGAATGTGTAGGAGCACTGATGAAGAGACGTACTGAGGTCTTCCTGCACATGAACAGTGCTGTAATGTGTTTGTTCTCTAGTGCATACCTGCAGTTTATCGCTCGGGGTCTCACGAGGAGAATACGACTAGTACCATCACCCTATTTCCCGGAAACTTCGTCCAGAGGAAGAGGCGTCAAAATAAGCGAACACGTGTCTCGACTTATCTGTAGGTACTCGACTGTTTGGAAGAGAACGACGATCAAAGTTTTCGAAATATTTTCGAAGTATCTCATGCGCCTTTCCGGCGCGATATTCACAGACGTGGCTTCTTAATTTAGCGCCCAGTGCTCGAAACCCGATTATTAATTTTATTTTCGTTTTTCATTTACATACTCATTTCTGTAGACGATTAGAAAACGACTGTTTTCCATTGTATTTTAATACAATGTTGTCCTTATCCCTCAACTACCTGTACGTCAGATGAATGAATTAAAAACAAAAGAATGAGAAAATTACTGGAAACTGTTTCCGTTGAAATTCCTGCTGTTTATCTTGATTCATAATCAGTCGCTTGCGCAAGTGGTTCGTTGTACATGATTTGCAGCGAAATTATTCCCAACGCTTCAAATCTTCAGAAACGTTATGGGCGTTTCTTTCAAGAGTGACCATTATATGAAGAAATGTCCCTGTGGTAAATCTCCCTGCGAGTGATGCTCATAGTGTTCGAAATATTTGTGTTTCGAATGTATGTTTCTACGAGTAGTATCGTCCAGTGGAATGCAACAAATCTTCCTGAACAATAAACATAGGAACAAAATATAAGAATTAATACGAGAATGAAATAACATAATTTGAGAACTTATAAAGATTGTAATCCCTCAACACATCACACACACTTATACAATAAGTGTATGCCATTTATTGTGAAATCCATTTGTAGTTTTATGATTAATATAACGCCCTTGTAGCCATAAACGTAACAAGAAAGATCGGTCTAGTAACCTTCTACGGTCATTGGTAGATAAATTAAAACAATAAAAATAAATAAAAACAGTAATCGTATTTCAAACACGGTGCGCAAAACTGCACTACTGACCATTAAAATTGCTACACCATGAAGATGACATGTTACAGAGGCGAACTTTAACCGACAGGCAGAAATGGTGTGATATACGAATGATTAGCTTTTATGAACATTCACACAAGGTTGGCACCGGTG
The DNA here is from genome assembly GCF_023897955.1 of Schistocerca gregaria. NCBI lineage: Eukaryota > Metazoa > Arthropoda > Insecta > Orthoptera > Acrididae > Schistocerca > Schistocerca gregaria. The sequence continues at coordinate 925,086,065 of NC_064921.1, read as the reverse complement.
GCGACACCTACAACGTGCTAACATGAGGAAACTTTTCAACCCATTTCTCATGCACAAACAGCTGGTGAAATGTCGTTGTGATGCCTCGTGTCAGGATGAGAAATGCGTACCACGACGATTCCGACGTTGATAAAGGTCGGATTGTAGCCTATCGCGATTGCGGTTCATCGTATCGCGACATTGCTGCTCGCGTTGGTCGAGATCCAATGACTGTTAGCAGAATATGGAATCGGTGGGTTCAGGAGAGTAATACGGAACGCCGTGCTGGATCCCAACGGCCTCGTATCACTATCAGTCGAGACGACAGGCATCTTCTCCGTATGCCTGTAACGGATCGTGCACCCACGTCTCGATCCCTGAGTCAACAGATGGGGACGTTTGCAAGACAACAACCATCTGCACGAGCAGTTCGACGGCCTTTGCAGCAGCATGCCCCATCCGCTCGGAGACCATGGCTGCGGTTACCTTGACGCTGGATCACAGTCAGGAGCTCCTGCGGTGGTGTACTCAACGACGAAGCTCGTTGCACGAATGGCAAAACGCCATGTTTTTGGATGAATCCAGGTTCTGTTTACAGCATCATGATGGTCGCATCAGTGTTTGTCGACATCGCGGTGAACGCACATTGGAAGCGTGTATTCGTCACGCCTTGCTGGCGTATCGCCCGACGTGATGGTATGGGGTGCCATTGGTTACACGTCTCGGTCACCTCTTGTACGCATTGACGGCAATCTGAATAGCGGACGTTACATTTCAGATGTATTACGACCCCTGCGAAATCCTACATGTGAGCAGAATGATGCACGATCGCATGTTGTAGGTCCTGTACGGGCCTTTGTGGATACAGAAAATGTTCGACTGCTGCCCTGGCTAGCACATTTTCCAGATCTCTCACCAACTGAAAACGTCTGGTCAATAGTGGCCGAGCAACTGGCTCGTCACAATACTCAAGCCACTAGTTTTGATGAACTGTGGTATCTTGTTGAAGCTGCATGGGCCGCTGTACCTGTACACTCCATCCAAGCTCTGTTTGACTCAATTCCCTAGCGTATCAAGGCCTTATTACGGCCAGAGGTGGTTGTTCTGGGTATTGATTTTTAAGGATCTATGCACCCAAATTGCGTGAAAATGTAATCACATGTCAGTTCTTATATAATATATTTGTCCAATGAATACCCATTTATCATCTGCATTTCTTGTTTGTGTAGCAATTTTAATGGCCAGTAGTGTAAAAATCCGCGACGTTAAGCACTGCGCTACCATTATCTCAAACGGTATCGTGGAGTGTAAGACACATTAAATACCTCGAAGATACCTCGAAAACTTCGACCGTCGTCATCCCTGAAATGGCCAAGTACCTACAGATAAGCTGACTACTCTCGCAGTGAGTGAAGTTCCAGGGCACTTATTGTGTTCTCTTCGTCAGTTACGAAGTGTTCATGAACTCGGTCTATGGGTCATATTGAGGAAACCATAGATTTATCGACCTGGTTACTGTCTTGTTTCATTGTCCTCTATTCACTCCTTTCGTCTGTACCTAAAGCACTCAGACACCGTTCATAAAGCTATACAAACGACTTGTTTCAGTAATTAGGCGAAAACATTCGCTAAAAAAGGAGCAGGGGTTTTCTTCTATGTAAGAGCCTCTTTTATTAATATCCATAGTTAGGTACGTTTGAATTCTTTTTGCTGCTAATTAAATCGTTTGATAGTTGGCAGGTCCCAAAACCTACATAATGTATGTATTTTTGTTAAGGAATCATGGAGAAATCAGTCTTTATTTTTTGAAGATATATGGCTTAACTGTGAGTGTGGACATAAGCCTAAAATGAATTATACTGGAACAAATGAAAACGTACCAGCACGCAATTAAATGTTGGCGACTTGGCTAACTTAGAATTATGTCGCATATGTGTAAACCAGAGCTGCAGTGCAAATTCCATGTTCCGCTCTGTCGCGTAGTCGCAATACCATGCTCGTGGGAAGGATATACACCACCAAAGGCGAAGCAAGAAGTACAGTGCTGCATCTAGCCTGTGTGCTCTTCTCGCGGAACACGAGATGACTATCGCGTCGCGCTCACAGGGGACCCAGCAAATACGCAGGCGCTTTGAGCTCTGCAGCGGGGAGATCCGGTGGATGCAGGAAAGAGATAGGTTCCGTGAGGGAACTGTATTTTGCTTGCACGTGAATGGCTCCCATCTTCCTACAGCTTTTACGAATGAACTTTCGTAAGTTTTGATACTTTCTCATTACAAATTCTCTGCTAGCATTTATAGATACTATTTCCGGCTATACTAATGTTCTAGGAAATTCCGCTCTGCAACTAAACAAAGGAAGACTCTGACATTTACACTGAAATTTTTTTTTCTGCCATGTATGTCCTCAACAGTGCACTATGAATGGCATATTTGACATTTCACTATGTTAGACAGTACATGACGATTTATTTTGGGGAAAGCGGTATACTGTGAAATCCATTAGAACAACAAACTGCTGACCATAAGCTGAGAAAAAAATGTTAAGTTTTTGACACTGAATGGCACTATGGTAGATAGCATACAAGTGCAGAGATATGGATGAAACAATGGTATCCCATTGAAAAAAAAGTTTAAGGTGGCAGTTCCCTCGTACGTCTAGCGATATACCTTGCGGCTCGCAAGACTGGAACGCGCCTCACGTTTCTGTTTTTGGTTCAATGAACCTACGAAAGAAAACTACTTAGAATAGATGCAGACTTAGACTGTTAGACACCGCTTTAATAGCTATCTGAGACAATACGGTACACAGCTCGTACAGGTCGCAGTTTTGTTTTGTCACTTCTACGTCCTGCTAAAAAGTGAGTAATGAATATAAATATCTACCTACAAATCACTGCTAACGTTGGGTTCTCCTTTCTGTTGTTGGTAGTGACGACAGTACAGTTCACACGGACAAAAAACCAGCACAAGGTATGCAAAGAATTGGTAGACAGTATACTTCTCGTTATTTTATGTTAGCATATAGGCTTATTTCGGTTTTATTACCTTCATAAGTGCATTTCCTGACATTATAAGTAGATGGACAAATGTCAACTTCGAGTGCTGTCTATAGTTGTTGGACGTAATTTTTTCAGCAACGTCTTAAAGTTGTTCCATAACCTGCCGTTACAGGTATATTAAAATACATTTTCATTATCTGACAGTCGTAGAAATTGAAGTCTGAGAGTGATTGCAGATTAGGAGTAAACAACCAGGTGTTGAACTTGTATTTCTACGACTGTCAGTTAATGAAAACTTAATATACGTGCAACAGCAAATTATCGAATAATTTTAAAACGTTGCGGAAACAATTACATCGAAAAACTTAAGAGAGGAATAATGCTTTACTCAATGTTGACAATGTCCATACACAACGTCAGAACATGTACTGGTGCAGGCAATAAAGCCGAAAAAAGCTTATATACTAAAATAAAATATCAAGGAGCGCACTGTGACACAATTCTCTGCACAATTTCCTACTGTGACATAATATGTGCTGCTGGTCCCACAATAAAGAAAGCACAAGCTATTCCAGTAAGTAAACTTCAAGAGAAATGTGGGGAAAATATACAGAGTAGAAATCTAAATAGTTTTATAGAGTGCCAATAAAAGTACATCCCCTGTATTTAGTACGTTTCTAGAATTTGTAGACTTAGAGAAAGCTTTTGACAGTGTTGACTGGAATACTCTCTTTCAAATTCTGAAGGTGGCAGGGGTAAAATATAGGGAGCGAGAGGCTACTTACAATTTGTACAGAAACCAGATGGCAGTTATAAGAGTCGAGGGACATGAAAGGGTAGCACTGGTTGGGAAGGGAGTGAGAAAGGGTTGTAGTCTCTCCCCGATGTTATTCAATCTGTATATTGAGCAAGCAGTAAAGGAAACAAAAGAAAAATTTGGAGTAGGTATTAACATCCATGGAGAAGAAATAAAAACTTTGAGATTCGCCGATGACCTCGTAAATCTGTCAGAGACACAAAGGACTTGGAAGAGCAGTTGAACGGAATGGATAGTGTCTTGAAAGGATGACATAAGATGAAAATCAACAAGAGCAAAACGAGGATAATGGAATGTAGTCGAATGAAGTCTGGTGATGCTGAGGGAATTAGATTTGGAAATGAGACACTTAAAGTAGTAAAGGCGTTTTGCTATTTGGGGAGCAAAATAACTGATGATGGTCGAAGTAGAGAGAATATAAAATGTAGACTGTCAATAGCAAGGAAAGCGTTTCTGAAGAAGAGAAATTTGTTAACATCGAGTCTAGATTTAAGTGTCAGGAAGCCATTTCTGAAAGTATTTGTATGGAGTGTAGCCATGTATGGAAGTGAAACATGGACAAGAAGAGAATAGAAGCTTTCGAAATGTGGTGCTACAGAAGAATGCTGAAGATTAGATGGGTAGATCCCATAACTAATGGGGAAGTATTGGATAGGATTGGGGAGAAGAGAAATTTGTGGCACAACTTGACCAGAAGAAGGGATCGGTTGGTAGGACATGTTCTGAGGCATCAAGGGATCACCAATTTAGTATTGGAGGGCAGCGTGGAGGGTAAAAATCGTAGAGGGAGACCAAGAGCTGACTGCACTAAGCAGATTCAGAAGCATGTGGGTTGCAGTGAGTTCTGGGAGATGAAGAAGCTTGCGCAGGATATAGTAGCATGGAGAGCTGCATCGAACCAGTCTCAGGACTGAAGACCACAACAACAACAACTCCTGTATTATCTACTGCAGTGCTAAAACTTACTTTCATAACACTATATTTATTATTGTGTGCAGAACTACTCGTATAAAACACATAAATGGAAATATGTTTCACATTAATCAGGCTCTTCAATGAACAAAAATGTGAATTGAATAATGAAAACTAGCCTGTTGTTACACCCTAATTACCCCCTTCGTATGGTAAACTGAAAACAGTCAATGTCAGTTTCACTATGCAGTGACATAAATGAATGGACGAAAGCGTCATTTTGGCATGTATCTATTTTAACACTTTTGAATGTTACTAGCAGGTAACTATTAAGGAATGAGAATCATCCAGTAAAGGTAATTTGATTTAGATGAATATTTCAAGTATTAAATCTTGAATCATGTAGTTAACTTTTAAAAAATCAAACTGATATGGAGCAAATGCCACAGCTTCACAAGTTCCAGTTTGAAATTAATGTTATAAATGTAACTGCCTCTCCTCAATCCAACCATTTCTGGTGTCGAAATACTGGCTTCAAATGGCTCTGAGCACTATGGGACTCAACTGCTTTGGTAATCAGTCCCCTAGAACTTAGAACTACTTAAACCTAACTAAGCTAAGGACATCACACACATCCATGCCCGAGGCAGGATTCGAACCTGCGACCGTAGCAGTCGCACGGTTCCGGACTGCGCGCCTAGAACCGCGAGACCACCGCGGCCGGCTGTCGTAATACTAGCTAAATTTATTTGATTATTTTCTCGTGTAGACTTGGACTATTATCACGGTCTATGGCAGACACATTTATACCTGTAATTTCTATGTAACTATTAAGCTTTTTTAAGTTTGACAAAACGATACCATCCAGCTACGTTGTGTTAATTTGGTAAAAAAATTGTGTGCGAATTCCTAAGGGACCAAACTGCTGACGTCATCAGTCCCTAGACACATCTTAAACTAACTTAAAATTACTTACGTTAAGAGGAACACACATACCCATGCCTCACAGAGGAGGAGGAGGAGATTAGTGTTTAACGTCCCGTCGACAACGAGGTCATTAGAGACGGAGCGCAAGTTCGGGTGAGGGAAGGAAATCGGCCGTGCCCTTTCAAAGGAACCATCCCAGCATTTGCCTGAAGCGATTTAGGGAAATCACGGAAAACCTAAATCAGGATGGCCGGAGACGGGATTGAACCGTCGTCCTCCCGAATGCGAGTTCAGTGTGCTAACCACCCTCACAGAGGACTCGAGCCTCCGGCGGGAGGGGCAGCGGAATCTGCCAAGTGACACCTCCTAGCACGCGGCCACTCTGCGCAGCAATGTGTTTAATACCTAACCGCTTTCTGTCTAATAATAATGTGCTGGTTTTTCAGTAATTATTATGTATATGTCATTATGTCGATGATGATATGTACACGGTTGGTTATTTACATCTAAATCTTCGGAATAATTGTATAATATATATTATCTAGTATTATAATCATTATTGTACTAAACTTCAGTGTTTCCGTGACGAAGTCTCCCGTAAGCGAAAGACAAGGAAATGAATGCATATATTCTAGAGTGTGATGTAGCATCTGACTCTAAGTGGAAAATCATCCTTACAGTACTGGAAATTAGTATAAAGGCGTGAATGCTTGTAGAAAATTTTACCCTGTCAGCTGCAGTAGTTGTACTCAGTGTATATGCAATACTCTGAGATCCATTATATTGACAACTGCAGTCAGATATTAAAGTATATAACATGAGATCAACGGTTTATGTGGTATAGGTTGGAACTCGGTATAAAGGCAATCAGCTCTGTGTTGTGTTAGGGAGCTCGTATGTGCTTTTGCTGCATATAGGGAGCAGACATCATTAGTGACAGTGCATACTGTGTATATAAACTACGATTGTGACAGTGCCTCATAGAAAACAGTTGTCATGAGATGGTTGAAAGGCAAAAATCCGTGTGTACAAGGAAACAGGATTCTCCAATCGTCAAATCGCTAAGAAATTGAACCGTTCAATTACAGTGACTGGTAATTTAGTTATATTCGGAGCACGATGTGGTCACAACAGAAAATATGGGCTATGTACAATATTATTCGACACCACGAATGGGTCCCTTTGCCCAAAGCGAGGGCTACAAACCGTAGTTATTCTCAGCTTTTTGCTGATTTACACTTGAAATCAACTGCCAGTCTTCTACAACAAATTTTTCAAATTACTAACATCTTGCATTCAAGAAACCACTACAGAAATCTGAGATAATATCCAAACGTAAACAGACTGATCGGTTTCAGAATGCCTGTACTTGCACCAACGTAATACTGTCTCTTCAGATCTGCCACCTATCTTACGCTACAGAGAGAGGAGGCCTCAGGTTTCACCGTCTTGCAACCAAGTAACGTAGATGTGGACGGGTGAACAATAAACCAGCCTAGTTACTTCCGAGATGCTCGATCCCAGGTGCTACAAACAGTATTCTATGTGTGCAAGTCGCATATGTCGATGTATCTCCCCTTTTGCTGTCCGTATTGGCACTAGATTCTGTATTCGTCTCTGCTTACGTAATTTCCTTACTGTATCAAATGTCTAAAGAGCAACCAGGTGGAATTCAGTCTTGCGACGAGCAGTCATACTGTAGATGTTCTGTACATCGCGCGAGAGCACGGCACAGGGTACATCGTAACGAAGTTTCCGATTTTCTCGACCTATTCAATTCGAGTTTTTGTTTTGTTTTTTTGAGCAGGTAGGAGAGGGGATGTGTGCATATATGACTTGGTACGTGTCATAATCTCTCTTATTCCCATGATTCGTCTGGTATATGTTCGATAGTGACAGCAGGACTGTAAAAACTTCTTCTTTGAGTGCTGGTTCTCTAAAGTTACGAATACACAACAGTGTTTAGTGTGAACTACGTCACCTTAGTTTTTTTAATGTTTCAGACCATTTCTGTGACTTTTTTTATGAGCTATACAATCTGATATGGTTCTAGTGGTGAATCTCTGAAATAGCCTGTTTCGATTTCTACTACCATGCCTACTTCAAAAGAACACCAAATCTCAAACAATAAAACTGATCCCGCAAACAGACACACATCAAAAAAAGTTTTGCGTCACCTCGGTACCGGTAAGTCCGTATCCTGTACAGAAAATTGGAATAGAGATGAACATAAACATCATTTCCGCTCTTTTCATTGCTGATGAGAACCACATTGCATGTTGTACCACCATACAGCGAGACATTCAGAGGTGGTGGTCCAAATTGCTGTACACACCGGTACCTCTAATACCCAGTAGCAGGTACTCTTGCATTGACGTATGCCTGTATTCGTTGTGGCACACTATTCACAAGTTCATCAAGGCGCTGTAGATCCACATTGTCCCACTCGTGAACGGCGAATCGGCGTAGATCACTCAGAGTGATAGGTGTATCACGTTATCCATAGATAGCCCTCCGTCTACCCCAGGCATTTTCGATAGGGTTCGTATCTGGAAAACATGCTGGCCACTGTAATCGAACGATGTCGTTATACTGACAAGAATCATTCACAAGATGTGCACGATGGGGGCGCGAAATGTCGTTCATGAAGACGAATGCCTCGCTAATATGCTGCCGATATGGACGCACCATCGATCATAGGATGGCATTCACGTATCGTACAGCCGTTACGGGGCATCCCATGACTACCAGCGGCTTACGTCGGTCCCACATAATGCCACCCCAAAACAACAGGGAACCTCCACCTTGCTGCACTCTCTGGGCAAAGGCCTTGAGGCTGACCAGATTGCCTCCAAACACGTCTCCGACGATTGTCTGGTTGAAGGCATATGCGAAACTTATCGGTGAAATGAACATGATGAAAATCCTGAGCAGTTCATTTGGCATGTTGTTGGGCCCATCGGTACCGCGCTGCATGGTGTTGTGGTTGCAAAGATGGACCTCGACATGGGCGTCGGGAGTGAAGTTGCACATCATGCAGCCCATTGCGCACAGTTTGAGTCGCAATACGACGTCCTGTGGCTGCACGAAAATCATTATTCAACATGGTGGCTTCGCTGTCACGGTTCCTCCGAGCCATAATCGGTAGGTAGTGGTCATCCACTGCAGCAGTAGCCCTTCGACGGCCTGAGCGAGGCATCTCATCGACAGTTCCTGTCTCTATGCATTTGCTCCATGCTCGACGACATCGCTTTGGTTCACTCCGAGACGTCTGGTCACTTCCCTTGTTGAGAGCCCTTCCAGGCAAAAGTAACAATGCGGACGCGATCGAACCGTGGTAATGACAATCTAGGCATGGTTGAATTACAGACAACACGAGCCGTGTACCTCCTTCCTGGTGGAATGCCTGAAACTGATTGGCTGTCAGACCCCTCCGTCTAATAGTTGTTGCTCAGTATGCTTGTTTACATCTTTGGACAGGTTTAGTGACATGTCTGAACAGTGAAAGGTACTCTGTGATACAATATCCACAGTCAACGTCTATCTTCAGAAGTTCTGGGAACCAGGGTGATGACAGACTTTTTTGATGTGTATGTTTAGAAGATTCGAGGATGAGGCCATATGGTTGTTTTTTTTTCAACAGATCAACTGCTGCCCATAAGGCAGTGCGAGAAGCTATCTATGACCGTGGGACATGTGACCAGCATGTCATCAGTATCCCCAGCCATTACGGCCAGCAGATCAATCCTGCCAGCGCTGCTGCTTCCCTATACAGATTCCTCCTCATTTGGCCTCACATTAGTGGATAACATTCCAGACCTCCCTCCACACATCAGAAAAATTCGAAGACATACGAGAAATCAAAGCCGGGTCCTTCCATGCCGTAGACAGTGACACTAACCATTTGGTTACGGAGGCCGTCACTATCATCACGTGTACAATTTTGTTTAGATGTGTTCTGCACTTTCCCTGAACCATTCCAAAAAACCCAAATCTTAATTTCGCCCTATCTCATACTGATAGTCTCACCTTATTCCACTCCTTAGTACTACACCTAAATACAACACGGATGTGCGTGCTCTTGTTGTTCACCAATAATCTTGCAGTCCGATAATATCATATTCTTTTTGTTATATACTTTATTACATTCATGAATATTTACTAACAGTTGCTGTCAATTCCAACAAGTGAAAATGTAGTCCAAGACTTTCTACACTTCTATGTGATCGTCCAACGACGATAGTTACCCATAGAGCACACCATTGTTGTCGAACATATATCCAGTGCTCTGATAATGACAAACGAGTTACAGAGTGTTTACACAGGATGTATCATAATCAAAATGGTCAATACTGATTTAAAGTTTGATTATAAGGTAGAGCTTAGTTTGTGGAATAAGAAACGTGCGGAACTACATCCACTTATAACTTTATTGAACATTAAAGGTCCAGACCTAGAACATCTTTTGACTGTTTTCTGGAAAACTCTATCCAGTGGAATTTAATGCAACGAAATTATTTATTTTTTTATTTACTTACAAGTCAAGTTCTGTTGGACCAAACTGAGAAGTAAATCTCCAATGTCACTGAACGATCAGTACATGAAATTACAACATAAAAGTAGTACTTTTAAAGCCATTTTAAAATATTAAGAACTCTAAATTCTGAAAATAAGAAGCAAGGAGTTCTTAAAACAGATTCGTACTGATTTAGATTTAAGTTATCGAAATATCTCATCAGTTTTCAAATCACAGATGTGATCATATAGTAACATGCACCATCAGTTATGTCCAAAAATATATTATTGTACGAAATTTTGTTACAGGCTTTCGATTGACGCATGCAACACTACACTGATACACAAAGGCCTTCCACTGACCACTTAAAAAAAAAAATCTAATAAACAGACGTAGTACCTGCACGAGGCAAGAGCTACTTCACACAAGAAAGACCTTTTAGAGTGCGATCTAATGCCACCATCAACTACCCATACCCCTGCAGGACAACAGCGTCCACATACCATCAGTTCAGTAAGACATCATAAAAACAGTAAGGCTACCTGCAACATATAAAATTCTTTAAGTACTATAACATTAAAAGAACAGAAAAATTAAATATGCTCCTGTTTGGGTTTAAGATTTAAATTTAGAAAACACGATAAATTCTACTGTTACAAAACACGGAAGTGCCACCAAGATTAATTATTATTACTGCGTGTGGCGTAATAGCGAATGTTTAACATACAATGGGGCTATAATTACAGCTCCAGCAACACAACAGTCAAAAGAAAGTAAGCCAGATTTGAATAATCATCGTTTGCCACCTCATAAAAGGAACTTGTTTAGCAATTTACAGACTTACAAACAGCAGTCGGTAGGGGCCGTACAATTAGTAGACAATTGTAATAGTTCACTTCTCAGGACCGTCATCCAACTTATAACAATTATCTCCGCCCCTTTCACAAAAAAGAAGAGAAAAGGTTATAGTTTGAGCAAACACGGTTGCAACTTATACTGTACCTTAAATGGCGTGAGTCTGAGTTTTATATTACACCACAGCGTACAAAGTTCCAATGTAAGTTATACAGTTATCAGAAACCAAATAGCCACTGGGAAACACGATGGTGGACCCGTTTTTCACTTATGGACCAAGTCATTGCGTTTCGTCCTACCAGAAAAAGGTAAATGCTCTCTAGGTCAAAGAAGTCCACATTGAATTCATTTCCAAGACTTCGCAGGCTTCCACGAAGTCAGAGTGGGATTCAAAGCAGGGCCGCGTTCCTATCCACGGAACAGCAATCAGTTCTCCCAAGATGCCACGTCCTACTCAATGCATTCGCTTGCTTACAGAAGTGAACTTCCTCCACGTTGCCTTCCTGCGTTCTTCGGGGATCCACAATAAGTTGCTTTGGAACAGCCAGCGAACCCCGCGCTCATCACTAAGACGAAAACAATCTCCCTCTCTTCCTCCCTGTATCTCTCTCTTTCTCTCTGTGTGTCTCTGTCTCTGTCTCTCTCTCTCTCTCTCTCTCTCACTCTCTCTCTTTCTCTACAGTGGCAGCAACACTTCCTTACACATGCTTTCAGGCGCTACGTCATTTGACACACATACACACGCAGGGCCGACGCAGTGCCGTGCGAAACGTGCAGCCGCACAGAGCGGCACTTTCCAAAGGGCGGCAGAAGACGAAATCTAATTTGAAAATTCGAATTCAATGTTCGATACTGCGATTACATGTTAAGCCTGAAGCAATTTTGCTAAGCCCTTCAATAGTAGTTTTCGAGTGTTTTATTCTTCCCGCATTATGGAAAAAATTGGTTGAGCATTAATACAGTCAAACATGTCCAACACCTACAACGGCTAGAAGTATTCCGGAAGGATAAATACACTGCGAGTAATTACAAGGGATAAAGACATTACTAATAAGCCTGGCATAAGTAGGATTTCGACTTATTTTTGAAAATTTTTGCTATCTGTTTCTGAGTGAAAGTCGGACGTTTTGGTCTTTGAGCCATGAAACACCTGTCTGTGCCTGCATGAACAACAATTAAACTCTGACCGGCACTTTTGTTTGACAATGCTACTCGCACACTATCACTTTGCCAACATTTCTTTAGTGTATGATGCGTGTGAACACATGTTTCATCTTAGTAAACTACTGGTCGTTTGATTCCGATGAAAACCTGAGAAAGTATGGTTTCTTTGCAACAATGTCTTCTCGTCCGCACAAAACAACACGTTGATATAGACACCTTCTAAAACGAAAATTCATACACAGAACATTGCTTCTAACGGTTTCTTTGCTAGCTTTGAAGCTCATCTGTGTTTCACAAAAGTTGTGCAGTTTCCGCAAAGTTCGTATTTCTTTCTATTGTTCTTAACGCCATAGAAGCTGCTGCCTGATAATACAGTTACCATATCATCGGTCACATACTTATTGTGAGCATCTTGGGCGCTAGTTTAACCGTAGCCTCGCTGTACCTCGTCACGTGACCTAGTTGCTGGCACTGCCGCGTCACCACTTCGCCTTTCCAGGCAATAGGTATTGTTGCGCTCTCTACAACGTAAATTACAGAATGCGTTTCGGTGGTTGGCCGAGGGAGTCAAGATTGGTCAGAAGCACTTTCACTGCGTTTCGTCAGAAAAATTGCGATTGGTTGCTGACATTTCCTACAGATTTGTTTGACCCTGTGGTGCATGAATTTCACTCCAGTGGACAACTTTTAATGGTCAATTCCCCGGTGGTTTCAATCAGTCATGAGGCTGCAAATGCATGCAGGACAAACACCAGTAGGCAGCGCCGACTGCAGTGAAGTGTGTGCATTTGCAGCCCCAGGACTGATTGATAATGCCAAAGAAGCGACCATTAACAGCTGTCAACTGTAGTGGACGCTATGCGCCACAGGGTTAAATAAAATTCCACAAACGTTTTGTAAATAAAGAAGTTCATCCATGTTTCATTTACTCAGTTTTTTTATTGCAAAGGGCTGCTAGTTCTCAGACAAAACACGGTGATCATGTGGGAGCGATCTAGATGCTTATAAAGCAATAAACTGGTAGCGAAGATAGCAGGAATTCTTTTTATTCGATCATTACCGGTTTCAGCGAACTAAAGCCGCCATCATGGGATCTTAGGGAACATACAGTTACAACATAAAGGCAAACAATGGTGATATTAAAAGTTGCCTATAACACGCAGGCCTTACAAGATTGTCGTAAGTAGCACATAGGCGTCCAAGAGAGATGACATTTTAATGTTAAGGGTCTCCATCACATAAAAGAGCAAGCTAGGTACCACCGCAACTCCGGCTCTGTTCTTACACTACAGGCCGCGTTGCGAGATGACGCTAGCAGAAGAGGCGCCAATAAATGTCACGGCTCGTGTCGTAACAGGCTCTGCGTGTGTGTAGTACAAGAACAGTCTATTGTTTCACATATGGAAGTTTTAGTCTGGTCAGGAGTCGTGCACAGATAGCCAAGTGGTTGCTGGTATGGTAGCTCAGCGTATTCGGTCAGAGAGCTGGTTGGCCTCTGTAATAAAAAACTGAGAGGAAGGATAAACAAACAAACTTAGCCGGATGTCATGCGACGTCTGCAATGATCAAACACAACGATGAAAAAAAAAGTGGTAAGGCGATCGCTCACGATAGGCGGAAACTCCAAGATCGAGTCTCGGTTCGGCACAAATTTTCACTGTCGTCATTTGGCTCTCCAGCTGTTGATTGTCCATATTCGCAATTGCGAGTACATATACACTCCAGGAAATTGAAATAAGAACATCGTGAATTCATTGTCCCAGGAAGGGGAAACTTCATTGACACATTCCTGGGGTCAGATACATCACATGATCACACTGACAGAACCACAGGCACATAGACACAGGCAACAGAGAATGCACAATGTCGGCACTAGTACAGTGTATATCCACCTTTCGCAGCAATGCAGACTGCTATTCTCCCATGGAGACGATCGTAGAGATGCTGGATGTAGTCCTGTGGAACGGCTTGCCATGCCATTTCCACCTGGCGCCTCAGTTGGACCAGCGTTCGTGCTGGACGTGCAGACCGCGTGAGACGACGCTTCATCCAGTCCCAAACATGCTCAATGGGGGACAGATCCGGAGATCTTGCTGGCCAGGGTAGTTGACTTACACCTTCTAGAGCACGTTGGGTGGCACGGGATACATGCGGACGTGCATTGTCCTGTTGGAACAGCAAGTTCCCTTGCCGGTCTAGGAATGGTAGAACGATGGGTTCGATGACGGTTTGGATGTACCGTGCACTATTCAGTGTCCCCTCGACGATCACCAGAGGTGTACGGCCAGTGTAGGAGATTGCTCCCCACACCATGATGCCGGGTGTTGGCCCTGTGTGCCTGGGTCGTATGCAGTCCTGATTTTGGCGCTCACCTGCACGGCGCCAAACACGCATACGACCATCATTGGCACCAAGGCAGAAGCGACTCTCATCGCTGAAGACGACACGTCTCCATTCGTCCCTCCATTCACTCCTGTCGCGACACCACTGGAGGCGGGCTGCACGATGTTGGGGCGTGAGCGGAAGACGGCCGATACCCCAGGAGCAACAGTGTCCCTAATTTGCTGGGAAGTGGCGGTGCGGTCCCCTAGGGCACTGCGTAGGATCCTACGGTCTTGGCGTGCATCCTTGCGTCGCTGCGGTCCGATCCCAGGTCGACGGGCACGTGCACCTTCCGCCGACCACTGGCGACAACATCGATGTACTGTGGAGACCTCACGCCCCACGTGTTGAGCAATTCGGCGGTACGTCTACCAGGCCTCCCGCATTCCCACTATACGCCCTCGCTCAAAGTCCGTCAACTGCACATACGGTTCACGTCCACGCTGTCGCGGCATGCTACCAGTGTTAAAGACTGCGATGGAGCTCCGTATGCCACGGCAAACTGGCTGACACTGACGGCGGCGGTGCACAAATGCTGCGCAGCTAGCGCCATTCGACGGCCAACACCGCGGTTCCTGGTGTGTCCGCTGTGCCGCGCGTGTGATCATTGCTTGTACAGCCCTCTCGCAGTGTCCGGAGCAAGTATGGTGGGTCTGACACACCGGTGTCAATGTGTTCTTTTGTCCATTTCCAGGAGTGTAATTTACTTAGAGACAGTTTCAGAAGTAACTGGCGACGTGACTTTACCCGTCCGAGCTGTAATGTTATTTAAATTTGCAGTGGTGAATTCGCCTTCTGGTATCTGATCAGACTCAGTTTCTGCGTGTGACGAAGACACCATCCTAAATTTCTGACGGCTTGTACCGTACAGTACAGTTGACGAATCTATTATTTACCGTAACGCAGCTTAATTATAAACAGTTCACAGCAGTATTTGGGCACAATGCTTCACCGCAGAAAACGATTTCTTTCGTTTTAAAACAACTGCTTATCACTACGTCAAGCTACATGCCTGCGTACTGCCGTCGTCTTGTGGCTCTTCTACAAAACGTACGATGGTTAAAGTGCACAATAATTAAATTTAATTAACTGAGTGAGGTGGTGCA
The DNA here is from genome assembly GCF_023897955.1 of Schistocerca gregaria. Taxonomy (NCBI): domain Eukaryota; kingdom Metazoa; phylum Arthropoda; class Insecta; order Orthoptera; family Acrididae; genus Schistocerca; species Schistocerca gregaria. The sequence goes on along the minus strand of NC_064921.1, from coordinate 925,070,406 downwards.
GTGGTTAGCACAGCGGGCTCGCATTCGGGAAGACGACGGATCAAACCCGCGTCCGGCCATCCTTATTTAGGTCTTACGTGATTTCCGTAACTCACGTCAGGCAAATGCTCCGATTGTTCCTTTGAAAGGGCACGATCGACGTCCTTCCCCATACTTCCCTAATCCGATGGGACTGATGACTTCGCTGTTTGGTTCACTCTCCAAAACAATCAACCAAATATATTTACAAAGTTTTCTATTGGCTACTTACTTATTTTGATCTAGAAGCCCCAAATAAACATTAGATATACGCTATACTAACGACGTATTTTGCAAACCCCACAAGCGGTCGCCAACTTACTCTACCGTGGAGTTAAATTGACGATGAATAGAAAATCTCAGTCTGTACGAAATTCTCTTCGTTTCGGTATATTTCGTTCGCTTTCTTAATTGCGACAATGTTAGCTTCGAATATCTCAAGTGTACTAATACTGTTCGCACTAGCAAATCGGATTTCGCAAATTAAATAGCAGGCAGGTTGTGAAAAATTATTAAAATTAGTAGCGACCTCAGCGAGATAGCCGTATTAGTCACGAAACAGACATTGCTCAAGCCGACTCTTCGCCTACATACAATCAGACTCACACACACTTCCGCTGTAAGATCTGTCAGTAACATACCAAGGGCGTAAGTCATACAAAATAAAATCATAGTATACAAGGTGTGAACATAAATGAGTGGTTACTTTCACTTAAAGAAACTTACATTGTGGTCGATGCATCTTAACAGAGAAAAGATGAAGAAGGAAGTAGCAAGTGACATATGCCAGACAAAAGATGGATTTGTTTTACATAGGTAACTTATTTTCTAAGCAGGTTACTTCGGATTTTACACATTATGACTTTTTGTTCTACATACATGCCTCTTCACACATTTATCGTCAGACTATTACATTTGTTCCTAAAATAGCTTTATTAAATGAAGGAAAAAGCAGAGGTAATTACTAATAAGTCGTTATAACCGTACTGTGGAAATCAATTTCTGAGTTCGTTCTTCGATCAATGTTTGGTCAGGCATAATCGGTAACGTGCTGACAAGACAGCCAATCGCACGTATCCTAATCGCAGGATTAGTCGTGGTAGTACAATTAACTGGTCATCAATATCGCTAGACCTTACGCCGTTAGAGTTTTGGTTATGGAATTGATAAAGTCTGAGGTGTACAAACGAAATGTGAATACGCGGGAGATGAACTGATTGGCAACAACGTGGCAGCTACTGACCTCATTAGGGATAGTCCAGAGGCACTCAGCCTAGAAACACTCGTTCTGCCATGAACGCTCAATTGAATTGTGAACTGTATGACAACTGTAATGTGACGTGTATGATAATGTCGACAATGGTTAGAGATAACAATGCTAAAATAAATATTTTTCAATCGATGCTTTGTAAAATGCGTGTTGTAATGTTTACTGACTCTTGTACACCTTTATCTATACTCCGCAGGCCGCTGTGAAACGCATGGCAGATGGTAGGTCCCCTCGTATCAGTGTAATGTTGCTTCCCGTCCTATTCACGTATGGAGCGTTGAAAGAATGATTTTTAAATGGCCCTGCGTGTGCTGTAAGTAATATAATCTTGACTTCACGATCCCTTTGTAAGCCAGAAGTAGGGGGTTGTAGTAGGTTCCAAGAAGCATCATTTAACGCCTGTTCTTGAAACTTTGTAATTTCGGGGTGGTTCCCGTCTATCTTCAAAAAACTGCCAGTTCAGTTTCTTTAGTCTCCCTGTGGCACTCTCCCATGCGTCAGGCAAGCCTGTGACATTTCATACTGACCTTTTTCTGTATACGATAATAACCCTGTTTAGTCCTATTGTGTACAGGCCGCACACACTTGAGCAATATTCCAGAATGTGTCGCACGAGTGATTTGTAAGCAATGTTCTTGGTAAACGGATATCATTTTCCGAGTATTCTACCAACAAACAGAAGTTTACTTCCTGCTTTATGCCCACAGACCCTATGTGATAATTTCCTTTTCATATCCCTACAAAGTATTACATCCATTTGTAGAAGACCAACTGAATCATTGATACTAGAGTCGTAGGGTACTACGTTTTTTTCGTTCTGTGAAGTGTAATTTTAGGTATCTGATTATGTAAAAGTAATATTTAAAACAAATTGCCAATCTTTCCACAGCTTTGAAATCTCATCAGTATCTGAATAAATACTTACGCAACCTCTTCCAGAGAGTAATTCACTATAGTTAACTGCACCATTTGCAAAATGTCTGAGGTTACTATTAACATTATCCGCAAGGTCATTAAGATACAACTTGCACTACAGCGGTCCCAAGACAATTCCCTGTCCTACCAAGAGACACGTCGCATCTTTCTTATTAAAAAATTCTCAATCTAGACATAGATTTCACATGATACCCCATATGGTTTTACTTTTGACAAGCGTAGGTATGATATCGAATCCAATCAAGAAATATCCCATCTACCAGAGTGCCTTGATCCAAGGCCTTCAGAGTGTCATGTGGGAAATGAGCGAGATGGGTTTCGCACGCCTGTTGTTTTCGGAATCCATGATGGTTGGCACGAAGAAGTGCTGCAACACCTCGTGGCGTGGTCTCGATTAACGTCTGAAGTAGCGCTGAGGAAACTGACACCATGAATACTTCAGGGCTGTTCATAAATCCGTAACAGTACGAGGGGCTGGAGATCACTTCTATACAGCATGTTGTAAGGCATCATAGATATGCTCAATAATGTTCGTGTATGGGGAGCAAGGTGGCCAGCGGCAGTGTTTCACCACAGAAGAGCTTTCCTGGGGCCACTCTGTAGCAATTCTGAATGTGTTGCGTGTCTCATTGTCCTTATGGAACTGCCAAATTCCCTCTAAATGCGTAGTGGACATGAGTGGATGCAGGTGACCACACAGGTTTCTTACATACGTATCACCTAACAGAGTCGTATCTACGCATATCAATAGTCCCATATCACTCCAACTGCACATGTCCCACACCATTTGAGCCTCCACCAGCTTTAACAGCTGACACGCTGGGTCCGTGGATTAATGTGTTGCGAGGTCGATATCTCACACTTTCTTCGCAGGACGTTTGCTCTCTTTCTGTGGTAGGAAGGCCGGAGTGGAGCTGGTGGAGGTAGGTCATGGTGCCCGGTGGAGCATACGTGCTTCTTGGACTGTACTGCTGCCGTATGGATTTTCTGGTGCGGGCGTTTACTGTACAGAATGGTTCGGTTGTTGGTGTCAGGCACTTGGCGAGGCTACCCCTTTCCTGGCTGCGCTAGTTCACGTGGTTTCGCGGTTCCTCCCGTAGAAGTCTGCGGGATTCTGCGTGGCTTGCGGATCGTGCCCCAGGATGATCTAGACATGTGGGACGCATTCATTGGATTTTGCAGGACACCTGGTCAACGCGTTCTTTTGTTCTCCGGTAGAGCACAGAACCACGTCCCGTCTCCTTCCATTCGTGGGTGAGTGTAATTAGTAATGTTTGCCAGAGATTTTCTCGGTTGTCTACAGTTTGTTCGTAGCAACTTGGCGCTAGTTCTCCGTTTGGTTTTCAACTTCAGTTGCGTTGCGTTTCGCGTCTTGTGTTTAATTGGGGATTATTTAAAGGTGCCGCTAGCATGTATGCAACTCCCACTTGTACGGAAATTGGCTTATCTGTATCGATTATGTTTCCTTAAAAGTTTCGACACAGATATTATGTAAAAGTTGAAATTGTTGTTTTTTTTATTTTTAATTTGAGGTCTTGCTGTCTGCGCTCAATTTGAAGTTTAGATTTCATCTTGCACATTTGTTGAACTCATGAAAGGTGACCCACTTCCGTCAGTGGCAGCTGACAATAGTTTATCTCGCTCCTTATTCTTGTGGAACATTTCATATGATACTCTAATAACTGTTTTACATTTAAAGTATAAATAATCTTAGTTCTTGGTTACTCCCGTGTTTATACCCAGTCTAACAGTGATATTTTTCAGAGCTGAGCCAAAGGCTTTAGTTGATTTTGCCCTTTCACTGTTTAAGAACGTGTTTGCTGTACATGTTGTAGCGGTCAACCTACTCTTGCCTTCATTTTTGTCACCGCGGAGGCTGGCGCCCGAGGTCTACGCCTGAGACCCGCCATTTCAGTGCCCCGATCAATTGTAATTCATTAACATTTAATGTGCTTTCCCTTCTGTAACTTTTTTAAAATTGTGAAACATTTCTAGTATTTGGAGATTAAGAAAAATTATTAAAACAGATCTTTATCATTTTTCTTGTATCAACTAGAAAAGAGAACATTGCTTAGTATGTCTTGTTACCATTTTGGAAAAGAATTTCTTGTTGATTAATAAATTTTGGTACGAGGTACATCATAAAAAATCATGTTCAGTGGCTCCCCCTAGGATCTGATTGTTTGTGTCCTCTGAGTAGGGACATACTCTTGTTCCCTGCTCCACAGAGATAGTCACCGATTTCACGTCAGCGTGTGTAATATTTGCTTTTGTGTCAGAAGGCTTTGGAAACAGTTCTACACATGTACTTACCATTAAAGTTTGCAACACAAAAAGGTTAGCAAATAACGGAATTTTACATATTATGTGTGGACAGTATCATGGGAGGAATATGTGTTAAATTTTTAGATGATTCTGAGATATCATCCGACAATAACCGTGAACTATGATACATAAAGTATTAGTTCACTTTATTACATAACGGTATAACACATTTACTTAACTTTGACAGTTCTTTGCCACAGGATTTCCGGATAATTTACTGTTCTCATTGACTATGAAGGCATCACCTGATGCTTAGACTAGTTACTTACACACCATGGACTACAGTGAATTGTCCAGGAGAAACTAATTTTAATTAGACATAAAATTTGACTCGCTACCTTTTAGAAGTTTTGTGTTATTAGGCAACTGATCAAAAACTTCTATTGCTGCATTCTGAATTCCTCTCTTAGCGACAGAAAGTTTTGACAATGGATAATGAAGGTCAATTTTTCCCTGTAGTCTTGCAGGTACGTACATTACTGTCCTTCTGGAATAGTGATGGATTATTTATGACGAATTTCATTAGTAAAGTTATGTACTGTGACGGGAAGGCTAACCGTTTCCAGCCCAGTGGGTCAATTTGGACATATTAAAGTTGTCCGATGCTTCTGCTGTTTTCATGAAGCACTGGTTCCATATGGCGCCATTGCATACAAGCGTCAAACTACGTCACTAGATGGCAGCAACATTAGGACATTAAGTATTTTGTGATTCTTGAGTTTCTCCCGGCGTATTTGATAATCAAAATATCCACGGGTGTACTGCCGGTGCCCGTTGGACACTATAGACCGGCAGTACACCCGTGGATATTTTGATTATCAAATACGCCGGGAGAAACTCAAGAATCACATCATACACATTTTACGGGGAGGAGATGTATCGCAGCATGAAGAAATTTGAAAAGTTGCGCCACTGTAGATGTCGTTTGCTTAGTACTCTTGCCTTTCTAGTGCCCGTTGGACACTATAGACCGGCAGTACACCCGTGGATATTTTGAAGTAAGTATTGTGTCCGTATGCTCTCATTAGACAAAAGTTGCCCAATTAAAAAAAAATTACCGTTGATGTGTTGCTAGAAGAATTTACAAGCTATTAATGATGTTTTAATAATTTTATTATGCTACATAGCTTGGGCTGGAAAGGGATAAAATGCCTTACTCCTTCAAGAAGTAGCTATATGACGTCTGTGGGTGAACACCTCATATTATTTTTTCTGCTCGCTTTTGTGAACTTAATATATTCTATCTAAATGATAAGCTACCCTAGAAAATTATTCCGAAAGACATTAGTCAATGGAAATATGCTACAAATACCAGGAAGTAGATACTAAATTAACAAACGGTTCTCTTGCACAACAAAATGCAACATTTACAGAAATACAATTCATCAGAAACTTTAACTGTCACAGGCCTGTTGTTGACTTCTGTGGGTGTAGTGTCGAACTGCACTGAACTCTTGCATGCTTGACTCATATTGATCTCAGTATGAGGGCCCTGCTATGCTGAAGGGATGAGTGGTCTTCACGAACATATTCCACACGTCTTCGGGGATTGCAGTGAGCCCCCGCTAATGTCTGATGTATCGGCTGGCGTCGACGACATTGGTGTGGCACTGCGGTCTCTGGACGAAGCCACAATATAGAGAGGCCAAAGCAACAACTGCAACATGGCTGGGCTGAGGCTGCAAGTGATATATACACTTCATTATATTCAGTTTCAGCTCTGTGCCACAGTTCATCAGTCGTAGTGGCTGTCGAGTGGTGGCATGCCAGTGCAGCGACCAACCACATATTTTCAATATATGAGAGATAATGAGAACGTGCCGAACGCGGCAACAGTCGAACAGGCTCTGTATCGAGGTAAACCAATACAGCATTAGAAAAATGCGGTCTTGAGTTTTCTCTTTGAAAGACAATGTCACTGAGACATAGAAAATAGGGCGCAGTCACTGTCGTTAATATGTCATAAATGTAACAGCTGCATACCAGATAAGTGAGTCAGGTGTAACTGTGTTAAATACCGAGAGGTGTTCCGCATCAGAAGCAATGGGCAGCGTCCTTATCACGATGATGGATGCAGTGTGGTAACTTTCATTCTCCTTAGAGCGCACCATCCCTTCCATACACAGACACCTATATACACCCATCTTGATGCTGTATGCAGAAGTGTAAGTCGTTTGGAAACAGGACATAATGCTTCTCCTGTGTCCAGTATTGATGTTGAGCACACCACTGTCGACTTGACTTTCTCAGACGCCACAGGTTGTCATGCTAAGAGTCAGTAGTGTTAAAAAAGTCATCTCACTCTGCGAATGAATACTTTTCTTGCTGGAACCAAGCCCATGACCAGAATCAAGATGAGTAACGTGGCTGTACGATGTTACAGAGTCGACTTAACGAAATGCCAGTCCTCTCGAATGCTGGTCGCGTGGAGTATGGCCCTCCTGAAGCCATCCATTCCATTTCACCGAACAGTCGTGGGATCCCGACTATCGAGATAAGCAATACAGGCGATCAATAAAACAGTCTCCATACGTCGCGATTCTGACGCTGTCGAATTCTCACTAGTGTTGGTATGCATTTCTTCTTCTTACATGAGGCATAAAACTATCTTCTTGCAATCAACATTCAAATTTGATTTCAGAAAAAGAAACCCGCTGCATTATCTTTATTTATATACAGAATGTGGAAGATACCTATCCAAGCATTCCGATTTGATGTACGTTTCATTGACCTTCTTGATATAACAGTTTTAAAGGTCAGCAGTGTACATTTTCAGCTGTGCTTCTGTCCTATTTGCTAACATCAATATACCATCGGTCTTCGTTACCGCATACCACAATTTGTAAGAAAATCTGTTTATACTCCACTCAGCTACTGTGTATGACTTTAACGCTCAATTGTTAGTACTGACAGCTACAGTCAAATAAGCTGCAGCTCACTGTGTATGACGTAATTTGCTTATTATCATTGTGCTTCTCCATGCTGATTTTACATGATCCTAATCTTGGTAATGCCCGTCAGTGCAGTTATGCATGAAGCAAATTTGTATGCAGGTTGCAACTTACATATCACTGCATTAGGCTCACTTTGAATTTCTGTTTTTAGTGTAAGTAAAATTTTCTATTTATTGACAAACGAATGTCATGAAATACACCATACAATATCTTTCCACGCATTGGTTAAATACTTGTACGTAAGTAGTTAATCTGGTCTACATGTGGCTACAATTGATATGTACCACACCTTTTACACAGACGGAAGAAATTCACGACACATAATGAATGTAGAACAATAAAATTTCAGGAATATTCGTATATTTGACTAGGTAGCGTATTTAAGTGATTAACATTGCAAGATCACAGGTTATTGCAAGCGCGCAATAAGCCATTGCTAACATGAAATGATGGTACATTAACAATCGGTATAACCAGCAGAATGTAGAAAACAAGCGTTCAAACGTGCATAAATTGTGTTGTACAGATGCTGGAAGTCAGTTTGTAGGGTAGAGTTCCATGCCTGTTGCACTGGGTTTGCCAATACAGACGCTGACGTCGTTGTGCCATAATGTCACATCTGAGATAGATCTGGTGCTCGGGCAGGCTAAGGTAAAATGTCGACATTTCGTAGAGCATGTTGGATTAAAATATCTGTATGTGAGCGGGCGTTATCCTGTTGAAAATTTTGCCTGGAATGTTCTTCATGAATGGCAGGACAACAGGTCGAATCAAACAGATTGACGTACAAACCAGCAGTCAGGGTGCGTGGGAGAACCACGGGGGTGCACCTGTTGTCATACGGTATCTCACCACAGACCAGTGTAGGTCCGGCCTGTCTCGCACAGAGGCAAGGGGCTGGGGCCTTCAACGCCTAATCAATACACGGCCATCACTGGTACCGAGGCAGAACCAGCTTTCACCAGAAGACACAACAAACGTCCATCATGTCCTCAAATGAGCTCTCGTTTGACACCACTGAAATCGTAAATGGTGGTGGTTTGCGGTCAAAATGATACACACTACATGTGGCTCGGGAACTATCCCTGAAGTGACCGATTTGTAGTAGTTCGTTTAGTAGTACATTGTGCCACTGTAGTGCCAACTTCTGCTGATAGAGTAAAATGCTCCAGAGTCGTACGCCGAACACGACAGTCTTCCCTCTCGGTAGAACCAAGCGGCCGCCCAGAGCCCCGTTTCTACCGCTCGCACATTCTCATGACCACTGCTGCCAGCAGTCATGTACAGTGGCTACACTCCTGCCATGTCTTTCTCCGGTATAGCAGAAGGAACGTCTAGCTTCTTAGCTTCTCGTAGCTCTATTACGTGACCTTGTTCAAACTCAGGGAGGTGTTGATAATGGCGTCTTTGTCGCCTTAAAGGAGTTTCTGATTAGCAGCAACTCGTCAATTTAAGCTTCAAAGAGTAACTAACGCTCACGTCCATTACAACGTGCATCTAGAGCAAACGCGATTTTCATCCTCATAGTGGTGCTACTGGCGCCATTGTTATACTACTGGAGCGAAATTCGAATGACATCATCATTCATATACAGAAGCACTCTTACTAACTTCCGTTTATGTCGCTCGACTCCTTCTTGCTGTTGTGATATTTTTCTCAGTGTATTTGTAAATAAGAAGGCGAATCTTACGATACCTTCGAACGATTGCTGCAAAGGACACATTTTAATAGAAGCGCACATTATTCCAGTGAGTTTTCTTTGACACATTTGTAAAAAGCGCTACGCATATGACAAAGTTGTTTGACTTCTATAGATGTTACCTGATATGATCACCAACCACCACTGGAGCAACTGCCTGTTGTGGAAAGGCAGAGAAGAGAATGGGGCTGAGGGGTGCCATCCACAGAGCCACTACTCTCCAGAATTACCCTTTACTGCCCCGGCCGAGGAGGACATCGTAAAGGCGGAGCGTTTACTCCCTGGACGAAACGCAGGTTTAACACTCATGAGGGCCGTGATTATTGCGAAGCACTGCATTGATTAAACGTGCAGAATTGGGAGTGTCCTATTTGGCCTCTTCCCATCAACATCAGGCAGTGTTTGCCATTAACGGAGCTTCCGAGCTCCGACTCGTAACTACTGGGATGACCAACAGCTTAAAGCAGAGGAATTAGTTTCATGTGGCCTCAGCTTCATTTTCTGTACAATTTTCTTCAATGCTGAAACAGCGAAAATAATTCGACATAAAACTAAATGAACAGTTCTTTGACACCGGGTACAACGTGATTTACTGGATGCTGAGGAACGTAGTGCGTGGTGGTGGTTTGTACACTCGTGTCTGTGAAGATCACGAGGAAAATTCACAATGATGGTAACTGCAGGATACAGTGCTCAGTACTGCATATGCTAAATTACTGTTTAGGAGTTCCGAACTAAAGTATTAGAAATCCAGTGTGGCGCACAAAAAACAGGCCCCGAATACAGGCTCGCCAATTAAAGTTTTTCGACTTGACGCTTACCATAGAACATAACAAAATCTCTTTCAGTATTTTTCGTAAAGTAATATATACTGACCAGATCGTACATGCATCTTCTACTCTTCAACAATCTCATAAAAAAGACTTCTTTCACTCTGCTATTCACCGAGCTACCTCCATTCCACTTTCGAAAGAAAGGTTCAACGACGAAATCAATTTACTCAAAACAATAGCAGTTAATAACTAGTATAAACCTAACATAGTTGATGACCTCCTTAAAAAGAAAGCTACAAAAAGAGCTACTACGCTCGGCACCTCTATTATTGAGTCGAACTAAAAAAAAAACTAATTATCTATTCCTAACGTGGGGCCCATCTCCTATCAGATCCAACGCATTCTTCGAAATAAATACAACTGCAACATTGCGCTTTCTGCCAATAACAACCAATAACAACCCATTTAGAAAATTCTGGCGTTTACAAAATTGTCTGCGATATTTGCTCCTCTTACTACATAAGACTAACAGGACGTGCTTTTACAACCAGATATAAAGAACCCCTGTTAAGGAAAAATGGCACCAGCCCCTAAAATTCGTCCTTTGCCCACCATCTTCTGATTAAGCGTCAAGCACCTAAAGCTATTTGCGATAACAACATTTTCACACCGAAAAGAAAGGGCGTAAATTAGATATTCTAGAAAAATTGGACATTTTTAAACATCTTTTTGAAACCGGTTATCGAAAATAAATAAGTGCTTGGCGATCTTGCCTATAGAAAGATTTTATCAGGTGAAATAGATCGCTCCTTCTGATTTCTCAGCATGAGAAATTTTAATAATTAGACAAAAAAAATATTAGCGCATTTTTTTTGCACGACTTAACAAGTTAATGTACACTTGGCACAATTCTGCCATATCACTTCTCAAAATACGTCCTTCAGGTCTTCTAACGTCATTTGGTTATTTGCATACATTTTTCCCTTAAGACTGCCCCACAGATAAGTCACAAGTGGTTAGGTAAGGCAAACGCCGTGTCCACAGTCCTTTGCTGTCAATTCTTTCTTTTGTCAGTCTTTCGCATATACACCACAATAATCATCATTGTTTCAAAAAACGTGGGACGCACTGTGAGACTTGTAGACATGGCACACCACACTCAGATTGTTCTCACCATGAAGAGATTGCTCATTAGTCATACAGGGAATTTTTTGACTAGCATCTGCTGTTCTGAGAGTTCGCGTGTCCTGTCAGATGGAACAAGGCTTCATCACTCATTAAAGACAGCAGTGGCTCCAACATTCCACTCTCGAGTGTTTGGCACAACCAAGTACAGTAAACCACATGTTTAGCACTGTCTTTCTGCTTCAGTTCTTGGACACATACCATTTTCTAGTCTTCATCTTTCCATGGTGTAAACATGTTGAGAAGATGTGCGAGCAATAGTCACTTGTTGCGACTCTGGATCATTTGTGCACGAATATCTGCTATCACAGCAGTTGTGCAAACGGACGGGGCTCGACTCTTTTTTGAGTTTGCAACTGACGCTTTAGTACTCCACTTTTGTCAACAAATCCTTTATACTGCTCTTTGCAGGTTCCGTGTTTCCTTAAATGAACCGGTAGGCACGTAAGCTTCCAATTTGCGATTCTTTCTTAAAGAGGGTACATCTCGCCCAAATATTTACTTCGTAAGTCACAACCAAGTGGCAATGGCTTTCGTATTGACAGCACCAAACGTAGTCGCAACAGGTTTGAAACAATAGGTGCAAGTTGGAAGGTGATAATGAGCAGTGTAGTGCACGAGACCGGTTTTTCGTGAGCTGTCCTGTGCAAACAAACTGTTCAAGCAGAACTTTTACTAATAATAAATCTGTCAACCTGACGTGTCTGCCTGTTTCTCTCTTTGAACACTATTCTGCGGAACTTCTAGAGGATTTTTCATGAGATTTTTCACCAGTACCCTGAACACAGTTTGGGGCACTCACCATGTTTTAAATTCAGCCAGAATCGAACCCGGGCCCGTAGGACGGCAATCCGTCACGCTGAGCACTCAGCTATCGGGGGGGGGGGGGGGGGGGGGGCAGTTTCGCCTTAAAATCCACGAACTGCGAATGCTTTAGCTGGAAATCAGACCGGAAGAAACCGGTTTACTTTATTGATGAGAACAGACTTTGGATCGGTGTCGTTCGTTTTTCAATCAGCTAGGACAGCAGTAACAATGTAACTTACGGTGCAGTGACTTACAGAACGAACACCGCGGATCATCTGATGTGAAGCCAAAACTCATGATCGTAAATCTCTTACGCGTTTTATGGCATCAGTAAGCAGTGGACGGTACACCTTAACTTCAACTACTGCATTCTCTCTCCTTTGCAATACTGCTGTCATCCAACAGGATAAAACACATGTATTATTTAGTGTACTCTTCCATATAGTCATCCACTACTCTGGCTAGTGCCTTCATTATACCTGTTATCGAATTAGCACGTGGAGGCCTGATGGGATAGAGGTCAAGTAGCATAGACTGTGGTCAACTCTCCAACAGTGGCAGCATCTCTTGTCCCTTTGCGAAGTGGTTGTAATGTGGAATTGTGTGGGCCAAGAGAAATACCGACACCACTCTGATCCTTTCTATGCCGGATTGCTCGATTTGATTGTCAGTTAAGGAGGATACATAAGATCTTAAAGTGGGCCCATAACCTTTACCCTGTGGTAAGGATCCCATAAAAATGTACAAAATGAAATGATCGTATTGCATTCATTGGTCGGGATATCCCATTCGGGGTTTGGCTGCCGTACTGCAAGCCTTCTTAGTTGACGCCACTTCGGTGACTTGCGTGTCAATGATGATGAAAATGAAGTCAAGGACAGACAATACCCAGTCCTCTGCCGGTAATCGAACCCCCATTGTGTGGTAGATGGTAACGCTACGCAGAGCTACGGAGGCGGACGTAAATTGAACAATCGGCATACCTTAAAAATAAAGCTTCATGGATAAAGATTCAATCCCTCATTGATGGTTTAAATGTTGTTGGGTTTACAGCTTCATTATAATTTTCTCTTCACATGATATTTCCGTAACTTCCCTAGTGTTTTCTTGTCAGGTGTCTATCTGTGATTTCTTTGCACACAGTTTGGTCCAAAGAATCTGCGCAGCAGGATAACGTGACAGGTAAATGCGCAGTCGGCAGGGCGAGTGTGGGGTGAGCGGTAGTGTTGTATGTTGTGAACAGCACGCAATAGGGGAGGTGCCGAGCGCTTGAGAGGCAGTGTCGGTCTAAAACCCACACTTGTATATAAAGATGGTATCTGCTCTTTCAGATGTGTCCGAAAGAACAGATACCAACTTCATATAGTTAAGGCCTACCGGCCAATGAGCTTCTTCTTCTGTTCGGAATCACACGTAATGTCCGAACTCTTACGGGACTCGGTAAGATTGTCTTCCGCGAGTAATGAGTGTAATGGACAGGGGCACTACGAATGTAGTGTGTATACATTAAGTTGGGAATGTGGGTCTCACGGGGAGAGTGCAAGGGATAAGCCCTGCAGTCGCACTGTCCTCTGTGCCCTCGGTGGCTCACATGGGTAGAGCGTCTGCCATGTAGTCAGGAGATGCCAGGTTCGAGTCCCGGCCGGACACACATTTTTAACTGTCGCCGTTGGTGTATATCAATGCCTTATGGCAGCGTAGGGTCTTGTTTTAACTATCATTCCACACTTGTATGGTGACCATCAGAAATGATGTCTGTCACTTCTGCTTTGGTTAGTATCGAAAATGAATTTCGCTGAAAATACATCAAAAAGCAGCGATATATTTTCGCCTGGCCTGTTAACCATTTGTAAGTTTCGGAGTAGCATCATGAGTGGCAAATTCTTCATTTCTGTTGTTCCCATGTTAAAATTTGCTTCATTTTGCAAAACACCGAACTAACATGCTGTACGGACCAAATTGTGGGAGAATTCTGAAACAGTGTTTTATTAATTTTCTTAAGTGAGGATCTGAGGACTAGTAAGATGAATACTGATGAAAACGCACATTCTCAGGATAAAAATAATTATATAAAGTCTTCACTGACGTTGTTCCAAATCTTATAACATTTCTCGTTTCACAATTTATCGATGGCCGTTAAAAATTATATTCTTATATTGAAAAGGTATTTAGTTAGAATAACACCGAAGATACTGAAGTTCCAGGTAATAACCATACGGAAAAATACCCTTCTTTGTGCATGCCATAATTTTAAAATCGCGCCTGGATAGCTCAAACTGTTTATGAGGTATGAGGAATGTTGCGGATATTTCATTCTGTCTTTATCACTAGTGCTCGTGATCGCAAATGAATGTGCTACATAATATAAGTTTTCTCGAGAGTGGTAACAGACAGAGGCCTCAAGCCAAGCCTACAGATACATTCAATATGTTAGCTAAATCTCACATGCAGCAACATTTTATGTAATAAGCATCAAACGCAAGATCGTAGTAACCACTTTTTTCGTTGCTAACTTTCTAGAACTTCGTGCATTTTCTTTTTTAAATGCAGATATCAGAATATCTATGACCATTAACGAAATGATGGACATGTGATCTTGAAGCTGACCTACAAAGCTATTATTAACGCAAAAAAATTACCGAATGGTTTCTGTAAAATATTGCAGTGCATACCTAAATGGTCGAGAGCAGGAAAACAATGTTAGCCTCCCCTTCCGACCAAATGAATGAACTTGCCCAGTGCTTTGGACGAAGCCTGGTGACAGGGCAACAGCCACCGTATCCCACATGGAGACCATACACTACGAGCTGCATTGTTGACTGTTTCCTTACACTGTTAAATACCAAAAGGGTCAACAGAAAATCAAAAACCATCAGATTGGCTACGCCAAAAACAGAAGAAAAGAAAACTTGTAAGAATGAAGAATGCAATCGGACAATATCATTTACCAAAAGAATTATCTCCAGAGCGAAAGCTTAATAATGTTTCCCAGTGTGATCTGAGCGAACTGAATCTCTGATTACATTCTTTATAGAAGCGGAAGCCTCTCTTATTATTGATTAAGTCATCTATACTCTACTCGATAGCGCTTTTTTCATTACACTGCGCAATGAATTTGTCGCCAGCACCCGGAGCTGATATTGACTTTCATTTAGTGCTTACAGGCGGGACTAATATCAGCGAAAGTTCATTTAGTTGGGTAATGTTTGTGTTTTTTACAACGTTCCTGCATTGTTTTTCATGAGTGTAATACGACTGACCACTGCAGGAATGTGTTCAGGTCTTTTCCCTAAGTATAAAATATGTTTTGCAATTTGAAGTTTTGCAATTTTCTCTCACAAATTCTTTAATAATTACATCTGCTTGAATCAATATTTTATTCTGCATATGAGTGGGTGCCACTTTTTGATACTTCGTTCCATTAAAACTGTGATTCAAACCCAGATCATTACCTTTCGTATGCATTGCTCTTACCTACGTGTGAAGCTCCTGCCGACTGAGTAGACCTCGCACATTTCTTTCTACACCTACAAATTCATGGATACTCTGCAAATCACATTTAAGCTCCTGGCAGAGGGTTCATCGAACCACCTTCACAGTTGGTACAACGCTACGACAGATGTGTAAGTCGGAGCGGCAGCTTTCTAGAGACGTAGCTGGAAGGTATAGCTGACTGTAGCAAATAAAACATTTTTGATTTTCACAGTGGTTTTCATTTCTCGAGTGATAGTATCTTTCTATCTGAATAGCCCTCATAGCCTCCGTTAGCATCATGACAAATGCTATGCTGCATCATAGCACAAGTGAAGCTAGGAATTTCGTCAATGAAGCAATTAACGCTGCAAATTAGGCTACAAATCGTAAACCACTTGACCGACCTCAACCAAACTTGGCACACATGTTACCTACTATCTAGAAAGCATCGCTGTGGGGGAACGAACAACCTACCTATCAAACGAAGGGGGCTAGTGGTGAAAAATCAGTGGTGCCCACGATGCATGAATACTCGTACTTCATAAAGTTAGTATTTGAGAATGTGTGTGCTTTGTGACTTGCAACCCACTTAAAAAATAATCTCAAATCATTACGAAACTTTTTCTCGCTTACAACCCCCACAAAAGTATAAAGAAAGAAGTTTATCGATTACTACCCTGCCGCTGTTCACGAAGTGAAACTGCTATTTTAAGTATGATGTTTTATTACTTCTTTACTTATGACTGTATTAGCGACACAGTTTGCTTATGTTATTGACATATACCACTGGATGAACCTGCAAAAATATATTAATGTACAACACACAGCTTAGGTCATATGACGTCAAACGCTGAGATGCATGATAAACTGCCGCATCATGCACGACGTTTTAATTTATTACTTCTTTACTGCTAACTCTACTTATAAAACGTTTTGCAGGAACTAGTCTCATGTACTACTGGCTGTGCCTACGAAATTATATCATTGTACGATACACGGTTCAGGAGATATTATATCACAAACATTCAACTGTGTGAAAATTAAACTGGAGAGCTAAATTTGGTAGAAATACAGGTGAAATAATTTACAAGAACCTGTCAAATGTATATGCAGGCAAGCTAAGGGTAAATACACTCCTGGAAATTGAAATAAGAACACCGTGAATTCATTGTCCCAGGAAGGGGAAACTTTATTGACACATTCCTGGGGTCAGATACATCACATGATCACACTGACAGAACCACAGGCACATAGACACAGGCAACAGAGCATGCACAAGGTCGGAACTAGTACAATGTATATCCACCTTTCGCAGCAATGCAGGCTGCTATTCTCCCATGGAGACGATCGTAGAGATGCTGGATGTAGTCCTGTGGAACGGCTTGCCATGCCATTTCCACCTGGCGCCTCAGTTGAACCAGCGTTCGTGCTGGTTGTGCAGACCGCGTGAGACGACGCTTCATCCAGTCGCAAACATGCTCAATGGGGGACAGATCCGGAGATCTTGCTGGCCAGGGTAGTTGACTTACACCTTCTAGAGCACGTTGGGTGGCACGGGATACATGCGGGCGTGCATTGTCCTGTTGGAACAGCAAGTTCCCTTGCCGGTCTAGGAATGGTAGAACGATGGGTTCAATGACGGTTTGGATGTACCGTGCACTATTCAGTGTCCTCTCGACGATCACCAGAGGTGTACGGCCAGTGTAGGAGATCGCTCCCCACACCATGATGCCGGGTGTTGGCCCTGTGTGCCTCGGTCGTATGCAGTCCTGATTGTGGCGCTCACCTGCACGGTGCCAAACACGCATACGACCATCATTGGCACCCAGGCAGAAGCGACTCTCATCGCTGAAGACGACACGTCTCCATTCGTCCCTCCATTCACGCCTGTCGCGACACCACTGGAGGCGGGCTGCACGATGTTGGGGCGTGAGCTGAAGACAGCCTAACGGTGTCCGGGATCGTAGCCCAGCTTCATGGAGACGGTTGCGAATGGTCCTCGCCGATACCCCAGGAGCAACAGTGTCCATAATTTGCTGGGAAGTGGCGGTGCGGTCCCCTACGACACTGCGTAGGATCCTACGGTCTTTGCGTGCATCCGTGCGTCGCTGCTGTCCGGTCCCCGGTCGACGGGCACGTGCACCTACCGCCGACCACTGGCGACAACATCGATGTACTGCGGAGACCTCACGCCCCACGTGTTGAGCAATTCGGCGGTACGTCCACCCGGCCTCCCGCATGCCCACTATACGCCCTCGCTCAAAGCCCGTCAACTGCAAATACGGTTCACATCCACGCTGTCGCTTCATGCTACCAGTGTTAAAGACTGCGATGGAGCTCCGTATGCCACGGCAAACTGGCTGACACTGACGGCGGCGGTGCACAAATGCTGCGCAGCTAGCGGCATTCGATGGCCAACACCGCGGTTCCTGGTGTGTCCGCTGTGCCGTGCGTGTGATCATTGCTTGTACAGCCCTCTCGCAGTGTCCGGAGCAAGTATGGTGGGTCTGACACACCGGTGTCAATGTGTTCTTTTTTCCATTTCCAGGAGTGTAGCTCGCCGTAAACCTGCGGAACGATTTCACTCAAATGTTTTGGTACATAAATTAGTTACGAACTGGAAAGGAAAACTGTGGGGGTAGGAACTACCAGCCTCCTAGTGAGCTGATGTTGATAACATGGAGAGAGAAAAGGTAAGGAGGAAATAGACTGCCAAAAATATGGGGAAGGAGAAGGCGCACAAGGAAAAGGGGACTTCCAGAGGGGAAGCGGGAAATGGCAGAGAGAGGGGAGAGGAGGAGATAGACAGAGAAAGGAGAGAAGAGGAAATGGTCAGAGACAGGGAGCAGGAGGAGGTGAGGGTGAGGAAGAAATGGGCAGAGAGAAGGGGAAGAGGAAATTGACAGAGAGGGGAGGAGATGGGCTGAGGGAGGTGCAAGAGGAGGAGGACGAACGGGGGGTTGCAGGTGGACGGAAGGGGTTGGGGGTAAGAGGAGACGAAGTGAATGTGGAGAGGTGATGGACTAATAGAAGACTGGACTAAATGCTCACGTTGGATACTCAGCTAATTACAATATGAAAACAGCTTGAAAGGGGTAGTACTGTCGACAGCAGTATGTAATAGTAAATTTTAGCCCTTAATCTTGCGGTTTGTCTGGAACTTTCATTGGTGACCGCGTCGTTTTCCAGCAAGGACTTTGTGTTGCCATTTTTTTCAACAATGGCCAAGCGCTACCGGCCACGCAACAGCAAGCGACTTGCGAGTCGTTCGTTTGCGCTCAGAACGGTGATAGTTTGTACTTGAGTTGCACAAAAAATTATTTGAATTGTTTGCTAAAGTAATTAATTATGAGTCTGGATCTATTACGTCAATCTGTAGAGTAATATGAGAGAAATTATACGGTTTACTAACGGGAAATGCTCGTTGTTTTCGTTCGCTTATGTCGTATTGTATATTTTAGGGTTACTCTTCCCATCGTAAAAGGATATTTGCGGCTCAGAAACGGGCGGTTCGGACAGTAAGAGATGTAAGTTTGCAAATATCTTGTCGACCCCTGTTCACTAGTCTGGGTCTTTTTTACTGTCGTTTCTCGTTAACAATATCAGCTTATTCCTAAGAGTAAGCAGCTTTCACACATAATACTCGGCAGAAATCCAATCTGCATTTGGATCGGACTTCCCTAACTCACATGCAGAAAGGGGTGCATTATACTGCTGCATCCATTTTCAAGAAGCTAATACAAGATTTCAAAAATATTAACAGTAATCCACGAGCTTTCAAATCGGAACTGAATGGTTTCCTCATGGGTCACTGCTTCTATTCTGCCGAAGAGTTCCTTGAAAAATTAATCTGATTCTTATGTTATATTACTCACTGCGTTTACTTAAACGAATGGCTTGACTGTTTTTGGGTGGCTTGACTGTTTTTGGGTTAATAAACATTTTATTTTTATCTGTTATTACTTTTATGTTGTAATGACACGTTCCATGATCTTCGAGATTTTCTCCTCAATTTGTTATTACGGAATTTGACGTGTAATTATATAAAATAAGTTATACATCAAATCAGAGGCCGGAACGGTATCATCGATGTTGCCTCTGTGATGCTTTACCTTTGCTAAAGCCAAATTGATCGTCATCTACAGTAAAAAATTCTTCATTTTCTTTTCCATTTATCTGTATATTATTCTTGTCAGCAACTTGGACGCGTCAGATGTTAAGCTGATTGTGCGATAATTCTCGCTCTTGTCAGCTCTTGCAGCCTACAGAATTTTGTGGATAATATTTTTCCAAAAGTCATATAGTATGTCGCAAGACCCATAAATGTTACACACCTACGTAAATAGTCGTTTTGTTGCCACTTCCCCCAATGATTTTAGAACTTCTGTGGAATGTTGTCTATCCCTCCTGCCTTACTTGATTTTAAGTCCTCCAAAGCTAATTTAAATTCTGTCTCTAATACTGGGTCTCCTATCTCTTCTAAATCGACTCCTGTTTCCTCTTGTATCACATCATACAAACCTTCACCCTCGCACAGGCTTTCAATGTATTCTGTCCACCTACCCACTCTGTTCACTGCATTTATCAGTGGAAACCCCATGGTTTCTTCGAAGTTATCTTCTTTGTACGTATGTTTTTCTTTCCAACTTCTGTGATAGCCCTTTATCAAGAAGTCCATTCCTCTTCCACTGTACTGCCCATTCCTTAATGCTGTATCTATAGCCTTAGATAACTTCAATGGTACCTCGTCATTCCTTAGTACTTCTGAATCCCACTTCTTTTCATATTGATTATTCCTGACTAGCGTCTTGAACTTCAGCCTACTCTTCATCACTACTATGTTGTGATCTGAGTCCATATGTGCTCCTGGGTATGCCTTACAATCCAGTATCTGATATCGGAATCTCTGTTTGACCATGATGTAATCCAACTGAAATCTTCCCGTATCAACAGGCTTTTTCAAAGTATACCTCCTCCTCTTGTGATTCTTGAAAATAGTATTCGCTATTACTAGCTAAAACTTGTTACAAAACTCAGTTAGTCTTTCTCCTCTCTCATTTCGTGTCCCGAGCCCGTATTCTCCTGTAACCTCTTCTTCTACTCCTTCACCTACAACTGCATTCCAGTCTCCCATGACTATTAGAGTTTTGTCTCCCTTTACGTACTGTATTACCCTTTCATTATCCTCATGTGCTTTCTCCAGCTCTTCGTCTTCATCTTGCGAGGTCGGCATATATACCTGAACTATCGTTGTCGGTGTTGGTTTGCTGCCGATTCCGATAGGAACGACCCTATCATTAAACTGTTCGCAGTAACACACTCTCTGCCCTCCTATTCATAACGAATCCTTCTCCCATTATAATATTTTCTGCTGCTGTTGATATTACCCTGTACTCATCTGACCAGAAATCCTTATCTTCTTTCCATTTCAGTTCACTGATTCCTGCTATGTTTAGACTGAGCCTTTTTATTTTCCTTTTCAGATTTTCTAGCTTCTGACATTTCCACGCCCCGATTCGTAGAACGTTTTCCTTTCGTTGATTATTCAATCTTTATCTCATGGTCACCTCCCCATTCGCAGTCCCCTCCCGGAGATGCGACTGGGAGACTATTCAGAATCTCTTGCCATTGGAGAGCAGCCATAGCCGTGGTCTAGAGGTCGCCGTCACGGTAGCTCAGCGTGTTCGGTCAGAGGGTTTAGCTACCGTCTGTAATACAAAACTGAGTAAACGGATCAACGAACAACTTGAGCGAATGTAATCGGACGTCCGCCGCGAACAAATTCAACGAACAATATAGTACAAAATGAGATCAACAAAAAAGAAACAAAGGGGAAACGTCTTTGATTAACAAACAAAATTTTCTACGTCCCTGGTTCGAATTGCTCCGCTGCTTAACGTTTGTTTTATAATCAGCATAGGCGGCCGAAGACTTAAGGCATAAGACGTCAACCTCGTTCTGCCAAAGGCCGTGCCAAAAAGGGCGGAGGAACGGACAGAGGTTCAGGGCACTTTCTTTCCCTAGAGGTGTGAAACTACCACTAAAGACGGAAGAATCAGCAGTAATCAACGGCATGAGGATGCAGAAGGCAGTGGAATCCAGTGCATTAGAGACACATAACGTGTATCCACAGGAGAAGTGGCCTGTTATTGAAAATTCTCATGATGATCTCTCCACTGGGAAAAGATTCCGGAATTGATAGTAGTACCCTTATAAAGCCAGCGGCGTTGCCACAGTGGCAACACCGGTTCTCGTGGGATCACCGAAGTTAACAGCTGCCGGACTGGGCTAGCACTGGGATGGGTGACCAGCCGGTGTGCCGAACGCTGTTGGCAAGTGGGGTGCACTTTGCCCTTGTGGGGCAAACTGAGGAGCTACTTGATAGAGATGGAGCGGCTCGAGTCTCGGAAACTGACATACCCCTCCATTTCCGCATCGAGTGATGCCTGTCGTCTGAGGAGGACATGGAGGCCGGTCGGTACCGTTGGGCCTTTTGGCCAGTTCGGGCGGTGTTTAGTTTAATTTTAGTATCCTTATAAACTGCGGCGACGACAAATAAGTGTTACTAATGAGAGTTGAAGAATGTAGCGTCAGTCTAGAAAGGTGCGCAAACCGCAAAGCGTCTTGGCCAAGAGAAAGTTCGCTACTCACTAGCGTGTCAGTGTGCGAATTGGATATTTATAGAAGCTCAAACCACCTTGAACATGATCACCATAGGTAGAGACGAACCGTTAAGTTCTGCAAGAAATTCACTCGACCACGAGATAGTACACCAGAAAAAGTGTGAGGTGAGGGACTTAATTTTTTGTCTTCAGCTGAGTGTCAGCTTTTTTATGAAACTTTAGGCGGGAGTTTCAGTTTCGAGTGTCGGTACGGCAGACAGATTTAATTTTCCAGGGAGTGTTCGGTCTGAACCTGTTAAAAGTTCTGTGTGTTGGCCTCGTTCTCTTACAGTCGTGGTGTGACTGTGTTGGTGTGACGTGGCCGCTGCGCTGCGACTGCTCTTGGCTGTCGCAGCGTTTAGCGGTGGACGGGTGTGCGGTCCGTCTGGGGACACGGTGTACCACTAACGAGGGACGCAGCCCCGTCTGCCGCTAACGAGGTTCCTCGTAAACAACGGGGTTCGCCAGGGATGGAGACAGCGCGGGCGGGCTGCCCACGCTAGTCCGGGGCTGAGCAAGCAGACCGGTTGATGTAGGAAGCCAGCGCACCGGAGACAACACGTACATGGTGTGGCTGACAAAGGAGGCCACCCAAAACGTATCCACCACGAGTAATCAGATCGCGGTGAGGGTTTCGCTAAGATGTAGTGGGCTATGTGGAGGACTTTCTGCAGTGCACAAATCACTTTTAACGTTCACAGCTGCAAAATTACGACGAAAACTACTTTTTGTCAACTGGAGCTATGTAACTCGTACATTTCATGAATAGCTAGGTGACAAATCCGGCATTGCACGGGTGAAAACTCCACTGAAATTATGGAATAGTCATACGAAGAAATACGCACAATCTATAAATGTGTAAGTATTGTGTCAAGACTATGAAACATGACTCTGGACAGTTTCTGTACGCTGGGCACAGCTGACTCGTGAGTCTACAATGTGATTTTATAAGCGATTCTGTGGCAATGCCTTTTCAAATCTCTATAAACGGCTATATTTTTCGTCTACATCCGTTTGCCTTTCCCAGATGAAAGCTCACAGAAGTACTGCCACATGTCAGTTATTGCCTGGAGTTGACTCGACTGTAGGAGTGCATTAGTAATAAAGAATAGATGTATTAAAACTTCATACATGATGCGACATTTCTTCACTTATCCCAGTGTTTATGACGTTATACCTCTTGAACTGTGGGTCGTACAGTGACATATTTGTGAGGGACAAGCAATGGCATATGTGGATCCTACCTCGAAAATGTGCTGCGAATACAATTAGCAGAAAAGAAGTAAGAAATTTAATCGTCACGCACAATGCGACAATTTTCCTCTAAGAATTTATGACACCATACGTTTTGAACTACGTGTGGTACCATTATATACATTTGCAGGTGTGTTTTGTGGCGTATGAGGATACTGCCTTCGAAATTTATTGGGAATACAGTTAGTAGCACATAAATAGTACATTTAAAGTTAATTACTTGGAAGACCAAATTTATGGAATGGATAGCGTCTTGAAAGGAGGACATAAGATGAACATCAACAAAAGCAAAACGAGGATAATGGAATGTAGTCGAATTAAGTCGGGTGATGCTGAGGGAATTAGATTAGGAAATGAGACACTTAAAGTAGTAAAGGAGTTTTGCTATTTGGGAGCAAAATAACTGATGATGGTCGAAGTAGAGAGGATATAAAATGTAGACTGGCCATGACAAGGAAAGCGTTTCTGAAGAAGAGAAATTTGTTAACATCGAGTATAGATTTAAGTGTCAGGAAGTCATTTCTGAAAGTATTTGTATGGAGTGTAGCCATGTATGGAAGTGAAACATGGACAATAAATAGTTTGGACAAGAAGAGAATAGTAGCTTTCGAAATGTGGTGCTACAGAAGAATGCTGAATATTGGATGGGTAGATCGCATAACTAATGAGGAGGTATTGAATAGGATTGGGGAGAAGAGAAGTTTGTGGCACAACTTGACGAGCAGAAGGGATCGGTTGGTACGACATGTTCTGAGACATCAGGGTATCACCAATTTAGTATTGGAGGGCAGCGTGGAGGGTAAAAATCGTAGAGGGAGACCAAGAGATGAATATACTAAGCAGATTCAGAAGGATGCAGGTTACAGTAGGTACTGGGAGATGAAGAGGCTTCCACAGGATAGAGTGGCATGGAGAGCTGCATCAAACCAGTCTCAGGACTGAAGACCACAACAACAACAACAATACGTAAGGATTCTGTCCATTGTATTTGCATGTTTCAAGTTCTTATGTCTGATAAGTACTTCAGATTGAAAGCATCTTTGTGTTTTCAAGATTCACACGAGGCTGTCCAACTTGACCTGGTGGAGCTTTGGCGCCTGAGGAAACATATGGAAATAGTAGCTGTTAAGGCTATCATAAATTAACTAAAAACATACGACAGCTAATACGAAAGTACTACAATGTTGCGAAATACATGCGTATTGGGAGAATCTGCTTCATTGTTTTCGAAGACTACCTAGAAATAGAAGTTCTTTTAGCTGAGTTTCTCTTCTTTCCCTCACTTCATTGTTGTAACTATTTTCTTTCTTTGAATTACCAGTCTACTTAAATAGCTTCCCCTTTCGTCTTTGCATAGACTTTCAAGACTCTGAACACACCCGTTCCTGTTCGTAAATTAACTCTCATAATTCACACGCCTGACTTCCAGGGTGGTGCATCTGTTTCTTTGTGGTTTCGTATCTACTTTTACTTCTTACGAGTTTTCAATCATTTGACTGAATATTATGCAGAGTGAACTAGAATTCCACGGACAAATTTTCAGAGGTAGTAGTACAGACCATGAAAGAAAAAAAAATCTGGTACACATGGTATCTAAAATGAATTCAAATATAAGTGTGTAACTAGCTACAGCTGTAAGATATTCACAGAAAAGCAATTTTAAATGCTATCCACTGTCTATATTAAATTTAATCTTGACCGGTTTCTGTTGATTGAACCATCATAAATTGGAAGACTCAAGAAACAGGAAAAAAACCCGTAAGTAGTTGCTTCAGACAAAAAGATGGGAATATCAGAGTCGTACCTCTGAACATGAACCATGGACGATGCCGTCTGTGGCGTCGCTTCCGTGCCTCAACGATACAGACAGCTGTGGTGTAGGCACAACCACAACGGTGGGGTACCTTTTGAGAGACCTGACAAAAGTGTGGTTCCTGAAGAAGGAGAGCCGGCTTTTCAGTAATTCCAAGAACACCTGTCAGGATGACTGACTTATCTGGCCGTGTAATATCAACCACTTTTGGAAAAAATATCGATGTATCGAAATACCGATATTTTATCAAGATCAGTAGCTGGGACAAAGAAAGGCTGAAATCAAGGCGAAACGACAATTACAATCTTCGCTAAGGACATGCAACTCTACTGTTCGGTTAAATGATGACTGCATCCTCTTGAGTAAAATATTCCGAAAGTAAAAAGTCCTCCATTCACATATCCGGGTGGGAACTACTCAGGAGATATCCTCATCGGGAGAATCAAAACTGGCATTCCACCGATCAGAGCGTGGAATGTTAGATTCCTGAAACGTGCAGATAGGTCAGAAAATTTAAAAAGAGGAATTGATAGGTTGAAGTAAGATAAAGGGGAATTAGTGAAGTTCGGTGGCAAGAGGGACTGGATTTATGAGCAGGTCAGTATAGGGTTATAAATACAAAATCAAATAGGGGTAATGCAGGAGTAGATTTAATAACGGATAAGAAAACAGGAATGCGGGTAAGCTCCTACAAACAGCATAGTGAAAGCATTGTCGTAGCCAAGATAGGCAGCATACCACTGTAGTACACGTTTACATGCGAATTAGCTCCACAGATGAAGAGGAGATTGAAGAAATATGTTATGACATAAAAGAAATTGTTCAGATACTTAAAGGAGACGAAAATTTTACGTGACAGGGGACTGGAATTCGATAGTAGTAAAAGGCAGAGAAGGAAAAACACTATATTAATATAGACTGAGGGAAACGAATGTAATAGGAAGCCGCCTAGCAGAATTTTGCGCTGAAGATAATTTAATAGTCGCTGACACTAGGTTTTAAGAATCATAAAAGAAGTTTGTATACCTGGAGGAGACCCGGAGACACAGGACGGTTTCAGATTGATTATATAATTATTACACAGACATTTAGGAAAAAGATTCTAAATTGTAAGACATTTTCAGGTGCAGATGTGAACTCAGACAACAATTTATTGGTTATTAACTGTAGATTAAAACTGAAGAAATAGGAGAAATTGGAGAAAGTAGACAATTAAGAAGTTGGGACCTGGATAAGTTTAAAGATACAGTGGTTACTGAGAGATTCAGAGGGAGCATTATAAAGTGATTGATTAGAAAGGAGAATCGAATACAGCGAAAGAAGATGAAATAACGAAGGCAGCTGAGGATCAAATAGGCAGAAACATGATGCCCAATTGGAACTCTAGGATAACATGAGAGATATTGAATTAATGAAAGCAGAAAATTAAAAATGCAGAAAACGTAACAGGCAAACAGGAATACAAACATTTACAGAATGAGACAGCAGGAAGTGCAAAATTGTTAAGCAGGAATGACTGGAGAACAAATAAACAGGAAAATTAAACCGGCCTTTGCGGAAAATAGAAGCATCTTTATGAATATCAAGAGCTAAGATGTTAAGCAAGCAAAGAATGGAATGCTGAAAGAAGGAAGGAGCATACAGAGAGCTATAGCAAGAGAAATGGATGTAGATGAATATGAAATGGGAGATACGATACTGCGAAGAAAATTTGACAAAGCTCTGAAATGTATGCGTGGAAACATGCCCCAAAGTAGACGATATTCATTCAGAACTACTGATAGCCTTGGGAGAAGCAGCTATGACAAAACTCTTTCATCTGGAGTGCAAGGTGTATGATGCAAGCGAAATACCATCAGACTTCAAGAACAATGCAGTAAGTCTAATTACAAAGACAGCAATGGTTGACGGCTATGAAAATTACAGAGTATCAGTATAATAAGTAACAGTTACAAAATACTAACTCGAACTCTTTACAGAAGAATGGAAAAAAAACTGGCAGAAGCCGACCTCGGAGAAGATCAATTTCATTCCGAAGACAAATAGGAGCAGTGTCGCTACGACGTATCTCAGAAGATAGGTTAAGGAAAGACAAGTCTACATCTATAGCTTTTATGGAATTAGAGAAACCTTTTCACAATGCTGACTGGAAGACTTTCTTTAAAATTTTGAAGGTAACGGGGGTAAAATACAGGAAACGAAACGTTGTTTACAACTTGTACAGAAACCAGGCGGCAGCTGCATGGGAGGCAGTCGTTGAAAGGGAGTGAGACAGGGTTGCAGCCTACCCCCGATGTTATTCAATATTTACATTGAACTGGCAGTAGAGGAAACCACACAAAAATTTGGATTAGGAATTATAGCTCAGAGAGCAGAAATAAACATTTTGAGGTTTGCCGACGACACAGATACAGATACAGAAAAGTACTTTGAAGAGCAGGTGAACGGAATGGACGGTGTCTTGAAAGGAGAATATAAAATGAACGTTAACAAAAGCAAGACAACGATACTCGAATGAAGTTGAGTTAAGACAGGGGCTGCTATGTTAACTGTATTTGGAAACGAGACACTTAAAGCAGTAGATGAGTTTTGCTATTTGGGCAGCAAAATAACTGATGATGGTCGAAGTAGGGAGGATATGGAATGTAGACTGGCCATGGGAAGAAAAGCATTTCTGAAGTAGAGAAATTTCTTAACATCCAATATAGATTTAAGGGAAAGGAAATCTTTTCTGAAGGTATTTGTCTTGAGTGTAGTGTGGGGTGGAGTGAAACATGGACGATAAACAGTTTAGGTAAAAAGACTGTAGAAGCTTTCGTAATATGGTCCTACAGAATGTTGCTGAAGATCAGGGGGTCGATCACGTAACTAATAAGGACGTACTGAACAGAACTGAAGCGACAAGGAAGTTGTGGCACAAGCTGACCAAAAGGATCACCAGTATAGTATTGGAGAGTAGTGCGAGTAATAAAAATTGTAGAGAGAGACAAAGAGATGAATACAGTAAGTATATTCAGAGAGATGTAGGTCCCAGTGGTTATTCGGAGATGAAGAAGCTCGCACAAAATAGAGTAGAATCAAACCAGTCCTCGGACTGAAGACCTCAATAACAACAACATCAACCTCTGAACGTCGACATCATGTACAAAACTTCTAAAATTATATGTTGGTTTAAAAATGCATATTTCTCATAAAAAACTATTTGGTATACAGAATATAACAATGACGAAAAGGAGAGTGCAAAATTGAAGGGTAACACTGCTTGGACTATATAAAAATGATTGTGAATGTATGCAGAATTTAGTTTACTAGCAACACTTATTTTCCCAAAACAAAGACAGACATAAATTATGCTAAACAATCTTTTGTTGTATACTGTAAACAAGTAAGAGTTCGTTTAAAACTGCAGTGGATGAGGATCGATAATCTACAGACGTCCTCAATGTAGGTGCAGCTGGGAGCGATTGAGATCTGTATGCTCTGACAAGGCCACAGCACTGGTACGTTACCCTGTTTGCTTCTTGCAGCGATGTAACTTGCAGCTCGTGAGATGTGTGCTTCGGAGGTGCGACTTGAGCCGGCACCTGTGAATCGATAACGGCCACGAAATAAATGCAACAATCTCACGGACTGGCGATCAGGCAAGTTTCTCTCCACCAGAGTCCTGAAATCGCGGTAGATTTCCGTGTGTCACAAACCTGTTCACTGGTCATACAAAGGACCAATTTGGCACACTTATATGACAGAGCACGCTAGGATACCAAACGTCAAGACTGGTAAACCAAAAACGAATAAGTGAGCCCTCGGCCAACGAGTAGTCCGAGACGTTTGAAGTTACGCTGTCGGTACAGTAAGAATTTCACCACAAGCTCCTCAGTCTAAATTACTCACAAGTGACAATGCAGATCTGCTGCAGACCTGTCTCAACAAGGGGCTGCTATGTCTGTCCTGTACAGCTGCGTGCCTGGCAGGCAAGAATTACTGAGGGATGGGCTCGTAACCAATTGCTACCAACTCCCAACATGCCGTTTCTACGAGCTAAGAACTATAAAAATACCTCATGAAACTAGCGGCCTACCAGGCTTCATCAACATCTTCTCAAGACATTAACTTTATAGAGGCTCGCTCAAGGTGTGTCAGGTTGTAATAAAATCTTTAATAATTTTCCAGATATGAAAAATAGGCGAGAGAGTAACTTGTCCTCTCTCAACATAACCAGATTTTGATAATATGTTAGACAACTTGGGTATGTGCATATACACCCCTGACAGTTAATAGGCGATTGCTGCCTCAGTCCTGTGTAATCGCATATGACCAAAGTGCGTCCTATCACAGAGGAAAACATAGGAAATCTGTAATGCAGTTTTTGATGAAGTCAGAGGGAACACTAATTGACAAAACTAATTTCAGTGTTGGCACCATATGACTACTCATGGGCATTTGTAATCTGATTGCTAGGCTTATTTCTAACTTGCAAGTTCCGAACTGGTATTATGGCATACACAGCGTATTTTGTCCTTTTGACTGCTCAGAGTTTTATATGGCTCATTCCACTCAGTTGGTGTTTCTTACGTTTGTACATGTAATACTTACAGTTAACATCATTTCTAAACAAAACGTATTATCAGCTGGAACCCGAGGTCTAGGTCTTCCAACAGTTATGTAGTAACATGGATTAGTAATGCTGTTAGCTTTAGTTTCATGGCATGTGTAAATCATACCCGTTGACGCTTACATTTAGGTATTCATTATTGACCAGGTTGTATTCCTCTTGTTACACAATTGTGTTATTACTCTGTGAGTATGATTTGCTGATATAATTGAATCAAAGATATATATAAATGATATTTTTGTAAACATTATCATTTAGATGTTTCTGTTTTTATCATTAATGTAACGTAGATTTTGAAGTTTTAATTTATGATCAGTTAAGCTCAATGTATATTGCAGCCTTAGTCTGAGATCTAGGTCTTATTTTATTGCTATCCTAAGGTTTTAGCTTCATGTCAGTTGTTACGTGAGGACTACATTGTGCTACATGCTTGTCTTATTCATCTGTAATGTAGGTTTATTATCTAACATAACTTCGTTACATCCGCTGATTCTACAATTACATATGATCTCTTTAATATCTAGCACACGATTTCTAAGATGCAAAAAATAGATTGCATTTTTATGAGTATTATAAAAAAGCTCATTTTTCCTACCTAATATGCGAGATGGCAAAAATCCACTGGCCATATCAATTAGGCTTGTTGACCTCTTACTTAGTTATTGTTAAAGATGACACTTGATCTTTACATTGTTATTCATAATCCTGATATTTCTTCCGTGAATGATAAGCTCAGTTATCGTAATTACTGCCTGAAAAGTCTTTTATAAAGCACTGTTATTATACCATTCTCTAGCCATTACAAGACATTATTTTCATTTTACTTGCTTAAGATGTTCTACAAGAGAGCTTCGTTTAGCTTTGTTTCCTTTATTCTATCCATAGTTGTTTGTTGATAGTAAACACATGGTGTGAACATTGAAATAAGTCTTGTTAACTAGTGTTCCTCTCACTTAACCAAGTGTTTGTATTAAAGAGCTCCTTAGGTTTTTTCTGTGTAATATTTGACTCTTTAGTCATCTGAGGTTACATAGGCCTTAGATGGCTGTCACCTCTAAGCTGTAAGGATTGTATGTGCATTTACCTTGGTCCTCCAGGACATTGTCAAAATATGTTTATTTAGCACTCCCCTTTTGGTCTTTGTCACATCGTTATATGACACTGTCGTCCATAAGAAATATGCATTTTTAAACCAACTGATGTTATAATTTTGTAAGGTGCTCTATGTGATGCTGATGTTTAGGTGTACAACTTTTATATTTCGATTTTTTGTCTGTGTAAACTTCATATGGTTTTTTCCTGTTTGTTCAGTCTTCCAGTTGATGATACGTGAATTACTTGAAACGGGTTAAGATTAAATTTAATCTAAACAACTGATGGCAAGTAAAAATCCTTTTCTACAAAACGTATACCTTCAAGCTATGAGCACTTGTTCATGTTGTGTACTGTGAAACACATCTCTTATGTCTCAAACTGTTTGCTTTCCTTATTTTGGTAGGAGGTAGTATGGACCAAAAGAAGAAGAAGAAAAAAAAAAAAGAAAAGTGAACATCGGCTCTAAAATCCATACCTTAAGAGCTATGAGCACTTGTTCAGTGGAAGATATGTGTCCCACAGTAACGAGGATAAACAGGTGCTTGTAGCTCTTAATGTATACGTTGTAGCGTCCATGTTTACAAGACACTTTTTCCTTGTTTTGGTCCATACTACCACGTCTCACCTCAATGAGCTTCCATTACAAGAGATGTGCCTAACGGCAGTAAAGATGAAGACGTGCTTACACCTCTTAAGGTCTGCATTTTACAGCCAATGTTTAATAGGCATGTTTTTCCTGTTTTGTTCCATAGTACCACCTCCAAAAATTTGATGGTAGAATTCCGGTTTATCCAGTATACAGAATAAAACTGTTCTGCATTTTGCAGGATTTAAGTGGTAGAAAGAGAGGCGAAGCTGGTATAGCTGTCTGACACTGAAAAATATGTATTTTCATATCATTCTTCCTCCCCCCATGAACCATGGACCTTGCCGTTGGTGGGGAGGCTTGCGTGCCTCAGCGATACAGATGGCCGTACCGTAGGTGCAACCACAACGGAGGGGTATCTGTTGAGAGGCCAGACAAACGTGTGGTTCCTGAAGAGGGGCAGCAGCCTTTTCAGTAGTTGCAGGGGCAACAGTCTGGATGATTGACTGATCTGGCCTTGCAACATTAACCAAAACGGCCTTGCTGTGCTGGTACTGCGAACGGCTGAAAGCAAGGGGAAACTACAGCCGTAATTTTTCCCGAGGACATGCAGCTTTACTGTATGATTAAATGATGATGGCATCCTCTTGGGTAAAATATTCCGGAGGTAAAATAGTCCCCCATTCGGATCTCCGGGCGGGGACTACTCAGGAGGATGTCCTTATCAGGAGAAAGAAAACTGGCGTTCTACGGATCGGAGCGTGGAATGTCAGATCCCTTAATCGGGCAGGTAGGTTAGAAAATTTAAAAAGGGAAATGGATAGGTTAAAGTTAGATATAGTGGGAATTAGTGAAGTTCGGTGGCAGGAGGAACAAGACTTCTGGACAGGTGACTACAGGGTTATAAACACAAAATCAAATAGGGGTAATGCAGGAGTAGGTTTAATAATGAATAGGAAAATAGGAATGCGGGTAAGCTACTACAAACAGCATAGTGAACGCATTATTGTGGCCAAGATAGATACGAAGCCCACACCTACTACAGTAGTACAAGTTTATATGCCAACTAGCTCTGCAGATGATGAAGAAATTGAAGAAATGTACAATGAAATAAAAGAAATCATTCAGATAGTGAAGGGAGACGAAAATTTAATAGTAATGGGTGACTGGAATTCGAGTGTAGGAAAAGGGAGAGAAGGAAACATAGTAGGTGAATATGGATTGGGGCTAAGAAATGAAAGAGGAAGCCGCCTAGTAGAATTTTGCACAGAGCACAACTTAATAATAGCTAACACTTGGTTTAAGAATCATGAAAGAAGGTTGTATACGTGGAAGAACCCTGGAGATACTAAAAGGTATCAGATAGATTATATAATGGTAAGACAGAGATTTAGGAACCAGGTTTTAAGTTGTAAGACATTTCCAGGGGCATATGTGGACTCTGACCACAATCTATTGGTTATGACCTGTAGAGTAAAACTGAAGAAACTGCAAAAATGTGGGAAATTAAGGAGATGGGACCTGGATAAACTGAAAGAACCAGAGGTTGTACAGAGTTTCAGAGAGAGCATAAGGGAACAATTGACAGGAATAGGGGAAAGAAATACAGTAGAAGAAGAATGGGTAGCTCTGAGGGATGTAGTAGTGAAGGCAGCAGAGGATAAAGTAGGTACAAAGACGAGGGCTGCTAGAAATCCTTGGGTAACAGAAGAAATATTGAATTTAATTGATGAAAGGAGAAAATATAAAAATGCAGTAAATGAAGCAGGCAAAAAGGAATACAAACGTCTCAAAAATGAGATCGACAGGAAGTGCAAAATGGCTAAACAGGGATGGCTAGAGGACAAATGTAAGGATGTAGAAGCTTATCTCACTAGGGGTAAGATAGATACTGCCTACAGGAAAATTAAAGAGACCTTTGGAGAGAAGAGAACCACGTGTATGAATATCAAGAGCTCAGATGGCAGCCCAGTTCTAAGCAAAGAAGGGAAGGCAGAAAGGTGGAAGGAGTATATAGAAGGTTTATACAAGGACGATGTAATTGAGGACAATATTATGGAAATAGAAGAGGATGTAGATGAAGACGAAATGGGAGATACGATACTGCGTGAAGAGTTTGACAGAGCACTGAAAGACCTGAGTCGAAACAAGGCCCCCGGAGTAGACAACATTCCATTAGAACTACTGACGGCCTTGGGAGAGCCAGTCATGACAAAACTCTACCAGCTGGTGAGCAAGATGTATGAGACAGGCGAAATACCCTCAGACTTCAAGAAGAATATAATAATTCCAATCCCAAAGAAAGCAGGTGCTGACAGATGTGAAAATTACCGAACTATCAGTTTAATAAGCCACGGCTGCAAAATACTAACGCGAATTCTTTACAGACGAATGGAAAAACTGGTAGATGCAGACCTCGGGGAGGATCAGTTTGGATTCCGTCGAAATGTTGGAACACGTGAGGCAATACTGACCTTACGACTTATCTTAGAAGAAAGATTAAGAAAAGGCAAACCTACGTTTCTAGCATTTGTAGACTTAGAGAAAGCTTTTGACAATGTTGACTGGAATACTCTTTTTCAAATTCTAAAGGTGGCAGGGGTAAAATACAGGGAGCGAAAGGCTATTTATAATTTGTACAGAAACCAGATGGCAGTAATAAGAGTCGAGGGGCATGAAAGGGAAGCAGTGGTTGGGAAAGGAGTGAGACAGGGTTGTAGCCTCTCCCCGATGTTATTCAATCTGTATATTGAGCAAGCAGTAAAGGAAACAAAAGAAAAATTCGGAGTAGGTATTAAAATTCATGGAGACGAAGTAAAAACTTTGAGGTTCGCCGATGACATTGTAATTCTGTCAGAGACGGCAAAGGACTTGGAAGAGCAGTTGAACGGAATGGACAGTGTCTTGAAAGGAGGATATAAGATGAACATTAACAAAAGCAAAACGAGGATAATGGAATGTAGTCAAATTAAATCGGGTGATGCTGAGGGAATTAGATTAGGAAATGAGACACTTAAAGTAGTAAAGGAGTTTTGCTATTTAGGAAGTAAAATAACTGATGATGGTCGAAGTAGAGAGGATATAAAATGTAGACTGGCAATGGCAAGGAAAGCGTTTCTGAAGAAGAGAAATTTGTTAACATCGAATATAGATTTATGTATCAGGAAGTCGTTTCTGAAAGTATTTGTTTGGAGTGTAGCCATATATGGAAGTGAAACATGGACGATAACTAGTTTGGACAAGAAGAGAATAGAAGCTTTCGAAATGTGGTGCTACAGAAGAATGCTGAAGATTAGATGGGTAGATCGCATAACTAATGAGGAAGTATTGAATAGGATTGTGGAGAAGAGAAGTCTGTGGCACAACTTGACCAGAAGAAGGGATCGGTTGGTAGGACATGTTCTGAGGCATCAAGGGATCACAAATTTAGCATTGGAGGGCAGCGTGGAGGGTAAAAATCGTAGAGGGAGACCGAGAGATGAGTACACTAAGCAGATTCAGAAGGATGTAGGTTGCAGTAGGTACTGGGAGATGAAGCAGCTTGCACAGGATAGAGTAGCATGGAGAGCTGCATCAAACCAGTCTCAGGACTGAAGACAACAACAACAACAACAACATATCATTCTTAATTATTAAAAATATTAAAAATAAAATTCGCTAATGAAGTAACGATACATATGCCTAAGTGTAAGTGTACACCACACCAGCACTTCGAAGCCAATAATCGGTTTCTTATTTACTGGTAATATGAAATCACTCCGAAATATTCCAAAAGATAAAAGTGAGGAGATGTAGAATCCATTGTGTTTGTCAGGGCGTTAACTGTAGTTAAGCTTTGTCGTTTTAATCTTTCTCTACAATTTTCCGAAGGGCATAATGACAAAAAGTACTATAAGATAAGTTTACTATTGTCAAGGAACACTCGGTTTACCTCCTCGTTTCACTATACTAAGAAACACAATTCAGTAGGCCGATCAAAATTAGTAACGAACCAATCTAAAAGTGTGGAAGATTTGTTTTGCTTTCTGATCATGCAAAAATCAGAAAATTGAACGCCTAGGTTGCACCACAAATAGCAATAAAAAACAGAGTTATTAGGAAACTTAGAGAGCGCAAATAAACAAAGTGAAATGTAATACTTTTCAAAATGAAAACTAGAGTGATATAACTGATACTCAAAGAATGAGACGGTGGAAAAGTACACAAATATTTGTTATAGATATCCCACCAAGGAGGATACGAACGGATGAAATGGACTTTATCCACATATTGATTTCATGGTAAAATACTTCTTTTAGTCGTCAGTTGATGAGGCCCGCCACTAATTCCTCTCTTGGGCCAATCTCTTCATCTCTGAGTAGCAGTTGCAGCCGACTTCCTCAGTTATTTGCTGGATGTATTCAAAACTCTGTGTTCCTCTAAAACTCTCTCTTATACCAAGTAAGTCTTTACTTGGTTCTAGGCGCTACAGTCTGGAACTGCGCGGCCGCTACGGTCTAAGGTTCGAATCCTGCCTCGGGCATGGACGTGTGTGACACCCTTATGTTAGTTAGGTTTAAGTAGTTCTAAGTTCTAGGGGACTGATGACCTTAGAAATTAAGTCCCATAGTGCTCAGAACAATTTGATCCTTCTCCTTGTCAGTGTATTCCAAATGATCTTTCCTCTCCGATTCTGCGCAGAATCTCCTCTTTCCTTACAGTATCTGTCCACCATAATTTTCAACATTTCTTTGTAGCACCAGATCGCAAATGCTTCGATTCTTTTCTGTTCCGGTTTTCCCACAGTCCATGTTTCACAACCATACCATGCTGTGCTCCAAATGTATATTCTCACAAATTACTTCTTCAAATTAAGGCTTATGTTTCATGCTAGAAGACTTCTGTTTGCCAAGAATGCCCTACCTTCCGGTGCTAGCCTGCCTTTCATGTCATCCTTGCTCCGTCCGTCATTGGTTGTTTGCTACCTTTGTAGTAGAGTACCTTTACTTCTTATACTACTTGACCACCAATCCGCATTTAAGTTCCCGGCTGTTCTCATTTGTGATACTTCTCATTACTGTAGTCTTTCTTCGATTTACCCTAAATCCATATTCTGTATTCATTAGACTGTTCACTCTATTCAGCAGATAATGTATCTCTCCTTCGTTTTCACTCAGGACAGCAATGTCATCGTGGAATCGTATCCTTCCATGTTGAATTTTAATTCCACTCCTGAACCTTCCTTTCATTTCCATCATTGCTTCTTCCATGCACAGATTGAACACCAGGGGTGAAAGGCTACATCCCTGTCTTACACACTTTTTAATCCGAGCATCTCGTTCTTTGTCATCCATTCTTATTACTTCCTCCTGGCTCTTGTACTTACATATTACCCGTCTCTCCCCACAGCTTAACCCTATTTTTCTGATAATATCGAACATCTTGCACCCATTTACGCTTTCTAACGCTTTTTCTAGGTCGGTAAATCCTATGAACGTGTTTTGATTTTTCTTTAGTCTTGCTTCCACTATCAACCGCAACGCCAGAATTGCCTCTCTCGTGCCCTGACCTTCCATAAAGCGAAACTCCTCATCATCTAACACATGCTCAAATTTCTTTCCCATTCTTCTGTATATATTCTTGTCAGTAACTTGGTGGATGAGCTTTTAAGATGATCGGTCCTCGTAATTGTGAGGATGACTTTTTTTTCACGAAAGTCAGATAGTATGTCGCCAGACTCATACATTATACACACCAACGTGTTGTTGCCACTTCCAACAATGTTTCATTTAGCATTTAAGGTGAGAGTGTTTCTCCGAATTGAGGGGCCATAAGTCTTTTGTGAGCGACTAATATTGTTTGTGTTTTAGATGAATGAGGTTTCAAATCCATATTCTGCGGCAATCAGATGAGGAAAGAAAATCAATGTTTACATGATAGCTGGCTGTGCACGAGATTGTTGAACTTGTAGTTAGATATAACAGAAGGTCGTCGACGTGTTGGTGATATTTGCAAAAGGAGAGAGTAGTTGACACACTATTAACGTATAATGAGAAAAGTAATGGACCCTCTACTGATCCCTATGGGATCCCTGATACTACATCCCCTCCATTGCGATCTATTAGTTCCAGTCATTACTCTTTGTTTGGTGGAGGGTTAGACATGAATGACACCATCACACGGCACTTGAGGAAAAATTTTGGATTGAGAATTTAGCAAGTAAATATCAAAATCAACAATATCGAAAGCTTTGTTGAAATCAACAAAGTGAATAACAGTCACCTGCTTTTGTCTATAGCTTGTTTCAGTTCGTCAGTCACTTTTGTAAGAGTGGTCGTCGTCGTGATTTTGCCTGAAAGCCAATAGGTATTTATCTAAAAGACTATTTGCTGTTAATTAATTAGTGATTTTGCCTGAAAGCCAATAGGTATTTATCTAAAAGACTATTTGCTGTTAATTAATTAGTGAGCTGTTTATTAACTATGTATTCTCAAATCTTAGATAATGCTGGTAGAATGCAAATGGGCCTGCAGTCGGAAGGTGGTTTGGCAGATTCCTTCTTGTGTAATAGCTTTATGAGTCCTAGCTTCCAGGATACTGGGAAGATGCTGGAGCTCAGAGAATGTGAAAAATGTCCGTTATTTTGAGCAATAGTGGATCGACGTGAAAACTGATCATTTGCACTGTTATGTTATCATGTTCTGCAGCTACTGAACTAATACGCGCAGCTGACTTCCTGGCCGTGTCAGGGCTTACCAGTTGCAGAAACAGAATGGGTGGTACCAAACACCAATACTTTGAGGGAGTCGATTATTAGCGCTCCCCCAATAGAGCTCAAGAAAAGATGTCGTCGTGGTGAAACAGTAATTTAGATTCAAATCCGGGATTAGTGTCTTACTTCTATGGAGCAGACAGATGGGAACGAGTGAACGGATTTACCAATATCTCAAAAAGTATTTTCCGCACTATCATCGTAGGAACCTTTTTTTGAATTTTGATCAATATTACCTCCTGTAGAAATATGAGACACTCTCTTCCTAACACCCTGTATAGACAGACATTTGTTCCTCATTGGATACTAACATGAAGTACGACAGGAAATCGATAACTTTGACACTCTGTAGCCTCTTATACGCACTGTGCTGTTTTTTGCGAAGTATATAATATGTAGATTCAAACACGAAATCTGGATGGCGAAGGCATTTCTATGGGAGCATCAAGACGAGATTCTAAATTCATTCCTGTATCTGTCAAGTGTAGTGACAAAGATGGAGGGGCCGGAGATAACATTACAGCTACAGAGCTAAATAGGTGTCTCCGGAGCATAATGAATGTCTAGTGGCCGAAAAAACAGTAATGAGTACCTCCAGAGAAAAAGAAACTGGACACCTATAATAGAACAGATACCTGAGAGAAAGCAGAGATGGCTAGGGCACGCAATGAGAAAGTCGGATAGAGAAATCGAAAAGAAGGCATTTATATGGAATCCCCAAGGAACAAGAAAGAGAGGCAGGTATAGAGTTATATGGGAGAGAACGGTAGAGGGGGAAGCACAGAGAGTCGTGTGGGCGGAATGGCCGTAGACAGAAATGGATGGTGAGTTCTCTTGGATGCCCCATAGTCCCCATAGGGGTCAAAGGAATTAAGTAAGTCACATAATCAATAAGGAATGTACCAGTTTTGATGTTACTGTGCAAGTCATATAATAATTTTTAAACTTAGCAAACCGCCATTTGACTATATTGTTGTATATTTATTACAATCCACGTTTCGGTCCTTACACCATTTTCAAGTGATTGGGTTTATGTCATTAACAAATATTGGAGAAGACCAAACTCAAAACTGGCCATAAATTAAGAAAAATATTCGCTCCACACAAAATACCAGATGCAAAAGTCATCATATTGTAAAAAGATGCTCCCACTATTATTTACTGATCTTTTTATAAGACAATGACTTTACATCTGACATTTCGTGGTAAGCGAATATTTTTCTTAATTTATGGCCAATTTTGAGCTTGATGTCCTGAAATGTATGTTAATGATATAAACTCAGCCACTTGAAAACGACATAAAAGGCCGAAAGCTGGGTCGTAATTAACCAAGCAACATTATAGTCAAATGGCGGTATATTCATGCAAAGAAAAAGGAATATACCAATTAAGCTGTAATACAAATGGTTGAAGATACGTCAAACCAGGAGAATATTTGACACTCGATAAAAAGATCTTCTAAGAATATGGAAATACAAAATAAAACATCCACCTTTACCAACAACGAGCTAATATTACCATCAGAAACACAGACAGGGAAATCATCAGGATAATGAACAACAAAAAATCCTCTTCTCATCCTGTATGAGAACTATCATATTCAAAAAACCATAACGAAATCCTCCCTGGCTTACACACATACATTTTAAATTAAAAGACACTTCACTTAGTATAATACAACTATAGATGTACTACTAAACATCAACATACACTGATGACCTTAAACATTATGGCCACATGCCTAATAGCTTGTTTGACCTGATTTCGAACAGTATACATCACTCTTTGGTGGAGTCAGGATCCGACAGTTTTCTGGTAGGTTTGTGGAGGTATTTGGCATTACATGCCTACCCACAGGTGATGTAATTAGTGTAAATAACCAGCCGCTGATTTGCGACCACATGGGTTCGAAAAGTTTTACATTAGGTCAGTTTTGTAACTGAGACATCAATGTCAGTTCATCACGTTG
Source organism: Schistocerca gregaria (assembly GCF_023897955.1). Lineage (NCBI taxonomy): Eukaryota > Metazoa > Arthropoda > Insecta > Orthoptera > Acrididae > Schistocerca > Schistocerca gregaria. The sequence continues at coordinate 925,030,223 of NC_064921.1, read as the reverse complement.
CTCCTCAAGCCACTGTAGCAAGATTCTGGCTCTGAGCCACGGTCAATTAGATTAGATTAGACTTACTTTCATTTCAATTGGTCCCTAGTGAGGAGGTCCTCCAGGATGTAGAGCATGTCAGAAAAACAACAATACATGACAATTATTTACAACTCAAACAAGTAAGCTAATGTACCATTCCAGAGGTAGCAAGTGGAATGATCATCAATTTTTAATGAACACTATATCAAAGAATCCTTTAACAAATACTAATGAAATGAATTTAAAATAAAAAAAGTTTATTTATTTATTTATGGGGTAATAAACGTGTAATACAACTACTATAATACATATTTACCATGAACACATTACTGCACTGAAATGGTGAAGAAGTTAGATTGTACTTACACACAAACACACATACACACACACACACACACTTATTTGGAATGAACATATTACAGCACTGAAATTGTGCAGAAGGTATACTGAGATTCAACTGATAATTTCATCAGTGGAGTAGAAGGAGTTGGATCAAAACTTTACAGAAGCTCTCCTTCGTATCTTGCAGAAACAAGACACTGTAAAGTTTGGAAGGTAGAAGACGAGATGCTGGCAGAAGTAAAGCTGTGAGTACCAGGCGTGAGTCGTGCTTCGGTAGCTCAGATGGTAGAGCACTTGTCCGCGAAAAGCAAAGATCCCGAGTTCGAGTCTCGGTCGGGCACACAGTTTTAATCTGCCAGGAAGTTTCATATCAGCGCACACTCTGCTGCAGAGTGCAAATCTCATTCTGGTACGAGAAATCGTTGCTCAAAGAGGTTTTTATGATGCCCTCAACGCGTTTCCTACAGTCCACGCAGCTGAAGAACCACAAAGTTGCTTACCCACAGTGAAAATATCGGAAATTTCCTTACAGCTCCCTTTAGAAGAAGTGTTCGGTAAGTCAAGTGTACCTGTATGCATGCAGTTTAAGTGGCCCTAAATACCTCTTCTTGGTACGAAGTATAGGATACACCTTCTTCCAGAAGTTCTCCTAGACCAAGTAAGCAGTAAAGATTTTTCGATTTTTCGCCGTCTTATCATCACCCATCGATGTTGACTGTAAGGCAGACTCAGAGAGAGAGAGAGAGTAGAATGAAGAAAAGCCCATAAAAAGCATTATAAAACACAAGTTGTCCAGACCTGTCCAGCAGTCTGGCACTGGAGAGGAGTTGGATTGGGCCGTGATACTATACAACTCACTTGATAATCTATTGTACCGAAGCTACTAGATCAGCTTATCAAACGATTCGGAGAAATTTCTGTCCAAAAACGTTTAGTATCTACGGCAACGTGACTGTTATAACCAACTGGTTTTGTTCCCTCTAGCCTATACAATCATGACCGAGCAAAGATGTCCAGTGGTAAGATACATATTCAGTTAAGTCTGATTCAAATCCCCATCCGGCCATTCAGCTTTAGATTGAGTTTGTTGGAAATGTTGCTACAGTTCCTTCGAAACAGAACGGTCGATATAATTCCCAATGAGACCCCTAGGTACGCCTCTAATCAACTCGTCCTCGACTGCACGCTAAATCTAATATTCCAACCTCACAACAATGTATTCTAAATGGCGGTCATCTTTTGTAGCAGGCACAATGCGTGATCCAGTACCCAACTATTGCAGTCTAAGATCCTCTCGTAGTTACTGATTCCACATGTCCCACAAATTATGAAATTTACTTTAATCAGTCATCTAAACAACTAAATACAAATAATAAGATTACGTATCTCATGAAAAATCTACCAGTTTCGTGTTTTTACTTTAAAGAAAAATTTATAATTACGACACTGAGTTTAATGACAAACAATTTTTTTCCCTGGACTTTAGGGTGAATTTCACTACAATTTGTGTACGAATCCAGGTATTGTGGTGTAGGAAAATATATTTTCACTGGGCATATTCCGACAAACGTTTGCGATAGCAGGTCATTCGTCGACCTAAATTTGCCAAAAGTGCACGTATTTGTCATATCTTTAAGACACAAGAAAAAAAATCGAAAATATTGCACACATGACAATGATTGCGCTGATAGTGTCACAAATAAACACAACAGTTTCTACAAAACTTCATTTACCAGGGCTAATAATGTAACACTATCGCCTCTTAGCAAACTGACAATCACCGATAAATGTTAACCCTCTGTGAAGGGTTTAGCCTGACCGTGACTGTAGCTAATGACAAGGAATCGGATTATAAATTAGTAATCACGAACTAACTGAAACAGTAACAACAGCAAGGCGAATTTGAAGTTCTGCTAATGCGAAAATAAACTTTAGCTATACACACATGCGGTCCCCAGCCTTATTAGGCAATATGGTGTCAAGGTTTATGGCAAGGTGGATATAAACTCCGCCTAAGGAAACTAGCCTCAGTTGATACCCTAACAGTACTGTTTATTATGGGCTTTAGAAATTTTGCGCATTAAGTTACCCTATACAAATGTGCTGAACAATCATTATATGTAAGAAAAGTTTTGGTAAAGAATAAATGATTGTATTGATTGCTACACTTACTCAGAAGGAGCCTTTACTTTCATTTTTCACATAGCTTAAGTAGCTTATTGGGTTCCTTAAACTGGTATGGTTTGAACAACCACGGTCAATTGTAAATAGTAAAGCGCAAAATCAAGAAAATGGAAAATACCTAAAGTCACAACTTTAAGTATAGTGAATTATTGCGAAATTAGTTCAACAATTAATAATGGAAAATAGCAACTAGTCTTTCACTCGACTCAAAGTTAATCTGGCTTTGTAAATGACTACTTGAAAACAACATAAGCAAAAAACTAAACAATTACAAGTTTACTAACCTGTTCAAAGTGAAATGATCCTGCTTTACTTTTACATCTTTTTTTTTTTACAGATAGCCATAAGCACCTATATTTTTGTCATTGATTATTTTAACGGCATTTTCTTATTTAATGAAGAACTTTCTTTATGAACACACTTTATAAAACTTTAAGATGAAAAAGTATGTTGAATAAATCACTTAATGCTTCATAGAAAATTAACCAAACTTCATAATGTACAAAGAAACTGCAAATTATTTTACTGCCAAAAATGTCAGTGAAATAAAAACAACAATGGCTCCTTCCGAAGTAGTAAATATCGCGCAAATGGTTTGAATACAAACTCAGTTTGGTTCAACATGACGAAAGTAAAGTACTCCCTCAGGATGAAGATAGTAATATCACCAAACAAAGCAACAATGTGGAGACAAATGCTGAAAATGACTAAACAAAAGCTGTTACCTGGGAAGTCAGGTCCATCTTCAACAGCACACACATTCCTCATGGATTTGTGAGACGTTCGTGTCTAGCAACACCCCACAGGAGGAGCTGAAAAAACCACAATTCATACAGTTCTTAGAGAAGTACACAAAAGGAATGTCGCAGACAAATCTCACAGTGAGAAAGAACTGCTTATGAGTGCGCTTCGAGGAGATGCTCAACAAAGCACGAATTAATACTGCTGATCAAAAGGTCTGGGTGTCCGTAGAAGAAACCACAAATGTGTCCAGGCATCATGTTGCAAATGTTGTTGTTGGGGTTCTAAAAGATGACCCATCTGGTGCAATGTTTCTTCTAACACGTGAAGTAGGGAAGAAAGCAAACAATTCAGCAACTACCATTTTGTTTGACAGCTCTATGGAGCTACTGTGGCCGGATGGGGACAACGTTTCTCTGATAGGAACACATGGTGTTTCATACAAGTCTGAAGCACCCAAGGGGTTCCAGATTCTCTACTTCAATATGGTGCATGTCTCTTGCTTTGAACATGTGCTACACACAGTTACAGAAAAAAAAGCACTCCGTCTTCAGGCCCCAAGTGGGTCATCGGGACGATCCGACCTCCGTGTCATCCTCAGCTTAGGATGTGAATAGAAGGGAAGAAGGGGCGTGGGGTCAGCACAACCGCCCTCCCGGTCGTTATAATGGGTGTCTTTGATCAGAGGCGCTACTATTCGGTTGAGTAGCTCCTCAACTGGCATCACGAGGCTGAGTGCACCACGAAAATTGGCAACAGTGCGTGGCAGCCCGGACTGTCACTCATCAAAGCAGTTGTAGAAGAGGTGCGATCAAATTGCAGTGACTTAGAAAAATGAATTCCCTGTGCCAATAAAATCTATGTGAAAGATCTGCTACGGGTGCAGAAATTCAGTGAGCAACCGTCTTCACTGATCCTCTCCTCTCAAACTGTTTTTAAACGACGGGGTTCGTGGCGTATTTACTGTTGTTGTATGGTACTGTGTCAACTACACCAAAATAGAGACAATCTTTCATGATCTAGAAAGCAATGAAGAAAGTGCTGTCAGAACTGTGAAAGAGGTCTGTACAGATGCTTTGTCTCGAAACTTGGCATACATCAACGACAACTTTTCAGTGGTATTAAATTAAGCCATCATACCAATTGGAAGTTGATGGTACTCAACTGTATGACTCCCTGGGTAAATGTGCAACATCTGCGGTGTGGGGTAGGTGCAAAGTGTTCTCCAGTGGAATCCTAGATATTCTACAATGAGCAAAATAAGTGACAATCTTTGTGGGAATGCCACAACATTTGAAGACAAGCAAACTGAGCTGCAGTGATGCATTGTCTCTTAAGACCTCGGTGACAACGGATGTTGAACCCAAATCTTCCTTACTTTTATCTGCTTCTACCGCTAGACAGTTACCTATTAGCAAGCTTTCTCGTTGCATACTGGAACAATGCCGTCGGAACTTAATAACTTTCCCACCCTGGAAAAAAAGCACGTAGCGTACCTAAGTTTTTAGAGTGTCACCAGATTCGCCGGGTAAGGCATACTATACATGAGCAGAAGTGGAGCACTAAATATACAGGGCATATCACTCCAGGAATTTTGGAAGTAACCACTAGGGGCAGTATGAATGTATAAATGAGCACTTCTAAATGGGTACGTTAAGACAATATCGCACGTGCAGGGAGTGCATTTAGAGACAAAAAAATAGTCGTTTTAAAATGAAGCAAAGGATATGTCTGAAAAGAATAGTTTACGATCACTCAGTATTAGCAGTCATTTCTTATGTCATTGGTACACTGACTTCCAGTGTAGGAAACTTTCAAAACAGAGGGGTTTTCCGTAATATCTGTGGATGTGCTCTCCGTACAAACTGGCCTCAAGAGGTCCAATGATAACGTCCGACCGTAGACTCATTCTTAGCCCATAGGTGACATTGGGTGTGGATACGGAGGCGTATGGGGTCAGCACACAGCTCTCCCTGCCGTTTTCGTGACAAGGAGTCGCTACTTCTCGATCGAAGTGCTAGCCACGTCCGGCTGTGCTTAATTTCGGTATATCCAGCGCAGTAACGCCGTTGGCTGCAAGCATACGATTGTTGAGAATTACTGTGACAGCCACGAACCAATTACTGGAGAGTAGGTTGTGATTACGACTGTGATGAGAATGAAACAAATGATAAACAGAGATTGTAGCTTGATGAAGAAATAGTAAACAGACCAACGAAGTGCTTTGGAGGGTTCGAAGCAATAATAAAATAATGAGACAACGACCTAATGGAAACAGGGTGGATCAAATTGGAGAAGATTTAGTAACAAATTGGAATCAAATAGTGCATGGAAAAAGAATGAAAGAGACATTTTTTCTACAGGAGATGTCAAAAGACAGACAAGTGTAGTATAACTGAACAGAGTATCTGTCGGTTGGTTAATTTGTTACACGAGCGGTTCACTGAAGTCAGTTTACTTTCTTCCGGGTGTTAAAAAATAAACGGTGAAAGTATTAACACAAAGGGCGAGACTGAAATTTGAATGGACGGTGGAAAATTACGAATGAACTCATGCATGAGGTGTGGAATAACAGGAACCGTAATGAATATTCATACGTGGACTGTACGAGTGGCCCGAATACATTAAACGAGTAACGCCCGACGATGTTGCGTAGGTAAAAATAAACTGCTTGCGAAGGAAACTGTTGCGAGAGCAAAATAACTGGTTAGGTAGCACATGCCAAAGAAGAAGGGGGAAGACGTTATCAGTGCAAGGTAAAATTCTGTCTTGAGTCTTCTCAAATATTTACATCTAAATTATGTAATGACTGTAACGAATGTAACGTAAGAAGGTATTTATTTTTATCGTTTGTCGAGACAGATGCTCGGAACATAATATCCTCAAATGTGGGAGATGATGCTGGATTAGCAGTGCAAATCGAGCGTATAGAAAACATACTAGATTAGTTACCAGAATGCATCATTCGTGGATGAATGCTCCACAACTGCAGCAAAAACTAGTTTGGTAAACACTTGAAAAAAAAAACTTATGAGTCACCACAGTCTGCTTGGAAAGCTCTGTAAATCAGTGAACCCTGTGGAATTTACAGACATTTCCCAGGCTCCAGCGAGTTTCGTCTGCTATAACCGTGAGTATAAATTTATCTTTTCAAGCTCAGCAGGTACTAAAAGCTTCGAGACTAAATGAAAATGTTCAAATGTGTGTGAACTCCTAAAGGACCAAACTGCTGAAGTCATCCATTCCTAGACTTACACACTACTTAAACTAAGATAAACCAACTTACGCTAAGAACAACACACACACCCATGCTCGAGGGAGAACTCGAACCCCCTGTGGGAGCGGCCGCGCAATCCGTGACATGGCTCCTCGAACCATGCGGCCACTCCACACAGCGAGACTCATGTAATAAAAAGTACAGAAACTTTAAAATGGTGGCTTTAGTGCTTCAGTCGCTCAACACATTCTCTCCCACATGAGTACAATGCATAGTACGTCCATACAGCCATCTGAAACTGTCAAAAAGACCTTCTTTGGAATCTTGTTCTACTCGTACCTCGCATAACTTTGAATGTCGGATATGGTCGGTTATATCGTAAAAGCATTAACCCTTCATGTGATTTTCAGCACTTTGTGTTTTGCGGTAGCTGCGTACTGTTAACACCAAATCTCGTCAGAAGTGAAGGGTTTTTTTTTCAGAGAAGAACGGTTCGAGATTTGTATTTCGGTCACTTTGTGGTAGGCTTCCACTTAGTACTATTTTTTTCGGAAGTAAAGGTGTGCGGGACCGCTTGCGAAACACGTTTATCTTCTTCAAAATATTCTGTAGAATGTCTCGAACACTTGATATAGGGATTACTGATATAACAACGTTGACACACTGCCTGCTCACTACTGACTGATTCGACGCATATCTGTTGGTTACAGTTGTTGGTTGAAGCTGACACCATAGTTATTGAGCAGACGACGTTTTCACCTCATTAGACGGGCAGTGTATATATTAAAATGACAAAATCTTAGGATAGCGATTTCTACTCGAGTGAGTCATGTGAAAAGCTTTCCGACGTGATAATGACCATACGATTGGAACTAACCAACTTTGAACGCTGCATGGTAGTTAGAGCTTAGGGAATTCAGTATTCCGGGATCACCAGTGTTAAGGGCGTGCCGAGAGTACCACATTACAGGCGTTACCTCTCACCGCGTATAATGCAGTGTCCGACGGCCTTCACGTAAAGCCAGAGAGCAGTGGCGTTTTAGTAGAATTGTCAGTGCTAACAGTCAAGGAACATTGCGTGTAATAACCACAGAAATCTACGCTAGAGTACGACTAACTTATCTATTAGATGAATGCTGCGAAATTTGGCGTTAGTGGGCTACGGAAGCAGTCGACCGAAGCGAATATCTTTGTTAACAAAACGACATCGCCTGCTGCCCCACTCCTGGGCTCGTGACCATATCGATTGGACCATAGACTAGTAGAAAACCATGGCAGATGACTCACGATTTCAGTCGATAAGACCTGATGGTGGGGTTCGAGTGTGGCGCACACCCGACGAAGCGATGGACCAACGTTGTCAACAAGGCACTGTGCTAACAGGTGGTGGCTCCATAACAGTGTGACCTATGTACACTTGGAATGGACTTTATCCTTTGGTACAGGTGGATATATTACTGACTGTAAATGTTGAGCTACTTGGAAACCGTTTGCAACCATTCATGGACTTCATATTTCTAAACAACGACGCGACATGTCAGTGGCCCACAGTTATTGGCAGTCGGTTAGAAGAACATTCTAGGCAATCTCAGCGAATGGTCTGACCAACCACATTGCCCGATAAGAAGCTAGTAATTACAAAAACTCGCACCTACCATGTAAGATCACTCAGTTTTTTTCTTTGAGTGAGCTTGTAGTATGTAAGTGTAGGGGTCTGTGTAATCGTAATGGTGGACTTATCTAGTTCATTATTTGCCTTTGCCTCAAACGGACTCTGGATGACATCCGACATTATGGGAATGTTTTAGGGTTCACTACTAAAATTTTTCTGATTTTTTTGTCGTTGTCCACCTAGGCTTCCAGCATGAGTTCCCATAGTGCCTATATGTCTGCTTTAACTGTAGCACCAGCTTCATGCAGTTATTGCAGGCATTTGGCTGGCAAAACCAGCTGCAAACGCCACCACAGAAAGCAAATAGAAAGCATTAGAAGGAGTCAGTCTTCGAGTGCAGAGCCTAATGTGACCTTACGCTTGTACTGCTGGTTATAAATAAAGTACAGCTACTCGCAGCCATCCAGTATGGGGTGTAACCGTCGTATGGTAGCGGAACATGGTAGCTTTCCTAATGAGTTAATGCAGAAGCGATTTACGCTGGGAAAAAAATAATTTCAATTTCGACCACCAGTTGAAAATCTCACGCTGTTAATAAGAGAAAGAGAGGAGTGTTTCCATATGTAACGTATTGGGAACAGTATTTGGGCAGAAAAGGTCAAACAAGTTTGTTCAGTATTGGCACCGGAGACGTCGACAAGATGCTGCACAGTGTCAGATTTTCACCTGGTGGCGAAATATGGAACTAGATCCTTTATCATTTAGCTACTATATAGCAGGTCAGATACTGGAAGCAGTTAATTCCATAAATTATCTGGGAATAGGCATTGAGAGTGATTTAAAATGGAATGATCTATTTAAGTTGATCGTCGGTAAAGCAGATGCCAGTCAGATTCATTGGAAGAATTCTAAGGAAATGCAATCCGAAAACAAAGGAAGTAGGTTACAGTACGCTCGTTCGACCACTGCTTGAATACTGCTCAACAGTGTGGGACCGTAGCAGATAGGGTTGATAGAGGAGATAGAGAAGATCCAACGGAGAGCAGCGCGCTTCGTTACAGGATCATTTACAAACCGCGAAAGCGTTACGGAGATGATAGATAAACTCCAGTGGAAGACTCTGCAGGAGAGACGCTCAGTAGCTCGGTACGGGCTTTTTTTTGAAGCTTCGAAAACATACCTTCACCGAGGAGTCAAGCAGTATATTACTTCCTCCTACGTATATCTCGCGAAGAGACCATGAGGATAAAATCAGAGAGACTAGAGCCTACACAGAGGCATACCGACAATCTTTCTTTCCACGAGCAATAGGAGACTGGAATAGAAGGGAGAACCGATAGAGGTACTCAAAGTACCCTCCGCCACACATCGTCAATTGGTTTGTGGAGTATGGATGTAGATGTAGATGTAGATTTATTTGTAATTTTTTAGCTTAAACGGTTCCACATTAACGCAGTACTAAATCTACCAAGTTTCGGTCCCATACGATAACTACAGTCCACGCTTGGCTTCTGTGAGTAGCTACATATTTATTATAGCCACCTGTCGCTTCACCTCTGCTACAGGACTGGCAGCTTTATGGTTTCTCTCTCTCTCTCTCTCTATCTCTCTCTCTCTCTCTCTCTCTCTCCCTCTCTTTAAGACCAAGTCCCTCTGGTTCTGTTGTTCTCCAACGGCCAACAGCGTATTCAAATATGCGTCAGCTTGTCCCCTGTTCCCTTTTTCAACTATTGTCTACACCCTCACAGTCTGGCCAAGATGGCCGCTTCTGTATCCCGAACAGGTAGAGCAAACGATAATTTAGTTCATTAAACCCAGAAATTTATTGAATACTTCTTCCAATGGAGCATGCTCATCCGTCGTGACTACGCTGCTACCAATTCTACGCCTGTAAATTTCGGTTCACGCCTGATACTGTGTGGTGTCCGCCCCGATAGCTGAGTGGTCAGTGTGACGGGTTGCCGACCTACGGGCCAGGGTTTGATTCTCGGCTGGGTCGGAGATTTTCTCCGCTCAGGAATTGGATGTTGTGTTGTCTTAATCATCATTTCATTCCCGTCCGGCGCACATTTCGCCGAATGTGTCGTCCAATGTATTAAGACCTGCACCAAGGCGGCCGGACCTGCCTCGCAAGGGGCCTCCGCGCCAATTACGCCAAACGCTCATTGCCACTGTGTGGTCGGTGTGAACGGTGCCGCTGTTCCTGTGTCGTGGATGCCACAGCGAACCATCTGCTGTCTGAAATTCACTACACTTTCACAGTCGACTGCTACAGCTGCACAATACAGTCGAGGGAGGCCAGTGACTAATGTGTGTCACTGTGAATGTGAGTGCCATTACCATTACTGTTCATGTGCCAGCATAAAAAAAAATATATTTCACATGGAAAAAGACATAAATACCAACAATTAAATGTTTTAGGAGAAAGAATATACGTAACTAGGCTGCTACAAGTGATTTATTTCCATAATTTTAACGTACGGTCAGTGATGTTCTGTTTTTTTTAATGACATATGCCGAGGACAATATGATTAATAATGTAAATATAAAGTGCACTTACATGTCCCACAGGCTCCTTCTGAGGCACAGGTCGATTCAAGAATAATGACACATGTATCAGAAACATAATTTCATAGCAGTCATAAGTTCATCACAGTCGTCATTACATATGATGCAACGAAAGTTTCAGATTGTGTTTCCTACAGAAGATATCCAACGCTTCCTCAACGTTCACCGGTGAAGCAATGTCTTGATGGATATGAGTCAGTGGTAGTCCGCTTATACAATCTGGCATGCTGCTGCGAAGATTTTTTCTTCGGAGATCGTACGGTTGAAAAGGATGTCTCCGCCGAGCAGGCTGTTACAGGAAATGTGCACATCAACTGACACCAGACATTAATAATTGACAGCACCGTTGTTCTTATATAGGCCTCTGTAGCTCTCCTTCCAAAGCTATAAGACAAGGGAGATCGTTTTGTATGGTTGAGCACTTTGCAAAACATGCATTATATCTTTATCACTAAAGTTCAGGTTCAGCAGTTTTTGTTGTAGCTGAGTTGTAGGGAGTATTAATGACGTTTCCTTTAACAAATGATCGGGTAAAGGTATGAACACTGATAGACGGTAATAGTCTTCTACACACTATGCCTGAAAATTGTGTCTATTTACCTGTCCAAAGCAGAGCTGCACACATCTACGTAGAGTGCCACCTGTAATCATTTCCGAATATTCTGTTGGTAATAGTGTTTGTTTAGTTGTGTATTCATTTAGCTGTTACCTCTGGCTTAGTTCCAGTACCAGAGGTATTGTCATGGTGAGTAAGCATCGGAGGAGCGCCGCACGCGATGTGCCCCATTGCACGAAGTGATGTGATATAAAATCGATTTCTTTGTATGTCTATGGCGTCACAGCTCCGACACAGGATCTTCATTTATTTGAAGGCTAATTCAATCAGAATTGTCGTGAAATATGTTAGATCAAAGTTTGTTCAACGGTTTACGGGTAATGTGCTACATAAAGAATAGAGTTTGTCGGCAGCAGGACGTTGTCTTATCAGTACCTACTACATAATTTGATGTCAAACTAAAACATACATCTCAAAACTATCAACAAAAACTTCGGCGAGAGCGTATGTTTATCATTTATGGTTCACCTACAATCACTATTTTTGTGATGCCTTTCGGTTTCTCTGGACCAGGCGCAATCCAAAGACAAAAATGGGGATTATGGGCGAATGGTTCAACACAAGCAGAGAATGTGGTGGGCTTCTATATAGAGCTTTGTGAGATGTACACTACTGGCCATTAAAATTGCTATACCAAGAAGAAATCCAGATAATAAACGGGTATTCATTGGACAAATATATTATACTAGAATTGACATGTGATCACATTTTCACGCAATTTTGGTGCATAGATACTGAGATATCAGAAAAATAACCCCAGGCCGTAATAATGGCCTCGTACGCCTGGGGATTGAATCAAACAGAGCTTGGATGGCGTGTACAGGGACAGCTGCCCATGCAGCTTCAACACGATACCACAGTTCATCAAGAGTAGTGACTGGAGTATTGTGCCGAGCCAATTGCTCGGCCACCATTGACCTGAGGTTTTCAATTGGTGACAGATGTGGGGAATGTGCTGGCCAGGGCAGCAGTCAAACATTTTCTGTGTCCAGAAAGGCCCGTACAGGACCTGCAACATGCGGTCGTGCATTATCCTGCTGAAAGGTAAGGTTTCGCAGGGATCGAATGAAGGGTAGAGCCACGGGTCGTAACACCGCTGACATTCAACGTCCACTGTTGAAAGTGCCGTCAATGGGAACAAGAGGTGACCGGGACGTGTAACCAATGGCCCCCCATACCATCACGCCGGGTGATACGCCAGTATGGCGATGGCGAATACACGCTTCCAATGTGCGTTCACACGCCGAACATAGATGCGACCATCATGATGCTGTAACCAGAATCTGGTTTCACCGTAAAAAATGACGTTTTGCCATTCGTGCACCCAGGTTCGTCGTTGAGTACATCATCGCAGGCGCTCCTGTCTGTGACGCAGCGTCAAGAGTAACCGTAGCCATGGTCTCCGAACTGATAGTCCATGCTGCTGCAAACGTCGTCGCACTGTTCGTGCAGATGGGTTGTTGTCTTGCAAACATCCCCATCTGTTGACTCAGGGATGGAGACTTGGCTGCACGATCCGTTATAGCCACGCGGATAATATTCCTGTCATCTCGAGTGCTACTGACACGAGGCGTCTGGGATCCAGCATGGCGTTCTGTATTACCCTCCTGAACTTACCGATTCCATATTCTGCTAACAGCCATTGGATCTCGACCAACGCGAGCAGCAATGTCGCGATACGATAAACCGCTTCAGTCCGACCTTTATCAAAGTCGGAACCGTACTGGTACGCATGTCTCGTCCTTACACGTGGCATCTCATCAACGTTTCACCAGGCAACGCCGGTCAACTGACGTTTGTGTATCAGAAATCGGTTGGAAACTTTCCTCATGTCAGCACGTTGTAGGTGTCGTCACCGGCGCCAACCTTGTGTGAACGTTCTGAAAAGCTAATCATTTGCATATCACAGCATCTTCTTCCTGTCGGTTAAATTTCGCATCTGTAGCACGTCATCTCCGTGGTGTAGCAATTTTAATGGCAAGTAGTGTATAATTTTATACTTTCCAGTTTGATGTAGCTCTTGCCGGCTGCTGACCATGTTGTATAACAGTGCATTGACAACAATAACTTTGTTGCCGTGATTAACTGTAATTTATTAACAAAGGACATTGGAGAAACGTCAAGGCCCATAGAAAATAAAATGTACTGACCGTGTGATGCTTGACGATGATGGAAAGTCGAAACCTGTAGCTTCAAATAAATCAGCTTATAGTAGCTCTCTTTCTCTCTTTTTATCTGTCTCTCTCTTGGACGGTCTGGAGTGAGATGGATGGTGGCGGCGCATATACGAACGTGTCTCCCCACTCCCAGAATCCGCAAGTGCTTTGATCTCTCTCAGGGGCATTGGCAAAGTAAATCAGATTGTTCTCCATGCAGAACTGGAATTTTAACTAACTTGTAATTTGCATTCTTTCCCATGTCAACATTTTGTTTGCTGTGACGTGTCAAGAACTTGACCACTCAGGATACCTTTGACGTAGCCGGCCACAACCCCATTCATAAAGTCCGATATTTCCCTGCGAGGCCTGGCTTGCCGGCCTAGCTACTTGCCTGCCTTCATAATGAATTAAATTCTTAGGTACGACGCGTCCTGTCGTTGAAAGACCGCACCACAGAAGGGCCTGCACACCAAGCTGTCAGCCTGGTGGCCATGCCATTACCTGCTGACCAGTCGTATAAACTACCTACTGCCAAGCAACGTGCCATCGTTGCCGGGGCAGTAGCAAGCATCCCGCCACAAGCTCCGGCCATTGCCCACTGATCGCCTTGAGCTATCGCTGCCTCTGCTGCATGTCAACGTATGGTCGCACTGACTTCGGGTCCTGGTTTTACCACGCCACCGTTGCAACCAGGTGACGCCATTGTGTCCACACCATCTCCACGTGGCTGCCACGTACCTGTAGTCCCAACCATCCATAAGCGTAATTTTGGTCACTGTCTCTGTATGTCACTTAGCATCTTATCTCAATGAGTACGTTTGAACTGTTTGAGTGGTGAGAGCGAATAGAAACACTCATACAAGCAATTCATTACAAAATTTACTGCCATCTACTGCCTGTTACATAGCACAATAAATAATATCATGTGTCAACAATAAAAATGATTTGCCAATTTACTTCCCCAGTCAGGATCATCGATTTGATTGGACTTTTTTCAAGTAGACCTTTCGTCTTTGCCCTTAAATGTAATTTTGAGAATTTTCACATGTCGACTGGAATAGAAATGCAGCAAGTTTAAGATGAAAGAGAAATTAATTTACTTCAGTCTTTGAGTAGAGATACATGGTCACCAATAGAATGAGCAGCAGAGGCAGCTGGTAGTGTCCTAGTTAGTGACACTCATATAAACAAATGAGGAATTGGAGGAACAGTTATGAACAAAATAGGAACTGACACCTGCTCACAGAATTGACATAAACATGTAAAACATCTCCGATTTGGCTGCTATTCACACGAAAATACCTATCTCCACCTTACCACCCCCCCCCCCCCCTCTTGCGCCGCAAACTAAGTTTTGAGTAATTTCTCTAGAGTAAATTTCGTACTTTCTCTCTCGGGAGAAGCCTCTGAAAATGTGACCACTTATAACACGTACATGACGCGGCCGAATGTGTTCATAGCCACATAATTTGCATTTAAACATTCCATGGCTGAAATTGACAAGAGATGCTCCTACGTACGCCGAATCAGTAGGAAGTTTACAGAATGCCAATAAGTGAGAAGTTTCAGCTAAAGAGTTAATAGAGAGATATTCGAAGAAATGTGAGTTTTTCCAGGGATAAGTTGTTCACAGCAGGGCAGGGGTGTGGAAAGGTTTAGAAACTTTGGCTGATCTACTACGGGTGTTTTCGGCCATAAATGTAATTCTGGGTTGGGAAAAATACGAAAGGATGCATTGAAAGATACACTGAAAATAGGAAAATCGCAACATCAAAATACAATTACTGCGGAGCAATGTAATTTCGGGAATACATTACTCTATGTAATATGTTTAAGTATTTAACAGTGTAAGCTCACAGGTTAATTTAAGGGGAAATAAGCTATAAAATGTGAAATGCTGGTACATTAATAAACGATATAACAGCCGGAAAAGTGACTGAAAGCGTGTAAATGTGGAAGCATTGTGTTGTATAGCTGCCGAACTTAAGTTTTTGGGATGAAGTTCCATGCCGGTTTTATAATCTTTCAACCGAAATGTGCAAACTGGTTAAATTCTGATCTGTACTATACATCTCTTTCGTTAAACAAAATGGTTGCTATGGGTTAATGATCTGCCTAATAATTCTATTCAGGAAATGGTCCCTTGCGTTGATAATTTTCGTCGCAAACTGACCTTGAGATGAAAATATCTTACCTCATAATGTAACTGCGGGGAAGAGCGATGCTTGTTGCTCTCTGTGCGCCAGCCGCAAATTTCTAACTGTAGTTGCTGCAGGTTACTGCAATGCCCCACAGAACAAGTAAACTATTTTCTTCACATCATTGAATGAGGCACTCCTTTCAACAAAAATGACTTTGACCGAGAATGAGGACAATGCTCTTAGGTGAAATATTCTTTTAACAAACTGTTTTTTTTTTTTAGTTTTCTGATATAGTATTACTTGAATGCTGTTCAACACTCATTAACACTGAGAAATTGTTACTCTCAAAAATGTTAGACAAATCTTTAATAAACATGTAAAATGCCTTACATTAAAGTTTACTCAATCTTAAATGAAACATCTAAACTTCGCTTATATGGATGTCACATTCAATAATTAATCCTAACCACGAGCTAGCACAGTGTCAATAAAAAAAAGTTACCCTCATTCCTCTTCATACTCATTTCATTCTAAATGTCTAACGAAATCCTTCTCCTCTGTTTCACGTACTCAAACACACATCATTTTACTTAAACGCAGTTGCACATTGCTCGGCATCTGTGTCACTAACAACTTGTAAATAGAACTCCCTCGCTCCTCGTTGCCCAGCAGCGATGACAAAGAGAAGCACATCTTTACCCCGGTACGGGGTTCTACACGCTGTAGAGTTAACAGTAAGCTCGATTCCCCACGTGCTATGGCAAGAATACTTATACATTTCATACACTCAACACTCCGCTTAATTGAGCGGCCCAGAGATGGGGATGGTCTCAGTGTTTGGTTACGTTTACGTCATAGGGTGCCAGCTCACACCAGTCATAAACTTGGCTTACAAAACACTCGTGCGACGTATACTTGAGTATTGCTCATCAGTGTGGGATCCGTACCAGATCGGGTTGACGGAGGAGATAGAGAAGATCCAAAAAAGAGCGGTGCATTTCGTCACAGGGTTATTTGGTAACCGTGATAGCGTCAGGGAGATGTTTAACAAACTCAAGTGGCAAACTCTGCAAGAGAGGCGCTCTGCATTGCGGTGTATCTTGCTGTCCAGGTTTCGAGGGGGTGCGTTTCTGGAGGAGGTATCGATTATATTGCTTCCCCCTATTTATACCTCCCGAGGAGATCACGAATGTAAAATAAGAGAGATTCGAGCACGCACGGAGGCTTTCCGGCAGTCGTTCTTCCCGCGAACCATACGCGAGTGGAACAGGAA
This sequence comes from Schistocerca gregaria, assembly GCF_023897955.1. Lineage (NCBI taxonomy): Eukaryota > Metazoa > Arthropoda > Insecta > Orthoptera > Acrididae > Schistocerca > Schistocerca gregaria. The sequence continues at coordinate 925,013,349 of NC_064921.1, read as the reverse complement.
AGGGAGGTTATGGCAGTCGTTGGGTAGCTTCTGGCTGAAATAAAATATAAAGAAAACATGCAGGCTTGTTTTGCGGTGACATTTAAAAAAATATTAAGTCAATCACATTGATTACAATTTGAACATGTAGTTTATTTCTATTTTTCCACGAAAGTCTTTGACATATTGAGTAAACACTTAAAATGTAGTCTTAGGAGCTTAAGTAGGGGCGGCCGTTAATAGCTGACGCTACAACACTTCATTATACAACTCATATGTGGCGATCACGTCACTCAACAGTCAGTTCACAGTTCACAAAATACACTGTTGTCTGCTGTCCTAAACCACTATATTGCGCTAAACGTCGCTACATACATACTTGTCCCTGAACGTGGCTACCAACGCACTACAATCCCCCGATGCGTGGCATATCCGGCTCTTAGCATCGCTCAAACTCAACTATCCGCAAAGATCGTCGCCCTATGCATACTCGAAACGACAGCGTAACTCAGAACAATGTTTGAGAAAAAATTATGAATATTATAAAACTAAACACTAAAACAAACGTGACACATTGAAAAATATGGAAATTTTCTGGGCAATAACCACCTAAAGTCAATTTTTTTGCATCTACCACCGTTTTCTCATTAGTAATTTTCCCTTGGCGAGAATTTGCTTTTGCCAGATTTTTCATACTAAATATAAATAAATAAAAAATACGTACTTATTTACTCACCCACCTCTTTAAACTTTAGAAAGCTGATACTAGTTTCGTCTATTTAAATCTATTTATTAACAGAAACGCAGTTTCTCTCAGTCGAATCCCGTATTCCACCCTCTCATTCAAAAATGGTACGTATTCTGCTAAATCGGCTATGATTGATCAATGCAGCTCTACCAGCCGCATCCGCAAACACTGTTCATATTAATGGGTCAAAGCATTGCTGAGATATTATATTTGAACCTTCATATATTTACAATTTTAAGACAACAGAAACTTATAAACATTAATATAATTTTATGACGCGTCTAGATAATTTAGGTTTACATACATTACTGGCCATTAAAATTGCTACACCACGCAGATGACGTGCTACAGACCTACATTCAACCGACAGGAAGAAGATGCTGTGATATGCAAATGATCAGCTTTTCAGAGCATTCATACAAGGTTGACAGCGTTGGCGACACTTAAAACGTGCTGACATTAGTAAAGTTGCTACCGATTTCTCATACACAAACAGCAGCTGACCAGCGTTGTCTGGTGCAACGTTGTCGTGATGCCTCGTGTAAGGAGGAGAAATGCGTACCATCACATTTCCGACTTTGATAAAGGTCGGATTGTAGCCTATCGCGATTTCGGTTTATAGTATCACGACATTGCTGCTAGCGTTGGTCGATATCCAATGACTGTTAGCAGAATATGGAATCGGTGGGTTCAGAACGGTGATGCGGAACGCCGTGCAGGATCCCAACGGCCTCGTATAAGTATCAGTCGAGATGACAAGCATCTTATCCGCATGGATGTAACGGATCGTGCAGCCAAATCTCCGTCCCTGAGTCAACAGATGGGGACGTTTGCAAGACAACAACCATCTGCACGAACAGTTCGACGACGTTTGCAGCATCATGGACTATCAGCTTGGACACCATAGCTGTGGTTACCCTCGACGCTGCCTCACAGACAGGAGGGCCTGCGATGGTGTACTCAACGACGAATGTGGGTACACGAACGGCAGAACGTCAGTTTTTGGATGAATCCAGGTTCTGCTTACAGCATAATGATGGTCGCATCTGCATTTGGCGACATCGCGGTGAACGCACATTGGAAGCAACAGATCTGGCATATCACCCGGCGTCATGGTATGGGTTGCCATTGGTTGCACGTCTCGGTCACCTCTTGTTCGCTTTGACGGCACTTGGAAGAGTGGACGTTACATTTCAGATGTGTTACGACCCTTGGCTCTACCCTTCATTCGATCCCTGCGAAACCCTACATTTCAGCAGGATAATGCACGGCCGCATGTTGCAGGTCCTGTACGGGTCTTTATGGATAAAGAAAATGTTCGACTGCTGCCCTGGCCAGCACATTTTCCAGCTCTTTCACCAAATGAAACGTCTGGTCAATGGTGGCCGAGCAGCTGGCTCATCACAATACGCCAGTCACTACTCTTGATGAACTGTGGTATCGTGTTGAAGCTGCATGGGCAGCTCTTCCTGTACACGGCATCAAAGCTCTGCTTGACTCAAGGCCCAGTCCTATGAAAGCCGTTATCAGGGCCATAAATGGTTGTTCTGGGTAATGATTTCTCAGGATCTGTACACCCAAATTGAGTGAGTATGTAATCACTTGTCATTTCTAGTATAATATATTTGTCCAGTGAAAACCCGGTTATCATCTGCATTTCTTCTTGGTGTAGCAATTTCAATAGCCAGTAGTGTATTTCTCTGCTCGTGAGTGCCAACCTAACCACGAGAGTGCTACTGCAATTATATGACATCGCACACCAGACCATTACTCAAGGTGTATGTCCAGTTTCTGTAGCACAGATCAGCATTCATCAGAAAATACAACAGAACTCCGCGCTGCCCTCCAATGAACGAGGCTTGTCACCACTGAATTCGCAAGTGACTGTGATTTGTGGTCAGTGGAGTCGTGCTCGGATACTGCCGCTACATATGCAATACAACGAGCCAAAATCATACGCCAAACATGATGATCTTTCCTCTCGGTCTTCCCGCCAATTCTTTCTACAGTATCTCTGAAGGAACATCTACTGGGTCATTAAAAAGTCAGTGTAAATTTGAAAACTGAATAAATCACGGAATAATGTAGATAGAGAGGTACAAATTGACACGCATGCTTGGAATGACACAGGGTCTTATGAGAACCAAAAAATACAAAAGTTCAATAAGTGTCCGACAGATGGCGCTTTATCTGATGCGTATAGCAATAATTAGCATAACAAAGTAAGACAAAGCAAATATGTTTTTTTTTTGTTTACAGGAAATGCTCAATATGTCCACCATCATTCGTCAACAATAGTGTAGTCGAGGAATAATGTTGTGAACAGCACTGTAAATTATGTCCGGAGTTACGGTGAGGCACTGGCGTCGGATGTTGTCTTTCAGCATACCTAGAGATGTCGGTCGATTACGATACACTTGCGATTTCAGGTAACCCCAAAGCCAATAATCGTACGGACGGAGGTCTGAGGACCTGGGAGGCCCAGCATGACGTAAGTGGCGGCTGAGCGCAAGATCATCACCAAACAACGGGCGCAAAAGATCTATGACGCGTCTATGATATGGGGTGGAGCGCCAACCTGCATAAACATCGTACGTTCCAGCAGGTGTTTATCAGCCAGGCTGGGGATGATGCAATTCTGTAACAAATCGGCGTTCCTCTCACACGTCATGGATGCAGTTACAAAACCAGAATCACGCATTTCCTCGAAGAAAAAAGACCCGTTAACGGTAGATGTGGTAAATCCGACCCATACCGTGACTTTGTCGTCGTGCAATGGAGCTTCCACGACAGTTCTAGCATTTTCGGTAGCCCAATTTCTGCAGTTGTGGGCGTTGACAGACCCTCGGGGCGTGAAATGAGCTTCGTCGATCCACAACACGATACTTAATCAATCGTCAACTTCCACCATCTTTTGAAACGCCCACACCGCAAATGGTCTCCGCTTCACTAAATCGCCTGGTAACAGTTCATGAAGTCGATGGATTTTGTACGGATATCATAGGAAGGTACGCCTCAGCGCCAACCAAACAATAGTGTATGGAATGCCTGTGCGACGTGCGAGTGCACGGGCGGTGACTTCCCCGTGCATAGACGAACCCGCTACAGTCTCCATTTCTTCCTGAACTGTCTCAGCAACACTACGCCTTGTGCTCGGTCGGACACTACGGGGTCTATCGTCTACACAACCCGTGATCATTCTCGCCACAGCTGCATTTATCAACGGACGTTTACCCGTTCGAATCTCGTTCCTATGGCGATAGGATCGTAATGCTGAACCAGTTCATTTCCCATTCTGATAATACAGCTTCACTAAAAGCGCTGTTTCAGGTAACTTCAACATGCTGCGAATGCAGGCGCATCTGATTCTCTCTCTCATAACAGCTCCTTTTATACACGATTATCATGCGCAGTCACTGACGTTCTGCTATCCAGTGCCATCTGTCGGACATTTTGTGAACCTCGGTTTTTTTTTTTTTGGTCTAATAAAACCCCATATCATTCCAAGCATGTGTATCAGTTTATACCTCTGCATCTACATTATTCCGTGGTTTATTAAGTTTTCAAATTTATATTGACTTTTTGATCACCCGGTAGATTCTCGCAGCCCTGTTACACGACCTCGTTGTAAGTCATTGATGTGCTGATAATGGCGTTTTGACGCATTTAAAGCATTCTTGACCTACATCAACACACCATGTCCAATCTAAAAAGTAACTAATCTTCAGGGTCGTAACATAGTGTATCAAAAGGAAGACCTATATGCACCCTCAGAGTAGCGGTAACAGCGCCACTCGTATTCGACTGGTGTGAAATTTTAATATACATCCTTCACATGTGGAAACACGCTTATTATCTTTGGTTTATGTTGCACGGCTTCGTCTTGGTGTTGCGGTCTTTCATCCTTCAGTGTATTGTCATGTTTCTGGCTTAGTCAGCCATCATACTAGGCTCCAAGTAGCTGTTCCCAGAGCAGTGGAGAAGCAAGAAGTATATAGATGACGAAATGTGGTGTGAGGCACCTGTGACATATGTTAGATTCGGTACTATTCCCTTGAGGAAGACCGCCGGCATAATGCTACTGCTCTGTGATTGGCTGCTGTGTTCGGAGCAAGGGCTCCAAAACGTTAATTTATAGTTATTATTATTAGTTAAACTACTCAGTGGAATGAGTTCACTTTTTAATATAAATATCTCTCAACAACTGACTATCAATAAGTAGTTTTAGAATGATTAAAAACAATTTAAATGAAAATCAAAAGACTGACGAAATTTCTGATGAAGCACTTCGGAAGCGTTCGGGTCACGCTTTTGCTAGTATGGAGCGCCAATTATTTCGGGCTGTTCGTCACTCTGAATTAGGCAGTCGAGAAGAATAGACGTGCTGTCTATCGCAGGATGTGTTTCCAATTTTTAATTAAGTTCTTATTCGTCATTCTGGATTAGGCACTCGAGATGTACGGTTATGTTGTCTGTGGCAGGATGTGTTTGCTAGTATTCAGTATTAAAAAAGATCCACTCCGGTAGTAATGAGGCACAGACACGTGCCACAAATAGTGTAAAGGTACATTTTCGTAAACATTGTGTTGGATCATGTACTTTGCTGTATCAGAAGATGTTGTGTTAAGATCACGTAGTCTTCTAGTGTGGCTATATTAAAATACGCGAGTGGCATCCCGAAGAAGCGATACATTATTTGAGAACAGAACCTCGCTAAAAGTCAGTTTCAGCCTCAAGATACGGAACCTACGATCTGAGTGCTGTTTTCTGCGCTGGGGACATCAGCTAGAAGACAGCAGGTTAGTGAACTATAACAGAACCTTCGTATTCCACACAGTGCAGTGGAAACAACTAGGCGCCTCACGTGTACTGCATGCACAGATCAAATGTGCTCGGTGACACGTCATCTGCAGTAATGCAGAGGAGGTAAAGGAGGGTGATCGTTATTAACACAAACAATCAATTCATTCTTCCTTTCTTGCCGTACTATGTATTCACTAGAGGCATAAATCCTCAGACTGGAAATGAAGTGAAACTAGCGTCGGCTTTTCTCTTGCATGAGGCAGTTACTCTTGCACTTCTACGCTACTGGCCTCAAACCCCTCAAGCAATAGTGACTCTCCCACAGCAGAAATTAACTGTAGGCACTGCAATTGACCGGGTCGCACTGCCGGCACATATCACCAGCCGAATTCGTCTTGTCACTTGGATGTTGATTGTTAATGGTTCCCGATTATTGTTACCATTCATGAGGCACATCAAGCCGAGGGCGGGGAGAGGTTCAAAATTTATAATGTTTCAATTTTAACTCAGGACCTCGGGACTCGTGACGTACGAGTTGTGCACTGACGACCACAGCGAGACAGGGTTGGCGGTAGCATTTTTTAAATTTCGTCTTCATGCCCCATCTTCGTTCATCCTTCCTATCACCGTCTGAACAGGCTTGTTTGATCCATTTTGTACCCTCAGATAAAATGTGATAAAAATTAAGGTTTGATGACTACGGCACAATTTCGGTGTTCGTCCTGTAGGTCGTAGATTTCTGCCCTAAGTGTTCGTTTTTGTTTAAACGTGAGTGCTTCTACGACTTGTTGGAACTCTCTTACGCTCAAAAGTACGTCTTTCAAGAAAGCAAAAAAATCTGTGTGCCTGGGAGTGAGCACAATAATTTGAAACTTTATGGGAGCAAACGTTTATTTCAGGGTCAGGACAGACTCAAAACCAGCATCTTCTATTTGAAAGGAATGCTGCATACTATAGGTTGCGCATTACTGGCAGGGTCTATCAGATTACTTGCATAAGTTGCGAACTGTAGCCTTGGAATCATGGCCATGACCTCCAGCTGCCGAAATTATAGAGTACTGCATGACTTAATGCATTACAGAACAAAAGGATTATTTGCGTCAGGAAAAGATTAATGGAAAATTGATACTGATGTTGTCGTATGTAGTGAAACTCAGTCTTACCGTGCATTTCATTACATGAGTAAGTTCTCTGTAGTGATTGCTCAGTACATACAACAGAAGTTTACTTTTTAAGTTGCATCATTTAATGGCCCCTATCCTGTGCGGGTGTTATACTACAAACAGCGGAATATATGCCTACATTGCACACTGCTGCCACATTCCCTACAGGCAAGGCCGTGCAAGGTCATACCACTGACACCGCTCCCCCCATCACGTGAAATGGCAGTCGTTACTGCTGCACAACGTCATGAACTCCGCCTCCCTACCTCATACACGTGATTCGCTACTGTCGGGTTTTTAAATGGTAGTGGGAAAGCCCGCATGCTGAGCACGAAGCTGCTACTCGCCCCTCGCCTCGCACTTTGTGTCAACAGCGCTTGGCGGATTAATATTGTAGTACAGAGCAGACGCGTGCGAAAAGAACGTTTTGCATCATGTTGCAAGAATTTTGCTCAGGTTATATCTAGTACTTTAGCAGAGACATACAGGAATTCCAGAGTGTTAGAAATGTTGTTTATGTAATCCTGGAGTGCGTTGAGTCTGGTTCGCTGTAACAAGAATACGAAGTGCGCTACTGACAGTTATCGAATGTTTCTAGTCTCTATTGTAGTATGTAGGTACCTTTTGCAAAGAACATTTGTCACTGTTTTGATGGGCCATTACTACTAAAGCTTCGAGCGTTATAAGACTAATGTTCATTGTAATTACTGTTTAACGGTTCGCCACTTCATGTTTTCTCCCTAACATGTGCGATTTTAAGCAATCTAGACACTGTGTAAATACGGATTCACTATAATGCACGCACGTTAATTGTGCTGAAGGACTTTTGTCTCCCTCCTTTTGTGATTACTATTAATATTGCCCTTATCCAACCTTAGTTATTATTAACATGATGATTCTGTTAATGAGTTGGATGCAAACAAACATTAACATACTTAGGATAAGCGACTTTTCTGCTGCCAATAGACAGCAGTGCCACTGAAGGACACAGTGCTGTCAACCCTTCGAAATGAAACAAAAACGAATTAAACTGCATGTATTCTGTAAATTAGTTCGGACAATTTGCTTCGCCACAATCAGTTCCTGCAGTCCACACGGTGTCGCTCCTCTGCCATGTGCCGTCATGCGGTCGCCATGTGTACATGAATGGACTCAACACAGCATTCTCCTGGCAGTTGTCGACTTTCCAAGCCTTGGAATCATTAATTCTCACTCAAGAAGCTCCTCAATTTGTGAGTTGGCTACGTGCACCATATACTAGTCCTTCTAATAAGAAAAAATTCCTGGCAGTACTGCGAACTTTGGCACAGAAAGGGGTGAATTATACGACCACTAAAGACTTTGGTCACTTACCAAATAGTATTCAAAGTCTGACAGATAACCAACAAGTATTTAAGAAGAAATTACTATCATTTCTGAATGACAACTCCTTCTACTCCATAGAGGAATTTTTAGATACCAATTAAGAAAAAAAATTTAAAAAATAATAATAAAGTTGTTATATTAACTTCATTATATTGTTAAATTAACTTAATTATGTCTGTATTGGAAAATTTGACTAGTTCTACATCATTACAAAATATCGTATTCATGATCCATAAAAGTAGTGTTAATCTAATCTAATCTAATGTAATCTGAACCTGGGTCCTTCGCATGGTAGTCAGACATACTGACATTCGGATACGGAAGCCGACTATGGCTATATCATAAGGGCAATTAGAAGGCTTAGTGGGACCCTGACTACTTTACTGGTGCGCATCTTCATATTTTGCAGCGTAATGACTGCTGAATTAAATTTCGGGTTTGCAGCCGCATAGCTTCTTCTTCTAAGGTTTCCGCTCTATGTCAGTCAGCCATCTTCAGAGCGAGGCGAAAGGCTGACGTTCCAGCACCCGCTTCGATCTTGTAAACTCGCAGACCGTGTCACCGCACATGCGACACAGACACAGGCGACAGAGACGTTGATCGGCGGCAAAGAAGTCCACTTTGTATGAACTAATGACTAACTTTCTGAACATACTGACGGTGCCGCCTTGCTCTTGGTGACCAATTTATTTATGGAGGACTTCGAAGAAAATAGGCTTGAAAATGCTGTTTTAAAGCCCACAATACTTTGCACTCAAGTTGACGAAACGTTAGTAGTGTAGCCCCATAGTGAAGACAAGTTGCAAGAATTTTTAAACTATTTGAATTCCATCCGTGCAAAACTCCAGTTAACAATGGGAATTGAAGAGCAAGGCTTTCTGCCATTTTTGGACGTTTTGGTTCGGCGCAAAGATGATGGAACGTTGTGAAGATTATCGAAAACCGAAGTATATAGGTTTTATATTTACGTGCCAATACCTGCCACTATCCTGCGTAGCCGATGAGAGTCTGCAGAATTTTAGTCCATAAAGGACACATTTCAGACGAAAACCACCTGCGGTAGGAGCTCCTACACTTAAATAGTTTTTGAACAGTTTTTGGTGCTGCTGAGCAACATTCATACAATATTTTTAAAGTAAGACACCGCCATTTTACCGTTTTATTGTTTATTTAAGTACAACAAAGATTATGACCTTTTGTACTATTTTGAAGTATTTGATTTTATGTCTTTCACATATATTGCAGGGCACTTAACATGTTGTCACGCTCAAAGTTGGCCATAAATTAAGATAAATATTGGCTCGCTACGAAATGCCAGATGTAAAATCATCATCTTGTTACAGATCAGTAAATATTCGTGGAAACACGTCATATTTAGTTGAAAAAGGCATAAGTTGGTAAATAAAAGATGAGCACATGTCCTTGAAAAGTAATAATGATGAAATAAAAGAGTATGAGTAATAGAATAACTGAATACTAAGATGACAAAATGTCATAGATATATGTCTACTAATGATAAACATCTACAGACTACATAAAATTATATTTGGATCGCACTGTGCACAATCATCCTTGCAATTAACATATAAACATTAGATCGTCAACAACTCTAAGTGAACCTACATTAAATTAAATGAGGAACTGAAATGTAAATGGAACAAAACGAAATAAAATTCAAAGACAATGAATCGCCTATAAGAATATAGTAAGTGCCATTGATAATACAAAATACGTGAGTTAACAATATGAGTTAAAAACATGGGAGGGGAGGAGGGGTGTAAAAGGATGCTGGCTGAAGAGAGATGGCAGAGGTACAGGAATGTGCGTTCTTAAGCCAAGACTTATGAAAACAAGAAAATTCAGACGGGTAACAGTGTAATACAGGAACGTGGGAGAGGGTGGGGGGGGGGGGTGTCGGGAGGTCGGTAAGGTGTAAGGACATTAGTGAGATGGAGAAGTGCGAGAAGCAGTGTTACATGTGGGTGTATGTAGGGGATGGGGAGTGAGGAAGCTCAATAAAATGACAAAAGAGTTATGAGAGTATTTTCCTGCTTCAACATTTAACCAAATATGCACTCATATCCCTACAGTAATTTTATTCAGCCCTGCTCCCCATACCCTACATACACCCACGATCTCGTTATTGTCGTTTGACATTCCCCCCCCCCCACCCCCTACCCCCCCGCACCCCCGTGTTTGATTACAAACCTAATCTCTCTCTAATTACACTGTGTTAATTTTATAAGCCTTGTCTTAACATGGTATATTCCTGTATCTCTCCCATCCCTCTTCAGCCAACATCGATTTACCCCCCTGTCACCACTCTTTGGACTCCTGTTGTTACCTTCGGTATTTTGTATTATCAGTGGCACATACTATATTTTTATACTTGACACACTGTCGTCGATTTTAGTTCGTTTAGTTCCCTTTAGACTTAATTTCCTCATCTAATTTAATGTAACTTCACTTACATTTGTTGACGGTCTAATTGCAAAAATTATGATGCACAGGGCCACCGCAAAGATAATTTTATACAGTCTGAAGATATTTAACATCAATAGTCACATTTCTATGGCGCTTCCTCATTTTAGTATTCAGTTGTTCTATTACTCACACTCGTAGATTTCACCATCATTACGTTTTAAGGGCTTGTGCTCGTCTTTTATTTGCCAACGTAAGCCTGCTTTGACTAAGCATGACGTGCTGCCACGATTATTTACTGATCCCTAAGAAGATGGTGTTTTTCCTTCTGGTATTTTTGTGGCAATCCAATATTTTTCTTACTTTATGTCCTTCTTTGAGGGTCATAACAGGTTAAGTGTCACTTACCAAATAGCATCAAAAGTTTGACAGATAGCCATATAGCATTTAAAAGGAAATTAAAAGAATTTCTTAGGCAACTCCTACTCATTAGATGAATTTTTGATATAGTAAGTGGGTAATTTCCGAACATCCACAAAAAAATATTTAGTGTCATGCACTATTTTGTCTAATGTCATATCTTGTATAGACACCTTTTATTAACCTGACACGTTCCGCACCATTACGAAGTGTCGTCTTCATAATCTGTGGAACAAGTACTAAGCTAATCTAATCTAATCTACTGCGACGGTCGCAGGTTCGAATCCTGCCTCGGGCAGGGATGTGTGTGATGTCGTTGGTTTTAAGTAGTTCTAAGTTCTAGGGAACTGATGACCTCAGGTGTTAAATCCCATAGTGCTCAGAGCAATTTAAACCATAAAATCAGATACTTAAATATAGCATAAAAGGTCAAAACCAGTGTCGTACTTGAATAATCAAAGAAACAGTAAAAAGGCTTTGAAACCAACGAGTATTCTCCACAGCACGTTCGTAAGACGGTACGAATGAAACAAAAATTGCCCATAAACAGACTACAAGGAGAAACAGAAAGCTTTTAAATCCATGGCTTTTGTGGCACACATGGAAAACCTGTTGTCAAAAATGGAACGGATGGTCAGTAAACACAAAGTAAAAGCGAGTTTCGTCCTCCACAGAAGGCAGCAGCACTCTTGGTTTTCATTAAAAGGTGATATGGCACTTCCGAATGCTGGATTTGCAAGGTCTCCTGCGAATGTGGCCTCTCATACATGAGACGATTCGTATAGTCCATGAAAAATTTACGGAACACCGTAAGTACACCTGCCTCTTACAGCCAAATAAATCTATTGTGACAAAACAGCATTGATACTGGTTAGTATGTGTTGTATGAAAACGTCGAGATTTTACGTCTACATCATCTTTCTGGGACTCGGTGATGAAAGGCACAATGACACTATTAAAATTGGTTCGCCGACGAATTAAATTAATAGAGATAGTTGCTTCAGCTTGGATAAGTCATTGAATTCGGCGCTTTCTGTAAAGAACTTACAAAGATTTCGCGACAGCGTAGCTCAGAGTGATGATACATCGACATCCCAGCGAGGATCGACTGCAGAGCCACAGATATCGTCTATGCACATTGTAATTGCATGTCGCCGATCAACGTCCTTGGCATACGTTTATCTGTGACCGCATGTGCAGTGGCGTGGGTGTAATGATGGGGCCGGTGATGGAGAGTCAGTCTTTCGGCTCACAATGAAGATGGCTGAACGATGGACCTAACTGTGGAGACGGCTGAACGATGCAAAGCCGAAATATCAAAAGAAGAAGCTGAATTTATGCGGATTTGCACCCGTTAATGGAGTACTCTGTTGGAATATATCGTTTGTATCATTTAAACACTAATTTCCCTCGGATATCGGCTACGTCCTCGAATCAACAAATGCAACGGCTGTTATTGTACTTATGAAGAAAAGCAGAAAACTACCAACAAATCTCGGAGAGATTTTGTGAACATTCGGCTTCTATTGCATTTAGACACCAAAACAGTGAATGGATTCTCACAAATATGTATCCACAGTATTATGATTACACAAAGCCGTATATTGAACTCATGGTAAAAATGTACCTACCACGACAGATATGCATGCGAAAAGTATCCCCTAGTTTAGCAGAAACACAGATTCTAGAGATAAGAATATTTTAAACAGCATTCAAGAATGTAAGCATGTTAGTGACGAATTGTGCGGGACAAACTAAGACGCACCACAACAGAGTCTGAACAGCTACTAACATAGAGGCACTAACGGAGAGGAGAGATGCAACAAAAGTTTCATAGTCATTAGTCCATACTAGATTGACCAGCTGCGATTACAATGCGTGTAATTACATTCACGATTAACGATGAAAATAATAAAGATCGAAACAGAGTTCCTATTAAAAGATCTAACTGTAAGAAAGCAATTTGCAACATGTTACATGAAAACTAGTAGTGTCCAGTGTCAATATAATATCAGACAGTGTAAATCTGCCACATTACAAAAACTATTATAAAGTGCGCATCTCGAATGTGTCACTAATACTGACTTCACGATATTAAAGAAGATCCTATGGCCAGCCGAGTTGACGTTCATTTCACTAAGTACCAGATGAGCTAGAAAGAATTGTCTGATGTCTCACTCTGCAGCAGTCCTGTCCAACTACGACGTACAACATGAGCTAGAAATAATTGTCGAATGTCCCACACTGCAGCAGTCCTCTCCGAGTGGCAAATAACAGAAACCTTAAGTCCCAATACCTAGAACTGCTTACACAACACAAACAGGAGCAATGCAATAGATAAAGACCGATGCATAGCGTAAACTGTGTAAAATACTAACAGAAAAAATACTAAACATTCAGTCATTTTACCGACAATGCAAATCACAGATGATTCGATGAGATTGATGCCATTTTCACGTCCATCATAGTTTACGCAGCAAGACTTTGGTGCCTCCGGAACAGAAGGTTTAACAGATACATCAAGAAGACTGGAGCAGTCACTGTTTAGACGATGCCGTAGGTCCATGATTAGAATCTTTCTACAGTGTCGCTGGAGGCATGAAAGTAAGTCAACCTGCCTTCAAATTACTCATTCCAGCGTTTACATTTAGTCATTTACGGGAACAACATAAAACTTGAATCTGGTTATACGCACGGGATTACGGAATTTGAGTGATACTCTTCTGAATATGAGTCGAATGTCTTAGCTAATAGCTACATTGCTCTCGAAGTGATTCGTAAATAAAGTAGACTGGAAGTGTATATGTCCATCTGATGATATTTTGGGCTTGCATGGTGCTCTTGTTTTAACACAGTATACCACACTCCTTCATTGTGTTTGAGCTTCACGTAATAACGCAGATAACCATACTTAATTAGTTTCTCTAAGAGTGCATGATTGGAATTTAAAGCAGCTGTCAATGATTTTTCTTCATCTCAGGCGAGGAAATGCAGCATATCTAAACCTTACAGAAAAAATACGCCAGTGATAAAATGGCAAACATCATTTTCATAAAGAGATGTGATACACATATATCATTATTACTTTTAACAGCAAGCTCTTCCATAAAGAAGATACGCTAAAAAAACTATGGTACATAAGCGTTTTTATCGGGAAGCTACTCATGCCATTTGAAACATGACTCCTGCCATAACGCCAATGGAGATACACAAGTGGTTACTGTATCACGACTCTTTAAGTAACTGTGGAGAGTGAATATAATCCCTGTTCTTCAGGCTCTTGCATCGAGACTCAGTGTTGGAGATGTTATTCAGCTTTCAAAGAAAGGAATTACGTTAAATAAAGGCTTTGAAAAAATCAATCTTATTACTGTATCTAGAAAGCTCGCTGTAATAATCTATGAGTTTGTCGGAATACTGCTTTAAGAAATAGACAGATGAATTGCTCTTCAAGTATATCAAATGGTTCTGCAGGTAGGTGCCTAATCAACTCCTCGTATATACTTTCGCTGTGCAATAAAGCGCTGAACTGCAGAGTGGGGGCTAAATAAGGACACACTATCCAAGTTCGGTGCAGCTTACGGCTTTCTACGTAAGAGCAGAGAAATGTGAGGAATGATTAATCGAGTTCAAGAAAGTATTTTCGATAGTTTCCAGAATCAGTGCTCCGTGTGCTAATTACGGTGAATTCTCTGCATAGTTTAGAGTTCTATGCGGGGTACACACTGCCTTCTCTGTAACGGAATTGGGAGAGCTATAAATCGGTAACATCCATTACACAGAAGTTATTATCGAAAGTACGAGCGTTTGTATTATTCAGCGAAATTTGTGACTAGATCAGGGAGTTTTTGGTAGAAAGGATATAGCAGATTATCTTGGATGAATCGTCATCAACCGATGTAGAAGTAACTTCAGTCGTACCATCCCGAGCATTTAGGATTTTATGCCCTTTCATCCTACTTTAATATTAACCTCAGACTTTTCATAGATGATATAGTTATCTGTGATAAAGTACTGTCTGACAAAAGCTCCACAGACCTTGAATCAGATCTCGATAAGACTTTAAAGTACGGTACGAACGTGAAACTTACTTTAAACGTTCAGATTTGTAAAATAGAGCGCTTCACAAAATGAAACGGCATGATACCTTGTGACTACAACATTAGTAACTTAAAATTACGATCGATCAAGTCATAGAAATAATTGTCTAGGAGATGAAGTGGAACTGTCACTTGGGTGGAAGACTTCGGTTCTTTGACAGGAAGCTGGGATAGCGCAACGGAGACTGCTTACAAAACACTTGAGCATCTCATCTTAAAATGCTACTTAGGTTTGTGTGACCAGCAGGAAGTAGGTCTGACAGAGGATGTTGAAAGGATTCCAAGAGGGCAAGAAGAATGGACAGAGATTTGTGGGACCCATGAGATTGAGTCATTAGAATGCTGAAGAAATTGGACTGTCAGGAAGTAAAAGCATAATTACAAAATCCGAAGAGCAGGATTTAAGTGAGGAATCTACTAAAGATTGCTAAGACCGGACAAATTACAGCTATCAAGAGGCGTTTCAGCAATTAATATTTCTGCATTCTGTACGTGGTTAACTGTTTAAGTGGGAGGCATCCTCATCTATGCGCTTCAGAGTGCTTTGTGGAGATTAGGTGTGTTTTTAAGAACCATTCAAGGCAAACTGAGTATATCGCAGGGAAATATTTTTTTTCTGGCGATAGTCCCTTGCACCCAGCAATGTTATTTTGATCATTAACAGTAGAATGAAATCATATGCTCAGACTCTTTTTGAAATGATTGTATCTGATTTAAATAAATGAATGTATAACAACACGTGTGGGATACAGTTTTTCTCCTGTAAATGAAATTGCACTTTTAAATATCGTACAACAAGATTTGTGAAATCACATCCATTTGTGAAATTGAAAAATATATGGCTTATGTCTTCCCCTTTACTCTCACTGAAGGACGGTGTAAAACCGATGCTTGGAGAATTCTCTTGAAGCAGACGTGACTAAAGCTCACGAATACGTTGGAGGTCCGAAGTTCCTAGTCTGTCTGTGGCTGTAACTACACTTTTGTGGTAGGCCTGGTGCTATAGTGGTAAAGTGCCTGAGTGGAAACTGAGAGGTCTCGAGATGGAATACCGGTCGGACCACGGAAATCTGTCTTTAAACTAGTCTTAACTTCTGGATAGCGTGAAGAGTCTTCAGAGTGCAACATTTTGGTCGGCTCTCGCGTTAAACTGTTCATCTCTTTTCCCCTGGTGGACAACTAGGGTGGGTAATGAATACGCAAGGCGCCAAAGTGGTGCCCAATTGAAAGAATTCCCCTCGGCCGGGGGGCCAAACGAAGTTATTATTATTATTATTATTATTATTATTACCAGATTAACACACTTGCAGCGAAGCTCATTCACTCTCTAAATTCTTCCTCTCATTCAGGAATACACCTTGCAAATGAGTATCCCACTCTGCCTATTCAAAGTTATATCTATTCGTAGGCAGTGGGCCTGGCATTCCAGAATGGCTAATTTGAACATAGAAAGTGGTCTCGTCAGTAGAACCACCTTATGGACCCTTATTAGGGGGACTCGCAGCCGTATGTTTTATAAGACGTAAATAATATCCACTGAAATTTTATCTTGTATCTTGCTTAATCGATTTTTCTATGAGTGGAATTTAGTTCCCTCAATGGCGCCATGTGTTTCCATCTGTCAGAGTCTGACATCATCTTCCCAGTTTTGAAAATAATTTAGAAGTTTCTGTACGTTGCACGTTCTAAGATGATTATTTCTTCCGCTGTACGAATGATTCATGGGAGAAAGAAATAATTTGGAATACCTTTCAGGTGAAATGGGAAAGTGATGAATTTGCTTATGACGTTTTCCAGCCGATGTGAATTTCCTACTATTCTCGCAGAGGTTGTTGTACTTAGACGTTCCATCCACTTGAACTCCCTCGGTAATATGTCTTACCAGTTTCGACCCACTGCTTCCAGATGATTTGCATCCATCTCAACTAACCTCCCATTCTGGACTCAAAACTTATGAACCACGAAAGTATCATCGTAAGTGTTGTGGTTGGCTGGAGAGCCAACACCGTTTTACTAAAGGAGGCCGAAATGCATGCGTTTAAGTTCACGCAGTCTGGCGTGAGGTCTGGAACGTGCCAAGGGAATTAGAATTGAGAAAAACGGACGTATCTGGTGGTATACTTAACTTTAATCCATTAACGGTGAACGTCGCTCTTGACGGTACATGAATCACAATCAATAATAACTGATAATGGCGCCTGGCTAGGTCGTAGCAAATAACGTGGCTGAAGGCTATGCTAAGTATCGTTTCGGCAAATGAGAGCGTAGAAGTCAGTGAACCATAGCTAGCAAAGTCGGCTGTACAACTGGGGCGAGTGCTAGGAAGTCTCTCTAGACCTGCCGTGTGGCAGCGCTCGGCCTGCAATCACTGATAGTGGCGACACGTGGGTCTGACGTATACTACCGCGGCCGATTTAAAGGCTACCACCTAGCAAGTGTGGTGTCTTGCGGTGACACCACAGTAAGATTATCAGAAAAATCAATTTGTTGAAATAATAGCATTACTCTTTCGGATGCATATATTAACTGTCAGACTTGTGGCCTTTTTCACATTCTGTGTTTAGACGTATATGACAGCTACATTTAATTGTCCGGGAAGGGAAGACGACCGAAACTGAATGGGAAAAGAAATGAGGTTTTTGGAGATAGACGAAATGTTGGGTATGTTGATAGAGGCGCGGCATCAGGGCTGGGTACTCAAGGATGAGGCAGAGTGTAATGTATTGCGACTAATGCTTACGGCAGATGCAGGAGAAGTGAAATGGATGTATTTGTTTCACGTCAATGAGGCACAAGACGTTATGAAACAGAGATAACAGATACACCTAGTGAATCATTGGTGTACTTCTGGTTATACAACCGAGTTGTTACTTCCATATTATTTACGCTATTTGGACGATCGTCGCAGTCGTCTTCTTTAGGTGCTGTAGGAGTGCTATTTGTGCTGTTATGTGAACATCAGCCATACTGTGATCTACTTTTAGTCTCACACATCTATTATGTGTAGCTGAGTGTGAGATCGATTCCTGACACCCACTACGCCTTTCTGTTTTCTTTACTTTTCGGAGCCTACACTAATATTCTGTGGAATTCTTACTTTATGAGCATTTGGCAGCTCTAGTGGATAATGACTGCCGGTGAGATCTTAATGAATAGGGTGCCGGACACTCCAAACTAGGTTAATTTGAAACCTTCGTCCCTGCTTGTTGGGTTTTCCGACTAGGGTTTGTAACGTCACTGAGGACATGGTTTCAAATTAAAGACAAGAAATTAATTGCTCATCAGCATTAATTCATAGCTGCAATCGACCTTGCCACACTGCTAACAACGGATCCCGTCAGATCACCGAAATTAAGCGCTGTCGGGCTTGGCTGGCACTTAGATGGATGACTGTCCGTGTCTCCTTAGCGCTCTTGGTAAGCGGACTGCACGCAGCCCTTGAGAGAATTGAGAGAATAATTGAAGAGCTACTTCACTGGAAGTAACGGCTCCGGTCACGAAAACTGCCAACGGCCTGGAGTGCAGTGCGCTGATCACATGGTCCTCCATATCTGCTTCCAGTGACGCCAATCGCTGAGAATGACATGGCGGTCACTCAGCTCTGTCGGGCCTTCCGAGGGCTGTTCAGACGACGTTTAGTTTTTAGTTTTATTAATTTATTGCTAACTTTAAACGGAACGTGGCTCTTCTCAACAGCGATAGTTCAGACCTGTAGTGGTGCTCTAAATCCATACAGACATGGATCAATCATAAGGCACCTTCATGTAACATATACACATTACTGAACTATGTAAACAAATTAATAAATAACTGCAAATAGCAAAGGAGAAAATATTCAGGATGTGGTCCCATAGGATAGTAGAGTGGCCCACACTCAAATAATTAGTGTTACTCACTCGTTTTTTCATATCACACACATCTATTCCTCGTGGTGGCCTCTCAAATATAGTTACTAAACAAAATAAAGGTGCAGAACCAAATTTTTGACACTACAGTGAAAACAAAAAGCGTTCGTAAGCTCTTACGATTATGTACTTAGACACAAAGTCGCACATAAAATCACCTAAACCGTAACAAACTTCTACGTGAGTGTACAGGTGGCAATTCACAACGGCGGAAATATTGACTCACTGTCAGCGCAGCTAATAGTCTATGCCCTTTGAAGTTCAGTCACAAAATATGTCCCAATCTCGAATTCATGCGAAAAAAAATGTCCCAAGTTGGCGCATATCGAAATATTTCAAAGTCCTGAGAAGTCCCTTAACTATGTGGCTTTATGGCCGCACTATATTTCCAAAATCATTCTTAGTTACAAAACAATGAATACGAAAGGCCACAAACTTTGATCTGCTCACAGATCTACGAACTTGATCACGTGATCGAATAGTTAACTCAATGTAGAATCTTACAACCTCACCATCCCTGCTAAATTCAGATATACTTTAACAAATACATGTTACTGAAAAAGCAAGATAATTAGTAAATCTTATGACGTTGCTGGTAAAAACTAACATTTAGCCTATCATAGCCTCATTGCAATAGTCCGACGTTTCTTGTTATATGTATAGATTTCGAACTTTTACCAGGAGACGTTGACAAATCCTGGGATTTACCTATACCAACTGGTATTCTTTATAAAAATCACTTTCCCAATGATTGAAATTGTTATTTAACTAGGTTATTTAAATGTACTTACATTACAATGTGATTATAATGAAGATTATTCGATATTAAAATTAGTGAAAAATAGTTCAATTATACAAAAATGTTTAAAACATTTTACCCTGCGAATGTCAACCCTTGCTGCAAGGTTGACTGTGTTGGCATTTAAAATTGCATAACACGGAAGGCGATTTCCACAAGCATTTTTTAGATTAACACTATTTTGAACAACGGGATTTCCTGAACTCTTGTTCTCCAACAGAAGATGGTTTGTCAACCGCTTCCCATACACTAATTTCCTCTCATCTTACTTCTTCGACGTTGATGGAATTTTCTGTCCACAGTATAAACTCGTTCCTAGTGTACAGTTACTTCAGTTCGTCAGCCTTGGCACCAACCTGATAAAATTCGTCATCCAGAATATTTCTCACCACTGTCATTACTGATTTTGCATTAGGTTCTTCCTGCTGTGTCTCCTGTTCTTTAATTCTCACATTTTGACCATCCGAATGTTTTGGAATTCTATTACATGATGCTGCTTTCATTTTCTTTTTTGCAACTGAAGACCTTCCTTGGCAGCCTGTCAGACAATTTATTAAACCCGTTGTAATTCGTCAGCGCCTCGTCACAACGATCGGTTGGTACAACTGGCCTGGTGTTAACTGTCGTTAAATCCTGTGTCTCTGATGCTTCTTCACCTGATGCAAACGCACTTTCTACCTGCATTTCTTTTGTTTCAGCTCCATTTTTGAATGCATTCATAAACATTAACCTTCAGACCATTTCGAAATTTCATTTGTTTCCATCCAGGTTGATAACGTATTTTCAGTGTCTTGATTTGAACTCCCGACTCGTCCCTGACACTGATTGTGCCTTGACTTCATATGTGCTATATTTATATCATTCCACAGCTCACATAAACTTTGGATGATTTAGTTACAAAACCCTCTAACATTATCAGAATGAAAAACATTTGGGGTGCCGACGGCTGAGAAAATATCCAAAAGCTGAAATGCTACTTCATCAGCTCTTGTCAAAATTAATTCACAGAGGATAATTGATTTTTTGATATGATCTTGTTGTGCAAGTATGAAATACGATTTATGGGCTGGGTTTGCCAGCAAATCGAATAAGTCAATTTGTCATCATGAATTCATTTCCCTTTGTATGATAGGTTTCACTGCAACACCCGTTTTAATAGCGTTTTGTTTTTTTGCTGGCATAGTTAGCATAATATAAAAAAGTTACGTTTGATTCAACAGTCATGTAGTTGTACTTACGATTCAGATGCATAATTGTCCGAGTTCGGCTGGCATAGCCTATTGTGATGTGATCCTCCAGTATTACGTTAAACAGTTCATCGAAATAAACATAATGAATAATTTATTCTTTTTCAGTAGACACTGGTGCTATGAGTTTCTCTTTAACTCCAGTGTTGAAAAACTCACGTTGCTTCAAGCGTCCCTAGTGAATAGATTTCTTACTGGCAACAGTTTCTTGTTCATTTTTCTATTCGCTTAAAAGAATTTTACGTTGCTCCTTTATAACCAAAGGGCTTGTCCTCCTTATTCACTGATTCACTTAAAAGTTGAGAAAATCTGTTACGCATAAAATCACTCATTCTGATTAAAAGTAGCACAAGAAACAACAGCACTAAAACGAATCGCAAAGATGATCGTACACGGGCTTACAATACTCGACACAGACTGAAACTTCGCATCGGTGAGACGATTGACAACAAGAAATTACCGACCGAGAAACGCACCGAACCTACGCATTGGAGGTGGGAGTCTTCGATCCAACTTTTACCTGTTCACATGGGTAAATCCTAGGATTTATCAACATCTCTTGGTATAAGTTCGAAATCTATGCATACAATATCAAACTTCGGACTTTTACCACAGTGCGATGGTAAATTTTTGGTTTCACTGGTAACTTATGCTATTTAGCAATAATCTCATTTTTACAGTAACATACACATTACGCATATATGTTGGATATATTTATGGTTACTGTGCATTCAAATCGTACATTATTGAATTTTACACGTAGCTAAATCACTAGTTTTATTTAAATACCACATACTATAAATGGAACGAAAAACGTTGACGAATTTGTTATTCGGCAGCACCACACTACATAAATGACCGTCTTCAAAACATCATGTTACCAAATGTTTTTACTCAATTACATAAAGATAATGGGATAATAGGACAATTCATTCATGTCATCAATAATCTTTAATGTACATGTGAAGAAACTTTTATTCTGGCACTACTCTACAAAATATTCAACAAATTATTTGTAACAGTCAGTATATAGTTGTTCAACAACTCTATAATTTTCAACAGTACTACGTAAATAGTCACTGTATAGCTGGCTAGTGTATGATAAGCATATACAGTGTGTCTGTAAATTTTGCGTTACCCTCCTTGAAACACACTATGGCATTTCCTACCCTCCTGATTTGGGAATTTCCAAGACGAGAGCTCTCCACCATCTCTGTTTATGGCTTGCTTTAGACGCCACGGGACACAACGCCTACAGCCCGCCTACTTACTTGGAATAGCTGCTATCCAACCACTTACCACCCATATATGGTCAACCAAACGCGCTGTTGTGGAGTACTCTTGCCCAGCGGACTCGCTCCTGGTAATATCAGCAACCGAAGAAAATGACTGTGTTGGTGGTAGAAATGGAATCAGCACAACTGTTCACACAGAAGTACATCATTAATCAACCCTGCCAAAACAACCTGAGAAATCACATCACGTTGTTAACAGTACCACATACTAACTATTAGAACACTATCTGATGAAAGTATTTGATAAGTTATTAACGCACATAATATGATATCTTCAACTCTCCTGGAAACACTTTCAGTGAGGTGTCTGAATGTTCATGGAGGTATGGCAACCTAGCCTTCCACAGGAGCCGAAACTAGACAAGGTGAGAATGTTCGACTCTGAGGACTGGAACTCAACTGATGTTCGCACTCATCACAAAGGGCTCAGGTCGGGAATCTGAGCAAACCTTTCCGTTATAGAAGATTATTGTCCACAGACTGTGGCCTCAGTAAGGCAGAGTGCACTGCCGTGCTGACAGAAACAGTCATCGTCTCTGAACTGTTCCTCCACTGCACGCAGTACATAATGATGTAAAATGTGTTCATATCTATCCAATTTTAGCATTTTCTTAAGCACAGTAAGGGGTCCACGACCTAACCACGAAGAACACCCCCATACTGTAACACCACCGGCACCACCGTTGGCATGGAACATTCTCTAGCCATCTGTCAAATCTAACCCCTCCATCGGATTGCGAGAGGCTATAATGTTATTCCAAGTCTCTGTTTTCCATTCGCCGACAGTCCAGCGGTCTTTAGGCCACCCCCAGCGTCTGACTACATATATGTGTCGATTATGAGGTGCTGATCCGTCCTTGTACCCCATTCCTTTCAATTTTCTGTCACAGTCATTGGGCTAACTGGACTTGTAGTAGCCTTTTGGAATGCACGAATAATTCATTCTGACGATATCATGTGACTTTTTCCAACCAAAATATGAAATCTCGATGGTCCATATCCGTCAGGACATGAGGTCCCACCGGTCTTGGTTAGGTAGTGGTTGTTCCTTCGCAATTCCACTTAACATTCACATCGGCAGTATCCGATCTGAACCGCTTTAGAAGGATTGAAATGTCCCTGATAGATCTGTTAAGTGACATCCAATGACGAGTCCACCATCGAAGCCGCTTACTTCTTGTTATGGGACATTTTTACGAAAGAGTCGTGCAACATGCGCAGATTCACAGCAGACACCCACTGTCGACATTAATAATTTTATTTGAATTTAATGAATGGTTTAATTTAATGTATGTGCAATTCTCAGTTTCTACAGTAATCTAAACAGATTTGTATACTTGTTGGAAATAAGGGAAAATTTTTGAAGCACAGTGGATGACACGGTGCAGAGATATATGTTGCAGTGGTCAGGACCTGTGCTGAGTGTGTAAAGGACTCGAGAATTGATCCTGTCAAAGCAAGAGACTAATGACCAAGGTGCCTGTTACTCCTAGAATCTACAGAGTACCTAGGCTCCATAAGGAGGGTTCCACGCTGAGGCCCATAGTGACCTGAATAGATTCACCTAGTATTACGTTGCTAAACATCTGGCACCTAAGTTACGCCGTCTTGTGGGAAAAGCAGACTCCTATGTGAAAGACTCTTCCCACTTCATACAACTGATTAGGGAACAGCGAATAAGGCCATCAGACATTATGGTCAGCTTTCACATCAAGTCTCTCTTCCCTAACGTACCTATTGAGGAGACTATGCGCATTCTACATGATCGGATCCGACCAGGTATCTGCGATCTGGTGCGCTTATGCCTGTCATCTTCGTACTTCACCTGGCGGGGAAATTGTTACGAGCAGTTAGATGGAGTGGCAATGTGTCTCTCGGTCTCCCCTGTAGCTGCGGACATCTTCATGGAAGCCCTTGAGCAAATGGCCCTAGCTTCTGCTCCGTTACGTCCCGGTTGTTGGGTACGATATGTGGACGACACATTCGTTGTCTGGTCTCACGGTGAAGCGGAATTGGGAAACTTCCTCCAGCACTTAAATAGCCTGCACAAAAATATAAAGTTCACACATGAGACTGACAACAAAGGTACGTTGCCATTTCTGGATGTGGAAGTATACAGAGCTAAAGAAGGTAAACTGGGACACGAAGTGTACCGGAAACCAACCAGCGCACACTAATTGGTACCTGCACGTGGAGAGGACCACCACCCAGCTCAGAAGTATTCTGTTCTGCTTACGTTAACTGCCCACGCCTACCGGATAAGCGATGAAAATAAGAATAAAGAAGAATTAAAGAGTTACAACAGATGTTTCGTGCCAACGGCTATGATGAATCATCATAAGAAAGGTAGCTAAAACCAAAGGGAGCATAACACGAGAAGAAGCCAAAGAAGAGAAGCTTCCACTGGTACACTTACCATATGTAAAAGGCGTCAGTGAACGGCTAGGCAACGTCCTCCGCCGAAGAGGTTTCAAACCGATTTTTCAAAGCAGTCACAGGATCCACGAAATGATAGTTCCACCAAGGATGTAGTCAACAATCTTAACACTGCAGGTGTGAGTGCAGAGCTGCCTATATAGGAGAAGGAGACATGTCAGCTTACGAGTAGCAGAACACGAACGCTATGTACGATTATAACAACATAATAAATCGGTGATAGCGAAACACCACCGTGACTGTGGACAACCTATCAGGTTCCAGGAAGCTCGAATACTATCGAAAGAATCGTGGGTGCGAGAAAGCAAAAAACAGGAGGCGACGCTGCCGGCAATCCCAGTCCAACGGGCCGAGAGTGGTTGCGGGACAGAAGGTACACGGGACACGGACGTATCTGAACAAACAGCAGCAGAGCAACTGTCAGTCCACTTCCGCGAAAACCTGGAGGGAAACTTGACGATCAGATTGGTGGACAGCTACCAATCGTTGACGACATGGACATCCATGAACAGCCTATTTCATTCCTTCTTCCCTTACGACATCACTAGCCAATCATGTTAGAGTACCAATTAAACGTTTTACAACAGTGACGTAAGACATCGACAGTCTGTAATAAACAGAAGCACCTGTCCCCATGCAAAGCCAGTCGTTGCCTGGGGAAGGCCATTGCAATTTGGCCGAACCGTCGGTTTTAGTTTATTATTATTGTTAGTTTTTAGCAATGATGCGGCATAATACCCAGAAGAAATTTAATCACTATGACACCGACTGTGGCAGCCTACATCATTATGTACTGCGTACAGTAGAGTAACAGTTCAGAGACGATGACCGTTTCTGTCAGCACGGCAGTGCACTCTGCCTTACTGAGGCCACAGTCTGTGGACAATAATCTTCTATAACGGAAAGGTTTGCTCAGATTCCCGACCTGAGCCCTTTGTGATGAGTGAGAACATCAAATGAGTTCCAGTCCTCAGAGTCGAACATTCTCACCTTGTCTAGTTTCGGCTCCTGTGGAAGGCTAGGTTGCCATACCTTCATAAACATTCAGACACCTCACTGAAAGTGTTTCCAGGAGAGTTGAAGATATCATATTACGTGCGTTAATAACTTATCAAATACTTTCATCAGATTGTGTTCTAATAGTTAGTATGTGGTACTGTTAACAACGTGATGTGATTTCTCAGGTTGTTTTGGCAGGGTTGATTAATGATGTACTTCTGTGTGAACAGTTGTACTGATTCCATTTCTACCACCAACACAGTCATTTTCTTCGGTTGCTGATATTACCGGGAGCGAGTCCGCTAGGTAAGAGTACTCCACAACAGCGCGTTTGGTTGACCATATATGGGTGGTAAGTTGTTGGATAGCAGCTATTCCAGGTAGGTAAGCGGGCGGTAGGCATTGTGTCCCGTTGCGTCTAAAGCAAGCCGTAAACAGAGATGGTGGAGATCTCTCGTCCTGGAAATTCAAAAATTAGGTGGGTAGGAAATGCCATAGTGTGTTTCAAGGAGGGTAACGGTATGGACAGAAACTTACTATGTTAAAACTTGAACTGCTCCCAGACATGCTACCAAAAATCTAAAATATCACTAAAACTATTATCATATGTATTAAGTCAACATCAACAAATTTATTTAAAACTGTATATAAAATTGATTATAAAATCAATAACAAAATTTTTAGACACACTGTGTATGCTTATAATTCACTAGCCAGCTATACAATGACTATTTACGTAGTACTGTTGAAAATTATAGAGTTGTTGAACAACTATATACTGACTCTTACAAATAATTTGTTGAATATTTTGTAGAGTAGTGCCAGAATAAAAGTTTCTTCACATGTACATTAAAGATTATTGATGACATGAATGAATTGTCCTATTATCCCATTATCTTTATGTAATTGAGTAAAAACATTTGGTAACATGATGTTTTGAAGACGGTCATTTATGTAGTGTGGTGCTGCCGAATAACAAATTCGTCAACGTTTTTCGTTCCATTTATAGTATGTGGTATTTAAATAAAACTAGTGATTTAGCTACGTGTAAAATTCAATAATGTACGATTTGAATGCACAGTAACCATAAATATATCCAACATATATGCGTAATGTGTATGTTACTGTAAAAATGAGATTATTGCTAAATAGCATAAGTTACCAGTGAAACCAAAAATTTACCATCGCACTGTGGTAAAAGTCCGAAGTTTGATATTGTATGCATAGATTTCGAACTTATACCAAGAGATGTTGATAAATCCTAGGATTTACCCATGTGAACAGGTAAAAGTTGGATCGAAGACTCCCACCTCCAATGCGTAGGTTCGGTGCGTTTCTCGGTCGGTAATTTCTTGTTGTCAATCGTCTCACCGATGCGAAGTTTCAGTCTGTGTCGAGTATTGTAAGCCCGTGTACGATCATCTTTGCGACTCGTTTTAGTGCTGTTGTTTCTTGTGCTACTTTTAATCAGAATGAGTGATTTTATGCGTAACAGATTTTCTCAACTTTTAAGTGAATCAGTGAATAAGGAGGACAAGCCCTTTGGTTATAAAGGAGCAACGTAAAATTCTTTTAAGCGAATAGAAAAATGAACAAGAAACTGTTGCCAGTAAGAAATCTATTCACTAGGGACGCTTGAAGCAACGTGAGTTTTTCAACACTGGAGTTAAAGAGAAACTCATAGCACCAGTGTCTACTGAAAAAGAATAAATTATTCATTATGTTTATTTCGATGAACTGTTTAACGTAATACTGGAGGATCACATCACAATAGGCTATGCCAGCCGAACTCGGACAATTATGCATCTGAATCGTAAGTACAACTACATGACTGTTGAATCAAACGTAACTTTTTTATATTATGCTAACTATGCCAGCAAAAAAACAAAACGCTATTAAAACGGGTGTTGCAGTGAAACCTATCATACAAAGGGAAATGAATTCATGATGACAAATTGACTTATTCGATTTGCTGGCAAACCCAGCCCATAAATCGTATTTCATACTTGCACAACAAGATCATATCAAAAAATCAATTATCCTCTGTGAATTAATTTTGACAAGAGCTGATGAAGTAGCATTTCAGCTTTTGGATATTTTCTCAGCCGTCGGCACCCCAAATGTTTTTCATTCTGATAATGTTAGAGGGTTTTGTAACTAAATCATCCAAAGTTTATGTGAGCTGCGGAATGATATAAATATAGCACATATGAAGTCAAGGCACAATCAGTGTCAGGGACGAGTCGGGAGTTCAAATCAAGACACTGAAAATACGTTATCAACCTGGATGGAAACAAATGAAATTTCGAAATGGTCTGAAGGTTAATGTTTATGAATGCATTCAAAAATGGAGCTGAAACAAAAGAAATGCAGGTAGAAAGCGCGTTTGCAGCAGGTGAAGAAGCATCAGAGACACAGGATTTAACGACAGTTAACACCAGGCCAGCTGTACCAACCGATCGTTGTGACGAGGCGCTGACGAATTACAACGGGTTCAATAAATTGTCTGACAGGCTGCCAAGGAAGGTCTTCAGTTGCAAAAAAGAAAATGAAAGCAGCATCATGTAATAGAATTCCAAAACATTCGGATGGTCAAAATGTGAGAATTAAAGAACTGGAGACACAGCAGGAAAAAATTAATGCAAAATCAGTAATGACAGTGGTGAGAAATATTCTGGATGACGAATTTTATCAGGTTGGTGCCAAGGCTGACGAATTGAAGTAACTGTATACTAGCAACGAATTTATACTGTGGACAGAAAATTCCATCAACGTCGAAGAAGTAAGAAGAGAGGAAATTAGTGTATGGGAAGCGGTTGACAAACCATCTTCTGTTGGAGAACAAGAGTTCAGGAAATCCCGTTGTTCAAAATAGTGTTAATCTAAAAAATGCTTGTGGAAATCGCCTTCCGTGTTATGCAATTTTAAATGCCAACACAGTCAACCTTGCAGCAAGGGTTGACATTCGCAGGGTAAAATGTTTTAAACATTTTTGTATAATTAAACTATTTTTCACTAATTTTAATATCGTATAATCTTCATTATAATCACATTGGAATGTAAGTACATTTAAATAACCTAGTTAAAAAACAATTTCAATCATTGGGAAAGTGATTTTTATAATGAATACCAGTTGGTATAGGTAAATCCCAAGATTTATCAACGTCTCCTGGTAAAAGTTCGAAATCTATACATGTAATAAGAAATGTCGGACTATTGCAATGAGGCTATGGTAAGCTAAATGTTAGTTTTTACCAGCAACGTCATAGGATTTACTAATTATCTTGCTTTTTCAGTAACATGTATTTGTTAAAGTATATCTGAATTTAGCAGCGATGGTGAGGTTGTAAGATTCTAAATTGAGTTAGCTATTCGGTCACGTGATCAAGTTCTTAGATCTGTGAGCAGAGCAAAGTTTGTGGCTTTTCGTATTCATTGTTTTGTAACTAAGAATGATTTTGGAAATATAGTGCGGCCAGAAAGCCACATAGTTAAGGGACTTCTCAGGACTTTGAAATATTTCGATATGCGCCAGCTTGGGACATTTTTTTTCGCATGAATTCGAGATTGGGACATATTTTGTGACTGAACTTCAAAGGGCATAGACTATTAGCTGCGCTGACAGTGAGTCAATATTTCCGCCG
This sequence comes from Schistocerca gregaria, assembly GCF_023897955.1. Classification (NCBI taxonomy): domain Eukaryota; kingdom Metazoa; phylum Arthropoda; class Insecta; order Orthoptera; family Acrididae; genus Schistocerca; species Schistocerca gregaria. The sequence continues at coordinate 924,984,025 of NC_064921.1, read as the reverse complement.
TTGTGAATTGCCACCTGTACACTCACGTAGAAGTTTGTTACGGTTTAGGTGATTTTATGTGCGACTTTGTGTCTAAGTACATAATCGTAAGAGCTTACGAACGCTTTTTGTTTTCACTGTAGTGTCAAAAAGTTGGTTCTGCACCTTTATTTTGTTTAGTAACTATATTTGAGAGGCCACCACGAGGAATAGATGTGTGTGATATGAAAAAACACGTGATTAACGAAAATTATTTGAGTGTGAGCCACTCTACTATCCTATGGGATCACATCCTGAATATTTTCTCCTTTGTTATTCGCAGTTATTTATTAATTTGTTTACATAGTTCAGTAATGTGTATATGTTACATGAAGGTGCCCCATGATTGATCCATGTCTGTATGGATTTAGAGCACCACTACATGTCTGAACTATCGCTGTTGAGAAGAGCCACGTTCCGTTTAAAGTCGTACACCTGTCCTCCAGCAGTTAGCAATAAATTAATAAAAGTAAAAACTAAACGTCGTCTGAACAGCCCTCGGAAGGCCCGACAGGGCTGAGTGACCGCCGTGTCACTCTCAGCGATTGGCGTCACTGGATGCGGATATGGATGAGAAGTTGATACTCTGTAAATGGGATCGCGTAGCAGTTCGTCCATATTCTTTTCATATTTAGAAGTGTCCATCAGAACCGTAACGTTTCCTATGTCCGCATATAGGACCACAATATCCTTGTTATTCCTGAGCTCTCTTATGGCCTGTCTTTCTTGACGTGTGATATATTGGCTCTGGGAGGTTCTGCTGTTTGTAAGATTCTTACAGTTTCCTGCCTTATCGTTTCTGCTTCGACACGTGGTACTTGGTGGAGTGACGCCTCCACAGATTGAATGGCCTTTCTGTGGAAATCTTTGTGGGCGTAACTGCGAAGTTTAACCCCTTGGACAGAACTGACGTCGTTGTCTCACTTATGGTCAGTGTAGAGATGTTAACCACAGTGCGAGCTGTATCCAAGCTTAGCTGTGAGGGGTGTTTGTTTCCCGTGAGCTTCTCAAATTTCTGTTTCTGTCTTCTGCTGACCAAGATCTCCTCCATGCAGGTCTAGTTGTGGTATAATCGGTCGATGTTATCCCAGTCCTTCGCTGATAAATGCATGCTCTACAGTTGCCTGTTGTTGTAGTCTATGAATCTCCGGAGGTGTTGTATCCTCTCCCTTAATAATGCGTGGATGGACCGATAGTAAATGGTTCTTACTCTTCTCGTATCGATTTGAGGCCGTACTGTAATGAATTTCGGGATGACATGAGGATCTCGGCACCTTTTAAGGAACGCCAAATCATTGAGCAGTTTAACCTTCCTCTTCCTCAGCTGCCCCAGTTTCCGTATGTGTTGTTAGTTTTTAGCAATGACGCGGCATAATACCGAAAAGAATTTTAATCACTTATGCAAATGTTTATACGAAGTGAAGTGATGACGAATGCTCAACAAAAGGTGCTACTGTCAGCTGAAAGCCATCTTTTTGATTCTACAAATCACTATCTTGCGGGGGAGAGAGTGAAAAGAAAGCGCTAAGGTAGACCTTTGACAACCGTGAAATACCGAATGCTTAGCTCCTACAAAAAACTTTGTTTAAGAATAGTGGTCCTACAGAGGAACAGTTCATCTAAACGTTTTCCAGAAAGGCAGAGAAGCATAACAGTAATGGAGAGAAGCTGCCTCTTGGCTGTGGAGGGAGCGAGTGATAGCAAGGAATGACATTTTTCGGAGGAGAATTATAGGAAGGGCATCATTGGTAACAGAGTTATACATAGGCCATAGAACGGGACTCTCTGGGGGCAATCTGGTCAGTCAGAGCTCGAATGATTTAGAGCCTAGTCAGACAAATTTACCATGTATTGAGAAACGCGGCAAAGTGAGGTTTCCTTGTCAGAATCACTTCACTTCTTTTTCTTCTTCTTCTTCTTCTTCTGGCTTGTTACTCAAATTCTGATTTTGTTGCCTCGTCTCTTGAACACTGCTGTCACTCCGCCATCTCTTTCAGCCTCAGCCATCACCTGATCTGACGCATTTCAGAAATGTAAAAAATTTTTGGACATTGCAACACTTTGCCACAAGAGAAGGCTGCTGGCGCTGTCCCACATTGATGTCACAGTAGTTCAGCTACTGACATTCACATTATGGTGATACCAGACAACTGCCACGTGATATGTAGGGAACTTCAAGTGAAGTTATAATTTTAAATTCTCAAAACCTCACTATCATGATTTTTCTTGTGAAGTGACGTGTTGTGTAAGACTTTGTAAACAACGGTGAGGACAAATGGGCTACAGAGTGTTGCAGCAACCTGTAGCGTCGCAAGTTGTTCCGAGCGAACGTTTCTTTTAGGATAGCTTGCTGTATGTAACTTCGGGGGCTGACATCTAGCGGCCTGCCCTGGAGACACACGTGAATTTGTCACTGCCTGCCGCGGGAAAGCTCTTTAGTGACTCTTACTGAACGCGTACATTCACCACGTATGAGAATCGTATTAGAGGATAGTGCACTACTGGCCTTTAAAATTGCTACACCAAGAATAAATGCAGATGACAAACGTGTAATCATTGGACAAATATATTATACTTGAACTGACATGCGACTACATTTTCACGCAATTTGGGTGCATAGATCCAGAGAAATCAGTATCCAGAACATTCACCTCTGGCCGTAATAACGGCCTTGGTACTCCTGGGCATTGAGTCAAACAAGAGCTTGGATGGCGTGTACAGGTACAGCTGCCCTTGCAGCTTCAACACGATACCACACTTCATCAAGTGTAGTGGCTGGCGTATTGTGAAGACCCGTGTATTGTGCTAGGCCACCATTGACCAGATGTTTTCAATTGGTGAGATATTTGTTGAATGTGCTGGCCAGGGCACCAGTCGAACATTTTCTGTGTCCAGAAAGGACCGTACAGGACCTGCAACATGCGGTCATGCATTATCCAGCTGAAATGTAGGGTTTCGCAGGGATCGAATGAAGGGTAGAGCCAAGGGTCGTCATACATCTGAAATGTAACGTCCACTGTTGAAAGTGCCATCAGTGGGAACAAGAGGTGACCGAGACGTGGAACCAATGGCACCCCATACCATCACACCAGGTGATACGCCAGTATGGCGATGACGAATGCATGCTTCCAGTGTGCGTTCACCGCGATGTCGCCAAACACGGATGCGACCAACATGATGTTGTGAACAGAACCTGGATTTATCCGAAAAAATTACGTTTTGCCATTCGTCCACCCAGGTTCGTCGTTGAGTACACCATCGCAGGCGCTCCTCTTAGTGATGCAACGTCAAGGATAACCGCAGCCGTGGTCTCCGAGCTGATAGTCCTTGTTTCTGCAAACATCGTCGAACTGTTCGTGCACATGGTTGTTGTCTTGCAAACGGCCCTATCTGTTGACTCAGAGATCGAGACGAGGTCGCACGATCCGTTACAGCCATGCGGGTAAGATGCCTGTCATCTGGACTGCTAGTGATACGAGGCCGTTGGGATGCAGCACAGCGCTCCGTATTACCCTCCTGAACCCACCGATACAATATTCTGCTAAGAGTCATTGGATCTTGACCAACGCGAGCAGCAATGTCGCGATAGGCTACAATCCGAACTTTATCAAAGTCGGAAGCCTGATGGTACGCATTTCTCGTCCTTACACGTGGCATCTCATCAACGTTTCACCAGGCAACGCCGGTCAACTGACGTTGTGTATGATAAATCGGTTGGAAACTTACCTCATGTCAGCACGTTGTAGGTGTCGCCACAGGCGCCAACCTTGCGTGAATGCTCTGAAAAGCTAATCATTTGCATATCACAGCATCTTCTTCCTATCGGTTATTTCGCATCTGTAGCACGTCACATTCATGGTATAGTAATTCAATTGTCCAGTAGTGTAGTTTTTGTGTATTCACTTTCAAAATTTGCAAACTGCGCTTTCTTGTTAATAGAAAGGCGGTGTGAAAATCGGAGCTTTCAAGCGGACATATTTTCGGGGATAGAAAAATTTACTTTAACGTTAGAAAAATTACGCTTAAGAAAGTAAATTCACCTGCGAACATTTATGTCTTGTTTTTGGTTGGCAATTGAAATACACACCTGAAGTATCAGGATATAGAATCATTTAACCGAAATGTAATTTAAAAAATTTCCAATACCTTAGAATTTTCGTTGTATGAAATCTAGAATAACTTAAGAATGAACTAATAAAATCAATATTTATTTTATTATGTGTAATGTGATCCTGAGAGTAAATTAGAGTGTGTATGTCAAATTTCAATAATGTATTATACATCGTCTTAAGTAAGATGCAAGAGTTACACAAGCGTGCGTGGGAAAATGATCCTAGGGGATTTACCCACTTTGCTGATGACGTATGTCCAGGTGTGATTGCTATTGTAACAGAGTAGCCAGAAAGTAGCTGGAGTAAAATTTGTTGTTGTTGTTGTCTTCAGTCCTGAGACTGGTTTGATGCAGCTCTCCATGCTACTCTATCCTGTGCAAGCTGCTTCATCTCCCAGTACCTACTGCAACCTACATCCTTCTGAATCTGCTTAGTGTACTCATCGTAAAATTTGTATCTAAAGAATATTTCCAGAATTATGGTCTTTTCGTTTTCATTTATCAAACATTTCTTTAATATATGCATGTCAGACTGACGTAAGTGCGATTGCGAGTAAAGATTGGAGCAGGCCAGTTTTGGTGCGAGTATGATCATGAGCGAGTATTCTGAATGGCCGTCATTATAGTCAGCCAATCAGAATTGAGATGGTTAATACTCGTTACTTGATATTTATACTGGGATCGAGGTTAGAAGAAGGGAGTCGCTTGCTAGTTTTGAATACGGGCGCTCTTGTTACTAGTGCCAGTAAAAATAATGCGTAAGATGAAGAGTTACTTAGTGTTTCAGTCATTGGTGCGCTAAGTCGATAACAGTTGTTGTTGAGGACTGCTCCGCGAAATTTCAGAGGCTCTGTCTAAATCAGTTGGGCAGATACTCGCGTGTGAAATATTGGCCTTCATAGAATCAGACTTAGAGAAAGCTTTTGTAAATGTTGACTGGAATACACTCTTTCAAATTCTGAAGGTGTCAGGGGTAAAATATAGAGAGCGATAGGCTATTAACCATTTGTACAGAAACCATATGGCAGTTACAAGAGTCGAGGGACATGAAATGGAACCAATGGTTCGGAAGGGAGTGAGACAGGATTGTAGTCTCTCGCCGATGTTATTCAATCTGTATATTGAGCAGGCAGTGAAGGAAACAAAAGAAAAATTCGGAGTAGGTATTAAAATCCATGGAGAAGAAATAAAAACTTTGAGGTTCGCCGATGACATCGTAATTCTGCCAGAGACAGCAAAGGACTTGGAAGAGCAGTTGAATGGAATGAATAGCGTCTTGAAAGGAGAATATAAGATGAACATCAACAAAAGAAAAACGAGGATAATGGAATGTAGTCGAATTAAGTCGGGTGATGCTGAGGGAATTAGATTAGTAAATGAGACACTTAAAGTAGTAAAGGAGTTTTGCTATTTGGGGAGCAAAGTAACTGATGATGGTCGAAGTAGAGAGGGTATAAAATGTAGACTGGCAATGACAAGGAAAGCGTTTCTGAAGAAGAGAAATTTGTTAACATGGAGTATAGATTTAAATGTCAGGAAGACATTTCTGAAAGTATTTGCATGGAGTGTAGCCATGTATGGAAGTGAAACATGGACAATAAATAGTTTGGATAAGAAGAGAATAGAAGCTTTTGAAATGTGGTGCTACAGAAGAATGCTGAAGATTAGATGGGTAGATCACATATCTAATGAGCTAGTATTGAATAGGATTGGGGAGAAGAGAAATTTGTGGCACAACTTGACAAGAAGAAGGGATCGGTTGGTAGGACATGTTCTGAGGCATCAAGGGATCACCAATTAAGTATTGGAGGGCAGCGTGGAGGGTAAAAATCGTAGAGGGAGTCCAAGAGATGACTACACTAAGTGGATTCAGAAGGATGTAGGTTGCAGTAGGTACTGGTAGATGAACAAGCTTGCACAGGATAGAGTAGCATGGAGAGTTGCATCAGACCAGTCTCAGGACTGAAGACCACAACAACAATAACAACAGAATCAACATAGAATGTTTGAGTATTCAATTACTGAGCATTTTTGGTGAGGAGTTTCTTTTTTAGAAATCCACAAGAAGGACCGAATGTAATAACTCATATTAGTGGTGAAATTAATGACTGTGAAAACGTTGTTTGGTTTTGGTCGAGTTTGGACAGATTTCTGGCTGCTGTGCATGAGAAATGTGTGTATGAATCGTTAACTGGAAGGAAATAGCCAATAGTTTAAATGTGGACTGAATAGTACCTTTTCTTTGGTTATCAAGGACCAAATAAACATTATTGTGTGGAAATTTCGGATATTATTTTCCAGAAGCCGAACAATTTTCTTACTGCCCGATAAAATTGGATATTATTTCCACAGAACTTTCTTTCATAACTAGAGTTTCTCAGCCTCAGTAATTTCAGTATTAGGTGATTATTTTTATCAACGCTGCTTTTACATCATCTTGTATGTATCTACATAGCCGAATGAAGGGACATTGAGCAGGCGCCGTTCTGAGGTAGGTGAATTTTATTTTGCAATCTGCATAGTAACAACGACGAATAGACACGGGAAATAAACCCTGAAATGCCGCAAACATCTACATCTACATCTACATACATACTCCGCAACCCACCATGCGGTGCGTGGCGGAGGGTACCTCGTACCACAACTAGCATCTTCTCTCCCGGTTCCACTCCCAAACAGAACGAGGGAGAAATGACTGCCTATATGCCTCTGTACGAGCCCTAATCTCTCTTATCTTATCTTTGTGGTCTTTCTGCGAAATGTAAGTAGGCGGTAGTAAAATTGTACTGCAGTCAGCCTCAAATGCTGGTTCTCTAAATTTCCTCAGTAGAGATTCACGAAAAGAACGCCTTTCCCCTAGAGACTCCCACCCGAGTTCCTGAAGCATTTCCGTAACACTCGCGTGATGATCAAATCTACCAGTAACAAATATAGCAACCTGCCTCTGAATTACTTCTATGTCCTCCATCAATCAGACCTGATAGCGATCCCAAACGCTCGAGCAGTACTCAAAAATAGATCGTGTTAGTGTTTTATAAGCGGTCTCTTTTACAGATGAACCACATCTTCCCAAAATTCTACCAATGAACCAAAGACGACTATTCGCCTTCCCCACAACTGCCATTACATGCTTGTCCCACTTCATATCGCTCTACAATGTTACGCCCAAATTTTTAATCGATGTGACTGTGTCAAGAGCTACACTACTAATGGAGTATTCAACTATTACATGATTCTTGGTCCCATTCATCTGCATTAATTTACATTTATCTATATTTAGAATTAGCTGACATTCTTTACATCAATCACAAATCCTGTTCAAGTCATCTTGTATCCTCCTACAGTCACTCTACGACGACACCTTCCCGTACACCACAGCATCATCAGCAAACAGTAGCACATTGCTATCCACCCTATCCAAAAGACCATTTATGTAGATAGAAAACAACAGTGGACCTACTACACTTTCCTGGGGCACTCCAGATGATACCCTCACCCTGATGAACACCCACTATCGAGGACAACGTACTGGTTTCCATTACTTAAGAAGTCATAGGAAAGCTGACAGGAGTGGACATGATTATTGAACAAATTAACGCAGTAAACAGAAGATTTAGGTAGTTCATAATTCTCCAAGCATATGAAGCATCATTACAAATACTGCAGCAGGAAATAGAGTCCAGCTATCACAAAGTTAACAAGGAAGAGGCTCACTGTACTAACTGGTGTCTTAGCGAAGAGGTTCCAAGTGCAAGTGGGTTGAGTGGCTGTTGCCTACTATCCTATACTGCGGCGGCTGACGGCACTCGTACTACAGAACTGCTTGAGGTGTGGCTCAGCAGGCACGCACGATTGCGTGCACCAGATTCAACGTGCGCGATATCGGTTTCAGATGGGAACCTGCAATTCCATTCACAACCCAATGACACCACTAGGATGCTATCGATACGTTACACCACATCTTGAACTGTCTGCTTCCAAACTCCACAACAGATGTGACACATTACAGCTAGTAATTCTACATATTGCATTCATTATTCTACATATTAACTTCTTTAGTTGTACTGTATGCTTACGAATTTCACGACTCGGTACTTGCACTATTTTTTCTCAGTCTTCCTTCGTCCGTCATATCAGATTCATCTCTTTTGCTTTCGCACAGGTGGTCATTCAGATGGGGCGTGAGTCGTGCTTGGGTAGCTCAGTTGGTAGAGCAGTTGCCCGCAAAAGGCAATGGTCCCGAGTTCGAATCTCGATCCGGCACACAGTTTTAATCTGCCAGGAAGTTTCATATCAGAGTGAAAATCTCATTCTGGTAACATGCCTCAGGCTGTGGCTAAACCACGTCTCCGCGATATCCTTTCTTGAGAAGGGCTAGTCCTGCAAGTTTCGCAGGAGAGCTTCTGTAGAGGTTGGAAGGTAGGAGAAGAGGTATTGCCGGAAGTAAAGCTGTGAGGACGGGGCGTGAGTCGTTCTTGGGTAGCTCAGCTGGTAGAGCACTTGCCCGCGAATGGCAAAGGTCCCGAGTTTGAGTCTCGGTCGGGCATATAGCTATAATCTACCAGGAAGTTCTTGTTAGGGTGGTATGAATAACTAATGATAGGCGAGACTATATGAATATCACTTTGCCTTATCTGTTAATTGTCTAAATGCTGATAAGCACATAAATCCAAGTAATTAGGAAATGTATATAAATTAGGATTTTTTATCGAAGGTACATTACACTCTCTGACACGCTGTGCTGTTACTGCTCCTTCTGGCAACAGAATACTCCCCACCGCCTTTTATACCTGCGGACCTGCCTCCCGTGAGATGTAGTGGTCAGTTCCATATTACATGGCAGTGTGCTGATACGTTTGATCACATACGGTGTGTGCAGGGAAACGCGGAGAGCGGCTACTTGGCCACACGTGGCGCCCTCCTCCGGCCCTCGAGGCGTCTACAGCGGCAGACCGAGCCAGCTGCCTTGCGAGCTTCCCACGTGCCGACGCCGACGCCGACGCCGAGGCGCACCTCTGCGCTAATGAGCGGCATTGCGTCACCGGCGCGCATGCGCGACAATTAGTTGCCACCCGCTGACTTACGGCCCGGGGCGGCGCCGCTAATGTGTATACACGCCGTCAGCGTCCGGCCCATCGATATTCATTAGCGTCTCGCTAAGCACTGGCGCTGCCCCCGCTAATGTCTCCGCATTGCCGGGGGACGGCCTCCGCCGCGGGCGGAGCGCGGGGTCGCGGCTGCGCGCTTTCTTGGAAGGCGGCCGCTCTCCAGGTGCCCCACTTTGCACGCTGCAGGCGCTTATCGGAGCTGGTAACAAGCAAGGAGATGCCTGAGACTCGTTACGCGACATACCTTTCATGGGCGGTCTGAACCTATTATATCCTGTCTATACAAGCCAGGGACGAAGATATTGTGTCTTGTGTAGAGAAATACTGGTAGTACCCTGTTCTCCGATAGCGGTTCATTGTGAAGCTACTAAAATGGACTAACGTTGCGTATCCACTATAAAATACGCGGTACTCTCTGCTTTTAAGTTCCCTCTGTTCGCGCTAGGGGACGTAACTTTACGCTCGACCTTAACGTACCGTCCAGTGCATCTAGTTTAGATTTCTGTTATACCTAGAAAGATTTCTTGTAACATTTTATTGTTAAACCAAGCAATCCGAAATTTCGAACATGTCAGAATATAATTCATTTTAAAGCTAAAACATTCCAACATTTTTAAACTATCAAATCCACAGTTATTATAATCAATAAACGCTAATTTTTTTTACAATATCACACTGCGATGACTAAAGTATCTGAAATTGTGTCACGTCATTTGTATAAGTAATTCTTTGTGGGTCTCAGGCTGGATCCTCTATTCACGTTCAATGCTGGGGTGCTGTTCCAGAACATGAAGAGCCTCGACAATTCTCTTCACGTCTAAGGGGCAGTTTAAAGTCGATTGGGGTGGCAGCGACAGTTAGGATCACGGAGGGAGGCATACCAGGGTAATTCGCGCAGTTGCATGAACCGCTTTGCCAAGGTGGCTTAGTGGGATGTCGGCACGGTAGCTCAGCGTGTTCGGCCAGAGAGCGGGTTGGCCTCTGTAATAGAAGAACTGAGTGAAACGATCAACAAACGAACTTGACCGCAACGAACAAACACAACGAGGTCTCCTCTCAAATGTAGAAGAGAGTAACAGCAATGAGCAAACTATACATTGGCTTCCACTCCGTCAATACCAGAGATTATCTTGTGGTACCACGTTGCCGCAATTGTAGAGATCTCGACCACGTTCTGAGGCACTGTACCATGGGGTCGGTGGTCACGTTGGGAAAGACTGTAGGGCTGTAGCAGTCTGCATCCCTTGTAAAAGACGGGGCAAAAAACCTTGCGGAGCCACCGGACGCAACTGCCCCACTTACAGACTTTTAGAACAGAGGCTAATCTCAAGGATAGATTATGGCTGATCAAGCTAAGGCCAACAGGATGCCCAAGAGAAAATCCCCGAGCAAAAGGAGGAAGGATGCCATGAGGGCAAGTTCTTTCAAGTTATTCTTGAGGTCGAGTACGAGCGCCACTATTGAAACTTCCAACACAAGCACTCAAACCGACTTTCCCACAATGGACAGAGGGACTCAAACGGAGCTCCCTTTTACAGCCACGATTCCCTCCTCCCCAAGCCGGGAGATGCGGCCGTCTAAAGACCAACGGCAACGGCATCTTGTAACAGAAGCTGTGGCAATCTTAAAAACAAAAGAGAACAGAACTTGGAAGAAACCTTTTCAGGAAAATATAATAACTAGCTCCACCGAAACACCTACCGCAACAGATCCTGTTGTCTGTTGCCACCAGTCGACCCAGTCACAGTCTATTCCAACATAGAATTTACCATGCAACTAGAGCAGCCGACTACGTTGACCACTGCCTTGAGACACATGGTCTGGGTGGGACATTAAAATGGTAGGAGAGTCACCTTCTCGGTAATGGAGGCATTGTGGCAGAGGTGGTGCAACTCCTGGCCCCCCAGATAGTCGCCCCGTTAACTTACCTCTACAACGAATGTCTCAGGCAGAAAAAGTTCCCTCGAATCTGCAAGAGGGCAAATGTACTTATAATCCAGAAAGGATCCGATAAAGACTTAGCAGAAATAAAATCTTACAGACCAATCTGCCTGCTCGATCTGCTTGAGCAGCAGGCAGTTCGGCTTTAGGCTTGGGCTATCGGCATCTGATGCAGTCGCCCTGGCGGCCGAGGTCTCTGGGTCTACCCCGTACAAGTACGTTGTCGACATCATGGTGACATAAGTGGCGCCCTGGACAACCTGTGAGGGTCTTCGCTCTTCTCCTGTTTACGGGAGAAGGGGTGTCCTGGGCCGCTATATGGGTGTCTAAGGAGCTATTGTGAGGATAAGGAGGTTTGGCTATCATCCCCTAGCACAGGCATAAAAAAACTATCACAAGAGATGTCCCCAGGGCTCCATACTAGGTCCCCTGTTCTGGGACATCCATGTGGAACCCTTACTAGACACACTACAGCTTAGTGATGAACTGCTAGAGGTGATAGCCTACGCAGATGACCTCATCCTGCTGGTTGGCGGCCCTAGCCAAGAGGATACAGAGCCCAAGACAGAAAGTGCAACAGAAACTCTACAACTTTGGTCCCGAAACACAAAGATGAAGATCTCACCTGCCAAGTCCACGTAACTTCTTCTAAAGGGACAGCTATTTCGTAATCCAACAGTTAGGATTGAGGGCTCACCAGTTTGCCGGCGACGAGAGACTCGCTACCTTGAAATCATTATTGACGAAAGGTGGTCCTTGTAACAGAAAGAGCCCTGCAAGTACTCAACAACCTCATTTCCATTGGACACAAAAGATTTTATCTCCCACCACATCTCATCAAACTATACCACAATAGTACACTCACCTCAATAGTGGGTTATGGCTAAGGAGTCTGGGCGCACAGGCTCATGAGGGTGGTGCCTGTCATGACAGTGAGAAGAGAGCAGAGAAACATGATTATGAGATCAGTGGGGGCATACAGGACTACGCCGGGAGGAGCCCTGTTAGTCATAATGGGGCTCTGCCTCCTGGACATCAAAATTCGAGAACAGACCGCTTGGTATTGGGCAAAGAAGGGGAATATAGAGGAAACAGAGGAAATTTTAGGCAGCAGGGCTGGGAACAAAGCTGAGATCACGTTAAGAAGGGACCAGTTATGGCAGCAATCATGGGAAGATGAAGAAACGGGACGCAGAACTTTTGATTTTCTACCAGATATTAGGGAACGGATGGGAATGGCATATTTGGATCCAACCTGGGGACTACCTCACATTCTCACTGGACATGGACCCTACTCAACATACTTATGTCGATTCTGGAAAAAGGCAACACGCGCTTGTGACTGTGGTGCTCCGGAAGGTACTCCTGAGCATGTAGTTTACGAGTGCCCTCTCTTCAATGACGTAGCTTCAATGTTACGCGACCAACTACCACACTATGACACATACACATTACTTAGACAACACGACACCTTTCAGACCATTAATAAACTGGCTAACGTGATATAACAGAAAGTCTTAAAGGATTACCTAAGAGATTTAAACCAGCAATAATGAGAGATTTACTTAAACACCGATAGAGTCAGGTACCCCATTCCCAAACCGCCTGGGCGCGGAAAGGCCGACTTCCTCAGTCTGGAATCCGCCGCGCCTTGGGACTCAGGGTGCAACCTTACCGACTTCGACAACGCACCGGATTTGACCTTAGAGTAAGTTTAGTTGTAGGATTTAGTTTTTAGGCACTATTTCTAGGAACCTGCAGCGATCAACATCCTGGCCTGCCCAGTGTCAGGGGGACTTTCATTAGGGTTAGCTCAATGAGCAAGGCTCTATAAGTAGGTTTATACTTTCAAGTGACACATATGTAACGCTGTAGGCCTTAGTAACTAGTCAATAATTAGGTTACCTGCTTTGTAATTAATTAACAGAACTAATTTGCCCACTGCACTTATCCCATTGCTAACATACTAACTAGTTACTTAAATATAACTTAAATTAGCTGAAATTAGCTGCAATTGAAACTATTGTACCACTTTTTCGGCCCACTAATCATATAAGGTAGTGGTTTAAATTGTATAATTAATAAGTTTTAGGAAATAAAGAATTTAAGAAAATGATCTCCATATAGGAGAACGTAGCTATTTCCAGTGAATAACTAGTCCAGCTGAAGCTGAGAAGCCAGTCCATTCTGAGTAAACACAGCCACCAACTTGCACAGTGCCTTGTTGACAACCGGCGTCAATTGTTTCGTGCCGTCTGCGCCACTCTCGAACCCCATCATCATCTCTTACCGACTGAGAGCGGAACTCATCAGACCAGTCCACGGTTTCCCAGTTGTCAAGCGTCCAACCGATATGGTCACGAACGCAGGAGGAGTGCTGCAAGCAATGTCGTGCCTGTACTAAGGCACTCGCGTCAGACACAGGCCATCAGTAAATGAAGCAGGCAAAAGGAATACAAACGTCTCAAAAATGAGATGGACAGGAAGTGCAAAATGGCTAGGCAGGGATGGCTAGAGGACAAATGTAAGGATGTAGAGGCTTATCTCACTAGGAGTAAGATAGATACTGCCTGCAGGAAAATTAAAGAGACCTTTGGAGAAAAGAGAACCACTTACATAAATATAAAGAGCTCAGCAAACCTTCTAAGCAAAGAAGGGAAAGCAGAAAGGTGGAAGGAGTAAATAGAGGGTCTATACAAGGGCGAAGTTCTTGAGGAGGTAATTATAGAAATGGAAGAGGGCGTAGATGAAGATGAAATGGGAGGTATGGTACTGCGTGAAGAGTTTGACAGAGCACTGAAAGACCTAACTCGAAACAAGGCACCGGGAGGAGACAACATTCCATTAGAACTAATGATAGCCTTGGGAGAGCCAGCCCTGACAAAACTCTACCATCTGGTGAGCAAGATATATGAGACACGCGAAATATCCTTCAAAAAGAATATAATAATTCAGATCCCAAAGAAATCAGGTGTTGCCAGATGTGAAAATTACAGAACTGTCAGTTTAATAAGTCATAGCTGCAAAATACTAACGCGAATTCTTTATAGAGGAATGGAAAAACTCGGTGAAGATCAGTTTGGATTCTGTAGAAATCTTGGAACGCGTGAGGCAAAACTGACCCTACGACTTATCTTAGAAGCTAGATTAAGGAAGGGAAAACGTACATTTCTAGCATTTGTAGACTTAGAGAAAGCTTTTGACAATGATGACTAGAATACTCTCTTTCAAATTCTGAAGGTGGCAGGGGTAAAATACAGGGAGCGAAAGGCTATTTACAATTTGTGCAGAAACAAGATGGCAGTTATAAGAGTCGAGGGACATGAAAGGGAAGCAGTGGTTGGGAAGAGTGTGCGACAGGGTTGTAATCTCTCCCCGATGTTGTTGAATCTGTACATTGAACAAGCAGTAAAGGAAGCAAAAGAAAAATACGAAGTAGGTATTAAAATCCATGGAGAAGAAATATAAACTTTAAGTTTCGCTGATGACATTGTAATTCCGTCAGAGACAGCAAAGGACTTGGAAGAGCAGTTGAACGGAATGGGCAGTGCCTTGAAAGGAGGATATAAGATGAACATTACCAAAAGCAAAACGAGGACAATGGAATGTAATCGAATTAAGTCAGATGATCCTGAGGGAATTAGATTAGGAAATGAGACACTTAAAGTAGTAAAGGAGTTTTGCTGTTTGGGGAGCAAAATAACTGATGATGGTCGAAGTAGAGAGGTATAAAATGTAGACTGGCAATGGCAAGGCCAGCGTTTCTGAAGAAGAGAAATTTGTTAACATCGAGTATACATTTAAGTGTCAGGAAGTCGCTTCTAAAGGTATTTGTATGGAGCGTAACCATGTATGGAAGTGAAACATGGACGATAAATAGTTTGGACAAGAAGAGAATAGATGCTTTCGAAATGTGGTGCTACAGAAGAATTCTGAAGATTAGATGGATAGATCACGTAACTAATGAGGAGGTACTGAATAGGACTGGGGAGAAGAGGAGTTCGCGGCATAACTTGACCAGAAGAAGGGATCGGTTGGTAGGACATGTTCTGAGGCATCAAGGGATCACCAACTTAGTACTGGAGGGAAGCGTGGAGGGTAAAACTCGTAGAGGAAGACCAAGAGATGAATACACTAAGTAGATTCAGAAGGATGTAGGCTGGAGTAGGTACTGGAAGTTGAAGAAGCTTGCACATGATAGAGTAGCATGGCGAGGTGCATCAAACAAGCCTCATGAGAAGCCTCATGGGAACAACATAATCGCATCCTCAACAGCGTGTTACATATTTTTGCAGAATCTGGAATTACAGTTAACTTGGAAAAGTCTGAATTCAGTAGGACAAAAGTGAAGTTTTTGGTACATATTATTTCTTCTGAAGGCATCCAGCCGGATCCTGAAAAGTTATAAGCAATCAGAGCCATTCCAATTCCATCCACAAAAAAACAAGTCCGCAGTTTTCTAGGTCTCGTAAATTTTTACCGTCGTTTTCTGTATATGCAAATTCTAGTTACATCAAAACTTTGTTCTCTCACTGGAAAAAATACTATTTGGAACTGGGACGAAGAAGCACAGTTGGAATTCAAATCTTTGAAAGAATCGTTACTTAACGCGCCAATACTAGCTCATCCAGATCTCTCACAAGATTTTTGCCTTAGCACGGATTCTTCTAAAGTCGGTCTTGGTGCCCATTTTTTTCAAGAAGCCACAGAAAATGACATTACTGTTCAGAAAACCATTGCTTTTGCTAGCCGAGTGCTAACAAAATCTGAAAAAAAATATTCCGTTACTGAATTAGAAGCTTTAGCTATCGTTTGGGCATTTAACAAATTCCGTTTCTTTCTTTATGGTAAGCACGTAAAAGTATACAGTGACCATCGCGCATTACAATTTCTTATGTCTTCAAAATTAAATCATGACAGGTTAAAATGTTGGGCATTGTTTCTGCAAGAATTCCACTTCACAATAGTCTACATTCCCGGCAAGGAGAACATTGTTTCGGACGCACTGTCACGCGCACCGGCCGGGCTTGAGAAAAGTAACACAGAAAGCAACCTCGAGAGAAATTTCAGTATTCTTTACATCCAGAAAGTCGCCTTTGAAAACTTCATCACCACATCTTTAAAGGACATTGCTCCTGAACAAGATAAAGATCCGATTTGGAAAGACATCAAAAGTAAATGGCATGAAAAGACACACACAGAGATTCGGCATTATTATTTGGTTAGAAACAACATACTGTTCAAACGATGCACTGTTGATGACAAGCTATGGGTACTTTGCGTTCCAGACGATTTTGTTAATAAGCTCATTTGGTAAATTCATTTCAGCTATGCACATTTTGGTCCACGAAAATGTTATCATATTCTTCGAACGACTTGTTATTTTAACAATATGGAAAAGAGAATTCGAAGAGTCTTGTCTATTTGTAAACTTTGTCAAAAGGCGAAACCATCTACTGTCTCTCATCGTGCTCCATTGTTTCCTATCATTCCTTCTAAATTAAAAGAATTTGCTGCTGTTGATCTCTTGGGACCGCTTGTCAGAACATCTAATGGATTTTCGTACGTTCTAGTCGCTGTTGAACTTACTTCAAAATTTGTTTCTTTCACTCCGTTACGTAAAGCCACTGGACGGTCTGTATCCAACGCCTTTGTTAGAAATTTCTTACGTGAAGTTGGACACGTTAGTAAAGTAATTTCAGATAACGGACCGCAATTCAGATCTGCTGTTTGGTCACGCATGCTTCGTAACCATAAAATCAAATCTGTTTTTATTTCATTGTACTCACCACATTGTAACCCGTCTGAACGGATTATGAAAGAAATCAATAAGCTTTGCAGACTTTATTGTCACAGAAAGCATCAGCATTGGGACAGATATTTACACTTATTTCAAAACGTGCTGAATGAAATGCCTCATGACTCCACTGCTTTACCACCTGTTCTTGTACTGAAGAATAAAGAACCACCAAACAGAATCAGAGAGCTTGTACCTTTTCCGAATACACGTAAACTTCGACACAAAGACATAATTGATTTGGCTATTAAAAATATAAATTCTGCTGCAGACAAAAGGAAAAAATTACACAGTAAAGCAAATGCAAAGAAATTATATAGTGGTCAGAAAGTTCTCATTAAAGCTCATCCATTGTCACATAAGAAGAAACACTTGAGTCACAAATTCTTTCTAGTTTACAATGGACCTTACAGAATCCGACGTATACCACATGATAATTGCGTTGAAGTTGAAACTCTGCGTACTAGGAAGAGTAAAGGTTTACACCACATTTCACATGTAAAACCGTTTATTGAAAGATAATCTGCTTTTTAACTTTGTCTTTGCCATAAAACATTTCACTTCACATTTCTAGTATGCTTTCTCACACTTAGAAACTGTTAACATGCAACAATGTTTTGAAGTTCACTATCCAGTCTGGAACCTACGGAACATATTTAGACAGTATTTACGAGTGCATTGTTATAGTGAACAGACATCACTGTGTTATTTCGTGTGTACATTCTTGCTTGTTAGTTGCACGATTACGTAACGACTATAAGGCTCACATACTTAGAACATTTACCAGTATTGCTAATGAGATTTTAATGCAACATTTTGGTTTACTTGAAAATACATTCTGGATTTAAAGTACTTTCTGTGAGATACCAGATGATACAGTGGTTAGTTTATGTGACAGCTACACGATTTTATCACGACGCTACTAATGAGTGACAATTTACAATGTTGCTTTTGCAGTTTATCTGTTTTATATCTGCACAGTTTTTCTGAATTTTTCTGGAAAGTAAAATATGTTTTAGTAGTAACGTTTGTAGTATAGCTACAATGAGACAGCCTTTTCTGTAGCACAACAATACGTACAGTACAGTACTTACTTCATCACGGCAATAAGTGTAATAACTAAGATATCTATACGCAAAGCATTTCAATTTCGTTTATCATGAGGTAAGTACATTGACTTCTGCAGAACTTAGCTTTCGGAGGACAATAACTACGACACTTCCACAGAGATTGTCTTACAGCAAGACGCACATTTAGCGCTACAGGACACGCATTAAACTATTTATTTTTCAACATATTTGAATTACAAAGAAAGTTTTCCGTGATACATTTCATTCCATTGCTGTAATCTGTACCACCTGAGGATATAATTACATTAATCCTCAGGGGGGTACACGTCTACTTTGTGTACCATGTGTTTGGCAAGCACAAGGAGCCCTAGCTAATATGGTATTTGCTGATACAACTTTACACATCGATTCCATATTTCTCTAACACATAAATTACACAGCTATCTGGTTATTTAACTGAGAGCGACAAACATTTATTTTACTACATCAGTGACAGATGTTTACGTAATTGCACCGTTGGATAACTTCACACCTATGAAATTGTATTTTGTCTGTACTTTGTGAACAGTTCATATTTTTTCGGAACCATTGTGATATTATGAGAACTTTGAATGATGTATTTGGTATGGGATCATGATTTTTAAAGTACGTTTGAGGTAGATGACACTTTTGACATGACCAGAGAATTTTTTTTAGGTTTTGAAATTATTGGAGGAAGCTACGACGTTTTTGAAATTTGGCTGAGGTTTTATGATGTTATGATGACGATGTGTATTACGCTGTTGCGGTATTTTTATTATCAATAAGCTGATGCTATATGAGGAATTTGATTATGCTATGTATTTATTATGATGAAATATTGAAGAAGTGTCTACGAATATGTATATGTATAACAAGGTAAGGAATAATGAGTAGTGGTTAGGGACTCTGATTTGTGAAAAAGGATGTTGGAAACCGAGAATCGTACTTTAAGAGTTATGAAATGAGTGTATATGTGTGAATGTATCACTATGCTGGCGAAAATTTTTTGGACACAATTATGTTTAAATGATTTTATTTCTACAGATTTGTAACGCAAATTCTTGACCTGTGAATTTTTTTATATGAGACTGCCACTGTAGCGGAAACTGGTGTCCTAAATATTTCGATAAGACAGTTAAGTGACGACCTGCATGTAATGCGTCGTGGGCACCCAGCTGCGCGACAACCACCTGACAAAAGAAAGCCATTAGTGTGTGCCTGTCAGAGACACAGGTGAAAAAAAAAGAGGCCATTATCCTCGCTATTGAGATTCCTTTGTAGAAAGCATCGCAAAAACGACACGCTCATTACTTGGAAAGATACTTTCTTACATCTGCACACCTGATAATGACAAGCGTCTTTCTACGAGAATTGAGAGAATTTCTACTAACTTATGAAATGCCACATCACTATTGAATGATATTTTTATGCTTTTTACATAAATGCTTATTTCATTATGATGAAATATTGAAGAAGTGTCTACGAATATGTATATGTATAACAAGGTAAGGAATAATGAGTAGTGGTTAGGGACTCTGATTTGTGAAAAAGGATGTTGGAAACCGAGAATCGTACTTTAAGAGTTATGAAATGAGTGTATATGTGTGAATGTATCACTATGCTGGCGAAAATTTTTTGGACACAATTATGTTTAAATGATTTTATTTCTACAGATTTGTAACGCAAATTCTTGACCTGTGAATTTTTTTATATGAGACTGCCACTGTAGCGGAAACTGGTGTCCTAAATATTTCGATAAGACAGTTAAGTGACGACCTGCATGTAATGCGTCGTGGGCACCCAGCTGCGCGACAACCACCTGACAAAAGAAAGCCATTAGTGTGTGCCTGTCAGAGACACAGGTGAAAAAAAAAGAGGCCATTGTCCTCGCTATTGAGATTCCTTTGTAGAAAGCATCGCAAAAACGACACGCTCATTACTTGGAAAGATACTTTCTTACATCTGCACACCTGATAATGACAAGCGTCTTTCTACGAGAATTGAGAGAATTTCTACTAACTTATGAAATGCCACATCACTATTGAATGATATTTTTATGCTTTTTACATAAATGCTTATTTCATTTGATATCTGTTTTCCAGCTGTGTTGCAGCATTGGTTTTATAAAATAAAAGTAAATGCATTTGCTAATGTGAAAACTTTCTGTCAACAGATCTGTTAAATAATAATTTTATGATCCACATTCTTCAAAAAAAAAAAAAAAAAAAAGGAGCACTTGGAAAGGAAAGAACAATAAGAAGGCACTAGTAACAGGAACTGCATACATAATTTTCTTTTCAAGTACTTGGTAATTTATTTCATAGAATAAGTTGTGGTCCACCACTTTAATTGCATAGACATTAAGATGTGAATAGACATTGTCCTTATCTGCATTGTTGTCTTTAGTGTAACATTTTTTCTGATTGAGCTTTGTCATGTTTAGGTATAAGTTATAGCATTTGCTGCGGCTGTTTGCCATTCATAGTGCTACTGAAAGTCACTTTGTATTACTAGGTTAAGCCAATTTTATTACTGATTTATTTTTCTCGTTTGCTGCGCATTGCCTTATATTAGTTGTAATGTTGCTGCCTTTTTTTTGCCAATTTCCATTTTTTTATCTTTGCTGTTTGTGTTAATTGTTTTGTGCTGCTGCATTGCCTCGTCCCTTAGTTTAGTATCTGAGCTCAGTAGATTTAAGTTAGCTTAAGAGGGGATAGACTATATAAGAAACTAACTATGATGAATTGGAAGAAAAGCATTGAGAAGCTATACAGAAATGGTTTGGCCAAAAAAGTAGTGTACAGTGGAGAAAAACTATTTTTGAAAGAGGATGTGAACAGAATACAGAAAGCAGGTTTAGATAGGTCTTTTTGGGAATAATGATGAACTAAGGGAGATCTCTATGCAAAATACTGCAGTAAAACAAACCCTGTCCTTTCCTTTCGTATTATCCCTCTATGTGTTTATGTACCCTTGTGTATTTGTCTTTTTCCTGTCTTTATGTGTTTAGCTAATAAGATTTATGTTGTAGAATTTTTGCAAATACTATGTCATTTTCTTTGCAAATATGTTCAGACATTATTTATAGTGATTTGTTTTAATGCTCATGTGTGAAATTGATGTTTCAAAAGTTATTCTGATCTTTGATGTATGTACTCATGTCACAATTCCTCTAACACTGATGTATATGTTATTTCGATTCTTTTGTAAAGCCTGTATTACTGCAAATGTTATCTGTACTATTATGTTCTTTAATGATATTTTTTTGTACCTTTGTTATTGTATTCTCATGTAATAAAATTGTAATTGACACCAGTTCATCAAATTAAGTAACTTGTAAATTACATTTCACTGCACACGTTTCTGTTGGTCATAGTATATGGACCATATGTGAGAAGTAGGGACTGATAGTGTTTGCACGTGTGTTAATAATTCAGTAAGGGACTGGATAACAGCATTGCTGGTTGTAAGAACATTTCAAAAACAATTTTTGTGAGTGCACAAGTGGTGGTTATGGACTTGCTACATTATCCGCAAGACCCTTCAATGGTGATTGTGCACCTGCACAGTCAAACAGATGGATGCTGGCCATCTCTACAAGGACTACAGTGGGTCTACACCTTTGACGACCCACCGATACCATTATTTCTACAAGGACTGCAATGGGTCTGTACCTCTGGTGGCCCACCAATACCGTAATCTATACCAGG
This sequence comes from Schistocerca gregaria, assembly GCF_023897955.1. NCBI lineage: Eukaryota > Metazoa > Arthropoda > Insecta > Orthoptera > Acrididae > Schistocerca > Schistocerca gregaria. The sequence goes on along the minus strand of NC_064921.1, from coordinate 924,962,249 downwards.
ACTACAGTGGGTCTGCTCTGTGATGACCTACCTACCGATAGTCTTCAACATCGACTGACTCTGCTGTGGCCCATTACCTGTCTGCATGTCAAGACTCAGCACTGCCTTTCGTTGGAAGGACAACACTACTTCTTCAAGACTGCTTAGAAATCCACTACTTCCAAGTGCAATTTCTTTTATTGCTCAGACTTTGAAAAAAAAAAAAACAAAACACTGCATTTTTATTGTGATGAATGATCAGGACTGTCTATATGGACTGTGAGAAAATTTTTGCTTTTGAGCAACATTGTATCAATAAGTGTGTGCATTTGATTTCTTTGCTATTGTAATCATAATTATGAAAAAAATTCAAATCTGTATTGGCCACTGCCCAAAACAATTTGTAAATTTTTTTTGTGGGGAGCATGGGGGCTATGTAAGTAGGCTGTTTAGGATTTTTAATGGTAACGCCGCCGCCACGTAGCGCTCTGTATGAAAATCACTGGCTGTGCCGTGTGCACTCTGTGGCTGGTTGGCATTGTTGTAATAATCGCCATTGTAGTGTTGGGCGGCTGGATGCTAACAGCGCGTAGCGTTGCGCAGTTGGAGGTGAGCCGCCAGCTGTGGTGGATGTGGGGAGAGAGATGGCGGAGTTTTGAAATTTGTAAGAATTTGTGTCATGAACTGCTATATATATTATGACTAGTGAGGTAAATACATTGTTTGTTCTCTATTAAAATCTTTCATTTGCTAACTATGCCTATCAGTAGTTAGTGCCTTCCGTAGTTAGAATCTTTTATTTAGCTGGCAGTAGTGGCGCTCGCTGTATTGCAGTAGCTTGAGTAACGAAGATTTTTGTGAGGTAAGTGATTTGTGAAACGTATAGGTTAATGTTAGTCAGGGCCATTCTCTTGTAGGGATTTTTGGAAGTCAGATTGCGTTGCGCTAAAAATATTGTGAGTCAGTTTAAACACAGTCTTATATAATTTTTCTAAGGGGACGTTTCAAAGCCTCATGACTGAAGACCATAACAACAACATCTGCAACCGCAGATCCAGTGTACCAACAAATGAAGTCAAATGATATCGCAATTGATGTCAATAGTACAGTGTACAACAAAGATATCATAGAAACTGGAATTCGATATAAAGGCAGTCGGCGCTGTGAAGTGTTAGTGTGCTTGTACGCCTTTTTACTGCACATATGAAACAGATACCCATACTGAAAGTGCGGGTTGTGTACATAGAACTCGACTGTATTAACGTCCCATGGAAGACGGTAATCATGTGATGAAAAAGCAAAGACCGGTTGTTAGAAGTAAGTGGGACTCTTTAGTCGTCACGTCACCAAGAAACTGAACCCTACAATTACAGTGGTGTATAATTTCGTTAGATTTTGCGGACGGCACGAACAGAAAGGAAAATATGGGCAACGTACAATATTGTCTGAGGCATGTGAACGGCTACTTTTGTGCAAAGCAAGGGCCTCAAACCATTATTCCCCTCAACATGTTGCTTAGTTGCCAATAACAACAATTTTGACAAGTGACAAACATCTTCCATTCAAGAAACGACTGCAGGGAAGTGTTCTAACACCCCAACATAAACAGTTTGGACTGGAGCTTGCTGAAAAACGTATGTCATGGTTCTCAGAATGGATTTAAGGGACAATCCGTGACGAGGACAAGTTTAATGTAGATGGTTCAGATGGTTTTTTTAATATTATTGCAATGATCTGGGAGCACAGCAGGGGGTAGGAATAAGCAGAATCTTTGGTGGTGGAAGTGTTGCGATGTGGGCAGCCATCTGCAATGAAGGTAAATCACGCACTGTTTGGCTGAACCCTAGCATAGACCCTTAACCTGTACGCTACGATGATAGAGACAGATTTGATGACTTTGTGAGGACCTTATGGGCGAAGGTTTAATGGTTCAGAAGGTAAAGCACCTGTGCTTCCTTCTGCTACAAAATAAGTTGTTCGAAGACAAAGATATCGATATTGTATCGTGAGGCTTCACTTATCCCGGTTCTGAACTCCATGGAAAACATTTGGGGAATTCTTGATTAGACGTTTTGATCGCAGTGGAAGATCACTTGAGGCGGTAAGTGAGTTGTAAAGAACGATGCGAGAAGAGTACGAGACAATGTCACTGCAAAAACTACGAACTTCAACAGAATTAATTTTTGTGATAATTAGGAAGAACGGAGGTTGGGAAATGTACTTAAACAGTGAAATAAAATAACAGGAGATTGAGTGGTTTTTTACCAATTTCCACAAAGAAATGCAAACGCTTTATTTTATTAGTCGTGTTATGAAAGAAACTTAGCAATTCCGTCGTGACTTCTTACGTCTAAGATGTGTATGCTACTTTCATAATGAATCGATACATATATACTTCTATGCACTATTACTTTCGTAGCAACTTTGCTTTTATAGTGATTTCCACTTCTGTATATTTTCACAGACAATCATTTAGGATAGAATGCACGAAAGAGCACGCATGTAATTCTGTTACAACTGGATACCAGCAGGTGAATCAGAACCATAAATCCAGCGAACAGGATTAGCCGAAGATCCGCCGTCTCTTTAATGTTCGGACATGAATAACTAAATCCAAGAATGGGGAAATCTTTATAACTATTAGTGTAACACTATAGTTCCACACCTATTTTATTCCCCATTGTAAAATTAATTTTAAAGCTGAACCCTTGAAAATAATTTCAAACTGTTGCTAAGTGATGGGACAAGGTTGACAGGCGGGTTAAAAATGCTTTTATTAATAATTTGGAAAAGAAAATTGATTCATGTTGACGTATAAGAATGACAAAGCCGTCACCCGGTTTTGTGTTTCGGTGAATGCAATATCCACAAAACTGAAAGGAGTGCGGTGCTGCCGCTGAATAATTATCTAATAGGCAAGGAACCCACCACTGTATCGCAAAAATAGGAAAATAATAAAAATTATATAGTTAGTCTCGGCATTGTATTCGTCTAATGAGTATAGAATATGGATTGAGATTAAATAGAAGAAAGACGAAAGCAATGAGAAGTGGCAGAAATGAGAACAGCGAGGGACTTAAAATTGCTTCAGGATTGATGGTCAAGAAGTAGACGAAGTTAAGGAATTCTGCTACCTAAGAAGCAAAATAACACATGACGGACGAAGCAAGGAGGACATCAAAAGCAGACTAGCACTGGCAAAAAGGGCATTTCAGGCCAAGAGAATTCTACTAGCATCAAACATAAGCCTTAATTTGCGGAAGAAATTTCTGAGAATATACGTTTGGAGCACCGCATTATACTGAAGTGAAATTAGGAGTGTGGGAAAAGCGGAACAGAAGAGAACCGATGCTTTTGAGAAGTGGTGCTACAGGCAAATGTTGAAAATTAGGTTGACTGATAAGGTAAGGAATAGGAGGTTCTGCACAGAATCTGAGAGGAAAGGAATAGTGGAAAACACTGACAAGGAGAAGGGACCGGATGATAGGACACCTGTTAAGACATCAGGGACTGATTTCCATGGTTCTAGAGTGAGCTACAGCGGGCAAAACTATAGAAGAAGACATCCAACTTATAATTGTTGGTTGCAAGTGTTACTGTGAGATGACGAGGTTGGCACCGGAGAGCAATTCGTGGCGAGTCGCATCAACCGGTCGGAAGACTTATGACTCAAGAAACTGTATGCTTGAAATACAAACAAAAATACAAAGTTCCTGCACCATCACAGTTTCCATTAGCCAACCACCATGTGTTTCGAAGCTTACTACTTAATCTTCAAATGGTACCTGCTGAAAATGCATTGATTTAAGTTTGGTTTGCGAGAAATAAGAAGTAGACAAAAATGTTCCGAGTTGTCCTGTAGTTTTATATGCGTTGAAAAGTTGGCCAATGTTTCAACTAAAACTTAACTTATTGCTACCAATGTGCACAGAAATCACGAGTGTTAACTTTTTTTATAAAATAAAGCTAGCGCAAGATATATGAACAGGGTACAAAATAAATCGTGGGGGCTTTACAACGCAGACTACGTCCTTAGCTACAGAAAAAGTGGCGGACGTGAGTTCAATTTGCTTCAGACGTGATGGGGTATAGCCATCCCACGTAATATAAATTTCCTGAGTCAGATGCAAATTTAAGAGCCTCAGTTATGATTTTTAATCTTGTGACTTATAACTGCCAGAGGCATTTTATTTGAGACCCCTTATTGAGGTGACTCTGCCGAGCAGAACTATATTAATTTTTTAATGTAGCGCTCGGGACAAGAGGTAAATACTGAAAAACATTTAATTAAGTACAAGCTACAATTTATTATTAAGACAGGAAGCCGCCACAAGTGATTTCGTTGAAAGCAAGGTGGCTCAGATTTGAAAAAAAACGCTCAACCTCTATGATTAAATTCAAAGAAACTTGCAAGGAGCTCTGCACTTCTACTTCTAATTAATGTGGAAACTAAAGAACAAAGAAGACGCCAGCAGCCTGTAGCAAATGTACATCAAGATTTAGTTTTTGTGACTCTTCATGTTTTTGTGGCCGTTGTCACTGAAGTTAAAATGTTCTGAGTTGTTAAGTCGACTATTTTTTCTCAAAACAATCTACGTCTGAAAAAGTATTACGTGTCCTAACAACGCAGAAGATTTTAACTTCAAGATTTACTTTATGAGTCCAGAAGGTTTTTAGTGCACATGACGATGATAACGACACTGCTCGTGACTATAGTCTTAGGTCATACTTGAAATCGCAGTAGCGGCAAGAGGAGTAACATCATAGGATACATGGATTAACAGTCAGTGCTTACGTACAGTTTTTTTAGATCGGTTTCGAGATTTATGTCATCCTCAAAGAGCCCTGTGAAACCAGAAATAATATTGAACATTACATTAAAACAACTTAATTACAGATCGTAAAATAAAACGATAGCACATCGTTCCGCAGTCAATGGCTGCGTAACTGTGTAGTACGAGCGTTCATCTCCTGGAGTCTCTTACTGGAGAACCGAGAGGGGAATGCCTGTGAAAGTTCTTATTTAACTAGACGTGTCTGTAAAAGTATATACAATCATATTCGTATGCCTGATTAAAAGTAAGATGAAGTAAAATGATATTTAAAAGTAAAGTGCTTTATAGTATTAAACAGCTCTGAAGGAAGATTGGAAACTGTTTTAAAAACCATCTATTCATGAAATAGCTCACCACATGTACGACAGTCTGCAGTCGGTGTCGTGTAATGAGGTGACGCAATTTCAAGGGATGAGAAGATCCTTAAGAAGCGAGCGATGTATTCAGCGAATACAGCTAGCTTCAACTGATTGAGGTAGACTCCACATCTATGCTGGCTCGGACGAACAACGTTGCTAAGCGAAAGCAGCGTCGGCAATGGCTTTTGATATTCCAGGGAGGTATCGAGTACTCGTGACCCAGGCACGTGTAGGCACGCTATTCGACAGTCGTTGCATAGAGCTGCATAGTGTTGGTGGGCGACGGTATGTAGCGTGCGGACATTGCGAGAGGATAATATGCATTAATGCTTCAAAACGATCGATTTGTAAGACAGATGGGAAATATAACGGAGACTGACAATAATAATAATAACATGAAAAGTAGAGTGAAATTATAAAAATAAATAACAGTCATTGTTATGTAATAATCTATAACTATATGGTCGCTGTCACGAAGGAAGTTGCTGAAAAGTGACTAAAAATCGTTTCTGCTACATCCACCTTGTTCCTTGTGTAAATTCTCGCGTTCTTTTCCAGAATGGCTGCAAATTTAAAGCTCCACAATACCATTCATTTACTTTCTGCCCTATCGCGGTACGGGATATGCAAATAGTCATTTACACCATTAACGTTATGTTTTCATGTTGCTAGGAAATTACTGGCAGCTTTCCTGCTTTCAGTATTTTCTTTGAATCGTTATCAGGCTTATGTCAATTCGTCCAGTCTATTTCACTGATACTCTGAACAGCTGATCTGACAGATGTCCATTGTTAGGATCTTTCTTAGTTTGCTCACTCGATCATCAGTGGTTAAATTTATTTTCCAGTTAGTATTTTTAAAACATTCGTCTGTCTTATGTAAGACTTTTTAAATTTATTTTTTTTTGCTTTGATATTATATTTTACCGACTTCTTTTGAACTTTTGTATTATTGTCGACTAAGTTACTATCACGGCGACTGGCCAACGTAGTCTGTTTCAACACTGAAATTTCTTCAGTTATAATCTTGCTTCAGATTGAGTTCGTGTAACCTTATGATACAATGGGTGGCGGCAATGTTTTTTGTTGGTCGTTTCTGTGGCTGAATATTTTCGGAAAATATTAGCGTCATGTTTCATGTTGATTCTGCAGGCGGTAATAGAAACGTTGCGGTACTATTTTCTTCATGTTCTGCATTAAATTATTTTTAGGAGGCATCAGGATCATTTCGTCTGCAAATCGATTACTATGTTCTTCATGTCATTGAAATGAAACTAGTATCATGTTTTTTAATAAATGATCCAATTAGCATTATCTTTCTCTTTATTCCTATATCTGTTTTCTAAATGAGTGGTAAAAACTTCATCTATAGTACCAGCGACACTTTTATCCTTAGTAAAACTATCTTGTTGCTTACAAACTCAAGCAGCTTCAGTAATTCAATAAAGTCACCTTCCCTTGATTTGTAGTACTGCAATAACTGTTTTTATTTTCACGAATTCATCCATAAATACAAAGGTTCACAATACTAGCGAAAGATAACATGACGTCATTTGGGACTGATGAAACTTTAACACTCTCAACAAATATTCTGCCGTTTTTCTTGAAAATTTGTTTTCAAAGGATCTGATTCAGATTCCCATTAGTATTGTAGCATGAATTTCCTCTATTATTAGGAAGTCGGAAGAGTGAGTTGCTTTACTTCGTGAATTTTTTCGTGAGATATCATGAAGTATAAGGATCCAAAATCTTCAAAACAGTTTTAGACTGAGTTGATAGCCAAGCTTAAAAATTATACCATTGAAACAGATTTGTACAATAATTAAATTAAGTCTAGGGATACCGTCATTGACCACTAATCAAGACGTTTTGGGTCCCAAATTCTAACCCGGCCACTTCTTAAATTTCGGATACTTATCATCAACAATGACGACTGAAGATCTCCGGAATAACGCTACTGTCAAATGGGTCATCAAAGAAGAGGAGGGGTAAATGCACACTCTCATGTTTGAGAAGGGAAGCTGCCCCAAAAGGCGGACGAAACAGCAATGACCAACCGCACGAGAATGCAAAAGGCAATGGAAACCACTGCATTAAAGATACACAATTTGTATCCACAGGACACGTGGCCTGTAATAGATAAAGTGTCAAGATGTTCTGTCCTGGAAGCTCATTTGCACATTTGGTTCTCTGGAAGGGGACTAAAAATGTAGAAGTGACCATGAGGAAAAGATGGATACCAGTCAGGCAATGGATTATCAAAAGCTTGAAAGTAGTAGAAAAGCTAGCAAACCAGAAAAGGAAGTGTGGTGACTCACTGTAAATGTATTAGTAGTCAGTGAAGTGAAATACAATGAAGGGCCAAGGAAAATGGTACACGTGGCTAATATCGTGTGGGGCCCAAGCGAACAAGCAGAAGTGCCTCAAAACGAAGTGGCATGTACTTGAATAATACCTGACATAGTGCTGGAGGGAACTGACACCATGATTTCGGCAGGCAGAATTATTTTTTGACAGCTGAAGAACTGTAATCCTCTTCTGTTAACACAGGCGTGATATTTTTTAAAGATGGCGGACGCGTACATGGCGTGGTCCGCAATCACTAATTAGTTATTATAAAATATTATTATTGTTCAGTGCTATGTAAGAATTTGTGTGTGCATCTAAGATGAAATATCGAAGATGTTAAAGGACTTTATTTAAGGAAACAGTCATAAAGATAGAAAATTGAAATTGTACGGAACCATTTGTTAGCAATTCTGACTAAGGTAATTAAATAAGATATTGTGCTCTCAAACGAAGTAGTGCCTGCTTATTACTTAAAGTATTTCTATGATATCCATCTCCTATTAATAGCAACAGAAATAACGGTGTTTTCATAGGTTTCATACAGCTATCAGGGACCGACTGCTAGTTGGCAAACGTCGTAGTTGAGGCAGAAAGCTCATTGCTATTTACCTTGATTGTGATTTAAATCCAACTTCTTTGAATGTGTGGTGTAGTATAGCAAAAAAAATTGCCAGGTCTGTCTGGTCGCTTAGGTTTCTCTGTTCGTATTTTCGTGTTCTAGTATCCGGTCGTGATCGCACATGATCACGACACAAATAAATTAAGTGGCAATGCGAACTCTCTTCTTGATCTTGAGAACGTTACGCCTTCTGCGAACGATTTCAGATGACATGTAAATTATGACATGACATACAGTTCTTAAGTTTTTTGAAAAGTCTGCTCTTCCCGCCAAGAGGTGGAGGAAAACTCACAACAGATTTCTGAATCTCCTCAAGAGAATAATAATCAAATTAATCAAAATAAACTTTTCTGAAAAAAAGAACACCACAAGTTTCGTGGCCATCAGAGGTTTTTAAACTCAGAAAATTTTTCCTGGTGTTACTCTGTAACAATTAAGGGCGTGGGCGTGTCGCATTTTCCTGCTGGAATGCATAATGGACATGAATGGTGATCAGACAGGATGCTTACGTACATGTCACCCGTCAGAGTTGTATGTAGACGTATCAGGGATCCCAGATCATTCCAACTGCACACGCTCCACACCATTACAGAACCTCCATCAGCTTGAACAATCTCCTGCTGACATGCAGGGACCATGGATTCATGCGGTTGTCTCCATACTCGTACACGTCCATCCACTCGATATAATTTGAAACGAGACTCGTCCGACCAGGCAACAGGTTTCCTGTCATCAACTATACAATGTCGGTGTTGACGGGCCTAGGCGAGGTATAAAGCCTTGTAGTCATCAAGGGTACACGAATGGGCCTTCGGATGCGAAAGCCCATATTGATGCTATTTCTTTGAAACGTTGCACTTCTCTGTCACGTTGAACGATTCTCTTCAGTCATCTTTGACCCCTTTCATGCAGGATCTTTTTCCGGCCGCAGCGATGTCGGAGATCTGATGTTTTGCCGGATGCCTAATATTCACGGTGCACTCGTGAAATGGCCGTACTGGGAAATCCCCACTTCATCGCTACCTCGGAGATGCTACGTCCCATCCCTCGAACGCCGCCTATAACAACACGTTCAAGCTCACTTAAATCTTAATAAACTGCCAATGTAGCAGCAGTAACCGATCTAACAACTGCGCCAGACACTTGTCTTACGTAGACGTGGCCCACCACAGCTGCGTATTCTGCCTGTTTACATATCTCTATATTTGAATACGCATGTCTATACCAGTTTATTTGGCGCTTCAGCGCAGAAAGAAAATAAGCACTCTGTCAGATACATCAGCAACAAGAAATGGTACAACAGCAGTTGGATTCGTAATGAACAGCAAGCTAGAAGAGAGAGTTAGCTACTGTGAACAGGTTATTTTCATTGGAGTCGACAGCAAAGCAACACTGAATTCAATTGTTCACATATACACGCCGACGTCGCAAGCAGAAGATGAAGACACAGAGTAAGTATATGAGCATATTTAATGGCTTATTCTGTCTGTAAAGGCAGATGAAAATCTAATGGCTATGGGGGATTCACATGCACTTGTAGGGGAAGGTATAGACGAAAGAGTTACGGAAGAACATGGGCTTGGTTGTAGGAATCAGAGACGAGATAGGTTAATAGAGTGCTGCAATAAATTTCAGCTGATAATAGCGAGTACTCTCTTCAGAAATCACAAGAAGAGGAGGTATAGCCGGAAATGGCCGAGTGAAACAGGAAGATTCTAGTTAGGCAGATGTTCCGAAGTAAGATCTAGAATTTTAAGGCGTACCCAAGTACAGATATAGAGTTAGGTCATAAATTTTCTATAACGATGAGTAAGCTGAAGTTTAAGAGACTAGTCAGAAAGAATCATTGCGCAAGGAAGTCAGATACGGAAGCAATAAGGAATGATGAGATTCGGTTGAACTTCTACCCGATAATGGTTAACTCATTAAAAAAGGGGAATCACACAAGTCGATCAGACAAATATAAGTACCTGTAAGGTACGTGCGAAGAAACCATGGGTATCAGAAGAAACCCCTCAGCTGATCGACGAAAGAAGGAAGACCAAAAATGTTGATGGGTATTCAGGAATACAGAAATAGAAGTGAATGAAACGAACAGCAAGCGCAGGGCAGACAACGCAAAACGACTGAGGAACAAATTTAAGGAAATTTTAAAAAAAATGATCGTCGGGACAACTGACTCAGTATACAGAACATACAAAACAACTTTTGGTAAAACTGGAAACTAGGGTGTAGCATAAAGAGTACAATGAGAACTTCACCGCTAAGCGCAGAAGAGATTGCGTATATGTAGAGAGAGTATACTGAAATCCTGTGTGACATTATGGACTTGTCTGATGCTGTGGTAGACGAAGAAATAGGATTTTACAGAGATGTCTTAGGTTATCTACTATTAGAGTCAGAATTTAAACGAGCTCTGGAAGACCTTACATCAAATATGACAGTAGAATAGATAACAACCCATTGTATTTTTTAAATTTATTTCGGTAAGTGGCACCCAAACGACCATTCAAGATGATGTGAATAATCTGTGAGACTGGTGACGTAACATCTGAAAACTTCAGGAGAGAGGTATCGAACCGAAGGCCACCTTTGGAGTAAGTCACACTTTAACGCAATAGTTCTAAAGTGGATACTCTTAGACATCGGGCTTCAATTCCTTTGATACATTGCTGGCAGATTGCAATTATGAAGTAAAGTATTTGGACAATTTGGGGTTACAGCAATAAAACGTTTAATGAACTCTAAAAGCAAAATCCTTGACCAAACTTCAGTTGATAAAACAATTTTAAAAAACATTTGGTAACATCATTACAACTTATGAAATGAACATTTACAAAATTTACACTCCTTAGCAAATATTATTGATTTTGAAATTTCTTAGCGCAGCGAGTGTAGCTCCCTCCAAGAAATTATTTACACATTTAAATATACCAAAGCAGAGAAACACAAGGCATTAATAAAACTTAGCTATTTCAAAATTAGCCGTCTAACCATTAAAACTTCTTAATGCACTGTACAGTATAATAAGATACTTTGGCGGCATCACCCTTTCCTTGGAGCACACTATACTCCTTAAGACGTTTTCGCAATGGTACGCGCTTTCCAATTGCCGGGAGGCAAAAATCTTTACATCGGCGATACGATACTGGCAAGTGTCGATACAGCCGTGTCATCATAAATGTTTCGGAAAAATATCTTCCAGACAGATCCGAAGGATGCAAGGAGAAATAAGTGTAATAACTATTACAAAATCAGCTTAACAGTTCATGCATACAAGTTACAGACAACAATAATATGCAGAAGAACGGAAGCGAAAATTGAGGATCCGTTATATGACGATCAGTCTGGCCTCAGGACAGGTAAAGACACAAAAGAGGCGCGTGATAGTGGAAGGACTGCTGAAGGAAAGTCAAGAGACGCTCATAGGGTACATCGACCAAATAAAAAGCGTTCGACAATAAAAAAACAGTGCAAGATGCTCGAAATTCTAAGAGAAATAGATGTAAGCTATTGGAAAAGAAAGACGATTTGAAGTATGTACAAGAACCAGAAGAGAACAATAAAAGTTAAAGACGAAGAGCGAAGAGCTTGGATTAAAAAGTGTTTAAGACTGGGACGTAATCTTTCACATCTGCTGTTCAAGCTATACGTCGAAAAATTCTAAAATGAGGGGAATTAAGGAGAGGTTTAAGAGAGGGATTGTGACTTATTATTATCGCCTGTGGAAATGAAGAAAAGTCACAGAATCTTCTGGATGGAATGAAGAGTCAATTAGTGCAAAACAGAGACTGAGAGTAAACAGGAAAAATGCAAAGGTAATTACATATAGTAGAAATGAGAATAGCGAGAAAACTAACATCAGAATAGTTGATCACGACGTACATGACGTTAATGAGTTCCGGTAGATTGTAAGAGAAAGCACCCATGACGGACGAAGTGAGAACGACACAAAAAGCAGACTAGCACAGGCAAAGAGGGCATTCTTGATCATTAGAGGTCTACTGGTATCAAACATAGGCCTTCATTTGGGGGAGAAATTTCTAAGAATGTATGTTTGAAGCGCGGTATTGTATAGCAATGAATCACGGACAGTTGGAATACCGGTACAGCGGGGACTCGAAGAGTTAAGATGTCGTGCTACAGAATAATGTTGAAAATTAGGTGCACTGATAACATAAAGAATGAAGAGGTTCTCCTCAGAACTGTAGAAGAAAGGAATATGTGAAAAACATTGATAAGAAGAAGGGACAGAATGATAGGACTTGAGTTAAGACATCAGGGAATAATCTGCATGGTACTAGAGGGAGCTGTACAGGATTAAAATCTGTAGAGGAAAACAGAGATTGGAATACATCCGACAAGTAATTGAGCACGTAGTGCGGAAGTGTTACTCTGAGATGACGAAATTAGTGACGAAGACAAATTCAAGGTGAGTCGCCTGAAACCAGTCAGAAGACTGAGGACTTAAAATAAAAATTAATGCCATTCTTAATTCTCTTCATCACACTATTTAGGATGACAACAGACTACAAACTACCATTTACCACACTTGTAAGTCATCAGAAGTAGAAATAAAGAAAAGACAGACGTGCAAGTCTGAGGAAAAAAATACCCAACACCTGGTTACAAAAAAAAAAAAAAACAAAAAAAAAAAAAAATTCAAACACTGGTGTGGGAGGGAAGGGCGCTTGAACATACCTGCCTTTCACATACTAAAAGTGCCACTTTACATGTTTCAGAAACTTTAACGTAATCATTACTTATCACTTTTTATATATAATCAACAATAATTTTCAGAATCGAAGACATCCGATTACTGGGCCCTTGGGACAACTTATCCGATAAAACGAGACGATCATGTATATAAAGCCTATATCAAGTCCTGACGCCATCAAGTGACGAAGATTAGCGATCTGACGTATTTCTAAAATAATTTTAAAAATGTTATGAAACTTGTTTGTTATCCAGATCGCAATAATTTAGCAACCGAAACGAGTAGCCAGTTATACTAGAAACTGCCATGAAGACAATTAAACACGTGACAAAAAAGTTTTAACTTTTAGTAGCATGTATACGCAGTGCTACAATTAGTAAATACGTGTAAGTCTAAACATGACTGTTTGAGAAGATAAAAACAATGAATAAACTGAATAACAGATTTCTCTTTGTAGCCACCGGGATTGATATCTGCTGGCGTTCTCTTGTTTTCTTCTTATTCCTTTCAGTTGGACTTGAGCGGCGACAGCGTATAGATGGGCCAAAAGGAACGAGTTTACATGTCCAGAGCGCCACCTCGCTCGGTTTTCCGAAATGGGTGCCATCGTAGAAGCATGCGATGATTATTTTGCCTATTTATGTAGATTATGTTACAGTTTGTAAACTGATTTAAACAATTTACCGTAGTTAATAAAGAAGACTGACAAATATAAAAATATACAGTAGCAGAAGCAAAAGCGTTACAGCAAACATGGTCTGCAAATAAGCCGTTTGCGAAATAACTGCGAGTGTTTATAAGTTACCAGTTAGCTCAATATGAAATATTATCCCGCTTAGTAAAGACGTATTTAAAATGCCAGCTTTCTTTTCAAATCCTCATCTAGTTCGGCTCAGATTTTACCCATCAAGAAATACAATACTACATCAGATAATACCATGTTACAATTTACTGTCCCCTCTAACGCAGCTGTTGTTAAAGTGCAGCAGGCCTTCGGAACGCGGCTCGAATTAAGTTTTCTTGCGGCCCACGGTTTACAGACTTATTTTGTAGCAATATGAATCTTGCTGCAAATAACAGCCGAATCTAAAAACATCAACTAATGTTAAGAGCTTCTTAAATGTAGTTTTCCTGCTCAGTAATAAACAAAAATATTTAGAGGGATAGTAATATTTTCACATCTTTTTTACATTTACTTCCGGAACAGAATTTAGAATATACACATGATTAAGAATCTAATTGTTGTCAAAACAGAGAGCATCGACACTCGACTCTTATGATTACAGCCTGCAAAATAGAATAGTTGTCAAAGTGGTACACGGCAATTTAAAAATATTTTTCCGTTTTTTGGATGACGTCAATATGACAAACATGGCCGACGATTGGCAACGGTTACACGATGATCTTATTCAACGATGCAGTCAGGTAGAGTCAAAGCTGCGTACGGTAGGTAATTGTAATAAATACTATATTGAACTGTTAGCTGTACGTGACCGATTCGTCGAATCAAAAACATACTGGAGTAATTGTACTACGCAAGTGAAAAGTTGGGCGGCCACCTCAGAGGAAAAGGCGGATGATGAGGCAGACAGACACATCGCTGTAGGATGTTAAGAAGTAGGAAGTGACAGAATGGATGCTTTGTTTGTCTTCAACTGTTGGCAACTCATGCGCCTGAGAGCGTCATGCGGCGTAGTTGTTATGATATGCGATACGTATCTCAACTGGAAGTAACGTGGATTCGTGAATAAACATTATAGAGACGGACATCTTCAAACGCGGTACATATCTGAACCAAGGAATATGAAATCAAGAGAAGGTTGTTGTAATACTTGCAAGGCAATGAGTATAAGAAAAGTGACACTAGCAACACTTAATAAACATATTTGATCGTGTCTCACGTTGCATAAAACAATTAAATACTGTTAGAAGTACTGTTTTAATCAGTTAATCATCCGCTCACACTGACAACAAGCCATTCCATTACGAAATTACAGTGTCACAACTTTGGAGTCACAACGGTAAAAGCAATCTGAAACAGAATAGCCTACAGGAAGTGTCTCGAATCGTACCAAATTTCCCGATCAGTACTTCGACGCCACATCACCTTATCGCGCCCTTAGTATACCCAATATGTTGGGAGTTCATGACACACTAATTTATGTAACTTAACAAATGGTTCAAATGACTCTGAGCACTATGAGACTTAACTTATGAGGTCATCAATCGCCTAGAACATAGAAGTAATTAAACCTAACTAACCTAAGGACATCACACACATTCATTCCCGAGGCAGGATTCGAACCTGCGACCCTAGCGGTCCCTCGGTTCGAGACTGTAGCGCCTAGAACTGCACGGCCACTCCGGCCGGCGTAGCTTAACAATTAATAATATGCAACTTACATATGCCGCTCGACAATGTCGGTATGGGCTCGTGCCCATGTTTGACGACCAGCACTGTAACATCTTAAAGGAGCTGTACAGTCTGCCGTCCTCGTATTTATATGCAAAAAAAAAAAAAGGTTCAAATGGCTCTCAGCACTATGGGACTTAACATCTGTGGTCATCAGTCCCCTAGAAGTTAGAACTACTGAAACCTAACTAACCGAAGGACATCACACACATCCATGCCCGAGGCAGGATTCGAACCTGCGACCGTAGCAGTCGCGCGGTTTCGGACTGAGCGTCTAGAACCGCTAGATCACCGCGGCCGGCATTTAGATGCAGTAAAGGACTGATGTATGTAGTGGGTTACGAATTCTACTAAAACGCTCCTCGATCAACTTGTCAATATTGACGGTGCACATTGGTGCACCAGACCTTCAGCTGTATCAACGGAAGCGCTGAACACTTTTGAAATGACACCAGGCAGAATAGTCTAGATGAGTGATGTTAGCTGATCTTGGAGGCGATCATACAGGCCCAGGTCAAACTATCATTCTTGGACCATACTGGGGGTGTTACATGAAATCTCACACTATCAGAATACGAGGGGATTGGGGAGATCCAAAGTTTTCTAACGTAACAAAGAAACAATGACAGAAATTTCAAAATAACAATTTTTCATCATAATACCCATGTACACTAATGCACTTTCGAGCACTCGCAGATAACTTCTACAAACTTCTGCAAACCATTCAATTAAAAGGTCTTCGATTTCGAATCCAAACAAGCGTTCACAGCATCAAACATTCCATCACTATCAAATCGTGGTCCTTTTTTCAAGTTTGAGAAATGAAAAATTCTGATGAAGCCAAATCTGGAGAATATGGTGGTTGACGTAATAGTTCTAAGCAGCCTGTGCGTTGTCCAGATGCAAAAGAACTCCGCCCGCTAACTTTCCGTGCCTTTTTTTCTTTATCTCTTCTCTCAAACTGCACAGTAGGGTGTAATAGTATGAAGCTTTGATAGTTCAGCTCTTTTGCAAGTACTCAACCGTAGTCACTTCTTCCACTTCCCAGATAATCGATGCTCTCACGTTACTGGTTGATTTTTTGCAGCCGGTATTTTTTTTTTTGAGGTAGGGGATGAAAGATGTTTCCATTGTTGTGTCAGTTGTTTTGTCTTAGGTTCAACGTGATGAATCGGCGTTTCGTCCATTGTCACATACCTCGCAAGAAAGCCGTCTTCATTCACTTTCAGTTGGAGGAGATTTCTTCACTACACTGCACACGCTCCCGTCTCTGATCTGCACTCAAGTGTTTCGTAGCCCACCGAGATGAAACTTGCCGCATTCCCAAAATATCCACAGCAATGTAATGAACACACACTTGGGAGATTCCAAAGGTAGTTTTAATGTGCAGCACCGTTGTTAGAAAAATGGTTCAAATGGCTCTGAGCACTATGGGACTTAACAACTGAGGTCATCAGTCCCCTAGAACTTAGAACTACTTAAACCTAACTAACCTAAGGACATCACACACATCCATTCCCGAGGCAGGATTCGAACTTGCGACCATAGCGGTCACGCAGTTCCAGACTGAAGTGCCTAGAACCGCACGGCCACTCCGGCCGACCAACGTTGTTAGACGATCCTGCAAAATCGTATCGTAAATTGCAGTCACTGCTGCATCAGTGTCAATGGTAACATGCCTTCCACTCAGTGGCGCATCTTCCACACTCGTTCTTCCACATTGGAAGTCGGCACGCAGTTTTTCACTGTTCCGTAAGAGGGAGCACTGTCCTTAAGTGTATTCCGGATGTCCTCCGCAATTTCCTTGGGCATCATTCGCTTCATATGAAGATATTCAAACACAGCAAAGTTCTTGATTCTCTCGATATTCGCCATTTTGCTTACAGTACGGCATGCAGTGCATCCTAGCGACAAAACTAACGAAGCTGGAGCGGCGAAATTTGACTTTCATAGCCAAAAAGGGTCATCATAACAGTAGGTGTTGTTGTTTGTGCGAGACATTACGGTAACTACCTCGGGCAAAAACGTTTCGACCGCCCCTCCTATTGAGCTGGTGCCCTCTCAATCATGTACCACACTCCTCAATCCTGGTGAATTTTGAGTCCAATTAAATGGACAGTTAACTGAAAAGTTTACAGTTCAAATACATATGTGCTAACTAGCACAATATTTGATAACGGTTTTAAGAAGAGGCGGTGGGAGTACCTGTCATTTATTCTTCAACTCACTGAAATTTTGCAGGCTTATATATAGGTATCCGATATGCTTTAAATAATTTTTACAGAATTTTTAATAAAATTTTTATGCTGTGAAATAATTTTTAAGTTTTTTGTAACATTATTATTTTACGGTACACTTTTTAATTATTTCTCGGCAAATTTGGCCAATTTTTTTCTGTTGCTTTTGTTGTGTTCTTCAGTCCTGAGACTGGTTTGATGCAGCTCTCCATGCTACTCTATCCTGTGCAAGGTTCTTCATCTCCCTGTACTTATTGCAACCTAAATCCTTCTGAATCCATTTTTTTTCTATGGTAAAATAATCAACTCTAATAAGATGGAACATTTTCACAGACATATTTTTCATATATTATCAAACTGTTTATAATGTCTAGATTAAAATTTTTCCCACTTATATATTGTTTCCACGTGGAAGAATAGGTTTTTCTAATTTCATGGTAGACCTTCCAATAGTTTCTAATATATGTCTTCCTGAAAGAAGGGAACGTTATGTTGCAGAAAAATAGTTTTAAATTTTGGATGAAATAGCCTAAACATTTTTTGATCATACCTTAGCTAAAACTGCCCACATCTATATTCCAGGACTTCCACATCATTTTCTGTAGCTCTTTTAGCTCCACCGCTCCTTTTCCTAGCATTTTTCTCTATAATCTGCACTGAAGTCTGCGCCTTCGCGATTCGTTGTTCATCGATGAACTGCAGTATCTGCTCAGTAAAGGCTCCATGTCTAAGCCCAACTTGCTCAGTGTGTGAACTTTTGCCAAATTCCCATCATTAAACACTGCTGCTACTTTCAAAGCAGAAACCTACACTACCAAATTGGAAACAAACACAGTCTTTGAACATCTCTTTCAAATATGAGCTCTGAAACTTATATTTGAGTTTTGCGTTCAGCAATGCAGACATTTTTATAGCAGTTCTGGTGAAGCCAGGGCTCGAAAATTTGGTTTAGTGGTCATTGAAACCTCATAAGGAAGGTTATTTTTATGGGACTAAGCTTCCCCACTATCCTTGCTTTCAGAAATTTGCACAATTCATTAGAACATAGTCCATGTTGACGTGTAGTGTCTGTCGACAAATAACGAAACCAAATGGCCCATACTGCCTTCGTCAGATTATCCAATCCTTTGAGGTTTCTTCTAATACTGGATTTTCAGACTGTCAAACCTCATTTTAGGTAGTTTGTTTTTACCTCTCTTTGGCTTCCCATCCTCTAGGAGCTTGCCTCCACTTATCCTCTTTTCATTACGGCCTAAGCACTCCAGTTTTTCAATAGTGCAGTATTTCCCATAGGCCTGACTTTCAACTACATTCCTGAAAGCACTACAGTCTCCATTTCTTAAATCCTGAGTGTATTTTACTCCATACTTACGCAAACAAGTTTTATACCAGCAGTTCCATCCCACTCCTAGATCCTACACAATTCGTGCTACAAACGGCATTGTCAGCTTCTTGCTATTCTATTTCTATACGTGCATCATTATATTTCTTGTGCAAGGAACGTGCAAAACAATATTTAGG
Source organism: Schistocerca gregaria (assembly GCF_023897955.1). Classification (NCBI taxonomy): domain Eukaryota; kingdom Metazoa; phylum Arthropoda; class Insecta; order Orthoptera; family Acrididae; genus Schistocerca; species Schistocerca gregaria. Next base: position 924,943,221 of record NC_064921.1, on the reverse strand, counting down.
TACCATCTGTAAGTCTACTACTTTTCCACTGTCGACACTAATGACTGTTGAAACTCCATGCAGTGAAGTGTGCCCCTTCTTCATCCAGGAACTGTTAAAAGAAACTGCTATATCTTTGATTGTAGTTACTCTACAAATTTCTCGAATTGCCCCCTTGGCTGCCATTTTCATTTTCTCTTCCCTTACTTCTGTGGGCATGGCGCATTACACTGCTTACGGTTTTAATTTTTTGCACTACTTGTTGTTCGAATTTCAAAGAAAACAATTGGGATAATATTCTCAATTATATTTACTTTCAAATAAGCAAATGAAAAATTGTTATTTTTTCATGATTCCTGCCACCGTCTCCCTCTAACCACACATCCGCACTTATCCCACATACGGCTCGTCAGTGGATCCACGTTCATTGGAAAATGTTTGCTTCCATTACTGTACACTTTCGCCAACATCAGTTTCTGCGATTTATTATGATACAATCTTTAAAAAATGCGGGAAACACTGTGCTTGGAACGTCCAAGACACAGTTTCATAGGCGCGTCTCAGTCGCTGTCTGGGACCATTGCTGTGTAAGCTGCCCACTGTTTCCTAATACTTAGGCTGCAGACTCATTGTCGGATAGCTGGCTCACGTTCATAGATCAGATTCTTATCAGCACTGATTGTGCACCTTAAAAATACGATTCTTTATTAACATTATATACTACTAACGAAAGGAAATCTTGGAATGAGAAGAGTTTTAACAATGAATGCTTATACACGTCTGCACAGCTGAAAGCATTAACGTGCTGCTACCGGGATTCAGGGATGCGAATCTTTGAGGCATCGGCCTTCTGCCTGGTTTGATGCCGCCCGCCACGAATTTCTCTCCTGTGCCAACCTCTCCATGCCGCAGAAGCACCTGCAACCTACGTCCTCAACTATTTGCTGGATGTATTACAATCTCTGTCTTCATCTACAGTCTCAGCTCCCTCTAGTACCATGGACTTTTTTTCCTAATGTCTTAACAGATGTCCTACCATCCTGTTCCTTCTTCTCGTCAGTGTTTTCTATATATTCTTTTCCTCGCCGATTCTCCCTGAAACCTCCTCCATTCTTACCTCACCAGTCCACATAATGTTCAAAAATTTCCTTTTGCACCACATCTCAAATGCCTAGATTCCATTCGTTTCCGGTTTCCCCACAATCTGTGTTTCACTACCATGTAATACTGTACTCCAAACGTATATTCTCAGAAATTTCTTCCTGAAATTAAGGCCTAAGGCCAGGATTGCCCTTACTCTCACTGGTAGTCTCCTTTTTGCCAACGACCTGGTTGCAGTGGTAACACCGGTTCCCGTCAGATCACCTAAGTTAAGCGCTTGGATGGGTGACCATCTGGTCTGCCGAGCCCTGTTGGCAAACGGGGGGCACTCAGCCCTTGTCAGGCAACCTGAGGAGCTACTTGACTGAGAAGTAGCGGCTCCGGTCTTGGAAACCGGTGTGCTGACCAAATGCCCCTCCATATCCGCATCTAGTGACGACTATGGTCTGAGGATGACACGGCGGTCGATCGGTCCCGTTGGGCCTTCATGGCCTGTTCGGGAGGAGTTTAGTTTCGTTTAGTTTAGTCTGCTTTTTACGGCCTCCATGCTCCGTCCGTTACAGGTTGTTTTGCTGGCTAAGTACCAGCATTCCTTACCTTCATCTACTTCCTGATCGCCAATCCTGATGTCAATTTTCTCGCTGTCCTCCTATCTGCTACTCATTATTGCTTTCATTTTCCTTCGATTTCCTCCCAGTCCATGTTGCGTACTCATTAGGCCGTTCATTCCATTCAGTTAATCCTGTAATTCGTCTTCACTTTCACTGAGGATAGCAATGACATCCGCGAATCTTATCATTGATATACTTTTACCTTGAGTTATAATTCAGCTCTTGAATATTTCTTTGGTTTCCATCATTGCTTGTTTTTAATCCGAGCACTTTGTTCTTGGTCTTCCAATATAATTGTTCCCTCTGGCTTCTTGTACATAATGTATATACCTGTCTTTCCGCATACCTTACCCATTTTTTCCTCAGAACTTCAAGCGTCTTGCACCATTTTACCCTCTCTCTTTTCCTAGTTTGACAGATCCAGTGAACGTGTCTTGACATTTCTTGTCTTGCTTTCAATATCAACCACAACGTAAGGAGTTCCTCTCTGGTGCCTTTATCTTTCCCACATCAAAATGGTAAATACTGGGCCGAAGCCAACGTCCGCGTCAGATACACGCCAACAAAACATTTACAACACGTCATCAAAGTCCCACATGAGTTTTATTCTAGGCAGAGACAGATGAGGTATGTCACGAGTGAGCTACCGGTAGCTCAGTTTCAGTCCGTTCCAGGGGCGAAATTAAAAGGAGAGAAGGTAAGAACTAAGCGATCGCATTGTGTCGGGTATTTCTATATTAATATTAGTAAATAAGTCTTGTCCGTAGCCGAAGTGTTAAAACACTGAAACCTGGTACTCAAGGGAAGGCTGGATTCGGTTACGATTGTGGACTCGGCCGTAATCAGTTACTATTGGTTGCCTTTTGCAGATAAACACAATTTATTTTAAACCAGTAATTACAGACTGAAGAATAAATAAAAATACGACACGTTATTAATGCAGGAATAAACAACTGTGTACATAACACTGTTTTCTGTGAGTTACAATTTAGCAAATCACCATTAATTACAGATACAGCAGATAATGTTTTAAAAGCAAGCCACTGTGAAGCAGGTCTTACACGCTAGGAATGGCAATAAATTAAGAATTGTTAAGAACTCTGTGCAACTTACAAATTACAGGTATTGAAATATTAAAGGCAAGTCGCCACAAACTCAGCAGAAACAAGGTTTTAAAGGCTTACTGCCTAAATACAAACACCAAATTAGGATTTTAAGGCTAGTGACCTCAAACACGGCAGAAGGCTTTACACGCCAGGAACGGCAATAATATAAAAAAATTTAGTAACCTACTGTAAAACAGCAAAAACAATAGCATAGATTAATTAAAAAACAAACAACTGATCAGCAAACACGCCAGGAACGGCAATAATATAAAAAAATTTAGTAACCTACTGCAAAACAGCAAAAACAATAGCATAGATTAATTAAAAAACAAACAACTGAACAGCAAACTCCAGCCTCGGTGGCCGAGCGGTTCGAGGCGCTTCAGTCCGGAACCGCGTGACTGCTATGGTCACAGGTTCAAATCCTGCCTCGGGCATGGATGTTTGTGATGTCCTTAGGTTAGTTAGGTTGAAGTAGTTATAAGTTCTAGAGGGTTGATGACCTCAGATGTTAAGACCCGTCCTGCTCAGAGCCATTTGAACCATTTGAGCTACTTGACGTCCGATAAACTAGATGCAACGATGGAACAATACGCCAAAGCTGGAATCGGCGGTGTGCATTACGTCCCCAGAATACTGTGTTTAGAGCGCCCGGAACGGGAAAGGGATCCCTACCACCAGAGCAGAAGCCTCTCCAACTGGCCTACAATCAAGAAAGCCGACAAAACTACAAGTCTTACCGGACAGCAGCGGCAAGGCGTGGAAACGTTCACTGCTGATACACACACTAACCTCCAGGGCAGCTAACTGGGGCGTTAGCGGCCACCAAGCAAGAAAAATTACCCCTGGATGACCCTAACATATTCTAAAAAGTTGAACGCAGTAAATAGTAACAAGAAGTCGAGGAAAGTTAATCAGATCCCCAAACACTCCACTCGTTGCTCTTCGCCTCAGCGACACTATGAGCAGCAACACGAACCCACGTCACTGGAGAATTGCGAGATATCACAATGGTGGAGGTTACTCTGCTTGGATTGAAATACATTCATCTTAAAGCTTGGTAGACGAGGTCGTGCTCTCTAGTGACCACAGCGCTTCCATCCGGGAGTCCATTCGTGCCGCCTGCGGTCCCGGCGTGTTCTGGCACTGTGCGCACCTGGCTACTGCTGACTCCCCAACCGATCTCGCCACTCACACGACCCGGAAAAACAACGACGACACCTCAAAGATAAGGCAAGAGTTACTACATATCGATAACCACCGCTGCTGCCACTAGCGGACAGGCAAAGCTTGCGAAACCGAGTGGCGCCAGTCAACACGAGAAGACGTAACCCACAAACAGCCCCTACGCGAGCCGCAGCATGGCTCAAACATTGCAACTGTTGAGAATGAAGGTTCGTTGCAACCAGTTACTTTCATAGGCGTTTATTTTTCCATGATGAAATTTCAAGATGCATGGCATACGATATTCAGGTGTTTATATTTACTCAAGTGTCAAATGGTTCAAATGGCTCTGAGCACTATGGGACTTGACATCTGAGATCATCAGTCCCCTAGAACTTAGAACTACTTAAACCTAACTAACCTAGGGACATCGCACACATCCATGGCCAAGGCAGGATTCGAACCTGCGACCGTAGCACTCAAGTATCACGAGCTTAATTTATCTACTAACTGCGTTCTAGAATTTTTCAGCGGTAGTGATTGACGGCTACTCTAACACATCGTAAAGAAACAGTTTCACGAGGCAATAAGTAAGTATAAACATGTGAAGGTAATGGGAACTTTAAATGAATGTACCCTATAAAACGTGTGTTTCGAGGCATAATTTGTTGGCATGGCGCGTCGCCAGTGGTCCATAAGCATTAACGCCACGAAGGCTGTAATTTTGACTCTACACGCTAAGAGCGTTGTTCAGTTTTCCTGAATTGAAGATTTGTTAGATGACGATCAGTTTGGCTGTAGGACAGGTAAGGCACCAGAGAGACAGTTCTGACGTTGCAGTTGATAATGGAAGCAAGACTAACGAAAAGTCTACACACGTTCATAGGATTAGTGAACCTGGAGAAAGCGTTCGACAGTATAAGATGGTTCAAGATATTCCGAATTCTGAGGAACGTAGGGTAGCGCTGTAGCGAAAGTGGATAATAAGTAATACGCAAAAGAAACAAGAGGGAAAAATAAGGGTGGAGGACCAAGAACGAAGTTTTCAGACTAAAAAGGATGTAAGAAAGAGACGCAATCTTTCGATCCTACGTTGAATCTACACATCGGACAAACAACAAGACGTGTACAAGAAACGTTCATGAGTGGAATTAAAATTCACGGTGAAACGATTTCAGTGATAAGATTAGCTGATGACATTGCTATCCTCAGTCAATGTAAATAAGAATTACAAGATCTGCTGAATGGAATGAACAGTCTAATGAGTGCAGAATGTGAATTGAGAGTAAACAGAAGAAAGACGAAAGAAATGTGAAGCAGCAGGAATGAGATGCTGTAATTTACCGTCTAGTAAGGTCATCCGAAGACCAGTATCAGCTGCAAAGCGATTTAAAAAAGATTGCTGTATGGTGTGTCAGGTGGTAGTTGACGCTAAATAACGAAAAGTGTGAGATGATCCACATGAGTTCGAAAAGAAATCCGTTGGAATTCGATTACTCGATAAATAGTACAATTCTCAAGGTTGTCAATTCAACTAAGTACCTGGGTGTCAAAATTACGAACAACTTCAGTTGGAAGGACCACATAGATAATATTGTCGGGAAGGCGAGCCAAAGGTTGCGTTTCATTGGCAGGACACTTAGAAGATGCAACAAGTCCACTAAAGAGACAGCTTACACTACACTCGTTCGTCCTCTGTTAGAATATTGCTGCGCGGTGTGGGATCCTTACCAGGTGGGATTGACGGAGGACATCGAGAGGGTGCAAAGAAGGGCAGCTCGTTTTGTATTATCGCGTTATAGGGGAGAGAGTGTGGCAGATATGATACACGAGTTGGGATGGAAGTCATTACAGCATAGACGTTTTTCGTCGCGGCGAGAGCTTTTTACGAAATTTCAGTCACCAACTTTCTCTTCCGAATGCGAAAATATTTTGTTGAGCCCAACCTACATAGGTAGGAATGATCATCAAAATAAAATAAGAGAAATCAGAGCTCGAACAGAAAGGTTTAGGTGTTCGTTTTTCCCGCTCGCTGTTCGGGAGTGGAATAGTAGAGAGATAGTATGATTGTGGTTCGATGAACCCTCTGCCAAGCACTTAAATGTGAATTGCAGAGTAGTCATGTAGATGTAGATGTAGAACAGCGAGAAACCTAACACCAGGATTGGTGATAACGAAGTAGATGAAATTAGAGAACTTTACTATCTAGGCAGAAGAAATTAATTGTAACGGACGGAGCAAGGAATGTATATAAATCAGAATGGCACTTGTAAAAAGGGCATTCTGGTCCAAGAGAAGTGTGCTAGTATCAAGCATTGGATTTAATTTGAGGAAGAAATGTCTGAGAATGTACTTTGGAGCACAGCATTGCATGTTAGTGGGAAAACCGGGTAAGAAGAGAGATGAAGCATTTGAGATTTCGTGCTACAGAAGAATGTTGAAAATTAGGTGGACTGATGAGTTAATGGATGACGAGATTCTCCGGAGAATCGGCGAGGAGAGGAATATATGGGAGACTAACAAGAAGACGGGACAGGACGGTAGAACATTTGGTAAGACATCTGAAAATAACTTCCATGGAACTAGAGGGTACTGTAGAGGGCAAAACAATAGAGAAAGACAGAGTTTGTAACACATCCAGTCAGAAGACTGATGACTGAAAAAAGTGACCTGAAGTATGTGAATCAAGCCTGCGGGTTGCCAAAGTTTCCCCACGACGTAGTTACGCAAATTCCATTGCGGTGGATTATCCACATAATTTGTGCAAAACAACACAGTTCGGCCTCTGCCTCAGTAGTCCACCATCGCTCGATATGTGAAGGTATCATTTTTCCCAGACTTGATGTCACATGAGTTAGATTTTCTGCTACTCACTGTCGCAAAACTTCGTGGTCATTGTTTTAAGTTAGTCCAACAATCAGGTGTAACATTGCACCCAACAATGAGGTGTTTCAGTTATATCCCCAGAAAATTGGCCTGTTCTTGACAATTTGTGGAAGAGCGAATTTCGATACATTTGAAGACGTCTTAATACAGGGTGTCCCCAAAAATTAATGTTCCCATTGGAACAACAGGTAGCAACCGAAATGTTCATAACTATCTACCACCTACAGCCTGGAGGCTGATTTGAAGAAACAAGATTAGGCATATGTTCACCATTAATGTCTAGAATTCGCAGCGTAACATGTTGTACGGCCTTCTGCAATGTATCTTGCCAGTATTTAAGGATCACCACGCTAATGTCGTCTTCGAGGGCAGCAAGTGTTCATTATTTATTCCTGTAGACGCTATTGTAGAGAAAACACACAAAAAAAATTAGGGGCCGAGAGATCAAGTGATTTCGATAGTCAGCTAATCTTTACATCGCGAGCCATTACCAGAAAAAGAAACGTCTCTTCAAGAAATTCCATAGTCTGTAGAGTTCTGTGGACAGAAGCAATTCTATTTATAGACAAAGGCACTGAGGTCAAAATGAGGGACATTGCTTTGCCAATAATTAAAATTATTTACAAATTGCACCCTTTTTACCACGTAAGTGGGCTATAATCCCTGGGGAATATTAATTTTACTGGGATATGTACGTAAGTCAGCTGTTAAAATTCTATACAATGAGGGCATGGGTATGTCGAGATCTTGTGGCCGATGACGAAGTGACTTTCGGGAACTGGTAGCTACTGATGTGCGGGAGTTGTCAGTATTCACTGCATTCCGTTAGGATTTTGGATGTCCATTTCTGAGTTTATAGGCAAATTTATCTACGTCATGAACCGATTCACACATTTCTTAAGACATGTTTCGATGTTGCAGTACGAACATTAGATTTTCTTCAGTATGCCAACTGGCTTGTACAATTTATCCATGTGTGGAGAAGCGTTCAACAATAGCAGCACGTTTTGTATTACTTCATCTATTCACAATTAATGTCTAGCATCACAGCAACAATCTGCGCAAATGAAAAGTTTGCCAATAATATATTAAGTGACTTGTATACATTTCAGTTGAAAATACCACTTTTTCACCGGAGATTAACTAATTATGAAAAACCCCTGACATATTCCACACCTTCCATATACGTCAAGAATATTTCCTGAGGAGTCCTCAGATCAACTCTAGTAGTAAGCGTCGCTGCTTCTAAAACGCGGGTTCCGACGTTCGAATCCCTGCTGGATCGGAGATTTTCTTCGTTCGGGGACTGAGTGTTTGTGTTGTGGTAGGCCCTTCATTTCCTCTTCATCGACGCGAAAGTCGCCGAAAGGACGTCAGACAAAGGCGGCCGAACAATCATATCATTCCATGAAACAAGCTAACGGACCCCTTGTTTCATGGAGACTGCACGACTAGCAGTCATAAGCGGTATAGTCGTTCACCAACGACAATGCCCAAACTAGAATTAGTTTTTAGGTGGTTTATGTAGCAGGTGGTAATTATGAAAGTGTAGCTACTCAAGGACGTCCAGTGTAGGCTGTAATCATCCTACGGCAGCGGAACGTAGTAGATATCCTAATGCGTTAACGCAGAACCGATTTACGCTGGAAAAATATTAGTTTGAACTTTGCCATCAGGTGTAAATTTGCGCTGTATAGCGTCCTGTCGGCGTAGCCTAGGCTGGTATTGAACAATCTGTGTAAGCTTCAGGTAAAAATAAAATAATTATTATGCCTTTCTCACTTCTTTGATCTTTTTTGCCTACGTATCTTCCCTAACCCATTATTGTTGTTGTTGTGGTCTTCAGTCCTGAGACTGGTTTGATGCAGATCTCCATGCTACTCTATCCTGTAGAAGCCTCTTCATCTCCGAGTACCTACCGCAACCTACATCCTTCTGAATCTGCATAGTGTACTCATCTCTTGGTCTCCCTCTACGATTTTTACCCACCACGCTGCCCTCCAATCCGAAATTGGTGATCCCTTGATGCCTCAGAACATGTCCTACCAACCGATCCCTTCTACTAGTTAAGTTGTGCCACAAACTTCTCTTCTCCCCAATCCTATTCAGTACTTCCTCATTAGTTATGTGATCTATCCATCTAATGTTCAGCATTCTTCTGTAGCACCACATTTCGAAAGCTTCTATTCTCTTCTTGTCCAAACTATTTATCGTCCATACAAATACTTTCCAAACAAATACTTCCATACAAATACTTTCAGAGATGACTTCCTGACTCTTAAATCTATACTCGATGTTAAGAAATTTCTCTTCTTCAGAACGCTTTCTTTCCCATTGCCAGTCTACATTTTGTGTCTACTTCGACCATCATTAGTTATTTTGCTCCACAAATAGCGAAACTCCTTTACTACTTTAAATGTCTCATTTTCTAATCTAGTTCCCTCAGCATCACCGGACTTAATTCGACTACATTCCATTATCCTCGTTTTGCTTTTGTTGATGTTCATCTTATATCTTCCTTTCAAGACACTATCCATTCCGTTCAACCGCTCTTCCAAGTCGTTTGCTGTCTCTGGCAGAATTAGAATGTCATCGGCGAACCTCAAAGTTTTTATTTCTTCTCCCTGGGTTTTAATACCTACTCCGAATTTTTCTTTTGTTTCCTTCACTGCTTGCTCAATACACAGTTTGAATAACATCGAGGATAGGCTACAGCCCTGTCTCCCTCTCTTCCCAACCACTGCTTCCCTTTCATGTCCCTCAACTCTTATAACTGCCATCTGGTTTCTGTACAAATTGTAAATAGCCTTTCGCTCCATGTATTTCAGCCCTGCCACCTTCAGAATTATATGTGAAACATTTTTTGCGTCTTTTTTGCACTTGCTGGGCAAAATTGGAACTAGTTTTTTTTCATCATAAATGAGTTGCACATTCACAGCACTACCAAGTTTCGCTGCCATACGATAATCACAGCCAGCGATGGAACTCTGTAAATAACTCTATTTTAATTTTGACCACCTGGTATAACGAAAGAAAATGTGCACCGCCTATGTTAAATGTTTGCGTACGCGATATGCCTGCAGATGCATTGCCGCTCATGTGAGAGTTTTAGAAGCTGCAGTACTTCCTTGGGCGAGCAGCAGCACTTATTCTGGGCACTGGAGATGGCGCAGTTCGCCAAGTTGGCCGCCGGCTCGGGCCGGAATGCCCTGCGGACTCGCCGTGTCAATATGAGGACGAACCGGAGTCCCCCTCGCAGCCACTTCGTCGCACCAACTTGTCCCCCCGGGGCCGGCGTAATTAGGCGGGTAAACATGGCGTCTGCAGAGCAGGCGGGGCCCTCCTGCAGGCGCCTCATCACGTCTCCGATGGCCTCTGATGCCAGCGGAGCGAACGGAGGCTGCAGCAGCTGCAACTGGCGACTCTGCGCCGTTGCACTAGGACCTGCATGTCCATCGCGGGATTCACACTAGGGTTATCTGGGGCACATTTAGCTACGGAGAGAACTACATGTAATGGACCGAAGCAATGGATATTTCACTCACGCTAATACATTTAGTTTAATGTGTGCGTAGTTCCTTTTGAATACTTGACGTATTGATATGCTTACAATGATTCTGAAAACTATTCAGAGCGGAATATGACATTCCGAGCACGACAGACCATTAAATGTCTTACTTGGCCTAAACTCTATGTCTTTCCTACCCCTGTTATTTATGTCCGAAATTTTGTCAGTTTCGCTGTTGTGTATTTGTTCTATCTTCTTATAACTTAAGGAAGAACGTTGTATCCATGGAAGAAGCCTGGAGATATTAGAAGGTATCAGATATATTATATAATGGTAAGACAGAGATTTAGGAACCAGGTTTTAAATTTTAAGACATTTCCAGGGGCAGACGTGACTCTGACCACAATCTATTGGTTGTAAACTGTAGATTAAAACTTAAGAAACTGCGAAAAGGTGGAAATTTAAGGAGATTGGACCTGGATAAACTGACTATACCAGAGGTTGTACAGAGTTTAAGGGAAAGCGTAATGGAACAATTGACAAGAATGGGGGAAAGAAATACAGTAGAATAAAAAGGGTAGCTCTGAGGGATGAAGTAGTGAAGGCAGCAGAGGATCAAGTAGGTAAAAAGACAAGAGCTAGTAGAAATCCTTGGGTAACAGAAGAAATATTGAATTTAATTGATGAAAGGAGAAAATATAAAAATGCAGTAAATGAAGCAATCAAAAAGGAATACAATCGCCTCAAAAATGAGATCGACAGGAAGCGCAAAATGGTTAAGCAGGGATGGCTAGAGGACAAATGTAAGGATGTAGAGGCTCATCGCGATAGGGATAAGATAGATACTGCCTACAGGAAAAGTGAAGGGACCTTTGGAGAGAAGAGAACAACTTGTATGAATATCAAAAGCTCAGATGGAAACCCATTTCTAACCAAAGAAGGGAAAGCAGAAAGGTGGAAGGAGTATATAGAGGCTCTATACAAGGGCGATGTACTTGAGGACAATGTTATGGAAATGGAAGAGGATTTAGATGAAGATGAAGTGGGAGATACGATACTGAGGGGAGTTTGACAGAGCACTGAAAGACCTGAGTCGAAACAAGGCCCCTGGAGTAGACAACATTCCATTAGAACTACTGACGGCCTTGGCAGAGCCAGTCCTGACAAAACTCTACCATCTGGTGAGCAAGATGTATGAGACAGGCGAAATACACTCAGACTTCAAGAAGGATATAATAATTCCAATCCCAAGGAAAGCAGGTGCTGACAAATGTGAAAATTACCGAACAGTCAGTCACGGATGCAAATTACTAACGCGAATTCCTTACAGACGAATGGTAAACTAGTACAAGCTGACATCGTTGAAGATCAGTTTGGATTCCGTAGAAATATTGGAACACGTGAAGCAATACTGACCCTACGACTTATCTTGGAAGCTAGATTAAGGAAAGGCAAACCTACATTCCAAGCATTTGTAGACTTAGAGAAAGCTTTTGTCAATTTTGACTGGAGTACTCTCTTTCAAATTCTAAAGTTGGCAGGGGTAAAATACCGGGAGCCAAAAGCTAATCACAATTTGTACAGAAACCAGATGGCAGTTATAAGAGTCGAGGGGCATGAAAGGGAAACAGTGTTCAGAAAGGGAATGAGACGGGTCTGTAGCCTATCCCAGATGTTATTCAATCTGTATATTGAGCAAGCAGTGATGGAAACAAAAGTAAAATTCGGAGTAGGTATTATAATCCATGGAGAAGAAATAAAAACTTTGAGGTTCGCCGATGACATTGTAATTCTGTCAGGGACAGCAAACGACTTGGAAGAGCAGTTTAACGGAATGGACATCGTCATGAAAGAAGGGTATAGGATGAAAATCAACAAAAGCAAAACGAGGATAATGGAATGCAGTCGAATTAAGTCGGGTGAAGCTGAGGGAATTAGATTAGGAAATGAGACACTTAAAGGAGTAAAGGAGTTTTTCTATTTGGGGAGCAAAATAACTGATGCTGTCGAAGTAGAAATGATATCAAATGTAGACTGGCAATGGCAAGGAAAGCGTTTCTGCAGAAGAGAAATTTGTTAACATGGAGTATAGATTTAAGTGTCAGGAAGTCGTTTCTGAAAGTACTTGTATGAGGCGTAGCCATGTATGGAAGTGAAACATGGACGATAAATAGTCTGGACAAGAAGAGAATACAAGCTTTCGAAATGTTGTACGACAGAAGAATGCTGAAGATTAGATGGGTCAATCATAAAACTAATGAGGAGGTATTGAACAGAATTGGGGAAGAGTTGAATGATGTAGGTTGTAGTAGGTACTGGGAGATGAAGAAGCTTGCACAGGATAGAGTAGCATGGAGAGCTGCATCAAACCAGTCTCAAGACTGAAGACCACAACAACAACAACATGGACCTGGTATTCATGGAATTAGGAAAACTAGACATCACAGAAGATATTATTCGTCATCGTCATCACTTTCAGTAGGTGTAATATCCACTTCAGAGTCCCTGTTGGCTCTTTCAGAGCTGACTCCTGGTTGTTTAGGGGACTACAGTAAAGATTAATCCATCAGTGTTTTACAGTATTCTTATTTTTTAATGTAAAGAAATTGATTATATTCTTATAATTGCAACATTTGAATATTGTGTTAACACAGTCAGTCGAGGGTAGACACTACTTTCCCTCCCGAAAGGCGTAAAACATCAAACTATGATGGCCTACTTTCAAATTCATACAAAACAAGAGTGGTTACAGAGGAAGAGAAGTTAGTTATAATACGCACTCTGAGAACACAACAGATCATCTACTATTGGTATCGCTTCGTGTACTACTAAGGAAATTTCTAGAGTTTTGAGCGCAAGCTTGAATAACTATCGTCCCGAATACGAGACTGGTAGAATGAGCATAGATCTCTAGTAGATATTTTGAACTCACACGGAAAGAACTTATAATCCTTAATAGTCGTTCGCAGTCTTTTAAACTTGTATGCTTCCTGCTTCCGCTAACCTTAGAAACGCTACCATATTTTCGTTACTCCTATTACTGTATAACATTTGCCGCGCCTAAACTCCACTACTCTTTTTGTAATTCGAATCCACTTGCCGGTCATTCTATGTTACAACTGGTAAACCGATTAATACAACCTACAGAGTCTCTTTTGATACTTGGGATACTATCCTTTCGTGTAATTGCCACCCATTTAACTCATTCTACGCGATATACAAACACCTTATTTTACTTCGACATGCTACGTGCCGACTGTTCCGTCGAATAACTCTATATCTCGGACGACAGCGGAGAAGATAGACATAAAAAGTACACTAGCACTGCCGAAAAGGGCATTCCTGGCCACGAGAAGTCTACTAATGTCAAATATCGGCTTTAAATTGAGCGCTACGGTTGCAGGTTCAAATCCTGCCTCGGGCATGGATGTGCGTGATGTCCTTAGGTCAGTTAGGTTTAGGTAGTTCTAAGTTCTAGGAGACTGATGACCTCAGAAGTTTAGTCCCGTAGTGCTCAGAGCCTTTTTTCTTATTTGAGGAAGAAATTTCTGAGAATATACGTTTAGAACACAGTATTGTATGGTAGTGAAACGTGGACCGTGAGAGAACCGGAAGAGGTGAGAATCGAAGCATTTGAAATGTGGTGCTACAGACGAATGTTGAAAATTAGGTGGACTCAAATGTTCAAATGTGTGTGAAATCTTATGGGGCTTAACTGCTAAGGTCATCAGTCCATAAGCGTAGACACTATTTAACCAAAATGATCCTAAGGACAAACACACACACCCATGCCCGAGGGAGGACTCGAACCTCCGCCGGGAACAGCCGCACAGTCCATGACTGCAGCGCCGGAATCGGAGACGAAACGAACGTATAGAGAGGAGAAGGGACAGGATGACAGGACATCTATTAAGACATGAGGGAATGAGTTCCATGGTACTAGAGGGAGCTGTAGAGGGCAAAAAGTGCAGAGGAAGACAGAGACATAATTGAGGACGTAGGTTGCAAGTGGTACTCTGAGATGAAGAGGTTGGCACAGGTGATAAACTCGTGACGGGTAGTATCAAACCAGTCAGAAGACAAAATAAATAAATAAATAAATAAATAACTGTTCATTTGCATTTCCGGACACCTCCAAAAACATGTTTTACATATTATGTGCATTGTGCTGCCACCTACTTTCAGGTACTCCATACAAGCGACCTCACTACTCGTTAGACATGATGAGAGAGCAGAATCGGACACTCCGTACGACGCACGAACTTCGAACGGGGTCAGGTAACCGGGTGTTTCTTGCGGTTTACGTCTCTACGCTAGACTTCCACACTCCTAAACATCCCTAGGTCCACTGTTTCAGATATGATAGTGAAGTGGAAAAATGAAGGAACAAGTACAGAACAAAAGCTTACAGGCCGACCAAGTTTGTTGACTGACGGAGACCGCTGACAGTTGAAGACGGTCGTATTGTATAACAGGCAGACATCTGTCCAGACCATTACACAGGAATTCCAGACTGTATCTGGACCCACTGCAAGTACAATGACAGTTAGGCGGGAGATCAGAAAACTCGGATTTCATGGTCGAGCAGCTGCTCATAAGCCACAAATCACGCCGGTGAATGCCAAACGAAGACTCGCTTGGTGTAAGGAGAGTAAACCTTTGTACCATTGAACAGTGAAAAACAGCGTGTGGAGCGATGAATGATGGTACACAGTGTGGCGATCCGATGGCAGAGTGTGGGTATGGCGAACGTCATCGGCCAGCGTATTTACTGCTAACAGTAAAATTCGGAGGTGGTGGTGTTACGGCCGGCCGAAGTGGCCGAGCGGTTCTAGGCTCTGAGCACTATGGGACTTAACTTCTGAGGTCATCATTCCCCTAGAACGTAGAACTACTTAAACCTAAGTAACGTAAGGACATCACGCACATCCATGCCCGAGGCAGGATTCGAACCTACGGCCGTAGCGGTCGCGCGGTTCCAGATTGTAGCGCCTAGAACCGCTCGGCCACCCCGGCCGATCACTGTTGAAGAGCAATTCGGGGATGGCGACTGCAACTTTCAACACGATAGAGCACCTGTTCATAATGCACGGCCTTTGTCGAAATAGTTACACGACAATGACGTCCCTGTAATGAACTGTCCTGCACAAAGTCCTGACCTGAATCCCAAATAACACCTTTGGGATGTTTTGGAAGGTCGACTTCGTGCCACGCCTCACCGGCCGGCATCGATACCTTTCCTCAGTGCAGCGCTCCGTGAAGAATGGGCTGCCATTCCCCAAGAAACGTTCCAGCACCTGAATGAACGTAAGGGTGGGTCAACACCATATTGAATTCCATATATATATATATATATATATATATATATATATATATATATATATATGGTGTTACAAAGGACAAGGCCAAACTTTCGGGAAACATTCCTCACAGACAAAGAAAGAAAATATGTTACGTGGACATTTGTCCGAAAACGCTTACTTTCCATGTTAGAGCTCATTTTATTACTTCTCTTCAAATCACATTAATCATGGAATGGAAACACTCAGCAACAGAACGTACCAGCGTGACTTCAGACACTTTGTTACAGGAAATGTTCAAAATATCCTCCGTTAGCGAGGATACATGCATCCACCCTCCGACGCATGGAATCTCGGATGCGCTGATGCAGCCCTGGAGAATGGCGTATTGTATCACAGCCGTCCACAATACCCGCACGAAGAGTCTCTACATTTCGTACCGGGGTTGCGTAGACAAGAGCTTTCAAATGCACCCATAAATTGAAGTCAAGAGGGTTGAGGTCAGGAGAGCGTGGAGGCCACGGAATTGTTCCGCCTCTACCAATCCATCGGTCACCCAATCTATTGTTGAGGACCGTACGAACACTTCGACTGAAATATGCAAGAGCTCCATCGTGCATGAACCACATGTTGTGTCGTACTTGTAAAGGCACATGTTCTAGCAGCACAGGTAGAGTATCCCGTGTGAAAACATGATAACGTGCTCCATTGAGCGTAGGTGGACGAAACTAAAATGAGCTGTAACATGGAAATTAAACGTTTTCGGACACATGTATTTTCTTTATTTGTGTGTACCACAACTAATCATCAAGTAAAAAAAAAGTGAAATTGGCAAATTAGGCTGGTTTTTTATTGTACAAGCTACCCTTTTGCATGTAACTGGGATGAGGAATCGCATGCTGACCCCGCAAGTGTGGCATTCTTCCTCCACCCTGTATATTATACGCGTGGAGGCAGTCCTGTACGTAAGGAGTCAGACGCGGAGAGTGGGATGCTTCTGCCAGAGGACGAGCGGCAGCACAGCGCAGACAACTCTGATACGATGCCGGTGGCTGGCCTTGGAGAGCAAGCAGCGAACAATTCAGCTGATTGGGCAGCGCTCCGCGCCATCTGGCGGGGCGGAAAGGCGCCCTCGCGAGTTTATTCTGCGGATGGGGCAGCGGAAGGCGCGCTCCGCTGGAAACGAGTGGGGGCGGAGCACGGCAGAGGGCACGCCCCACATTTCCCGTCGCCCCGCCGGGGTTCTTCCTGCGTCTTGTGCCACTCTGCAGGTAATATTGGAATACCTTGCGAGGCATAGTGCGCAGTTGTTCCCTTGCGGAGCTGTGTAATAAAAGCAGGGCCGCACGCAGCGCTGGCTGACCCGGAAACCTCCTGAACCTGCGCCGGAATGTGCAGTCTCGCCATTGTGCCGTACGAGGAGTCTCGGTATTAGTAAGAGCCAGCAAATGCTGGGGAACTGTTTTCTGGAGGAAAGGGGCGCTTGGCTGTGAGAGCTTCCAGTCAGGACAAAGGGAAACGTCATAACGACGTAATATTAGCTATTGTAGGGATACATTTACACTCTGTCTACAGTGCAAAACATCAGAAAGCGTATGTCAGAGCCGACCGAAGTGGCCGTGCGGTTCTAGGCGCTACACTCTGCAACCGAGCGACCGCTACGGTCGCAGGTTCGAATCCTGCCTCTGGCATGGATGTATGTGATGTCCTTAGGTTACTTAGGTTCCATTACTTCTAAGTTCTAGGCGACTGATGACCTCAGAGGTTAAGTCTCATTGTGCTCAGAGCCATTTCTTTGTATGACAGATCACACATTTTATTGCACTTTTTGTTAGCGTTACTTCCCGTTGTGGCGGTACGATTGGACCATTAGGATAATTGGAGTGACTGATTAAACTTGAGATTACATTTTTAATCCTGTTGTACGCCAAGGTTACTGCGACCCTTGAGTCTTTTGTTGATTGCTTTGCATGCGCCACTCCACACCCACAACCCACTGCCACCAGTATAAATTTAGCTTTGAGTAAGGCCTAATGTAGGACGCATGTTCGAAGTTGTGAGACACTGTAACGCCGGAAATGCATATCCTCCTATTTCCATCTATGGTACTATAAATTTTTTTCCTTATTTTGTTACCTGAAGATATAACGTTTCTGTGTCTTTGTATATTGTAATTGTTTTACTATATATATATATATATATATATATATATATATATATATATATATATACTCCTGGAAATAGAAAAAAGAACACCGTGAATTCATTGTCCCAGGAAGGGGAAACTTAATTGACACATTCCTGGGGTCAGATACATCACATGATCACACTGACAGAACCACAGCCACATAGACACAGGCAACAGAGCATGCACAATGTCGGCACTAGTACAGTGTATATCCACCTTTCACAGCAATGCAGGCTGCTATTCTCCCATGGAGACGATCGTAGAGATGCTGGATGTAGTCCTGTGGAACGGCTTGCCATGCCATTTCCACCTGGCGCCTCAGTTGGACCAGCGTTCGTGCTGGACGTGCAGACCGCGTGAGACGACGCTTCATCCAGTCCCAAACATGCTCAATGGGGGACAGATCCGGAGATCTTGCTGGCCAGGGTAGTTGACTTACACCTTCTAGAGCACATTGGGTGGCACGGGATACATGCGGACGTGCATTGTCCTGTTCGATCAGCAAGTTCCCGTGCCGGTCTAGGAATGGTAGAACGATGGGTTCGATGACGGTTTGGATGTACCGAGCACTATTCAGTGTCCCCTCGACGATGACCAGAGGTGTACGGCCAGTGTAGGAGATCGCTCCCCACACCATGATGCCGGGTGTTGGCCCTGTGTGCCTCGGTAGTATGCAGTCCTGATTGTGGCGCTCGCCTGCACGGCGCCAAACACGCATACGACCATCATTGGCACCAAGGCAGAAGCGACTCTCATCGCTGAAGACGACACGTCTCCATTCGTCCCTCCATTCACGCCTGTCGCGACACCACTGGAGGCGGGCTGCACGATGTTGGGGCGTGAGCGGAAGACGGCCTAACAGTGTGCGGGACCGTAGCCCAGCTTCATGGAGACGGTTGCGAATGGTCCTCGCCGATACCCCAGGAGCAACAGTGTCCTAATTTGCTGGGAAGTGGCGTTGCGGTCCCCTACGGCACTGTGTAGGATCCTACGGTCTTGGCGTGCATCCGTGCGTCGCTGCGGTCCGGTCCCAGGTCGACGGGCACGTGCACCTTCCGCCGACCACTGGCGACAACATCGATGTACTGTGGAGACCTCACGCCCCACGTGTTGAGCAATTCGGCGGTACGTCCAGCCGGCCTCCCGCATGCCCACTATACGCCCTCGCTCAAAGTCCGTCAACTGCACATACGGTTCACGTCCACGCTGTCGCGGCATGCCACCAGTGTTAAAGACTGCGATGGAGCTCCGTATGCCACGGCAAACTGGCTGACACTGACGGCGGCGGTGCACAAATGCTGCGCAGCTAGCGCCATTCGACGGCCAACACCGCCGTTCCTGGTGTGTCCGCTGCGCCGTGCGTGTGATCATTGCTTGTACAGCCCTCTCTTAGTGTTAGGAGCAAGTATGGTGGGTCTGACACACCGGTGTCAATGTGTTCTTTTTTCCATTTCCAGGAGTATATATATATATATATATGGAGCGCGGTCAGAGCAGGGTTTGCTGGAGTAGTGCAGTGGAGCAGGTGTGTGGTGTGGCGGTCCCGCGAATTGCCACGCTTTCGGGTTTTGGCAGCATGTAATTGCACTCGAATTGCTATGATAGTTTCTGACACGGTGTCGCGGACGGGAAGCATTAGCTGGCGCAAATCAAGAGCCCCTTTCGCCTGGTGACTGTGTCGAGAAGAAGGCGCGCCAACATCCAACTACAGCAGCAGCGACGGCCGACAATGGGTGACCGTCGTCACCTCCTCGACCGACGACTGCAAACCTTCAATCTACCAACAAGGAAGACGAAGCACGTAAAATTTTAGAACTGTAAGGCATGCCTCAGTTTTTAAAATTGTAGCATCTTAAAGTTACAGCAACTTAGCATGAACCTTTGTTGCTCATTGTCCCAATTGCATTACCAAGCAGGGTCCCTTCCTTTTCCGGAATGAACCCAAGTGTCGTTGAAATTCAAACGCCAGCATTAAAGTAATATCATTCGATTTCACTGCTTTAATTTCAAAGTTCACTTAAGGTATTCATAGCTGTCTACAGTATTTAGATTACGCAAGCACAAATTAGGAGTGCAAGTTTTGTTACCGTATTTTAGCTTACCTGTGACTGCAGCTCAGCTTGGTACGTTCTAAATTTTAATATTGTTAATTGTTCAGAATCATTTATTTCAAGTTCAAAGTTGAATCTCTTATTTATAAATTGCGTAGATTCGAGTAGCTTCTAAAGTGATTGTTGAGGTAGCCGAAGACTAACCTTGTTTTATTTAATTTCAATGTGCTTCAGAAACAAAGCTCACTATTAATTTCAGTCACTAAATTAACTTTCAATTTTCCGGTTTTATTAATTCTTTTGCTAAATTAAGTCAGAGTGTAGCGAAGTTTATTACTTCTGACAAACATTCAGTTTTCACACAACAGCCGGCCGCGGTGGTCTAGCGGTTCTAGGCGCTCTGTCCGGAACCGTGCGACTGCTACGGTCGCAGGTTCGAATCCTGCCCCGGGCATGGATGTGTGCGATGTCCTTAGGTTAGTTAGGTTTAATTAGTTCTAAGTTCTAGGCGACTGATGACCTCAGACGTTAAGTCGCATAGTGCTCAGAGCCATCACACAACACGTGTCAACCTTCAGTTGCCACGCTTTTACTACTAATTATATGTGCATTGAAGATAAGTGTAATGTGCTGCGAATACATAGAATGATAGATCCCTTATCATTTAGCTACAAAATAGCAGGTCAGCAACTGGAAGCCGTTAATTCCATAAATTATCTGGGAACCCGCATTCGGAGTGATTTTAAACGGAATGATCATATTAAGTTGACCGTCGGTAAAGCAGATGCCAGACTCAGATTCATTGGAAGAATCCTAAGGAAATGCAATCCGAAAACAAAAGAAATTGGTTACAGTACGCTCGTTCGCCCACTGCTTGAATACTGCTCAACAGTGTGGGATCCATACCAGATAGGATTGATAGAAGAGATAGATAAGATCCAACGGAGAGCAGCGCGCTTCGTTACAGGATCATTTAGTAATCGCGAAAGCGTTACGGAGATGACAGATAAACTCCAATGGAAGACTCTGCAGGAGAGACGCTCAGTATCTCGGTACGGGCTTTTATTAAAGTTTCGAGAACATACCTTCACCGAAGAGTCAAGCAGTATATTGCTCTCTCCTACGTATATCTCGTGAAGAGACCATGAGGATAAAATCAGAGAGATTAGAGCCCATACAGAAGCATACCGACAATCCTTCTTTCCACGAACAATACGAGACTGTAATAGAAGGGAAAACCAATAAAGGTACTCAGGGTACCCTCCGCCACACACCATCAGGTCGCTTGCGGAGTATGGATGTAGATGTAGATGTAGACCCTGATGTACCCATAACGTGACAATTTCAGAGGCGTATACTACTAGAGTTAACAAAGCATTTATTGCAGTAATTTCCAAACTTAAAATTGACATAAATTTCGGTATCTAGTTCCATCGATTTAATCCGCTAAGGAGAAACGTGACTTCCAAGTCAAAAGAAAGTTTCACCTCCGATTTAAATTGAGGGAAAATGAATTTAACTTCATTAGAAGGATGCACAATAAATCATTACTAACCAAGAGCGTCTAGCAAAATAAAAAATAAATAAATGAGCTTATCTTAACCAGGAAGACACTAGTAAGACAATTAGTTATACAGACTCTATGTCAGAGTACAGCCACCAGTGACAATTACATTGCTCTGGGATACCGTACGTAGTACGGCACAACACTTTTGTGACCAGTTTTCTGAAACACATAAAGTTATGTGAGAATCAAAGCTCAAGACTATAATTACTAGTCACAATGGCATCTTTCTAGAAACAGTGAGTAACTTCCCACTAACTACGAGTCCCCAAATTGTTCATTCAATTACACCATTAAACTTTGTACTAACGGAGAATGCAGTCCCCTTGCATGTCAGGCAGAAAACTGGCCAGTACTCTTTAGTGACAGCTTACTAAGAAGACTAATTTCTTATAAGTATTCGTCATTACAGCCATAATTTAAAACGCAGAAGTTAAACACCTTGTTAACGCAAAGTTTAAAATAATTTTCCGATCAACAGATAACATTCGGAAAATATGAGCTGTTCCATGCACAGTACCTTTTGTAGTACTGGTAGTGCACAACACACACAGGTAACGCACAGCCCCAGTACCAACCGTCCAGCCAGCCGTAGTGCAAGCCTCCAACTCTAGGGCACGTACATCTACTTACCAATAAGCCAATGTACGAAGCGTGGCCGAGGGTACCCTGTACCACTATTAGCCATTTACTGTCATGTTTCACTCGCAGAGCTAGGAAGAAACGCCTGTCTGTATGACACCGTATGAGCCATAATTTATCATACCTTATCATCGTAGTCCTTACGCGCGTTGTATGCTGGTAGCAGTAAAATCGTTCTGCATTTAGCTTCAAATTCCAGTTCTCTAAATTTTTGTAATAGTGTTCCTCAAAAAGATCGTCACCTTCCCTCCCGGAACTCCTATTTGAATTCTCAAGCATCTCCATAACACTTATATGTTGTTCGAATCTACCTGTAACAAATATAGCAGCCCACCTCAGAATTGGTTCCATGTCTCCCTTTTATCTTACCTGGTATGGATCCCAAACACTCTATCATTACTCAAGAACAGATCGCACAGCTTCCTATATCCGGTCTCTTTTACAAACGAACAAAACTTGCGTAAAATTTTCCTAGTAAATCAAAGTGGACTGTACGCCTTCCCTACCATCGTTCCAGATGCTCGTTCCATTTCATATGACTTTTAAACGTGACACCCAGATATTTAAATAACGTGAATCTATCAAGCAGGACACTAATAATGCTACAGATTAGATTTTTCAACTCATCCGCAGTAACTTATATTTTTACATTTTTACAGCTAGCTGCTGTCCATCACACCAACTAGAAATTCGTCTGTCACCTTAACCCTGAACTTCCCGGTCACCCGCTCTGTAAGTGACCTCAACTTCCTCCTTGTCACTCTCTGATAATTGATCTGCCACACCAGCGATATCACGAGTCGAGGAGGCGGAAGTACTGCGAACCTCTGTATAGAGTGCCATCCCTGTCATATGGTCTTAAACATGGAACGTAGGATACTGGTTCTTGCATGATGTGGTAAAATGATTATCTGTCACTGTGCAACTTGTTACTACAGTCTGATAAAAATTACATGTTTGTTGACACCTCACACGTTGAAAGTGGTTTCCCCCAATCAGAGCACTCAACGACACACTTATCCGTTCGCTCTTGCCAAACTGCACAACGAACGCTCATTTAACTTGAAATATCTTGCTCGGCTTTATCTGCTGACGTGAATGGATCCAGAATCCTGGATCTGTCCCTTTTATTTGGTATTTCATCAGACAAGACGACAACACCAAAACTTACGTACGTACAACAATGGTAACGAAATACACACGCTTCATAAACAGTAGTAGCTAAACTGTTTTTGAATCCATTCACACAAGAAATAATTCGTGCCCCATATACAATTATTATTATCACAGAAATCGGCCTGCATTAGATAAATTTCGTGCAACATTGTGTGAGAACAAACTTTTTGAAGTCAGCAAATCATCGTCACAACTGATTATGAAAAACCATAAATATAAAAATGCCACTAAAAGCGGTGGTGTAGCGTAGTGGTTAAGCTGTATTCATGGTCTGAAGAAGTTAGTGGCTACGAATCTCATCAGACGCTTTGAAATTTTTGTTTCTAAATCTTTATCCAAATGGCTTCATTATTTTCATTCAATTAATTTTTTTAAATTATTTTTTTTTAATTCTACTCAATTTTATCATCATATAGACTTTTTACTTGCTCTTGTTTCTTCTTACTACCGCTCTTTTTCCATGTGGTGTCTGCTTGAGTTGCCTATAACCTGTAACCAGGAGCCAACCAGGAATGTTTATCGGTTGGTAGTACATCACGTCGTGTAGCCAGTGTGAGGAGAGTTTCAAGTAATCAGTGAAAGCGATGAATTACCGTTGGCTTTCAGCACTGAAACTGATCTTTTTCTGTCTTGGTTTTGCTCATAGAGGGTATGTCTAATCTCTGTGAACATAGCAGGTGAGATTAATGACTCTGTCGCAGTTCGTTGAGCGCCATTTTGTCAGATACTTTGCACATCACTAGGCGATGATTATGTTAGGACATCAGTTTAAATTCAGGGCTACAAAACAAGTCACCTTCTGCACTTCAGTCCAAGGTTCCTTAAAATCAGTTGTCAGCAGACTATCTCGCAGTCCCATCATATGGCTGCGAAATTTGTTCGGTGTTACAAGAAAGTAACAGAACCTGAGGACTGACATAAGATATTTGTGTGTCGACTGTAGTCCAACTGACAACCGTTTGGGACTGTGTTAATAAATACGACGTGTATGCGTTATGTTTCTGCTTTGAATTAGAGTTTGCTGTACTCCTGCACCCCAATTCTGAACGAAGCCATTAAAGGCAAATGTCGCTGTTTATCCCATATGTAAGCTGTCGAATTTCCTGATTACTGAAATTCATTCATGTCAGTATGATCTTTCATGAAGCTACGAAATCCTCTTCTAGGACAGAAAGAAGGTCAGCATCGGTAGTAATGACATCTGTTTTTTATTGCATTACAGATCTAGATTTAAGATGACAATGATACTCTTATCAGTGTGTTATAAGTAGTCACGTAGACTGAACATAATTATAATGACACATTCCAGTTTTACTCAGGCATGTACAAACACTGTAATGTGTCGTTATAAATACACTGAATCTACATCAGTACCTATAACGCACTGGCGATAGCTGCACATCAACTGAAACCTAGACCTGAAGTGCAACAAAACTGACAGATAACGTCACGACAGATGCTGACCTTCTTTCTGCCCTGGATTATATCACGGTCGTGAGGCACAATCATGCCCATGAAAACGAACATGTCGACAATCCTTTTCTGACCTGACGTATCCGATAGCCACACGCGATACAAATGTTTCAATCTATCTACGTGGTCTGTATCTCTCCATTAAATTAAAAGTCAATAATGTGTCCTAAATGTTAGACCTACTTCCGCTGGCAACTCAGTTTTAAAACTTTTAAGATTCAAATCTGAATATATCAATATCTTACTGCAAGGAAAATACTGGTACATTAAATAAAAACAATTATATTATTTACGTATGTTGTGGCAGTTTATCAAAGTTATTTGATGCTGAAAGTGAAAGTAAAATAACAGTTCTATACGTACCATTGTGAGAGCAGAAATGTAGCCAAGATGAGGCACGCAGCATTTACGTGGTCGGAAGGTGGGCTATTGTATGGTCGGGGAATCTCTCGAGCAAAAACTGTTCTGATCTTGACGCAGCCATGAGCTCATCCACAGAGAATTTTACTATTGATTATTGGTTACAATGTGAGGTAGATCATCTTTGAAGTTCCATCAGATTGATATCTTCAATAGACAGCTGCAGTACAGTTTAAAAAAGGAAAGCCTTGGACTGAATTCGCGACTTTGTATCTACGTTTCGCGAGGCTAACAACAAGCGCAGGGGCATAGTGATTTGTGGAAAACTTGTGGGGTCATGTTCGCCACCGATAAGCACGTTTAATACGAGGGTATTATGAACTGTGTGCACTTTACTTACTGCGTTTTTATCAAATTATGTGGAGGGCCTTCGTGTAATGCAGCATGGAAATTTTCTCGTACGTTTTATACGATCAGATTATGGCAGCATAACGCTGTTGGAACCGATAGCTTGGAACAACTGAAGTGTCTACACTGCGATCGCGGGGTTATTTTTAAGAATCTACAGAGGTATAAACACATTTTGTTGACTTTCCGTATAGTTCACTTAAGGCCATTCATTATTGCGTATGAAATGTAACCAATACATCCAAATTATATTTAAAGTTGAGAATGGAATGATGTCTCTTTTCATTCTTCAGATATAGGTTGTTATATCCGCGGACGGGTCGCTCACGGAGCATCCGAACCTTTCCTGTGCTTCGGGAATCAAGTGGTCGTGAAAATCGTCGTATCTCTTAAAATGTTCAACACATCGAAACGACGAATTCTGGAACTGACAGCACGCAGAAAGGACTATTTTATCATATGATTAACACTCGATACGTTTTTGTAAATGCGTAAGCAGAGCAAAAACAAGACTCCCTATAATTTACACCATGAGGTTTTGTCCAAATTTTCAGAGACAAACAAAGGGAGAGAAACAGGTAAATGGGGGTATCAAAGTGACCAGCAGGAGGTCTAGTTTGGCATGAAAATATTTAACCTCTTAATTAAGAAACTGAGGAAAAATTCAAATGTTTCACAAAAAGCTGCCGTGAATGGCGTGTCAAAAATTAAAGACCCAGCTATTTTGTACATAAAAAGATACTTTGGTGTGGTATTTAAATGTCAAAAAGGCTTCCTTCGAATCGGTAGGTTACGAAGGCAAACAAGGATCATTCTTTCTGAATAAAACTTGAAATTAAATAATGAAAGAAATCAGTCAAATATTTTATGAAATGATTTGTGTAAAATAAATAAGTAGATCAGAGAAACGCTCTAGGTGCCTTTAAACGATGCTCGAAATCATGAACAGAAAATGAGGTGCACCAAACGTTCCCCTAATAGTTTTTATTTCATACTTTTACACAAATCATTACACAAAGCGTTTGACTTTCTTTTCAAAACTTTTGTAAGCTTTACTTTTACAGACTGTTTAGAGTTATTGAAACGCTTGACCTTAACACTGACTGCTGACAAATTACGTTCGCAATATCAAATACCTGTAAAATTTCATGGTTCATTGTAATTTATTAGGAATTCATTGTGTGTGATATACTGGGACAGGCGTGAAGACCAAGTTCTTTGTCAAGACCTTAAAAATATACTTAGCGATGCAGTATAAACAATATGCATAAAACTTAGTAAACAGAATCGTAACTGAGTCAGTAAATACGGGCGGGAATCGAACCCAGGACCTTTACATCACACACCATTACTCACTGTATGCGCTACCCGAACACCACAGCTAACTATTGTTCATAATTTTCAATCTGTGTACTTATGTTTCTATTTAACGTAGTTAGTCATGTAATAATTATTCCTCCACATTTATTGGCTGTTAAAAGTTCTTCGTATTTAATTTATTGATTATATAGGTGAATGCTCCTCTGCTCATTCACGTGCATTCGAAGAACGTGTCTGGTGATCTTTGTAGTTCATGATACTTATGAAATTCTTCAGGGAGACTCCTCCCTTTGTAAATTTAATGCACAGCACTCCTTTTCGCTTTATTTTCTCAAGTAAACCTAATTCTGTAGCCTCACTCTCCAGCTACAATATTCTACAGGTTAAGGACACCGTTTTATAGAAACCACGGGTTGGCTCTAAGCAGCCATCTTGAAGCGCGACAGGGTCGCTCGCAATCAGGACACCCAAGGTTTTCGCCCGACGTTGCTGCCTGTCGCTGGAGTGTCGCGTATCCAGAAGTTGCTCGCATCTGTCTCTCACGTAGGACACGGCCAAAGCCGGTGGCCGTGTCGTGCAGTGTATCCGCTCTGTCATAGGGACACCTTGCCTTCTCTCGAACGGGCGTCTTTAGAGTTAGCATGTCTGTCTCCTCATGGAGGGTAACCAAGGAACGTAGAATAAGACAGATATTCCAGATCAGGTTAGCTCACTCTCAATGGTCACCGACTTGTTACGTCACCCATCAGCCAGACGGCAGCAATCTCCGCTTGTAATGTACGGGAGATTAGAAAATAACTTTTCTCCAGTCTCTTCTCTTCTCATTTAAGTTCAAGTTTTGCGCTGACAGCGTTCACAGCAATTAGTGTTAATGTTATATACAAAGTTCCCAAAGAAATGCGTTAAATATTAGCAGCAATGATGATGACGTATCGCCACCCAAAACTAGTATGCGAAGTTCGCATTCATGCTCGTGTTTTAGGTGTCTAGCTACTGTAAATGTTATCTAATAGCGCACTGCTAATTTTAGATATATTCTTTCAATAAAATGACAATAACTCCAAACTTACTGCACTAAGCTGACGCAAGAAGCTACGTCGAAGCTATTGAAGGCGACGCTGTCCAGAGCAGATTCTCTCTTGCCAAATTCAGTTTCATCGCATAAGTTTTAGCGCTTTTGTTTCAATGTTTAATGCGAATAAAAGTGTTTGTTCTGACACACAATGTAACTGTTTTGCTGTTAAGCTCTGGAAATTTCACATGTATGTAATCTTCTAAATTTCCCATCACTTTACTACAACGAGAAATATTTTATCCATATACGCGAGTGATTGCCATTTGTCATTATTATCTCTGGCGCAGTGTCTGACCACGTTTCCTCATTTGTTTTTATGCTGTTCTGTTGTTTAATTTTCTAACAAAGGAGTCGTATGATTTACCGTGTGGTTTTACGTTACATTTAAGTAAATACAACTAGCCCCGCAACATTGGTGATCCCGACGTGATGTCCGACGGTCACTAACGTCAAATTTGACGATCACTAACGCTGCGTATCGTGCCGCGTCGCGTTAAATACGAACATACGCGTCAGTCGCGTCGCGCATCTTCTGTGTTCCATTTCGCCGTAACTCACGATGGCAGACCCACCACCAACTGCAGAAGTGTCTACTGGCGCAGTACATAATCTCGTGGCAGTAAAACTGCCACCGTTTTGGGCAACAGAATCTCGTGCTGTGGTTTGTCCTACGACGGACCTTATCGTGTCCTCAGTAGGGAGGACGAGACAGTCAATGTCTTTGCGATGGGTACACCAACAACCGTCTCCGTCGACAGGCTCAAACCAGGTTTCCGAGCTCCTTACACTGGTACGGATGCATCTACACCCACTAAGGACATGACCGAAACTCCAGCCACTCCACTGCACGGCGGAGGTCAGCCTCAATGGACGTCTGAGGTTACCTCAAAAGTACTCTCAGCAGCCTGTCCTCGACCCGTAGTCACCCGGTCCGAACGACATGTCCGTTTCAACAGAAAGTACCGTTGGCATAGAGGAGGGAGTGGTGAACTGCACTGTAATGCTATGTGCGAGTGATTGCCATTAGTAATTATTATCTTTGGCGCAGTCTCTGACTTATGTTTCCTCATTTGCTTTTATGCTGTTCTGTTGTTTAATTTTCTAGTAAATGATTCGTATGAGTTACTGTGTATTTTTATGTTGCAATTAAGTAAACAAAACTAGTCCCGCAACACATGTGACGCAGCAAATATAATTTATAGTTCACTCATTTTAACCAACCGGTCAGGAGAGGGAGAAATAAGGTCCCCTTTTGAAATAATAGTAATAAAGTCTGGCTTCAGACTTAATTTTGTATCAACAACACATTTTCCTGCTGTTGTTCCCAAAGTACTGTCATGTTTTTGCATTTGAAACTTTTGTATCCTGCTAGATACTTTAAAGCGCCTTCATTCACGTTTTGCCGATGTCATTTATCCACTGCGCCAAAGACAGCGGGTGAAAGTTGCAGCTGATAGATATTTATCTTTGCCGTAGTCGGCTTGGTTACGAGTTGCTTATTCTTGTTAGTTTTTGGTCCGTGCTTAAAAAATAAAATGTTTTCTGATCTCATGAAAAAGCTGTTACTTCATAAAATATAAAGGCTCCCATAGCCGCGAAAGGCAAAGGTCCCTAGTTCGAGTCTCGGTCGGGCACACAGTTTTAATCTGCCAGGAAGTTTCATATCAGCGCACACTCCGCTGCAGAGTGAAAATCTCATTCTGGAAACATCCCCCAGGCTGTGGCTAAGCCATGTCTCCGCAATATCCTTTCTTTCAGGAGTGCTAGTTCTGCATGTCTCGCAGGAGAGCTTCGGTAAAGTTTGGAAGGTAGGAGACGAGGTCTGGCAGAAGTAAAGCTGTGAGTACCGGGCGTGAGTCGTGCTTCGGTAGCTCAGTTGGTAGAGCACTTGCCCGCGGAAGGCAAAGGTCCCGAGATCGAGTCTCGGTCGCGCACACAGTTTTAATCTGCCAGGAAGCTTCATATCAGCGCACACTCCGCTGCAGAGTGAAAATCTCATTCTGGAAACATCCCCCAGGCTGTGGCTAAGTCATGTCTCCGCAATATCCGTTCTTTCAGGAGTGCTAGTTCTGCATGTCTCGCAGGAGAGCTTCTGTAAAGTTTGGAAGGTAGGAGACGAGGTACTGGCAGAAGTAAAGCTCTGAGTACCGGGCGTGAGTCGTGCTTCGGTAGCTCAGATGGTAGAGCACTTGCCCGCGAAATGCAAAGGTCCCGCGTTCGAGTCTCGGTCGGGCACACAGTTTTAATCTGCCAGGAAGTTTCATATCAGCGCACACTCCGCTGCAGAGTGAAAATCTCATCCTGGATAAGAAACCTTGTCGCAACAAAATTACTTTGTGCTAAAGGAAGCTCTCATACAGCATTATACGTTGTCACCAGATTTGCGACTACAAAAAATTTTCGCATACGAATATCTGGGCGACAAGACTCCGTCACAAGTACTCAAAGCCTTACGTACATTAGCCGGCCCGGAACTCCTACCTGAAGGGTCTTTACGTCTAATATGGCTTCGTAAACGTCCTGCCAACATCCGTGCCGTCATTGCAGCAGAAACAGACTTACCATTGCAAGTCTTAGCAAAAAAGGCAGACACCATCGCAAACACCTTAACCGAAGTTTCTGCGTGTTCCGAATCCTACTACAGCCAGGATAGAGGCCCAAGAACGTATAGTGTGTTGGAATCTAACACCAGTGAGCCAGGAACATGCAATTATACTTCCCAACAGCAGTGCTCATCGACCGAGCCCACTATACAGCAACTGGCAGCACAAGTGGCAAAACTCAACGTGCCAGTAACTTCATACCACCAGCAGCTACGAAGTCGCAGTTGGAAAAGACGAAGAAATGTTATCCAACGGATTTGACAGATCAATGGTGCTGGTACCATAGACGCTTCGGTAAGACTGCCCGTCAATATATTCAACCCTGCAGTTACCCAAACTTAAAAGGCGGGCGTTAAAGGGCGCTAACGTTCGTCAACAACAACATAGGCACCAGAGTCATAGCGTGATTGAAAGAGGTGAAAACGCCACGGTATCTGCAGTCAACCAATCACACCGATTGTTCGTGTTGGACCTATCTTCAGATGAGAAGTTTCTGATTGACACAGGTTCAGAAGTCAGTGTTTATCCAAGAAAGAGAGGTGATATATTCACGACAACAACGCAACATGAGGTGACTGCGGCAAACAATTCCAGAATATCTATCTATGGTGAGAAACAGTTGGCATTACATCTGAATTCTAACTTCCATACAAAATGCACTTTTGTGGTTGCTGATGTGCCGAGTCCTATAATTGGAGCTGAGTTTTTACGGAACTACCGACTTATGCCCGACCTGGTTAACTGTCGTTTGGTAGCAGTTCCCACAGAAGGGATATTGCTTACTGCGTCTTCCGCGTCGGTTCAAGTGCAGTGCGATGTGCTCGTGTCTTTCCGCACGAAGAATTCCGGCTTCTCTACCGCTTCATCCGCGTCGGGATATTGTGATACGATTTCGTACCCGCAACTAAGCGGGGCGCACACGTGTGCGTCACGCAAGAAGACACCCGACAGTCGTAACGATTCGTATACTGTAGGCAATATCAGAGCACTGTCGGAGGAATCACTTTTTCGTAAACTGCTTCAAGACTTTGCAGCACTTACCGTACCCGTCAACGCAACCAGGAAATGCTGACACAATACTCAACACCACATCAGCACGACACAAGGTAAACCTGTTGCCTTTCGCCCGCGGCGTCTGCCTCCAGAGAAGCTGCGCGCGGCGCGAGCTGAGTTCGACAGACTTCTAAAAACAGGTATTGTAAGTAGGTCTGATAGTTCATGGGCATCTCCAATACACATGGTCCGTAAAAAAGACAATTCATGGAGAGTATGTGGAGACTACAGGGCGCTCAATGCCCGCACGATTCTCGACCGCTACCCAGTACCCAATGTGACTGATTTTAACAGTACGATTAGCAATGCCAAAATATTTAGTGTGATTGATTGCGCCAAAGCATTTTCCCAGATTCCCATGTCTCCATCTGACATTAAAAAAAACAGGAGTTATCACACCATTCGGTTTGTTTGAGTACAATTTTATGCCATTTGGCCTCAGAAACGCTGCCCAAACATGGCAAAGATTCATGCATGAGGTGCTTCGAGAATTACCATTCGTATTTTGTTATATGGATGACATTTTAGTATTCTCTGGTTCTGTATATCAGCATGTCGAACATCTGTGGCAGCTTTTCCGCCGTCTAACAGAGTATTGCATAATTATTAACGAAACAAAGTGCACGTTTGGAAAACGCGAGATTAAGTTCCAGGGATATTTGGTTTCAGCAGCAGGCCTCTCACCTTTGCCTGAGCGGGTTGAAGCAGTACAACAGATGCCCCTTCCCACAACTTACAAAGGACTTCGCAGATTTTTAGGCATGCTCAACTATTACAGACGTCGCTTACCTAAATTAGCTGCCGCCCAAGAGCCACTCACAACGTTACTTGCAGGTAAAAATACAACAGGAAATCGTAAAATCTCATGGAGACCAGATGCTGAAGCAGTTTTCCATGACTTAAAGACATGTCTTTCTCGGGCAACACTACTGTGACATCCAAGATTGAGCGCTCGTTTAGCGCTCATGGTTGATACGAGCCAAACAGCAGTGGGTGCAGCGCTACAGCAAGAAGTTGAAGGCAGCCGCTCGCATTATTCTCTAAAAATCTGACCCGACAGCAGCAAAAATGGAGTGCAACAGATGCTTGCTATTTACTTAGCCATAAAGTATTTTCCCAGGTCTGTCGAAGGGAGGCACTTTGCAATTTTTACTGATCACAAGCCGTTAGTAGCTATATTTCAACGAGACACAGAGCTCAATTCACCACGTCAGTGCAGGCAAGTCGAGTACACTGCACAGTTCACAACTGACATGCGTCACATTTCAGGAAAAGACAACCTGGTCGCAGATTGCCGGTCTAGGAATTGTGCCAGTTTAAATTCAGTTCGTTGGACCGAGTTAGCATCTAAACAACGAGAAGATTCTTTCTTACGCCGTCTAATAGAGGAACAGAGAACTGCGCTGCAGCTCAGACGTGTGTCTGTCCCAAATGTTCCAGACGGAATTTGGTGTGATGTAGCAAAAGGAAAGGAGCGATCTTAAGTACCAGAACAATATCGTCGCGAGATTTATAATGCACTACATAACCTATCACATCAAGAAGTGCGAGCTACAGCCAAGTTAGTTTCCTCCAAAGCTGTGTGGCCGGGGATACAAAAAGATCGTCGTGCATGGGCGCGTGCATGCCTAACATGTCAGCGTAATAAAATCAGCAGACATGTCTTTGCACCTATTGCTGACTTCCCGACGCCATCTGCAAGATTTTCACATATACATGTGGACTCACAATCATTGATCGTTTTACCAGGTGGCCAGAAGTAGTTGTAATACAAGACATTTCTGCGGAGTCGGTTGCAAAAGAACTGTTGCATTCATGGTTCTCCAGGTTTGGCATTCCGCAAAAGATAACAACAGATCGCAGAAGGCAGTTTGAAAGCCAACTTTTCAATTAACTCCACAAGCTAGCATCCATCTAGTAATGGAATGGTGGAACGATTATACCCGACGCTCAAAGCTGCATTAATGTGTAGTTCCACTAAATGGCCTGAAGCACTACCGCTGGTCCTACTCGGATTGAGAACGGCCGCAGAATTGGTTTATGGCAAGCAATTGAGGGTTCCTGGAGAATTTATCGTTCCAGCATCTACACAGCCGTTCGCCCCTGAGCTATGCACGCAATTCGCGAGACAACTCAGCGCTAGAATGAGAAACATGAAACCCACTAACCCTGTCAGACATGGAGACCGGAGAGTGTTTTTACATAAAGACCTGCAAGCAACGTCCCACGTGTGGCTTAGGGATGATACGGTGCGCCCGCCGCTTGTTTCGCCTTACTCTGGACCATACAGGGTAATCACAAGAGGAAGCCACAACTTCAAAATCGATAAGGATGGTAAAGAAGAGACAGTCTCAATTGATTGGCTTAAACCTGATTACACGGTAGAGGGTACACTCCTTCCTCGGTCTGCAAAATCACCTCAAACGTGGAGGCCAAAGAAACAGCAGATATTCTCGCTGAGCCTCCGTTTCATTAGAAGACAATAAAGCAGCAAGTGCAGAACAGGAGCAGCCATTGCCTGCACCAGATGTTTTCACGAGAGCTGGTAGAAAACTCAAGTGCAAGTTTCCCCACATACCTGGTGCACCCGGTTTCAAAAGGAGGGGGGCTGATGTGGCGACGTCATTTATCGACTGCGTCAAAGACAGCGGGTGAAAGCTGCAGCTGATAGATATTTATCTTTGCCGTAGTCGACTTGGATACGAGTTGTTTATTCTTGTTAGTTTTTGATCTGTGCTTAAAAAATAAAATCTTTTCTCATCTCATGAAAAAGCTGTCTCCCATAACGTCTTCACTGGTACGAACTGAATCACTGGGCTTGAAATTTAAGATCACGTTTCCGCCATCTGCAGTGATATCAAATGATTGATCATTTACTGTGATGCATGAATCATCTGAGAGAAAACTTCCAAAGTCTTCCTCGGTTTCATCAGAAGGTATCGGGTTGTTTTCAACAGGAGAATTCTTAATTCCATCCTCAGTAATTGTAGCAACAAGAGTCAAGGGTGTTTCACTTGTACCTCCAGTCAGTATTAAGAAACGAATTCTGTTTTCCACGTCGAAAGGTGTGGGATGGGTGTTAAATACACCGAGGCCTCGAATTCTAGAAGGGAAATTTCCCGACAATCTTGATTCAATCTGGTTGTCAATATGAAAGTTGCCCTTATATTTCTCATATCGTATCACATCGGATTCGCTATTCACTTACTTCAACAAATTTATGTAAATACTATAAAACATATATTCCAACACCTTATTTTAACGTCGTACGCACTTCTCAGTGGTGGTTTATTACTTTGATCTTCTACAATTTTATGCAAATGCTATTAAACGTAGCTTCCAACACCTTACATTCACGTCGTACGCACTTCTCAGAGCTAGTTCATTACTTGTCTTCCAACACCTTACTTTAACGTCGTACCTTCTCAGAAGTGGTTTATTACTTTCATTGTGGCATATCGAGCTTCCAACACCTTACATTCACGTCGTACGCACTTCTCAGAGCTAGTTCATTACTTGTCTTCCAACACCTTACTTTAACGTCGTTCCTTCTCAGAAGAGGTTTTTTACTGTCATTGTGGCATGTCGAACTGTTGTAATGTCGCTACATAATGTAATATGATTGTAATATTCCGGCTGCGAGTGCCGGAGATGACGCTCTACCGGAATTTGATACGAAAACGCTCTTTGCTCTGACAACGCTCCTTGCTGAAAGAAAAGAGGAGTATCCATGTTTTCTTGTAACGGTTGGAGATAAGAAATTCAGATTGGTCAGTGTGCCTTTCTAGATCAGATAAGTTTGCATGTAGAAGTAATATGAAGTGCAGAGGTCAACTTGTAATTGCAATCACCAAGAATAAAAAATGTTCGTTTACGATCATTTATTCAATCTTGGATCCCCGGACCGTCATAAAAACTTAATGTGTTACACTGTACAGTGCATAGTGATCTCTTCACGAATTAACAATACTTGGCGAATCTGCTACTGTCACGATCCGAACGACGTGCAATTTTTCGCCGTCAGCTTGTGTGTTCGAGACGTTCCCTACGCGACCAGAGTGTTAGAAGATACCACACTGCCACTGTTAGTTCAACCTTTTGATTTTGAAAGAGTTTTCCTGAAACTTTTACGGCGACTGTGACTGCTTTTGTGGCCAAGAGATGAACGACGTCTCCATCATGAGTTATAGCAGTTTTCTCCAACCTTGCCTGGCATTCTCTGAGAACCGGACAAGCGGAAACCTCCGACTGCCAATTCGTCCTCTATCTAACCCGTTCTCTCCTTACAGCAGCCACAAAGAAAACATATTCATCTAAAGTCATTTTTTCCACAGAATTTTTTTTATCTTAGACAGAAAAAATTAGCATGTATGCATTTACCCCCTGTATGAAGAGGAAACAAAAGCGAGTGTAAATCCGGTACCTGTCTTATCTTTGTCAAAGACCAAGATAATTAAATAATAATAACATTTTCTTTACGACGTAGCTCTTCATTTCATCGTTCACCAGCTCAATGAAGCTTCCTTTACGATCTTTATGCAGAGCATATTTCACAACTTGGGCCATGCGACGTGAAAGTAACTGAGTAGCCATTCGGGCATTCTGACGTTCACGTTAAGGTGAACCTCCGACATGTAATGAGTGACCAAGATGATCTACCATAATTTTTTCAATCATAGTACCGTCGGACAAAGTGATACAATCATCAAGAAAATGATTTCTTAATGATTGCAGAAAACGTGGAACATAAAAAACGCCCAGAATTTTCTGCTATGATCAACAGGGTTCGAAACAAAATGTCTTCGATGTAAACACAAGTGGCTTCCACACTTTCAGACATTTTGCTTCCTTGTCACACGTAACACCTACGATATGGATTCCTGCTCTTCCTACTTCTTTCCTGACGTTCGGAAACAAATCATTAGACACTGCAACATCAAAGTCATGATACATCGACTGCTTCCACTTTGGAAACAATCTGCAAAACCATGACGACTTGGACATCGTTTTGTGCTCCGGGTAGCACATCGTCGGATGAAGCGTAAGTGACAAGACCGTCAATGTTCATTTCGTCAAAGCTTAGGACAGTAGTTGCCACTGATAACGTGAACATTTCTAACCTACCTTTAATTAGCTCCATACCTGGTTTCAAAATAGCTGGTTGGCACTTCAATAGTTCTGTTCATTTCTGCAGCGTTGATCTATAGGGAAAAGGACAGTTCTTCCTCCTCAGATACGTTTTAGGAGACCAAGCTCCCAAAGTAAGAGCATTCGCAGCGCTGTCTGAGCTCCACTTCACTTGCTTTATCTTATGTAACAAACAGGGAATTTTCCCTGGAGTGAAACACTCAGAAAGTATAGTTCTCATATCCGACTATACACAGTACTTCTTCTTAGTGTGATACTCTTTACGTTTTGTAGATGCAACAGGTTTTCTTAAGTTTTTCATACATTTAATTTTTGGTTTCAGTGGAAAGTTCTCCGTCTTCAGGCCACGAGTGGCCTACCGGGACCATCCGACCGCAGTGTCATCCTCAGTGGAGGATGCGGATAGGAGGGGTGTGGGGTCAGCACAACGCTCTCCCGGTCGTTATAATGGTATTCTTGACCGACGCCGCTACTATTTGGCCGAGTAGCTCCTGAATTGGCGGCACGAGGTAGAGTGCACCCCGAAAAATGGCGACAGCGCATGGCGGCCTGGATGGTCACTCATCCAAGTGCCGACAGCGCTTAACTTCGGTGATCTCACAGGAACCGGTGTATCCACTGCAGCGAGGCTGTTGCCTTTGTTTCAGTAGAGCATTTTTTAATCCCCAAACCAACTAATTCTTCCTTTAGTTCTTGAATTTTTTAGTGTTTAAGTGAAATTATAGAAGGAGTACAAAAGTCAGAGTTGTTAGATTTGTCCAGCTTACTTTTCTTCAGAGACTGAATTTTCATCGTTGTTAGAGCTCTTTTTTTATTGTTCTGAGATCACGACACTGCTGTTAACATTGGAGGTGCTAGGACTGCAGGTTCAGATTTATTTCCGTGCCACTTTTGTATTTTTTGAGACGTGACAGCATTGTCTGCAGCAATGTCCGTGTAGGTAGACCTAACAATTCATTCCACAAATATCATCACTTTCACAGAAATGTACACAGCAAATTATTGCGTTTTTAACATTAATTTTACCCCCTCGTTCACAACGAGCAATTCACGTGCGCTTTAGTTCAACGTTTTGTGCAAAACAATGATAAATTACGCCTTCAATCTTACATCCGCTCTGACAATATTCAGCAACTGCACAATACGACGTATTTGTAGATATTATTACAAAATATTCACACAACAAGCTGCTTTACAACTGAACGCTCGGCAGGCCAAGAAATACATACATATTAACATTAACACGAACTCGCATGCACGCCTCAGTAGAAACACTGAGCGACACTGTTGCAACTAACCAGTGGTAGCTGCCAAGTGGCGTCACAGCTAGCAATTCAGTTTGGCAGGCAAGAGAGCGGGACGTCGATTGTATAGCCCCCTGAAAGTAACAAACGTAGTGAGTCGAGGAGGATGCAGGTTTCCCAAAAGCGTCATATTCTGCAAGGGCTGGAGCGTCTGCATCGGGGAGGCGAGGCACGATTCGTGGCCCATGCGGAGGAGGTTGTTGTGATTTCATTCGCCACTCTTCAGCCTTGTGATGCA
Organism: Schistocerca gregaria; assembly: GCF_023897955.1. NCBI lineage: Eukaryota > Metazoa > Arthropoda > Insecta > Orthoptera > Acrididae > Schistocerca > Schistocerca gregaria. The sequence goes on along the minus strand of NC_064921.1, from coordinate 924,904,963 downwards.
TGTAATAAAAAGAAGAATACGAGACATAGAAAGGCGATAAACGGGGACATACCGTATGAGAATATAGTAAGAGGAGACATTGGACGTTAAAATATACACTTACGCAGAGACTTTCGTGTGGGACAGTTAAGAAAAACACATATATAGTTAAATCAAAACACAATGGGCATTGTACGTATCACATAAAAGAACACAAAGTCACCCACACAAGTTAAAAGTTGGGCACAGTATTAAAACACTCTACAACGACGACACTTAAAACCACTGCACGAGACGAATAACACATGGTGAAGAATAGAATCTACTGGGAGGGACCTGCTGGGAAGGGGTGGCGTGAGAGGAAGGAAAAGAGGGGACAGGAGAGGGCAGAGGGGGAGGGGGATTGAAGAGTGTGGGAGGAAAAGCAAGGGGGTAAGAGGGTGCACCAAGGGCAGGAGACAGGTGAAGTGCGAGATGGCGAGGGAAGATAAGTCAGGAGGGAGTGTACAGATGCAGAAGGAGTGCACTGGAAAGGGAGGGGTTGGAGGAGGGAGGAAAAGCCGCTCAGGGGAAGGGAACAGGTGGGGAGATAGAGTCCTGATGAGGCAGAGGGAAATTGGGGTTTGGGTTGGTAGGAGGGGTACATATCAGACCGAAGCACATCCTCTGGGAGGGGTAGGCACTGGAAGTTGCGTTTGGAGAGAAGGTGGCGGTTGAGGAGATGGAGAGAGGGTGGGACACCATGGTAATGATGAGGCACTGGGCCTGGGGATAGAGAGTATAGAAGACATCAAAGGCTGGGGGGAATCGAGTTTGCAGACAACATACGGCATGAGGATATATTTGAGGAAAACGAGAGGATGTGGGGAGGGGATGAGGTTATAGAGTTCTATGTGGGGGACAGGAGGCGAATACAGAAGGCGAGGTGGAGTGCATGGTGTTTAAGGATTTGGAGGGCTGTATAGAATCTGGGCATGCCAGAAATCCAGGTGACACTGGTGTAATGAAGGATAGAATGCATCATGGATTTGTAGGTGTGAAGGTTGGTGGAAAGATTCAGTCCCCATGCCAAGCCACACAGGAATTTAAGGAGTTGGAGCCTATTGTGGGCTTTTTTTCTGGAACGTAAGGAGATAGGGAGTCCAGGTGAGGTGACGGTCAAGGGTGAGGCGAAGGTATAACAGGATAGGAGTGAGCTGGGTAGGCGACCATAAATGGGGAGGTGAAAGTTGTGGAGACAGAAGGAGTTGGTAGTATGATGAATGATGATTGCATGAGTCTTCAAAGGACTGACATGAAGGAGCAACTGGTTGCACAAGGCAGTGAACTGGTTGAGGTGTTTTTGAAGGGTCTGTTGGGACCATTGAAGTGTGGGATAAAAGGCCAGGAAGGTGATGTCATCAGCAAATTGGAGGAGGAGTACAGCAGGGGAAGTTCGGGCATATCTGTAGTACACTGGAGATGGAGGAAAGGGAAAAGGATGGAGCCTTGCGGCGTTCTGGCGGTTGGTATTGTGGATAGTGACATAGGTGGGACAAAAGGAGAGGACAGAACCTATGAGATGGACGAAATTAATGAGAAGATCGTAGGCCTCGAGTTTCAAGAGAAGCCCAGCATGCCAGACACGGTCATAGGCGTTCTGGAGGTCAAGGGAAACAAAAATAGTGGAGCGATGAGAGTTTAGTGGGAGGGATTGGTAAGGTTAAGGAGCTGGTTGTCAGCTGGGAAAGAGGGCCGGAAGCGACACTGGGTGAGGGAAAGGAGGTGGTGCCGGTTGGGTTGGTGATGAATATTTCAGGAGAGGAGAGACTAAAAGACGTTACTGAACATGGATGTGAGGCAAATGGGACGATAGGATAAGGTGTCAGAGGGGGGTTTCTGGGTTTAGGGAACAGCAGAACTCAGGAGGCCTTCCACAAGTTAGGGTAAATGTCAGTGCAGAAGAGGATGGTACACAGGGTAGCATGGACAGCTAGGAAGATGGGGACAGAACTGTGAGGTGATGGTAGGTTACATCATCGTGGCCAGGGGCCGTGTGGCGTATGGAGTGGAGGATGAGTGATGTCATGTGCGGTAAATGGAGCTTTTATGTTGGAGGGGGTGTAACTGATCCAAGTACCAGAAATTGACGTGGAGTGGTGAGGTAGATGTATAGGAGCGTTTGAGGACCATGGGGAAGAGGGAATAATCACAGTGAGGATTGGGGGGAATGGAGAAGATCTCTAAGAGATGGGGAGCAAAACGGTTAGCCTTGCTGAGGTTGTTAGGGAAGGGGCGGTCACCGTGGAGATGGGGATAATGCGCGGTGGGATGGTTGCCAGTAAGGCAGTGGAAAGCAGACCAGTACTTGCAGGAGCTGACAGGGAAGGCGGAGTTTAGGAGTGTATACGTCTAGGGCCAGTCCCAGCGCTTCTTTACTGTTAGGACGCTACAGATGCATCGTAATTGCCCGTAACGGAGGAATGTATCCCTGTCACAGGTGTGAAGGTAGGAAAAGTAGAGCCTGCGGGATTCACGTAGAAGACGGTGGGCCTAAGGAGGAAGAATATGCGGTGAGTGAAGGAACCCTGCCTCCTCGTTTAAATACTGCCGCTCATAGTATTTACATCTGCGCGAGCTTGGTGACCGAAAGCGAGACCTGCTTCCAGGTCGCAATGGTCCGCCCGCTTGTTAAAATTCATGGGGTAACCTTCAGTTGTCCTTTATTTTGCACAAGTCGCTACTAGTTTAGGTCAATGACCATTATGAAGCTTGGCTAGCTTAAACGGCAAGGAAGCTGTCCCATAATTTGAGTGAAAGTAATTTGCTCTTTTGAGCCCACCATAGAATGTAAAAAAAATTTTCACAATAGTAACCATGTACATTCGACAGCAAAAAAAGTGGGTCACCCTTGAATTCCAACGTGTAGGCTGCACCTGAATGTATGCAACCAACAGAGCATATCTGTGTTGCACATCGTTGCAACCTTCCACAGTATAGTCATTGTAAGCTACACAATGGTACCGCTAGAGACTACTAGAGAACACCGATCTTTATGACAGTCCGTTCAGATGTAAAGTAACACCACGATACTACAGAAGCGATCAGACAGTCCTTAACGTTTGTAAACTAAACTTAATTACAATAAGTGACATTTCAAACGTTATGGGACAACTAATTTTCTCACATAAATTGTTCAGTAATCCTTAGGCACAATTAAATATTTGAGACAGTATATGAATTTATAAAATAGTATGGCAATTGGAAACAAGTTCTTTGCTGTCTAAAAGGTTTACTCAACACTTGCTGAACATCATTCAACGTTCAACAGGGAGTGGTTTCACATCAACTTATGTAATACTAAGCAGTTAAAAGAAAACGTGATTAACGGCGGTAAACAGTCTACAGAAATCCCAACATTAACAGCGAGTCACAAGTAATATCACTGTTCACATTACTCATCAACAGTTACTTGTACACAAAGTTATACTTTAAATTTCATGACCAACTTCTTCGTTCTGAATCCGGATGCAAACCCAGAACGTAAAGCCATTGTTAAAGAAGCAAAGCTTTGTTCCTTATCGAGGCCTTATCACTAGGCAGAAAGAGGCGTCAAATATTGACGCTTGCACCAGTATCAGTTATCAATTTTCAACTGTAACGTAAATGACGATAATGTTTGTACGAAACCAGGAATCCTAACATAACAATTACCATCTTGGTAATTTAACATGTTTAAAATTGAAATGCCTTCATGTAATGCTGGCGACAAGGATAAGAACCCAGCACCTAATGGGATAGTTGAATATGTACGTAAAATCAGAATGTAGATATCACAGTTTATCACCAGTAGTGAGGTTGGAACCTTAAATGACGACTGAAGTAGTATTGCCTGACGAGGATTCGAACCCGGCGCCTACCGGCGTCGTTGTCTAACTAGGAACAGACGAGAAATGACCAATGTAGGTCCACCATTAGCCAGATGTGCACACGTTTAACTAGAAATAAGGTGACGGAAACGTCTACGCTGACTGACAGTCGAACGACGCACACATGGTTGTCAAGACACGTTAATAATCATATTCTTATTCAGTAGTAGCTAGGAGTTGCATACGTTAAGGCCTCCTTCATCCCTAGTAACGTGTTGCTTAATATCTGCTATATCAAGGTGTCAATTTACAAGTGGATTGACTGCCGTAAAGAGCAATGTTTTCTAGTTGTCGTGTATCATTGAGATGTAAATGAAGTGCCCCAGCAGAAAGTAATTTCCGTCGTGCAGCACGTATTTTTTCAGAGACACTGAGTACATGATATAAGTGCACAAAACGTGTGTTATATACTACGTATACAATATTATTTGGAGAAGCTGCCGCAAAACCTATTTACTTATACATTCCGCTTAGTCGTTGTGGTTGTATACACATTTTCTTAAGGCTACATCTAATGCGGGGCACTAATAAGAAAGAATCGTTCCCTGCGTCATGAAATTGCTAGCTAGGTGAAATACACTCCTGGAAATTGAAATGAGAACACCGTGAATTCATTGTCCCAGGAAGGGGAAACTTTATTGACACATTCCTGGGGTCAGATACATCACATGATCACACTGACAGAACCACAGGCACATACACACAGGCAACAGAGCATGCACAATGTCGGCACTAGTACAGTGTATATCCACCTTTCGCAGCAATGCAGGCTGCTATTCTCCCATGGAGACGATCGTAGAGATGCTGGATTTAGTCCTGTGGAACGGCTTGCTATGCCATTTCCACCTGGCGCCTCAGTTGGACCAGCGTTCGTGCTGGACGTGCAGACCGCGTGAGACGACGCTTCATCCAGTCCCAAACATGCTCAATGGGGGACAGATCCGGAGATCTTGCTGGCCAGGGTAGTTGACTTACACCTTCTAGAGCACATTGGGTGGCACGGGATACATGCGGACGTGCATTGTCCTGTTCGATCAGCAAGTTCCCGTGCCGGTCTAGGAATGGTAGAACGATGGGTTCGATGACGGTTTGGATGTACCGTGCACTATTCAGTGTCCCCTCGACGATCACCAGAGGTGTACGGCCAGTGTAGCAGATCGCTCCCCACACCATGATGCCGGGTGTTGGCCCTGTGTGCCTCGGTCGTATGCAGTCCTGATTGTGGAGCTCACCTGCACGGCGCCAAACACGCATACGACCATCATTGGCACCAAGGCAGAAGCGACTATCATCGCTGAAGACGACACGTCTCCATTCGTCCCTCCATTCACGCCTGTCGCGACACCACTGGAGGCGGGCTGCACGATGTTGGGGCGTGAGCGGAAGACGGCCTAACGGTGTGCGGGAGCGTAGCCCAGCTTCATGGAGACGGTTGCGAATGGTCCTCGCTGATACCCCAGGAGCAACAGTGTCCCTGATTTGATGGGATGTGGCGGTGCGGTCCCCTACGGCACTGCGTAGGATCCTAAGGTCTTGGGGTGCATCCGTGCGTCGCTGCGGTCCGGTCCCAGGTCGACGGGCACGTGCACCTTCCGCCGACCACTGGCGACAACATCGATGTACTGTGGAGAGCTCACGCCCCACGTGTTGAGCAATTCGGCGGTACGTCCACCCGGCCTCCCGCATGCCAACTATACGCCCTCGCTCAAAGTCCGTCAACTGCACATACGGTTCACGTCCACGCTGTCGCGGCATGCTACCAGTGATAAAGACTACGATGGAGCTCCGTATGCCACGGCAAATTGGCTGACACTGACGGCGGCGGTGCACAAATGCTGCGCAGCTAGCGCCATACGACGGCCAACACCGCGGTTCCTGGTGTGTCCGCTGTGCCGTGCGTGTGATCATTGCTTGTACAGCAATCTCGCAGTGTCCGGAGCAAGTATGGTGGGTCTGACACACCGGTGTCAATGTGTTCTGTTTTCCATTTCCAGGAGTGTGTTTTGTGGTATCTATGTTTAAAATGAATGTATATTTGAACGTATTGTTCGTGAAATATTTGAATGAATCGTCAACTGTAGGTGTGCCTGCACATGTTATAGCATAATAGCTGTAGCTGCGTTAATTTATGCTACAGACTTGGGTAGGTTAGGTGTAACTTTTGATCCTTCAAGAGGTGATTGTGGCCTTGCTGCCCGGGTCTGTACTAGCCGCGGCTTGCGAGCTACGGGTAATCCAGGCTGGTCGAGGCGAGACGGAAGTGAGCGAGCTGGCGGTGGCATTGGTGGGCCAACAGCCCGGGACGAGCCAGCACGGCTGCGCTGAATGCCTCTGCCTCTGCCGCTCCGTTTGACGTAAATATGTTTACCTCCTCCTGGAGGTAAACATATTCCTGCCGCCAGTATAAGAGTGGCAAGCAGAAATACACATCAGGCTGTCTGCCGTAATGGCTCACTGGGAGAGGTCTATTCGAGATAGAGTCGTCGCTCTGATTGAAGAAGGAGGATGTTCCATCAGAGAAGCTGTCAGACGGTATGGCGTACCATATACCACTGCAACGAGCTGATGGAGGATCTGCCTTGAAAGAGGCACCATCAACAGGGCTCTTTGCTCACGCAGGAGGAGAGTGAGCTCACAACAGGAAGACGGGGACCTAGTGGCTAGGAGCAGAGAACGCGAAGCAGTTTCGGCTTGAGACCAACTCCCCCGGCTCCAGCGACACGATGCACCGAAGGCTGAGGGAAGCTGTACTGCATGCGCGACGATCCGCCGTGAAATAAGAGCTCAACGAAGACAACGTTTTATACCGGCTAGCATTTGCGGAGCTCCATCTGAGGGCGTCGTGGAACAACGTCATTTTCACTGATGAGATGATTTCCACCAGTAACGACGGTCCAACCATCGTTAGCAGGCCGCAAGGCACTCGCCATGGACGCGAATATGTAACCACGATGAGAAGAAGTGGGCGGCTATCTGTCACCTGTTGGGGTTGGATTTCTGAGAGAGAGGAGCGAATTCTTCACAGGATAGAAGGAACTGTGGACAGCGTGCAATATGACCACATATTGCAAAATGTTACGCTTCCGTCATTGCGAATGCTGTACGCAGAAGGGGACATCACATTGCAAGAGGACCAATCTCTCATTCACAAGTCTGCATTTGCTCAGCAGCGGCTCTCCACGATTGGCGTCAATATCATGGACTGTCCGCCACTGGCGGCTGATATGAACCCCATGGAAGACATGTGAGCCGAGGTCGCCAGACCATTTACAGAGAACTGTCCACGAAACCAACCAACTACTGCGGACGCTCTTTGGGACTGCGTCCTGGAAGCCTAGGAGGAAGTTGCTTCTTCAGGCTCTTACGTCCGACGGCTTATACATTCTATGCCAAGACGCATGATAGAAGTACAAAATAATGAAGGATTCTGTTCTGGATAAAATATTAGAGTCCTTAAAATGTTTTTTATGTCTTCTTTTTTTGACATTTTTCCTCACTGGGAGGTAGTGGAAGATATCGTGGCAACAGAAAAGATACATCATGGGATTGGTTTTCCTTTGAGTTGCCTTTTTGATTCAAGTGCGTTTCTTTTGAATATTCACCTTGTTAAATATTCTATTTTGATTTCATTTATACCCTGTCTACATACTTACAAACTAATCAGCGTAGATGGACTCTGACACTGTAGTCTTTGTTATTTCAAATAAATCTCTCTCGTCCCCTTCATCCATGAAATCACCCTCCGTCCTCCACACAAGGGCACAAGGCTGTTTGAAGCACAAGCGTTTTGGAGCACATCATTCATCGTACTTTGTTGAATATGGAGCTCCGCAGCACACTACCCTAGGAGCTCACATACTGTTTATTTATTTATTTATTGTTCCGTGGGAGCAAATTAAGGACAAGTCATATTATGTTTACTCATTGTTAATACCTCCTCTATTCTCTCTCACACTCTCTCTCTGACACTATGGCCGCAAGTGCCTTTCTCTTCTATTCCCCTAAAACAAATCTAGCTGTTTCCTTTGAAGTTACATTTACTATTTTAATTGCTGCTGTCTTTACCCTCTATCATTCCTCTCAGCAGCTATGAAACCGTATTCTTTGATCTCCCCTTCCCTATAACCCATTCTTCATTCTGAAAACAGTCCTTCCTTGGCCGGCCGGAGTGGCCGAGCGGTTCTAGGTGCTACAGTCCGGACCCGCGCGACCTCTACGGTCGCATGTTCGAATCCTGCCTCGGGCATCGATGTGTGATGTCCTTAGGTTATTTATGTTTCAGTAGTTCTAAGATCTAGGGGACTGATGACCTCTGAAGGTAAGTCTCATAGTGCTCAAGGCAATTTTTGTAAGTCCTTCCTTATCGCTCGGTCCTAAGATGAAACTAACTGTGGTGGACATCTGAGTAAGCAATATTCTGCAAGCATTTCACGTTTCTATTTTGCACTTCTGCACTTCTATCCATTCCCAGATCCCGCCATCCTTCCTGTTATCCGTCCCTTGGAATCTTCATATACATCTAAATAAATACTCAGCCATTCATAATTATGTGCTTGGCAGGGGTTTCTGTGGTCTGGTGGATTAATCTTGTATTAATGTGTAAAACGTGCAGGTTCATATCTCACGTCAGGCGCAGATTTTTAACACACACCAGTAACTCTCCTTCACCCCTAGTAACGCCAAGTGCAGAACGCCAGTAAGCTCTGTATTTCAATATCATCAGTAAAGGTAACATCCCTTCGCTGCCGACTAGGACAGAGAGGCATTCGTTTGAGCTGTGACAGAAGGAGAAACCGCGGAAGGCAGAGACTCTGTCACCAGCAAGCCGTCGTAAACTAGAAAACGTATTTCATACAATGAACCAATGGCCATGTAAGTTCACAAGGCTCTTACTTTATTTGAAACTGAGACATTGAAAATGGTGGTGCTGGAATGGGATTCGAATTCGATTTCAGTGTGTACCCCACGACTGCAAACTGTTCTAGGTCTCCTCGAAAGGCACCTAGCTGGTTTCGAATCCTGATCAGGACAAAATATTCATTATTTCATTTCAAGCCCTAGCATGTGCACTCCGAACTACTATCGAAAAATAGTTGCATTTTCTGCATCTCTTCGTGCGTTGAAGCTGTAACGTGTTCGTTTCAACTGACAGCCACATGATGAGATTTTATCACAACATTATAAGATCAAACGTTTCATTACATTTTTTCAAGATCAAACATTCCTCTCCATCCTACTGGCGAAAACGGATTTGGATTTGCAGTTGTGTTCGTTGTGATCGCCAAAGATGACATTTTGTGGATTCAACTTATAGCCAGCAGAGTATTTTCCATCACATCATTGAAAGTACAAACATGCCACTCCTAGCTATTATTGGAAAAGAATTTGATAGTTAAAGTGTCTTCATGACCACGTGTGCTGGGTTTGAATTCCATTCAGCACATAACTTTTCGTCACCTGATTTCAAGCTAAACATGCGCACATCTCGCTACTGGTGAACCAACAATAGCTATTTATCGTCTGTTCCTGGCTATAAAACGACGGCGCTACATGCTGGGTTCGAATCCCAGTCAGGCAAAAACAATTCTGTGGTCATTTAAGGTTACAGCATCTCGCTATCGGTGAAAACATTTGATATTTAACTTCTGAGTTACGTTCTTGTTTAACAATCCGATTAGGTGCTGCGTTCGTATACCTGTGGTGGTAGTGGTGGTTAGTGTTTCACGTCCCGTCGACAACGAGGTCATTAGAGACCGAGCGCAAGCTCGGGTTAAGGAAGGATTGGGAAGGAAATCGGCCGTGCCCTTTCAAAAGAATCATCCCGGCATTTGGCTGAAACGATTTAGGGAAATCACGGAAAATCTAAATCAGGATGGCCGGAGACAGTATTGAACCGTCGTCCTCCCGAATGCGAGTCCAGTGTGCTAACCACTGCGCCACCTCGCTCGGTCGTATCCCTATCACAAGCTTTACATGATGGCATTTCATTTTTAAACATGAGCATACCTTGTTCCTTGTGAATGACACCATATTAAACGTTGTTGGGAGTCGTTCCCAATACGGTAACTGTTATGACAGGATTACCAGTTCAGTACAAACATTTTCGTCATTTATTTTCAGGATCTGAATTGATAACTGATACTGGTGCAAACGTCTGTACTTCACGTCTTTATGCCTCGTGATCGGGTCTCCATAAGGCACAAACAATGCTTAGCTCAGTTAGCAATTTCTACAGGTTCTCAGTGTGAATTCAGGTCCAGAACGACGACGTTGGTCATGTCACTTAAAGTTCAAAATTGTGTACACTTAGCTGTTGATGTGTTACAAGACCAATGATATTACTAGTGATTCGCTGTTAGTGTTGAGATTTCCGTAGAGTGCCTGTTGTTGTTAATCGTGTTTTTTTTACTGGTTCGTCCAATATCCAGTTTCCAGAGCCCCTCGCCGTTGAGCGACATTCAGCACTTGGATGGAAAACGTTTTCGAGAGCGAAAAACTTTTTTCCAATTGCCGTACACGTTTGTAACTCCACGTATTGTCTCAATTATTTTATTTTGACTAAGGATTACTGCGGAACATATGCAAAATAATCCGTTTTCTCAGAACTTTTGGAATGTCACTTGTTGTAATTAAGGTTAGTTTATGAGTGTTATGGGGTGTTTCATCGCTAAGAACGTGTTTTCTAATATGTTTTGTATGAAAATATTAGTTGACGCTTTCACTGACTGCCATAGAGACCTTTGGTCTCTAATAGTCTCTTGCGGTACTCAGTGTGTGTTGTCAAACGACTGTACCCCACGGGGTGTTAATGTTTAGAGGACCTGCAACACAGCTACGTTATGTTGGTTGTATTCGGCAGTGAGCCACTTTTTTTGCAGTCAAGTCCACAAGGTTAGCCCTCTATTGGCGGTAACGAAAGTCGGCCTCTCTAGCCATCCGGCGAGTGTTCCCGGCATCTTGTGGTTTGTCTTGTTGGTGTTAATCCCTGTGGGGGATCAGCCAATGGTCCCGCGCTGACTGCAGTCGTAATTGGTGGTATCGTAGGACCATTATGGAGTGAGGGGAGTAGCTTACAATTGGTTCACCTCTTACTTTAAGAACAGAAAGCAGAAAGTAATTCTCCACTATATTGAGAGTGGTAGTGTTGTTCAGTCCCAATGGGGCACTGTTAAGTGGGGCGTTCCCCAAGGGTCGGTGCTGGAGCCACCGCTGTTTCTTACTCATATACGAGTAAATGATATACCTCCTACTACTACAGGTAATTCAAAAATATTTCTGTTTGCTGATGACACCAGCTTGGCAGTGAAGGATCTTGTGTGTAATATTGAAACAGTATCAAATAATGTAGTTCATGAAATAAGTTCGTGGCTTGTGGAATATAATATGATGCTAAATCACAGTAAGACTCAGTTTTTACAGTTTCTAACTCACAATTCAACAAGAACCGATATATTGATCAGACAGAATGGGCATATTATAAGCGAGACGGAACAGTTCAAGTTCTTAGGCGTTCGGATAGATAGTAAGCTGTTGTGGAAAGCCCATGTTCAGGATCTTGTTCAGAAACTAAATGCTGCCTTATTTACCATTAGAACACTATCTGAAATAAGTGACAGTTCAACACGAAAAGTAGTCTACTTCGCTTATGTCGTATGGTATTTCTTTTTGGGTTGTTCTTCTGATAAAAATAGGGTATTTTTGGCTCAAAAACAGGTTGTACGAGCTATAAGTGGTGTAAGTTTGAGAACCTCTTGTCGACCCCTATTCAATAGTCTGGGAATTCTGACATTGCCCTCACAGTATATATTTTCTTCAATGTCGTTTGTTGTTAGCAATATTAGCTTATTTCCAAGAGTTAGCAGCTTTCACTCAGTTAATACTAGGAAGAAATCAAATCTGCATGGGGAATGCACTTCCTTGACTCTTGTGCCGAAAGGAGTGCAATATTCTGCTGCATCCGTTTTCAATAAGGTACCACAAGAACTCAATAATCTTAGCAATAGCCCAAACACATTTAAGGATAAACTGAAGAGTTTTCTCGTGGCTCTCTCCTTCTATTCTGACAAGGAGCTCCTGGAAGAGCTGAAAAATTAAGCAAATTCCAGTGTTACATTGTTGATTTTCTTTATTTAAACTTACGACTGGTCGCCTGAATATGTTTCTTATATTTCATTTTATCTGTTTCTACTATCGTGTTATAATTTCATGTATTGACTCGTTCTATGACCGCCGGCCGCTGGTGGCCGAGCGGTTCTGGTGCTGCAGTCTGGAACCGCGCGACCGCTACGGTCGCAGGTTCGAATCCTGCCTCGGGCATGGATGTGTGTCTTGTCCTTAGGTTAGTTAGTTTTAAGTAGTTTTAAGTTCTAGGGGACTTATGACATCAGCAGTTGTCCCATAGTGCTCAGAGCCTTTTTTTTGTTTCATGACCAGGGAGACTTCTCCTTAATTTGGTCCCACGGAACAATAAATAAATAATTAAACAATATGTGAGCTTGTAGGGTGGTTTGCTGCGGAGCTCCATATTCAACAAAGTACGATGAATGATTGGTCCCAAAACACTTGTAAGTGCAACAGCCTTGTGTTCTTTCAGCAGAGATGCCACAGACCATCATTTATTATACTTTGCAAAACACACAAACCTCCGTATTCGACGTTCTATGAAGTGTTGTGGATGTCCAACAATTTACCTCTTTCCGTAGCAACTCACGACATTAGCAAGTGAACATTGCCGTGCGGTTGTAGGCGCTTCAGTCTGGAACCGCGTGACCGCTACGGTCGCAGGTTCAAATCCTGCCTCGGGCATGGGTGTGTTTGTTGTCCTTAGGTTAGTTAGGTTTACGTAGTTCTAGGTTCTATGGGACTGATGACCACAGATGTTAAGTCCCATAGTGCTCAGAGCCATTTGAAACCTGACAGAAAATCACTAATCCAGTCACATAGCTAAGACAATATTCCATAGGAACGCAATTTCACTACAAGCCGCTTGATGGTACAGTGTCAAAAGCCTTCCTGAAATCCAGAAATACCGAATCAATTTGAAATCCCTTGTCAAAGCACCCAACACTTCATTCGATTAAAGAGCTAGTTGTGTTTCAAAAGAACGATGTTTTCTAAATCCGCGTTGACTGTGTGTCTATAGACCGTTTTCTTTGAGGTAATCCATAATGCTCGAACACAATATATGTTCGAGAATCCTGTTGCATATCTACGTTAATAATATGGGCTTCTGTTTTAGTGGATTACTCCTACTACCTTTTTTTGAATATTCGTGTTACCTGTGCACCTTCCCAGTATTTTGGTACGGATCTTTCGTCAAGCGAAAGGTTGTGTAAGATTGTTAAGTATGGACCTATTGCATCAGCATATTTTGAAAGGAAGCTAACTGGTATACAGTCTGGACATAAACATATGCTTTTAATAAGTGATTTAAGTCGCTTCGTTACTCCGAGAACATTTACTTCTACGTTACTCAAGTTGTCATCTGTTCTTGATTTGAATTCTGGAATATTTAATTCGTCTTCTTTTGTGAAGGAATTTCGGAAGGCTGTGTTTAGGATCTCTGCTTTGGCAGCACTGTCTTCGACAGTATTTCCTTTGGTATTGCGCAGAGAAGGCATTGACTGTGTCTTGTTGCCTTTATACCTCACATACGACCGGAATTTCTTTCGATTTTCTCCCAGGTTCCGAGACAAAGTTTCGTTATGGGAATTATTATAAGCATCTCGCATTAAAGTCCGCGCTAAATTTCCATTTTCTGTAAAAGATCGCAAATCTTGGTGATTGTACGTCTGCTTAAACTAGGGATGTTTGTTTCGTTGTTTCTGCAACAGTGCTCTGACCCGTTTTGCGTACCAAGGAGGATCAGCTCCGTCGTTAGTTAATTTATTTGGTATAAATCTCTCAATTTCTGCCGATATTATTGCTTCGAATCCAAGCCATATCTGGTGTACACTTCTGTTGTTAATTTGGAAGGAATGGAAATTGTCTCTCAGGAAGGCTTCAAGTGAATTTTTATCTGCTTTTTTCCATAGGTGTATTTTTCGTTTATTTTTGGAAGATTTTGGGTTACAATCTTCAGTCTCCCTACGACAATCCTGTGTTCACTAATCCCTGTATCTCTTTTGATGCCTGTTGTTACCTGAGGTTTATTTGCTGCTAAGAAGTCAAGTGTGCTTTCACAACCGTTTAGTAAACACGTGGGCTCATAATGAAACGGCTCGAAATTATTTTCAGAGAATGTGTTTAGCACAATTTCGGATGATGTTTTATGCGTCCCTCCGGAATTCAACATGCTTTTTCGCCAATACCAAGGGTAAATTAAAGTGACCACCAACTATAATTCTATGAGTCAGGTACGTGTTTGAAATCAAACTCAAGTTTCCTTTGAACCTTTCAGCAATTGTATCATCGGAACTTTGAGTCCGGTAAAAGGGCCCTATTATTATTTTATTCCAGTTACCAACAATGACCTCTGCCCATACTAACATAGGAAGAAATTCTGGTCATATGTAAAGTACACAAGCGGCAAGACGCAGTCAATACCTTCGCTGCGCAGTGCCGATGGTACTGTTACCGACGACTGTGCCGCTAAAGTGGAGTTATTTAACGCAGTTTTCAAAAATTCCTTCACCAGGGAAGACGAATGGAATATTCCAGAACTTGAGACACGAACAGCTGCCAGCATGAGTATCTTATAAGTAGATACCTTAGAGGCTATGAAGCAACTCAAATCGCTTGATACGGGCAAGTCTTCAGGTCCAGATTGTATACCGATTAGGTTCCTTTCAGATTACGCTGATACAATAGCTCCCTACTTAGCATTCAGCACATTCGACAGGACTGATTTCGGACCGCTGGTACAGAGCGAGGGGAGAGTTTGAATCAGAGGTCTGAACCTCTGATTCAAACCTACAGATTGGAAAATTGCGCAGGTCCCACCAGTGTTTAAGATGGGTAGCAGGAGTAATCCATCGAACTACAGACCTATATCATAGACGTCGGTTTGCAGTAGGGTTTTGGAGCATATACTGTATTCAAACATTATGAATCACCTCGAAGGGAACGATCTATTGATACGTAATCAGCATGGTTTCAGAAAACATCGTTCTTGTGCAACGCAGCGGGCTCTTTATTCGCACGAAGTAATGGCCGGTATCTACAGGGGATATCAAGTTGATTCCGTATTCCTTGATTTCCGGAAAGCTTTTGACACCGTTCCTCACAAGCGACTTCTAATCAAGCTGAGGGCCTATGCGGTATCGTCTCAGTTGTGCGACCGTATTAGTGATTTCCTGTCAGGAAGGTCGCAGTTCCCTGCAATACACGGCAAATCATCGAGTGATACAAAAGTGATATCAGGTGTTCCCCAGGGAAGCGTCCTGGGACCGCTCTGTTCCTGATCTATATAAATGACCTGGGTGACCATCTGAGCAGTTCTCTTAGGTTGTTCGCAGATGATGCGGTAATTTACCGTCTAGTAAGGTCATCCGAAGCCCAGTATCAGTTGCAAAGCGATTCAGAAAAGATTGCTGTATGGTTTGGCAGGTGGCAGTTGACGCTAAATAACGAAACGTGTGAGGTGATCCACATGAGTTCCAAAAGAAATCCGTTCGAATTCGATTACTCGATAAATAGTACAATTCTCAAGGCTGTCAATTCAACTAAGTACCTGGGTGTTAAAATTACGGACAACTGCAGTTGGAAAGACCTCATAGATAATAATGTGGAGAAGGCGAACCAAAGGTTGCGTTTCATTGGCAGGACACTTAGAAGATGCAACAAGTCCACTAAAGAGACAGCTTAAACTACACTCGTTCGTCCTCTGTAAGAATATTGCTGCGCAGTGTGGGATCCTTACCAGGTGGGATTGACGGAGGACATCGAAAGGGTGAAAAAACGGGCAGCTCGTTTTGTATTGTCACGTAATAGGGGAGAGAGTGTGGCAGATATTATACGCGAATTGGGATGGAAGTCATTAAAGCAAAGACGCTTTTCGTTGCGGCGAGTTCTACTTACGAAATTTTAGTCACCAACTTTCTCTTCCGAATGCGAAAATATTTTGCTGAGCCCAACCTACATAGGTAGGAATGAATATCAAAATAAAATAAGAGAAATCACAGCTCGAACAGAAAGGTTTAGGTGTTCGTTTTTCCCGCGCGCTGTTCGGGAGTGGGATGGCAGAGAGATAGTATGATTGTGGTTCGTTGAACGCTCTGCCAAGCACTTAAATGTGAGTTGCAGAGTAATCATGTAGATGTAGATGTAACTCACATGAATCATCTACTTCAATTTCGTGACAACAGAAACTATTTCTAACAGCATCAAACACGCTACCGCTAACCGTGCTTAGCCTATCCTTTCGGGACATCGTTAGGATCTTCTCAAAAATTTCGACCGAGCTTATCAAGGTCTTTAGCCAGCTTTCAGTGCCTATAACGATTTGAGCATCAGTGCTTTTTATTAGCGCTTGGAGCTCTGGTACTTTCCCAACACAGCTACGACAATTTACAACTGTTACACCGATGGTTCCTGTATCTACGTTCTTCCTGCGTTAGGCTTGCACCCTTTCCGACTGAAGTCCTTCTTGTGTTTTCCCGAGAGTCTCCAACCTAGAAAACCGCCCAGTCCACGCCACACAGCCCTTGCTACCCCCGTAGCCGCGTCCTGCGTATTGTGGGCTCCTAACGTATTCAGCGTAACCTGAAACCCAATCACCCTTTGGCGCAAGTCAAAGAATCTGCAGCTAGACGGTCTGAACCTCTGATTCAAACCCTCCCCTCGCTCTGTACCAGCGGTCCGAAATCAGTCCTGTCGACTGTGCTGAAAATGGTCAGATCCGCATCCATCTCGCAAGGAAGACTGGCCGCTTTTACCACTCCCGCTAACTGCTCGAAATCAGAGCGAATCTCTTCTGATCCAAAGTGGCACACATAGTTGGTACCGACGTGAGCCACGATCTGAAGACGGCTGCAACCTGCGCTCTTCATGGCGTCTGGACGGACCCGTTCCACATCTGGAATGACTCCACTCGTTTTCTTACCATTCTTGGCAGCCATGTCTGTAAGGGGTCCAATAACGCGCCTAACGTTGGAATTCCCAAATATCAATAATCCCACCCTCTCTGATTGTCCGATCTTGCAGACCGAGAGGCTTCCTCTGAAGCAGGACAGGCGACAGAATCTGGCTCAGCGACTGACTCAGCCTCAGACAGTGATTGCAACCTGTTTGTCAGATCAACCGGGGAGGCCTTACGTGTGGCCGCCTAGGAAGTCTTTCGCAGCCTGCTACGTCCTGGGGCTACCTCCCACTCGACGACAGGTGAAAGGTAGACCTCAGTGTGAGCAGTAACTGGACTGGCCATCGGTGCGGACCGATCGGAGTACTCACACCTGCTGGATGTCCATTGGATTACCACGGCCTGCCTGCAACAGTGGTGCCCATCCACTGCAGCCTCAAGCTGAGTAAGCGAAGCCTTCATAGCCTCTAGCTTAGAGTGAAGTGTCACCAACTCGGCTCGCATCCACACAACAATCACATTCCCTGTCCATGCCAAACACCATGGAAAACTAAACTGTCAAGATAAACAGACTATCGGCTTGTGCTGCGGAACTCTATTGTAGACATTGATGAAAGCGCAGGAAATGTGTCTGTTAGATATTAAATTACCATGCAGAAACTCAATAGAGTAAACTATTAAAGCACACAGATGATATTATAAAACAAGGGGTCACTGGCTTTCAAAACAAACGAACAATCAAATGACTATCGACACGCGCTATGGAACTCTACTGTACACCTTGACGAAAACGTAGGAACTTTGTCTAATAAATTAGATTAATTCGCTGAAATTCAAAAACCTAACTAACAAAGGAGTCAGGTGAAAGTAAATAATTTGCCCTGATTAGGAACTTTTAATATGTGACGAAATCGGTTTACTTTCCAACGCAAACGAAAACGTGAGAACTGTGGCTATTAGATATTAGGTTAACACGCTGCAGCTCCTAAACAACTAAAGCACACAGATGATATTATAAAATTAGCTCCTGATTAGGAACTCATAAAAGTCACAAAAACGGTTACCTCACTGTTGCTGCGTATACCTAGCCCTGTTTCCGTTTTTAGTGGAAATTCCCGCCCTTCCCCTCACCTCCTAGAAAAACATTGTACAATGACGAACTTTCTTTTACACTTTCTGAGAATGGCCTAAGCTGAACGTGAATCACCAATTATATCCGACGTCTGAAATCACCACAACTGGTGTTTTTTTTCTTTCTTTATTTTTTTTAATTCAGAATGTAAGTTTAGAGTATAACATGAATGGTCAACTATTAGACCACAGCTAAGCTGCTACGCAACTCAAAACTTTCGTGTGACATTTACATACGTACGAAATACCGAGTTTGTCTACCTTGAATTGCTTCTAATCGCTACGTCGTGTGATCCTTAAGGTGTCTTTCTACAGTCTCGAGGTCGCTCTCTGAGCAGATCAACACATGAAATCATTTACTGATATCTTAAATTTACAGCAGTTCTCAAAGAGTGAACCTCCGTCCTCATTTCTACTTCCTAAAAATTCTGATCCTCCCCTGCTAGACTGGATCATTTCCCTACAATAAACAGACTTTAGTTTACTAGAGATCTGTTTCTGTTATTTAGCAACTATTAGATGCATTACACTTTGTAAATGCATTGTAGTTACATGTAGGTACTGACAGTGCTAGATTTAATATATTTGCAGTACGCTACTTCACAACTAATTAATGCAAACACATGAATAAATCATAAATAATAAACATACAAATTTTAAGGAATCTCTGTTTGAAAATAATTTTCAAATGCTAGTATTTTCATATGTATATTGTTAAAATACAGTTTGCATACATATTGGGTTTTATATACGGAAATTAACATTTGGGAGACAATTTCTTACCCACGTCTCCTTGAGTGTCACACTTCTCCCATGAAGTCTCGCTGCAAATGTGAATTCCTTATTTAGTAAAATTCTTGTTGAGGTGCTAATGCATTTTTGTCCATCAATTTTCTTTTGTATTTCAGTAGTGTGGAAAACATATGGACGAAAGTATGTTTTGCATGAGTAGTAATTACCAAGGACTGTAGTCGATGAAGCTTGGACCATACATTGTGTGTTGTATGTGTGTGTGTGTGTGTGTGTATGTGAATTGAACCGGGGACCTAGAAACGACGGAGTGTCTTGGTCCGCCGTAGCCCTCAGTGCTTCTCAACCCTACAACAAGGCTCAGCAGTCTACTCACCCCCCCCCCCCCCCCCCCCACACACACACACACACCGAACCCAGGGTTACTGTGCGGTTCGGCCTCCAGTGTAACTCCAAATGTTTGCATGATAGAGTGATAATGGTGTACGCGTACGTGGAGACAGTGTTTGAGCAGCAACCGCCGACATAGTGTAACTGAGGCGAAATAAGGAGAACCAGCTCGCCTTCGCCGAGGCAGATGGAAAATCTCCTTAAAAACCATCCACGGACTGGCCGGTGCACCGGACCTCGACACTAAGACCCAAGGCCGTCTCGTGCTGGGGACCGGCACGCCTTCCCGCTCAGGAAGCAACGCGTTCGGCCGCGCGGGTGGGTGGCGGGCTGGACCATACACAGAAAGACCTGCTACAGTTTGGCTCAGAAGGTGAGTGAAAGAAATACGTATTAAGACCATTACAAATGAAACTCTCATTCAAAGACAATAATTACACTGACGTCAGCTAGATATACAATGGCCCCTTGGATTTTATAAAAGATGGGGTGTGTAATCATACCGGACGGCACGGTTGACAATCGCTGGGTGGTCGTTGGCACTGTAAGTAGGCTGTTTAGGTTTTCTTATTGGTAACGCCACATAGCGCTCTGTATGAAAAATCACTTGCTGTGCTGTGCGCAGTCTGTGGCTAGTTTGCATTGTTGTCTGCCATTGTAGTGTCGGGCAGCGGCAGCTGGATGCTAACAGCGCGTAGCGTTGCGCAGTTGGAGGTGAGCCGCCAGCAGTGGTGGACGTGGGGAGAGAGATGGCGGAGTTTTGAAATTTGTCAGAATTGGTGTCATGAACTGATATATATATTATGAGTATTAAGGTAAATACATTGTTTGTTCCCTATTAAAATCTTTAATTTGCTAACTGTGCCTATCAGTAGTTAGTGACTTCCGTAGTTTGAATCTTTTAGTTAGCTGGCAGTAGTGACGCTCGCTGTATTGCAATAGTTCGAGTAACGAAGATTTTTGTGAGGTAAGTGATTTGTGAAACGTATAGGTTAATGTTAGTCAGGGCCATTCTTTCGTAGGGATTTTTGGAAGTGACATTGCGTTGCGCTAAAAATATTGTGTGTCAGTTTAAGCACAGTTAGGTACAATTTTTCCTCAGCACATGTGGACATGCTGCTACACACGATACTGCGACACCCTTGCTAAAAAGCTAGGTTAAAGAAATTTTGTTTCATAGTTTCGTTCCGCTCGACTTACTAGTTTGCCCAGCATTACAGTTATTATTATGTCAATAAATCTTGTTTTGATTTCAGCATGTACTTAGTAATAAATATTATGATCGTTTTAAAAAACTATATATGTATCTAGAGTGTTTGTTTCAACTTGAGACGATTAAATATCTCGAAACGACGCATCATACGAAGAAAATGTTGTAGGTGCTAAGTTAATACTAGTAAAGGGGACAGCTGTGTGTGCTATAACTGGCCATCTCCTAACCCATCCCTTACCCTAAGCCACTCCAGCCCCAGCGTGGACGGGATCACATTCGTGGTTTCAAATGGGAATCTAAATATTTATTGGATATTCAGTTCTACGCCAAAAAGATACGTACAGTTACTCACGCCCTTACATTCCATTCGTTGTAGATGAAATTGTAATTGACAAGTATCAAGTGTGCCTGTTTTTGCAATTAAGAATCGACGCATTTCATTCTATATTTCCATACACTGACGCGCCACGTAAACTGGTATGGGAATGAGTATTCAAGTACAGAGATATGTAAACAGGCAGAATACGACGCTGCGGCCGTTAACGCCTGTATAAGACAAGTGTCTGGCGCAGTTGTTCGATAAGTTACTGCTGCTACAGTGGCTTTTAATCAAGAATTCAGTGAGTTTGAATGTGGCATTATAAGCGACGGGCATAACATTTCCGAGGTAGCTATGAAGTGAGGTTTTCCTGTACGACCATTACACGAGTGTACCGTGAATATCAGGAGTCCGTTAAAACATCAAACCTCCGACATTGCTGAGGCCTCGGAAAGATCCTGCAAGAACTGGACCAATGACGACTGAAGAGAATCGTTCAACGTGAAGAAGTGCGCCCCTTCCGCTAATTGTTACAGTCTTCAGCGCTGGGTCATCAACAAGTGTCAGCTTGCGAACCATTCGGAGCCAAAGGCTCACTCGTGCACCCTGGACGACTGCTCGACACAAAGCTTTACGCCTCGCCTGGACCCGCCAACACCGACGTTGGACTGTTGATGACTGGAAACATGTTGCCTGGTCGGACTAGTTTCGTTTCAAATTGTATCGAACGGATGAACGTGTACAGGTATGGAGGCAACCTTATGAATCCATGGAACCTGCGAGTCAGCAGGGGACTGCTCAAGCTGGTGGAGACTCTGTAATGGTGTGGAGTGATATGGGACCTCCGATACTTCCAAATATACGACTTTGACGGGTGACACGTACCTAAGTATCCTGACCACCTGCAGACATTCGTGTTCATTGTGCATTCCGACGGACTTGAGCAATTCCAGCAGGGCAATGGGAAGGCCCACAAGTCTAGATATGCTACATAGTGACTCCAGGAATACACTTCTGAACTCAAACCCTTCCGCTGGTCAGCACACTCCACAGACATGAACTTTAATGAGCTTATCTGGGATGCCTTGGAAAGTGCTATACAGAAGAGATCTCCCCACCCCTCATACTCTTACAGATTTATGGACAGTCACGCAGGATTCATTAGGTCAGTTCCTTCCAATCACTACTTCAGTCATTACTCGAGTCAATGCCACGTCGTTTTGCGGCACTTCCGCGTGCTCGCGGGGGCTTAACCCGATATTAGGTAGGTATACCAGTTTCTTTGGCCCCTCAGTGTACGATGTAAATGTAAATATTTCTATCCCAACAGTTCTTACTTGTGTTCGACATTTACTTGAATATTGAATTTTTGATTGTACAATACAGAGCAATTAGCCGTTACAGTGTCTGGTTAGAAACTATGTTTAGCATTATCCAGGAACATCGACGTGAATGTAACAATTTTTTGTTCCCAACGGGATGCCTGATTTCGTTGAGTCTTTTTGCCTCTGACCATTGAGGTGCTTTATTACGGCGAGCTCCCTTCCTTCTCACCATCGGTCTGCTTCAGGGATCAGCATGTCACTGTTACTTCATGGACATCTTACCCCATTAAATTTGTTTTGGTTTTGTATTCCCCGTGTAGCCGCGGAAAGGCCAGCGCTATATACGGCGGTAGACTGAAAAAAATATCACTGAAATCAATCACCCTTTTGATGGGGTTAGAGGGTGGCCATCGACATCAAGCATCGCAATGGTTTGAGGACTCAGCACAATCAACCCTGTCAGAAAAGGAAACGACGTTATCATACAAGTACCTTATTTGCTAGAAAGGTCCGTGTCTAGCTATATTAATTACACTGTACAAGCCCCTTTTGCAACACTCGAATAATGGTTGACCATTAGTATCAGCCGTTAGAGAACATAAGTTTAGTTTTATATCATAAATGAAATACAGAATAAAATGCGACGGTTCTTAACTGTACAAAGGGGCACCGTTCATTTTTGTCAAGTATAGTGTCTAATACCACAAATGGAAAACAAAATTTTTAATGAATTCCAAAGATATTTTTGCTAAGGGGGCGGGGGAGGGAGTGGTGATGGCTTATAAACCGAATATGCAATAAAAATGGGGGTTCCTACTGAAAACACAAAGTCGAGCCCGTCCACGCAGGACTGGTGAGTACGAGGTGATAAGTTGTAGCATAGACATCTGTTTCCTTTACCAATATTAACTTTTCATCTATATCATTGTTTCATGCGGTGCATCATTTCTAGATATTCAGTTGTCTGAAGCTGAGAGAGAGAGAGAGAGAGAGAGAGAGGGATGGAAGGAGGGAGGGAGAGAGAGACACAGACAGAGATAGAGAGAGAGAGATAGAGAGAGAGAGAGAGAGAGAGAGAGAGAGAGAGAGAGAGAAAGAGAGGAATGGAGGGAGGAAGGAGGTGGGGTGGGGGAAGGATAGATGAACCTAAGAGAGTTGAACCATGCTGATTGTGCTGGAAATCTGTAAATAACTTGGTACTTCAGATGATAAAAGCGGTTCCCTCGCTGCGAAATCGTCAGGGCTGCGGACACACTGCGCTTTTACGCTGCAGACGCCTCCTCGCTCTCGGCCGTCTCCTTTAAAGAGGATTATTATTTGCTTTCCAGGCACACGGAATCCATATCTCAGCGGTCTGGGGACGCCTCCCACCGTGCCGCGGCGCTCCGCCGTGCTCGGCCGAAGATAGCGGAACCTTGCGACGAAATGAAAAATGTTTTTCTGGAGCCGCGACGAAAATGAATGAGAGAAGGGGAGCGGAGAGCGCGGTCCCTCAGGGCGTGTATTTAATACTTGGAGCAGTGTCACGTTTCTTGTTTACGCATTATCGCTCCCCGTTCGGTGTGAAACAGAGGGCCGCACTCTCAGATTGCTACACTACGTGAAGCAGACTAGTTGCATTTGTAACAGCTGTGGCAGTTATGCTTCTCGTAATAAGTAGGAGCAAAAACGCGTCCCCGCACGTTCTCCATTTCAGCCGGTGATATAAATCTACTGAACACGCAGCTCTTTTCATAAATCAAAAATCTATTGCGACTACTCGAACTGTTCTAGTTCAGTTGAAAACTTCTTTGCAAAGTGTAGCCTAAAATTTTTACATTTCAAACTTTGGTTTTGATGTAATATATCAGACACTGTGGCCACTACATAAAGTTAAGTGAAACTGTCTGTCCGTTTCCGTATCGATCTATTGTTTGTAATTACTTTATTATCTTTCCAAGAAGGAGGCTGTCCAACAAGATATAGATCGGATGTTAGAATGGAATGTTATAGAGAGGAGTACCAGCCCTATAACAATCCCTTAATAATAGTAGGTAAGAGAGATGGTAGTGTCAGGTTTGTGATAGACGCACGCACGTTGAACAGGGTCGTTCCACGTGAGACAGATAGACCAGAAAGTATGGAAGAGATACTGCAAAGATTTCACAATGTACAGTTTATGACTAGGCTTGACCACACACCTGGGTACTGGCAAATAGACTTAGAAGAAGAGTGAAGGAAATATACGGCGTTTTTATGTGCAGGCCGATGTTACCAGTACAATGTAGTGCCATTCGCCCTAAATATATCTGTTTCTGTCTTTGTCAGGGCCCTAGATAATGTGTTAGGTGCTGCCTTGAGCTCAAAACTGACAGTGTACGTGGACGAATTGCTGCTGGCGAATTCGTCGCGGTGAGAACATTTAGAATTGTTAGATGAAGTTTTCAGTGCGTTACGCAAAGGTGGAATGACGCTGAAACTGAAGAAGTGTTAGTTTGTGAAGAAAGAACTGAATTTTCCTGCTCTCATTGTGACAACCGAGGGTATCACAAAAGATCCGCAGAAAGTGGAGGCAATAAAGAACTGTCCTCTGCTGAGGACTAGGAAAGATTTAAAGAGTTTGTTAGGTCTCTGAGGATTCTATCGCAAGTTCGTGCAGGGGCATGCCTTCAACGATCCAAATCTGATCAACTTCTTGCGAACAAATACGCCATTTGTGTGGATTGACGAGTGTCAGGCCGCATTTGAAAGACTGAAAAGTGAATTACTACAGAATAACATATTGTACCATACTGATCTTGCGTTGCCATTTCATGTGGGAATGGACTCATCTAATTATAGCTTAGGAGTAGAATTGTTTCAAGAGGTAGGAGAAGGACACAGAACAGTCGCGTTCGCAAGCCGAAACTTAGCGAAATGTGAGCGAAACTATACGATTTCTGATAAAGAATATCTCGCTATCGTATGAGGTTTCAGAAAATTTAAAGGTTATTTGTGAGACTGAAAGGTGATAATTCACACGGATCACAAGGCACTAATAATAATGTCGTGTGACGTGGGGCTCCCGTCGGTTGGACCGTTCGCCCGGTGCAAGTATTTCGGTTTGACGCCACTGCGTCGACTTGTGCGTCGATGGGGATGAAATGATGATGATTAGGACAACACATCACCCAGTCCCTGAACGGAGAAAATCTCCGACCCAGCCGGTAATCGAACCCGGATCCTTAGGATTGACATTCTGTCGCACAGACCACTCAGTGACCGCAGGCGGAAACAACGCACTCACTTATCTGAAGGATACTGCCTGAAAGATTGACACTGTAGTCTCTTTTCTTGCAGCAGTTTTATTACGACATTTGTTACGTGAGAGGATCAGACAACTGTATAGCGGACGCGCTGTCACGTTTGCCTGAAACCGATCATCGGCTTGTGGAGAACGAGTCTGAAGGCATAGTGAAATTGTATTGCTTTCAAGATGCAGAAGGTCGTAAAAGACTAGAGAGCATCTGTGAAAACATGCGTCGTCCTCAAAACGAGGACGACTGTCTAATAATAGTTAAGAACAAGTATGACCAAAAGAGTAGAGAAGGCGAGAGACTGAGAAAGTATTTCAAAATATTTAACCATATCTTGTACATACGTAAAGGTGAAGATAGCAATAACTAGTGAGAGTGTTGGCCAGCCAAGTACGTCAACAGAGATAACTGACTGCTTATGGTCATTGCGGACCAAAGAAGTGGGCTGAGAAGCTAGCGGATGTGGTAAATTTTAATAATATACAAAAAAGTGTTGCTGAAATAATAAAGACATGTGATAAGTACCAGAGGGTAAAGGTTACGAACTACACCAACCGTGGACCTATGCAGAGCATAAGGCCTGACGATGTGCTGGATTTGGTTTGTAGGGACCTCTATGGTTCACTGCCAAAGGCTTCAAGAAATTTCGCGTACATATTAGTGGGGCTAGAAATATTTTCCAAGTTCATCAAGTTATTGGATAAGAAAGGCAACAGCTAGAGCAGTTTATAACAGATTTGTGCACGTCGGCAAACCAAAAGCGGCTTTGTCCGATAACGGAGCGCAATTTACTTCCAAATTATGGAATGAAGGAATGAAAAGTAATGGCATTGAAGTAATACACATTTCGGCCTATTGCCCAAGCGGAAATCCTGCGGCACACTACATGAGTGAATTAGGTCGGCTTTGCCGAACGCATTTTAACCAAAATCACAGATTGTGGGGTAATTACGTCGGTGTTTTCGAGAAAATAATGAACGCCTTGAAGGATGAGAGCAATGGGTACACTCCGGAAGAAATACTATTGGACCATAGGTCTAAAATTTAGTGAATGAAAGGATTGCCTTCCCTCCGAGAGTTGATATTAACCTTCAAGTAAAGAATCAACACCTAAGAGAAATGATGAAAAAGAAAACTGAAACGTGAATACGGGGTCATGACGCTAAAGCGCTGTTTGCCAGTTTCCTACTGGCGATCTTGTACTTGCTAAAGCACATTTTTAAAAGTCAGGCGATATCACCCATGAATTTTCAAAATTTAAATTCATTTACAATGGCCTATTTGGGATTATCAATGTACGTCATACTAACTCTTACTGTTTAGCTTTTCCTAAATCAGGCAAGCTGTTAGGTGTGCGTAATATTGTCGATTTAAAATTGTACCAGTCAACGACTTCTTGTTGTGGTCTTCAGTCCAGAGACTGGTTTGATGCAGCTCTCCATGCTACTCTATCCTGTGCAAGCTTCTTCATCTCCCAGTTCCTACTGCACCCTACATCATTTTGAATCCGTTTAGTGTATTCATCTCTTGGTCTTTCTCTACGATTTTTACCCTGCGTGCAGCACTCCAATACTAAATTGGTGATCCCTTGATTCCTCAGAACATGTCCTATCAACCGATCCCTTCTTCTAGTCAAGTTGTGCCACAAACTCCTCTTCTCCCCAATTCTATTCAATACCTCCTCATCAGTCGTGTGATCTACCCATGTAATCTTCAGCATTTCTTTGTAGCACCACATTTCAAAAGCTTCTATTCTCTTTTTGTCCCAACTATTTAGTGTCCATGTTTCACTTCCATACATGGCTACACTCCATACAAATACTTTCAGAAATCATTTCCTGACACTTAAAACTATACTCGATGTTAACAAATATCTCTTGTTCAGAAACGCTTTCGTTGCCATTGCCAATGTACATTTTATATCCTCTCTACTTATACCATCACCACCTATTTTGCCCCCCCCCCCCCTCCAAATAGCAAAACTCATTTATTACTCTAAGCGTCTCATTTCCTAATCTAATTCCCTCAGTATCACCCGACTTAATTCCACTACATTCCATTATCCTAGTTTTACTTTTGTTGATGTTCAACTTATATAAGCCTTTCAAGACACTGTACATTTCGTTCAGATGCTCTTCCAGGTCCTTTGCTGTCTCGGCGAATTTCCAAGTTTTCATTTCTTCTTCATGGACTTTAATTCTTACTCCTAATTTTTCTTTTATTTCCTTTACTGCTTGCTCAATATACAGATTGAATAACATCGGGGATAAGCTAAACCCTGTTTTACTCCCTTCCCAACCACTGATTCCCTTTCATGACCCTCGACTCTTATAACTCCCATCCGGTTTCAGTACAAATTGTAAATGGCCTTTCGCTCCCTGTATTTTACCCCTGCCACCTTCAGAATTAGAAAGAGAGTATTCCAGTCACTTTTATCAAAAGCTTTCTGTAAGTCTACACATGCTAAAAACGTAGGTTTACCTTTTCGTAATCTTTATTCTAACAAGGGAACGTCCCCATCGCACCCCCCTCAGATTTAGTTATAAGTTGGCACAGTGGATAGGCCTTGGAAAACTGAACGCAGATAAATCGACAACACAGGAAGAAGTAGTGTGGAAATATGAAAAAAGTAAGCAAAATAAACAAACTGAGTAATCCACGCGCAAGACAGACACCATCAAGGGTAATATAACTCAGGAGCGCCGTGGTCCCTTGGTTAGCGTGAACAACTGCGGAAGGAGAGGTCTTTTGTTCAAGTCTTCTCTCGAATGAAAAATTTAATTTTTTATTTTCAGACAATTATTATCTGTCCGTCCGATGCGAGGTAACTGCGCCGTAGTATGGGGACGCTACACATAAACAAACATCGAAACATACTTTTTTGGGAGTGATTATCACATCCACAAGAAAAAAACCTAAATCGGGCAAGGTAGAAGAATCTTTTTACCTATTCGCCAAGTGTACAAGTTAGGTGGGTCGACAACATATTTACAGAAGCTCTCCTGCGAGCTAGTTTGGAAGGTAGGAGACGAGATACTGGCAGAAGTAAAGCTGTGAGTAGCGGGCGTGAATCGTGCTTCGGTAACTCAGATTGTAGAGCACTTGCCCGCGGAAGGCAAAGGTCCCGAGTTCGAGTCTCGGTCGGGCACACAGTTTTAATCTGCCAGGAAGTTTCATATCAGCGCACACTCCGCTGCAGAGTGAAAATATCATTCTGGATATATCAGTCGTGTTTTCCTGTGGAGGACTAGGTTGACCTATGACCTTGAGATCAAATTTTTTCGGTTCCCATTTTAGAGGCACGTCCTTTCGTTCACTAATAGCATGGTTTTCCGATATGGTCGCAGAACACAGACACTAAGCTTATTACAGTGAACAGAGACGTCAATGAACGAAGGGACAGATCATAGCTTTGCGAAGATAAAGAAAGTAAACTTTTCACTCTAGGGAAGACTTGAACCAAGGACCTCTCGTTCCGCAGCTGCTCACGGTAAGCACGGGACCACGGTGCTCCTGAGTGCCGACTATCCTAGATGTTGCCCATCTTGCTCATGGACAACTCAGTTTGTATATTTTGCTTATTATTTCTTAGTTCCACCCAACTTCTTCCTGTTTTCTCGATTGATCTGTGTTCAGTTTTTCAAGGCCTATCCACTGTGCCAA
The DNA here is from genome assembly GCF_023897955.1 of Schistocerca gregaria. Lineage (NCBI taxonomy): Eukaryota > Metazoa > Arthropoda > Insecta > Orthoptera > Acrididae > Schistocerca > Schistocerca gregaria. The sequence continues at coordinate 924,875,992 of NC_064921.1, read as the reverse complement.
CTTATAACCAAATCTGAGGGGGTTGTGATGGGGAGGTTCCTTTGTAAGATAAGTCGTAGGGTCAGTATTGCATCACGTGTTCCAACATTTCTACGGAATCCAAACTGATCTTCCCCGAGGTCGGCTTCTACCAGTTTATCCATTCGTCTGTAAAAAATTCGTGTTAGTGTTTTGCAGCCGTGGCTCATTAAACTGATAATTCGGTTATTTTCACGTTTGCCAACACCAGCTTTCTCTGGGATTGGAATTATTATATTCTTCTTGAAGTCTGAGGGTATTTCGCCTATCTCATACATCTTGCTCACTAGATGGTAGAGTTTTGTCAGGGCTGGCCCTCCCAAGGCTATCAGTAGTTCTAATGGAATGTTGTCTATTAACGGGTCCTTATTTCGACTTAGGTCTTTTAGTGCTCTGTCAAGCTCTTCACGCAGTATCATATCTCCCATTTCATCTTCATCTACATCCTCTTCCATTTCCATAATATTGTCCTCAAGAACATCGCCTTTGTATAGACCTTCAATATGCTTACCTTTCTGCTTTCCCTTCTTTGCTCACAACTGTGATTCCATCTGTGCTCTTGATATTCATGGAAGTGGTTCTCTTTTCTCCAAATGTCTGTCTTATTTTCCTGTAGGCAGTGTCTATCTTACCCCTAGGGAGATATGCTTCTACATCTTACATTTGTCCTCTAGCCATCCCTGCTTATGCATTTTGAACTTCCTGTCGATCTCATTTTTGAGACGTTTGTATTCCTTTTTGACTGCTTCATTTACTGCATATTTGTAGTTTGTCCTTTCATCAATTAAATTCAGTATCTCTTCTGTTACCCAAGGATTTCTATTAGCCCTCGGCTTTTTACCTACTAGATTCTCTGCTGTCTTCACTATTTCATCTCTCAAAGCTACCTATTCTTTTTCTTTCCCCCATTCTTATCAATCGTTCCCTAATGCTCTCTCTGAAACTCTCTGCAACCTCTGGTTCTTTCAGTTTATTCAGGTCCCATCTCCTTAAATTCCTACCTTTTTGCAGTTTCTTTAGTTTTAATCTACAGTTTATAAGCAATAGATTGTGGTCAGAGATCACATCTGCCCTGGAAATGTCTTAAAATTTAAAACCTGGTTCCTAAATCTCTGTCTTACCACTATATAATCTATCTGAAAACTGTCAGTATGTCCAGGATTCCTCCATGTATACAACCTTCTTCTATGATTCTTGAACCATGTGTTAGCTATGTTTAAGTTATCCTCTTTCTAAAATTCTACCAGGCGGCTTCCATTTTCATTCCTTACCCCCATTCCATATTCACCTCCTACGTTTCCTTCTCTTCCTTTTCCTACTATCGAATTCCCGTCACCCATGACTATTAAATTTTCGTCTCCCTTCACTATCTGAATAATGTCTTTCCTCTCATCATACATTTCATCAATCTCTGCGTCATCTGAGGAGCTAGTCGCCATATGAACTTGTACTACTGTGATAGGCTTGGGCTTCGTACCTATCTTGGCCACAATAATGCGTTCACTATGCTCTTTGTAGTAGCTTACCGGAATTCCTATTTTTTATTCATTATTAAACCTACTCCTGCATTACCCCTATTTGATTTTGTATTTATAACTCTGTATTCACCTGACCAGATGCCTTGTTCCTCCTGCTACCGAACTTCACTATTTGCCACTATATCTAATGTTAACCTATCCATTTCCCTTTTTAAATTTTCAACCTACCTGCCCGATTAAGGGCTCTGACATTCCACGCTCCGACCCACAAAACACCCGTATTCTTTCTCCTGATAACAACGTCATCCTGAGTAGTCCCCGCCTGGAGATCCGATTGGGGGACTATTTTACCTCCGGAATATTTTACGCAAGAGAACGCCATCATCATTTAACCATACAGTAAAGCTGCATCCCCTCAGGAAAAATTACGACTGTAGTTTCCCCTTGCTTTCAGCCATTCGCAATACCAGAACAGCAAGGCCGTTTTGGTTAGTGTTACAGGGTCAGATCAGTCAATCATTCAGACTGTTGCCCCTGAAACTACTGGAAAGGCTGCTGCCCCTCTTCAGGAACCACAAGTTTGTCTGGACTCACAACCGATTCCCCTCCGTTGTGATTGCACCTACGGTACGGCTATCTGTGTCGTTGAGGCACGCAAGCCTCCCCACCAACAGTAAGGTCCATGGTTCATTGGGGGGGGGGGGGGGGGGGACTAATTAGATCGAAATGAGAAAAAGAGAAAGCAAGCCATTACGTGCTATTCTAGTATTAGTGAGTTTGTGAACTTTGTATACGTTTGTATTATGTTAAAAATTTATTGTAATCTGTATGATGTGATTTATTACCGATGCACTTAAACGAACTGTAAGTTTCAGGTCCGTGTACACGTGCGTATTAACTGACAGTGTTGAGTTATCCACTGCGATGGAATTAAAAAGAGGAGTCCTTGAGATTACTCGGGAGTGAGTAACAACAATTTAAGGCAGGTGGACGTCTGGAATGTCACTGCATACACAAACACGGAGATGAAAGATGACACTTGGAAAAAGAATTTCATGTTCCTTATACATATTTATGTAATGAATTTTGGAATTACTATTTCTTATCCTGTTCTGAAGGTTTCTTTACTATTCATTATGTACCTTTAAATGATGCTTGGATTTTTCTATGCAGATATTGAGTATGTTTTTCATAATAATTGTAGTAATTCTAAACTTACTGATTACTTGATGGAAGCGTTTGTTATTAAAATGTGTTGTCATACTGTAATGTTTAGAGTAATAATGACACATGGTCGTCAAGTAAATAACTTGCACCCTACATAACCACAGTAATTATTTGAATTAATAACTCAGCCATTATTGGATTTTATGCAGACAAAATTGTTTAATTGTATTCACCTCCATTTCCGTTTGTTTAAATTTTAGGACATTCCCTGAATTTGTTTCTCTCCGGAAAAAAAGGTCTTGAAATGTGGGGCATGTCTAACACCGAAAATGCAGGATGCATGGCACTGCTACCGATATATAACTCTTTATTTGAATTGTATGTAAATATTGGTAAATAAAATGCTTTCTTTTAATAAGTAAGGACATTGCTTCACTGTGTGTGTACATTTAGGTAGAAGTCTGTTGACGTTTCATTGTATTTCTCTGTGTTTTACTGTGAAACTTATAAGCTCAGGAAAATGTCATAGAGTATATATCTCTGGAGTGAGCATTCACATGCGCAGAACAGATTTTGTGTTGTCAACATACATTGTTGGCCTGGTCACGTGTTCTCGGGACGTTGTGTGTTTGTCCGTACAGCGCTCTGTAGGTTTCCAATGTCACTACATCCCTAGTACAGACGGATTCTTTTCGTACGTGTCTCGGATTATTTATGTATATTGCGCAGACATTTTAACAGTATCCATTTGATACCGTGAATAAACCAGCTACGTAACTTTTAAGGGCAAGTGATATTGCATTCTGCTTCTTTGCGTTAGGTGTCACTAATTTTCGGTATGATACGGCACTTTATAGTATTACAGAGCTTGACGTACATTTTTTCAGTGATAGTCTTGAAAACGACTTGAGTAGTACTTTTGCAAGTGTCCGAAAAACACCGAAGTTGCCTCAAATTAGCGATTATATCCCTGCTCATTCGTCCTTTTCTTCTGCTATTTCTGCGTATTTATTTTCTCGTTTTTGCGACCTAAAGCACAATTTTTCTTACTGGTGACACTTTGAAGTGTTTATTTAACGCATTTTACGTACTTGCTCCCAGTTTATTAAATAAATGGTAGACTGAGTAAGAAGGGGGAAAAAGGGATCGCGGATTAAATGTATTGTAAAGCAACTACAGTTGGTCATGTAACAGTCACCCCATATAACACCATTAAGGGAAGTGGAAAGTGACACAAATGAAAAAGTTTGGGGACATGTTTACTAATATTTTACGCTTCTTAATCAAATGGAGAAGAAAATAAATTGAAGGTTAAATACACCAAAGTGGATGAATAAGTAATTGATTAGCTACGCTATTGTGTTTTTTATTTGATTTGTGCAGAAAATGTATTTAAGCTAAATGTAGAAATTGGTAGTAGGTGCTGTGGAAAATTAAAAATAGTTGGTATAGCATCTACCTTCACCCACAGACGTCCAAATTTTTCTCTTTCTAAACATTGCTCGTCAAAGTGTTTCTAAAATACTTGGGAATATTTTGTGGGGACAAAATTACTCCTCCTTTTTTTCTGGAGCCTCATGTTTTCTCGTTGTTCATCCTTCGGGAAACTAAAATATAAATCACACATAATCGTTCTCCATATCGTAGACACACTTAACATGGTTCAAATGGCTCTGAGCACTATGGGACTTAACATCTGAGGACATCAGTCCCCTACAACTTAGAGCTACTTAAACCTAACTAACCTAAGGACATACACACATCCTTGCCCGAGGCAGGGTTCGAACCTGCGACCGTAGCGGTCGCACGGTTCCAGACTGAAGCGCCCATAAGCGCTCGGCCAAAACGGCTGGCCTTAACATGGTCTCCTACTGTAACTGTATAGAAAACAAAAAGGTTTGGACACACATATGATACGAAGAAAATTACAGACTCCCACTCTATTGAATACATCTGTGTCCCGTCTTTCTAATCTATATACGGTCCGCAGCTCGTGGTCGTGCGGAAGCGTTCCCGCTTCCCACGCCCGGGTTCCCGGGTTCGATTCCCGGCGAGGTCAGGGATTTTCTCTGCATCGTGATGACTGGGTGTTGTGTGATGTCCTTAGGTTAGTTAGGTTTAAGTAGTTCTAAGTTTTAGGGGACAAATGACCATAGCTGTTAAGTCCCATAGTGCTCAGAGCCATTTGAACCATCAAATCTATATACATAATCGACAAGTCACTGATAAATGCATGGAGGGTAGTATTTGCTGAAACAACTAACCATTCCCTTTCCTGTTCCACTAGTAAATTTACGAGAGCAAGCGATTGTTTGTAACCTTTTGACGAGCCGTAATATCAATTAGATAGTCATAAAATCGTAGAAAAATAGGTCTACAGAATCAAGCCTTAATTATCTCAAAATTTTTAAACATAGTACAAATGCAAAATTACTACCCCTCCTTTCACTTATTTTTCTTTGCATCCGTAGCAACAACAGTAATTCACCATCGCTACTACACTATGCACAAACGGTGAAAACACGACAAAAACTCTTGATATTATAAACTTCATCTGTGAGGAAACCACATACTCACAGCGAAAACACGTGACAATCCTGGTTTAATGTTGATAACATGCGCAGAACGCAATGCTCACTCCAGAGATAGATACTCTACGCTTGTGCGTTGTAAAATGTTTGGGTAGAGAGTGGTTGCGCAGAACGCGTGGAGAGAGCGAGTGACGGGTTCCAGCGCTTGTAATGTGCGTAAGTGTGGTGTTAACGCTCTCGCAGTAAAGAGTGCCATTTTGGGCGGCATCGTGTATGTGCGCCGGCCAGATGTCTAGAACAGGAGTATAGACGCGTGGAAGAGGTTGCCCGTTCCTATAATTAGCCATGGCTCTACAATATGCTACCGTCTTCAACAACAGCAGCAGTTCCAGCGACACAGTTTCGTCATCAGCTCCGAGTTTCGTCGTATGTACAGCACTGAAGTATGACTTTTCATTGGTAGTATTGACGGCTAACCCATCAGCACAACTGAATGTGATTTGATTCATAAGATTTGTTTAAATAATAATCATTTAAAGTCAAGAAAAAAGAAAGAAAGAAAGAAACGTGGCAACCTTTAGTTGCCACGTCAGTTTAATGAACCATGTTTTTCTTTCCCACCATCTTGTACAGGATTTAGGATGTAAAATGCCCTAGTGGGCTGGCGACCGTTAATTACTTCCTTTTCGTTCGTGAGTGTAACTTTTGGATTCATGATCAGTGGTACCCCTTTCTGTCCAGTGTTGTTCGGGAGTGAATGCACAAAATAACTTTAATTTTCCTAATTATAGCCCTGTTCGGTTTACTTACTTTTATTTTTAGTATACTTTCCATCAGAAAAGTCGGTTGTACACTTTCCTCCTACTTACCACTTGTTGGGGAAAGATAGCCTTAAACAATTAGAATAAATCCATTAGGCATTCACGTGATCCACTACCATATTTTATATCGCAAGCGTCACACCATCCAGCTGCTAAATGATGTCGTTCGAATCAGTCTCCAAATATGGGAAAAGAAAGTTCTCAAGCATATCGAGATATGTGCTTTCTGTAACAGAAAGCAGAAAAATGGACCATACACGTTTTCCCGTGAAACTACAGAAACCGCATTAACATTTGGAGAGTTCCTCTCATGTTGTACAACTTCATGTGGGTGTTCTGTAACCCATGTTCTCTCATTATGATGGTCCATCTTTCCATTTAAATGGAATATTGCCTCGTCACTCAATACTAAGAATGGAAGAAAATTGTCATCCTCCATCTTGCCAAGAACGAAACTACAGAACTCCACCCGTTGTTGTTTGTCACCTTCACGAAGAGCTTGCAGTTGTTGAATTTTGTATTGTTTCATGTGTAAACGTCGACACAACATAACGCCAGATGGACATCTGGGTCATGTTGAACTGTGAAACTGCAAGGCGGACGTACTTCGGCGGACTTCTTTGAAACTATGGCGGATGCGTTCGACGTCTGTGTCTGACACTCGGGGACGGCCCGTCGATTTGCATTTGTACAAACAACGCGTATCTCGGAATTGTTCATGCCATCGTCTAATGCTCTGGGCTGTAGGAGGATTCACACCATACCCAGGAAGGAAGTAACGCTCAACAGTTATTACTGAACCGCACTCTTCAAAACGCAGAACACAAATGCTTTCTATTGCTCCGATACCACTTTTACTAGTACTGAAGTGGGCTCATACTGCTGCTACCTAGCGGGAGCCACCTAAAATTCGGGAGTTTGCTCCTTCCAACAGTACCTCGTTCACGAATGTATCTGAAATGGCATAATAGTTATGATTTTTCTTCAATGGGATGATTGTTTTTAATACACGCTGTATTAATCGATATTGTAAACTGTTTTCGATCTGAATTTTTAGGCCGATGCCTTTCAATACAATGATACTAACGATAAGTACGACACAGTATAGAAGTGCTAGTGTTGTTCAGAAATAAGATGCATGCATGCATGTCCGAAGGAACAGGCACTGTGACGTCTACATCCGTTATGAAATGCTTGAAATGAATTCGCAGTTGCTATTATGCATGATCAACTTTTTGCCGAGCCAGGGCTCCAAACACGATTTCCCGCTTATTGCGAGCGGTCGCCTTACACTAGGCTATCCGAAAACACTTCACGACCAGACCTTAACTTGCATATATTGCCAATGATTTGTTTAGAACCTGCACTCGTACATCCAATATGTATCTTTCCGTACAGGGAGGACATTTTAATTGAAAGTCGCTTGCCATATGTGGGCGGATAAAAACGATGTTTTACTGTTCGTGGCTTTCAGTACGTAGTTTCTTCGAACATGGATGTATGTTATTTGATTATTTTTTGGTTGGTGCAACCCGTCACTAATTCCTCCCCCATGCCAAACTTCTTCATCTCTGATTAGCAACTGCAACCTCTGTCCTCAGTAGTTGTCTGGATGTACACCAGTCTCCGTTTTAGTACACAGTTATTACTCTCTACAAATCCCTCTAGTATCATGGAAGTTGATCCCTGATGCCTGAATAGTTGTCCTACCATGCTATCCCTTCGTCTTCTAAGTCTTTGCCATATGTACCTTTACTCGGCCATTCCCCAGACAATCTCCACAATTCCTGCATTACTAGTCCACCCGAATTTTCAGCATTCTTCTGCAGCACAACATCTGAAATGCTTCGATTCTTGCCTTTTTCCAGTTTTCCCGCAGTCCATATTTCACTACCATGCCTCCTAACGCACATTCTCAGAAATTTAGTCCTTACATTCAGGCCTATGTTTGATACCAGCAGACTTCTCTTGGCCAGGAATTCTCTTTTTGTAAGTCCTAGGCTGCTTCTTATGTCCTCCTTGCTCTATCCGTTATCGATTATTTTGCTGGGTATGTAGTATAATTCCGTAACTTCATCTACTTCATTATCACTTTTAATTTCTTTCGTCTGTCTTCCATTGACTCTAAATCCGTATTCTGTACTCATTAGACCGTTGATTCTATTCAGATCCTACAGGTCTTTACTTTCTCTGACTATCGAAAAGTCATCAGTAAATCTTATCATTTGTTACAACCCTGTCCTACAATCATTTTATCAGAGCAAGTCGTTCTAGGTCTTCCACTCACATTGTCACCGCTTGTTTTGTATTACCTGTTTTTGCCTATAGCTTACCCCTATTTTTCTCAGACTTTCGAACGTCTTGCACCACTTTAAACTGTCTAACGCCTTTTCCAGGTCGACATTGTTAGCAAGAGCCCATGAAGATATCTCGATTCTTCTTTAGTCTTGTTCCATTATCAACCGAAACGTCAGAATAGCCTCTCTGGTGAATTGACCTTTCCTAAAGCCAAGCTGATTGTCATCTACCACATCCTCAACTTTCTTTTCCATCCTTCTGTATATTATTCTTGTCAGAAACTTGTATGCATGAGCTGTTATTCCGACTGTTCGATAATTCTCTCTCTTGTCGGCTCTTGCTAACTTTGGAATTCTGTGGATGGTGTTTACCCGTATTTAAGATGGTATATCATCAATCTCATATATTCGACTCTCCAACGTGAACAGTCCCTTTGTTGCCCCGTATCCCAAAGATTTTAGAGTATCTGATGGAATGTTATTTATCATATTAGAACAAATAGGCCTTCGGTCACAAATATTAAGTCAAAATTGACCTGGTTTCGACGCTACTATGAGCGTCGTCTTCGGAATAAGACTAACTGTTCTAAAACATATTAGCTATGTAACACATTAATAAAATTAAAGTGTATACTGGCTGGAAAAAGATGCAGTACATACAAGTCATATATTAAAAAAGACGTAAGCCGGAAAGGCGACGTCATGAATATTGTAAGTAAAATGGCGAGCCGCTAAGGTCTGCTCGTATATTAGTGAACAAGGGTAGCAATGTATTATATAGCTAATATATTTTAGAACAGTTAGTCTAATTCTGAAGACGACGCTCATAGTAGCGTCGAAACCTGGTAAATTTTGACTTAATATTTGTGACCTACAGCTTAATTGTTCTAATACAATTCTGACACGGTCACTGAACCTTAGCAGCTATGTTTAAAGTGTTATTTTTACTTCTGTCTTATTTGTTCTTTTCCATGCCTGTTTTAAACTCTGATTCTTGTACTGGATCACCTATCTCTTCTTCTATCATATCATCAAACTACTCTGCCCTCATAGCGGCCTTTAATCTACTCTTTCCAGCTATCCGCTCTGTCCTCTGCATTTAACAATGGCATTTCCATTGCACCCTTGCTTTTAATTTCACAGAAGTCTGTTCCGACTTTTAACATGAAGAGTCAGTTCTTACCATAATCATTTCATTTTTGACTTCTTGAAATTTTTCATGCAGCCCTTTTTGCCACAGCTCCCTGCAATTCCTATGTAATTAATCCCTAAGTGACTTGTATACCTGTACTGTTGAATTTCCTTGAATATTTCTGTATCTCTTTACTTCTTTTATCTATCAATCGAAATATTCCTTTTGTTATCTGTGTTTTCTTTGGAGTCATCTTCTTTGTACCTGTGTTATCCAACTTCTGTGAGTGTCCTTGTCAGAGATGCCCATTCCCCTTCATCTGAACAGCCTAGGAACTATTCATTATCGCAGTATCTATAGCCTCAAGGAATTTCAGTCGTATCTTCATTCCTTAGGCTTTCCGTATCCCACTCCTTTGCGCATTGATTCTTCCTAAGTAATGTCTTAAACTTCGACCTACTCTTCATCACTAATAAATTATGATCTGAGTGTGTATCTGCTCCTGTGTAATCCTTACAATCTAGCATCTGGTTTCAGAAGCTCTGCCTGGCCATGAAGTAAAGTAGGTGATATCTTCCTGCCAATTTGAAGTATATCTCCTCCTCTTATGATTCGGGAACAGAGTATTCGCTTTTACTGGCTGAAATTTATTGCAGGAGTCAATTAGTCTTTATCTTCCCTCCTTCCTAGTTCCAAGCCAACATTCTCCTGTAGCCCTTTATTCTACTCCTTACCCAACAACCACATTCAAATCCCCTATGTCCATTAGATTTTTATGTCCCTTCACGTACTGAGTTACCCTTTCAATACTCTCATATACTTCCTCTATCTCTTCCTCTCCTCTTGCGACGTTGGCATATATACCTGATACCTGATCTACCGTTGTCAGTGTTGGTTTTCTCTCAGTTCTTATGTGAATAACCCCATCACTGAATTGTTCACAGTATCTCAGCCTCTGCCAATTCATAAGGCATCCTACTGCCGTTATACCATTTTCTGGTGCTGTTTATATTATCCTATACTCTTCTGACCAGAAATCCATGTCCTCTTTCCATTTGACTCCACTGACCCCCATTTCAATTACATTGAACCTTAGAATTTCCGTTTTCAGATTTCTCGCTTCCATACCATGTTAAAACTTCTATTGTTCCGCAACCTGACTCGTAGAACGTTATCCTTTCGCAAGTTATCCAATCTTTTTGTCACGGTCACTTCTCCCTTGGCAGTTTCCTCCCGAATATCCGAGTGGATGACCAGACCGGAATCGGTTACCAATGGAAAGATCATAAGGACAGTTTTCCAGATATAGGCCCCATGTCCTATGGATATACATTATGTTTCCCTAATGTAGTGTTTTTCATTGTCTTCTGCATCTTCCTGACGTTGATCACTGCTGATTCTTCTGCTCTTAGGGGCAATTTCCCACTTTAAGGACAAGAGAGTATCTGAATCACCGTCCACTCTTCCACCCTCTTTGCCACTGCCTTTGAGCGAATATCTATGTGTTCCATTGGTGCTCCAACCTTTTGATTACCAATAAAAGTCGCTATCCGTACACGACGTGCTAGTTATTGCTTCTTAAAATATAGCTGCTTACATTTGTACATTCTGTCTTGGCTGACCCATTCTCAGGATCCGTAATTAGACGACACCTAAATAATTATAAGAGTTTCAACAGTCTTCGAGTGATGAATATAATGGTGATATTTTACACTGATTTTATATTTGCACATTGCCTCTTGTGATCTGGCGTGGTTGCTGGTGTTAGCTGATGTGTTAGCTAAAGGTTTACGGCTGCTTAACGAATTATTATTCTGAAACTTTCGGTAACTGAAGTATTTTTCTGCATGTTCCAGTAACACCTGAATTCATACTGTCTTTTACTGAACTTACTTTGAGACGTGAGGTCACGATTTGAAATTTTCAAGTATTGCTAATCAAATTTGGAATACTAAGTCTTTATTATGTAATTTTGAGGCTGTCTGTAAGAAGTTACATTCAGTGCAGCTTCTCAGATTTCATGTAAGGAATCCATTATAAGTTTCTACAATTTGTAAAATAATATTACCTGATATTTTTTAGGTGACATGTTATGTTTTTATGGGCTGGCTGTTTATTGCTCCCAGCATCTCGGTTGCAAGCGATTTCAAAAATTGTGTTTAAATTTCGTGTGGTATACAACAGCAGTTACAGTCCCTCGGAGAAATTCTTATTACAGGGCAGAACTTGTACCAAGGAATATTTTATTGTTCGCCGAAGCTGAAGGTTCGTCCAAATGGAAAAAAAATAATATCTTGGAGTCGAAGTATTTCTAAAGGAAACACACAGACACCTTCAAAGACGTTGGAAGAGATACACTCATTTTCTCGTGAAATGTACGGGCATTGGTTATTATTATGTGAAAAAAAAACTAAAGGTTATTTTCTGTAATCACAGGGTATCTATTCTATAATAATGTTTTTCGACCACCGAAGCGTATGTTTTTACAATTTAGTCGAACTGCTGTGTAAAAGAGAACTGTTTTTGTAAGCTGGAAATAAATCTTTCAAGTGTTTTTATTGGGAGCGACTTTGTAATTCGGATCTTTCTGCACAGTTTGTGGGACAACAATTAGACACACCTCCGACCGGGCAAAGATTTACCTCTAATCAATAATTATTTCTACAGGTACTGTTTTCAAAGTGATATAAGAAGATATAACACTTAAAAAAGTCGCTGTAATTAATAGATGAAGTAGGGAGTTCATAACTCTGAAGAAGTGAACCAATACCGACCTAAGTATGGAAAAGGGGAATATAACAGGAAATGAGAAAGTCAGTATTTTCCATATTCAAAACACTAATGGCAGAAAAATCTTATACAATCAACGCTGAATCACAGCAAGTGTGCATATGAAGAGGTATATAAGAGTACACACGTAAGTGATGCAATGTATGGCACCATGAACGCATGAAAGGTGCTTATCCTGTGCAACAAGGTTGATGTGAATGTGAGGAAGTGTTATGGCGAAACTTTCAGAAAACATTCCTCACACCTAGGAATAAGATATATTATGGGGAAATGGCCTTAAACTCTTTATTTCCATTTTAGAGCTCATTATTTACTTCTCTCCGTAATCACATCGATCATGGACAACACACACAAACAGAAAGTACCAGCATTGCATGAAACGCTTTTCTTACACATTACGTTCAAAATTCTCTTAGTTGCGTTTGATTAGAGTGTACAGTAAGTTGTAATTGTTACGTTCACCCCCCCTCCCTCCCCCCTGTGTTGGTGTCCCAGTGGAACGAAGGTAACTTACACATGTGCCTTCCTGCGCTTTTTGTACTGGTATGCGACTAATCACAATGCTGTACGCCCCCGGTAGCTGAGTGGTCAGCGCGACAGACTGTCAATCCAAAGGGCCCGGGTTCGATTCCCGGCTGGGTCGGAGATTTTCTCCGCCCAGGGACTGGGTGTTGTGTTGTCCTAATCAACATCATTTCATCCCCATCGACGCGCAAGTTGCCGAAGTGGCGTCAAATCGAAAGACTTGCACCAGGCGAACGGTCTACCCGACGGGAGGCCCTCGTCACACGACATTTCATTATCACAATCATCAAGCACGTAGCACCAACTGGATAGTAACCGTCAAGTACTGTGCCACCACGTTGATTTCCGGTACAATGTAACGGAAGTGAACTCAAATGCAGAGTTGGCAGATGTCTGCTTGCTGTACGGATTAGAAGATGATAATGGCAGTGGAGCTCAACGTTTCTATAGGGAGAGATTTTGAGCAACGACTGTGCCCCTGCGTTTGTAGAAATTTATCGTAGTCTCAGGGAGCGTGGAATGTTTAAGCCTACTACTGGTGACTAAGGGATCGCTGGAAGAACGAGGACACTTGACACAGACCAGAAAAATTTTCTTGCAGTTTTCGATCCCCAGGTATCAGTTTTAAGACAGACAGATGCAAGAAGTAATGTTGATCATGTCTGGAAGGTGCTACATGAGGGTCTGCTGTATCCGCAACGTGTACAGCATGTGCAGGCAATATCAGCAGCTGATATTCCTGCACGTTTACTCTTCTTCGAATGGTTTGTTCAACAACGAATAACCCTCACTTTAGTGCAAGCGGATAAGGTTTCGCTTTGACGTGATCGGATTGTAAATTTTCACAATCAGCACGTCCTAAAGAATTTTTATAGTCACATCATCTACAAAAGTTTTATGTCAACGTTTGTGCCGCCATTGTTGGTAACTGTTTGACTGGCCCTCTTGTTCTTCCACAAAGGCTCAATGGAGAAACTTATCTTACTTTTTAAAAACGACGCTTCTTATTCTACTAGAACATGTGCCTTCACGAGTGAGACAAAACATGTCGTTCACGCACGTTGGAGCTCTATCTAATTTCAGAATTAATGTTTGCAGCCTTCTAAATAATAGATTCCGTGATAGATAGTTAGGTAGAGGTAGACCTGATACTTGGCCTGCAAGATCTCGGACCGACACCCACTGAACTTTCAATATTAAGGGTATTTGAAAGCTCTTGTGAACGGAACCCCGGTGCAAGGTGTACAGGGCCTTGGTACCTATGTTGTGGAAGGCAGTGAAAGAATGCGCGATTTTCCAGGAATTATATCAGAGCATCATGAGTCGATGAGACTGCAGGTTGATGCATGTATCCTTGCTAAAGGAGAACATTCTGAACATTTTTTTTAGGAAAGTTTTCATACTGTGCATTTCCTGTATTTTTACACTGATAAACGTGTTAAGCGCATCTACATTTACGTGATTACTCTGCTCTTCACAATTAAGTGCCTGGAAGAGGGTTCAGTGAACCACATTTAAGCTGTCTCTCTACCGCTCCACTATTGAAAGGCGCGCGGGAAAAACGAGCACTTAAATTTTTCTGTGCGAGCCTGATTTCTCTTATTTTATCGTGAGAATCGTTTCTCCCTATGTACATGGGTGCCAACAGAATGTTTTGCAATCGGAGTAGATTCATGAGAAGATCCCAAGGCAACGAAAACTCCAGTTTACGCATCAAATGGTTCAAATGGCTCTGAGCACTATGGGACTTAACTTCTGAGGTCATCAGTCCCTAGAACTTAGAACTACTTAAACCTAACTAACCTAAGGACATCACACGCATCCATGCCCGAGGCAGGATTCCAACCAGCGACCGTAGCGGTCGCGCGGTTCCACACTGTAGCGCCTAGAGCCGCTCGGCCACTCCCGCCGGCATTTACGTATCATGTCTGTGGCACTATCTCCCCTTTTTCGCGATAATGCAGAACAAGCCGCCCTTCTTTGAAGTTTTCCGATGTCATCCGTCAGCCCTTCCGATGCGGATCCCACACCGCACAGAAAAACTCCAGAATAGGGTGCACAAGTGTAGTCAAAGCAGTCTCTGTAGTAGATCTGCTGCCCCTTCTAAGTGTTCTGTCGATGAATCGTAGTCTTTACTTTGCTCTACCCACAGCATTATCTGCCGGCCGCGGTGGTCTAGCGGTTAAGGCGCTCAGTCCGGAACCGCGCGACTGCTACGGTCGCAGTTTCGAATCCTGCCTCGGGCATGGATGTGTGTGATGTCCTTAGGTTAGTTAGGTTTAAGTAGTTCTAAATTCTAGGGGACTGATGACCACAGATGTTAAGTCCAATGGTGCTCAGAGCCATTTGAGCCAGCATTATCTATGTGGTCGTTCCAAATTAGGTTATTTTAAGTATTTAGTTGGATTTACAGCCTTCAAATTTGCGAGGCCTATCGCATAATAGATATTTAGTGGATTTGTTTTACTACTCATGTGTATAACTTCACATTTTTCTGTATTCAAGGTCAATCGCCATTTTTCGCATATCTACATCTACAACTACATGGATACTCTCCAAATCACATTCAAGTGCCTGGCAGAGAGTTCATCGGACCACCTTCTGTGTCACCATACAGATATCATATCTATATCATTTTGCAAGTAGTTTTGGTCATCTAGTAACCTCCCCCTCTCACTTATCGACCTTAATGAGAGTGAAAAATTAAACCGCGTGTAACTAATGGAAATTTGGGAAAAGCAATCGTCACCGAAGTTAATCTGTTGGTAAAGAGGGAGGAAAGGGTTACATCTACATGAAAGGAAAAATGCAAATGAAATTGGTGGAAATTAATTTTGAAAATGGGTAAAGTTATTGAAGAAGGTAAATGTGCGGTAGTTACGTTAACAATTAACTAGTGATAATTAGATATTTGAGATTTGGGGAAAATGAGGGTCTCCAGTCCTATGGACAACTACGATAATAACTGAAAAAGAAAGGTTAATGCAATTAGCACTAAAAGCGTGGCAACTGAAGTTTGACACGTATTGTGTGAAAACTGAATGTTTGTCAGAAGTATAAATTTCGCTACACTCTGATGTAATTTAGCAAAAGAATTAATGAAGCCGGAAAATTTACAGTTAATTTAGTGACTGAAGTTAATAGTGAACTTTGCTTCGGAAGAACTACGAAATTAAATGAAATAAGGTTGGTCTTGGGCTACCTTAACAATCATTTCAAAAGCTACCTGAATCTAAGCAATTTAGAAACAAGAGATTTAACTTTGAACTCGAATTACGTGATTCTGAACAATTAACAATAATAAAATTTAGTACGTACCTAGCTAAGCTGCAGTCACTGGTAAGCTAAAATACAGTTACAAAACTCGCACTCTTAATTTGTGCTTGTGTAATCTAAATATTGTTGCCAGCTATGAATACTTTAACTGAACTTTGAAATTAAAGCACTGAAATGGAATGATATTACTTTAATGCTGGCGTTTGAATTTCAACGCCGGCAGGAGTGGCCATGCGGTTCTAGGCGCTACAGTCTGGAACCGCGAGACCGCTGCATTCGCAGGTTCGAATCCTGCCTCGGACATGGATGTGTGTGGTGGCTTTAGGTTAGTTAGGTTTAAGTAGTTCTAAGTTCTAGGGGACTGATGACCTCAGAAGCTAAGTCCCATAGTTCTCTACATGACTACTCTGCAATTCACATTTAAGTGCTTGGCAGAGGGTTCATCGAACCACAATTATACTATCTCTCTACTATTCCACTCCCGAACAGCGAGCGGGAAAAACGAACACCTAAACCTTTCTGTTCGAGCTCTGATTTCTCTTATTTTATTTTGATGATCATTACTACCTATGTAGGTTGGGCTCAACAAAATATTTTCGCATTCGGAAGAGAAAGTTGGTGACTGAAATTTCGTAAAAAGGCCTCGCCGCGACGAAAAACGTCTATGCTGTAATGACTTCCATCCCACCTCGTGTATCATATCTGCCACACTCTCTCCCCTACAACGCGATAATACAAAACGAGCTGCCCTTCTTTGCACCCTCTCGATGTCCTCCGTCAATCCCACCTGGTAAGGATCCCACACTGCGCAGCAATATTCTAACCGAGGACGAACGAGTGTAGTCTAAGCTGTCTCTTTAGTGGACTTGTTGCATCTTCTAAGTGTCCTGCCAATGAAACGTAACCTTTGGCTCCCCTTCCCGACAATAATATCTATGTGGTCCTTCCAACTGAAGTTGTTCGTAATTTTAACACCCAGGTACTTAGTTGAATTGACAGCCTTGAGAATTGTACTATTTATCGAGTAATCGAATTCCAACGGGTTTCTTTTGGAACTCATGTGGATCATCTCACACTTTTCATTATTTAGCGTCAACTGCCACCTGACACACCATACAGCAATCTTTTCTAAATCGCTTTGCAGCTGATACTGGTCTTCGGATGACCTTACTAGACGGTAAATTACAGCATCATCTGCGAATAGTCTAAGAGAACTGCTCAGATTGTCACCCAGGTCATTTATATAGATCAGGAACAGTAGAGGTCCCAGGACGCTTCCCTGGGGAACACCTGATATCACGTCAGTTTTACTCGATGATTTGCCGTCTATTACTACGAACTGCGACCTTCCTGACAGGAAATCACGAATCCAGTCGCACAACTGAGACGATATCCCATAGGCCCGCAGCTTGATTAGAAGTCGCTTGTGAGGAACGGTGTCAAAAGCTTTCCGGAAATCTAGAAATACGGAATCAACTTGAGATCCCCTGTCGATAGCGGCCATTACTTCGTGCGAATATAGAGCTAGCTGCGTTGCACAAGAGCGATGTTTTCTGAAGCCATGCTGATTACGTGTCAATAGATCGTTCCCTTCGAGGTGATTCATAATGTTTGAATACAGTATATGCTCCAAAACCCTACTGCAAACCGACGTCAATGATATAGGTCTGTAGTTAAGTGGATTACTCCTACTACCCTTCTTGAACACTGGTGCGACCTGCACAATTTTCCAATCTGTAGGTACAGATCTATCGGTGAGCGAGCGGTTGTATATGAGTGCTAAGTAGGGAGCTATAGTATCAGCGTAATCTGAAAGGAACCTAATCGGTATACAATCTGGACCTGAAGACTTACCCGTATCAAGCGATTTGAGTTGCTTCGCAACCCCTAAGGTATCTACTTCTAAGAAACTCATGCTAGCAGATGTTCGTGTTTCAAATTCTGGAATATTCCATTCGTCTTCCCTGGTGAAGGAATTTCGGAGTCATTTGAACCATTTCAATTTCAACGACACTCAGGTTCATTCCGGAAAAGGAAGGGACCCTGCTTGGTAATGCAATTGAGACAATGAGCAACAAAGGTTCATGCTAAGTTGCTGTAATTCTGTGATGGGAATAGAAAAGTTTGAAAAGCTGAGGTCTGCCATACAGTTCTACAACTGTACGTGCTTTTAGTCTTCCTTGTTGGTTGATTGAAGGTTTGAAGTGGTCGATCGAGGAGCTGGCGACAATCACTAATTGTCGGCCGTAGCTGTTGCAGAAGCTGGATGTTGGCGCGCGCCGTCCGGTGTGGCGGTGCGGTTCTTGGCACTTCAATCTGGAACTGTGTGACCGCTACGGTCGCAGGTTCGAATCCTGTCTCGGGCATGGATGTGTGTGATGTCCGTAGGTTAGTTAGGTTTAAGTAGTTCTGAGTTGTAGGTAACTCATGACCACAGATGTTAAGTCCCATAGTGCTCAGAGCCATTTCAACCATTTGTTGGCGCGCCTTCGTCTGGACATGGTCACCAGGCGAAAGGGGCTCTTGATGTGTGCCTGCTAATGTTTGCCGTCCGCGACACTGTGCCAGAAACTATCATAGCAGGTTGAGCGCAATTACATGCTGCCAAACCCCGGAAGCGCGGCAACTCGCGGGTGCGTCACTCAACATACCTGCTCCACCGCCCTATTCCAGCCAGACTCCTCTGCGCGCGGTCCACACGGAAATGTTAACACTACCAAAGATCCTAAACACTTTGGTTCTCCACACGACCTATCGGTCTAGTCATTCAATAGCATAGTTTTCCCTAGGCAAGACCCAGCGTAAAAATAAAAGTATTATTTACAAAACAAACCAATTATTCATCGACATAAATGCATAAATATTTATATAAATACAAATAGTAAAACAATTACTATATATAAAGACACAAAAATGTGTAACAAAATAAGGAAAAAATTTATAGTACAACAGATTGAAATAGGAGGATATGCATTTCCAGCGTTAGAATCTGATGACTTTAAAAGAAGGTAAATGACAGCGACATCTGCAAATAATCTATGAGGGCCACTCAGATTGTCTCCTATGTCGTTAATATAGATTAGGAACAATGGAGACCCTATAACACTTCGTTGGGGAACGCCGGATATTACTTCTGTTTTTCTCGATGACTTTCTGTCTGTTACTACAAACTGTGACCTTTCTGACAGGAAATCACGAATCCAGTCGCAGAACTGAGGTGATATCCCATAGGTATGCAGTGTGTTTAGAAGATTCTTGTAAGTAACCGTGTCGAAAGCCTTCTGGAATTCTAATAATATGGAATCAATTTGACATCCCCTGTCGATAGCCCTCACTAGAGTATATTTTCTGAATCCATGCTGACTATGTGTCAATAAATCGTTTTCTTCGAGGTACTTCATAATGTTCGAATACAGTATATGTTCCAAAACCCTACTGAAATTCTACGTTAGTAATATTGGCCTGTAATTCAGCGGATTACTCCTATTTCCCTTTTTGGATATTGGTGTGATTTGAGCAAATTTCCAGTCTCTAGGCACGGATCTTTCTGTGAGCGAGCGGTTGCATATAACTGGTAAGTATGAAGCTATTGTATCAGCATACTCTGAGAGGAAGCTGGCTGGTATACAATGCGGACCGGAGACCCTGCCTTTCTTAAGTGACTTAAGCTGCCTCGCTACAAGAAAACGGTTCAAATGGCTCTGAGCACTATGGGACGTAACATCTGAGGTCATCAGTCACATAGAAGAACTCCTTAAACCTAACTAACCTAAAGACATCACACGCATCCATGCCAAAGGCAGGATTCAAATCTACGACCGTAGTGGTGGCGCGGTTCCCGACTGAAGCGCCTAGAACAGCTCGGTCACTGCCTTGCTACACATAGGATAGCTACTTCTATGTTTCTGATCTTGACATTGTTCTTGGTTGGAATTTAGGAGTATTTACTTCGTCTTCTTTCGTGAAGGAGTTTCGGAAAACCGTGTTTAATAACTCTGCTTTAGTGGCACTGTTATCAGTGACTTCATCGTTGTGAAGGTATTTACAGCGTCTTGGCACTTCTGTGCTTTATACATGACCAGAATGTCTTTGCTTTTTTCTACCAGATTCCGAGACAGAGTTTCATTGTGGAAACTGTTAAAAGCATCTCTCATTGAAGCACGAGCTATGTTTCGAATTTCTGCAAAACTTTGCCAATCTTGGGGATTTTGCGTTCTTTTAAATTTTCGTTGCTTCTGCAACAGCGATCTGAAGCGATTAATGTACCATGTGGGATCGGGACCATCACTTATTAATTTATATGGTATAAATCTTTCTGTACCGTCGATACTATCTCTTTGCAATCATTCCACATTTTTTCTGCGCTTACGTGATCAGATCGGAAGGAGTGGAGACTCTCTTAAAACAATGTTAGTGGTATTTTTAACAGCTCTTTTTTAAAAAGATGAAATTTGCTTTTCTTTTTGATGGTTGTCGGTGATACGGTATTCAGACTAGCAGCAACTTCCCTGTTTTCGCCATATTATTTCCGTACGTATCCAGGATTATTAGTTGGTAAGAGGTTAAGTATACTTTCGCAACCATTTACGCTTCGAGTGGCCCATGAACTAATTGTAGAAAATTATTTTCTGAGAAAGCATTCAGTACAATTTCCGATGATGCTTGATGCCTACCTCCGGCTTTAACGTATAAAAATCTCAGCATATCAAAGGTAGATAGAAGTTGGAGTTGTAGAAACTGAGCTCAGATACAGAAGTAAACAGTTTTCGGATTAGTGTCCATTTAACATATTTCCTTCCTCTACGTTCTAACATATTATCTTCCTCTACGTTTGATAAATGTTTCCCGAAAGTTTTTTTATTCTTTTTTTTCTCATCAGTCTACTGACTGGTTTTATGCGGCCCGCCACGAATTCCTTTCCTGAGCTAACCTCTTCATCTCACAGTAGCACTTGCAACCTACGTCCTCGATTATTTGCTTGACGTATTCCAATCTCTGTCTTCCTCTACAGTTTTTGCCCTATACAGCTCCCTGTAGTACCATGGAAGTCATGTCTTAGCAGATTTCCTATCATCCTGTCCATTCTCCTTAACAGTATTTTCCACATATTTCTTTCCTCTCCGATTCTGCGTAGAACCTCCTCATTCCTTATCTTATCAGTCCACCTAATTTTCAACATTCGTCTATAGCACCACATCTCAAATGCTTGTATTCTCTTCTGTTCCGGTTTTCCCACAGTCCATGTTTCACTACCAAACAATGCTGTACTCCAGACGTACATCCTAAGAAATTTCTTCCTCAAATTAAGGCCGGTATTTGATATTAGTAGACTTCTCTTGGCCAGAAATGCTTTTTGTGCCATAGCGAGTCTGCTTTTGATTTTGATGTCCTCCTTGCTCCGTCCGTCATTCGTTATTTTACTGCCTAGGTAGCAGAATTCCTTCACTTCATTGACTTCGTGACCATCAATCCTGATGTTAAGTTTCTCGCTGTTCTCATTTCTACTACTTCTCATTACGTTCGTCTTTCTCCGATTTACTCTCAAACCATACTGTGTATTCATTAGACTGTCCATTCCATTCAGCAGATCATTTAATTCTTCTTCACGTTCACTCAGGATAGCAATGTCATCAGCGAATCGTATCATTGATATCCTTTCACCTTGTATTTTAATTCCACTCCTGAACTTTTCTTTTATTTCCATCATTGCTTCCTCGATGTACAGATTGAAGAGTAGGGGCGAAAGGCTACAGCCTTGTCTTACACCCTTCTGAATACGAGCACTTCGTTCTTGATCGTCCACTCTTATTCCCTCTTGGTTGTTGTACATATTGTATATGACCCGTCTCTCCCTATAGCTTACCCCTACTTTTTTCAGAATCTCGAACAGCTTGCATGAATTTATATTGTCGAACGCATTTTCCAGGTCGACTAATCCTATGAACTTGTCTTGATTTTTCTTTAGCCTTGCTTCCATTATCAGCCGTAACGTCAGAATTGCCTCTCTCGTCCCTTTACTTTTCCCAAAGCCAAACTGATCGTCACCTAGTGCATTCTCAATTTTCTTTTCCATTCTTCTGTATATTATTCTTGTAAGCAGCTTCGATGCATGAGCTGTTAAGCTGATTGTGCGATAATTCTCGCACTTGTCAGCTCTTGCCGTCTTCGGAATTGTGTGGATGATGATTTTCCGAAAGTCAGATGGTATCTCGCCAGACTCATACATTCTACAAACCAACGTGAATAGTCGTTTTGTTGCCACTTCCCCCAATGATTTTAGAAATTCTGATGGAATTTTATCTATCCCTTCTGCCTTATTTGACCGTAAGTCCTCCAAAGCTGTTTAAATTCCGATTCTAATATTGGGTCCCCTATCTCTTCTAAATCGACTACTGTTTCTTCTTCTATCACATCAGACAAATCTTCACCCTCATATAGGCTTTCAATGTATTCTTTCCACCTATCTGATCTCTCCTCCGCATTTAACAGTGGAATTCCCGTTGCACTCTTAATGTTACCACCGTTGCTTTTAATGTCACCAAAGGTTCTATAAACTATCAACTATACGTCCGTGAGTTGACTCTTTCGTTCATCCCACTACATGTTATAAGTTTGGTCGTTAAGAAATTTGTACTGATCGACCCGAACACGCCTGTCCTGCAGGGACTACTGTACAACCACTGCACGTCTATAACCGTGCACACTGATAATAACTTATAATCTAGTTTAGTTCAATGTAGCTGCAAACTGGCGAACAGGTTGCAGTGCGTCCTATTGCTCAGTCCTTAATTTATTGTAATCATCGTAAAACTCTGCGTTTGTAAGGTGATTTGACGTGTGTAGTTATCTACAGTATGGGAAGTAAGGAAATATGCGACGTCTGCAAGAACATCTTAGATTGGATTAGTTCAACACCAATATTTAAATGCTCTCGCTCATGTATAGTCGAGTATGTGAAAACGGTACATCTCCAGCACCTCATAGTCTGTATGATTTTCTTTGCTTTTGCCCTTAAGGAAAGGTAACGATGATTGTGATTGCTTTGTATGGTGACGAACTAAATAGACAGAGTATAAATTAACCGACTGCTACCATGTGGAGAATGTGATTTGTGTCTTATTATGAGTATCAGTCAAGTAATTACGTCAAACGGAAAGTTTTAATCACAAAGATATGATTCCTTTTATATATTGCCTTGACTGTAGTCATTCAGTGCATTTACAACTCCTAAGGAGAATGTTCATTATGAAGATTCCATAGAGTCGGAAATATAGCGCTCACAATTGTCTACGAAACGATGAAGAGCTGCTGTTAAATGTTTCATCAAATAGCAGACGGGCGTCCACATAGCTGAATGGGACGTATTTAGACACTGTGCCTGGTGGACAATAGTAAAGACATCCTCAGATTAAGAAGACATTTTTGTGTCATATGGAAACCGCACTCTGGGTGATGAATTCAGCGTCATTGCTGGAAAATCTTTACTAGGTTATTAAAGCAAAACACTAATTCTGAAACTCAGTGCTAAATTTTATCTGCTGTGTTCCTTAAAAGAGTGGAACCAACTTATTGCATAGAACAGATATATCTCTTGATGGAAAAGCACTTCGGGTTGAAGGCGAAACTAAATCATTCTGAAAATTTCTACTAAATATTTCATACATTAACTCGTGCGTTAAACACGATTTGATAGTTCGGTAATTTTCACATCTGTCAACACCTGCTTTATTTGGGATTAGAATTATTATGTCCTTCTTGAAATCTGAGGATATTTCGCCTGTCTTATCCATCTTGCTCACTAGATAGTAGAGTTTTGTTAGGCCTGGCTCTCCCAAGGCTGTCAGTAGTTGTAATGGAATGTTGTCTACTCCCGGGACATTCTTTCGACTTAGGTCTTTCAGTGCTCTGTCGAGCTCCTCACACAGTATCATATCTCCTATTTGATCTTCGTCTACATTCTCTTCCATTTCTATAATATTGTCGTCAACATCATCGCCCTTGTACAGATCCTCTGCATACTCCTTCCACCTTTCTGCTTTCCCTTCTTTGCTTAGAACTCGGCTTCCATCTGAGCTCTTGATATTTTCATGCAAGTGGTTCTCTTTTCTCCAAAGGCCTGTTTAATTTCCCTGTAGGCAGTATATATCTTACTCCTAGTGATATGCGCCTCTACATTCTTACATTTGTCCTGTAGCCATCCCATCTTAGCCATTTTGCACTTCCCGTCGATCTCATTTTTATATTTTCTCCTTTCATCAATTCAATTCAATATCTCTTCTGTTACCCAAGGATTTCTATTAGCCCTCGTCTTTTTACCTACTTGATCCTCTGCTACCTTCAATATTTCATCTCTCAGAGCTGCCCATTCTTCTTCTATTGTATTTCTTTCCCCCATTCTTGTCAATCGTCCACTAATGTTTTACCTGAAGCTCTCCACAACCTCTGGTTCTTTCAGTTAATCCAGATCCCATCTCCCCAAATTCCCACCTTTTTAAAGTTTCTTCATTTTTCATCTACAGTTCGTAACCAATAGATTGTGGTCAGACTCCACATCTGCCTCTGGAAATGCCATAGAATTTACAACCTGGTTCCTGATTCGCTGTCTTTCCATTATATAATCTGAGACCTTCCAGTATCTCCAGGCTTCTTCCATGTATACAGCCTTCTTTTATGATTCTTGAAGCAAGTGTTATCTATGATTAAGTTATGCCCTGTGCAAAATTCTACCAGGCGGCTACCACTTTCATTCCTTAGCCACATTCCATATTCACCTACTACGTTTCCTTCTCTTTCTTTTCCTACTATCGAGTTCCAGTCTCCCTTCACTATTTTAATAATGTCTTTTATCTCATCATATATTTCATCAATCTCTTCATCATCTGCGGCGGTAGTTGGCACATAAATTTGTACTACTGTGGTAGGTATGGGATTCGTATCTATCTTGGCCACAATAAAGCGGTCACTATGCTGTTTGTGGTAGCTTACCCGCACTCCTATTTTCCTATTCATTATTAAACCTACTCCTGCATTACCCCTATTTGATTTGGTATTTATAACCATGTATCCACGTGAGCAGAATTCTGGTTCCTCCTGCCACCGAACTTAACTAATTCCCCCTATATCTAACTTTAGCCTATCCATTTCCCATTTTAAATATTCTAACCTACCTGCCTGATTAAGGGATCTGACATTCCACGCTCCGATCCGTAGAACGCCAGTTTTCTTTCTTCTGATAACAACGTCCTCCCAAGTAGTCGCCGCCCGGAGATCCGAATGGGGGACTATTTTACCGCCGGAATATTTTGCCCAAGAGGATGCCATCATCATTTAACCATACAGTAAAGCTGCATGCCCTCGGGAAGAACTACGGTTGTAGTTTCACCTTGCTTTCAACCGTTTGCAGTACCAGCACAGCAAGGCAGTTTTGGTTAGTGTTACAAAGCCAGATCAGTCAATCATCCAGACTGTTGCCCCTGCAACTACTGAAAGGACTGCTGCCCCTCTTCGGGAACCACACGTTTGTCTAGCCTCTCAGCAGATACCACTCCGTTGTGGTTGTACCTACGGTACGGCTATCTGTATCGCTGAGGCACGCAAGCCTCCCCTCCAATGGCAAGGTCCATGGTTTCATCGTTTATATCATAGTCCGCGTTTATTGAACTGGTCGCTTGGAATTACATGTAGGAAGTGCCTTCTGGTAAATATCAGAGGAGGTTCGTCATTAGCACGTCTTCCTTTCGTATGCCTTCTCCGTTCTGTAGCATATTTTTGCACAGGTTCTCGTACCAGACATAATCGAAAATCTGATAATAAAATTTTTCTCCCTGTCACCTGTCTGTGAAGAGAATTCAAAACACAAATGTCCACAGCATTAAAAAAACACTTTTCTACCATATAACAAATTTACGCACGGATCCGACTGAGACTAATAGCATGTCAGAACGATCTACTGCGCCCATACTCGCATTAGGTCGACAACACATTGCGGCTTCATTACTTTGCCGCCAGTCTTCGTGTTTGACTTTTCCGTGCCACGCATTTCTGTAGTCTTACACGTAGTCAACATCAACACTTCTCCCTTTTCGCACCACTCGACGGCAAGCATTGTGTCTTTTGACATAAATTCAACTTCTGCTCGTCTCAATTTATTCTGTACCTACGGCAAATTTCGCCTGTTGCTACGTACAGTACCGCATGCTGATGGTTTGTGGTAGTGAAACCAGAGGCACGGGTCTGGACTTTTATACCAAGTGTCGACATACAGGGTATGTCCACGTTCACAGAATGGTTTCACTAGTGTTGCCACTATATCGTCGGATTTCCATATATGGAACTCAATTTCTGTTGTGGTGCCTGTTTATACAATGAAATGCAAGACGTACCCAGTTTTACAGTCGCACAGCTCAAATGTCTTCACTCCAAATTTAGTGTGTTTTAAGGTATGAATTGTTTCAAAGACAAACAACCTTTGCGTAATAACAGACCTTCATCGTCACAGAGTTTTTTATATGGATTAAACGCACTACGGAAATCCATACGAAGTATATTAATTGTTTTCCTAATTGTAACAAACTGTCATCTCAACGATTGGCAGAGTTGTCACTAAAGTGCAACATTCTCGAAGTAACATAAAACGATCACGGGACATAACTTCGCCGAAAATTGGAGTGCTCAGTAATACACCTCTGGACCAATATTCCCTTATTCTCAAATACCAATGAAGCAATACAGTTCCTCAAAACCAGTATCTTTCCACATGAAGATGGTATCTGTTCTTTAGGGCATGTCCGAAAGAACAGATCTTTTGTGCTGGATGCACACGCATTGTCCGAACTCTTACGGGACTCGGTAAGGCTGCCACGAGTAATGAGTGTAATGGGCAGGGGAACTACGAATGTAGTGTGTGGACATTAAGTAAAGAATGTGGGTCTCACGGGGGGTGGGGGGGGGGGGCGTACAAGGGATAAAACGCTCCAGTCTCACTATGCTCTGTGCCCTCGGTGGCTCAGATGGATAGAGCGTCTGCCATGTAAGCAGGAGATCTCGGATTCGAGTCGGGGCACACATTTTCAGCTGTCCCTGTTGACGTATATCAACAGTGTGACTTATCGACAGTTTCGGGTCTTGATTTAATCATCACTTTAGTATCTTCCCAGGTCGACACTCGAGAATGAACTGATCCCGACATCGTAGTCGTGGTGAAAGCGTAAAATTGGTTCATTGCAAGTGGTATAAATTTCATCATATTTTCTGACTGAAATAACATGAAAAACTATAGAACGCTTGAATCAAGCGCTGGTTGGGAATTATGTCCTGAAGATTCATGCACTGCGGGACTGAAATCACGCTTTTTCCAATCAAATTTGTCACTAAGGCGTGGCCTTTTCGGATCGACTCGTCTTCGCTTTCAGAATCTGAGGAAGAACTATACTGGTGATCTCTACTAGGTGAAATACGTGGACGCGTATTACTATTAGTTTATTCCGCAGAGCTGTGTGGGATTAGCCAAGCTGTGTAAGGCGCAGCAGTCATGGACTGTGCGGCTGGTCCCGGTGGAGGTTCGACTTCTCCCTCGGGCATGGATGTGTGTGTTGGTCCTTAGGATAATTTAGGTTAAGTAGTGTGTAAGCTTAGGGAGTGGTGACCTTAGCAGTTAAGTCCCATAAGATTTCACACACATTGAATCATCGTCATCAGTACAGGCACTGAAAATACCACAGTCAGTAGTCACGGTCACTGTCACTCCCTGTGCGCATCTCCAGTATCTGTTCGTCAGTGCAACAACGCCGACGTGCCATTTGTTTGTGGAACTCAAAAGTGATAGCACTCTCAAAATCCTGAAGATTAGGCTCAAAGGTAAACGACACCGCAGAAGCAGTATGCAGGTGATCACACGAAACAACTAGCATGAATGTCGAACAGTAACTGTGAAATCCGACGAAAATACCACTGAAAGCTGAACGACATCACAGAAGCAGAAAGTTTAACACGGACTAGCTAACATGAATCGCGAACAGCAACTTCACAGTTGCTGTTCCAGATTCATGCTAACGACGGAAACCCCGCTGAGTGGCTATAGACGTCCGCAGGACCACAGATAGCGGAACTGGGTGACGGTGAAAGCCGTCATTAGCACTCAGGTACCGGCCAGGACGCGACGGTGAATGCTGTCTGCAGCACCCGTGGGAAATAGCACTGCAGCGGCTAACGACGTCTGCAGACCCTGCGGAAAAGTGGAGCGCAGGGGGGTTTCACGTCTGCAGCACTCAAACATTTAAAGAACAACAAAATAATTCATAACATATAGGCATGCTGACATTCACTGATCTCAGGAGAAAAAGATCTATACCTTACACATTATCACAAAATGATGGCTTTGAATCAGCGTAAGACAGACGTGGCAGGCAGATGGGCGAAAACCAATTACTTTACAAAAATTCAAGAGCTTCGAAATAATTCACAAAAATATGGACATGCTGAAATTCATTAAACTCAGGATAAAAAGATCTATGCATTAAACGTGACCATGAAATTGTAGCTATGAAATGCACCACGTTTGGTGGGCTAACAGCTCACAAGAGTCGAGGTGGAACGGGTCTTGTTACCAAAGCCTATATCTGCACTCAACAGAAGCTGTCGCAATGTCGCTGACCAGAGTCTCTCAAGCAGTAGGAAGGTTAGGTTGACACAATGAGCCTACTATTCTATGAAATTCCGCTCTGAATTTGTTAGAGAGCATTTCAAACTACTTGTAACCCTTGTGTCCCTCCATCTCCCCCTCGCCTCTCTCTGTCTGTCTCTCTCTCTCTCTCTCTCTCTCTCTCTCTCTCTCTCTCTCTCTCTCTCTCTCTCTCTCACACACACACACACAAACACACACACACACACACACACACACACACACACACACACACACAAACAGAGTGAGTGAGTGTGAGAGAGAGAGAGAGAGAGAGAGAGAGAGAGAGAGAGAGAAGAGAGGAAGGAGGTGGAGTGGGGGAAGGAGGGATGAGCCTAAGAGAGTTGAACCAGGATGCGGATATGAAGGGGCATGTGGTCAGCACACTGCGCTCCCGGCCGCATGTCGGTTTATGAGACCTGGCTCCCTATTACAGGAGGGTGCAAGATAGGTGGCAGAAGGTATAGGTCTACTGTGGTTTAACTGTATGCCATAAATGAGTCTCCTTGTGATATTGTTGTATTGCAGCCCAGAAAATTCTACATTTCACTCACTGAAGTCTCAGTTTATGCTTCAGAATGGAAGCACTCAAACTGGAACAGCCTTTGTTGATCGCAAGGACATGTTACGTAGATTATTGACGTATCGTTGTGGTGATAAGCGCATTCAACAGCACATTGGCCCAAAAATAGGACCGTCCTGAATGGCTGTTTCTCGGTAAAATCACAATACAAAGCTGAAGTCAAACGGTGATGCCAAAATTTAAGCATCCTCCGTTACAGATTTGTTGTAACGTTTTTGCCGTTTTTAACAAGTTGATGAAAAGTTTTGATCCCTACACGAGGGGAGGGCAACTGAGAAATACCAGCCTCAGTTGTAATTCTGGACAATGTGAAATGAGCGTGAAAGTTACTTATTGAGGAGCCCACTACAAGACTTGCAGATCACTTCAGGATGTCATGACGATCTTTCAAAAGGATAATGAAACAGAGACTTAACCTTTCCAGCCACAAAATTCAACAGTGCCAACCTTTGAACGACAGGGATGTGGAGCGGCGATATTCTTTTTCAGAGAAGTTGATTAAGGCCTTTGAAAATGGATCAGTCGATACGGATCAGATCAGGTTTAGAGATGAGGCTCACTTCAATATCCATGAGTTCGTCAGGAAACTGAGCCACTGAGATATTGAGAATCGATAATTTCGAGCTGCTGTTCCACCTCATCAACAACAAAAGAAAAGACTGTTTAGTGCACAATCAGAGCACAAGGGATTATAGAACCTACTTTTGTTGAAAGATACGTCACAGCGGACAAACACAGACATAATCGGGAATTTGAATTTGTACCGGCTGGACCATGCTGCCGAATGCTCCGAAACTATTGGTCCATGTAGGGGGGTGCACGTTCTCACCATACTGGAGGCTTCTTCAGTTTCTTTTAGGAGACATCCAGTGATCAACCGTTGCCCTAGATACCTTAGCATTCACAGGAGATGGTGTGGAATTGTCCTCTTACATCCACGATCTCAATCTGTGTTATTATTTCTAATGCAGTTATCTGAAGGACACGTTCTTCAAAGATGCATCTTAAGCTCTACAGGATGTTGGGGCTGTAATTTCCAGAGAGGACCGTGCTGTATAAGATAATGTTCTTCAGAAAGTAACTAGGGAACACAGTTGAAGGCTCTACACACTCAATGTCAGTTTGTCAGCTATTCCATGGATACGATAACAAGAATATATCAGTCCACGTTTTATTGTAATGGGCAAAAACTTTGTACCACCAGTTTGATGCTGTAGCAGAGGCAGTATGAGTGACGGTCCAGAAAAGAATGAAATAGGACAATGGGGGAAAATGGATAAGAACTAGGCGCTGATAAATGTGCAAGTTGCACTTAACGTTTACGAAAGCTGGTCTTATTGGCCTATTTCAAACGGATTTTATAGTTATGCAGGGAAGAAATCTTGGTCCTCCGTAAAGGTCCTCCATAAACGTACCCGATTAAATCTGTGGACCTGTACGTCTCTTACTTTGTGTTACGCACTGCATGTGATCAAAAGGGCGGTACTACTGTGATTAGGACTTCGCATAACGCAAAGTAAGTTCTAAAGCACGAACGAAAGGAACGTTTCACACGTGGTTTGCAAGATACCATTTAGATCAGTATAGTATCACTACTTTTCAACCATCAGCACAATAAGAATATACTCAGTTGGACAGTACTATCCCTTCTAGCGTACTGCTGCAGCTGTAGCTGTGTCTGAATTGATGTCTAGATTATTCAGCGTAAGGAAATATATAGAGGAACGTGAAGACTCAAAGAATGCTACATGCAGAAACATACAGGGGTAGAAAACACCTTACTCCTAGTAGTGATCGAATGCTTCACCAACAACCGAGATAAGATTGTATCAAAATGGTTCAAATGGCTCTGAGCACTATGAGACTTTGTATCTGAGGTCATCAGTCCCCTAGAACTTAGAACTACTTAAACCTGACTAACCTAAGGACATCACAAACATCCATGCCAGAGGCAGGGTTCCATCCTGCGACAGTAGCGGTCGCGCGGTTCCAGACTGTAAGATTGTATGATTTATAGAGTATCTCAGAAGAGGCACCTGTCTTCCAGTGTATTAATTCCTTCCCGAGAGGGGTGACACAGTGCTAACACATTGGACTTGAATCAGGAAGGACGGAGGTACATATCCCCGTTTGGGTATTCAGATTTTGATCTTTCGTGATCTCCCCAAATCGCTTAAGGAAATTATCTATTAGTTCTTTTCAAAGGTTCATTCAAACGCTGGCATATAATAAATCAGCGATTCTGCTTTGACAAGATCTTGGAAAATACACGGAAGTATATTGGACCAGATGCCTTTGCCCAGGTCACGCTATTCCCATAAATTACACTCCTGTTGTTTGTGGACATCCGATGGCGTCTCAAGTATATCTCTCAAGTTTCAGATTACCGCAATCGGTGACCAACACGCCAACGTGAGATCGCAGTCATATCCTACAAACAACTGCAGTACGATCCTGACTTTTTGACAGTTATCATGTCATCAGAATCGGAGAAGGCAACAAACATGAAAGGGTGCAAATGATCCGCAGTAGGCCACATCTATCATGGCGTCTTAGATTACTACAACAGGTTACAAGGAAGCCTTGCTAAATGCACCCATAGCATAATCGCTGAGGATTGTATATATGGGACAGACCAAGTCTCGAGTAGCCGTTCGCCTGGATGGTATCGTATGTGGACATACTCATCTATTTAGTGTAACTGGGAACGTGATTCATCCGCTTCCATCGAACTGGTTATAGCCCTAATGATTCTGCGATTATAAATAGCGTCTTTGAGACAACATGGGGACTTAAGAAGTCGTCTACCGTGGAACTGCATCTTCAGAAATGTGCGCTGAACTTTCTACTCCGAACACTTGTGCTTACGCCCGCGTTGCTCTCTGCCGTCAGAACCGTTTCACACAGCGGGCAAGCCTACGATCGTCATGTTGCGTGATTAGACGTGACGTTCAGCATTTTGTTTTCGTGCATCCATATTTAAACTGGATGGACGTGGGACACAGCTGGTACAATTTTATTAAAAATGTAATTCCTCCAGCTGTACTTAAGATCTTTTATTTACTTCACTACTAGTTTCGACGTCGTGTCAACGCCATCTTCAGGTCCTATATAACAACACCATACATAAAACGAACAATGTGTCAGATCAGTAGTCTGTGAGCTAATGTACAAAATAAATATATTGTAAACATATTACATACAGGATGAATTCATTAAAAGTAGTTACATGTCGTTCATTTTCACTAAGCTGCAATTTACCTTGACATTAACAATTTTTATGGTTCAAAGAAGTACAAATGATGTTAGATACACACGGTTATTACCGTTATAGATCAATACCAGACATAAGAATAAAATAGGAGTATATATAAGTCTAGGTGACGTGCCATTACTCTTCTAGATAATAATATAGGAATAAACGGTACTAAAATTGTGTTAAAAGCGAATAATAATACCTTAAAAACTCTTCTTTGTGTGTACAGTTTAACTAACAGGAAGGAAGATATGCAATGCCAATCAGACATATGTAAGGTAAGACTCCAGTGTTTATAAATAGTAAATGCTGGGAAAGGTAGAAAGGATTTACATTTGCATAACACTGTATCGTCATCACTGTAAAGTAACGAAGTGAAATAGGTTACTGAAACGACATCATTCATAACGATACGAAACACAAGTGAGGAGGGACTGGAAGAATGGTGTGAAACCCAGTTAATACATCAAAAGGTAGTCAATGGTGTAAAATAAATGCATATGAGTCAGTTAATTAATCTACTCATTAGCACAAGAGAAATGTAAGCTAACTTGCCACCAAAATGTACCATTTCAATGTCGGTGGCTCATGTAGGCCGTGAACCAGGTCTAATGTAATCTAATTCTAACATGCCCGAATAAGTAAAAGAACGATCAAATACATACCAATGCTCCAAATAGAAGTAAACAGGGTGTTGTCAGTCATAACAGTTCTTCACATATGTAAAATACTTGTAATTCCTCTAATAACTAATGTTTAAAGAAAAATACACAGGAAGATACACAAAGTATAACTCTCGTATTGTTATATGTAATCCAGTCAAGGGTTGACATAAGTTAACAACAATAATTGAAATGCCAAATCGTCCACTTACCTGGACGATTAAATTCTAACATTTATATCATCAGTACGCCATAAAAACTCACTTATTTCACCTATCTTTATAAACCTGTTCTTGTATGAAAATTTTGAGCCTACTTGTGACTCTACCGTCCTTCAGCAACTTTGCACAGGTGCTCACTACATTAGCACCTCTACAGCCGACCAGCATCGCCGTTGGTGAGGCGCTCGTTACAAGGAGTCGGGCCATAACAATGTGCCATTTTTCAAGATTACGTATGTTACTTTATTTATCCATATGCTATCCGTACCATCAATAGATCGATTCCCCATTGGTTACTGCTTCGCTTGTACACTTACAACGCTACGCCCTCGCAGTATCACAAGGTGGGATTCAATCTCTCGGTGGGAAGGGGTCAATGGTTTGGATTGTCGTGTATGTTTGGCTTGTCACTGCAACAAGTCTCATACCCTACGTTTTCGAAGTAAACCAAACGATTTCAAATCATGTATTATTATACATAATGTGTAATAGTTACTGTCAATGTCTGTGTCGTTGGCACTTTTAATATATGGTGTTTTTTGTTTATTTTGTCAAAAGCTTTTTCTTGGTGGATAAGTACGACGCGGGCCTGTAGCCGAAACACCATTTTATGCTCAGTTCTCTGCACTGTTTCGTCAAGACTGGCAGTATCTTACAAGCTTTAAAATTAGGGGACATTCGCTTAAAATTTAACTACTGGGTGATAAGAAAGTAAGTATAAATTTTAAAAGTGAATAAATCACGGAATAATGTAGATAGAAAGGTACAATTTGACACACATGCTTCGAATGACATGGGATTTTATTAGCACAAAAAAAAATACAAAAGTTCAAAAAATGTCCGCCAGATGGCACTTCATCTGATCAGAATAGCAATAATTTGTTTTGTCTTACTTTGTTATGCTAAGATGATGTTCTTCACAGGAAATGCTCAATATGTTCACCATCATGCCTCAACAATAGCTGTAGTCGAGGAATAATGTTGTGAACAGCACTGTAAAGCACGTCCGGAGTTATGGTGAGGCATTGGCGTCGGATGTTGTCTTTCAGTATCCCTAGAGATTTCGGTCGATCACGATACACTTGCGACTTCAGGTAACCCCAAAGCTAATAATCGCGAGGACTGAGGTCTGGGAACCTGGGAGGCCAAGCATGACGAAAGTGGCTCCTGAGCACACGATCATCAGCAAACGACGCACGCAAGAGATCTTTCACTTGTCTAGCAATATGGGGTGGAGCGCCATCCTGCATAAACATCGTACGTTCCAGCAGATGTTTATCAGCCAGCCTGGGGATGATGCGATTCTGTAACATATCGGTATACCTCTTTGCCGTCACGGTAGCAGTTTTGCTATCCAGCGCCATCTGTTGGACATTTTGTGAACTTAGTTCCTTTTCGGTTCTAATAAAAACACCTGTCATTCCAAGCATCTGTGTCAATTTTTACCTCTCTATCTCCATTATTCCGTGGGTTATAAAGATTTCAAATTTATACTGACTTTTTGATCACCCGGTATTTACATCGGTCACACAGCACTAATTAAACACGAAACGCTACAAGGATATCAAACAAATTTTGAAGTTATACCCCATATTGCCGCCTTTTTGTATACCCTTGTTATAGGCATTCAGAGGGCAGCACTTAAATAATAGCACCTGCAGAAGCATTTAAAAGTCTTATAATTTTCATGTAAGTTAATTTGGTCAATTAATTGAAGCTACCATCATAAATATTTTAATTTCAAGTTAGGATACCTGATATCTATGTCCACTTTGTAGTGTGCTTAAATCTTCGCATCAATCATTCCTTCCTAGTTTTATCCATTTGTAGGATGTAAGCTAGTGATGATTTTGTTTTGTCGACGGATACTTTTAGCATTAGACAAACACTATTAATCTCGCGTATGTTGCTTTATTATTATTATTATTTTGTCCGCAATAGTGGCTTGTAGTAATGTAACTATCGACCATATGTTGATGAGAACTTTGAATCTGGAATCTCTTTCTTGTGTAAGAACGACGATTTACAGAACATTTGTGTGTTCCGTCTCAATATCTTACTCTAATGAGTGGGACCAGTACCACGTAGAACTGACAGGCGATATTTGACATAGGCGTGAACCATGATCCTTGCCCCGGTAGGGTGGCTAGCGTGCCTCAACTACATGTACAACCGTACACTAGGTGTAAACAAGCAGTCTTAGCGGAGGGGCCGTACAGTAGGTGAAAACAGCCCATCTCAGCGGACGGGTATCTGTGGAGAGCCCAGGCAAACAAGTGGTTCATGAAGAGAAATAAAAGCCTTTTCAGGGACTAAAGTCCGGATGATACACTTACTTAGTCTTGTGACATTAGCAAACATGGCCTAGCTATACTGGTACTGCAAATGGCGGAAAGCAAGAGGAGAGTACTACTCTAAAATATTTGTATTCATCTTGGTTAAAATATTCCGGAGGACAAAATAGTCCCTCATTCGGATCTCTGAGTGGGGAATAACCAGATCGATGTCGTCCTCAGGCAAAATAAAAGTGATATTTTAAGGCCAGAGTGTGAAATTTTATACCTCTTAATAGGAAAGGTCGGTTACGTTAATTAGAAAGTGAGATGGACAGTTTGAAGTTAGATTTAGTAGGAATGGAGAGCTGTGGTGGAAGAACAGGAAGTACCTCCATGTGATTACCGAGTTGTAAATACAAATTAAAATAGGAGTGTGATGCAAAAAGAGACAGCCAGAGTTGCAACTAAAGTGGATGCTTATATGCTTATTTAATCAGTGACTGGTTTTTGGCTACGCCCATTCTCAAGCCAACCACCGTTTCTCAAGCGAAATGCCCGTCCAAAATGGCAGTAAACAAAATGCGTACGTATGTGTCAAGTATGTACGCACTTTGTTTATTACTATTTTAAACTGCAAAACATTTCATAGGCAGATATGGACAGAATTGATTGATTACGAATTGCACTTTAAAAGCGAAGGAATTGCAGAAAAGGAAAAATTAGGAAGACTGTAATGCTTATGAAGTGAAGCTCGCAAGTTGTGGATAAATTCAAAAATAGCCAATGAAATGGAGGAAATAAATACGATGGAAGACGAGTAGGAAGCTTTGAAATATTAAATAGTGAAGATAACAGGGGGCCAAATAGGCAAAAAGGCATAGCCCAGTAGAAATCATTGGATAACTAATGGAAGCGAAAAGTATAAAAATGAGGTAGATGAAGTAAGCGAAAGGGAATAAAATCTTAAAAAAATGACTCTGGCAGTAAGCACAAAATGCCAAAGTAAGGATGGCCAGACTAGAAATGCTAGGATGTACAAGCATTTATAATTTGGGAAAAAGAGATGCCGCCTGCAGGAAAAATAAAGGATGTAGTAGTAGTATGAATGTCAAGAGCTCTGTTGGTAATTCAGTAAGAAGCAAAAACGGGATAGTTGAAAAGTGGAACGAAGATATACAAAGGACTTTACAGGGGAAACGAAGTTCAGTACAGTACTGTAGACAGACAAAAGGAAGCGGATGAAGATGAGAGATAATGGGAGAAGAATGTTACACAGCACTGAAATATTTAAATCGAAACAAGGCCCCTGGAGTAGACTACATTACTGCAGAACTGCTGATATCCTTGGGAGAACAAGCCAGTACTAAACTGTACCCCCTGTTGAGCAAGATATATGAGGCAGGAGAAATATTTTCAGACTTCAAGAAGAATATACATTGACAATTCCCCAGAAGGCAAGTGCTGGCAGTTGAGTATTACCGAACTATTTGTTTAATAATTCATGATTGCAAATTCCTGACACGAATAATTTGCGTAAAAAAGGAAAAACTAATAGAATCCGAGCACTGTGAACATCAGCTTCGCTTCCGGAGAAATGTAGGATGAAATGAAGTACAACAGACCCCTCCACTTGAAGGATAGAAATGGAAAGGGAAATCATGTTGACTTGATGTAACAGAAATAAAACTCGGGGAATAAAAGGTTATGTACAACTTGTGCAGAAATCGGACTCCAGTTGTAAGGGTCAAATGTACAAAAAGGTAAGCATTGGTTTAATAGCAAGCGCTAAAGAAAGCCAAGGACTAATTTAGAAGGGAAATTAAGGTTCAGGGAGAAGAAATAAACGCTTTGAGGTGTGCCAATGGCATCGTAATTACGTCCGAGGTAACAAAGGACTTGAAAGAACAGTTGAATGGAATTGATACTGCCTTGAAAAGAAGTTATAACAGGAACATAAACAAATGTAAAATAAGATTCATAGAATGCAGAAAAATTAAATAAAGCAATGCCGAATGAATTAGATTAGGAAATAACACACTAAAAGTGATAGAGGAGTTTTGATTTGTTTGCCTTGACTGGTAAGAAATAGAAACGTGGACGGTAAGCAGAGAAAGAGAACACGGGTTTCGAAATGTGGTGCTGCTGAGGAATGATGAAGATTAGACTGGTAGATCGCGTAAGGAATGAGGAGGTACTGAAGAGAACTGGGGAGACAAAAATTTTTGGCTTAACTTGACTTAACGATGGTTGGTAACACATATCCTGAGGCGTGAAGGAATCGGCAATTAGCTATGGCGCGTATAGTGAGGGGTAGAAATAGCACTGGGAGAGCAACGGATAAATACAGCAAGCAAATCTAATGAATGAAGATTGCGGTTGTTATTCACAGAAGAAGAGGTTTGCACAGGATTGAGTAGTGAGGGTAGCTGGAGCAAACTAGTGTTAGGAATGAAGGCCACAAAAACCACAATAAATCAGGGAAGCAGGAATTGTCACAGGAATGTTGACTTGTGGTAGAGATTTATGTAAATCGGAGGTGGGGAGGGGGGAGAAAGGAAAGGAAAGGGTAGTAAGTAATTACATCAGCTCTATCAGGATTTTGTGCGGAATCAGCAGCGATGAGTGAGAGTGTGTGCTGGAAAGGGATTCGAACCCTGGACCTCCTGTTTACTTCACAGTTGCGTTAACCACTGCGTGACTCAGACACCCTGTTCATCACAAATGCGCGGACTATGTTGGTACATTCACAGGCTGACCCACACTCCCACTTAACACCACCTATCTGTAGTCTCAAGAGACACGATCTTCTTCTTTTCCTTGTGCCTAGATCCCGCATCAGCCCATTGTCGGCATTGTTATGAACGTATTTGGCGTGGTTAGTGTAAGGGATGGTCGGAAGCCCTTCCTGTCGCCACCCACGAAAGATGATGATGATGAGGATGCAATGATGAGGAAAACACAAACACCCAGTCCCAAAGCAGAGAAATTCCCCAACCCCGCCGGGAATCGAACCCGGGACCCCGTGATCCAGAGGCAGTAACGCTAGCAACTACACCACCAGCTGCAGACAAACAACTGATCCTCCTCGATGGATAATGAAACCTAAAGCTTAATTGTGGATGGACATTTGCGTTCGACCTTCAGCAGGAATGTAAAATTACAAGCATAGATAAACACTGTGACAAATACTATGTCTGGGTGGCACAGTCAACAGCCTAGTAAGCAGACTATCCTGAGTTACAGTACCGGTACGGCACATATTTTCACTCGTCGCCTCTGATACAGCATAACGTTTCGATACTGATGTAAGCATTTGTTCCTTGCCTTGCCATTCCTTTCTGCCTTTCTACCTTCATCTTAAATAATATGAATCACAGCTAAGAGTTCCGCGCGGTGTTTGTTCTTTCGAGCAGGCCAGATAAGACAGGCACCACGCATTCAGATTATTACGGCCACGAACTTAATGAAAAACCTGTTCTGGTGAACTCTTGAAGACAAACACCATTTGTTCTGCGAAAGGCTACTTACAAATTTTGTGGAAGCAATCTCAAGTAAGGAATTAATAAATATACTTCAGCGCCTCCGAGAGCGACAACGAAGACAATATTAGTTGTGGCGTGCACTTAGGCAATTAATAGCATTCCGTCCCAACTTCCATACACGATTGTAATGGTAAGAAAGCTTAACACTGGTTACAATGGTAAGTACCCACTATCATGCTCTTAAGAGTTTTCTCATGAGTACGTAATTAGGTGTCGACTGTGAAATATATTTTAAAGTGTTGTCAAATGCGACAACATAATTTTGTCTACCTGGAATTCGAAGAATTGGCGCCCTGGAGGCGACCTGTTATAAACAACGCCATAAATCATATCAAGCTTCGTGTCCGCTGGAGACTGCAGGAGATTCAGACTGAGATGAATCTCGTAGCCGCAGGAAGTGGAACACCAGGACAAAGATGAGGGACTGCTGCGAGATCGGGCCTGCTGATCCGCGGGCGAGATGGGATGCGATGGGATGGGATGGGACGGGATGGGATGTGCTGGGACTCCGAGCCTCCCGGGGCCACACCTGCTCATTCAATCCCAGCTCATCCCGCCCCCGAGCACACCGCGGCTCACGGGCGCCCTTCACCGGTCCCCACAGCTCCGTCCTCACGCCCTCCCGTTTAATCTCGACTTTCTTATACCTGTGGAAGAGCAGCTCCGGGCAAGAATTTTCCAGACGCGCCCCCCCGAAGAAAGGCGTTTAGACGGAAGACGACGCTACGAAATGGGGCCCCGTCGGTCACCGACAAAGAAGCAGCGACGTTTATTAATTCTTGCCTGAGCGAGTAACGGCTATTGTTAACGGAAGCGGTGGGCGGAAGCAATAAAGACGGCTGTGCACCTTACGTCCCTTGAAACCGTATGTAAAAAGATTTACGGTAGGACATGTAAAGGCTAGAAATGGGGCAGGGAATAGTTTACCCTTTGGGCATTCTGCCATGTCTCTACACGTTTCTGAGACGCGATAACTACCATAGCTCCTCGAGTTTATTTATACTGACAGAAAAAAAAATCTCTGCTCCAAGAAAGAGTCGTGAGACTCAGACGAAAGTGTTTGACGTGGTTCTACATCTGAAATATGCCTATTTAAGTTTCACGCCAGTGGCACTGGTAGCGGAACTATGAGGATTCAAATCAGGATTTTCCTTAGCTATGTAATGGTAATGAGTATCAGCTATCTTTGATATTGTACGTGGTAAGCTGATGTTAGTCAAGAGTGCTTTTAAGGGGACAAAGGTGCCATTACCATCACCTCACTGAGTTTGAACGAGTCCGTGTAATAGGGCTAGGGAAATCTGGGTATTCATGCTGCGATACTGTAGAAAGACTTCCCAGGAATGTACCCACCGTACATGACGGCTGGCCGCGGTGATCACGGGAATGTAAAGTCGCAAGAAGATTGGGCTCCGGATGGCCACGTAGCCCTATTGAGAGGAAAGACCATCGTGTTAAGCATACGGCTCTGGTGCATTTTACTGCATCTGCAGTAACAATTTGAGCAGCAGATGACACCACAGAGACACAGCGGACTGTAGCAAATCGGTTACTTCAAGGACAGCTTCCTGCCAGACGTCCTGTAGCGAGCACTCCACTACCCCAAAACACCGCCATATGTGACCTCAGTGGTGCCAAACCTGAGCTCACTGAATTTCAGGGCGGAGTTCTGTTGTATTTTCTGATAAATACTGGTTCTGCACCTCTGGCAATGTTGGCCTTATGATGGTTACAAGGAGGATAGTTGAGGGCCTGCAACCAACCTGTCTGCGTGTTAGACAGCCTGACCCACACCTGGAGTTATGATCTGGGAAGTGATTTCATATGACTTTCGTGGTTATCCCACATACCATGGCTGCAAATGTATACCTCAGTCTAGTGATTCGATCTGTTGTGCTACCATTCATGAACATAATTCCAGGAGGTGTTTAACAACAGGATAAAACTGGCCCTCATAACGCTGTTGTAACTCAACACGCACTACAGTGTGTCAAAATGTCATTTCATCTGCTCGATCACCAGATCTGTCTGCAATAGTGACCACACCGCACATTGAAATGGTGAAAATGCGGCTTCTTAAGGGGAGTTAACACGGGAAAATTTCTTTTTACATTTTTGGAATTTTATTCCATTATAAAATTTGCTATTTCACGAATAATATATATATATTAACATTTTCAACAGGTGTAGATTATATTTAAAAAAATAAAATAAAACACTTCCTGTATATATATATATATATTAATGGGTATAGACCATAATTTACTTTAAAGTATGCTTCGTTGGGTGGAAAAGAGACGACTTTTAAAATTCTGTTTTAGTGTTCAGTGTGTTTCCCATCGTATTTTCTGCTATGAAAAAGATGTGGTACTCAAGACCATCACTCTGGTTGTAAGGTTGTATGGCGGGCTACAGTCAGGTAGGCATCCAACCATTGTCCAGAGCGTCACCAGACACTTCTTCGCTGCTCATCGGGGCTCAGCTCAGAGCGGGGCTTATTTCTGAAGACTATTCCACTCCAGACAACGAGACTCAAATCCAAAGGCATGTCTGGAGACGCCCCACACAGGATGGAATACAAACCTGTCCGCCTCCCGCCATACAGCCAGACAACCACAAGTGATGGTCCGAGGTGTCACTTCCTTTCATAGTTAGACCCCTTTGGTTGTCACCCATGGCACCCTT
This sequence comes from Schistocerca gregaria, assembly GCF_023897955.1. Classification (NCBI taxonomy): domain Eukaryota; kingdom Metazoa; phylum Arthropoda; class Insecta; order Orthoptera; family Acrididae; genus Schistocerca; species Schistocerca gregaria. The sequence continues at coordinate 924,834,053 of NC_064921.1, read as the reverse complement.
ACAGCACAGCGGTACGTCGACGACATTCTACCTCCTGTTTTGTTGCCCTTCATAAAAACTCTTTGAGATCTTACATTTCAGCCAGATAATGCAAGCCCGCACCGGGCGAGACTTTACAATGCTTGTCTTCTCTAAATCTACCCTGGCCGGCAAGCGTGTCGGATCTCTCCCCAATTGAGAACGTTTGGAACATTATGGGCAGGACCTCCAACAAGCTCTTGATGTTCCCAACCTAAAGCTCCAATTTGACAGAATTTAGCAGGATGTATATTAGCCCTCCCCCCCTCCCCCCCATGATCCACAGACCTTATCGTTGGTGGGGAGGCTTTGTGCCTCAGTGACACAGATAACCGTACCGTAGGTGCAACCACAACGGAAGGCCATCTGTTGAGATGCCAGACAAACGTGTGGTTCCTGAAGAGGGGCAGCAGCCTTTTCAGTAGTTGCAGGGTCAACAGTCTGGATGATTTTGTGATCTGGCCTTGTAACAATAACCAAAACGGCCTTGCTGTGCTGGTACTGCGAACGACTGAGAGCAAGGGGAAACTACGGCCGTAATTTTTCCCAAGTCATACAGGTTTACTGTATGGCATGGAGAGCTGCATCAAACCAAACTCTGGATTGAAGTGCACAACAACAACAACGTCTCTTAAGATGAAATTCAACAATTTTGTCATCCGATGCCAAACTGGACAACTGCTTCCATAAGGCCCAGAGGTGGACCAACGCGCCACTGACTTGTTCAGTTTGTGAAAATCTTTATCTTGAATAAAACATTCAGCTTTTCTGAAAGTGTCATCATTTTTTTGTGTATATATGCGCAAGACATCTACCAATTTTCGTATTACTGAGATCATTCCTTCGTGGTGCGTAAGTTTCTTTCGTCTTAGATTTACATTAAAATAGTTTTATCAGTGGCACAAGTCCCAATACAATTCTAATGGAACCTAATACACGGCTTTGGTGTGAGCCAGACTAGCTGCACTCAACTGTGAGATGGTTCTGAAACTCTCATCGTTGGAGAGAAATTGCTACTTTATCTACCCAGCCCATTTTACCGCAATAATGAGCGTTACTAACTCTTCAGGAGGCCTTACTGCAAGTCTGCATAATGTTGCGAGATCCGAGGCTAAGCTGTCCACGTCCACTTGGTCAATCAAGTCTCCTCTCTTAGCAATAGTGCCTATTCTCAAATGAGCTTTAGTTTACAAGTTGACTGATATACCTAACTCAGTAACCGGTAGAGATCACACAAAATGAATTGACTCGTCTCTGCGCAGACGGCATGGAAGGGAAGGGATATCAGTCGTGGTAGGAATGCCCTTGCAAACAGCAGCCGCGTCTTAGGTGAGGTTCAGTTCCATAGCTGAAACCTTGTCACAACGTATGTTTCACATAGGTACTACTTTACAGCTAGAAAATCTGCAGACGATCTTTTTAACAGATTACGTGAATATGACTACTAATTCGACAAACATACATGTTGAACAAGAACTCCACCGACAAACTTTCAGAGGTGATTGTGTATGCAAAAGCAAGATAAAAAGTATCCAAAATAACATGGGCTCTAAACTGCATACCTTAAGAGCTATGAATACTTGTTCAGCAGGAGAGCTGTACTTCACAGTAGCGAAGATTAGAAAGTTTTCGTAGCTCTTAACCTATACACTTTACAGTCCATGTTTACTGTAAACTATTAATTGTTTGGTCCTAACTACGAGCTCTCAAAATTTGAAAAACGAACAACCTTCAGTAGAAGAAATGTGTCATGCAGAAGTGAAAATGGATAGTTCCAAAGCTCTTCAGGTACGCATTTAAGAGCACGTGTTTACTAGAATTTTTTGTTGTGTCCGTCCATAGTACGTCCGCTGAAAGTTCGTCGGTGGAATTTTGGTTTACGTTCCTAGTCTCACTTCTGACTCAAAGTTTCTCACTAGAGAAACCCCAAAGACATTGCCGCGTAAACAACAGATCAAATAGTGCAACATATATCCAAACAACCACTACCAGGAGCAAATATTATAAAACAAAGGAAGGGTAAAAAGTGAAGTGTAGTGGGCTGCGTCGCATACTGAAATACAGAAAATGTAAATAACCGATGTGTCATATGGCAATTAAGGGTGAGTCCCTGACAAACAGGCAAAAGGTCATACGTCTTTTGAGTATGTGTGGCGTTCTGTTGTATGCGTTACAATCTCAAATGCAAGAGTGGACTATTTAAAATCGGAGAAACTATTAAAAATACTATTATACTGGTGGAAAACAAGATACATTTTTTCATTTATATCTGAGAAGTCAGTGTTACTACCATAAATCAGGTAAAAGATTCCCAAGTAATTGGCCAATTCGGATTTCCGGGAGGGGACTATCATGGGTGAGGTGAACAACGAGAAAAAGAATGAATGACCAACGAATGGATAATTTAACGAGTCGGGGGGAGGGGGTGGGGGTTGGAAAGTCGAAGTCTGAAAGTAGCAGGGCGGCTAGAAAATCTTAAAAGGGAAATAATTTCCCTCGATCTAGACATAGTCGACGTCTGTGAAGTGAAGCTGAAGGAAGATAAGGATTTCTTATCAAACGAGTATAGGGTGATATCAAAGCTGCAGAAAATGACATACTGGAGTATGACACGTTATGAATAGGAAGATAAGGCAGAGCTGAGTTACTCCGAACAGGGGTGTGATAAGATTGTTCTCATCAGAATCGACAGCCGACAAATACCGATAACAAAAGTTTAGGTATACCTACCGATGTCACAAGCAAAAGATGAATAGATAGCGTACGTCTTTGAGGATACTGAACAGGTAATTCAGTACACAAAGGGAAATGGAACTCTAACAGTCATGGGGAACTGTACTGGGGTTGTAGGGGATTAGTGTAAAACAGGGTTACAGGACTATATGGGAGGAAATAGGGGAAAGACTAATTGTGCCTGAAATAAATTTTAGAGAGTAATAGCGAAAGCTCTACTCAAGAATAACAAGACGAGGAGCTACACCTGGAAAAAGCCTGGAGACACGGGAAGATTCCATTTAGATTACACCATGGTTAGGCACAGATTCCGAAGTTAGACATTGGATTACAAGCCGTAATGAAGCGATACGCCAGTAGTTCTCTGAGGCTACAGACACCGTAATAAGGAACAGCTCAGTAGCCAGTAGAGCTGAAGACTAATGGACACCTTTAAAGAGGGTAATCACCGAAGTTGGAAATGAAAACATATGTACAAGGAAGGCAAATGCAAGGAAACAATGAATAACAGAAGAAACCCTTCAGCTGACGGATGAAAGAAGGAAGTACAAAAATGTTCAGAGAAATTGAGGAATACAGAAATACAAGTCAATTAGAAAGGACATAAATATGAAATGGTGAGAAGGTAAGGCAAAATGGCTCCATGGGAAACATGATGAAGTCAGAATAGAAATTATTGTCTGAAGGACAGATTCTGCATATAGGAAAATCAAAACAAACTTTGGTGAAATAGAAAGCAAAGGTTGTACATTAAGAGTGGAATATAAATTCCACTGTTAAATTCGGATGAGAGTACGAGTAAGTGGAAGTAGTATAGTGAAGGCCTCTACATGGGAAGACATGTCTGATGACGTTACAGAAGCAGAAACAGGAGTGGTCAGGGTAGAGACAGGAGATCCAGTATTAGAATCAGAACTTAAAAGAACTTTGGAAGATTTCATATCAAATAAGGTTAAATGGATAGACAACATTCCATCTGAATTTCTAAAATCATTGGGGAAGTGGAAACTAGGCGACTATTCACGTTGGTGTGTAGACTCGAAATATAGATTCGCAATATACCATCAGTTTCGAAAAAACATCAACCACACAATTCCGAACATAGCAAGAACCGACATGGGCGAAAATTATAGCGCAATCAGCTTAACAGCGCATGCCTCGAAGTTACTGACAAAAATACTATATAGAACAACGGAAAAGAAAATTGAAAATGTGTTACACGACGATCAGTTTGACTTTAGGAAATTTAAAGGCACTAGAAACGCAGTTCTGACGTTGCGGTTGACAGTCGAACCGAGACTGAAGAAACATCTAGAGACGTTCACAGCATTGGTCGACCTGGAAAAAGCGTGTGACAATATAAAATGGTGCAAGATGTTCGACAGTCTGAGAAAAATAGGGGTAAGATGCAGGGAAATGTGGGTAAGATACAAGATGTACAAGAGCCAAGAGTGAAAAATAAGACTGGAAGACCATAAACGAAATATGTGAGCGTGTGAGAAAGAGATTTAGTCTTTAGCCGCCTGCTTAGCTCGGTAGTAACGTGCTCGCCTCCTTTGCAAGCGGTCCCGGGATCTATTCCCGGCCGGGTTGGAGATTTTCTCCGCTCGGAGACTGGGTGTTGTATTGCTCTCGTCATCACTTCATTCTCATCACCGGCGCGCAAGTCGCCCATTCAGGCGTCGAATAAGAAAGGCCTTCACTTGGCGGCCGAACTTCCCCGAATAGGGGCATACCGGCCAACGATGCCATAAGCTCATTTCATTTTTTTTTTTTTTAATTTTTAATCTCTACATCGAAGAAGCAATAGAGAAATAACGGTAAGATTCAAGAGTGAGATTAAAATTCACAGTGAAAGGATATCAATGATAAGATTCAGTGATAACATTTTCGTACTCATTGAAAGTAATGCGAACTGCAAGAATCTTAACATCAACAATGGGGATAACGAGGTATACGAAGTTAGGGAATTCGCCACCCAGGCAACTGAATAACCAATGGCGGACGGAAAAAGAAGGACATAAAAAACAGACTAGCACTGGCGGAAAAGGCATTTCTGGCTAAGAGAAGTATGCTAGTATCAAACATAGGTTTTAACTTGAGGAATGTACGTCTGGATCACAGTATTGTATGATAGTGAGTCAGGAAATGTGGGAAACCAGAACAGAAGAGAACCGATACCTTGGAAACGTGATGCTAGAGAACAATGTTGAAAATTAGGTGGACGAGTAAGGTAAAGAATTAGGACGTTTTCCGGAGAATCGTCGAGGAAAGGATTATATGGAAAACAGTGATATGAAGAAGGGACAGGTTGATAGGACATATATTAAGGCAGAACGAACTAAGTTCCAAGGTATAAGAGGAAGCTGTAGAGGGAAAAAATTGTAGAGGAAGACAGAGATTGGAGTACATCCAGCAAATAATTGTGGACGCACAGTGCACTTGCTACTCTGAGATGAAAAAGTTGGCTCAGGAGAGGAATTCTTGGTGGGTTGGATCAAACCAGCGAGAAGACTGATGACTTGAATTGAACGACATACTAACTTAGTAAATAATATGGCAGCCTATGAACAGTCAATGAATAATTTAAAGCACATTTTACTATGTAAATTTCAAGTAATCGGGAAATGATTCTGAACGTGGGTCAGGAGACAATGATTTATCCCGACACAGGTTCAGATTCAAGTTCAGATTTATTCCAGTCAAAACATATTCCCTCAATTGGTAGCCGTACAGAGGCTACGTTTACAATTAGTAAACGGTTTTTTGTACAGCACCGCGATTAGACAATTTCTATTCATGCTGTATTTCAGTTATTTGAAGGCATGCTAATGTCAATTAATTCCCGACATTTATCTGATTCACAAAGTCTAATGTAAAGATCAGAAACATTTGTTCAAGCTGAATCAACGAATAATCGCAACTTCACAATTGCAAAATGTTGCACCTAGACTGAATAAGTCGAAATTGCCAAACACGTTATCGCTCGCTAACACCAGCGGCCCATAGACTGCACAGTTCTCAGCCACACGGTGAACACTGACGAAAGACTGCGAACCTGCATTGCTTTCTCCCTCCAGAACTAGGTCATGTGACCACTACTTGAGTCATATCAGCATTCAACTCCTAGGCCACCAATTGAAATTACTTACAATTTTTTAAATATAATCTTTACATTAAAGCCGTAAGATAGATCTCTACGCTACTTTTGCATTTCATTAATATACAGAGGAACAGATTCATTCTACAAGTTCTTGAAACTGTCTCTTGTATACTACTTTTTACACTATGATTCAAAACTGCAAGAAAGTAGTCAAATTCGAAGTTTAAGTCTTTATGCTGCTAGGCTACTCATCATCATCATCAGCATCATTTAAGACTGATTATGCCTTTCAGCGTTCAGTCAGGAGCATAGCCCCCTTATAAAATTCCTCCATGATCCCCTATTCAGTGCTAACATTGGTGCCTCTTCTGCTGTTAAACGTATTACTTCAAAATCATTCTTAACCGAATCCAGGTACCTTCTCCTTGGTCTGCCCCGACTCCTACCCTCTACCTTTCACTATGTTGCCATCCTGTGAGAATATGCATCCTAAGTACTTGAAACCGTCCACCTGTTCTAACTTTGTTCCTCCTATTTGGCACTCAATCCGTTTATATTTATTTCCCACTGACATTACTTTCGTTTTGGAGACGCGAATCTTCATACCACAGTCCTTACATTTCTGATCTAGCAGTGAAATATTACTTTGCAAACTTTCAATCGAATTTGCCATCACAACTAAGTCGTCCGCATATGCACGACTGCGGTAGTCAAATGACAACTGTACGACGTTATTTTTTTAAAATTCTTTATTCCAATAATAATAATAATAATAATAACTATACAAACATAACCAACTTCCTTATATGATTAGTGAGTCCTAATTTGTTCCAACGTCAATGGCACCTAGTTATAGGTTTAATTAATTTGTGAACTACAGCCGTAACTGATAACAATGGGCAGCTATATTTCTACTACTATTATTAATAATAATATTAAATGTATATTACCTTAACTAAAAACTCTACTAAAATGACATACTAATGCATATAAACACCAAAGATAATTATATAAATATTTAAGGAAATGATAATCTTTGAATGTAGTTATGGCGGACAAATCTTCATATTTTTTTTTTCTTTGTTGAAAAGTAAGTAGTCGCAAGTGAGTTTATTATAAACAACATATATAAACTTTAATTACATAAGTAATATCTGTATTACATGGTTGGTGGAGACTTTATTGGACTTTTTATTTACTTTTTGTGTTTTTTTGGTCTCTTTAGTTAATATATAATTTAGCTGCAGACGCTCTAATGCTCTCTCCATGTTAGCCAGCCACCTGCTGACGCTAAGCCATGCGGTTTATTTAATGATGAGCAATATTCTGTAAACTATTGTACAGCCAGCTGTGGATTGGCCGTAGCCACCTCGCACACCAGCTATACGTCACTCTACATAGCATTCACATTTCATGATTTATATATGCACATAAACCCACAGCCCGTAGCGTTATTTTAACGGCACTGCCGTCATTTGTCATTCGGTACAGCAAAAATGATAGTAATTCTGCGGCGAACAGGTAGCCCTGTGAGACATCTACTTCATTTAAAACTGACATTTGTTGGTTGAGTAACGTGAGTGATTGATATTACTTAATCTAATCATTGAAACAGCATAGTTTCTGCTACAGTTGATGTTGATAATTCTGCACCCGTATAATGCTCCTGGAAGAACAGAGTGCAACAGTGTTTCTAACCTGTAGACATAGCATCTCATGCCGCTATCTCTCTACAGTTTGATTTTACAAACAATGCAAAATTTGCGGCATTATTTTTAACCCGGAGGACGTGAGCAGGATTTTTAAGATCTCACACTTCTAAGAAAACCCACCTTCAGTCTTTTAGTATATGGGACCACTTTTTGTTCAAATCAAGGGCAGCAACGGACGGCAGACTAAAAGCTATTGGATATTTCCTATTGAGGAGTGTCTCGAAATATTGCTTCATCTGGAGAGGAGAAAAAGGCAGTAGTAAGCTGAAACATGGAAGGAAAGCATGTTAACTGGAAATATGGTTAGATGGGTTTCACGTTATAATTCTGTAATTCTGTTTCAAGTGTGGTTGTGTTTTCGATAGACGTAACTAAGAGCTAAATTTAACTTCAAAACATTAATTATTTTCTTTTTATGTATGCGCGTTAAATAGTAACAAAAATACACTGATGAAAATCATAGTTAATAAATAATATGGAGGCAGCATTTACTTTTTCTGATAGCTCCTATTTAACAAAAACATAATGATTAACATAATAGTGTGAGTTTTTCCCTATTATTTTATTATTTGCATACCTATTTGCAAAACTACCGATCTCGAGGTTAATTGCCAGCGGCTCACTACACGTATTTGTAGCCTATCGAATTTAAAGTTCATGCCCTTGTTGTGAGTAATACTCGTAAACTTAATTAACATTTCACATCTCTCCCAAAGTAATCTATTGTTCAATAGCCTAAAACACACACAAGAGAGTGGCGGGGGGGTTTTGAGTTTATCGCTTGTAGAAACAACTTGTCCTGACTTTCATTAACTGTATGAAACATCAGTGACTATCAATAATTCACAAACTCGACGACAATGCTCGTAGGTCCTGAGTGAAATATGGTGAACTCATGATGCTGGAAGCTTAAGGTTACTATACACAGCACAGTGCCTGTATTATGGAGAAAGAGATGATAAGAGTTACTTGCAGAAGCACAGAACTTATGATTACCAACTATTGCATAATTCATGGAAACCCATTGTTAGTGATGTACCTCGTCATAGTCCCAGATATATCTGTTACGATTTCCAGAGAAAGTGATAATATAAAGATATTATGTGTTTGAAGACCGACGCATTTGCATTATGAAACAGTATCCGCCGCTCTAATTTCATAAAATTTGCGAAATCTGATCTTTCGGAGGGTCCTAACGTCTAAATGGTTACGGTGTTTGAGCCCATAGCACACTTTGTATCATGTATAATGTTTGTATAACTTAATATTTAGATTGAAACTACCTCAAAATCCTATATTTTCACAACACAACCTTCAGTGCCTACACCCTCAGAGCTTCTTAATCTTCGAAGTCGTCGATAAAAAGGCAGAGCTACTCAAAAAAGATTTACCTCATGTGGTGATACTTCTTGATGTGTGAGTGGTGCTTTAGATTATGTGTGTACACATATAGGTTAAGAACTTGCTTCATGCCGTCTTCGATCCTGCCTGATAAATAGCGGATTTTTGAACGACACCACCACCCCAAGGAAATTGCATCATTTGGGAAAACAATAAGTGGAAAGCAATGTATCTCAACGTGAATGAGCCATCAGATGATGAAACTGTCAGTTCTAAACCGGCAATGGCGCTGTTTAAATAAGTAAAAATGGTTCAAATGGCTCTGAGCACTATGCGACTTAACTTCTGAGGTCATCAGTCGCCTAGAACTTAGAACTAATTAAACCTAACTAACCTAAGGACATCACACACATCCATGCCCGAGGCATGATTCGAACTTGCGACGCTAGTGGTCGCTCTAAATAACTAAATAGTGTGATAAAATGTGGTTAGTTGCTGTTGTCTTCTCTGCAGTAGTGAATGCAAGAGAGAACGTTTGTTATATTCTTTGGGACCCGTAATGTGTAATGACGTGATACAAGAAAGATATACCAGTTAAACTGCGCTCTAAATAATTCTTTTAGCGTAAATCACAACAAGCTCGTTTCAGCAATTTACCATCGTCAGGTGTTCTGTGAATACATTAACAGATAATAGTCTTGACTGTGACTGTGACTGGAAAAGTATTATAAATTGGATGAGTGTTTTTACTATATGTATAATATCGATGCTGCCCTATACTGTTCTTGTCGGAATTTGTATTTGGATGTTACTTGGACGTTCGCTGTAGGCGTAGTGTTGTATGACATTTACATAGAGATTAGTTACTTTTTTCTGCATTTTTTTCCTCTTGTCAGTTGGGACGACATTGGAGCAGTGGTATTACATGTTTACATAGTTACCACTAGAAGTAGGCAATGTGTAGAAATTCAAGTATGTTTTTACTATTTGGTTCTAATTATGTTTTTTTACCTGAAATCTCGTTTGATTTTTCTCGAGAGTTTTGTGTTTGAATATTATTTTTCATTTCATACGTTACGGCCAATGATTTGTGGCAGTTTTTTCATGTTATGTCTTTGTTATGCGCTGTTTATACCGTTATTATGGATATGTATTACTTAAAAATCTCTAGTTAGTTTAACTAGTTTTCCTGCTATACGATATCAAGAAAGTTTCAGAACATTTCTTTCCTGGAGGTCTGTTTGTTCATTCAGTACGTTTAGAAGGTTATTTTATTCACATGAACAAATCTCTATTTCTTCGATGACGTTCATGATTGCTCCGTTTACCGTAATGTGGGGGATTTCCAATGCTCCATTTTTGGATTTTCGTCCTTTTTTCCTATTTGTGTATGTTGAAAGAAAGTTGAATGGTTAGTTTGCTCTTTGTATCTAAGTTGAGGTTTCCGCCGGTGTGTCCTATGTAGAGTTTGTGGTATGCACTACATGAAAGGACTATTGAAGATGGCTATATGTCAGTAACAGAGAGCCACGAACATAAAATTTTTTAAAACCTGTATAAAGCGTTGCTTTAAATTGACAAGACAGGTATTTAGATATGGGTCAATGGACTGTTTAGTGAGAAAATAAAGAACCATCCCAAAGCAATAAAGAATACAGTATGGTATCTCTCACATCACTGTATTCAGAAGGCGTGACAAATACCCTGAGGCCATCGCTGACACAGGCTGCGCCGACCGTTGCGAGACTTATGAAGGCTGTCACAGTAGAGAATCGGTGGAACCGATGACGTCACATGGCTGATGTAATCGACATCTAGCGGAGAACAATGCCTTCCGACCGTGCTCCTCCTTGCAGACAACTATTCACTGACACCGTACTCCGCAGGCCATAGCTGCAATTTTAGGCTCTCTTTGTGGTTATTTCTTTGGGCTGTTTGACTTGTTGGCTGTCTGAACTCTGGTGCGACTTCGGATATTCTTGATGAACTTTAGGCTGGCTTCCTAGAATGTATATGTTAAACAAAGGACGGCTTGCGAGTTACTTGTGTATTTTGTATTGTGTCAAAAACCGTTGAATAAATTAAGTATTGGCTCAGCTTAATTGATCTGAGACGAAAATATTTCAATATATAACACATACTTTGTACAGCGAAATGCATGATTGGAAACTTGGAAAAATCAGAAGAATAAAATGAGCAACATGTTGAAAAAGCCAAAGGACGTTAGGGAGTGGTTTAGAGGTAAATGGCCGATCAACTCCAAAAATTATACAAGACAAAGTAACATTCAGTACAATGAGGTGACAAAAGTCATCAGATGTCTCCAAATACACTCCTGGAAATTGAAATAAGAACACCGTGAATTCATTGTCCCAGGAACGGGAAACTTTATTGACACATTCCTGGGGTCAGATACATCACATGACCACACTGACAGAACCACAGGCACATAGACACAGGCAACACAGCATGCACAATGTCGGCACTAGTACAGTATATACCACCTTTCGCAGCAATGCAGGCTGCTATTCTCCCATGGAGACGATCGTAGAGATGCTGGATGTAGTCCTGTGGAACGGCTTGCCATGCCATTTCCACCTGGCGCCTCAGTTGGACCACCGTTCGTGCTGGAAGTGCAGACCGCGTGAGACGACGCTTCATCCAGTCCCAAACATGCTCAATGGGGGACAGATCCGGAGATCTTGCTGGCCAGGGTAGTTGACTTACACCTTCTAGAGGACGTTGGGTGGCACGGGATACATGCGGACGTGCATTGTCCTGTTGGAACAGCAAGTTCCCTTGCCGGTCTAGGAATGGTAGAACGAAGGGTTCGATGACGCTTGGGATGTACCGTGCACTATTCAGTGTCCCCTCGACGATCACCAGAGGTGTAGGGCCAGTGTAGGAGATCGCTCCCCACGCCATGATGCCGGGTGTTGGCCCTGTGTGCCTTGGTCGTATGCAGTCCTGATTGTGGCGCTCACCTGCACGGTGCCAAACACACATACGACCATTATTGGCACCAAGGCAGAAGCGACTCTCATCGCTGAAGACGACATGTCTCCATTCGTCCCTCCGTTCACGCCTGTCGCGACACCATTGGAGGCGGGCAGGACGATGTTGGGGCGTGAGCGAAAGACGGCCTAACGGTGCGCGGGACCGTAGCCCAGCTTCATGGAGACGGTTGCGAATGGTCCTCGCCGATACCCCAGGAGCAACAGTGTCACTAATTTGCTGGGAAGTGGCGGTGCGTTCCCTACGGCACTGCGTTGGATCCTACGGGCTTGGCATGCATCCGTGCGTCGCTGCGGTCCGGTCCCAGGTCGACGGGCACGTGCACCTTCCGCCGACCACTGGCGACAACATCGATGTACTGTGGAGACCTCACGCCCCACGTGATGAGCCCTCGCTCAAAGTCCGTCAACTGCACATACGGTTCACGTCCACGCTGTCGCGGCATGCTACCAGTATTAAAGACTGCGATGGAGCTCCGTATGCCACGGCAAACTGGCTGACACTGACGGCGGCGGTGCACAAATGCTGCGCAGGTAGCGCCATTCGACGGCCCACACCGCTGTTCCTGGTGTGTCCGCTGTGCCGTGTGTGTGATCATTGCTTGTACAGCCCTCTCGCAGTGTCCGGAGCAAGTATGGTGGGTCTGACACACCGGTGTCAATGTGTTCTTTTTTCCATTTCCAGGAGTGTATCATGTAGGACATCCTTCTTCATGGCGTGGTGCAGCAAATCGACGTGGCATGGACTCAGAAAGTCGTTGGAAGATCCCTGAAGAAATATTTAATCATGCTACGTCTGCAGTCTTCCATAACTGCGAAAGGGCTGCCGGTGCAGGATTTTGCGCACTAACTGACCTGTCGATTATGTGACATAAATGTTCGATGTGACTCATCTGGGTGGCTGCCCGGTCCCTCAAAATGTCCAAAATGTTCTTCAAAGTAATCGCGAACAACTCTGGCTCAGTGAAAGGGCCCATTGTCATCCAAAAATATTTCATTCGTGTTAGGGAACATAACGTTCATGAATGGGTGCAAATGGTCTTCAAGTATCTGTGCATCCAGAGGACCTAGACCATTTCATCTAAACACATCTTGTTTCAGAATGGAGCCGGAACAAACTTGCACAGTGCCTTGTTGACAGCTTGGATCCTTGGCTTCGTGGTGTCTGCGTCAAACTGTAACCCTACCATCCGCTCTCATCAACTGAAATCGGTAGTCATGTCACTAGGTCATAGCTTTGCAGTTGTCCAGGGTAAAACCGATATGGTCACAAGTCCAGGACAGGCACTGGAGGCGATATCATGCTGTTAGTAAAGGCACTTGTTCGGTTGTCTGGTGTCACAGCCCCTTAACGCCAAATTTCGCCGTACTGTCCTAGTGGATACGTTCCTCGTACATCTAACATTGATTTCTGAGGTAATATCATGCAGTGGTGCACGTCTGTTAGAACTGACATCTCTACGCATACGCCGCTGCTCTCGCTCGTTGAGTGAAGGCCGTCGGTCACTGGCGATGTGTACGTACATTAGTTAAATTAAATAAACAAAATGACTATCAAATCCAACTTCATTAATAGTATTCCAGTATCAAATTCGTTATAAACAAAAATCTACTGTAACCCACCTTGCGTTGTTCTGGTGAGAGGTAATCCCTGAAATAGGGCACTCTCGACACACTCTAGACACTGTGGATATTGGAATATTGAATTCCCTAACGATTTCCGCAACAGAATGTCCCAAACGTCCAGATACAACTACCATTCCACGTTCAGAGTCTTTTAATTCCCTTCGTGCGGCAGTAATGACAACGGAATCTTTTTCATATGTATCACCTTGTAACACCATAGCTTAATCACTACATACCTATTGTTGATTCATTTAGCTTTCTATTTTGTTCAACATCCCACAGTTGAATTTCTGTAATTAGTGTGTGATTAATTCGATACTGTAAAGAAGTATAATCTCTGTAATGATCTTTTGTCTTCTTCATATAATCTCTTTGGTTATCATTAAAATTAAATAATTTTATTTAAATAATTTTCTGTAGAACTAGCAATATATGCAAATGTTCTGTTTTATTTAAAATGTTTGTTTGCCGTTATGTCGACTGCTGACCTTCACTTAGCACTCTAGTTGTTGTTGTTGTTGTCTACAGTCCTGAGACTGGTTTGGTGCAGCTCCCCATGCTACTCTATCTTGTGCAAGCTTCTTCATCTCCCAGTACTTGCTGCAACCCACATCCTTCTGAATCTGCTTAATGTATTCATGTCTGGGTCTCCCTCTACGATTTTTACCCTCCACGCTACCCTCCAATGCTAAATTTGTGATCTATTGGTGCCTCAGAACATGTAGTACCAACCGGTCCCTTCTTCTTGTCAATTTGTGCCACAAACTCCCCTTCACCCCAAATCCATTCAATACCTCCTCATTAGTTATTTTATCTACCCATCTTATCTTCAGCATTCTTCTGTAGCACCACATTTCGTAAGCTTCTATTCTCTTCTTGTCTAAACTATTTATCGTCCATGTTTCACATCCATACATAGTTACACTCCATACAAATACTTTCAGAAACGACTTCCTGACACTTAAATCTATACTCGATGTTAACAAATTTCTCTTCTTCAGAAACGCTTTCCTTGCCATTGCCAGTCTACATTTTATATCCTCTCTACTTCGACAGTCATCAGTTATTTTGCTCCCCAAATAGCAAAACTCCTTTACTACTTTAAGTGTCTCATTTGCTAATCTAATTCCCTCAGCATCACCCGACTTAATTCGACTACATTCCATTATCCTCGTTTTGCGTTTGTTGATGATCATCTTATATCCACCTTTCAAGACACTGTCCATTCCTTTCAACTGCTCTTCCAAGTCCTTTGCTGTCTCTGACAGAATTACAATGTCATCGGCGAACCTCAACGTTTTTCTTTCTTCTCAATGGATTTTGAAACCTACTCCGAATTTTTCTTTTGTTTCCTTTACTGCTTGCTCAATATACGGATTGAATAGCATCTGGGACAGGCTACAAACCTCTCTCACTCCCTTCCCATTCACTGCTGCTCTTTCATGTCCCTCGACTATTATAACTGCCATCTGGTTTCTGTACAACTTGAAAATAGCCTTTCGCTTCCTGTATTTTACCCCTGCCACCTTCAGAATTTGAAAGAGAGTATTCCAGTTTACATTATCAAAAGCTTTCTCTAAGTCTACAAATGCTAGAAATGTAGGTTTACCTATTCTTAATCTATTTTTAAGATAGGTCGTAGGGCCAGAATTGCCTCAAGTGTTCCAACATTTCTTCGGAATCCAAACTGATCTTCGCCGAAATCGGCTTCTACTAGTTTCTCCATTCGTCTGTAAAGAATTCGCGTTAGTATTTTGCAGCTGTGACTTATTAAACTGATAGTTCGGTTATTTTCACATCTGTCAACACCTGCTTTCTTTGGGATTGAAATTATTATATTCTTCTTGAAGTCTGAGGGTACTTCGCCTGTCTCATACATCTTCAGATGTTAGAGCTTTGTCAGGACTGGCTCTCCCAAGGCCGTCAGTAGTTCCAATGGAATGTTGTCTACTCCCGGGGCCTTGTTTTGACTCAGGTCTTTCAGTGCTCTGTCAAACTATTCACGCAGTATCGTATCTCCCATTTCATCTTCGTCTATATCCTCTTCCATTTCCATAATACTGTCCTCAAGTACAGTGCCCTTAAGTAGACCCTCTATATACTCCTTCCACCTTTCAGCTTTCCTTTCTTTGCTTAGAACTGGGTTTCCATCTGAGCTCTTGATAGTTATGTCATATGTAAGAGGTGTTGTGATTCCCCTCGGGAACGGAACAGAGTAGCGCAAAAAATTGTGGTTGGCATAGATAGAAAAGGTGGAACTGAGAGTCAGTCGGGGACGAGCTACCAAACTGTCAATTGCTCATGTAATAGCTGCTTATTGTGCTGGCTCCGATAGAGGCTTTCCGTGCTACTTTCCAATGACTCGGATGGATGGATAAAGAACTGGAGCTATTCTGGATTTGATGTCTATCATCGCCACCAAGAAATGACAGATTCCGGCAATTCTACTTCCAAATCCACCTACCAACATGCAATTGCCACCACATTGCGCTGTCACTGTAATGGAACACTTTAGTAATGTACAGTGAAGGATCAGCTCATTGGATGTTAAGTGTACTCAAATACAAGGTAAATTTTCAATGAACCTTTGTACCTACCGTGATTTATCCTCAGTCACATATCCACTTACGGTCCCTCCTACGCTAAAGTGCTTGCCAAGTGTCCTTTATTGAAAGTAAGTTAAAGTTAATGTAGCAAGAGAGTGAGCTAAGGTACGTGATGCTTGCAGAAAATAAATTTTCTGTTAAAACTGCTTATTAATATATTGTTGCCAATTTCAAAATTAAAAGTTCTTAAAACTGAGGATAGTAAAGTTTTGCTTAGTAAATGATCACATTGCTGCTTGTTGCAAATCGCATAAGGCGAGTCAGTTTCTTGCAGATATGTGAAGTTATGTGCTACTGCAGTAAGAGTTGAGAACTAATACCTCGTTTCTTTTGTGTATTGAAAGTGTGTTTAGTATGCTCTGCTACAGAGATCAAAATAAGCCCGCCCCCTTTCAATGAAAGTAGTTCAAATGCACAAAGTTACTTAATTATAGGAAATTTCAATTACTCTAGGTACTCAAGTCAAATTCAGTACAATACTGAGTTCCTCTTGTGTATTAAAAGTGCAGATTTATGTTGTAACAGGATTCACAGTTTGCCTATTGTGCTCATGCTACATAACGGTTAATAGAAAGACAACTCTCTATGAAAACAGTAACTCCTTTATTCAAAAGACAGTGAGAAGTAATCTGTTAGTGAATTCCATTTAACTTTCATTCTAAGTAGAGAGGTATTTAGCTGAGAGAGGCTTATCCTGTGACCAGTTCATAATTTGGCAATGAACTACTTTTACAAGTTTATGTCAGCTACGAAAATGTTTTAAAAGTAATACTGCACCTATGTCCAATTTTTGTTTGCACAGTGTATATTAATAGTAATGTTACAAAAACCTTTCAGTTTGAATAAGCCCTGAAAGTAATAGTGTGTATTGTTATCTGTTATATTTTTCCAAATAATCTGTTCTACTCTGTCAAATCCAGACTTAACGTTAAAATATTCAAGTGTCAGAGTTCATTGCACTCGCGTGAGGCTAAATATATGTTGTGTTTGTCCGTTAAAGTTACTCATACCTACTTTGTTAAACAAGAATGTTAATCACTCTCTTGCCTAATTAGGCTGGCGACCGTTTATATTTATTCTTTAAACAGTGTAACTAGATAAAATATTATTTGTTACAGAATGAGATTTTCACTCTGCATCGGAGTGTGCGCTGATATGAAACTTCCTGGCAGATTAAAACTGTGTGCCCGACCGAGACTAGAACTCGTGACCTTTACCTTTCGCGGGCAAGAGCACTTGCCCGCGAAAGGCAAAGGTCACGAGTTCCAGTCTCGGTCGGGCATACAGTTTTAATCTGCCAGGAAGGTTCATTATTTGTTACAGTTTGAATATTTACGTAATTCCGACTTTCACTTCCGATAAGCCACCTCCGTTAGGTACAACACGGTAAACATAAAAAAATTCCTCTCAGAGGGTAACACTGCTCTTCTTCATACTATAATTACTTGAACAAGAATACTTTCATTATAGGAACTGCTTTCAGCTTTGAGGTTATGGTATAGTAGTAGGAGACTGAAGTGTTATAACCTGAGCACAGCTTCAGCAGTGCACAGTCCTCTTATACCTTTTGTATGCGATACTACTGCCGCCTGTATACATGCATATGTGCATGTCGCTATCCCGTGACTTTTGTCACCTCAGAGTTAAACGAAAGAGAGAAAAGACGACATGATGGTAAGGCATTAGTACATTTTCTTCCATTTTTGTCAGTTTATTGTGTCTGCTGTGGTGTGCTTTCCATTCTTGGACGGGAAGTTGATTCTTGAAAGATTTGAGGCGTGTAGCAAGCGGTTATGTCACCAACCTTAGAGGAATCTCCATGCTTTGGAAATAATTAACAAGCAGATATTTTGCTACCACTACAACTGCCTTGTAAATATACACAGAACAACAGTGGGTAGATACCTTAAAAGGAGCTGAAACAGGGTTGTTGGATGTATAACAGAGATGTTGCGGCAAGACCTACACTCCTGGAAACTGAAATAAGAACACCGTGAATTCATTGTCCCAGGAAGGGGAAACTTTATTGACACATTCCTGGGGTCAGATACATCACATGACCACACTGACAGAACCACAGGCACATAGACACAGGCAACAGAGCATGCACAATGTCGGCACTAGTACAGTGTGTATCCACCTTTCGCAGCAATGCAGGCTGCTATTCTCCCATGGAGACGATCGTAGAGATGCTGGATGTAGTCCTGTGGAACGGCTTGCCATGCCATTTCCACCTGGCGCCTCAGTTGGACCAGCGTTCGTGCTTGACGTGCAGACCGCGTGAGACGACGCTTCATCCTTTCCCAAACATGCTCAATGGGGGACAGATCCGGAGATCTTGCTGGCCAGGGTAGTTGACTTACACCTTCTAGAGCACGTTGGGTGGCACGGGATACATGCGGATGTGCATTGTCCTGTTGGAACACCAACTTTCCTTGCCGGTCTAGGAATGGTAGAACGATGGTTTCGATGACGGTGTGGATGTACCGTGCACTATTCAGTGACCCCTCGACGATCACCAGAGGTGTAGGGCCAGTGTAGGAGATCGCTCCCCACACCATGATGCAGGGTGTCGGCCCTGCGTGCCTCGGTCGTAAGCACTCCTAATTGTGGCGCTCACCTGCACGGCGCCAAACACACATACGACCATCATTGGCACCAAGGCAGAAGCGACTCTCATCGCTGAAGACACGTCTCCATTCGTCCCTCCATTCACGCCTGTCGCGACACCACTGGAGGCGGGCTGCACGATGTTGGGGCATGAGCGGAAGACCGCCTAACGGTGTGTGGGACCGTAGCCCAGCTTCATGGAGACGGTTGCGAATGGTCCTCGCCGATACCCCAGGAGCAACAGTGTCCCTGATTTGCTGGGAAGTGGCGGTGCGGTCCCCTACGGCACTGCGTAGGATCCTACGGTCTTGGCGTGCATCCGTGCGTCGCTGCGGTCCGGTCCTAGGTCAACGGGCACGTGCACCTTCCGCCGACCACTGGCGACAACATCGATGTACTGGGAGACCTCACGCCCCACGTGTTGAGCAATTCGGCGGTACGTCCACCCGGCCTCCCGCATGCCCACTATACGCCCTCGCTCAAAGTCCGTCAACTGCACATACGGTTCACGTCCACGCTGTCGCGGCATGCTACCAGTGTTAAAGACTGCGATGGAGCTCCGTATGCCACGGCAAACTGGCTGACACTGACGGCGGCGGTGCACAAATACTGCGCAACTAGGGCCATTCGACGGCTAACACTGCGGTTCCTGGTGTGTCTGCTGTACCGTGCGTGTGATCATTGCTTGTACAGCCCTCTCGCAGTGTCCGGAGCAAGTATGGTGGGTCTGACACACCAGTGTCAATGTGTTCTTTTTTCCATTTCCAGGAGTGTGTTTTGAACGATACTGCAGCTTCCTTGTGAGCTTGAGGGTGATGAAGTGAATGTATTTTATATACGTGGTCCCACTGTCTATTAGTCCAGATATGATCGTTTATCTTTCCAAAGTAATCCCAATACAACAGATAGTTTATCAAGTTTATTACCAAATTATCAAATTATTAGTGACTCGCCCCGGCTTCGTCGGGCTATTAGTAACTATAACTAAAGCGTAGTTACTCATAGTGGTCCAGTGTAGGCTGCAATGGTCATATGGCACCGAAACTTGCTCTTTGTGATAATCATTAATGTAAAACCGATGTAAGCAGAAAAAATAGGTCTTGTACAAAATCGTTCGAATGGCTCTGAGCACTATGGGACTTAACATCTGAAATCTGTTCCCTAGAACTTAGAACCTCTTAAACCTAACTAACCTAAGGACATCGAACACATTAATGCCTGAGGCAAGATTCGAACCTGCGACCATAGCGATCGAGCGGTTTCAGACTGAAGCGATAGAGTCTTGTACTATAGGAATCAAGGGAGAGGATGTAGTTGTGGGTGTCTGGTATCAGTTTCCACAACACAAATGTACACTTGGATTATCACATTCTTTATTTACATAACTGAAAGTATTTACTTAGCTGGAATAGAGTCCATATGTTGTGGTACAAACTCATGAGCAATAGTCCTTTTGCAGACACTATAGTTAATTTATCTATTACACAAATCTTGACGCTATGTAAAGGCTTAGCCTGTGTTGAACTATGCCGCCCTGTGATGAATGACAAACGCCTATCTGGAGTAATGAGTCGAGCTAGTGACTGAGAAGCTAGTGACTGAGGCCCTCCGGGCAGCGGCACTGGCCTAAATACTTGCTGTCGAGAGGGCGTTGGCGGCCTGTTGCTTGTTGGTGTCTCACTGGCCTGTGTTGTGATGAGTGTGCTTGATCCAGCACCTACTATCGATCTTCGGGCCACATACTGGGTGATCAAACAGTCAGTATAAATTTGAAAACCTAATAAACCACAGAATAACGTAGATAGATAAGGTAAAAAATTGACACACATGCTTGGAATGACATGGGTTTTATTAGAACCACCCCATATTGCTAGACGCGTGAAAGATATCTTGAGCCCATTGTTCAGTGATGTTCGTGTTCTCAGCCACGACTTTCGTCACGCTTGGCCTCCCAGGTCCCCAGACCTTAGTCCGTGCGATTATTGGCTTTGGGGTTACCTGAAGTCGCAAGTGTATCGTGATCGACCGACATCTCTAGGTATGCTGAAAGACAACATCCGACGCCAGTGCCTCACCATAACTCCAGACATGCTTTACAATGCTGTTCACAACATTATTTTTTAACTACAGCTATTATTGAGGAATGATGGGGGACATATTGAGCATTTCTGTAAAGAACATCATCTTTGCTTTGTCTCACTTTGTTATGATAAATATTGCTATTCTGATCAGACGAAGGGCCATCTGACGGACATTATTCAACTTCTGTATTTTTTTTGTTCTAATAAAACTCCATGTCATTCCAAGCATGTGTGCCAATTTATACCTCTCTATCTACATTATTTCGTGATTTATTCAGTTTTCAAATTTATACTGACTTTTTGATCACCCGGTACTTGCCGACCGGTGAGCTAGCGACAGCTTACGCCAGCACGTCTCTCATTTTAGCCACCATGTGCAAATGCTTTTGTACACTGTATGACGATATGAAAACCACGTAGTCATTTGACAAACCGTAAGTGTGTGAGCAGTATGGCTATCGTAAGGAAACTGCTTTATGTGAACAGGGGCAATTGCACTATTGCGTTGAGAGAATATCGCCGACTGAAATGTCCGAGGAGTGACCTGATACCTTTAAATGGTTTAAAGAAAATGCTAATGAAATTCAGAAATACGAGTGAATTTGGTGAAGCACCGGGAAGAGCAAGGCGTCCTGTCCCACTGGAAGTTATTGACGATGTTAATGTTGGTGTAACTGACCTTACAGCATGTGGCCTGGCAGTGCTGGTGCTCATGCATCGTCACGAGAATTGCTCATCCAATGGTCAACAATTCGGAAAATTTATGGTCTATTTTACATTGGTTCCAGTACAAGATCCAGATTGTGCAGCAAATGAAATCTCATGTCCGCAGCTACGTTCCGAAATTGCTGTTGCTTTTCTGGCACAGATCAAAGTTGATGACAAGTGATTGTGCCGTGTTCTACGGAGTCACGAGATACATTTCACACAGAACTGCATAATTTGGTGAATTGGGAAATCACACGTTGTTTACCATGATCCACTGCACTCGTCCTATGTGATGCTGGTGGTGGTGATGGTTAATGTTTAACGACCCGTCGACAACGAGGTCATTAGAGACGGATCGTCCTATGTGAGTGTGTGGTGTGGATGCAAGAGGACCTTTATTCTCGGTCGATTCTTCATTGAAGAGAATACACCTAGAGTTTCTGTCAGATGTACGGTGGGGTCTGCTTGCTATCGATACCTCACAGTACCGCACGTTATTTCTGCTTTGGAAGCGCGCAAGTGTGTGAAAACCATCGTTTTCATGCAAGACTAGGCAACAACTCATGGCGTTCGTCCAGTGAAAGATAAACTTAATGAAAAACTTCCACGAACGTGTTATCTCCAGAGGTTTTCCAATTTCCGGATGCGTGGCCTGAAAGATCACCTGAAGTGAATTCGTGTGCCTTTTGGTTCTACGGTATCGAAAAGAAAGCGTTCAGCAGGCACACGATCTGAAGGCCATTACACAGGAACCCAACTGTTGATAACGTCATCTTATGGATGCAGAATCTCGTCGACGCCTCTAGTGTTAAAACTGAACAAATTGTGTAAGCAACCTTTAATAATGAAATCAACGTTATGCCTTTCTCACTTGTTTCATCTTTTCTCATCACGACCGTCTGTAATCCACTTCAGATAAAAACATTTATATACGTCTTTCTTGCATTCATAGTTCCAAATTTTCAAGGAAGAAACTTTTTTTCACCGTAAAATGGTTCCCAATTAATACACTCCGGGAAATGGAAAAAAGAACACATTGACACCGGTGTGTCAGACCCACCATACTTGCTCCGGACACTGCGAGAGGGCTGTACAAGCAATGATCACACGCACGGTACAGCGGACACACCAGGAACCGCAGTGTTAGCCGTCGAATGGCCCTAGTTGCGCAGTATTTGTGCACCGCCGCCGTCAGTGTCAGCCAGTTTGCCGTGGCATACGGAGCTCCATCGCAGTCTTTAACACTGGTAGCATGCCGCGACAGCGTGGACGTGAACCGTATGTGCAGTTGACGGACTTTGAGCGAGGGCGTATAGTGGGCATGCGGGAGGCCGGGTGGACGTACCGCCGAATTGCTCAACACGTGGGGCGTGAGGTCTCCCAGTACATCGATGTTGTCGCCAGTGGTCGGCGGAAGGTGCACGTGCCCGTCGACCTTGGACCGGACCGCAGCGACGCACAGATGCACGCCAAGACCGTAGGATCCTACGCAGTGCCGTAGGGGACCGCACCGCCACTTCCCAGCAAATTAGGGACACTGTTGCTCCTGGGGTATCGGCGAGGACCATTCGCAACCGTCTCCATGAAGCTGGGCTACGGTCCCGCACACTGTTAGGCGGTCTTCCGCTCACGCCCCAACATCGTGCAGCCCGCCTCCAGTGGTGTCGCGACAGGCGTGAATGGAGGGACGAATGAAGACGTGTCTTCAGCGATGAGAGTCGCTTCTGCCTTGGTGCCAATGATGGTCGTATGGGTGTTTGGCGCCGTGCAGGTGAGCGCCACAATTAGGAATGCATACGACCGAGGCACACAGGGCCAACACCCGGCATCATGGTGCGGGGAGCGATCTCCTACACTGGCCCTACACCTCTGGTGATCGTCGAGGGGACACTGAATAGTGCACGGTACATCCAAACCGTCATCGAACACATCGTTCTACCATTCCTAGACCGGCAAGGGAACTTTTCTGTTCCAACAGGACAATGCACGTCCGCATGTATCACGTGCCACCCAACGTGCTCTAGAAGGTGTAAGTCAACTACCCTGGCCAGCAAGATCTCCGGATCTGTCCCCCATTGAGCATGTTTGGGACTGGATGAAGCGTCCTCTCACGCGGTCTGCACGTCAAGCACGAACGCTGGTCCAACTGAGGCGCCAGGTGGAAATGGCATGGCAAGCCGTTCCACAGGACTACATCCAGCATCTCTACGATCGTCTCCAAGGGAGAATAGCAGCCTGCATTGCTGCGAAAGGTGGATATACACTGTACTAGTGCCGACATTGTGCATGCTCTGTTTCCTGTGTCTATGTGCCTGTGGTTCTGTCAGTGTGGTCATGTGATGTATCTGACCCCAGGAATGTGTCAATAAAGTTTCCCGTTCCTGGGACAATGAATTCACGGTGTTCTTATTTCAATTTCCAGGAGTGTATATTGGAACATCTACCAAGTTTCGTTGTCATTCGATAATTACATCCCACACCCTATCTTTGAGAGGTTAATTATAACAACCGGGTATCTATGAGTAGACGACATATTTATAATATGTAGTGATACACACAACCCTTCCTCATAAATCAGTCTATTATATAACGAAAACCGTATCAAAATCCCTACAATACTCCCTGAGATTAACCTTTACATACAAACAGAGAAACGCAATAGAAAATTTTGACTTATGATGTATACAGAATCTGTTCAAGCTCTGCTGCTCTCCGGATTTGCAGCGGTTGCTACTTTTCTGCTTTTCCCGCCATGTAGCGCCTACTGCCTACCTGACCAGCAAGTAGCATCCTTCACTCTCGCAAGATCTCATTCCAAAATCCAATTAAATACGGAACAGATAAATACATATACATACCAAACTCCTCATTACTTTGCGTTAGTAAATTATATCCAAAAACCTTCTTCATGAATTAGTCGATATATTAGCAGAAACCGTACCAAAATATTTACAGAAGTTGTTGAGATCATTCTGAATATACAGACAGAAGCTGCACAGGTACTTTAATTTACCACATTTGTAGATACACTATGTGATCATAAAGATCCGGACATCTGGCTAAAAATGTCTTTAATGCTGGAATTCAATAAGGTGTTGACCCATCCTCAGCCTTGATGACAGCTTCCACTCTCGCAGGCATACGCTAACATAGGTGCTCGAAGATTTCTTGGGGAATGCTGTACTGAGGAGAGGTATCGATACCGGTCGGTGAGGCCTGGAAGGAAGTAGGCGATCCAAAACATCTCATAGGTGTTCTATAGGATTCAATCTGGACTCTGTGCAGGCCAGTCCATTACAGGGATGTTATTGTCGTGTAACCACTCCGCCACACCCCGTGCAATACGAACAGGTGCTCTATCGTGTTGAAAGATGCAATCGCCCTCCCCAAATTGCTCTTCAACAGTGGGAAGCAAGAAGGTGCTTAAAAGAAACAAAGTAGGCCTATAATGTGATAGTGCCACGCATAAAAACAAGGGGTGCAATCCCCCTCTTCCCCCCCCCCCCCAAGAAAAACACGACCGCACCATAACACCACCGCCTCCGAATTTTACCGTTGTCACTATGCACGCTGGCAGATGAGGTTCACCGTGCATTCGCCATACCCACACTTTGCCATGAGATCGCCACATTGTGTGCCGTGATTCGTCACTCCACACAACGTTTTTCCACTGTTCAAGCGTCCAATGTTTACCCTCCTTACAACAGGAGAGGCATCTTTTGGCATTTACCGGCGTGATGTGTGACTTATGGCAGCCACTCGACCATGAAATCCAAGTTTTCTCACCTCTTGCGGAACTGTCATAGTACTTGTAGTGGATGCTGATGCAGTTTGAAATTCCTGTATGATTGTCTGGATAGATGTCAGCCTATTACACATTACGGACCTCTATAACTATCGACGGTCTCTGTCAGTCAACAACGAGGTCGGCTTGTACGCTTTTGTGCTGTACATGTCCCTTCACGTTTCCCCTTCACTGTCACGTTGGAAACAGTGGATCTAAGGATGTTTAGGATTGTGGAAATCTGACGTACAGACGTATGACACAAGTGACACCAAATTACCTGACCACGTTCGAATTTCACGAGTTCCGCGGAGCGCCCCATTGTGCTCTCATACGATGTCTAATTACTACTGAGGTCGCTGATATGGAGTACTTGGAAGTAGGTTGCAACACAATGCTCCTAATATGAATGACGTTAATATGTTAGGGCGTCAGGATACTTTTGATTACACAGTGTACTTCAACTGATTTTGAATGACAGTTACGTGACAACCACAGTTTAACTTTGAAGCTGAGAAGCTGATTATTCAAATACGTGTTTTGTGGAAGATAAAGAGCTTGGCTGAGCGATGGGTAGTTGCAATAAATAAGCGAGGGCTTATATAACATCCTACTACATTCGTAACCAACGTTAATTGCACAATCATCAAGTGATGCAAGTTTTACGAAATCCATAACTCGGCTTCATTCCCGAAATTTACGTAAGATGTTCGCGGCCTAGAAAAGTATATCCCGTCATGCCTGCACTGTACCACGATATAGGTGCCAGCCCCCTAATGCCCATGAGACCTTCCTTGACAACGTCCCAAACGGGCACTTCATACTATCTCATTCATAGTCATCTTAGCACGCTCCATTCACATTGGTTGCTATTTTCATTGCTTCTGTCGTGACGACTACAATCGTTCCCGACGCTAGTCAGTATTATCTGCATGGAATTCACAACAGTCGAACCAAATGGTTGATTTAAAAATAAGAAATAAAATTCGTCTCCAGACATGCTCTTATTCGCTGAGCGTTTTGATGAAAAACATGACAGAGATAAAGTCTTTAGCATGAAATGAGAAAGTTAACATTTAGAGTTTAGTGCAAAGAGGATAATTAACTTTAACTATTACGAAAAAGATCCTACAAATACAGACATTACATCGCGTATGCACCAAGCGGGCCGTCGTACCCTCGTCTCTGTTACCCGAGACAAACTGCAGATATCACTGCAGAACGGAGTGTCGCACATGCTAGAATTCCCACAGCACTCATCATAGATGCAAATGCCCGTTACAGGGAAGAGCGATTCCGAAGCCGTAAACCTTGCACTATGGAGCAGTGGAAGAAAGCCATTTGTTCGGATGAGTGTTGTTTCACACTGTTTGCAACTTCTGGTCTAGTTTACGTCCTAATAGTGGAACATGACGTCGTTTCAATGATGATTTTACAGCCTTATCATGGTACTCCATGGGCCTCATGTTTACTCTCCAAGCCCACACTACTGCCAAGAACTATGTGATTATTTTGGCTGATTAGGTTCATCCCATGGTACAGTGTTTGTTCCACAACGGTGGCGCTATGTTCCAATACGACAGGGCTCCTGTTCAAACGTCTCTTAACGTCCAGAACTGGATTTGTGAACACGAGGAGGAACTGTCACCTCTCTCCCCATCACCATGCTCACCAGATGTTAATATTTTTGAGCCGTGGTAATCTACTTTGGAGGGAAACGTGACAGATCACCATTCACCTCTATCATCTTTCCCTGAACTACTGTATTTGCCACTGTTTACAACAGTTAATGGGGTTTCAACGATTTTATCACCTGGCACATTCTTAAGACCGAGGCTGAACTGCTCACGGTCTTCTTCTACGCAAGTTGTTTTTCGAAAACTAAGGCCTAATGACTGAACCCATTTATAACCGTTGCTTTCGAATTGTTAAATCGCTTGTAAATCGGTGTGACGTTCCATTTAGCCACAGAAACAAGTGACTGCTCATGCTGCCACTGCTGTCATTGGGTCATCTTCGCACATATGCTAGATTGAGATGGAATTCGTTTATTATTATTATCATTATTGTTATTATCCTCATTATATATTCAGAAATCAGAGTCATGTCGCATGAGTTCGCTAACAGTAATGTTTCAGCAGTTTTATCATATTTGTCACCGCAAGTGACCCTCGTTGTCACCAGCACAAAACGCGACAGCGGAAAATTGCAGGGAGGGTCAAAGTATTGCACAACAGTGATGTAAATGAAACGCAAAATGCCACTTTTCCGCAGCAAATCGAAAGCACCCGGAAGAACAATTATTGCTTGAAACATTGCGCAAATACGGTCTTGTCTTTATTCTGTACCTATTGCAAGGCAAACGCAAACGCATTTCTGGAAATAAAAAACACTGTCATAGCTAGAGTCACACTCGAAATCACGGTGAAATTCTAATACGAGGGTAATTCCCAAAATAAGGTTTCCTCTTGTTTTATAAGTACATAGACCTGTTTATTTCTACAAAGGTTTACCCTATTTCACAGCTTGGCCATTTATCTATTTTTCGACATAATCACCATTTCTGTCGATGCATTTTTGTAGACGCTATGGCAGTTTTTGTATGCCCATCTCATACCAGCTCGCCGCTATGTTATGAACCTCTTCTTTCACCTCGTCGTCGGAGCTGAATCGCTTTCCGGCCAAATGTTGTTTTATCCTAGGGAACAGGTGATATTCACTGGGCGCCAAGTCAGCACTATAGGGTGGGTGGATGATTATGTTCCACTGACACTGTAGCAGGACAGCAACGGTTTTGCCGTGCGATGTGTGTGCGAACATTCTCATGGAGAACGTGTACACCCTTGCTCAACATTCCTTTTCTCCGGTTCTTAATTCCCCATTTGAGGTTTTTCAGAGTCTCACAGTACCTGTGAGCGTAAATTGTGGCCCCGGTGGGCATAAAGTCGACCAACAATACCCATTTCCGATCCCAAAAAACGATTGTCATGATTTTACTGGCAGACTGTGTTTGTTTGAATTTTTGCGGGTTTGTCGAAGAAGGATGCCGCCACTGGAGTGATTGTTGCTTGGTCCAGGTGTAAAGTGATATGCCCAGGTATCATCTCCCGCGGCAGTTGAGTCCAGAAAGTTGTCGTGTTTGGCTGCAAGGCGATAAAGAAATGCGCGGGAAGCATCAATTCGTTGCCGGATATGGTCCTCAGTCAGCATGCGTGGCACCCATCTTGGGCACGCCTTCCGGTAGTTCAGTGTTCCCGTTAAAATACTGTGAGCGGTACTTCGGGAAACCTCAGGAACTATCGTGCAGAGATCATCCAGGATGATCCGCTGATCTTCACGCATGCTTTGCTCAACCTTCAACACTGTCGTCTCAGAAATTGACGGTCTCCCGCTCCTTTGTTCGCCGTGAATTTCGGT
The DNA here is from genome assembly GCF_023897955.1 of Schistocerca gregaria. NCBI lineage: Eukaryota > Metazoa > Arthropoda > Insecta > Orthoptera > Acrididae > Schistocerca > Schistocerca gregaria. Next base: position 924,805,300 of record NC_064921.1, on the reverse strand, counting down.
CCGACCAGCTGCAAACTCTCTACACCACTTACGAACAAATTTGGCACCCATGCACGACTCAACATACTCTTCTCTCAATTGGCGATGGATTTCAATCGGCGCAGTGCCCTTAGCGTTTAAAAACGGAATAACTGCGCGCAATTCGCACTTGGCGGTAACATCCAACGGGAGCTCCGTTATCAATGGCTACTAAGCCCAAGATTGAGCGCCTCAGCGCGGGTGCGCATGTTTTCACACAGCGCGTGAAGCACTCTTCATAAGAGTGTGACCAACTGCCACGCATACAGAGTTCTGTATTTACAAAAAAAAAAAAAAAAAAAGTAGGGGTCCTCACTTTTGGGATTAACCTCGTTAGTCATATGTGGCTTCCGCCACTTCTGTACGCTGGTTCTGTTTTTCGTCGTCTTTGCCAAAATGTTGTCTTCGCAGCCAGCGGTTCATGCAAGCAGAGACGAACATCAGAGGGAGCCAGTTCCGGGCTGTATGTTGGGAACTCAATCTCTTCCCATCGAAAATGCTGCACTGGCATCATATTGCCCTTGCAGTGGGCAGCTGAGAATTGTCGAGAAGAATAAAATGCATGACAGGTACGCTTTTAGGGTTGCATGAAATCATGTGAAACTTCTCAGCGGGCACTCGTACTTGGCGGGCGACATTGTTGTTCTAGGCACCTTTATGTGCGTGTGAAGTGAAAAGAACGACGTCACGCGATCGACATGTGTCCTAGGACACAACCCAACACATCTGCGTAAACGTTATCAGATTTTAATTGTCGTCTGCACATAGCGACCTATCGGACGTTACTTTCCGAATAGTCCTCGTATAAGTAGCCGTAACAATTACATTTCTAGAAATGATGGTATGTAAGTTGCATGTAGTACACCCTCTTCGTTAAAGCATTCCTGTAACTGTGCAGTGAAGGCTTGCACGATCGGAAGTCACAGCTGCTGGCGAGTCTTCCGGGTTGTATGGTCGTGGTACATCAAACATTTCTGTTTCTTACACTTCATTCAGAGCTGAGAAAGATGTCTTCAAATGTGCCCCTGATTCTCCTGTCTTGTCGACTAGTTTGAGCCTCCTTGATGTCAACATAACGCAAATTTTGACAGTTTCGTCGAATCATATGCAAATATATAAACAATACTTATGCCACCACTAGAAAGCTGGTGAAATTGTAGTCGTAAATCGTGCCTATACATTTTGTAGCGGTAGCCATGGACCTTGCCGTTGGTGGGGAGGCTTGCGTGCCTCAACGATACAGATAGCCGTACCGTAGGTGCCACCACAATGGAGGGGTATCTGTTGAGAGGCCAGACAAACGTGTGGTTCCTGAAGAGGGGCAGCAGGCTATTCAGTAGCTGCAAGGGCAACAGTCTAGATGATTGACTGATCTGGCCTTGCAGCATTAACCAAAATGGTCTTGCTGTTGTGGTACTGCGAACACCTGAAAGCAAGGGGAAACTACAGCCGTAATTTTTCCCGAGGGCATGCAGCTTTACTGTATAGTTAAATGATGATGGCATCCTCTTGGGTAAAATATTCCGGAGGTAAAATAGTCCCCCATTCGGATCTCCGGGCGGGGACTACTCAAGGGGACGTCGTTATCAGGAGAAAGAAAACTGGCGTTCTACGGATCGGGGTGTGGAATGTCAGATCCCTTAATCAGGCAGGTAGGATAGAAAATTTAAAAAGGGAAATGGATAGGTTAAAGTTAGATATAGTGCCAATTAGTGAAGTTCCGTGACGAGAAGAACAAGAATTTTGGTCAGGTGAATACAGGGTTATAAATACAAAATCAAATAGGGGTAATGCAGGTGTGGGTTTAATAAAGAATAAAATAATAGGAGTGGGCCTAAGCTAATACAAACAGAATAGTGAATGCATTATTGTGGCCAAGATAGACAAGAAGCCCACGCCTACTACAGTAGTACAAGTTTATATGCCAACTAGCCATGCAGATGACGAAGAAATTGATGAAATCCATGATGAGGTAAAAGAATTAGTGAAGGGAGACGAAAATTTAATAGTCGTGGGTGAATGTAATTCGAGGGTAGGAAAAGGGAGAAAAGGAAACATAGTACGTGAATATGGTTGTGGCTAAGAAATGAAAGAGGAAGCCACCTGTAGAATTCTACGCAGAGCATAACTTAATCATAGCGAACACTTGGTTCAAGAATCATGAGAGAAGGTTGTATAAATGGAAGAACCCTGGAGATACTAAAAGGTATCAGATAGATTATATAATGGTAAGACAAAGATTTAGGAACCAGGTTTTAAATTTTAAAACATTTCCAGGGCAGATGTGATCTCTGACCACAATCTATTGATTATGAACTGTAGATTAAAACGGAAGAAACGGCAAAAAGGTGGGAATTTAAGGAGATGGGACCTGGATAAACTGAAAGAGCCAAGGGGTTATTCAGAGTTTCGGGGAGACCATAAGGGAACAATTCACAGGAAGGTGGGAAGATTAGGAAATGAGACACTTAAAGAAGTAAAGGAATCTTGCTGTTTGGGTAGCAAAATAACTGATGATGGTCGAAGTAGAGGGGATATAAAATTTAGACTGGCAATGGCAAAGAAAAGGTTTTTGAAGAAGAAAAATTTGTTAACATCGAGTATAGATTTAAATGTCAGGAAGTCGTTTCTGACAGTATTTGTATGGAGTGTAGCCATGTATGGAAGTGAAACGTGGACTATAAATAGTTTAGACAAGAAGAGAATAGAAGCTTTCGAAATGTAGTGCTACAGAAGAATGCTGAAGATTAGATGGGTAGATAACATAACAAATGAGGAGGTATTGAATAGAATTGGGGAGAGAAGGAGCTTGTGGAAAACTTGAATAGAAGAAGGGATCGGTTGGTAGGACATGTTCTGAGACATCAATGGATCACAAATTTAGTATTGGAGGGCCACGTGAAGGGTAAAAATCGTAGAGGGAGACCAAGAGATGAATACACTAAGCAGACTCAGAAGGATGTAGGCTGCAGTAGGCACTGGGAGATGAAGAAGATTGCACAGGATAGAGTAGCATGGAGAGCTGCATTAAACCAGTCTCAGGATTGAAGACCACAACAACGACAACAAGTTTAATGTAACTTTTATTCGTTATAAAGTTCACATGCAAAAGACAACAGAACTAATATTTTAAACTGCTCGGAGAATCAGCACCCAAGCGCAACCTATGTAAAGTGTTGAGATGGTTAGTTTTTATAGGGAGTCTTACGTCGGCAATGATACGTGGTGCTTATGGAATTAAGGAAAACGTGGAAGGGAGGACCCACCAGTATAACTTTCTTTTCACACAACCTGTTTATTCAGTAATCTAAGCATTTAACATCAACATTTTCTTTAACAAAATGAATAAATTTGCAAAATTCATTTGATCTTAAACCTTAAGCAGAATAAGCTTTTAATATTTGTAAAAGAATTCCGAAATGCTGTATTGCAAAACAGCAAATAATGTGACAATGATTAGAAGACGGCCGGACCTGCAGCCCTCCCATTATCGTTCAAACAGCGGTGTTTACTACTGCGCTGGACACAGTCTGTCTTAAATACCCTTCTGCAACACATGAAAACTATATAAGCACCACTGATGACAATAGTAATTCAATTACTCAAAACAGATGACTTAACTTTTAATTTTAAAGCTGTATGTCGAAATGTTCGGGGTTAAGTTGCTCACCTGTGCTTAAAGGTTAAACAGATTAGCAAACAATATGGCAATCATAACGCTTTCTTCAAAGCAATAAAAATTTAAATTTCAGTCGGCAACCAAGGTGCCACTGGACCCCATCCCGTCCGTTCTGACAATTTTATGTTGACGAAAGCCCTGGTGACAGTTGGCTGTCAATATTTTCAAAGTTAAACTGATTGTCATTTATTAAGACCGCTCTGAAGGAAAGTCTTAAAACATCACTTGTGAACTCTTATTACAAGAAAACTCACTCGAGGGAACCACAAGGTCCAGCTAAAATACACCAATAATGACCCGGTGTTTCAAACACAGCTTTGTACAACCGGTTGTTCAGGTTACAACTAATGATTGAGAGATGAAATTACAATCAAAGGATTGAAACAATTAACAGGTAAATCTATCCACAAGGTTTGTTTAACACACAACCTTTGCCTCAGTTCAATTGTTCCAGCTGTATTTACTACCAAGAGGTGATTAAACAGAACATTAATGATTGGGCACAAACCAAAAATGAGAGGCAATATAATAGCAGGAAAAATTTTCAAACTACAACTAGTGTCTCAGTACAATACTACTCACTATATTTAAGACCAAAGAGCTGACCGAGTAAAGCTCTCAGGGTCGCGTACAAACCAGAAAAGAATCTGGAGGGCAGGTAGATAACGAAACAAATTACAGATTACAGAATGTTACTCACCTTTATCAGCAGTTTCTGAGTGATGCCGACGAAAGCCAGGTAGAAGAGGGCAACTAGGCCGCGAGGCGTCCGGCACGAATGTTGCCAACCAACTGACAGGACGTTGGCCTACTGTTTGTATTCGACGATGACACCGGTGAAGTACTCGGTATCTCCACTCTGCGCAGGCCCTCCTTGCGCAGCTAGTGGCTTTGGCCGCTCGGACCTCGTAACCACGTGTTGTCGCGACGCTACCGCCAATCTCCAAACTTCGTGCCTCCATCTCAGGTCAGCGCACGCCGTACATACACTACTGGTTATTAAAATTGCTACATCACGAAGTTGAAGTGCTACATACGCAAAATTTAACCGACAGGAAGTAGATGCTGTGATATGCATTCACACAAGCTTGGCGCCGGTGACGGCACTTACAACGTGCTGACCGGTTTCCAACCGATTTGTCATACACAAACAGCAGTTGACCGGCATTGCCCGGTGAAAGGTTCTTGTGATGCCTCGTGTAAGGAGGAGAAATGGGTACCATCACGTTTCCGACTTTGATAAAGGTCGGATTGTAACCTAACGCGATTGCGGTTTATCGAATCGCGACATTGCTGCTCGAGCTGTTCGATATCCAATGACTGTTAGCAGAATATGGAATCGCTGGGTTCAGGAGGGTAATACAGAACGCCGTGCTGGATCCCAACGGCCACGTATCACTAGCAGTCGAGTTGACAGGAATCTTATCCGCATGTCTCTAACGGATCGTGTAGCCACGTCTCGATCCTTGAGTCAACAGTTGAAGACGTTTGCAAGAGAACAACCATGTGCACGAACAGTTCGACGACGTTTGCAGCAGCATGGTCTATCAGCTCGTAGACCATGGCTGCGGATACACTTGACGCTTCATCACAGACAGGAGCGCCTCCGATGGTACACTCATTGACGAATCTGGGTGCACGAATGGCAAAACGTAATTTTTTTGGATGAATCCAGGTTCGGTTTACAGCATCATGATCGTCGCATCCGTGTATTCGTCATCGCCGTACTGGCGCATCACCCGGCGTGATAGTACGGGGTGCCATTAGTTACACGTCTTGGCTACCTCTTGTTCGCATTGACGGCACTTTCAACAGTGGACGTTACATTTCAGATGTGTTACGACCCGTGGCTCTACCCTTCATTCGATCCCTGTGAAACCCTACATTTCAGCAGGATAAAGCACGACCGCATGTTGCAGGTCCTGTACGGTCCTTATTGGATACAGAAAGTGTTCCACTGTTGCCCTGGCCAACACATTCTCCAGATCTCTCACCAATTGAAAACGTCTGGTGACCGAGCAACTGGCTCGTCACAATATGCCAGTCACTACTCTTGATGAACTATGGTATCGTGTTGAAACTGCAAGGGCAGCTGTACCTGTTCACGCCATCCAAGCTCTGTTTGACTTAATGCCCAGGCGTATCAAGGCCATTATAATGGCCTGCAGAGGTGGTTGTTCTGGTTACTGATTTCTCAGTATCTATGCACCCAAGTTGCGTGAAAATTTAATCACACGTCAGTTCTAGTATAATATATTTGTCCAATGAATACCCGTTTATCGTCTGCATTTCTTCTTGGTGTTGCAACTTTAATGACCAGTAGTGTATATAGGCAGGTGAAGACTTGTAAGGACACAACCCGCTGATACCAACTCTTCCTTATAGGTGTAGGCAATAGGGCTGCAAGAGGGATAGTTGATACTACACCTGAGCCATTGGCGGCAGAGGGAATTCAATGACCACAAGCCTCAGACACATTGAGAAAGGCAGCAGTCACATTGGCCCTGTTTGTTGGGTTTGCGTGATAAGTAAATCGAGAGGTTCGCAGATGTGCAGCTTGTCACTCTGAATTTGTGTAATTTTTGCGGGAGCTACGGAGTGTTTCGACAATCGAAGTTACGGTACAGCAGAACTGTGTAAAACACTTGTAGAATATCTATAAAGATTCATGGACTGATTCTGAACAGCAGCATCGTGTTAAGGAAGTGAATGGCTTCGTGGACAATGAGAAATTATCCACAACCGATTTTTCAAAAAATAAAAAAAGTGTGTGAAACATAAATGCTAAGGTCATCAGTCCCTAAGCTTAAACACAACTTAATCTAAATTATCTGGAAGATAAACACACACACCCATGCCCGATGGAGGACTCGAACCTTCGCCGGGACCAGCCGCACAGTCCACCGATTTTTCGAGCTGTAATCTTGAACAGAAATACGTTGTGCCAAACCTAGTGTATTGTTGACTGAACTGGAGAATCTGTTTCTCATGCTCTGGTGCAATGAACATTTAAACTACTGAACAGTAGCCATCCTGCGTTAAGAACATTTATTCATTTCCCCATCCAAAGTCCTTCCAGCAATTTAATTATGATAACAGAACAGTTACAGAATAAAGTGACAGACATGCGGCTATCTTCTAGATACATACGAGGACAGTAAACTTTAAAAATCGGTGACACGCCGAATGAAGCACTTTAAAACAAAGGCGTTTTGGTAGGGAAAGACTTTTCGCGTCGCAACATTGCGAACTATTGCGGAAAAACTGAAAGCGTAGATCCAGTAGGTATTGTCTCATTTTGACACACTGACTTGACAACAGTGTGGTAGGTCTCTACTAAGAAGAAGGAAGTTCGAATCCTGATAGAAGAATTTTTCACCAACTACATCTGGGCACCAATGTGGAAAAAAGATGATTGGGTACAGTTCGTGATCATGATAATGAGTGTCAATTTAAATTAAAAACTTTTCTGCAGTATGTCATCGCGGGAGAGAGGTAACCGGCGGTACTGATGTGTCCACTGGACGGTGGCAGCAAGCTCTGCGGTTTGCTGCTTTATTCGCCAGATACCTTTAACATTTAATTTTCTCATTGATTTGCATACTCACGCACAACACTCGGAACATTCCACTAAACTGGACAAGAATTTGTCACAGTCACCTACATGATAGAAGTACTCTGCTGAGAAATTTTACCAGGTGAAGCAGTACACCACTGTTACAACAACAACCCTTAATTTCTGTTTTGTTCACTACGATCATTTACAATGTGATCGACTTCGAGTAAATACTGAATGCAAAGAAGCTTTCTTTTGCGGTAGCAGCACTTAATACCTGTGGCATGTGTGTATCAGCGCTGCGTGTTTATTTGTGTGTGTGTGTGTGTGTGTGTGTGTGTGTGTGTGTGTGTGTGTTTGTGTGTATGTGTGTGCGTGCGTACGTGCATGTATGCGTGCGTGCACTTAATTACTATGGCAATTTGAGCGCTGAAGTCTGTACGATTATATAGACTGGCACTGTATAAGACTCGTGTGTCATGTCTTGTCAAGGAATCTCAACACTCGTTGTCCAAGCATTTCAGACTCGTTTGAAAGAGAGTATAGGGGAAGGAACTGACACCAGAGTATGCTATCCTGAACTTCCAGTGTTTTCGTATCGTATGAAACTATTAAATTACGCGAGGAGGTGAGAGACATTTTCCGGGAAAAATTTCTGTGGAACGCAGAGTCCAATAAAGTTAATGATTTCCACAAACTGGCTAAGAAGTGATAACACCTGACGACTATTAGCATTTCAGATTTTCTCCGAACTCACTAACGAATTCCGTCTGAAGTCATTTCATATTCTACTTCTGATTACAGTACCGTTTATCGGCAGTTCAGATCTTAATTCTTCTGAATTTAAATGAGGGACCGAGAAGTTACAAGCAGAGTTATTGACCTCAATGTGATCTTTACGGAATTCAAATAGCAGAGTTTTTAATGAAAATTCTCTTGTTTTCATTACAACTTAGAACTTGCTTAGCGATATGGGATAAATATACTGTATATACCCTATAAATATAATCTACCGTGACCAACTTTATTATACTAGTAAGAGACGATTAAACGAATGAACTACTCCCAACTCCCATGAAAGAATCTTTGATTACTTAAACTGATTTATAAAACTGACATCCTCAAAATAAGCACGTTAATTATTTCATTACGTGAGAGACAACTATTGGCAACAAATCAAACATGGGCACTCTATTGTAAATTAGATCATAATTATGAATCACGCAAACTCTGATGTTTTCAACGATTTACCCTCATTGGTTTCTGTGCTTCGAGGACCTGTTCAATTTTTTTCTCGCTAACTTGACCAGGCGTCAAAGATAAAAAATTCTTTAATCTTCCTGTGACTTACTTCTTCACATTATCCATTTCAAAACAAAATCATACGCATGATACAAATTGGTCAAAGCGTAATTCTGTTTTTTATTACTAGTACCTAAGTAAGTTCTTAGGTCTTAATAATTTAATATTAGGCGTGACGTAGCTTCAAACAAATTATTTGCTGTCATGATATTGTGGGATCACAAACATAAAGCTACATATGCAGAATTAAAGTCCGTAAACAGAAGCTGTAGATCTCAGAGATAGACGGCCTCTCAAAGTTCCATCTTCTATCTCTAAGTTAGCGAAAGCAGTGATGTATACTACGTCTATCGGAGAACTAGATGACAGATATTTCTGTCGAATGCTAATCGCCTTCTGTGAAGAGAGAAGTTATTTACAACCAGGAGCTGGTGGATTTGCAGAATTGGTGTCAGCTATACTATACATTATGGGTAAAATATTTTGGGAGGAAAGGTAACTTTTAAGTGAATCAAGAGCCGTAATAAAATGTTCAGTGTTACTGACATCATCAGTCAGCAGGGTATCAGCCAGATTTTGAAAAGCATATTCTCTTTATTAATCATACGTAGTCGACAGCCATTGGTGTGACGTGCTTAGTAACCAGACGTGCCGAGAAAACTTTCACACGAAGGAGAAGTAAATCAGTTGTTTATTTGAGTCTGGAAGGTCTCCACAAAAGGAGCATTAAATAAATTAATTCGCGTACTCCGAGATAAATGTGCCATATTACACTTACTAGTTGTTGCGACTGTGTCGCCGTACGCTAGAGTTTCCTGTTGTCACAATCTACATCTACTCTACACTTCACAAGCCACCTCACGTGACGTAGCGGAGGTTACGTCTGGTATCACAATCTACCCTGTCCTCCTCCTGCCCCCTCTCCAGTCCCACCCCTTTCCTGTTACATTCGCGAATGGCGTGAGGGGAAGAAAGATTATCGCGAAATCTCCGTATTTGTTACCATTTCTCGGATAATCCGGATTTTCTCATATCACGAAACGTTTCGGGGGAAGTAGTACACGTCCATTTTTTCCCGGAACGTACCATCTCGGAATCTGAATACTGAACCACTTCATGATGCTCAATACCTCTCTTGTAGCGCCTGCCAGGGAAATTTTCCTTGCATGCGCCCCTCTCTTCCAGCGCCTGCCAGTGAAATTTTCCTTACATGCATCCGTTACTTTCCGTTAAAAGCAAATTTGGTCTCCTGTCTACAATGGAGTCCAGCATCCAATCACAAATCTGTTCTAGTAGTCTATAAGCTCGTATTTTGCTCACTAAATGACAATTCGGAACTGAAGTCAAGGAACGATGAACCTGGGCAGCTTCGTCTACGGGGCTATTTCCTTGTTATATCAGCCAAGTTAAGCTTGTCCCAAAACACTGCTTATTCATTGTAAACACAACTTCGGAAGGTCACTCCGAAGGTTTTGCAGGAAATGTTCATTTAATAGCCTACCGCTCGCCCATAGTGCCTCCGATGGGACTGAGTGAAGAACAATTGCGTTAGCGGGAGAATTGGACATACATGAAGGTTTTACGTTTCCTGCAAATGCCTGATTGGTGCGACTATTTCCAGAGTGACACCTCATAAGGAAACCTCACTATAATCAACTTTGCATGCGTACAGTCTGAGCAGTGGTATATAACGTTGTACGAAATCAACAGTGACTTGATATCTGATGTAGGTAATGGTGGTACAAAGAAACTGAAGTTAGTTTTTATGGTAACAATGACTTAAAAGGGAATATTACCAGATATCAATAATTGATGTTCATGAAACTTCGTAGGTGTGCAGAGCGGGACAATGTGCAGTACATATATTTGATCCTATCTGATACGGATACAACACGGCACACAGCAATACTTCAGAGGAAATCGAACAAGCGTAGTCTAAGCAGTCCCTTTTGTTGTAATTTTGCATCTTCTAAGGGTTTTACCAATAACAGGCTGTCTTTTCTTTGTCCACAGCACAAGGTGTGTGATTGTTCCAGTTGAAGCCTTTCATAATTATAATACCTAATCTGTGTGATCGTTCCAGTTGGAGTGTTTCGTAATTGTAATACCTAATTATTTAGTTGAATTTACAGCCTTTACATATGTGCGATTTATCGTGTAACCGAAATGTGACCGATTTCTTTTAGTACTCATGTGGATAACTTCACACTGTCCATTATTTAGAGTCAATTACCACTTTTCGCACCATACGTTTATCTTGTCTAAATCATGTTGCAATTTGTTTTGATCATCTGCTGACTTTATATGACAGTATCATTTGCAAACATTGTGAGTGTGCCCCTCAGATTGTCTCCTACGGCTTTTATGTAGATTAAGAACAGCAGAGGACCTATAATACTTCTTTGGCGAACGCCAGATATTACTTCATTTTTACTTGGCGACTGCGAGGTGTGGCCTCTTAGACAGTAAATCACGAATCTAGTCGCACAACTGAGACGATACTCTATAGGGACGTAATTTTATTACAGGTCGCTTGTGGGAAATGATGTCAAAAGTCTTATGGTAGTCTAAAAATACGGAATCAATGTGACATCCTCCGTTATAGCATTAATTACTTCGTCGGAATAAAGAGCTAGTTTTGTTTCACATGTATGATATTTCAAGGGAACGATGCTTCAAGGGAGACGGACACGTACCCCGCCTTAAGTATGTCAGAATTCCTGGCCAGGATCAATAGGAAATTGGAGTGACATCAGCAAAGCAATATCCTACATGCTGTTAGTTGGATGGCTGCCGTACTTGGAACGGACAGTCTTAGATTATAACACTACAGGCTCTATTGCACTAGTAATACGCTGCCAGTGTTATTCCTATAAATTGATACGTCTTTGACCGTAATATTGCGTAATTGAAAGATATCTGACCAATTTTGTTTCCCTAATGATTTCTATTGAGAAGAAGTAACAGAAAATAAATGGGAATCAAACCAGTGTTCTGGCCGAGCGATTCTAGTCGCTTCAGTCTGGAACCGCGCGACTGCTAAGGTCGCAGGTTCGAATGCTGCCTCGGGTACGGATGTGTGTGATGTTCTTAGGTTAGTTAGTTTTAAGTAGTTCTACGTTCTAGGGGACTAATGACCTCAGATGTTAAGTCCCATAGCACTCAGAGCCATTTCAACCAGCATTCCATTAGTAATCAAGTAAACTGTAATTACGTAAAAGCAGAGAGTCGCCAGCCAAACCGGGCAAGCTTGTGACCAGTTCTAGCAAGGTTCATAAAGAAAGTTAACTATTTGGATTGACTGTACTTGATACTGAACTTCAATTTTGCAGACAAGATATAAGAGAGTAGCACAATTTAGCAAGTATTGTACCGGTGGTTTGACTTAGGGGGAAACTAATGCGTTTGGGCAACAATTGGATCTCAATAATATTTACTCTCTGTACATTACAGTCGGAAGATAATGTTAATTACAGATAAACGATTACTAGTGTTGGAGCGCTACTGACTTGGACAATAGGTTCTTTTCTCAGTTTAATTATAGAAAATAGGAAGTTATTATCTTTTGCGATGATTATTATTTGCATTCTCAAGGAACATTCACTTCTTGTATATTTAGCCCAAGTGACACATGTGATACCTGAATCTAGTACCATCTGAACGTTTGTAGCAAGGTTCTTATTCTTGATTGCTATTATAGTTGTACGGCACTTAAATGTTGCTCAACTAATGGCATGAGGACCGATAAACTAATTTATCAGCAGATTCAGATCGTGTCTGATCACTTTAGTTACAACACAATATGGGAAACACTACTAACTGCATAATACATGTAATTGTAAGCGCTATTATTTCAATAAGAAAAATCTTTCAGCTGAATACGTTAACTGTGCATTTATGAAAATGACATGATTTCAAACCTTATGCTCAATAAATAATTATTTACTTTACGGCTCCACAAAATTTATTAACTTTTGTTACGGAAGACAATTGATTTTCAATTTAGGAAAGTAGGATACTCGGATTCGTCGTAGCACTTGGTATAGGACCCTGTCTACGTAAACGACTGAGGATAAAGAATTGTGGCTCAACGTAATAGCTACAGAACACAAACTTATTATTGAAATGGAAACCATATAACTGGCCCATTCAGTTATCAGACTCACCTGATAATTTGAGACGAAAGTGGTGGCAGTGACGATCTCCTGTGCTATTCAAAAAAGGCGGCAAAATAATCTATAGCTTTGCCTATGCAACAAACTATGAAAATTCTCTTCTTAGTGTCGAACTGTCATAGTAAAGAGCTAACCGAGGTATACCATAAATAATAAGCTGAATTACTTCCGCATCCGAGGCTATATTATATAATGGTGCGGTTCTTCTTGCCTCATTCAGTTCACAAGATCCGCAGGCTTTGTCGGCTAGCCACTGACTGACTCATACCGTGAAGAAGCTTTGCTGTTCGACCGCCGGATCCACATTTCCTATTCCCGTCTGGTTAGTTACGTTGCGGATGGAATTCCCTCCAAGTTGTACATGATTACAAACCTACTTCATCTTTGCATGAACCAGTATTGTAAATAAGGTTTTAAGTTTTACATTCTATTACAGCATATCACTTTTGAAATTACATTCATATATCAATTACAACTGCAGGAATTACCATAAATTGCGAATAAAACGTTAACATCGATGCTACATAAAACAGCATGGTCACATAGAAACCTCATTAAGTAAAAAACAGATAAAGAAGTTAGATAAGACCATTATAGGTAACATCGATAACAGTGTTACAAGATGCAAGATGTTCGAAATCTTTTTTTTTTCCGAATACTACAATTTACTCCGGTTATTTGTGAAACTTACTTGTGTATAAAAATGACCCTCCTTGGATGTTGCCAAGTTTTTCACGACACACTATGCAGTACGTCATAGAGTGAACTCGAGTTGCGATGGCCCCATGATTCCCCCCTCCCCCCCCCCCAGTCTGGGAAGGGGCTGCACCCTCCCAGTGGAGTCCTTACCGCTAAGTGCCGACTGCTGTTGCTGCTCGCGCGGTCGCGCTATGTGGCTGGGATTAAGCCAGGCGCCGAGAAAATTCTCCGCTAAGCAGTCACGCGCTGCCAGCACCCCCCGCAAAGAACAAAACTAAAGCACGAATAGAGCACGAACAAGTCTCAGCAGAGCGTCTAAGTTTTGAATAAAAATTGAAAGTGCTAAGAAGTGTCACAATAACAACTCAGATCTGAACTGCTTTCCAGGCACTCTGTTACTTGCTGGACGCATTAGAATCTCTGTCTTTCTCTATAGTTTTTACCCTCTTTAGCACCCTCTTCTTTTACCACTGAAGTTATTCCTTGTTGTCTTAACAGATCATTCTGTCTCTCCATATTGTCAGTGTTCTTCAATTACGCCTTTTCTCGCCGATTCTGCACAGAATCTCCTCATGCATAGCCTTTGGTACTATCCATCTGATTTTCAACATTTTTCCGTATCACCACCTCTCAATTGCTTCGATTCAGTTTCGTTCCAGTTTTCCCGCGGTCCATGTTCCACTGCCATACATTGTTTCAGCAATTTTCAGAAACATCTTCCTCAGTTGAAGACCTTCGTATGTTTAATACTAGTTGACTTTTGTCTGGCAGGAATGCAGTCTTTGACAGTGCTGGTCTACTTTCTAAGTCCTTCTTGCTCCACACGTGATAGTTCTTTTGCTGTCTAGATAGCAGAACGTTACTTCCTCTCTAGAACCTTTCGTTTACTTCCGCACTTATTTCCTCGATGTATAGATTGAACCGTAGGGGCGGAAAACTACACCCCTCTCTTACACCCTTTTAAATCCGAGCAATTCTTTCTTAATCTTCAAGTGTTGTAGTTCCTCCTTGTACTACTGTTTATTACTAGTCTCTCTCTATTGCTGTCCCCTGTTTCTCTCAGAATTTCGAACATCATTGCACCGTTTTACGCTGTCGAATACATCTTCGAGGTCGATAAATCGTGTCTAGATTTTTCTTTAGTTTTGCTTCCCTTATCAGTCGTAACTTCAAAATTGCATCTCTGGTGCCTTTATCGTTCCTAAAGCAAAACTAATCGCCATCTAACAGACCCTCAGCATTCCTTTCCCTTCTTATGTATATTAATCTTCTCAGCAACTTTAATGCACGAGTTGATAAGCTGATTGTGCGTTAATTCTCGCACTTGTGGGCTCTTGCTATCTTCTGAATTTTGTGGATGATTTTTTCTCGAAAGCCTGGTGGTATATCATCAGTCTCACACATTCTACACACTAACGCGTATAGCCGGTTTTTTTTTTTTTTTTTTTTTTTTTTTGCCACTTCCCCCCAATGATTTCAGATATTCCCTTCCGTCTTACTTGATCTTAATCTGCCCAAATCTCTTTTAAATTCTGTTTATAGTACTGGTTCCTCTGCATCTTCTATTTCAGCTCCTGGTTCATCTACTCTCATCAGCTGAGCGAGGTTGCCGCGCGGTCTAGGGGGCCTTGTCACTGTCCGGCAGCTCCCCCCGTCGGAGGTTCGAGTCCTCCCTCGAGCATGGGTGCGTGTGTTGTCCTTAACGTAAGTTAGTTTAAGTTAGATTATGTTGTGTGTAAGTTTAGGGACCGATGACCTTTGCAGTTTGGTACCATAAGACCTTACCACAAATTTCCAAATTACTCTCATCAGACAAGCCTCCTCCTTCATAGGGACCTGCAATGTACTCTGACCACCCAGCCGCTCTTTGTATTTAGGTGTGTAATTCTTAATGATACCGTACTTGCTTTCAATTTTCTCGAATATTGTGCTGAATTTTCTATATGATGAGTCAGTGCTTCTGGTAATCATTTCATTCCGATTTCGTGACATTTTTCGTGGAGTCATGTAGCCTTAGCTTCCCTGCGCTTCCAATATTCTTCATTCCTAAGTGACTTTTTCTGTATTCCTGAATTTCCCTGAATATATTTGCACGTCCTTCTTTCGTCGATTAACTAAAGTATTTCTTCTGTTACCCCTGATTTCTTCGGAGCTGCCCTCCTTGAACCTACGGTTTTCTTTCCAGCTTGTGTGGTTGCCTTCCTTCATCTGTCTCCCTTTCTCTTTCACTGCCACTTTCTCTCCCCCACTATCACTGTCTTGTCTTTCTCTTCCATTGACACTGTCTCCTCTCTCTTCTCTCGACACTGCCAGAATGTTTTAAAGAGCAACGTATTCTCCTTTTCTTTGCGCTCAGGTAGGTACTCCCCTCTAGTATCCTTCTTTTCCACGTTACAGCAGAGGTGCTTCTTATCTAAAACGAATTCTACAGGTCAGTAAAGGTTTGACAGTTTATTTATATACTTCGACACTTTTATACACTTTGGCTCATATAAACAACAAAGAAGAACCCATAATGTACGGTTAACGGAAATTACTTTGCGGTCCTTCCTTTTTTTTTTTTGGCATTTTTGTCATCGATGGCAATTCATCGAAGCGCCCACTTATAGCTTGTATCTCAAAAGAGTAAAATGTTATTAGAAATGTATTGATGAATTTGCAGTCTTTCTCGTTTCACATAATTTCTGACAGCCATTTAAGTTATTTCCAGACCTGTAACGGCAATCTTACCCCATTTTTTGTCACTGCAGTATCATGCTCATTATACGAAGACAGCGTGTCATAAAGTCTTATTGTTGATAAAGTGCTGACTAGAAACATAATTTGCCGACCTTTTCGATGACTTTAGAACCCTTTCCATGTTTTCACTACATCAGTTAAAAGTATATCAGTTACAATTATATTTACGCTTCAGACCGGATAATACGTACATATAATATGCGCATAAGTAAATTAACTTTGAACTTATGGTTTTTCGGGGTTCTCCCAGAAACCGCACCAGAACCAATTGCGCCTTTTTAATCCACCTAATGTCCTAGAGCCCGCTTAACGCAAAAGAACCAACCGATTTGCTCGCTTCTTTGTGCTGGAGGAAGTTTGTAATATTTCAATTTTGGTGCTGTATTGTAGGATAGCTACAGTATGTCCGTTCTTACGATAGATATACAAATAGTCACTAGGTCAAAGTCTGTACAGTACACTTGATCCCTTACCTCTGTGATCAAGTGAACGCGAAATTAAACTTCTGAAAATGGCATTTTCGTGTGAAGCTTTTCGGAACAGACTGGTACCGTGCAGTGTCGTGCTCGGACCGATGTGGCTCGAGTTTATAATCACTGAAACAACATCATATACCCTCTCAACCCAGGTATTTCTTTCCGCTTCCTCCTCCACTTCTGGGAGCTTTATTCTTACCTGGCAGTGTAAAATTGACCTCTATATTGCAATTTATTGTGCCATATTACTAAAAATTATCGTTAAGTGGCCAAATATATTTGACTACATCTTCTGTTTTCGATGGTGTTTATATATCTGACGCAGCCCCATAAGTCAGCACCAATCTTTTTCCCTCTTACAGACTATTTAAGTATAACATACATATTTAATGAATAATGTGAACGACTAAGAGTCCCTGTGTAGTAATTATTTTACTAGTTTTCAGTTTGTGTGTAATATGTTCAGATTCATGTTTCACAAATTCGGAAGAAGCTGCATTTTATACCCTGCTCAGGATCTGATTATGAGTTTAAAACCGAAACTGGAAATCTTGAAAAATCAAATAAATTATAACCAAGATTAGAAAATCTTCGACTTATTTAAATAAAGCGTTATTATTGCTTGAATTCATTTGGTGACCAAATGAAACTAGACTGTGATAATTACATATCCCGGTTAATTCGTCTAAGCCACTTTCCGCTTGAGAGCAACAAAAATGTCCTTTGTGTAATGCAGACCCAGTGCCCAAGAAAAGTCCAATTAATCCTTAAAATTATAGTTGTACCACCGAAACGTATTGGACTGAGAACAGAAAATTTTGTGGTAACTACTGGTACCAAAAACATTCCTAAGCTACTATTTTTCATTTTCACACTTTTGTGAAGTTAAAATAATGTAGAGAGGCAGAGAGAAGTACTCTCTGAGACAAAAAAGACGAACTACTCGCCGCAAAGCGGTTACTCGAATAGGACGGAAATCGGTAGATGTGATGCATATGTGCAGACAAACAAATGCTTACAGTTTCAGAAAAATTGGGTGATTTATTCAAGAGAAAGGGGTTTCCCAAGTTGATTACGTCAGTAAAGTTTAGGTACAGCGCTGGGTCTTATGCAAGCAGTTATTCGGCTTGGCATTGATTGACAGGGTTGTTGGATGCCCACCTGAGAGACATCGTGCCAAATTCTGTCCCATTGGCGCGTTGGATCTTCAAAATCCTGAGCTGATTAGAGGGCCCAGAACATAATGCTCCAAACGTTCTCGATTGGGGAGACCTTGCTCGTGAAGGTAGGGTTTGGCAGGTTCGATGAGATGCAGTAGAAACTCTGACACTGTGCGGGCGGGCATAATCTCACTGAAATATAAGCTCAGGATAGGTTGTCACAAAGGGCAACAAAACGTGATGTATAATATCGTATCGCTCTAAGGTAAGGGTCGCTCGGATGACAACCACAGAGGTCCTGCTGTCGAAGCAAATGGCACCCAAAACCCTCAGTCGTATCGATACGCGGGCAACGCTCTTGGTACCCCAACACTGCCCGAGGCGTCCCCATACACGTCTTCGTTGCTCTTCGGGACCCATTTCAAAGCGCAACTCGTCACAGAAGCCAATTCGACTCCAGTCATTGAGACTCCAGACCGCAGACGTATCTGGAGACGCCCCAGACAGGTAGTGGGATATCAGGCTAACAAGCCCATCAACCTTGAGTTTTGGTCTGTGCCATTTCTGTTCATAGCAGGACCTTTCTGCTGTCATAAACGGCTCCCTTACAGGACAGCGGTACGTGCAAAACCATCCTGGTCTTATATTCCAGCAAGATAATGCCCGCCCGCAGACGGCAGGAGTTCCTACAGCTTTCTTTCGTGCTTGTCAAACCCTACCTTCAACAGAAAGATCACCAGATCTCTCCGCAGCTGAGAACGTTTAGAGCATTATAGTTTCGGCCCTAAAATCAGCTGAAGATTTTGACGATCTATCACACCAGTTGGACAGAATTCGGCTCGATACACCACAGAGTGACATCCAACAACTCTGTCGTTCAGTGCCAGCTGAATAATTCACTTGGCTAGGGTCAGAGGTAGACCAGAGCATCATTTACTTGCTCACTGTGTGAAGCCGTTTCTCTTAGTACTTCATCCAGTTTTTCTGATATTGTGAGAATTTGTCTGCACATATACATTACATCCGCTCACTGCAGTTCCATTCGGATAATTTCTTAGTGGTGCGTCGTTTTCTTTTTGTTTTGTTTTTAGGGTGTATTGAGATGTCTACTGTATGCTAGTAAAAGACAACACGCTGTAATGGTACTTGAATTACGTAACCATTACGACACCTTACCTCAACCTCTCGATACTGTGTTTCTGTAAAATAGTTAACATATTTTTGTGACAAAATTCAGATTTGATTTCATTAATGTAGAGGTGCTTTGATACATCGATATCTTGATATTGCAATGATATTATTCTTATGTGTATTCTTCCTGTTGTCAGTATGAACTTTGACGTACTTGAAAGTCAGATTTTTTGGGCGCGTAAGCGGTTATTAGAGAGTCAAGTCTTGGTCGTCATGCTGAAAAGATGCTAATTGTAGTCAGTTTATGAAATGTGAACTTTAACAGTAAGGAAGATATTTTCAAGTACTTTTATATTGTGAAGTGATATTGCAACAAAAGTAATAAAAAAGAAGTCTAACTTAAATTCGGAGTGCTGCTTACCTATTCACATCACCATTATCCTAACTTGCAAAAGTTTAATCTTCAAGAATGGTTCGTGAAACATATCTATAAAACTTTTGAATACCGCAGAATAACACCTAGCCCTCTTTGCATCCGAGCTTGTAATCATCACTACCTGGATTTTCGACGATTGAGACATGAGTTCACAACGAGACCAGCGTGGGGAACACGGAAAGTTGAGTGCCTAGTTTATCCATTATTTCATGAAATGACTTTATTAACTGTGCTCTAATGACACCTGCCACATAATATAACTTTGTTGTTGCCTGAATATGCAATATTTAGCAGCGTGAGCAACACTACAATCATAATTAATTTTTGATCTTTGTTGTGGTAGGGTTGTTAGAAAATAACTTCCAAAACATACACAGTTAAGTAAATAAATCTCTTCTATGTTTCTAACACGGCGCTATTTGATTTTACTGTGGTATGTGTTTATTTAAGTGAAACATAAACTCATTATCGTAACGAAAACTTTTAAAAATATTCTGCTAACAGTTGGAAGTAAATACTCAAATAAATAAACCACAGCACTTAGGTACTTGT
The DNA here is from genome assembly GCF_023897955.1 of Schistocerca gregaria. Lineage (NCBI taxonomy): Eukaryota > Metazoa > Arthropoda > Insecta > Orthoptera > Acrididae > Schistocerca > Schistocerca gregaria. The sequence goes on along the minus strand of NC_064921.1, from coordinate 924,785,377 downwards.
TTTCATGCCTTTCCTGTGGCAAACACGTCGTCACTGAATGTAGGTGAGTACAGGTCACATCCGAATCAGTATTATTTGTTTCTGCTGAATAATGTCTTTCAGTATAGTTTTACTTGTGCTGTGGTGGTTGCTGACCTTATCCTCCAGTATTTTCCGGCTGTTCTCGACCGGTTTCAAGTCGGGTAATTAAGGTGGTGATCTGTATATGGTGTGTTGTAGATGATTCATAACCTAGTAGTTCAGAGATACGCTTAGGATCATTGACGAAGCGGTAGGGTGCTGAGTCAGTTGCTCGTAACAAAATTTTCTCAACAGTTTACTAATATTAGGAATTACTAAACAAAATAGTAAACACTTACGGTGGAAGATATTACGGTTCTCGACGAAGCACCTTGCAAGGAAGAATAAGTAAATAACACAATTCTCCACCGAGAAACTGAATTAGGACAGTTGGTTACTGTTCTTGTAACATAGCAGACAAATACAAGCTTAAAAACAATTTGAACCTCTCACGGCAATGTTAAAAAACAAGGAATTCCAAAACGTCAAGAACGACCAAATCCTCTTGTAAAAGAAGTAAATAATAATTAGTAGCAATATTAACGGCCAACGGCAAAAATCATAAATTTACAGTAATTGGGGTGCCTCAAAATCCCAGGCTGGAATATAGGCGGGGCCTCTGAGGATAATAAAAATTATGTTTTAAGCCAGAATTCACCGAAAATGGCCAGTTGCTAGTCATACAGTGGAAACAGCCTTACGAAGGTACAATCAAAAGATTTAAGTTAGTTTTCTTAATGAAGGGGAGCTCCCAACAGTAACTACGTACAACTAGGCTTGGAACAAACTCCTTGGAGTAGAAACAAGCAAAAGTGGAGCAGGAAATTCATGCCGCTAACGGGTTCTTTCAAACTATATATCTAACTAAAGGCTTGTTCACACTAAATTAATAAATCACTTAAATGCCTTATGGCAACAAGTACAATAATTTTTTAAAGATGTCTACTTGTATCGAAAAGAAGCCTTAATTTGTGGAAGAATTTTTTGAAAATGTGCGTTTGGAGTACGGAACTCTATGGCAGTGAATCATGTACTGTAAGGAAACCGCAACACAAGGGAACATGTGTCCCAAATGCGGTAATACAAAATAGTGTTGAAAATTAGATGGACTGAAAGGGTAAGGAACGAAGACGTTTATAACACTAGCTTGTTATACGTTATACGCCACTCTTCCCTAACAACCTAATTTGTGTCACGAGAAAAGCCACGTATAACACTAACCTACTGTGACACAAGCTAATGCTACCATCTGAGAGGCGTTGTGAATTCTGACTGCGCATGTGACTAATGGATAAAGATATCGGACTGTAATTTTGAATGTATAGCACTTAATTAACAAAAACTAAATAGACTTTAAGTTTGGGGTTTAATGAAAGTGGTAAATTTCTTATACGAAATAGGAAATGAACTGCTTCCAGCACAATTACGAACATTAATTTGGAAATATATGTTTAAGAAAACTGGATATTAATCATGCAATTGGCTTTCATTAATATTTCCCTTTGAATAGCTCACAGGGTACAAATGGACACAGGGCACTCTGAGCTGTGGGTAGCAGCAGTCACCAGTAATGCACGTACTAGTAATCACAGAAAGCAAAACTGTGCCATGCTTACACAAACAGGAACTACACTCAAGATCATTACTTGAATCAGTACTGAAATGTTCCTGCTACAAATGCAGAACTAAAGTTGGACAGGGGCGGGGGCTTCTAACTTAACTGACATCTAACAACCACTAACAAAACAATAAATATCACAGTGACACTGTTTATACTCCCATTTAAAGAAATATATCAAATTTACTTAGTGTAAATAATACTGCAATTATCTTTCTAATATGATAAGACTATGATGGGTACTCATAAACTGATGTTGTATCACTAGTCAAACTCTTTGATAATTTCAGTAGTAAAAATTAATTCAGTTAAACTTAATTCTTAGCTTCACTTGGAATTGTTTATGTTTTTATTTCCCAAGTCAAATTGTTCAACACTGGGCACAGTTAACCTAAAAAAATCATTCATGGTAGTAATTAAGACACTTCTTTTTTTAAAACGAGCTTAACTTGTTTGCCTTTTCTATTACCTGTGAAGCAGGTATTTTTGACCCTAACAGTTACACAACTTGGCTCTGTATTTTTGCAAAACGATACTTTGCAATAAACTGAGAGTACTTAAGCAAAATTCTAACTAACTTCACTTTTGCTAGACTTTGCACATTTGACCAACCTAAATAAATCGCTTGTTCATTTGATACAAGAAACTCGGTTTTGTAAACACTTAAGAGAGTGCCCTGCACAGGTTCAGGATCCGGATAGAAGATACCGTCCCAAACACAGAATTATAGCAATTGGACTATTTTTAAATTGACTCACACAAATTAACTGGCCCATGCTCTGATACATATCTGCATGCATGAAGTTGGTGGAGCAGTGGCGAAGCGACCTGGAGGCTAACTGTACTCAAGGCTCTTGAGTTTGAATGCTCTACCAAAATTTCTTCTTGTCGACGGTTATTCAACTTGTTACAGGCATTCCTTATTGCCAAGAGAACAAAGCAACTGCCAAATCCACATCCGTGGCAAAATTCCATGCAAAGCTGCCTCAAATTGCCTCCCTTGACACCGTCGGAGTGTACCGTGCAACGACCAGCCACTGACTGCGTGCCGTTCGCACCAAGGAGCCGCCCAGTTCAACGCCAAAACCACCGTTTACACCGCGCCAAGCCACTTTTGTTGCGTAGGGACTTCCCTATATCTTTTACATTTTACAATACAAGTGCCCTAAGCATGAACCAACTTCCAATACACAATGTTTATAAATGCATTATTTTAGACAATCATTTATCTTATTCCATATAAACATTACAATACTCAAATTTTATATCACAAATCGAGGACTTTAAGTAAAAGAGAATAAACACTTCATAATTGTAGATAGTTAGATAATATAAACCTGTTTCCAATCGATATATGTATTACGGTTTCTCCTCAGAATTGGCGAAGAAAGGAATATATTCAAAACACTCCTATGAAGAAGGGACAGAGCGGCAGGACGTGTGTTAAGATATCATGGAATAACTTCAGTGGTACCAGAGGGGACTGCAGACGGCAAAAACTGAAGAGGGTATCAGAGATTGGAATCTTCTTCATCTCCTTCTCGTGGATTATCTACAATTGTGAACTGTTCTCAGTGACCATCTTCTCCTATCTTCACTTTCCTCAAGGTTCATATTCCTTACTTCCATTGCCTTCTCCACATCATTCTGCCATGTGAGTCATCGGCGACCCTTTTTCTTCCGCTAGGATGGTATCCATCGAATATTCTGTCTGGTGTGCTTTCTTATTCATCTTATTCACATGATCAAACCATATCAGCTTTCTTTATTGAGATCGTCTCATACATATTTTCAACCTTACTCGAATTACGCCATTTCTTATCCTGACTATCCTAGTATAGATTGGGCTTTGTCTCAAATAATTCATCTCATTACTGTCTTATACATTCTCTTCTTCGTTCTTTTTCTTATCTTTTTGTTGCAGAGAACAGAGTTCATTGGCCATGTTACAGCTCGTTCTTTATTAGTCATGCTAGTGATTTCATCCTTTTTATTAAATAGTACCTCAGAATAATTTGCATTTTCCACACCTACAATTACATCTCCATCTACCTCCAAATTATTTACTTTATCCTTTCCAACAGTCAAATACTCACACTTCTTCGTGTTCATCGTCATGTCAGCCTTATTGCATACCTCTATAAGCTTTATTATCATACAGCGTTCATCTTCATCTTCTGCTAATTCAACCGCTCGTCTACAAAATACAGTCTCCATGTCCTGATTCATTTACTTTCACTCCAATAACTTTTCGTTTTTTATGCCGAGTGTGCACTATTGGTCCTAGGTGCATCTTAAAGAGGGTCGGTGACAGCACCCACCCCTGCCGCAGACCCTTATTCGCCTCTTTCACATATACAACAAATAATTGAGGACGTAGGGTGCAAATGCCATTCTGAGCTGAAGGAATTGGCGCAGAAGATGAAATCGTGGTGAACCACATGAAACGAATTAGAAGACTCAGAAAAAAGTCATGTCACCTTATACTTATCGACGCGCGAGTTGCCAAAGTGCCATCAAATAGAATTCACAAGGCCGCTGAATAACCCGAGATATCGTTTCCCCGTCAGTAATGCTATTCGATTATTTCATTTCGATATATTAGTGTTTCTATTCCGATGTGTCATCAGGACTGGGTGACCACTCAGCGTTTTCAGAACAGAGAAACAAATAGAGGTCATCCATAATTAATATTTTACTCTACAACTGAACGTTCGTAAGGTTATTACTAGACGAGGGTTTCATACAAAGATCAACTGATATCAACATTTACCTGTATTTGTGTTATCTTTGAAACCTTCCTGTCTCCTCTATACCTCTTTTGTTATTGATAACCTTCCCGTTTACAACAAACAATGAAACCTTTCCTTAGGATTTCTATCTCTTGCTTAATAATAACAAATGAAATCTTCCCTTTGAAATTTATTATCTTCCTCAATCTTCGATTCAAATTTAATTGCTGCTTATTAAAAGAGATTTTCTGATTATTTCGACTAACATAGAAAGTGTCGTCGTCGTGGCCCTCAGTCGTTATCTGCAATAACTCAAAACTGTTCCTTTCCTTTTTTACTGTTACTGGATCGCCATCTGACTGCTACATCGAACTGCGACATGAATATACTTACTCAGTTTCACTATACTCTATTAGCTGCTGGTGGGCTTTCATAATAAGAGGCCTTTGTGTATTACCAAAGCTGACTTTATTGTTTAATAGCAAAGTTGACGTTATTCTTTAATTAATTTGACTAAAATTACGTAATTTATAGTTAAGCTTTTTCTTGACAACAATAAAATTTTGCAATGTTTTACGTTGATGGTTTTTGAGATGGATTATAATTAGAAATGCTATATTGCTGGCAAAAGTTATTTATATTCTGAATGAAATGATTTTACTAACAGTAAAATGGGACTTACTTTTTAGAATAATCTTACAATTAGCAATGCGCAAACATAGCTTCAGTAGTCTTGAGTTTCTCAGAAAATAAATTCAATAATATTAGTTCCTCTTTTTGTAATAGTTAGCCGATGTCTCTGTACGTCCGTTTATAATCTCTTGTAAATCATAGCTAGTGGCTGGCAGGCACACAGCTCCTCTCAACTTCTCGCTTCAGACTTGCTACCGACTCGCTTCACTTCTCGCCTACTACTGACTTTCTACGAACGCTAAAGTGCGGTCTCTCCGGTCAACAATGCTTTCTGGTGCAGACAATCCCTGCTACAATTACAAAATGTATCATTGCGCTGTCTTTCCCGCTCTTTTTTTAAAATGTATCCATACGCGGTCTCTCCCGTCCTTTTTAAAATTGTATCAATTTGCAGTCTCTCCTGTCAACAATACTTTGGTGTAGACATTCCCTGCCACCACAATTATTTCCACATGACAAATATTAATTATTCCTACTTAATCTTCTTAATAAAATATAAACATCTTTCTAAATTGTGATTTGACAATAGACAATAGAAATATACACGACTTACATCTGCTGCCAGGCCTCGCTGTTCAAGGTATCCTCCTACCATACTCCATGATGTACCATTATATTCATGCACTGGGCTTTCCAATAATGTCTTTACTGTCAGCCAGGTAGCTCTCAAAAATTTCTGTATTTCTCAACACATGTCCGTAACCAGTTTAATATATACTTTCAATACTATAACTGTTTCGTTCACACTCATTTTTGGCTTTTACATCATTCCTGGCTTTTTCCAGTTCCAAATATGCTGTATTTCCTTCGTAATCATCAGTTTCTCTAGCGCAGAGTAACAGTTCTACAAATGTTTTAATCTGTAAGCAGATCAAACAGCTGCAGCTGCACTGGGTGATCTAAGGTGACAGATAAGTAAAATGAAGTTTTTCATCGAATAAATAATTAGCTGTAGATGGTGAATTCACACATAACACAATTTATTGACAAGCTTTTTCATGTAAGAGTTTATTCGTGAAGTAATACATTGTGCCTGTAGAAAATCTTTTAATAAACGATAGGCTGGGGTAACAGACAAACAAAGAATAAATATAGGACAGACAGCGTGTGAGGAATTACATCAAAAGAACATAGGTATCGTCCTGTAAGGCAGAACACATGACACAGAATTAAGATCTACATTCCGTTTACCTTAAAGAAACAAGTTATTAAGAATGACGCCCTTACACAGTCGAACAATATGAACAATGAAACAGATAATTTTGTAAAACTGTCATAGTAGAAAAAGCAGAATGTATATTGACCAAGATTAAGGATACTGGTGGAAAAATCTAAATATTTTGACTTTACTAAATTCTGTAGTCTTTCCTGATTTCGTTGATATATACCGTAAAGGCTTTCAAATGAAAAATTACCTATTTCTACCAAATTTTAAAGTTACGGGCATGTAGGCCGCCACATGCCCTTTATTTATGTTACAGAAACCAGTATTATTTCGAAAAGAACTGTGAACTTCCTGTTTCCAGCGATTATACGTATGATGAGCTGTATATATTGGTATCAATCCTGGTTTCCATTGTCTGAAAATCATTTGCTTTGTAGTATTTACTTTTGTTTCGCTTAAGCAGTTTGTTCACATGTTACCGAATGTTTGTTGTCCAAGTGCTAGATATATTTGAGCTACTTCAAATCTTTTAGCGTGTAATAAATACGAACCTTGCTACGCATCAAGAAATTGAATAAAAAGAAATTCAGAGGTAACCGGTTCACAAACAAAGCAAGCCACACGGTTGAAAGTAACCTATATATCAGTCCTTTAGGGAAGAGACTCCCACATGGCACACCTCCTGGGGATTCAATTTTTTTTAACAATGACACTGTTTGTAGCGGATTTGTTGTTGTTGATGTGGGCATCTTATCTTCTTTAATGAAGGTGGTGGTGAAATGTAAACAATGTGATGATGTAGGCTGTCTGGAAATAGCTGAACGACATAGTAGCAGGAAAATTCTACAGTCAAAATAAGTTTTTCTTTGTCGATCCTGTAATAAATACAACTCCTAAATGAGTTGGAAAATTGTGCATAATTCATATGATGTGAATTTGAAGTTAGTGTATGCAATAGGAAAAGAAAAAAAGGCTGCTCAAACGTTTTGTGGTTAGATAGACCTTCCTCCTCCTACCAGTAGGTTCACAAAGTACATACAAATACCTTTAGTTATCTTGATATTTGTGTCTAAAGCATCTGTGGAACGTGCAGTAGTAGAAACTGTATATATTTGTTGTAAATAAGAATCCCCAGTTACATTTCGGTGAAAAAAATATGGTCCTACAAAGTAACCGTTTAAAATTCCACATTAACGACCATTTGTGTTGATTGTCAACTGGTCTGTGCCAGTGTGGATTGACACGGGACCAATAATGACACTAATGAGATTCAGTTCGCCACTGTTTTTGAATATGGCTTCATCGGTGAACAGAACGTATCTAAAAAAATCTTTGTCACCTCTTATCATTTCCAGCGCCCATTGGCAGAAACGAACCCTTATTTGCATAACTTTCAGCATAAATGCCTGTGTCGGTGTGATATAATACGCATAATAATTATGTGCCTTTCAAATCCTGAAAACAGTTTATTTTGGTATTCCAGTTTGTCTCTGAATCACACGACTGCTAACTTCGGGATCAACTTGAAAACAGGCGAGAACTGTAAGGGTGCGAGCGTAATTTTATTTGCATTCTCGATGACGAGGTGGACGGTTCATGTATCCATTTCGAACTCGTTGAATGCAATTTCGAATAATGTCTTCGCTTGGATGTCGTCTGTTTGCTCAACGATCCGCATACAAATGCGCAGCTATAACGTAATGTTATGGCATTCACCTAAAATTAACATCATATCAACAACCTCTGTTGGAGGACAGTGAACCATGTTTCGCTAAAGAATAATTTACCTTCGTCAGTTAATGTTTACTGTTCACAATCTGAAAGTGAACTGACGTCTTATCGCATAGCACAGACCTTAAGAGTGAGCCACAGTTCGCAGTTTGGCCACGGTAGCGCCACAGTCGTGTGAGTAACGCAGTTGTGAAGAGTTCCCTAACGAGATTTTAATACCATTCCGTCTCCCTCCATCAAAAACTGTGGCGAGTAGGATACATTTTGTAAAACAAATAGGTTAATGAAAGAATTGGTGCAAATTTTGTATCGATTTGATGTGTCCTTCTCGGATCATTCTAAATAAATCGGAGTTCTTCCACAATTTCAATTTTTCTTGACTTCATCGCCATCTGTCAATGGTTTAAAAAATGTTTCAGATATAACTTGATTACTTTATTTTTGGAGAATCCGAATCTGCAACAAAAATGAGGGTTGCCACTTAAGATTTAAAAGCTGCCCCCCCTCCGAGGAAGCGTGGGCTGGGATCACCTGTAGCATCATTTGATGTCCCCCTTTGAGCTTATGAACTTGTCTTACCCGCTATTTTTACCAGGTGTATAGTTTTCGAGATAATCTCATACGAAACTTCAGATGGACCACCCTGTATATTGCAGAACCCAGGAACTCTTCATCAGTCTTCGATGGCTCATATGAAGATGAGTGGTAGGTGTCCAGTTGAACTACCGTGGGACGTATTAAAGGACGACCAGCTGCAAGTCCGAAGTTTGTTTAAACAGATCTTTCATTTTCTGCCGTCCCATAATCAATCACAGAATTTATTTCATGCTAGCTGTTTTCCGTGCATTCATGTCAAATGACATGTTTCGAGTTTTATCCATAATCAGATTTCCTGGTGTAAACGATATAACAAATAATTAGTTATATATGATTTTTATAAAACACCAAATGTTAACAAAAAACTACAGAATCGAATTCTTAGAGCCAATACATACCAAGTTAAACTTGGTTAATCGTAACGTAGCACATGAAACTGACTACGAAAAACTCTTACTTCAGCGCATTCGCACTGGCTACGTAAACCCAGCGGTTTACAGCTTACGGCATTACCGCTGTTCAAATGCCGATATATTTTCTAAAAATTCAAACAGTAACAACCAAATGTAAATGTTCTGTGCCTGCATATGGGCACATTGAAACACACTTCGCAGTAGTACAAAACACAAGAAATTACATTACAAAATTCTAGAAAAATTATTTCTCTTGGAAAGACGTGACGTGTTGACGATTACGGAAAAATTTGTTTAGATTTTCAAATACACTTCTTGACTATTTGTCAAACACAAAATCTTAAAACATTTGTCCCATTCTGTGGTCTATTGTTTCGCCTATCCATATGCCAAAATGTTTACTGCCCTTTAAAACAGTGAAATACAACAGCAGAAGTACATGTAGCGTGCCTACACATAAGCACAATGAAAGAAGCATCGCTGTAGTACATGAGCACGAGATTATACCTTTCAACATATTAAAGTATTTATTTATTTTAAAAGGACAATGTTTCCAAATTACAGAAAAGTCTGAATCCACTAATCAGAGTAGTACATAGGGCAAAAAGATGACATGTCATAATTACAAAAGGACTTATTTCGATTTGGCTGTGCACTTCCTGACTAAACGTCAAATGTCGAAACCAAAGACATTTTCCTCCTTAACCACTGATGAAAGTATCGAACGTGGTAGTCGCTAACTACTGTGGGGCAACAAAGGAGAAAATAATAAAGGGAAAGTGGTTATCTATATATCTAACTTCCGAAAGATACTATAAAAGTTATAATAGTTTTGACGTGCCTCTCATAACAGATCGTCAAAAAGACTGACAAGCCATTTCGTATCACACTGATTGGCATTTCTGGAGCCAGTAGACTGAATGCATGTATTTGCAGTTCCTCTAACATACCCAAATTTTTCCCTTCCTCTCTGTGTGTCGAATTGTCATGCTATTTTATAATTCTGCTAGTGTACAGTTTTCATCTTTTAAATGGAAACCTAATGCATTACTGGTTCTCGCATACCCATGTTCTTGAAAACTCGTTTAGTACACTTACCCTGTTTGTTCCACGTAAAAACATTCCAATTATCCGCACTTTATTTTATATTCTACCATCTTAAAAAACGTATTTTACACGGTTTCCAGACGGTGCCTCTGCAGGTTCACCAAATTGTTCATCGTTAGGAATCCTATACGAAAGTTACACTTTTTGTTCAGGTTTATAATCTTTTGTCAAAATGGTGCTAAAAATGTTAACGAAGTATGTTTTACTTCTTCTCTACATTCTAATTTGTATGCGGTGCTCTTAGCAAAAGCTTTTTCACCTAACCTCCTATTATTAGCTTCATCGTACCGATTTCAGAGAGTGATCTGTACAACTGGCCCGATTTGCTTATATGCCGCATCCTTGTCAATATCAAACTTTGCCAATCTGTAGAACATACATACAGAAAACTACTTTTTTGTTTATAGGCTGGCAAAACTCCTTCGGGATGATAAGATCTGATTCTATTGGTTTCCGGAAAATACCTAGCTTGAGCTTAAAATTTTTGCTTTGTTGTTCATATATCTTTTCAAATTCAGTTGTAAACTTAGTATTTTCATGCTTGCAATTTAATTTCTGGGCTAAGTTCAAATGGCTCTGAGCACCGTGGGACTTAAGATCTGAAGTCATCAGCCCCTAGAACGTAGAACTACTTAAACCTAACTAATCTAAGGACATCACACACATCCATGCCCTTGGAAGATTCGAACCTGCGACCGTAGCGGTTGCGCGGATCCAGAATGAAGCATATAGAGCCGCCCGCCCACACAGGCCGGCTCTGGGCTAAGTGTTCTGCTTCTTTAATTTTACAAAGATAGTAAAAATATCTTCCACATCTATCTAATACACAACGAATTTTTCTTGACACAATCAGCTTTGGGCATAAAAAATTTCATAAATTTTGACAACTTAGTACACGGAGAGCAGTGATCTGTTTCTATATTTAAAAATGAACAGTCGAGATCGCAATGGTACTTCTTTACGAGGGTAGGAAGTTAAATAGTGGCAACTATTTATTCACCACCGATACAAAAGAGTTACAAGTTTGTACTGGTTACTGTCCTTCAGAGTAGTCACCAGCGTTGTGCAGAACCCGTTACCAGCGAAGTGGAAGGCGTAGTACACCGTTATCAGAGCCTGTTATGTTGATGGTGCGAATGGAGCGGTCTACTGCCTGTCGAATCTCTGGAACAGTTCTGAAGCGAATTCCACGAAGTGGTTCCTTCATCTTCGGAACAAAATCAGAGTCACAAGGACTTAGATCCGGAGAGTATGGTGGGTAGTACAGTACTTCAAAGTTCCATCGACTGAACAGAGCAGCCACAGTTTACGCTGTATGTGCCCGCGCATTGTCGTGCAAGCTGGTCGCTTGCGATGCTCCTGAAACGAACACTAATACTGTGCACTGACGGTCTGCCATGGAGGAACGTAATGCGCTAGGATAACACTACCACTGTCGTACATGAGAATCACCATAACTTTGACCATACTGGGGCTCTGACGCATTTTCGACTTTTGCGGCGAACCATAATGACGCCATTCGTTGGATTGGCGTTTCGCTTTTGGCTCGGATGATGTATCCCATGCCTCATCCAGTGTTACGATACGGCGTAAGAATGCCTCTCCATCGCGCTCATAGCGCTCCAAGTGCGTCTGAGCAGCGTCTTAACGCATCCATTTCTGCATTTCCGTCAAGTCATGCGGAACACATCGTGATGCAATGTTTTTCATGCCAAGGCGTTCCTTCAGGATGCGAAGCACAGTGTGGTTTCGTGGGCGAACAGATGAATCGTATGGTGTCGATCACTGTCCACTAACGCTGCAAATGCATGAACTTCTTCTTCAGAGACGCTAGGACGACCCGCCCGGCGGATGTCTGCTACAGTTTGCCGACTTTTGTTGAAGGCTTTTATCCAACGTGCCACTGTTCTGTACGGCAATGCCGATTCCCCGCACGTCTCTTGAAGACCTTGATGACACTGTGGTGCTGTACGACCTCCTCCACATTCAGTCTTGATCCATCACCTTTGTTCCTGTTTCGAAAAGATAGTGACGTCGTTACGTTAGACCGCTCGCTCATGAGTGACTATGATTTTCTCGATTGTGCCCAGGCCGTTGACGTGGGACGGGCGAGTCCATTTGCTCGGAGGTAAGGTAGGTATGTCAACAACATGTGCTATCAGCGACAATAGTAGATTCCATTGCATAGTGTCTCCACTGCAGTGTTGCCACATTGAAGTTTCAACATACAAATTAACCGGTTTCGGCTTACCTGCAAGACATCTTCAGAATTTATTCGCACCCAGAGGCTGGTGCTGGCAGTTCCTGGGATTTTTCGTGTGCGATCGTGGTATCACGAAAAACCTGAGAAGCTGAAATCGGTTAATAAAGAACTATTATTGCGATCTCGACTGATCATTTTTAATTTAAAAAAATTGTGTTCTATAGGATTAATAAATATTTCCGATAATAGCCGTTGCAGAGTTGAACCACTGGCCAGGCCTTGTCTCTGAAAGGACGTTTTTACGTTGAACATGAAATACTTCAAGAAAGAATAAGCCTTGCAAGTTCGATCAGCTCTGTTGCATACAGATGTTTAACTTTCTCGTACTTAAAGAGATTTGTATAAATACACTACTGGCCATTAAAATTGCTACACCAAGAAGAAATGCAGATGATAAGCAGGTATTCATTGGACAAATATATTATACTAGAACTGACATGTGATTACATTTTCACGAAAATGGGTGCATAGATTCTGAGAAATCAGTACCCAGAACAATCACCTCAAGCCGTTATAATGGCCTTGATACGCCCATGCTGCTTGAACACGATGCCACAGTTCATGAAGAGTAGTGACTGGTGTAGTGTGACGAGCCAGTTGCTCGGCCACCATTGACCAGACGTTTTCAGTTGGTGAGAGATCTGGAGAATGTGCTAGCCAGGGCAGCAGTCGAACATTTTCTGTATCCAGAAAGGCCCGTACAGGACCTGCAACATGCGGTCGTGCATTATCCTGCTGAAAAGTAGGGTTTCGTAGGTATCGAAGTGAGGGTAGAGCCACTTGTCGTAACACATTTGAAATGTAACGTCCACTGTTCAATGTGACGTCAATGGGAACAAGAGATGACCGAGACGTGTAACCAATGGCACCCCATACCATCACGCCGGGTGATACGTCAGTCCGGAGTGGCCGTGCGGTTCTAGGCGCAACAATGCCGAGCCGAGCCCCCGTACGGCCGCAGGTTCGAATCCTGCCTCGGGCACGGATCTGTGTGATGTCCTTAGGTAAGTTAGGTTTAATTATTTCTACATTCTAGGCGAGTGATGGCCTCAGAAGTTGTCACATAGTGCTTAGAGCCATTTAAACCATTTGATACGCCAGTACGGCGATGGCAAATACTCGCTTCCAATGTGCGTTCACCGCGATGTCGTCAAACAGGGATGTGACCATCAAGATGCTGTAAAGAGAGCCTGGATTCATCCAAAAACATGACGTTTTGCCATTCGTGCTCCCAGGTTCGTCGTTGAGTACACCATCGCAGGCGCTCCTGTCTGTGATGTAGCGTCAAGGTAACCGCAGCCATGGTCTCCATGCTGCTGCAAACGATGTCGAACTGTTCGTGGCCGGCCGCGGTGGTCTCGTGGTTCTAGGCGCGCAGTCCGGAACCGTGCGAGTGCTACGGTTGCAGGTTCGAATCCTGCCTCGGCCATGGATGTGTGTGATGTCCTTAGGTTAGTTAGGTTTAAGTAGTTCTAAGTTCTAGGGGACTGATGACCACAGCAGTTGAGTCCCATAGTGCTCAGAGGCATATTTTTGAACTGTTCGTGAAGGTGGCTGTTGTCTTGCAAATGTCCCCACCTGTTGATTCACGGATCGAAACGTGTAGGCAAGATCCGTTACAGCCATGCGGATAAGATGCCTGTCATCTCGACTGCAAGTTATACGAGGCCGTAGGGATCCAGCACGGCGTTCCATATAACCCTCCTGAACCCACTGATTCCATATTCTTGTAACAGTCATTGGATCTCGACCAACGCGAGCAGCAATGTCGCGATACGGTAAATCGCAGTCACGATAGGCTACAATCCGAACTATATCAAAGTCGGGAACGTGATAGTACGCATTTCTCCTCCTTACACGAGGCATCACAACAACGTTTCACCAGGCAACGCCGGTCAACTGTTTGTGTGTGAGAAATCGATTGGAAACTTTCCTCATGTCAGCACGTTGTAGATGTCGCCACTGGGTCCAACCTTGTGTGAATGCTCAGAAAAGCTAATCATTTGCATTTCACGGCATCTCCTTCCTGTCGGTTAAATTTCGCGTCTGTAGCACGTCATCTTCGTGGTGTATCAATTTTAATGGCCAGTAGTGTAGTAGCGAATGTTTCTTCTTTACGTATACTCTTGTACATTTTTTTTTATATTAAGAGACATTATTTCCTCAACCATGGGTGGCTATTCGAAACATAAACGATGAAATACGCAACTGCTTGCGTTATTTAAGTAAAAATCCTTCGTTTACAGCGAAGGTAGAATGTGCTGTGGAAGGCGTCGCCGGAGAGCAACGTCTGTGGTGCAGAGACACTGCGGCTCAGAGGCGACAACTGTGGATATAATGCGGCTTTGAGGAGACGGCAACGGCACGTAGGCTGCGGCGGCAGTGGCGCCGCGACACAGACACAGCGGGAGGCGACGGAGGAGCTGCGGCAAGCCAGCAGCAGCAGAGACACTACAGCTCGGGGGCGGCGACAGAGACGCTGCGGTGTGGACAGACGTCGGCGCAGACAGCTACAATGGCTGCGGCACGGCAGGTGGCAGGTTGCGGCTACGAGGCACGGCGGCGTTGAGATGGATGCAGCACGGATAGGCAGCGGCTGCACGGTTGCAATAGAGGTGGTGCGGCATGGAGCGGCATCAGTGCGGATAGGTGGCGGTGTAAAGACTTGGCGTCCTACAGTGGCTGTTTGTAGCACAGACAGACAGGCAGTAGAACGCACGCAGTGGACATGCTGCCAAATGGGATGGCTTCTTAAGTAAGATAACCCAGTATGTTGGAATCGATGGCGAGTATTCGTAAGGGGTAATGGGATTGCCAGGAGTGCCGTAGAGGAGTGTGACAGGAACGTTATTGTTTTCTTATTACACTGCGATGACAAGTCATGGGTTAGCGATATGCACATAAACAGATGGTGGTAGTATGTACTCAAGCTAAGAAAGAGCAGTGCACTTGCAGAGCTGTCATTTGTACTCTGGTGATTCAAATGGCTCTAAGCATTATGGGACTTAACATCTGAGGTCATCAGTCCCCTAGAACAGATTAGGACTGTGTGCCGGACCGAGACTGGAAATCGGGACCTTCGCCTTCCTCGGGCAAGAGCTCTACCAACTGAGCTACCCAAGCATGACTCACGCCCCGTCCCCAAACCTTTAATTCCGCCAGTACCTCGTCTCCAACCCTCCAAATTTCACAGAAGCTCTCCTGCGAAGTATTTATACGTTTGTGACTATTACAGCGCCATCTATCACAAAGCGAAAAACGTTTTCCAGCTAAAACATTCATATTTCTTTACGTACTACACGAATATGTGATAAAGATGGAGGTTCCTATGTAAAAAAAAAAAAAACGCAGGTTATATCCGTTTGACCTATGGCAGTGCCATCTAGCGGGCCAACCATAGCACCATCTGTTTACCCTCTCCAACTTAGACGAGTTTCGTTCTTTGTAGTTTTTTCAGTTTATGCTTATTTCGTAAGATATTTGGCCCGGTCACTATCAATGGACCACCCTGTACGATACTCCAGTTTCTTTTGCCAACTGCTTTGGCCATGTCCTCAATCTATACTATAAGCCCTTTCTTATTTCTTCCCTTTTTTTTCGTAGTGGCCCATATGTAGCCTATTCAGTATATAGCCTTATATGTGGCCATTTGGTTTGTGAACTAAAACTTTGTACCTGTCTAGTCTAGGTCAAGATTCATTCTGTTTTGGTATAAATTTTTTATGCTCTCATTCTGCAATAGGTAGGCCTTAAAACCTTCTTCTCTCAACAGTTTCTGTCTTCTTGCATCTGGCGATCATTGCTATTTTTGCTACTTACAGGAAATGGTCCGAGTAAATGTTACTTCTTGCACTTGCACTTGCTTGTATATTTTACTGTTGGCAATCACGTAATCTGTTAATGACCTCTTTCCAGTAGTGCTCCAAATGCACTTATGTACTTACGTATATCTATGTTCCTAGAAAAAAAGAATTAGTAACATTCAGTACATGAGTATGTGTAAAACAATGCTGATTATCATTAAGGTACCAACTGATAGAGGCACTGGGTTCTTTCCTATTCTGGGGTTTAAATCTCCGCACGTTAATAGGTGGTCCGTTTTGTTGTATTTATCTACTTCTCTGCAGGGTTTGATGAAAAGCGTCTTTTGCCACAACTTCAGGAGCAGACATCCCAGTTACTGTTACATACCCTCGATCTGTTATGAATCTCGATGTTATGATTCTATCAGTTACGTAAGTATAATCTTCGATTTTAGATTTCTGTTTATTATGTACTAATATAGCTACTCTACTACTTGCTTGTTTGTCACTTCCTACACCTCTTAGGTACCCATCTAAAGTTACAGCTCCCTTCACTTTTATCTTTGTTTCTGCAATTATTGCAGCACTAATGTTTCTTTGTTTGAGTTCTTTACGTTGCTCTGTTTCTTATAAATGCAAGCTTCTCACACCCTCGGTAGCAATGTTGATCTTTTCCACTATTTTAAATATTTCTCCTTTTCTTGTCTATTCCATCTTCTGTTTAATTTACCAGGCAGGTTTCTTTGAAGATTATGAGCAAATTAGAGTCCCAAGTATAGGATACCATCACGTATCCAGGCTAGACATGTGGTGGGGCTGATATCTTTTGGCCACATGACTTGGCAGTAAGGTTTGATCAAGGTATACTTCCTGTGGAAAGTCATAAAACTGCAAGGCAGCAGCTGGTTAACTTTTGTTCGAGATTAGTTCTTGTATGAACGTTAACGTCACCAGGTATAAGAGCCCTTCTAGTCTTCAGTCCTCCTGGAGCTCGCCTGATCTGAAGACATCATGGCCCTCCTCTCTGACTTGGGTCACCCTGCCAGGAGCCTAAGATCCTACCAACATAGCTCTCAGAGTATTAAACCACATGAAAACCTCACCATAGTTAGAAGGCAGTCCTCGAGGAGGTCGCAACTTATTGCTTATTCTATCTAAACTATGCTAAACTACGTACAACAATAGTAGAAATGAGGAGAAGTTTAGTGGGGCGACTAGCTGCCCCGGCAGTTTACACTTAATATCTTTAAACAACCGATTAATTTCGATTTCTAAGCAGTAACATCTCAAGTAGAGGATGGCAGGTGCATTTTAGAAACGAAGTGGTACTAGATGAAGAGGCTAAAAGAGTAGAGGAAACATGGCAGGCACATCAAACACGTCATACTGATAACCGAAGAAAACACGCTGGGATTGTGGGGGGGGGGGGGGGGGAGAGGTTTGGGTGATTTCAGGTCGCAGTAAGCAATGAAATAAATTTTTGTGCGGTTCATTCCTAACAGAGTCCTGGGTGGCCAAATATAACCACACAGTCTTCTTCAAATTTGTTGGGGTCGGCAAGAGTCTACATCTACATCTACATCTACATCTACATCCATACTCCGCAAGCCAACTGACGGTGTGTGGCGGAGGGTACCCTGAGTACCTCTATCGGTTCTCCCTTCTATTCCAGTCTCGTATTGTACGTGGAAAGAAGGATTGTCGGTATGCTTCTGTGTGGGCTCCAATCTCTCTGATTTTATCCTCATGGTCTCTTCGCGAGATATACGTAGGAGGAAGCAATATACTACTTACACAACGTGATCCAAAGTATCAGGGCGCTCCCAAAAACATACGTTTTTCATATTAGTTGAATTGTGCTGCCAGGTAATCCATATCAGCTACCTCAGTAGTTAGAAGACATCGTGAGAGAGCAGAATGAGGCTCTCCGCGGAACATGAAGACTTCGAACGTGGTGAGGTGATTGGATGTCACATGTGTCTTTCGTCAGTACGGGAGATTTACACTATCTCGTCACGTACAGCACAAAAACATATAGGCGGATCTCGTTTGTTGATCAACAGACACCGTCGACAGTTGAAGAGGGTCTTAATGTGTAATAGGCTACATCTTTGCAGACCATCACACAGGAACTAAAAACTGCATCAGGATCCACTGCAAGTACAATGACAATTAGGTGGTAAGTGAGAAAACTTGAATTTCATGGTCGAGCGGCTGCTCATAAGCCATACATCACGGAGGCAAATTCCAAACGACGCCTCGCTTGTTGTAAGGGGCGTAAACATTGGACGATTTAACAGTGGGGCGACGTTGTGTGGAGTGTCAAATCACGGTACACAATGTGGCGATCTCCTCTGGGTAGCACTCCGTGAAGTATAGGCTGCCATCTTCCAAGCAACCTTCCAGCACCTGATGGACGTATGTGCCTGCGACAGTGGAATCTGTCATCAAGGCCAAGGGTGGGTCAACACCATACTGAATTCCAGTACTACCGATGGGGAGCGCCACGAAGTTGTAAGTCATTTTCAGCCAGGTGTACGGATACTTTTGATGATATAGTGTATGTAGAAGGAGGTCCATTACTTAAAGGTACAACGTAGATATACACCAGTGTCTGTAAAGCAGAAAGCGGCAGGTGGCGGCGTTGTCCCAGGAGGACTTGTTCGTGGTATGAAGTTGCAGCCTTCACGAAGATAGCTTCCATGCTCGAGATGTGGCACCCAAAGCCAAATTAGTCTGAAGGTCATTGGATCAAAAATAAAAAAAGAATAGAATATGTTTAGCTTGTAGAAGGCTTGAAGACCAAAGGAATTTAGCTGCTTCGCCAGTGAGGACTGAGAATACTTAGGTGGAGTAAAACGATTCGCCTGATACATCGCTGCCACCACCATCGCTTGTAGCAGAGCGGAGCCTGCGACACTCGTACACTGTTACCGAAACCGCGAATGCGCTGGCCGAGACGGTAAGCTGGGACAACGGAGCTCATATTTGGGAGCATTTGCGAGTGAAATAGCCAATGCAAACCGGAGGGCGGCTTGCGCCCGCTGCGCTCTGTGGTACGGTTCGGCGCACGGATGCTTGTAGGGGCGCGTTTACTGCCGTCTGCAGTCCCACGGGGAGCACGGTAATGGCTTCTGAATGTTCGGTATGCGCACTTCAGCCGCCTCTGAGGGCCGTACCAGGGGAAATGGCGGTATAAACGTCCACTATGAAATTACGCCGGTGAACGCCTCTGCAAAGACACGCTGCTTGACGGCTTGCCAGCTCTGGGGATGTAGAAGTCAATAAGTTGACATATTATATATATTTTCTTTCGTTGATGTCTTATTCGACAGTATTCTCGGGTAACTTGTGTAGGCAGAAAGTAATCATTGCGGAAAACTAATTAATTAGAATTATGTATGGAGTTCACGCAGCCGGCCGCTGCTGGCCGAGCGGTTCTAGGAGCTTCAGCCTGGACCCGCGCGACCGCTATGGTCGCAGGTTCGAATCCTGCCTCGGTCATGGATGTGTGAGATGTCCTTAGGTTAGTTAGGTTTAAGTAGTTCTAAGTTCTAGATGACTGATGACCTGAGATGTTAAGTCTTATAGTGCTCAGAACCATTTGAACCAACCAGTTCACGCACGTACGAGTATATCTTGAAGGTATCTCTATAAGCAGCTGGGAATATAAACCATAACCTCGCAGCACATTTATTCACTTACAGTATCTCTTACCAACAGTCCATCCAAGTTTGACGTTGGTTCAAATTGCTCTGAGCACTATGGGACTTAACATCTGTTGTCATCAGTCCCCTAGAACTTAGAACTACTTAAACCTAACTAACATAAGGACATTACACACATCCATGCCCGAGGCAGGATTCGAACCTGCGACCGTAGCGGTCACGCGATTCCAGACTAAAGCGCCTAGAACCGCAAGGCCACAATACCCTACCAGTTTTACATTAACAGAGATATTTACAAGTACAAAACTAGAAGGAGATATGAACTGCGTACCCTTCGACTAATCTAATTTTGACACAGGAATAATTTACGTAGTTGTATTAGTTTTCAGAAACGTTATTGTACCTTAATCGCCATCGGATCCGGCTAGCAGAAATTTGTATGAACGCCGGATAAGACAGTGCACCAATTAATTACCATCGTTAACAAACGGAAAGGTTTCTCGGTCGTGGGAAGTAATCACTGTATAGGATAGAAAGGAGTGGGTTTGGTCACGATGTAAAGGGACTAGAATATGTAGCCCTAAGCATCTGTCAGATAACTACAGAACTGTATGGCTACCTTATTCTTTTTTTACTTACTTATCGTCTTTCATGACCACTGTGACATAAAATGTAAACTGGGTGTTTGAATAAAATAAAAAAACTGTAAAATGAGCCATTAAAAAGGAGCAGTAAAGATAACAGTAGGGTGATCAGTTGACTGACAATTAAAATCGACAATAAAAGAACAATAAAATGATCGATAAAATAATTAATAAGAAGAACAACGACTGATAAATTGAACAATAAATTTCCCTTTCGAAGCTGACAGCTAATTAGGAAACACGGACAGCAAGAATTATCCTTAAACATTGGTGTCTCAGCCAACTAGCCAGGATACTGCAGCATCCTTCAGTTTCAACGTATCTGTTTTTGATCCTGGAAATGATCTGATGTTGCAGTAACTCACAATGTGAAGTCGAGGAAGACTGCTCACTCCCTAAGCTGTCTTGATCTGTAATTAGAAGTAGCTTTTGCAACGCTTTTGTGAAGAGATTCTTCTGTAGTGAGATATTTCTACGGTGCCTGTGCCTCCATACTGTCCCAACTTGGCCCTATAAGATCTTCATTTGCTTCCAACAGTTTACTTTGATAGTGACGAAGAGATTCAAGGAGAAGCGAGGCAGTGGCTGCATCGGCAAAGTTAAATACTCTACAGTGACAGTATCAACCAACTGATTTCTCGTTAGTAGAAACGTGTTAGTCGCCAGGGTAAGTATGATGAGAAATAAGTTTTTAGACATGAAGAGAAAGATGTAGATTGTTAATAAGGTTTATTGTATGTGAAAAATTTTGAGAGTTTTCACATACGTAAATAGGAAAGTATTACTTATCAACACGCCGTCACATATCTACAATTATTTTCTACTCAGAGGTAACGTGGTAAGGTCGACAGTTTCATTCGCCCACAGTTCTAGTTATGGATCCCAAAGAGTGCAATTGGGAAAAAACAAGCTATTTTGCTGTCGGATTCATTACACAGCGAATCAGAATGAAGTTTATTTACTATCGGATGCATGAAAGCTAATTAGCATCATGATATAAAATAGACCCAGCTTAAACCCGGCTTATCGTACACATACAATGCATTGTCGACAAACTTACAGGATTAAGCAAGGACAATAATGTTGACAGATGTGAAAATTACAGAACTATCAGTTTAATAAGTCACAGCTGCAAAATACTAACACGAATTCCTTACAGACGAATGGAAAAACTAGTAGAAGCCGACATCGGGGAAGATCAGTTTGGATTCCGTAGAAATGTTGGAACATGTGAGGCAATACTGACCCTACGCCTTATCTTAGAAGCTAGATTAAGGAAGGGCAAACCTACGTTTCTAGCATTTGTAGACTTAGACAAAGCTTTTGACAATGTTGACTGGAATACTCTCTTTCAAGTTCTGAAGGTGGGGAGCGAAAGGCTATTTACATTTTGTACAGAAGCCAGATAGCTGTTATAAGAGTCGAGGGACATGAAAGGGAAGCAGTGGTTGGGAAGGGAGTGAGACAGGGTTGTAGTCTATCCCCGATGTTATTCAATCTGATATTGAGCAAGCAGAAAAGGAAACAAAAGAAAAATTCGGAGTAGGTATTAAAATCCATGGAGAAGAAATAAAGACTTTGCGGTTCGCCGATGACATCGTAATTCTGTCAGAGACAGCAAAGGACTTGGAAGAGCAGTTGAACGGAATGGACAGTGTCTTAAAAGGTGGATATAAGATGAACATCAACAAAAGCAAAACGAGAATAATGGAATGTAGTCGAATTAAGTCGGGTGATGCTGAGGGAATTAGATTAGGAAATGAGACACTTAAAGTAGTAAAGGAGTCTTGCTATTTGTGGAGAAAAATATCTGATGATGGTCTAAGTAGAGAGGATATAAAATGTAGACTGACAATGGCAAGGAAAGCGTTTCTGAAGAAGAAAAATTTGTTAACATCGAGTATAGATTTAAGTGTCAGGAAGTCATTTCTGAAAGTATTTGTATGGAGTGTAACCATGTATGGAAGTGAAACATGAACGATAAGTAGATTGGACAGGAAGAGAATAGAAGCTCTAGAAATGTGGTGCTACAGAAGAATGCTGAAGATTAGATGGGTAGATCACATAACTAATGAGGAAGTATTGAATAGGATTGGGGAGAAGAGAAGTTTGTGGCACAACTTGACCAGAAGAAGGGATCGGTTGGTAGGACATGTTCTGAGTCATCAAGGGATCACCAATTTAGTATTGGAGGGCAGCGCAGAGGGTAAAAATCGTAGAGGGAGACCACGAGATGACTACACTAAGCAGATTCAGAAGGATGTGGGTTGCAGTGGGTGCTGGGAGATGAAGAAGCTTGCACAGGATAGACTAGCATGGAGGGCTGCATCAAACCAGTCTCAGGACTGAAGACCGCAACAACAACAATCCTTCCACCTGAGATTTTGCAATACATGCAGATATCTGTCCCTTCCTACAAAACACCAGCTTTCTGTTTCTCTCCTCTACATTTACATATCGTGCGTTGGTATAATACTTTCTCCGGTAGAACCACAATAAAATCGCTTCCATTGTTAAAACCACTAGTTTCTGATATCTGCTGCCTTTTGATTTCCTTCCTTACCACATAACAGATTTTCTGTGGAACTGGGTACTAACTACAGTTAAGGACGGTCAATAGACCCTTTTCACACGAAACATCATAATAAAGTAAAAGGCTTTTGCATAATTAGTATCGAAAGGAAGAAAAGATAATTCACTGTGAATAATTAATTGCTATTAGCCGGCTGGTGTAACCGAACGGCTCTAGGCGCTCCAGTATGGAACCGCGCAACCGCTACGGTCGCAGGTTCGAATCATGCCTCGGGCATGGATGTGTGTGATGTCCTTAGGTTAGTTATGTCTAAGTAGTTCTATGTCTAGGGGACTGATGACCTGATGAAGTTAAGTCCCACAGTGCTTAGAGCCATTTGAACCATTTTTTGCTGGTGTAACCGAACGGCTCTAGGCGCTCCAGTATGGAACCGCGCAACCGCTACGGTCGCAGGTTCGAATCATGCCTCGGGCATGGATGTGTGTGATGTCCTTAGGTTAGTTAGGTCTAAGTAGTTCTATGTCTAGGGGACTGATGACCTGATGAAGTTAAGTCCCACAGTGCTTAGAGCCATTTGAACCATTTTTTGCGTATTGCTTAAGGAATATGACAGGTTACTCTTGCAGTCGGTTAACTCAGATACGAAGACGGTTTGGTGGAACTGAAACCAGTCTCACCTTCAGAAACACTTGTAATTTACACCGCCAATAACATTTGATTTACTGAGGAAACAGCTTGCTCCAAAGATCTAGGGGTGATAGTCACGTCATGGGGAACCATTTTTGTTAGAGAAAAAAAAATTCATTGACTTGCACCGGAGACATGAGGTGTAGTTTTCTATTATATATGCCCTTAAAGGCGGAATATGGTAAGCCTCTACGGCATGTGTATACCTAGCGTATTATCTATAATAAAGTCATCTCCTCCGTATGAGAGGTGGCAGTCCCAGCTAAATGAATATTTCTGATTAATAGCTAATTTTTTTCACCAAGAAACACTCGTTCCTAAGGTTTTCTTGTTGAAAACCTCAATGTTGTTTTTCCGAGGAAGCACAGCTGGTTAGTAGACCCTGCTAGGTCGGTGAAAAATCGTCGTTCCAGAGCTGAAGAATGCTACAGGACGTCTAGAGCCACCAAGAGGCATCAACGAATATTTTGCTTCTAACAAAAAGTCCTCATGATGATGTCTGTCATACCCAAACATGCTGTGCATAAAACTTCTTGGCAGATTAAAACTGTGTGCCGGACCGACACTCGAACTCGGGACGTTTGCCTTTCAAGGGCAAGTGCTCTAACAACAGAGCTACCCCAGCACGACTGACGCCCCCTCCTCACAGCTTTACTTCTGCCAGTACCTCGTCTCCTACCTTCCAAACTTTACAGAAGATCTCCTGCGAACCTTGCAGAACTAGCACTCCAGACAGAAAGGAGTCCGGCACACAGTTTTCATCTGCCAGGAAGTTTCATATCAGCGCACACTCCGCTGCAGAGCGAAAAACTCATTATGCTGTTTATAAATTGCGCGAATGAATTAAAGGGTTACTTTTTGAAACCCCTTCATTTTCCCCCATTGCGACGCAGAAGTGTAAAATTTAACTGGGAGGTACCTCTAATGATGCAAAAGCCTGGCACCCTGGGCGTCACCCGAGGGCTCGGTGACGCCACAAACAGCGACGTGTTGACACACGCGAAAAAAGACAAGAGCTCAGATGTTCATGTAAGGTGTATGGTGGGTTATTTATGTCACACTGACACCAAATTCCACCAAAGGTCTACCAAACGCAGTAGTGGATGTACCACATGACGGGTAGATTGTCAGCTTCCTCCTTCCTTTACCCACGTATCACCCCTTCCCTTGAGGCTTCTATGATGGAGGTCAGAACTGCGACGCCCAGCATTGAAATCGCGCAGTTTTCTTACAGGTGATCGAGGTAAACATTTAAGAGACAACACCAGTCAGAATGGACACGAAAAGGACTCAGAATTGGCCTAAATGTCGTCAATGAAACCAGACCTTTCCTGAGAGCGTTCATTTCTGTCGCGTACTGCTTTGTACACAACGGTACGGTGAGGGTGGCTACAGAGTGGAACAGCATCTGTCGCCCTAGGGAAGCTGAACATTAGCAGAACTGAGTGGCTAATACTTAAATAAGGTTAACATATGTTTTGTTCATCTTGTAGCTTTCTCCAAGTGTTGCAGAGAAACTTCACAAAAATACAAACAGCAATGAAGTCCAGATTTATTCGTTTCCAGTCATCAGTCTTGTTACTGGTTTGATGTGGCCCACCACAAATTTCTCTCCTGTGTCTACCTCTTCATCTCAGAGCAGCACTTCCAACCTACGTCCTCAATTATTTTCTGGATGTTTTCCAATCTCTGTCTTCCTCTACAGTTTTTGTCCGCAACAGCTCCCTCTAGTACCATGGGACTCATTCCCTGATGTCTTAACAGATGTCCAATCTTCCTGTACCTCCTCTTTTTCAGTATTTGTTGCACATTCCTTTCCGAATCTGCACAGAACCTCCTCATCCCTTATCAGTCCATCCAATTTTTGACATTATACTGTAGCTCAACATCTCAAATTTTTCGGTTCTCTTCCGTTCCGGTTTTCTCACAGTCCATATTTCACTACCATGCAATGCTATGCTTCAAAAGTATATTCTCGGAAAGATCTTCCACGAATTAAGGCCTGTTTGATACTAGTTGATTTCTCGTGTTCAGGAATGCCGTTTCTGCAAATGGTAGTCTGCTTTTGATACCCTCTTTGCTCCGTCCGTCATTCATAATTTTGCTACCTAGGTAGCAGAATTCCTTAGCTACATCTGCTTCGTGACCATCAATCATGACATTCACTTTTCTCGCTGTTTTCATGTCTGCTACTTCTCATTACTTTCGTATTTCTTCTATCTACTCTCAAAACATATTCTGTACCCATTACACTGTTCCGCACATCATGTAATTACTCTTCACATTCATACTGGGTAGCGATGTCATTAACGAATAGTATCATTGATATCCTTACACCTTAATTTTAACTCCACTCCTGAATCTTACTTTTATTTCCATCATTGCTGCTTCGATGTACAGATTGAATAGTAGGGGCAAAAGACAACAACCTTGTCTTACACTTTCTTTAATGTGAGCACCTCGTTCTTGGTCGTCCACTCTTATTGTACCCTTGTACATATTGTATATTACCCATCTCTCCCTATAGCTTACCCCTTTTTTTCTCTGAATTTCGAACATCTTGCACCATATTACACTGTGGATTGTTTTCGCCAAGTCGACAAATCCTATGAACGTGTCTTGATTTTTCTTTAGTTTTGCTTCCATTAGCAACCGCCAACTCAGAATTGCCTCTCTGGTTCCTTTATCATTCCTAAAAGTAAACTGATCGTCGTCTAACACTTCCTAAGTTTCCTTTTCAGGTCGTCTGCACATTATCCATGTCAGCAGCTACGATGCATGAGCAGTGAAGCTTATTGGGCCGTAATTCTCGCTCTTCTCAGCTCTTGCACGCTCTGATATTGCTATTACGAGAAGGAAAAGAGGATTATGCAGTATGAAGCTCCCGCTATTACGCTCGAGAGAAATGTCGAAGGCTGACTAAGACTGAAGACTGGAGAAGACTACGACTGATATCGCGTCGTGTAACTGGCGCCGGCCATCCTATATCGTGGGGACATAGGGCACTCGCAATGGTAGCCACTGAACGTGTGGCTGAGCAGGCACGCATCACTTGCTTTGCTGACCTGCAGTGCGACCACTATCGGCGTCTGCCGTAAACAAGCGTTTTCGTTGCCAACTGTGAGGCCTGGTGAGGATGGTATTGACTTTTTTTTTTTTGGTCATCAGTCTACTGACTGGTTTTATGCGGCCCGCCACGATTTCCTTTCCTGTGCTAACCTCTTCATCTCAGAGTAGCACTTGAAACCTACGTCCTCAATTATTTGCTTGACGTATTTCAATCTCTGTCTTTCTCTACATTTTTTGCCCTCTACAGCTCCCTCTAGAACCATGGAAGTCATTACCTCATGTCTTAGCAGATGTCCTATCATCCTGTCCCTTCTCCTTATCAGTGTTTTCCACATATTCCTTTCCTCTCCGATTCTGCGTAGAACCTCCTCATTCCTTACCTTATCAGTCCCCCTAATTTTCAACATTCGTCTATAGCACCACATCTCAAATGCTTCGATTCTCTTCTGTTCCGGTTTTCCCACAGTCCATGTTTCACTACCATACAATGCTGTACTCCAGACGTACATCCTCAGAAATTTCTTCCTCAAATTAAGGCCGGTATTTGATATTAGTAGACTTCTCTTGGCCAGAAATGCCTTTTTTGCCACAGCGGGTGTGCTTTTGATGTCCTCCTTGCTCCGTCCGTCATTGGTTATTTTACTGCGTAGGTAGCAGAATTCCTTAACTTCATTGACTTCGTGACCATCAATCCTGATGTTAAGTTTCTCGCTGTTCTCATTTCTACTACTTCTCATTACCTTCGTCTTTCTCCGATTTACTCTCAAACCATACTGTGTACTCATTAGACTGTTCATTCCGTTCAGCAGATCATTTAATTCTTCTTCACTTTCACTAAGGATAGCAATGTCATCAGCGAATCTTATCATTGATATCCTTTCACCTTGCATTTTAATTCCACTCCTGACCCTTTCTTTTATTTCCATCATTGCTTCCTTGATGTACAGATTGAAGAGTAGGGGCGAAAGGCTACACCCTTGTCTTACTCTCTTCTTAATACGAGCACCTCGTTCTTGATCGTCCACTCTTATTATTCCCTCTTGGTTGTTGTACATATTGTATATGACCCGTCACTCCCTGTAGCTTACCCCTACTTTTTTCAGAATCTCGAACAGCTTGCACCATTTTATATTGTAGAACGCTTTTTGCAGGTCGACAAATCTTATTAACGCGTCTTAATTTTTCTTTAGCCTTGCTTCCATTATTAGCAATATCGTTAGAATTGCCTCTCTCGTGCCTTTACTTTTCCTAAAGCCGAACTGATCGTCACCTAGCGCATTTTCAATTTTCTTTTCCTTTCTTCTGTATATTATTCTTGTAAGCAGCTTCGATGCATGAGCTGTTAAGCTGATTGTGCGATAATTCTCGCACTTGTCAGCTCTTGCCGTTTTCGGAATTGTGTGGATGATGCTTTTCCGAAAGTCAGATGGTATGTCGCCAGACTCATATATTCTACACACCAACGTGAATAGTCGTTTTGTTGCCATTTCCCCTAATGATTTTAGAAATTCTGGTGGAATGTTATCTATCCCTTCTCCCTTATTTGACCGTAAGTCCTCCAAAGCTCTTTTAAATGCCGATTCTAATACTGGATCCCCTATCTCTTCTAAATCGACTCCTGTTTTTTCTTCTATCACATCAGACAAATATTCACCCATAATGAGGCATTCAATGTATTCTTTCCACCTATCTGCTCTTTCCTCTGCATTTAACAGAGGAATTCCCGTTGCACCCTTAATGTTAGCACCGTTGCTTTTAATGTCACCAAAGGTTGCTTTGACTTTCCTGTATGCTGAGTCTGTCCTTCCGACAATCATATCTTTTTCGATGTCTTCACATTTTTCCTGCAGCCATTTCGTCTTAGCTTCCCTGTACTTCATATTTATTTCATTCCTCAGCAACTTGTATTGCTGTATTCCTGATTTTCCCGGATCATGTTTGTACTTCCTCGTTTCATCAATCAACTGAAGTATTTCTTCTGTTACCTATGGTTTCTTCGCAGCTACCTCCTTTGTAAATATATTTTCCTTCCCAACTTCTGTGATGGCCCTTTTTAGAGATGTCCATTCCTCTTCAACTGTGCTGCCTACTGCGCTATTCCTTATTGCTGTATCTATAGCGTTAGAGAACTTCACACGTATCTCGTCATTCCTTAGAACATCCGTATCCCACTTCTTTGCATATTGATTCATCCTGACTAATGTCTTGAACTTCAGCCTATTCTTCATCACTACTATATTGTGATCTGAGTCTATATCTGTTCCTGGGTACGCCTTACAATCCAGTATCTGATTTAGGAATCTCTCTCTGACCATGATGTAATCTAATTGAAATCTTCCCATATCTCCCTGCCTTTTCCAAGTATACCTCCTCCTCTTGTGATTCTTGAACAGGGTATTCGCTATTACTAGCTGAAACTTGTTACAGAACTCAATTAGTCTTTCTCCTCTTTCATTCCTTGCCCCAAACCCATATTCTCCTGTAACCTTTTCTTCTACTCCTTCCCCTACAACTGCATTCCAGTCGCCCATGATTATTAGATTTTCGTCCCCCTTTACATACTGCATTACCTTTCCAATATCCTCGTACACATTCTCTATCTGTTCATCTTCAGCTTGCGACATCGGCATGTATACCTGAACTATCGTTGTCGGTGTTGGTCTGCTGTCGATTCTGATTAGAGCACCCCGGTCACTGAACTGTTCACAGTAACAGACCCTCTGCCCTACCTTCCTATTCATAACGGATCCTACACCTGTTATACCATTTTCTGCTGCTGTTGATATTACCCGATTCTCATCTGACCAGAAATCCTTGTCTTCCTTCCACCTCACCTCACTGATTCCTACTATATCTAGATTGAGCCTTTGCATTTCTCTTTTCAGATTTTCAAGTTTCCCTACCACGTTCAAGCTTCTGAAATTCCACGCCCCGACTCGTAGAACGTTATCCTTTCGTTGATTATTCAATCTTTTTCTCATTGTAACCTCCCCCTTGGCAGTCCCCTCCCGGAGATCCGAATGGGGGACTATTCCGCAATCTTTTGCCAATGGAGAGATCATCATGACACTTCTTGAACTACAGGCCACATGTCGTGTGGGGCCGGCCGCGGTGGTCTCGCGGTTCTAGGCGCGCAGTCCGGAACCGTGCTACGGTCGCAGGTTCGAATCCTGCCTCGGGCATGGATGTGTGTGATGTCCTTAGGTTAGTTAGGTTTAAGTAGTTCTAAGTTCTAGGGGACTGATGACCACAGCAGTTGAGTCCCACAGTGCTCAGAGCCATCTGAACCATTTTTTTGTCCTGTGGATACACGTTACGTGTCTTTAATGCAGTGGTTTCCATTGCCTTCTGCATCCTCATGTCGTTGATCATTGCTGATTCTTCCGCCTTTAGTGGCAATTTCCCACCCCTAGGACATGAGAGTGGCCTGAACCTCTATCCGCACCTCCGCCCTCTTTGACAAGGCCATTGGCAGAATGAGGCTGACTTCTTATGCCGGATGTCTTCGGCCGCCAATGCTGATTATTTATCAAAATTTAGGCACTGGCGAGGATCGAACGCGGGACCGAAGACGTTTTGATTATGAATGAATGACGCTACCCCTATACCACGGGTCGTGACCGATGATACCATCATTTGCACACATTTCGCGGTCAGAAACGTCAGTTTGCAGTGCAACGTGCAATGAAAGACAGGCATTAACATTGTTGACACTCCTCTGTACGCTTCAAATTTCCCTAAGGACATGCAACCACGTTGAAGGTAATCGCATCCATTGGGAGTGTACAGCAAATGCACTTTTTGCTCTCGTACACTGGTGGAACCACTAGCGACCGATCAAAACCATTCGACGAAATTTGAAAGCGAGCAGACGCAGCAAAGTGTGTTTACTCGTATACTTATTTCAGCCCTACTGTTTACACCTCCCTGTGGTGTTGTTATGGGTGGGAAGGGCAAGGGGACGGGTGTATTACATTCACAGAAGGACGAATAATAGGGCAAAGGGTTACTCTCTTAACAACCCATAGATACGTAACGCTCCACCTTCAACTTTTCTTTGGATTGCTGCATTTCTCTGTGTTTTATTGTACTCGTACTTTTTTTACGTACAGAAAACTTAGTTCCATGAAGTAAAAGGCGTCTAACGTCTTATGTGAATCAGCCTGTATATGTGCTGCAACTGTTACGTTTTGCGTATATATGTTTAAAATGGTCTCCATTTAATCGTGGTACTCATCAGGTCATCTGTCTCCTTTTCATTCATCTATTCAAGATTATTCTGTTCCGTTCACGAGTTTTGCGAATGTTCTAGAACGTTAACGTCCATTTTCGAATGTTCTAGAATATTATCGCATGTTCTGGAATACGATATGGAAACGGCACATATGGCACTGATCCACACTCCGCCAAAATAGATGTAACAGATTAGTAGTGCAATGCGGTAAAGATAAAGGAGCAGCTCATAGAAAAAGGGTATATGTTTGTTTAGAGAAACTACACCGACGAAGAATGCTTTCGCGAGAAAACAATTTTTTCAACATTAAATGTAGTTCAACAAACTCATCGGTGAATAGAAGTTATGGTACCAGTATAAGAACACAGAGTTTAAATCTCGCTATGCAATGATGAGCAAAGACTAAAGCGATAAGATTCTGACATAATTCTTCAATTCAAACCGTCTTCTCGAAATGCCCTTGCAAAGAAGCTTATAAAAACATCCTACAACCGAACAATTAACCGTGAAAGAGTATTGTAAGTCTATATTCATAAATGAATTCAACTCGTTACACCTAACTTACTAATAGCTATAAATTGCTTCTATAAAGGACTCCAATAACCGGTCACTTTGATATTCTGAATGACTACGAATAAAGTGTATGGCCAACATATTTCAAGATTGCGGACTGAATTTAAAAGAGTCGTGTTTCTCGCGCATAAAGTATTCTTGTGTTAGAAACGCACCAAAATTATTCATCTTTGTACCCGAAAGCAAAGCTCGGTTGATGTTTATAACAATGTACTTTGATTAAGTTACATGGTATACAAATTAGGTGATTAATTAAGATTCTGAAAAACAAATGGAAAGTAACAGTACTAACCAACCTTGTTGTTGTTGTTGTCTTCAGTCCTGAGACTGGTTTGATGCAGCTCTCCATGCTACTCTGTCCTGTGCTAGCTTCTTCATCTCCCAGTACCTACTGCAACCTACATCCTTCTGAATCTGCTTAGTGTATTCATCTCTTGATCTCCCTCTACGATTTTTACCCTCCACGCTGCCCTCAAATGCTAAATTTGTGATCCCTTGACGCCTTAGGACATGTCCTACCAACCGATCCCTTCCTCTAGTCAAGATGTGCCACAAACTTCTCTCCTCCCCAATTCTATTCAATACTTCCTCATTAGTCACGTGTTCTATCCACCTTATCTTCAGCATTCTTCTGTAGCACCACATTTCGAAAGCTTCTATTCTCTTCTTGTCCAAACTAGTTATAGTACATGTTTCACTTCCATACATGGCTACACTCCATACAAAAACTTTCAGAAACGACTTCCTGACACTTAAATCTATACTCGATGTTAACAAATTTCTCTTCTTCAGAAACGCTTTCCTTGCCATTGCCAGTCTAGAGTTTATATCCTCTCTACTTCGACCATCATCAGTTATTTTACTTCCTAAATAGCAAAACCCCATTACTACTTTAAGTGTCTCATTTCCTAATCTAATTCCCTCAGCTTCACCCGACTTAATTCGACTGCATTCATGACGATGTCCATTCCGTTCAACTCCTCTGCCAAGTCGTTTGCTGTCCCTGACAGAATTTCAATGTCTCCATGGATTATAATACCTACTCCGAATTTTACTTTTGTTTCCATAACTGCTTGCTCAATATACAGATTGAATAACATCTGGGATAGGCTACAGCCTTGTCTCATTCCCTTCCCAACCACTGTTTCCCTTTCATGCCCCTCGACTCTTACGACTGTCATCTGGTTTCTGTACAAATTGTAAATAGCTCCATGTATTTTACCCCTGCCACCTTCAGAATTTGAAAGAGAGTATTCCAGTCAACATTGTCAAAAGCTTTTTCCAAGTCTACAAATGCTAGAAACGTAGGTTTGCCTTTTCTTAATCTTTCATTTAAGATAAGTCGAAAGGTCAATATTGCCTCACGGGTTCCAACATTTCTACGGAATCCTAACTAATACTCGCCGAGGTCCGCATCCACCAGTTTTTCCATTCGTCTGTAAAGAATTCGTGTTAGTAATTTGCAGCTGTGACTTATTAAACTGATAGTTCCGTAATTTTCCCATCTGTCAACAATTGCTTTCTTTTGGATGGGAATTATTATATTCTTCTTGAAGTCGGAGGGTATTTCGCCTGTCTCATACATGTTGCTCACCAGATGGTAGAGTTCTGTAAGGACTGGCTCTCCCAAGGCCATCAGTAATTCTAATGGAATATTGTCTACTCCCGGGGCCTTGCTTCGACTCAGGTCTTTCAGTGCTGTGTCAAACTCTTCACGCAGTATCTTATCTCTCATTTAGTCCTCATCTACACCCTCTTCCATTTCCATAATATTCTCCTCAAGTACATCGCCCTTGTATAAACCCTCTACATACTCCTTCCACCATTCTGCCTTCACTTCTTTGCTTAGAACTGGGTTGCTATCTGCGTTCTTGATATTCATACAAGTGGTTCTCTTCTCTCCAAAGGTCTCTTTAAATTCCCTCTAGGCAGTATCTGTCTTACCCCTAGTGAGATAAGCTTCTACATCTTTACATTTGTCCTCTAGCCATCCCAGCTTAGCCATTTTGCACTTCTTGTCGATCTCATTTTGGAGACGTTCGTATTCCTTTTTGCCGGCTTCATTTACTGCATTTTTATATTTTCTCCTTTCATCAATTAAGTTCAATATTTCTTCTGTTATCCAAGGATTTCTAGCAGCCCTCGTCTTTTTACCTACTTGATCCTGTGATGCCTTCACTACTTCATCCCTCAGAGCTACCCATTCTTCTTCTACAGTGTTTCTTTCCCCCATTCCTGTCAATTGTTCCCTTATGCTCTCCTTGAAACTCTGTACAACCTCTGGTTCTTTCAGCTTATCCAGATCCCATGCCCTTGAATTCCCACCTTTTTACAGTTTCTTCAGTTTTAATCTACAGGTCATAACCAATAGATTGTTTTCAGAGTCCACATCTGCCCCTGGAAATGTCTTACAATTTAAAACCTCGTTCCCAAATCTCTGTCTTACCATTATATAATCTATCTGCTATCTTCTAGTATCTCCAGGATTCTTCCATGTATAAAACCTTCTTTCATGATTCTTGAACCAAGTGTTAGCTATGATTATGTTATGCTCTGTGCAATACTCTACCAGGCTGCTTCCTCTTTCATTTCTTACCCCCAATCCATATTCACCTACTATGTTTCCTTCTCTCCATTTTCCTGCTCTAGAATTCCAGTCATCCATGACTATTACATTTTCGTCTCCCGTCACTACCTGAATAATTTATTTTATCTCATCATACATTTCATCAATTTCTTCATCATCTGCAGAGCTAGTTGGCATATAAATATGTACTACTGTAGTAGGCATGGGCTTTGTGTCTATCTTGGTCACAATAATGCGTTAACTATGCTGTTTGTAGTAGCTTACCCGCACTCCTATTTTTTTATTCGTTATTAAACCTACTCCTGCATTACCCCTATTTGATTTTATATTTATAACCCTGTATTCACCTGACCAGAAGTCTTGTTCCTCCTGCCACCGAACTTCACTAATTCCCACTATATCTAACTTTAAACTATCCATTTCCCTTTCTAAATTTTCTAACCTACCTGCCCGATTAAGGGATCTGACATTCCACGCTCCGATCCGTAGAATAGCAGTTTTCTTTCTCCTGATAACGACGTCCTCCTGAGTAGTCCCCACCCGGAGATCCGAATGGGGGACTATTTTACCTCCGGAATATTTTACCCAAGAGGACGCCATCATCATTTAATCATACAGTAAAGCTGCATGCCCTGGTGAAAAGTTACGGCTGTAGTGTCCCCTTGCTTTCAGCCGTTCGCAGTACCAGTACAGCAAGGCCGTTTTGGTTAATGTTACAAGGCCAGATAATTCACGCATCCAGACTGTTGCCTCTGCAACTACTGAAAAGGCTGCTGCCCCTCTTCAGGAACCACATGTTTGTCTGGCCTCTCAACAGATACCTCTCCGTTGTGGTTGCACCTACGGTACGGCCACCTGTATCGCTGAGGCACGCATGCCTCCCCACCAACGGCAAGGTCCATGGTTCATGGGTGGGGAGCCAACCTTACAACTCTTAAATTTGTGGGAGACGTATGTCAGCGTTTCAAAAGAAACCTTTTGTTAGACAACAAGATTATTTATGAACTTCACTGTTGAAATACATTTTAGAGAACGGAAGGACCTCAAATTGTGAGCTACTAAATTACACAATGGGACCTACCTTGGAGGGAAAACAAACGGAATCAAGATAAACTACCATTTGCAGATTTTTTCGCAATAATTTCAGAAAATCTGACCCGACGTGTTACTCAAATAAGTGTTCTGGAAAAAATTGCGGATAGAGCAGATTTAAACATTTAAAAGGACATCACCAGAAATATCAGATATGCATCAACATACACAGAAACATAAAAAGTTAAAACAGAGTGAATTAGTAAATTTTAATAGCTTGGAGAAGCTATACATCAGGATGGACTAGAAAAATTTGCAATTGCTGTAAGGGTTAATAAAATTGAAGAAGCATATAATTTGACAAAAATATCTATAATAAGATATGCATATCTAGGAAAACGAAAATACGGCTCTCTAACGAGGTGGTAAGGCCATTCTGTGTATATGCATGCGAATGTTTAACGATGAACTTGAAGCTGAATGGAACTGAAGTACTTGAAAGACCGGTTATTAGAAAAAATATATATGTGCAATACTAACTACAGATAGGTGGAAAATGAGAAGTAACGAGAATCTCTATGAAAATATGTAGACAATAGCAGAGTAGTGACAAGACGATCTTTGCGCACGACTACCGAATATGAGAGAAGAGATTAACGAAACGGATCTGATCATTTTTCTGGAAAAGAAATCGACAATACCATTGATTACAGAAAAAAGAAAGTAAATGAAAGCCACGGAAATTGCAGAAAGGAGCTTTTTAAGAATAAATGCCTTTCAATGTAGACGAAAAAATGAATCGGGAATCAAACGGAAAAAAGAAAGGAAAAGAAAACATTGGCAGAAGGCGAAAAAACCGTTGGAAAAATTAGAAACAGGAAAGGACGAAGACGAAATGAAGTTGTTTCGTGATCGTAGCTTGCCGATACGAAGATTTGAAAGAAAAATAAGGACAAATATTACTGGCTGAAGGGCGGGAAAATAATCCTACAGATTCTTCTCCATTATTTGAAGAAATAAGACCGCTGCGACTGTTAGAATTCTTTCTTGGAGAAGACGACTGGTTTCGCAAATTAAATCTTCACGCGATTCTTTGTATTCAGAGGGGTAAAGGAACTTATCAGAAATTTAGCCACGTCAAGAAACGGACAAATAAAACCTATAAGGTCTATGTCTACATACAGTCATTAGAGCAATCAAAATAAATAAAGAGAACCTTGGTAGTTGTTAGGTCTGGGACCAGTAGAGGATGTAACTAGTTTAGATTGTGCTCTTATACCTGGAAGTTGAAGGTATAAACAACGGAATAAAAATATACAGGACCAGAATGCCAAAAGAAACGCTGACGAAACAACAGTGCAGATAAAGTCCGTGAGGAGGAAGGAACGCTAGTAGATCCAAACGAGAGGGGAGCGAGGATAACCCTTGTAGATAGAACTGGCAGATAGCCTAAGCCACGAATCGGATACGGTTCCCGGTTGGCTTCAGTCGGACACGTGTAAGACGCATGTGAGAGGAAGGCACTGGCACTGTACTCCACCAATCACGCTTTTCTGGATATTTCCGCCGACGCTCGGCTAGCCACTGGTTTGCAGCTCATGACGCAGGCCACTGAAAGTTAATCTGTTTAATATTACACTAAAAACGAAAGCCTATGGAATCAACGATCAGCAATATTTTTGTTCAAATATTTAGAAACTGCTCGCTACTGATGTTTGTGCGCATTAACACACAAAATTTCAAACTATCGAATAACACGGTTTGTTGCCAAAAATCATAAAATTACTCGTAATTGCTTTCGCGACCAGATTAACCACCTGCATGCCGTATTTTCTTTTTCTATTCTTTCTCGTATTAACATTACCAAATAACGTGTGCACGCATACAACTCTGCAACTGTTGAAACTAAAGGCAATTTACAATGAACTAGCTTAGCGTCTGCTTCGCTCTCGTAGACTCTATCGTCTTCACAAATTTTCTTTTTGTTTTTGTTTAATCGAATTTTTATGTTGTTCACAAATCGCAGCGTTCTATTTCTGAAAACACTGAAACACGCAATTTTTCTCGTCTTCTTAGATGTAGCTATAAAAAGTCTTTAGTAGTACTTTAATAATGATTCATTTCCAAACACTTTCAGTATTTTACCCCCTTAGTGCCTGAAGTTCCTAAAATAGTGTAACACGAGTTTCTTTGACCGAGAAATCGAATTGCAATTTTGTAGTTTGAGCTTCAAAATTGCATTTATAGCGACATATTATTGAAAACCCTTTTATCTCCTACTTCACCCTCTTAGGAGTGGAACTTGAACAGTAGCTTACCAGACGATGCCCACAGTTTAAGATCAACACCGTCTCCAAAATTTCAAGTTTCTATCCGTAGTGGTCTTGGCTCGGCGATTGTGAGTCAATCAGTCAGGACATTACCTTTTATGTGCTGTATATAGATTAGTTGCAACCAGTTGCTTTTATAGGCGTTTATTTTCCATGATGAGATTTCAAGATTCCGGACGTCCCACTTTCAAATGGTTAAAGTTATTTACGTGTAGTGAACATTATGTCTTTACTAATGATGTTGCAGAATTGTGCTTCTGAAATTTTTAATATATGGATTGTTAAATTTCTTAAGTAAAAATCATGACGCTTAAATAAATGACGATATCTGAAGATGGGGTGTACGTAGAAACTCGTGAAAGGGGTAACATTCATATCGTGCATTACCCCATAAACATTAACGCCACGGGCGTTACAGTTTCGACTTTATACGCTAGCATACGTGGCAAGGCGGCCCACGTGCGTAACAATGTGAATCTGGTCCGCAGTTTGTCGAATACTGCCCGTTCCTTACCTATGCCCCGAAAGTCAAGATTATGAAGATGGCTATGGTCTTCGTATGCCTGGAGCTCTAGGGTAGTAACGCTAAAGACTGACAGTAGCTTTTCCGACACTCAGTACGATTGACTCACTTCGTCC
Organism: Schistocerca gregaria; assembly: GCF_023897955.1. NCBI lineage: Eukaryota > Metazoa > Arthropoda > Insecta > Orthoptera > Acrididae > Schistocerca > Schistocerca gregaria. Next base: position 924,747,199 of record NC_064921.1, on the reverse strand, counting down.
TGAAGACGAATCTTCTCAGGCACGCGCAGATATAGAGACCTCTCCATTCAGTATCGGGAGAGGAGGGCAAGCGCGCGTGACAAGAGTTCGTAAGAACGTCGCTTTACACCTTTCGGAGCGACGCGCTACTCCATATATTCCTGTAAAAGAGTTGCAGAGAGGACGATGCGTCTCTGCTTTCCACGTAACAAGTCTTGCGATCCGCAAACAGGAATAACATCGTCTCCTCATCGTATTGGCACATTTTCTGTTACCTTCAGCAGGTCACCATTACATCCTCAATATGCTTTATAATGCTAAGATTTGTTAATAGATTTTCTGCATGTGATGCCCAGTAGTCTTGTTTAAGACACACCAGAAGCTCATGATGAAATAATTCTTTATTCATTACAGTTTTGGGTCAGGCGATCATCACTAGATAACATTCTGTGTGATATTGTTCTTCCGGTCGCGTAAAGGAAAATTGATTCAAAATCCATTCAACGTCACGCTTCCAGTAACAGTGCAAAAACATTAATACAGTGCACAGTTAAATGCACCGATGTAGTGAATGAGTCTTGCTACATTGATTATAGGTTCCATCAAACTTTGTGGAGTCTAGATATAGAAATGATCACACCTCAAATCATCATTCATAAATTTCTTCAAACCCTCAGAGACACAGCCTCCGATAGATTTCTGTTTCCTGAAACATTTATGAGGATTAAGTTGCATTTCATTTTAACAAAATCATTTTATAACCTTTCATGAAGGACTCTGTTGTTTTAACAAAGCTGCAAGTGGCAGTGCAATTAAAACCCAACGTCCACCGTAAGAGACCGTGCGACGGATAGCCTACTGTTGTTACCTTTCGATATTCTCCCGCTGTGCTATGGGAACGACATAATGCCACATCACACGTAGGCGCAGTTGTTGTGTTATGAGCTTCGTTGATGGCGGGCTGGTTAATGTTTACATCCAGCTCTCAGACGGTGATGCGCCAAATAAACTGGTATAGGTATGTGTGTTCAAATATAGAGATATGTACGGTGTGGCCGAGCGGTTCTAGGCGCTTCAGTCTGGAACCGCACGACTGCTACGGTCGCAGGTTCGAATCCTGCCTCGGTCATGGATGGGTATGATGCCCTTGGGTTAGTTAAGTTTAAGTAGTTCTTATTTATAGGGGACTAATGATCTCAGACGTTAAGTCCCATAGTGCTCAGAGCCATTTGTACCACTTAGGGATATGTAAATAGGCGGAATACAGCGCTGCGGTCGGCAACGCCTATATAAGACAACAAGTGTCTGGCACAGTTGTTAAATCGGTTACTGCTGCTGCAATGGCAGGTTATCAAGATTTAAGTGAGTTTGAACGTGGTATTATAGTCGGCGATGGAGAGATGGGACACAGCAACTCTGAGGTAGCGATGAATTGGGGATTTCCCCGGAGATCCATTTCGTGGGTGTATCGTGAATCAAGAATCCGATTAAATATCAAATCTCAGACATCGCTGCGGCCGAGAAAAGGTCTTGGAACTAACTACGACTGAAGAGAATCGTTCAGCGTGATACACTCCGGGAAATTGAAATAAGAACACCGTGAATTCATTGTCCCAGGAAGGGGAAACTTTATTGACACATTCCTGGGGTCAGATACATCACATGATCACACTGACAGAACCACAGGCACATAGACACAGGAAACAGAGCATGCACAATGTCGGCACTAGTACATTGTATATCCACCTTTCGCAGCAATTCAGGCTGCTATTCTCCCATGGAGACGATCGTAGAGATGCTGGATGTAGTCCTGTGGAACGGCTTGCCATGCCATTTCCACCTGGCGCCTCAGTTGGACCAGCGTTCGTGCTGGACGTGCACACCGCGTGAGACGACGCTTCATCTAGTCCCAAACATGCTCAATAGGGGACAGATCCGGAGATATTGCTGGCCAGGGTAGTTGACTTACACCTTCTAGAGCATGTTGGGTGGCACGGGATACATGCGGACGTGCGGTCTAGGAATGGTAGAACGATGGGTTCGATGACGGTTTGCATGTACCGTGCACTATTCAGTGTCCCCTCGACGATCACCAGAGGTGTACGGCCAGTGTAGGAGATAGCTCCCCACACCATGATGCCGGGTGTTGGCCCTGTGTGCCTCGGTCGTATGCAGTCCTGATTGTGGCGCTCACCTGCACGGCGCCAAACACGCATACGACCATCATTGCCACCAAGGCAGAAGCGACTCTCATCGCTGAAGACGACACGTCTCCATTCGTCCCTCCATTCACGCCTGTCGCGACACCACTGGAGGCGGGCTGCACGATGTTGGGGCGTGAGCGGAAGACGGCCTAACGGTGTGCGGGACCGTAGCCCAGCTTCATGGAGACGGTTGCGAATGGTCCTCGCCGATACGCCAGGAGCAACAGTGTCCCTAATTTGCTGGGAAGTGGCTGTGCCGTCCGCTACGGCACTGCGTAGGATCCTACGGTCTTGGCGTGCATCCGTGCATCGCTGCGGTCCGGTCCCAGGTCGACGGGCACGTGCACCTTCCGCCGACCACTGGTGACAACATCGATGTACTGTGGAAACCTCACGCCCCACGTGTTGAGCAATTCGGCGGTACGTCCACCAGGCCTCCCGCATGCCCACTACACGCCCTCGCTCAAAGTCCGTCAACTGCACATACGGTTCACGTCCACGCTGTCGTGGCATGCTACCAGTGTTAAAGACTGCGATGGAGCTCCGTATGCCACGGCCGACTGGCTGACACTGACGGCGGCGGTGCACAAATGCTGCGCAGCTAGCGCCATTCGACGGCCAACACCACGGTTCCTGTTGTGTCCGCTGTGCTGTGCGTGTGATCGTTACTTGTAAAGCCCTCTCGCAGTGTCCGGAGCAAGTATGGTGGGTCTGACGAAGCGGTGTCAATGTGTTTTTTTTTTCCATTTCCAGGGGTGTAGCAAAGCTGCATTAATGTGGCTTTAATGGTGTTGCGTCTTCTAATTTGCAACCTTTAGCACCATAGAACATCATTACGTGTTAGCAGAATTGAGTATCCTGCATTTACAACTGCATTTACCAGTGTGCTGTTGGGAGGCTTAATTCCGGGGAACCTATCATGCATTTACAATTGATACTGAGAATAAGTCACCTTAACTATTTCTTGTGCTACTTGAACATTGACAAGAACATCATACAATTTTAATATTAGTACCCACTGGACTGACTATCCTGCACTAAGCTAGACGATAATTAGATATGTTCTTTTTTCTGTTTATTCTGTTTCTAGTTCTGGAAATATGTACAAACAAAGACGGAGAAACGCCAGACTATACAGGGTGTTACAAAAAGGTACGGCCAAACCTTCAGGAAACATTCCTCACACAAAAATAAAGAAAAGATGTTATGTGGACATGTGTCCGGGATTGCTAAATTTCCATGTTAGAGATCATTTTAGTTTCGTCAATATATTCTTCCACCTACGTTCAATGGAGCACGTTATCATGATTTCATACGGAATACTCTACCTGTGCTGCTAGAACATGTGCCTTTACAAGTACGACACAACATGTGGTTCATGCACGATGGAACTCCTGCACATATCAGTCGAAATGTTCGTACGCTTCTCAACAACAGTTTCGGTGACCGATGGATTGGTAGAGGCGGACCAATTCCATGGCCTCCACGCTCTCCTTACCTCAACCCTCTTGACTTTCATTTATGGGTATTTGAGAGCTCTTGTCTACGTAACCCCGGTACCAAATGTAGAGACTCTTCGCCCTCGTATTGTGGGCGGCTGTGAAACAATACGCCATTGCCGGTTGCAGTGGCCGTGCGGTTCTGGGCGCTACAGTCTGGAGCCGAGCGACCGCTACGGTCGCAGGTTCGCATTCTGCCTCGGGCATGGATGTATGTGATGTCCTTAGGTCAGTTAGGTTTAATTAATTCTAAGTTCTAGGCGACTGATGACCCCAGAAGTTAAGTCGCATAGTGCTCAGAGCCAATACGCCATTCTCCAGGGCTGCATCAGCGCATCAGGTATTCCATGCGACGGAGGGTGGATGCATGTATCCTCGCTAACGGAGGACATTTTGAACATTTCCTGTAACAAAGTGTTTGAAGTCACGCTGGTACGTTCTGTTGCTGTGTGTTTCCATTCCATGATTAATGTGATTTGAAGAGAAGTAATAAAATGAGCTCTAACATGGAAAGTAGGCGTTTCCGGACACATGTTCACATAACACATTGTCTTTCTTTGTGTGTGAGGAATGTTTCCTGAAAGTTTGGCAGTACCTTTTCGTATAACCCTGTATAATGCTGCTGTTTTCTGTTACTGGATGCCGGCCGCGGTGGTCTCGCGGTTCTAGGCGCGCAGTCCGGAACCGTGCGACTGCTACGGTCGCAGGTTCGAATCCTGCCTCGGACATGGATGTGTGTGATGTCCTTAGGTTAGTTAGGTTTAAGTAGTTCTAAGTTCTAGGGGACTGATGACCACAGCAGTTGAGTCCCATAGTGCTGAGAGCCATTTGAACCATTTGTTACTGGATATCAATAACAACAACAAGTATATCTGATTGTTTGTAGATTTTAAGAACGGCTCTGATTGTGTGTCGAATTAAATCATTTTAACGCAGAAGCTTCTACACTTAGAACCGCCCCTTTCGTAGCTGCAGTTTGGGCGAAATACGCTGATGTCCAAAATTTGACGGATGAAAGTAGCTTTCGAATGACGATTTGCTGCAAAGTAATGCAGCTCGACAAAACGTGGACAGCACGTAGAAAGGACTACTACCGCGTAGCAGAGCAGATAACAAAAAGAAATGCGCAGTGAGAAATGAACTTTTTATTTGAACTACACTGAAGACACAGCGATTTATCGTGGTGCATTTGACATCACAAAAAGCGGGACATCGCTCTACACAGGGTGTGTGACCACCACGGATGGCAATGTGTGCTCTGCAACGTGCTCAGATTGAAGCCGTAGGGTTGGGAAGAACTTCCTCTGGTAGGGCATTCAATTCCTCCACCACCGCGACCGACAGCTGCTGCGTGGACGTGCAGAAATACGTTTCCCCAACTCATCACACATGTAATCATGTGATTTAAGTGGCGGGGGGAGGAGGTGGAAGGCGGAACAGGTTGGCCGTTCTATTCACCTAATAACCTCTCATCCCAAGAGCTGCTCCACATTCGCTGTTCGATGCGATAGTGCGTTGGCATCCACAAAATTGAAGTCTGTGCCGAATGCAGCCCTGAAAAGACACAGGGCACTGCCACAATAACGTTGACCGGTGAGTGTAACGTATTCAGATATTTGGAGGGAATTACTCACATGCACAATTACTCCTCTGCACCCCATAGCAACTTTACCACAGAAATGATCACGCTCGACAATGTTCGTGATGCACTACATACCCTCTTACTGCAAGAGACATGAACACGTAATGAACTCAGGAAGATTGTCTAACATGAAAGATTTGGTGGTTCAGGTTTAACGGCGTGGTGATTCATAATGTCAAAAGGGTGTGTTGACCTATAATTTTTTAATATGTCACACTAGCCTATGAACTTTACTGTGAGACTATACTCCTTCCCCATATACTCCTATACGATGATAAGATTTTCATTCGCTCATTATGTTAATTTGGTAGATGACAATTCACGAGGGCAACGTACAACGCAGGCGGAGGACCTCTTGGAGTGTGAGGATGTTCTGCGATTGATCTGGTCGACCAGCTCCCCGACTCAGATCCCACTGAGCACGTCAGGGATGTGTTGGAGAGACATATGCACAAACGACCATGCAGAAATTGTCAGTCACGCTGGAACTACCTACCAACCTTGTGCCCTGCATGGAAGCAAGTTGCAGACCATGCATTGCCGTCCATGGTGATCACATACACTATCCAGAGTTGTGAGTGACCTTTTTTTAATGTCTAGGGGACAGTCACAAATCGCGGTGATTCCACTGCAGTTGTTGTCTTCGAGTACCTTCAGCAACTGTAGTTATATAAATCAAAATAATCAGCAATCCTCTGTAAAGAAGAAATTTAGCTCCTTGACCAGTTTCGGGCACTTACTGACTTTCTTCAGAAGGTTATAACCATCGCAATATTCGCGAGTGTCAACAATATACTGTAAGCATCTTACTGTTGGCACTTGCAAATGATGCTATAGTTACAACCTTTTGAAGAAGGGCACTAAGTGCCGGAAACTGGTTAAGAAGTTCAATGACGTGTGTCATTTAACGTCTTCGACATTCGCACAAATGTTTTTTAGCATTTATGCCTTGAAAATGAGAGGATCTGATCCTGTCGAAATATCTGCGGTTATCAAAGGCGTCACCAGGTTGCGTTCGCGTAAGATATTTGAACATTTTATACACTGGGGGAAACTCAGGTTTCACAAGACACACTACAAATTAGGCACAGTTTTCGAATTTTCATAGACCAAAGAAAAGTCTGGAATGGTAAAAAGGGTAACGAAACTGATCAGCCATGGATCTGACTTTTACAATTATATAACTTTTATAAAATAATCCTGGTAGTTAGAAGAACTTATTAGTCATATAGGGAAATTCAAATACTTAATGGGCTGTTGCTGCAAGCTATGTAAATGAAGGGCGAAAGTTCATCTCTTCGAGGCCGAGCTATGTTCCCTGAAAAACGTTGCATTCGTGTGCTATTCGATTCTTAAAATGGCTTGCTTCGAATCAGGTACTACATTTAGAACTTTCTGAGGGAAGGATACACCAGGGAGGCAATAAATAATCCTGGACACGAATACAGGGGTTAGCGACCACAAGGCAGTTGCTGCTAGGCTGAAAACCGTAACACCTACAACCATCAGAAATAAACGCAAAGTATATCTCTTTAAAGAAGCTGATAAAAATGCTCATAATGCCTTTTTAAGAGACAGTCTTCACTCCTTCAGTTCTGATCATATAAGTGTAGAAAAGTTCTGGAATGTTTTAGAAGAAATAGTGTCGACAGAAATTGAGAGATATATACCGCATAAATTAATAAGCGATGGTTCTGATCCCCGATGGTACACAAAACAGGTCAGATCGTTGTTGCAGAAGCAACGAAAAAATCATGCCAAATTTAAAAGAATTCCCAAGATAGGTAAAGTTTTACAGAAGTTCGAAATATGACGCGTACTTCAATGAGAGTGCTTTTAATAATTTCCACAACGAAATTCTGTCTCGAAATCTGCAGAAAACCCAAAGAGATTCTGGTCATTCATAAAGCACACCAGTGGCAAGACGCAATCAATAACTTCACTCCACGATAACAACAGTTAAGTCACTGATGACAGTGCCACTAAAGCACAGTTATTAAACACGGTTTTCAGAAACCCCTTCGTCAAAGAAGACGAGGTAAATATTCCTCAGTTCCAATCAAGAACAACTGACAAGATGAGAAACATTGAAGTAGCTATCCTCGAAGTATCGAAGAAGCTTAAATCACTTAATAAAGCAAGGCTTGTGGTCCAGATTGTATACAAGTCAGGTTCCTCTCAGAGCATCATGATGAAATAGCTCCATATTTAGCAGTTATATACAATCACTCGCTCACAGAAATATCCGTACCTAAAGACAGGAAAGTTGCTCAAGTCACATCAATACCCAAAAAGGGAATTACAGGCCTATATCACTAACTTCGATTTGCAGTAAGGTTTTGGAGCATATAACATATTCGAACATTATGAAGTACTTCGAAAAAAAAAGATTTATTGACACATAGTCAGCACTGTTTCAGAAAATATCGTTCTTGTCAAACACAACTAGCTCTTAATACTCATGAAGTAATAAGTGCTACCGAAAGGGGATGTCATATTGATTCCACATTGTTAGATTTCCAGACGGCTTTCGACACCGTTCCTTACAAGCGTCTTCTAACCAAACTGCGAGCCTACGGAATATCGCCTCAGTTGTGCGACTGGATTCGTGATTTCCAGTCAGAAAGGCTACAGTTCATACTAATAGACGGAAAGTCATCGAGAAAAACAGAAGTAATATCCGGCGTTCCCCAAGGAAGTGTTTTCTCCTCCATTGCGAAAAAAAATTCTGTTGGCACCCACCTACATAGGGAGAAATGATCAACACGACAAAATAAATCATGGCTCGCACAGAAATAATCAGGCGCTCGTTTTTACCACGTGCCGTTCGAGAGTGGAATGGTAGAGAGACAGCTTGAAGTTGGTTCATTGAACCCTCTACCAGGCACTTTATTGTGAATAGCAGAGTAATCAAGTAGGCGTAGATCTAGATGAAGACGTGTCAAAATGTATAACTTTTCAAGGTCTAGCTATTTTGTTCGTAAAAAGTAACATTGATGTGATATTTAGCCGGTAAAACTGTTTTCCTCCAACCAATTACTAAAATCAGGACATTCCGAAAAGAGAATGATACATCACAAAAAGACTTGGGATAAATTTAGGGAAAGATACATCGAAGGAGACCCTCACATAGTTCGTCATTTCGTTGTTTCATGGAATACATTTCATTGCTTAGCAGCAATTACTGTAATTACAAATTTAAACCTAGTCAAAAGAATAAGAAGGCGACAATAATTAAAAACCTTGAACAGGATCAATTCATTAATTAAAAAGACTCTTTACAAATCTACAGCATTAAAAACTGGGCTTAAAACCAGGAATATATATACTAAATGTGACTGCAAACTGGTTCAGACAAACTGAGTTTACCAGTAAGATAAATTACAAATGATTGTCACTAAAGGCACTAACACTTCCCAAGTACGGATAAAATATTAAACAATAGACAACGCCCACCCAAAGTATAGTAGGGCTAACAAGTCAACCCACTGATTGTGGAAATTCCTTAACAATTTATAACCTTAATAAAATACACGATCCCCAAAATTCCAAGACAACCTGGGAACACATACAGTTTAAACGTGACTCCTAGCTGGTACCCACAATCAGAAACATTGACAATGACCCTTAAACATATACAGTCCCCAAAACACAAGAATAGGTGGCAAATTACAGCAAGTGGCTATCACAGCCACCAGGCAACAAGCAGGCGAGTTCCACAATGTATGGAGTTAGTTAATGACTGTGGATAAAAAAGGAATATTGAATGTTCATACTCAAAAGTAGATGGCCTTAAAACTCAGCATGTTCCAGAGCTAGAAATAAGGCTTCAAGGCTTAAACAAATACACTCCTGGAAATGGAAAAAAGAACACATTGACACCGGTGTGTCAGACCCACCATACTTGCTCCGGACACTGCGAGAGGGCTGTACAAGCAATGATCACACGCACGGCACAGCGGACACACCAGGAACCGCGCTGTTGGCCGTCGAATGGCGCTAGCTGCGCAGCATTTGTGCACCGCCGCCGTCAGTGTTAGCCAGTTTGCCGTGGCATACGGAGCTCCATCGCAGTCTTTAACACTGGTAGCATGCCGCGACAGCGTGGACGTGAACCACATGTGCAGTTGACGGACTTTGAGCGAGGGTGTATAGTGGGCATGTGGAAGGCCGGGTGGACGTACCGCCGAATTGCTCAACACGTGGGGCGTTAGGTCTCCACAGTACATCGATGTCGTCGCCAGTGGTCGGCGGAAGGTGCACGTGCCCGTCGACCTGGGACCGGACCGCAGCGACGCACGGATGCACGCCAAGACCGTAGAATCCTACGCAGTGCCGTAGGGGACCGCACCGCCACTTCCCAGCAAATTAGGGACACTGTTGCTCCTGGGGTATCGGCGAGGACCATTCGCAACCGTCTCCATGAAGCTGGGCTACGGTCCCGCACACCGTTAGGCCGTCTTCCGTTCACGCCCCAACATCGTGCAGCCCGCCTCCAGTGGTTTCGCGACAGGCGTGAATGGAGGGACAAATGGAGACGTGTCGTCTTCAGCGATGAGAGTCGCTTCTGCCTTGGTGCCAATGATGGTCGTATGCGTGTTTTAGCGCTGTGCAGGTGAGCGCCACAATCAGGATCGAGGCACACAGGGCCAACACCCGGCATCATGGTGTGGGGAGCGATCTCCTACACTGGCCGTACACCTCTGGTGATCGTCGAGGGGACACTGAATATTGCACGGTACATCCAAACCGTCATCGAACCCATCGTTCTACCATTCCTAGACCGGCAAGGGAACTTGCTGTTCCAACAGGACAATGCACGTCCGCATGTATCCCGTGCCACCCAACGTGCTCTAGAAGGTGTAAGTCAACTACCCTGGCCAGCAAGATCTCCGGATCTGTCCCCCATTGAGCATGTTTCGGACTGGATGAAGCGTCGTCTCACGCGGTCTGCACTTCCAGCACGAACGCTGGTCCAACTGAGGCGCCAGGTGGAAATGGCATGGCAAGCCGTTCCACAGGACTACATCCAGCATCTCTACGATCGTCTCCATGGGAGAATAGCAGCCTGCATTGCTGCGAAAGGTGGATATACACTGTACTAGTGCCGACATTGTGCATGCTCTGTTGCCTGTGTCTATGTGCCTGTGGTTCTGTCAGTGTGATCATGTGATGTATCTGACCCCAGGAATGTGTCAATAAAGTTTCCCCTTTCTGGGACAATGAATTCACGGTGTTCTTATTTTTTAATTTCCAGGAGTGTAGTTGAAGAGGAAATATAGTGAATAAAGGAGTTTGGACATGCAGAACACGCTTTAGAATGTATACACTTGGTAAATTCAGTGAACAGATAAAGAGTTCCGTAATTAATTGGCGATACTCCGTTGTGGCACGTATCAAAAAAATGGCTCTGAGCACTATGGGACTCAACTGCTGTGGTCATTAGTCCCCTAGAACTTAGAACTACTTAAACCTAACTAACCTAACGACATCGCACACATCCATGCCCGAGGCAGGGTTCGAACCTGCGACCGTATCAGTCGCACGGTTCCGGACTGCGCGCCTAGAACCGTGAGACCATCGCTGCCGGCGGCACGTATCGAACGATCAAATTTTACTTAACTTGAGCCAACACAATGCGGCTGGTAGAGGCCCCAGATTGCCGGCCAACGTCGTGCGACGGCGGAAGCGTCGCTGCAGGAGGAATAAACACGTCTCCTCTCCGGGCCGAGGATACACGATCGCGCCGTCCGCTGCCAGAAGTACCCTGAAAAGACACATAAGAAAGAAACAGTAATCTCCCTAAATAAGGCTATAAACGGCAGTCTATACGACCTAGACAGTATTAAAGTATTCCAGAAGTGACTACACGTTCAAGTTTAACACTCCTTAAAATTACTTGAAAATTAACAATGTGAAATATAAGCGCCTGCAAATCCAATTAATAGGGCATACCCTTCTATAAAAGGTTTCTTGCCTCCAACACAGTCTACGCTGCCATTTCAGTTTCATCAGATCAATTTACAGCAGAGAATGCTCATGTAATATGGCGTGGAACAACAAATCAATATCAGTTACACTAATCGATGACCACCCACTACGTCACTCTAAGGTGACACTTAGCTCCACACAGGTGTGAAGGAGCCGTGACTTCCAGGATTGCAAAGATCGGGTGATATTGCCTCCTATCCGTACAGGTGGTCTCCAGGCGCTATAAAACTTAATCTTCCAGAGATGACGCTTAGTTCTTGGTCGTCCGTCCTTATTATTCCCTCCTGGCTCTTGTATATATTATATATTACCCGTCTTTCTCTATAGCTTACCCCTATTTTTCTAGGAATTTCGAACATCATGACCCAATTTACATTGTCGAACGCTTTTTCCAGGTCGACAGGTCCAATAAACGTCCCTTGATTTTTCTTTAGTCCTGCTTCCATTATCAATCCCAACGTGAGAATAGCCTCTCTAGTGCCTTGAACTTTACTGGAGCCTAACTCATTGTCATCTAGCACATGCTCAGTTTCTTTTCCATTCTTTTGTATATCGGTCCGCCTCGATAGCTGAGTGGTCAGTGCGACGGAATGCCGTGCTAAGTGGCACGGGTTCGATTCCAGGCTGGGTCGGAAATTTTCTGCGCTCACGGACTGGGTATTGTGCTCCTGCCGTCGGAGGTTTGAGTCCTTTCAGGGCCATGGGAGTGTGTGTTGTCCATAGTGTCAGTTAGGTTAAGTTAGATTACATAGTGTGTAGGCTTAGGGACTATGACTTCAGCAATTTGGTCCCATAAGACATTACAACAAATTTCCAAAAATAAAATTTTGCAAATTATTCTTGTCAGCAACCTATATCCACGAGCTGTTACGCTGAGGGTACAGTAGTTCTCGAACCGCGTATCTTTCTAAATCTTATATATATATATAGGTAGTGACGGGAGACGAAAATTTAATAGTCATGGGTGACTGGAATTCAAAAGTAGGAAAATGGAGAGAAGGAAACATAGTAGGTGAATATGGATTGGGGGTAAGAAATGAAAGAGGAAGCCACCTGGTAGACTTTTGCACAGAGCATAACTTCATCATAGCTAACACTGGGTTCAAGAATCATGAAAGAAGGTTGTATACATGGAAGAATCCTGGAGATACTAGAAGATAGCAGATAGATTATCTAATGGTAAGACAGAGATTTACGAATCAAGTTTTAAATTGTAAGACATTTCCAGGGGCAGATGTGGATTCTGAGCACAATCTATTGGTTATGAACTGTAGATTAAAACTGAAGAAGCTGCAAAAAGGTGGGAATTTAAGGAGATGGGACCTGTATAAACTGAAAGAATCAGAGGTTGTACAGAGTTTCAGGGAGAGAATAAGGAAACAATTGACAGGAATGGAGGAAAGAAGTACAGTAGAAGAAGAATGGGTTGCTCTGAAGGATTAAGTACTGAAGGCAGCAAAGGATCAAGTAGGTAAAAAGACGAGGTCTAGTAGAACTCCTTGGGGAACAGAAGAAATATTGAACTTAATTGATGATAGGAGAAAATACAAAAATGCAGTAAATGAACGTCTCAAAAATAAGATCGACAAGAAGTGCAAAATGGGTAGATGACAAATGTAAGGATGTACAGGCTTATCTCACTTGGGGTAAGATACATACTGCCTACAGGAAAATTAGAGTCCTTTGGAGTAAAGAGAACCACTTGTATGAATATCAAGATGGAAACCCAGTTCTAAGCAAAGAAGGGAAAGCAGAGAGGTGGAAGGAGTATGTGGAGGGTCTATACAAGGGCGATGTACTTGAGGCAACATTATGGAAATGGAAGAGGATGTAGATGGAGATGAAATGGGAGATACGATACTGCGCGAAGAGTTTGACAGAGCACTGAAACACCTGAGTTGAAACGAGGCCCCGGGAGTAGACAGTATTCCATTAGAATTACTGATGGCCTTGGGAGAGCCAGTCCTTACAGAACTCTACCATCTGGTGAGCAAGATGTATGAGACGGGCGAAATACCCTCCGACTTCAAGAAGAATATAATAATTCCAATTCCGAAGAAAGCAAGTGTTGACAGATGTGAAAATTACCGAACTATCAGTTTTATAAGTCACAGCTGCAAAATACAAACACGAATCTTTACAGACGAATGGAGAAACTGGTAGAAGCCTACCTCGGGTAAGATTAGTTTGGATCTGTAGAAATACTGGAACACGTGAGGCAACACTGTCCTTACGACTTATCTTAGAGGAAAGATTAAGGAAAGCAAACCTACGTTTCTAGCACCTCTAGACATAGGAAAAGCTTTTTCCAATGTTGAATACTCTCTTTCAAATTCTAAAGGTGGCAGGGGTAAAAAACAGGGAGAGAAAGGCTATTTACAATTGGTGCAGAAACAAGATGGCAGAAGAGTCGAGGGGCATGAAAGAGAAGCAGTGGTTGGGAAGGAAGTTGTAGCCTTTCCCCAGTGTTATTCAATATGCATATTGAGCAAGCTGTAAAGGAAACAGAAGAAAAATTCGGAGTAGGTATTAAAATCCACAGAGAAGAAATAAAAACTTTGAGGTTCGTCGATGACATTGTAACGCTATCAGAGACAGCAAAGGACTTGGAAGAGCTTTTGAACGCAGTGGACAGTGTCTTGAAAAAAGGATATAACATGAACATCAACAAAACCAAAACGAGGATAATGGAATGTAATCGAATTTAGTCGGGTGATGCTGAGGGAATTAGATTAGGAAATGAGACACTTAAAGTAGTAAAGGATGATGGTCAAAGTAGAGAGGATATAAAATGTAGAGAGGCAATGGCAAGGAAAGCGTTTCTGAAGAAGAGAAATTTGTTAACATCGAGTATAGATTTAAGTGTCAGGAAGTCGCTTTTGACAGTATTTGTATGGAGTGTAGCCATGTATGGAAGTGAAACGTTGACGATAAATAGTTTGGACAAGAAGAGAATAGAAGATTTCGAAATGTGGTGCTACAGAGGGTTGCTGAAGATTAGATGGGTAGATCACATAACTAATGATGAAGTATTGAATAGATTTGGGGAGAAGAGGAGTAGGTGGCACAACTTGACAATAAGGAGGGACCAGTTAGTAGGACATGTTCTGAAGCATCAAGGGATCACAAATTTAGCATTGGAGGGCAGCGTGGAGGGTAAAAATCTTAGAGGGAGACCAAGAGATGAATACACTAAACAGAGTCAGAAGGATGTCGGTTGGAGTAACTACTGGGAGATGAAGAAGCTTGCACGGGATCGGGTGGCATGGAGAGCTGCATCAAACCAGTCTCAGGACTGAAGACCAGAACAAACAACCCTGAAATAGAGAGACATTTGGCACATCCTTAAAAGAGGCTCAATATCGTGTACCGCAAATGAGGTGCGTCACTTGTTCTTCTAATCTATTTTATTTCTTAGTTGTAGACAAAATCATTTCACGAAATGTTTGCACGATTTTCTTTTTTAACAATACCTCATGCCACCTGAACCAATATAAAGCTCCTTTCTTCAAGTCATCCGTACACCATATGTTCAGCACCCCTACCACTGAAGAACAATCTAGAAATGAACATACCTAAACCTATAGCCCTAAATAATACTTGTAATGCCTCTTTTATAAATACACTAGTTGAAAAAAATCTAAAGTCAACTCAAGCAAACACCATCACCATTACAAACTAAGAAAGAAAACCAAAATTTGTCAGTCTTCCATTCTTGGCAAAGTGTCATATAAACTTGCAAATCTTTTGAGACCACACAAAACAAAATTATCCTTCCACAGTGACAATAAACTACAAAATAAAATTGTTCACAATAATAAATCCATTGGAGGTTGGCATAAACATTCTGGCATATACAAACTCACATGCTCCTGTTCTTACTTCTACATAAGCCAAATAGGCAGAAATTTAGCAGCCCACTACAAAGAGCACATGGATGGCCTTCCACTTAAAAACTTTAATTAGGCCAGTTTTGCTTCACATATTGCTCATCATGAACACTCTGATGGTGATGTCAGTGACAATGTTTCTTTGCTACACATTGCTGAGAAAGGAATACATATCGATCTCTTTGATGAATTACCAATTTACATCCACAAACTAAAATCACCCCAAAAAATCCTGAATGAACAGACTTTGTCAACACAAAATCTTTTATTCCAGAATTTCCAGGATATCCTGGTATCAAAACAACAAAAATAATAATAATAATAACTCATGTTCATCTTCTTGCATAAATCTAGTTCTTCTTGGCATGTAACGACTATGGTATTCTGCTAATTACAAAAAGTTTTTAATTATCTGTATGATATTCCACTCTAATTGAACTCATAGTTGTTAACCCATAGTAAAAAAAATAGAAACAAATAAATTCACGTTTAAGAGGCACTCTTGCAGCTAGCAACATTTACTGAGATGTAAAATCTGTACTAGTAAGTTTTGTGCTATAATACAATGCATCTCTTGCCAAAGACAGTTATGTAGTTAAGTGTAATTTCTGTCATATCTGTCTGTAATATCTGTCATATACATTGGAAATACATCGAATGTTTACATCCTGTGATGAGTGTAAAACAAAGTGTATCTAAATACTGTGTTTATTTGTGTACATAGCTTAATAATGCACGTTATAAGGAGACTTCAATGTGGATATCACAAGGCGATGCACTGTACGTACCTAAGACATAAAAAACATTCAGGTTCGTAAATGGTTCGTCACTGATTACTAAATTTCCGTCACTTACACCAGCAGCACCAGCACTGCATCTATCTGCACTTGGTCCACAATATAATGTTCTTGTAACATCTGATGATGAGCGTGCAGATGCTCTAAAGCATGTAAATAAGAGACTGGTTGAATATTTATTACCAGATAGAAATCAATTTAAATTACAGTCAATGTTCGCCATCCACAATAGATATACCAAAATTAGTAGATATCGTGGGGCGGCGCCTTTCGCCTGCGCAAGCGAAATATTTATTCTTTGACTCAGAATTGTTCCATGGGGGCCAAAGAAATGTAAGAAAATCGGTATGTGACCTGACTTTGTGGCGAGACAGGATAACGAGAGAACGTGTATGAAATACGTGCAATGAAACGGTCATTGTTAGCCGCCATATTGTATAATTTGTGTTTTATTAGATTCACAAGAGATATTTTCGATCAAAAGATTAAGTGATATACTGTAATTTACGTCAACTTGTATAAGATTTCGAACATTTGGTGGTCGATGTTTGCTGTAGAACCTGCTTTCGTAACACAGTCAAAAACATGGAGAATGTTTTCTCTGATAAGCGAAATCATTTCGCTCGCAGACAATCATCGAATAACCAAATGCGATTGGCAGTAACCCAGTTCGAGAAGATCCTATAGAAGATTTCTTCTTCTTACATTTCAAGATTTTTACAGGCGACCGTCGGAGTCGGCAGCTACTTCTACACTACGAGAGTAACTTGTCTACGTGTACAAAATTATGTACGCTGTGTGAGTAGTAGGAGCGCCTCTGGAAATTCATATTATCCTTCACAGACATACACACTAGTATAATAACAACGAGTTTAATATTACCAGCTTAAAAGCATTAATTTCTTCTTTTGAGCCATACCATTTTAAAAACTGTAAAAACGCGACAGGACCTATAAGGAGTGAAACATAGACACTGTCAAGTATTTTATAACCAAATATAAATTAATACATGATCATTAGGTTATATACATTTATTGTATATATTGTGATTTGTTGTGATAAATGTGTATTTTATGCTATGTGTATGTACTAATGTTTAGTATATTCAAAGTGATTTGTGTTTTTTTTTTGTATTTTGTTGACAATTGTGGAGAGATATTCTGGTGTATACAATGTGATGTGTATTTTCATGGGGTAAAGCTGAATTGTGTCCAGCCTAAAGTAATTAACAACTGAGTTCTTAGGATTAAAACCGAATCACAGTTTAAAAAGCTGAGGGAACATGAAGCGAATGTGCAGCTCAGTGGTTATGAACTAAACCCAGGGCAGATGCTAGCCAAGGAGAATCCAAAGATCCTACGGCTGAGCTCTTAAATCAAATGAAACTTGTGATGAATACCGTAGCTAGTTTAGCTTCAGAACAGTCTCACGTGTTTGCTATTCAAATCACTATTTCTGCTAGGCAAGCGAATATTTCAAAAACAGTTGAAAATTTAGATTCGGAACAGTCTCGCGTATCTGCTACAAAAGCAAATATTTCAACAATAGTTGTGAACAGTCCAACATGTCTGCTACACAGACGAAACTGTTAGCTGAGCAATCTAATATGTCGACTGCTCAAGGGAATATATCAGCCGCGGAGGGGGCTATTTCTGCAAATGTAGAATCCATAGCTATGGAACAGGGAAATATAGTGTCTAAAATAACAAATCTCACCACCACTGTGAGCAATTTAGTTCAGAAAAAGGCAGAGTTAGGCGAGTAAATAAAGGGTATAACGAATAATGAGAACTAACAGCCCACAGAGGAAGATTTTGTTGAAGTATTAGCTGATGTGAGTACTTTGACAAATAAAGAGACTGAAATCAGGAATGAAATAAATGTTACGCAGCAAACCCACGAACAATTTCCGATAGAAATTAACAGAGTAAGCAGTGAAATTGAAACGGTATGGGGGAGACAAAAATCAGTAGAAGTAGAGATTCAAAACCTGGCCTCAAAAGTAGAGGAAAAAGCGTCCGGATACGAAGGGCGAATGCAACTCAAGTTCCAAGAAAAACACAGCAGTTTAAGCAACAAGAAACAATAAGTGGTGCTGTCTGTTAATAAAGGTACCAAGGAAATGGTAGAGAATATTGTGATTATGCTATTTTCCAAAAATTGTAATTCAGAAACCAGATTTATTATACATGGATATAAGTACATGAAAAGCAGTTTTAATTTACGTTGTAGCAAAATTATTCCTTTTCAAAATTAATGTATGGTTTTGGGGTACTTTTCAAAATTTCAGATTATTACAAAATTCGATGACATTCTTCAAGAACTTTAATTACATATTAACATTTATATGAGAATCATTACATTATATCATCGTTTCAAATATATTCTCTCCAAAGCTGGTATGCCAAATTATCTTTTGCGGTGTGTTTTACCACTTAACAATAATTGGGCAAAAACAAAACTAAATAAATATTGTATTATTCCCTCCCTCCCCTCTACACATCTACAAATTTCCTCAAGCACGTTTATTAACACTTGGGAATGTTACATTATAAACAACAGTTATGCTGCCCCCCATTCGTGCCTCATGTATGGTTCGTTTTGACTGGGAAACAGAGACTAGGGTACGATAGCTGTCATATGTAATATGAACCCCGCCCGCCGTTTGCATAAACCAGAAGAGATAATATAGTATGTTAAAGGAAAGCAATCTGTTTGCTGTTCACGAGGAGAAACATCATACCTAAGTCTATCTTCCCATGTAAGTTTCATCAAATAAACATCAGACGACAAAATTCTGGCGAAACTGCTGTAAGGGATTAATATTAACGTTTGCTCATCAAAGCGGAAATAGCTAACTTATATTAAATTCTGGGAAACTTGTACTTCACTCGAAGGAGATTTCAAACCTTTAGCCGGCTTTCCGCGCAGTTGGAAAGTTGGCATCGTTTGGAGAGCCCACTCGTTGTAGGGGCTTGGCACAGACAGAGCAGTGCGCATGCGCGCTTGGTGCCGCAGACGAGCAGCGCATGAGCCAGCAGGCTGCGGGCAGCTCAGCCAGCGACCGCGACCGCGACCGCGCGCGGTTTTAATTAAAGCGCGAGAGCTTCCGCTGACGGGCGTGCCGCTGCACGCTGCGCTGTCTGCGTGCCACCCACCAACAGGGACCTTAATTATCGCACTCGCCGAGAGCTGGCGCTCATAAAAGGGACCGCATAATGATTCTATTAGTTTCCCGATACGCACCGCGGCTGTCTTGAGTGCTCTACATACGCAAAAATAGGGTGCGGAAAGCATTTGAGGTTACAAGGGGTATGTAAGCTCTTCTGCTATAATTCAGCTAAGAGTGAGGCAGAGGGTACCTTTTATTGCTCCATCCAACAAAAAATGTCTCTAAATGACAAGGGAAAAAAGGGGCACTGTGTGACAGTCAGGCACGACCACTTGTCAAGCACGTCTGGAAGGAGGCCGTGTGGCAATCTGAGGACGAAAGTGTAAAATGTAGCCTCTGATTTACTCATCTGATCTGTCAAAGCTGATAGGATTGTACTTTGTGGTTTCACTGACCTTGTAAGGGGTCCATGACATGAATTTATTGATAGCGCACTCAAGCAGATGTAATTTCGTTTGATTTCTAATGCGCTCCCTGCGATATGTAAGCTATAAGAGAATCTCAGACCAAAGAGCAGTGTTGACTGCAGGAAGAGCAGTGTCAGTAGGAGTAGGTAGTAGCTAGCAGTCTGGTAAAGGAGCAGATATATAAGCGTTATTCGGTTACTTCATTGAGTTAAGAATTTTCAATTCGTTCAGAATGATCTTTCAGGACCTTGACGCAGCACTGCTGACGTCCAAAATTTACCAGTTTAGATTCACATTCAGTCAAGTATTCAAAGGTTGTAAGTAAGCCATAATTTTATTGAGAGGCTAGTCACATTAATATTGGGAGGTTATGCTGAATGTGAATGATATATAATAATTATAATTATTTTATCTGTTGGGAGGTTACTCTTGGCAACCCTGCCAGGATCAAAGTGTAACTGTGTTGGACAGAGTGGAGTGACGGCCGTGTTTCCGCTGTAAGGAAGCCACTGGAGGACCTTCAATAAACCTGCCTGCTTGCTAAGCACATTGGACCTACTTCTGGAGTAATGCTCTTGGATGCAATTTCGTATGACAGCTGGGGGCATTCTTGTGGTTATCACACGCGCCCTGCCTGTACGTCAGTGTGGTGAATCGACCTGTCGTGTTGCCATTCATGACCAGCAATCGAACATGTGTTTCACAATACTATAAAGCTCGCCCACACACCGCTGTTGTAAAACAGCATGCTCTACAAAGTGTAGACATATTGATTGCTTTCGCCTGCTCGATCAGCAGATCCGTCACTAACCAAGGTCACATTGGCCGTTATCGACAATCGCAGCGCCATTCACAACCAGCATTAGTCGTGCTTTATTGACTAACCATGTACAGAAGGTATAGAACTCCATCTCACAGATTGACATCCGGTACCTGTACAATACAATAAATCCAAGTTCGCATTTCTGCATTCGATATTCTGGTGGTTACACCGGTTATAAATGAATGACTATCTCACATTTACAATGGCTTATCTTGCGTTTACATTAACTTGTGATCTTGCAGTGTTAATCATTGAAAAATATTACCTAGACATTTGCATTCTCAAAATTTCATTTTTCCGTCAGTGTATTAACAGGTGTATTGCTTAATATACCGATCTAATAAGTCATATAAAATTTCGCTTGATATCCTCCTAAGAGACAGTCTCCGTTCCTTCCACGCTACATAAGGTTGACCGTATATGGCTTAACTGTTGAGTTTTGGTAATGGGCATTACTCCGTGGTCCAAGGCATATTTCTCTGCCTAATGTTTCTACTTCCAATTCTGGAGTTATCAGCAGATGCTTTAACGATTCCGAAGGCAATAGCAGTTCCAAACAACCTCATCAAGCCAATTTGTTTAAACGTAACCAGCAACGGTAGGTTCGTGACGTCATCAGTCGGATTCTAAGTGTCTCGGCGTCGCGCATTCCAATGTCGTCAAGCTTTTTAATGGGGAAAGAGTTGGTGCTGTTTGTTTTATTTAGAAATAAGTTTCAGGTGCAGGTAGGAACCACAAAAAAAGCAATAACATACACCTTGAGAAACACAAGAGTAGTTGTCATCTGAACACACACACGCACTGAAACTGGATTTTATGAAGGGCTAGTCATTACTACGCTATGATGTTCATGCAGGTCAAATAAATTCAAAAGCACGAAAACAGCTTTAACCGAAAACGAGGGGAACTTAAAGTAGACTAATTGTGGATCTTAGTGTTAAATAAAACTTGCAGGGTGAATTCCTCCGCGCTACAAGCTCCGTAACGTACGTTGGAGGGACTCGGCGATCTTAGGCAGCGTTCTGATGACGTCACGAGCCGACCGTCGCATGGATAGGTGTAAACAAGTCGGCTTGCTGAGCTTTTTTTATATTGCTTCTACTTTCTGAGTTGTTAAAGCCTCTGATGACATCTCCAGCGTTGGAAGACGAAACGTTAGGCAGCGTTCTGATGACGTCACGAACCGACCGTCGCATGGATAGGTGTAAACAAGTCGGCTTGCGGAGCTTTTTTTATATTCCTTGTACTTTCTGAGTCGTTAAAGCCTCTGATGACGTCTCCAGCATTGGAAGACGAAACGGTAGGCACAGAAATACGCCTTAGACCAAATCAAGACACTGTTAAAAAAAACGGCGATAAAAGAATTGCGGATTGAAAATATTATGAAGTCTCCAAAACTAGCGATGGTTTACATAAGCTCGAAACTTAGCATGGACCTTAATTCGAAAAGCTTATGTGGAAGAAATTCAAAAGAAGTTTTGGTCATGAATAAAATGTACCGTTGGCCAGATACAATCACCAAACCCTACCTTCACAGCGTGATAGCAATGGTAACATTACCCATTACAGTGTGACTGAAGCATTGTTACTAATGACAGTGTTCCGAAATTCCTTCAACAAATGAGATGCAGTAAATGTTCTAGAATCCGAAATAAGGGCAGTTGCAAACATGAGTAACTTATAAGTAAATACCTCCGGTGTGAAGAAAATATTTCAGTCAGATGGCATCAGCACACAAGAAAGGTAATAATAGTAATTTGATAAAATATAGGGCCAAAGCACTGACTTCTATTTGCATTAAAATTTTCGATATAGGGCTGTATTACAACATTTTGGAAAACTTCAAAATACTATCTACTCATACATAATCAGAACATATTCAGAAATGTAGTTCTTGTGAAATATAACTAGCTTTTTATTCACACAGAGTAATGAGTTCCATCGACATCGGAACCTCAAATTTATTTCATATTTCTAGTTTACCAGAAAGTTTTTGACACCGTCCCTCAAAAGCGGCTTCTAATAAAATGGCATCTCTATCAAGTATCTCTCAGTCGTGCCACTGGATTCGTGATAGCGTTTTGGAAAGACCATAGTTGTAAATAAAACTCTTCTAGTGTAATACAAGTGACATCCGACGTTCCCCAAGGTAGTATTTCAGGCTCTCCGCTGATCATGTTTGATAGATTGATTGACCGATTGATTTACACAGGGGGCAAGACATCAGTGATCTTAGACACAGTTAATCGCACAGAAGTTGAGTTCATTGTGCGATTTCTCTTCCTGCTAGTATAGTAAAGCTAGCCTGCGACCTTAAGGATTAGTAGAAAGTCCTTTACTGGTTCTTTAGTATAGTTTTCTTAGGGCTCATCGATCCAAATATTCTGTCTTTTGGTCTCCACTGCATCACATTAAAAAATAAGATGTGATGCACATTCACTTTAGGGGCTTCTTTTCTTGCATCCATAGTGTGCAGGTATTTCTTGAATTTCACTCGTCCAGTCATTAGTCTTACAACGAAATTAATTTGTCTCCTCTTCAAGATAAGGATTACATAACTTTTATTGAAATGTGTTTTCGGTGTCATTAGCTTAGCATGCTCTTGTTTTTTATTTTTTGTGTAATATTCTGCAGTCTGAGTCCTGATCCAGCCAAATAGTTTGATTAGGCCATCACCTTAGTGATGTTAGCACAGGCTCCGGTCCTCAGCATTGTCACTGCTGTGCTGGGTAGCCTATCAGCTGTCCTGCCACTCGCTTCCCGCGCCCGGGTTCCCGGGTTCGATTCCCGGCGGGGTCAGGGATTTTCCATGCCTCGTGATGGCTGGGTGTTGTGTGTTGTCCTTAGGTTAGTTAGGTTTAAGTGGTTGTAAGTTCTAGTGGACTGATGACCATAGATGTTAAGTCCCATAGTGCTCAGAGCCATTTTTGTCCTGCCACTAATTCCTCATTGACCAGACCTGTGGCTCTCCCCTAGTCTCTCAAGGGCTCCATAGCATTTTCTAATAATGTTTGATATCGTTGCACTGGCTTACAGAAATTTCACGGGTACTTGGCTTGAAAGAATGCTGATGCCATGATCCTCGTATCATGTACGTATATTCTCCTTCCCGTGCACTCTGATAATAAATATGGACAGCCTGGATTATTGAGACTAGCTTCAGCAGTTAGATTGCTCTCTCTGTATTCTAGGCTATACCACAAGTACCCCGACCTCAGCATCTTCTCCTGTTTTCAACCCATCAATAAACCATACTATATCTCCTAGACAGTGCTGTGGAACACTATTTCACTGACCCATAATTCCAGTTGTTACTTTGAAAAGTTTATTGAAGCAACTGGAAGATATTCTATAATCAGCCAGAATTTCTCCGATCATTGTTATATTTATCACACTACTGTATTGGTGTGAGATTCTGGATGGTCTAAAGGTTTGCAGGTTTTTCCCGTTTCTAACAAGTATTTCCCTGCCGCTACTCCATTGTAGCAGTAAGGTGGAAAGGGGACATTCCAGCATGATCTCCATCCCAGCAGGGGGAGTGTTGTGAATTCTCAGTGTTATGGTAAGGTGGGTCATTCTCTGCACATCTGTATCTTCTCAAGCTCTTTATTAAAAACCCTCTGTTCTGCTTTGTTATACCATACTGTAGCCCCATCAATGGTCATGGGTAGTGTTACAGAGGTGTACATCCAGTATATACCTCTGGGGTTTAGATCCCAGTTTTTACTAGAGGCCCTTTTAGTGCACATAAGGATATCACAATGATCAGAGCGCATTCGCAATTTTTCTAATGGCACTTGTAAATTTGCAATTGTTGTCTGTGCATATTTGGCAAAAATAACCTCTAGCATTGAATACTTCGATGAGTTCATTCACAACTATGTTCCACAATAGTCGTATTGCTAAGCTCTTCATTAAATAGGAAGGTGCAAAGAGCAATTTCCAGAAGATGTACAACTTCCAAGTTGGTGAAGTGCTGTTTCGCATGATGTACTTGGTTGCAGCATTTGTTGGTTTTCACATCAACTCAGCTAACCTCCTTTCCGTACGGCACGCTTTATTGTCACTCAGAAAAACGCTGGTTCCAATCGGCGCCCAGACACCCTCCAAGCAAATGCTGAGATGATTCCTTTGAAAGTGCATGGTACATTTTCTTCCTTGAAACAGTTTGAGCTTCTGCTCCAGTAACCTCAGTGTCGATGAGACATTCACGCCAATCTTCTTTTCCTTTTATTAACATGCATGTTAATCAGTTTTAGTAATGACTTTATAAGAAATGACAACAGACAGATTGGTTGCTCATCCTTAACCTTGGCTTGATTGCTTCTTGGTGGCTTCAGAATCAAAACAACCTTCACTATCCTCAAAGCATTATGAATATTTCAATAATTCCCGCTGATGGACTGGCTGAAGAGGGTGCCTATGAGAACAATTTGTAAGATGGCAGGAACTATGCCAATTACATGAAGTCATTAAAGATCACTGAATTGACGTAGAGTGAACAATAGGGCTGAACAAAAGTGACTGACAAGGCACAATGCATCTTGTAGAGGGTATAGTATGGATGTATTGGAATAATTAATGTTGGGTGATTGTTTTAAGGTAATTCACGTGACATGGAAATGCATCAGTTTACCAGAGGCTAGTTTATTCCAGGGAAGTATTCGAGTTGACCACCGTGGCCGGTGGGGGAGCGGCAAAGGGAAGTGACAATAGACAGCTTAGGGTGGCTCAAACTATTCAGAAAGCGGTAATGGTGCATGGCCTCCTGCCGCCTTAAGATGAGTGACAGTGAGGGGGTGGTTGACCCCAACTCCATGCTGGTGTACCAGGAAACAGACAGAGAACTCGTATGCCTGTTGATAAATGTCTGTCGTCCCGTTTCCTATGAAACATGCAAGAAAGCTGCACAAAGCTACCGTAGAGCGGTCAACAGAGGTCAAAATATGCGAGTTCGTGACTATAGCAAGTTCATGCTGATTTCACGGTCCGCAGAGTCTGAGGTAAATCAAGTAAAGAGCGACAGAATGAAATACGCTAGCCTCTGATGGGAATGTAGGACCAAGGAATTTGAAGTACTCTCCTGGGAATCAGAATTCTGAAAAACTTGTTGTTTGTGCAGACGGTAACCTGGGTGGGTGGCCTGGGGAGCGCTAAATAGAAGAAGTTGAGAGGAAGGGAAATTTTGTGTGAATTTATTCAGTTCCCAGAGCAGGCATTGGTCGGCGCTGGGAAGCGACTCGTAATTAACACGACTTGCGCTGCAATTGGAGTAAGTGATTTTGCTGGAGGGGAAACCTAGGTGAAGAGTAGACTGACAGAAGTCTCCATAGAGGTCTTCCATCCCCAGCTTGCCTAGAGTGTGGACGCAGCGTTCTTCACTCACCTTGTCTGAGAGTGAGTGAGCATCTCTGCAGTTTAGGACTTAGCACACGGAACGATTGAGCTTGGAAACACAAAGTTTTCATTCAGCTATGTACTGAGAAAGATAGCTAGGAGGGAATAGACGAGCATAGTTTGCAGCACCATAAGGCTGGCCGACGTCCGCACAACGACGACGCCCCACCACGCTGAATTCGGTGATATTGCGCCCACTCCGGCTTGAGTTATGCCACTGATTAATTTGTTGGATCACGTCGGCAAAGTTTCCACGAGGGTCTCATGGGCCATGTAGTGCAGAATTCTTCTCGCATTTCGCATTACGCCTGGGTCAGTCGATAGGCATTGATTTTCATATATATCGCGCTTTACTCCACGTAAACACAATTTATCACCACTGCCTGTTAAGAGAATCATGCAATGTGATGATTGGAGGTCGTGAGTTAAAATAAATTTGTGCCAATCGACAGCATCTGTTTTCAATCAAGTAGTTGAAACCCTAAGTCACTTCCTTAATTAATTTTATGTTCAACATTTGCATCTGGTGTTCAATAGCTGAATATAACATCAATGTGCAGCCCTTTTTAATTAAAAGGTGTCAATTTGAATCAATTAATGTCAACACTGTCTCCGTAGTTCAATCAGGAGTCACACGGCCTTATTACTTTCTTTGCGTTATCCAATATTGGGGCAGTTTTCACTCTCTGTTGATCTATAAGTCAATTATCTGGGGTGAACACACGCAAAAACCAGATAAGTGACGGGTGGGGTGTTACAAATTAATCTCTGCCATGCTAGCTGCAGTAGAGCTGTAGAACCCCATCTACAGCTGGCGACTTGAACGGTGGAAACGATTCCACCACCCACTGTTTTTTTTTTAACCAAAATGTTCTCAGGCAAATTCACAGTTGTTCCTTTTGTTAACTGTAAACAAGTGCCTCACTGAGATTGGATCTGAGGTGGTATTATTTGTCATAGCATAGTGAGGGAAATATAATTGAGGAGCACATACGGAGTCTCACGTAGTGTCCTTTTGTATCCACTAGTGTATGAATTATTTTCTGTGTTCTTCTTATTGGTCCCACGAAAATGGGGTTTTATTAGGTCAACACCAGTGTAGATCCACTCTGAGGTAAGGCTAATTGCTTAGAGTGGTCGCCAGTAACCATGAGGCTTCGTTCATGATATGTTTTCATGAGTGACGCACCTCTTGGCAAGGGGTGTAGTACTTCCACTTCTTAGGATAACTGAACGCAGAAGAGGCTGAGGGAAGAAAAAGATTAACAGACCAACAGAACTAGAGTCTCGCTTTCTAGGGTGGCATTTATCCAGCAGTGATATCCGCAGATCGTCTTCATCTCACATCAGGAGGAGTTAGATCAGATGGCTCTCTTTAAGATGTTTTGGAGAGAATGGAGGTCCAGGCCCCTAATTAAGGAGGGATTATCTGTACATAGGTGTTATATTTTATTATCTTTGAGGGGCGGAAACAGTATACTGACTTAAGAAGATGGTGCGTAAGATATCTCTGTGTGAGGAGACGAATGTCAGTTTACCTCTAGCAGCTATTACAACGGGTGCTCACCTCTGATGCTGGTACAGCTGTTTCCCCAAACCAGGCTGTGGACACTGGCGTCACAACCAATAAATAGCAAGCAGTCGTCTACCAGTCTCATAAGCATCTAAAGCTGAGGCCAGTACAAATTCCCTCAAGCGTTCTTCAATACGCTGTTCGAACAGATACCCGCCATTGGCATGAATTACATTCGATTCCTAAAATAAAAGAAACTTCAGGGATGTTTTATACACAACAAACCACACAAATTCGATTCAGTTAAGTGTCTACGAATTAGAACTGGGAACAACTGAAATTAGATGTTCAACATTAAAATTTTTATGGGACCATAGCGTGCCTTTTATTGGATCGATACTTAGAAGATGTAACAAATCTTCTAAAGAGACTGCCTACGTTATACTTGTCCGTCCTGTCCTCGAAAATTACTGCGCGGAATGGAAGCATTACCATACGGTATTGATGGAAGACACTAAATACAGGAGTTCCTTTAGTTTCATCGTGAAATAGCGCAGAGGGTGTCACAGGTATGATAAGCAAGTAAGAGTAGCAATCGTTAAAATAAAGCTGTTCCTCGTAGCACCAAGACCTTTTACGAGATTTAAATAGCCAAATTTCTCCTCCGAATACCAAAATAGCTTTCGACTGAAGCTTACATGACCAGTATGATGAAATAAGAAAAATCAGAGCTCGCACGGGAAGACTTGGGTGTTGGTGTTTCCCACGTGCTTGAGAGTGGAACGATCAAGAAATACACTCCTGGAAATGGAAAAAAGAACACATTGACACCGGTGTGTCAGACCCACCATACTTGCTCCGGACACTGCGAGAGGGCTGTACAAGCAATGATCACACGCACGGCACAGCGGACACACCAGGAACCGCGGTGTTGGCCGTCGAATGGCGCTAGCTGCGCAGCATTTGTGCACCGCCGGCGTCAGTGTCAGCCAGATTGCCGTGGCATACGGAGCTCCATCGCAATCTTTAACACTGGTAGCATGCCGCGACAGCGTGGACGTGAACCGTATGTGCAGTTGACGGACTTTGAGCGAGGGCGTATAGTGGGCATGCGGGAGGCCGGGTGGACGTACCGCCGAATTTCTCAACACGTGGGGCCTGAGGTCTCCACAGTACATCATGTTGTCGCCAGTGGTCGGCGGAAGGTGTACGTGCCCGTCGACCTGGGACCAGACCGCAGCGACGCACGGATGCACGCCAAGACCGTAGGATTCTACGCAGTGCCGTAGGGTACCGCACCGCCACTTCCCAGCAAATTAGGGACACTGTTCCTCCTGGCGTATCGGCGAGGACCATTCGCAACCGTCTCCATGAAGCTGGGCTACAGTCCCGCACACCGTTAGGCCGGCTTCCGCTCACGCCCCAACATCGTGCAGCCCGCCTCCAGAGGTGTCGCGACAGGGGGGAATGGAGGGACGAATGTAGACGTGTCGTCTTCAGCGATGAGAGTCGCTTCTGCCTTGGTGCCATCGTCTTCAGCGATGAGAGTCGCTTCTGCCTTGGTGCCAATGATGGTCGTATGCGTGTTTGGCGCCGTGCAGGTGAGCGCCACAATCAGGACTGCATACGACCGAGGCACACAGGGCCAACACCCGGCATCATGGTGTGGGGAGCGATCTCCTACACTGGCCGTACACCTCTGGTGATCGTCGAGGGGACACTGAATAGTGCACGGTATATCCAAACCGTCATCGAACCCATCGTTCTACCATTCCTAGACCGGCAAGGCAACTTGCTATTCCAACAGACAATGCACGTCCGCATGTATCCCGTGGCACCCAACGTGCTCTAGAAGGTGTAAGTCAACTACCCTGGCCAGCAAGATCTCCGGATCTGTCCCCCATTGAGCATGTTTGGGACTGGATGAAGCGTAGTCTCACGCGGTCTGCACGTCCAGCACGAACGCTGGTCCAACTGAGGCGCCAGGTGGAAATGGCATGGCAAGCCGTTCCACAGGACTACATCCAGCATCTCTACGATCGTCTCCATGGGAGAATAGCAGCCTGCATTGCTGCGAAAGGTGGATATACACTGTACTAGTGCCGACATTGTGCATGCTCTGTTGCCTGTGTCTATGTGCCTGTGGTTGTCAGTGTGATCATGTGTCAATAAAGTTTCCCCTTCCTGGGACAATGAATTCACGGTGTTCTTATTTCAATTTCCAGGAGTGTAGCCTCAAAGTGATTCTCTGTTCGTGTAGGACCTCCTTTCCCCTGCACAGTGCAGCATCTCGACGTGGGCATAGACTCAATAAGTCACTGGAAGTTCCACGCAAGAATATTGTTGCGTCTATAGCTGTCCATAATTGGGAAAGTGTTGTCTGTGCAGAATATTGTGCAGGAACTGCACTGTGGATTACGCCCCACAAATATTCAGTGGAATTCCTTTATGGCGATCGACGTGGCAAAATCATTCGCTCGAATTCTCCGGAATGGTCGTCAAACCAATCAGGAACAGTTGTGGCTTGGTGACATGACGCATTGTGCTTCATAACAATTCCATCGTTGTTTTGAAACATGAAGTTGGTGAATGGCTGCAGATTATCTTGAAGTAGCCGAACATAGCAATTTCCAGTCAATGATTGGTTCTGTATGACAGAGGGCCCAGTCCATTCAATGTAAGCCCAGTGCCTTATTGACAGCTTGGTTTAATGGCCTCTTGGGGGCAGCGCCACATTCGAGTCCTACCATTAGATTTTGACATCTGAAATCGGAACGCATCCAACCAATCTGACATGTGAAATCGGAACGCATCCAACCATGACGCGGTTTTCCAGTCGTCTAGGGTCCAACCGATATGGTCACGAATCCAGGAGGGGGGCTGGAGGCAATGCCATGCTGT
The DNA here is from genome assembly GCF_023897955.1 of Schistocerca gregaria. Classification (NCBI taxonomy): domain Eukaryota; kingdom Metazoa; phylum Arthropoda; class Insecta; order Orthoptera; family Acrididae; genus Schistocerca; species Schistocerca gregaria. The sequence goes on along the minus strand of NC_064921.1, from coordinate 924,716,984 downwards.
TAGCAAAGGCACACGCGTCGATCGTCTGCTGCCATAGTCCATTAACGCCAAATGTCGCCCCACTGTCCCAACATATACGTTCATCGTACGACCCACATTGCACCTATTTTACCCAGTGTTGCTTGTCTGTTAGCACTTACTACTCTATACAATCTCCGTTGCTCTCCGTCGTTAGGTGCAGGCCGCCGGCCACTGCGCTGTCCATGGTGAAAGGTAGTGCCAGAAATTTGGTATTCTCGGCACACTATTGACGATGTGGATCTCGGAATACTGAATTCCCAAACAATGTCCGAAATAGAGTGTCCCATGCGTCCAGCGCAAACTACTATTCCGCACTCAAAGTTTGCTAATTCCCGTCATACGGAAATAGTCACGCCAGAATCTTTTCACATGAATCAGTTGAGTACAAATGAAAGATCCGCCAACGTACTACACTTTTACGCCTTGATACCCTGTGTATGCGGCGGTCGAGCGGTTCTAGGCGCTACAGTTTGGAACCGCACGACCGCTACGGTCGCTGGTTCGAATCCTGCCTCGGGCATGGATGTGTGTGATGTCCTTAGCTTAGTTAGGTTTAAGTAGTGCTACGTTGTAGGCGACTGATGGCCTCAGATGTTCAGTCCCATAGGGCTCAGAGCCATTTGAACCATTTTGTAGGCGACGCTTCCACCATCTGCACATGTATACAGGGTGCTCCATCGATAGTGACCGGGCCAAACATCACACGAAATAAGCGCCAAAAGAAAAAACTACAAAGAACGAAACTTGTCTAGCTTGAAGGGGGAAACGAGACGGCGCTATGGTTGGCCCGCTATATGGCGCTGCCATTGGTCAAACCGATATCAGCTGCGTTTCTTTTTTTTTTTTTTTTTGAAATAGGAACTTAGAGTTATCTAAGTAATATATACCGCAACACAACACTTATCAGGAAGAGGTTCGTATACTTTGAAATGAAATGTTATGTGGTCAGGGCCTCCCGTTGGGTAGACCCGTGGTCTGATGCAAGTATTTTTAAATGACTCCACTTCATAGTCTAGAGTGCCTATGAAGATGATATGACGGTGAAGAAAACGCAACACCCATTCCCCGGCTGATTCCTATCCAGCAACGTTCCCTGTACGTCCTTTGAGGAGTAAGTCCATTCCCTTGTGCAGCACTGTTCATGAAATGCATGTCGGCCAGCTTCACATGTCGCTCCAGATCCATGTGGGAAATGATGAAGGGAGATGGTCTGATGCGTATTGAACCCCTGTGTTCAAAGGATCGCATCTGACGTGATCCCTGTCTTTTGACTGTGATGATGGCATCGAAATGATGGGATGAAAATGTCGTGATTGTGCGTATATATTTAGTGTAGGAATATGAGTGTTATAGTTTTTGTATTTAATGGACAATATATATAATGGTATGTTAAGGTTTCTGGTATTGGTCGTGATGAGGAATTTATTCTGGGGTTGGTTGGAATTTGTCCCAGATTCCTGATGAGCAGGTGGTTGGAGTCAGAGGCTTGGTGGAAAAGTTATACGGATTTCTTTTGGATGATTTCCGGGAATTTAGGTATGTTATGATTTGTGTAGATGTCTCTGATGATCGGTACCGGCTTGCATTAGGAGCAATTCGGAAGTAATTGCTTTGTACTCTTTGTACCTTTGCTACGTATATTGGTGTCTGCGACCATTGACCAGATTTCAGAACCGTAAAAACTTTGAGGTTCGCCGATGACATTGTAATTCTGTCAGAGACAGCAAAGGAAGAACAGTTGAACGGAGTGGATAGTGTCTTCATACGAGGGTATAAGATGAACATCAACAAAAGCAAAACGAGGATAATGGAATGTAGACGAATTAAGTCGGGTGATGCTGAGGGAATTAGATTAGGAAGTGAGTCACTTACAGTAATGAAGGAGGTTTGCTATTTGGGGAGCAAAATAATTGATGATGGTCGAAGTAGAGAGAATATAAAATGTAGACTGCCAATGGCAAGGAAAGCGTTTCAGAAGACCAGAAGTTTGTTAACAACGAGTATTGATTTAAGTGTCAGGAAGTCGTTTCTAATAGTACTTGTATGGAGTGTAGCCACGTATGGAAGTGAAACATGGAAGATAAATGGTTTGGACAAGAAGAGAATAGAAGCTTTCGAAATGTGGTGCTACAGAAGAATGCTGAAGATTAGATGGATAGATCACATAACTAATGAGAAGGTATTGAGTAGAATTGGGGAGAAGAGGAGTTTATGGCACAACTTGACTAGAAGAAGGGATCGGTTGGTAGGACATGTTCTGAGCCATCAAGGGATCACTGGAGGGCTGCGTGGAGGGTAAAAATCGTAGAGGGAGACAAAGAGATGAATACACTAAGCAGATTCAGAAGGATGTAGTCTGCAGTAGGGTCTGGGAGATGAAGTAGCTTGCACAGGATAGAGTAGCATGGAGAGCTGTATCAAACCAGTCTCAAGACTGAAGACCACAACAACAACAACAGGTGATGGCTGTTTCGATGATGGTTTTGAAAATCTTCTTTTTGGCTTGCAGGTTTATTCTATTGCCTTTAATATTACCTCCTTTTCAATCAAAATGATGAAGTGAGCTGGCGAAGCGCTTTTATACGCCACAGTCGTCAGCGCTCCCTACTGGCTCAAGGCGGCATTACCTTACACACATTCCCATACGACATCTGCTTATTTCAGTCACCTCTACTTGCCGTCACATTTTTGTCACACTGTTTAGGACCATCCTTTCTATCCAGGTATATAACAAATGTTTACGTTCGTCTACACTTATACACTGACACCTAACGTGACGTTGTCAAGAGATGGTCGCGACAAGTACTTAGTAAAATAGACACTGTATGGCGTATCATACGAAAGGCACGGGATGTAGGCACAATATTCCCCAGAGCAGGAAATCGTCTTCAGGCGATAAGATCTCTCAGTTTACATTTTTCCTGCTATCGTTTAGCTAAATGCGAATGTTTGATTCCTCTGAATAATTACACCGTTGGAATAGGTGAAAGGAGCTTAGGTGGTCCATGTAAAGTTCTTTCAAGAGAAAAACAATAAATATAGCTAAACATCAACGAAATACAGAAGAGGTAGAACCGCAAGTGACATAGATGTCGTACTTCAAACAACGAGAAAAAGAAAGACAAAGGTTGAGACGAGCCGTACCCATCATCAATTTTATTCTTCGTCTTTGGCCTGGAATTTTAATTGACTAAAATGTAATTTAACTGTCTTCGGTGATGAGTTCCTTTTCGATCTCAGCACAGATGTTACGAAACGTATCTGGAGACACGATAGACAGCGGTGGGATACCAACCTGAATGTCGTCCATTTAAGGCCCGACAGCCAGCATTGATTGTCTGGGTCCCATTTCTTTTCAAAGTAGAACTTCTTTGATTGTCACTCACGGCACTTTTGCAGTACAGTGGTAGGTGGACTACATTCAAAACCCCGTTTGTTGCTCTTTGTGGTAAGACACTATGAGTGTACTTCAGCAGGATAATGCCCCCCCCCCCCACACACACACACACACATAGCGAGAGTTTCTGCTGATTGTCTTCGTTCTTGCCAAGCCTTGCCTACACCAGCAAGGTCTCCGGGTTTCTCCCAAACCGACAACGTTTGGAGCATTATGGGCAGGGCCTTCTAACCAGCTCGCCGATTTTGACGGTGTGACGTGCCAATTACACACAATTTGGCACGATATCTGTTTAGCTGGGTACTAACGTGCTTGCCTCCCGTACAAGTGGGCCCGTTTCCGATTCTCGCCCGGGTTGGAGATTTTCTTCGCTCGTGGACTCGGGTGTTGCGTTGCCCTCATCATCATTCCATTCTCATCACCGACACACAAGCCGCCCAATGTGGCGCCCACTGCAGTAAGCGTTGCACTTGGCGCCCGAGCTTCCCAGCATGGGGCCTCCCGGCCGACAATGCCATTCGCTCACTTCATGTTTGCACGATATATACCTCAGGACTACAACTCTATCAACGCCAATTTGAATAAGTAGTTGCATATGGTCCAAAGGTTGACCAGTTATTGACTTATTCAATTTGTGAAACTACTTATACTGAAAAATTATCATGTTTTCCTGAAACTTAAATCATTTATTTGTCTGTAAACCCACATCATATCTATCGTTGTCCGTCCAATTCGGACAATTGCTCCGTGGCGCATCCTTTTTTTGTCTTACTAAGTATGTAGTCTAACATCACGTGTACAAAACATTCGAGAACACATTTTCGTGCTATCAGCAGAAAAAAGTAAATAACAACGTTACCTCCGTTGGGCAACAGAATTTATAATTCCGTACATCAATTTATAACTTCAATGACTTTACTTTCGATAGTAAGGTTCTTGTTACAGATACTGTTAATAAAACTTATCTGCTACACCGTAGTCTGCTTTTCTGTATCAAACATTTCGATTTCGATAACCATAGAAATAGTGCCTGTCTCTTTAACCGAATGTTAAGAAGAGGTGTAATCCCACTAACAATTTGTAAAACTTCGCGCTTTTAAATTTTGAAACGTGGGGTGAAACTAGGGTCTGGCAATGAACTTAGCTTAGGCGTCCGTTAGAAAATATCACTCTGTAACTTTACGTACATTTCCGCTTCGACAATTTATCCTCTATTCTTTTTATTTTAATTATCCATTCAGTCGAAGGTCCGCTTATCTGAACGCAGAATAAGGTAAGGAGAGCTGTGATCAGTACAAGGGTCAATAAGCAGCAACTGCCTGTAAATATAATTAACGTTTCATCTGCAAGGACTGTGATGGTCGAGCACTCTAATATTAACTTCTGTGTAATGAAAAGTTTGCCTGAAGTGAGCGCCATGATAATACTTGCGTTTTCCTTTATTCCGAAATTAACTCTGGCTAATTGAAAGAAAATATTTGAGGTTTCCTCCTACGCTTCTCTGCATGGAAAGTTCTCCGTTAATGAGAACAGGAAAAAAAGGTCCTCATACTTTCAACTGCAAAGTGGCCAACGCACCTAGAAGCACGGCTTTGCTACATAAACTCACGCGGTTTTGCGTTTGATTTTTTTCTTCGAATGAGGAACTACGGGCCAAAAGAAAAGCTACGACAAAAATTTTTTCTAAAGAATCTTGTTCCACAAAGAAAATTTATCAAGAAACGTTGTACACTGTTCATCAAGAGGAGAACTGAAAACAAGTTTGACATCAAAATTATTTTCTATGAAACATACAAACTTGTTTTCAGGGAGCAGCACTAAAAGACTATTTTTATCGTCTACTTCATCATCATCTTGAGCTAGTTCCAGTTCATTGCGAGCGATTCGACGCTGAATTGATTAGAAAATCTTACACTCTTTGTTGAATCGAATAGAAAAGGAAATTTTTCTGTTAATGTTAACTCCTCCAGCCTTGACAGCCCCTTATTTAATCTGCAAAGAAGAAAAGATGTAATCTTTTTTGTGTTATGGCAGGAACTTTTGATTTTTTTGTCGTTACTAGCGCAATATAGCATATAATACTGATCTCATTCCCAGCCGACGGTCGAACATACTGTTTGTGTGCGAAGGTAAATACTTGTTTCTTATAAGAACAAAGTTCATGGTATCTATTGCTAATTTACCCATTAAAACTACCCTCCACTGAATAAGAACTGATAAGAGGGAACTGGTAGCAAGAAAAATGAGAAAAAATGGAAAGAAAAACAGAAAGTAAAAAATGAAACTTAGCAAATAAGTCATTATAAACAAGTACGTCATGGAAAAGAAGACAAATACTACTACAGTTTTTGAATGAACATACGGAATCTCTGGCCAGATTCCTTTGATAACGTATAAGATCAAATCGGAAAGGCGGCACCCCTACTTGAGGAAGTTTCCTTTGACAGTGAAAGAGTGTTTATTTAATGAGAAACCAGAAAGACGACCACAGGATTTCAATACATGGACGCACAAAATATTTGCGCCCACAACGACCAAATACACCTCAGCTGTCGAACTACACACTGCGCTGGACAACAACAACACGACGAGGAAAATACATCGCCGAAAATTTCGTCAACGAGCGGGACAGGTAACCGGAACGTCAACGGCCACAAGGCAGAAGATACCGCTGGTCAACTTCAACAACAGGGAATAAATTAAGTTAAGTTAAACTCCACAGGAAGACGGCTGGAATCTTAGCCGACTCGGCTACGCACACGTTGTTGCTCACGGGAATGTTCCAAAAGCGACAACCAGGATTCAAGGAAGAAATGTAAACAGTTGAGACTCGATAGTAAGTTAAGTGAGGACTCAACTTTCATGTACAAGATCGGTGGGCGACGAAGTTCGTAGCACTCGCAACCTGTACTGTCATCTATGTTATCGGCACAATAAACTTCGAGCCACTTTTGGTCCTTAGTGAGGTTTAAGAATCTCTCTATTGCCGTTGGATTAGCTTTCCTACGTAGTTTGTAATTACATATGGTATATGTTTGAGTACGAAGGCTTGTATTTTAAAAATTTTGTGCATCATAGTTGAAATGCCATTAACTCTTTTACTAACCGATAATAAACAATGAATAAAAATATTGTCCATGGCTGTGCTACTGCTCCCTTACCGAGATTGGAAAAAGACAGTCTGTTTCAGATCACTTGAGTATAAGAGATCTACCAACATTCTTTTTATTCTGTAAACATATACAAAATTAATACTGAAGACCGCATATATAACTAATTTTTGATAATCCTATAAGTGAACCAAGAACTCTCTCCAGCTTGAGCAGAAATGCTGTGAAGTCAGAGTCAGGGACCTACAAACAACAACAATTAGAAATTTAGTTTCACTAAATACAACTGCCCCATCGCAACATTCAAATACCTGTTCAGTGAAGTGCCGTGATATGTCTAAAACTTAAATGGAATATGGCCTCTCCTCCACTCCGCAATGAACTCAATAAGAAACAGCCATCTAATCTGTATCCTGGTAAAGGAAGCCTCTGAATAGTAAAATTATTTTATTGGTGCTCCAATACACCAGTAATATCATTGTCCATATCTATAAGCAGTTCAGTAACTTTATCTCTGATGCCTCTTATATTTTGATCTAATTTGCTAATTCCTTCTCTACTCGGAAACATGACGTACTCTCAAGGTGAGTCCTTACATAGAGGGTCTTCCTTTCAGTAGGTATACTATCAGCGGACTTCAATCTAAAAAAGGTGCAGCTCTAACACCAACTACTACAGGAATTTTTCCATGAGTGATCCCACCATCATCCACTACACTGTCACCTATAAGCTTTGCCAGCCTCCTCTTTCCGTGCCTACTGAGGTGCAGGCCATGCCTAGTGAAACCCGATCTACTTATAGACTCAACTGACACCACTGCTATGTGAGCCATGCCCTCTGCCATCAGTGCATTCTCCAGTCCCATGTTAACATGCCTAACAGCTGCACAACTGCATTAAAATGAGGTCAATCATGTCACTGAAACAGTTCCACGAAGTGCACTTTAGTGCCACCAGTTTGAGTAGCTATCTTTACCAGATCATCACCTATATCATACTCCCCGTCTTTATCAAGACTATTTCCTGCTTCAAACACAATCACTATCTGATCCTCTTTCGTAAAATTCTTACCTAACTCCACAATGCTGTCAGTCACCTGCAAACCTGCCCTTGGCTTCACAATGCTGGTAACCAGTTACTCACTGCCCAATACTTCCTGCAACTTCTGGCCTAAATCTTTACCGTACGAATTACCTAGCAGCAAAACCTTCTTCTTTTTGTTAGGATCTGTGACTCACTTAATCATTCTAACTGCTGAGGACAGCTGCATGTCTCCTACATCTACAACTAAAAGAGGTTCCTCTCCACTCAACTCTGACAGTTGGTCAAATCTATTGCATATACACAGTATACGACTGTCTGAATATCTCCTCCTCCTAGCTGCCTTCTTATCAAATGGCCAGTTCTCAATCCCCAACACCATTGACCACCTCAGACTGTCGAGTTCATCCCTTGCGTCTTGTAACTGTACCTGAAGGGCAGAGATATTACGCTCTCACTTCTCTATCAACTTAATTATGCTACAGATTCAGCATTCCCATGAGAGGAAAGCCCACTGGCTTCCCCACTGCATTCCCCCTAAAGAAAACGATTTGAAGAAATGCCACATCGTAACTCACTGCTCACAAAACCCACACTTCTCACTCATGGTGAAATTTTTACAGCTACTGAAAAATTAAATGTCTACGTTATCGAAGTTCAATTACAATGGTACAAATATTTAAAGAACTAACGATAGTGGTCAAGAAATTATCTCTCTACTAAAAAAGCAACAATTTTTATTAATACTACTAAACCACAAGTAAGGTCAGTACCACCAGCACTTTCCATAATTTCATGGATAAAACGAAAATTTCAAGCGGGCACTTGTAATTGGTTTTGTTCTGTTTAAAGTTGTTGTAGTAGTGTTATTGTAAAGGAAATGAAAATGTTGCAGCACGAATAAGAGGATCATTAGAAGGAAATGTATAATATCTGATAGTTCTTATTTATGTGCAGCTGACCCCGATTATAATCAATTACTTTGTCATATCTCGTCACTACAAATAAATTTTGAAATGCTGTTTCAGTAATTCAGTAAGTGACATTTAAATGTATGTACCAAATAATTAATATATCACCCCAAAACCTATTCCCATAACAACTCTGGTGTAATAAATACTTTTATTTAAAGTCATTCATAAATTAGTGTGAGACACAAAAATTATTTCATGTTACGAAATCTTAAGATTGTTCTATTCATTGTTATTTCCACTGTTAAAATAGAAAAAGAGTAAATTCCTAACACTTCTTGTCCTCAGAATTCTAATATTGTAATATCGACCAAAGGAATGAATGTCTGATTATTTCTGCAGTTTGAAATTGCCGTTCCTTATGTTCATGTAATGGCAATAGACAGAACACAGTCTGGACTGGATTTTCTTACCAACGTATTTTTCATAGAAAATCAATAACACCAGCCTCTCCCTTTATGTTGTGGTCTTCAGTCCTGAGACTGGTTTGATCCAGCTCTCCATGCTACTCTATCCTGTGCAAGCTTCTTCATCTCCCAGTACTTACTGCAACCTACATCCTTCTGAATCTGCTTAGTGTGGTCTTCTCTTGGTCTCCCTCTACGATTTTGTACCCACCACGCTGCAATCCAATGCTAAATTTGTGATCCCTTGATGCCTCAAAACATGTCCTACCAACAGGTCCCTTCTTTTTGTCAAGTTGTGCCACAAACTCCTCTTCTCCCCAATTCTATTCAATACCTCCTCATTAGTTATGTGATCTACCCATCTAATCTGCAGCATTCTTCTGTAACACCACATTTCGAAAGCTTCTATTCTCTTCTTGTCCAAACTAGTTATTGTCCATGTTTTACTTCCATACATGGCTACACTCCATACAAATACTTTCAGAAACGACTTCCTGACCATTAAATCTATACTCGATGTTAAATTTCTCTTCTTCAGAAACGCTTTCCTTGCCATTGCCAGTCTACATTTTATATCCTCTCTACTTCGACCATCATCAGTTATTTTACTCCCTAAATAGAAAACTCCTTTACTACTTTAAGTGTCTCATTTCCTAATCTAATTCCCTCAGCATCACCCGATTTAATTTGACTGCATTCCATTACCATCGTTTTGCTTTTCTTGATGTTCATCTTATATCCTTCTTTCAAGACACTGTTCATTCTGTTCAACTGCTCTTCCAAGTCCTTTGCTGTCTCTGACAGAATTACAATGTCATCGGCGAACCTCAAAGTTTTTATTTCTTCTCCATGAATTTTAATACATACTCCGAATTTTTCTTTTGTTTCCTTTACTGCATGTTCAATATACAGATTGAATAACATCGGGGACAGGCTACAACCCTGTCTCACTCCTTTCCCAATCACTGCTCCCCTTTCATGCCCCTCGACTCTTATAACGGCCATCTGGTTTCTGTACAATTTGTAAATAGCCTTTTGCTCCCTGTGTTTTACCCCTGCCCCCTTCAGAATTTGAAAGAGAGTATTCCAGTCAACATTGTCAAAAGCTTTCTCTAAGTCTACAAATGCTAGAAACGTAGGTTTGCCTTTTCTTAATCTTTGTTCTAAGATAAGTCGGAAAGTTAGTATTGCCTCACGTGTTCCAACATTTCTACGGAATCCAAACTAATCTTCCCCGAGGTCCGCTTCTACCAGTTTTTCCATTCGTTTGTAAAGAATGCGCGTTAGTATTTTTCAGCTGTGACTTATTAAACTGATAGTTCGGTAATATTCACATCTGTCAACATCTGCTTTCTTTGGGATTGGAATTATTATATTCTTCTTGAAGTCTGAGGGTATTTCCCCAGTCTCATACATCTTTCTCACCAGATGGTAGAGTTTTGTCATGACTGGCTCTCCCAAGGCCGTTAACAGTTCTAATGGAATGTTGTGTACTCCCAGGGCCTTGTTTCGACTCAGGTCTTTGAGTGCCCGGTCAAACTTTTCACGCAGTATCTTATCTCCCATTTCGTCTTCATCTACATCCTCTTCCATTTCCATAATACTGTCCTCAAGTACATCGCCCATGTATAAACCCTCTATATACTCCTTCCACCTTTCTGTCTTTCCTTCTTTGCTTACAACTGGGTTGCCATCTGAGCTCTTGATATTCACACAAGTGGTTCTCTTCTCTCTAAAGATCTCTTTAATTTTCCTGTAGGCAGTATCTATCTTACCCCTAGTGAGATAAGCCTCTACATCCTTACATTTGTCCTCTGGCCATCCCTGCTTATCCATTTTGCACTTCCTGTAGATCTCATTTTTGAGACGTTTGTATTCCTTTTTGCCTGCTTCGTTTACTACGTTTTTATATTTTCACCTTTCATCAATTAAATTCAATATTTCTTCTGTTACCCAAGGATTTCTATTAGCCCTCGTCTTTTTACCTACTTCTTCGTGTGCTGCCTTCACTACTTCATCCCTCAAAGCTATCCATTCTTCTTCTACTGTATTTATATCCCCATTCCTGTCAATTGTTCCCTTATGCTCTCCCTGGAACTCTCTACAACCTTTGGTTCTTTCAGTCTATCCAGGTTCCATCTCCTTTATTTAGCACCTTTTTGTAGTTTCTTCAGTTTCAATCTACAGTTCATAACATGTATTGTGGTCAGAGTCCACATCTGCCCCTGGAAATTTCTTACAATTTAAAACTTGATTCCTAAATCTCTATCTTACCATTACTAGGTTACTATCTGATACCTTTTTGTATCTCCAGGATTCTTCCATGTATACGACATTCTTTTATGATTCTTGATCCAAGTATTAGCTATGATTAAGTTATGCTCTGTGCAAAATTCTACCAGGCGGCTTCCTCTTTCATTTCTTCCCCCACAATCTGTATTCACCTACTATGTGTCCTGCTCTCCCTTTTTCTACTGAGGAATTCCAGTCACCCATGACTATTAAATTTTCGTCTCCCTTCACTATCTGAATAATTTCTTTTGTCTCGTCATACATTTCATCAATTTCTTCATCAAGTGCAGAGCTAGCTGGCATATAAATTTGTACCACTGTAGTAGGCGTGGGCTTTGTGTCTATCTTAGCCACAATAATGCGTTCACTATGCTGTTTGTAGTAGCTTACCCGTACTCCTATTTTTTTATTCATTACTAAACCTACTCCTGCATTACCCCTACTTGATTTTGTATTTATAACCCTGTATTCACCTGACCAAAAGCCTTGTTCCTCCTGCCATAGAACTTCACTAATTCCCACTATATCTAACTTTAACCTATCCATTTCCCTATCTGCCTGATTAAGGGCTCTGACATTCCACGTAGATGCAACCACAACGGAGGGATATCTATTGAGAAGCCAGACAGAAGTGTGGTCCCTCAAGAGGGGCACCAGCCTTTCCCGAAGTTGCAGGGGCAACAGTCTGGATGATTGACTGATCTGGCCTTTTAACACTTACCAAAACAGCCTTGCTGTGCTGCTACTCCAAACGGCTGAAAGCAAGGGGAAACTACAGCCGTAATTTTTCCCGAGGGCTAAACTGGGATGGCTAGAGAATAAATGTAAGGATGTAGAGGCTTATCTCACTAGGGGTAAGATAGACACTTCCTACAGGAAAATTAAAGAGATCTTTGGAGAAAAGAGAACCACTTGTATGAATATCAAGAGCTCAGATGGAAACCCAGTTCTAAACAAAGAAAGGAAAGCAGAAAAGTTGAAGGAGTATATAGAGGGTCTATACAAGGGCGATCTACTTGAGGACAATAGTATGGAAATGTAATAGGATGTTGATGAAGATGAAATGGGAGATATGATACTGCGTAAAGAGTTTGAGAGGGCACTTAAAGAGCTATCCATGGGAGAGCCAGCCCTGACAAAACTCTACCATCTGGTGAGCAAGATGTATGAGAAAGGCAAAATTCCAATCCCGATGTAAGCAGGTGTTGACAGATGTGAAAATTTCCGAACTATCAGTTTAATAAGTCACTGCTGGAAAATACAAACGCGAATCTTTACAGACGAATGGAGAAACTAGTAGAAGCCTACCTCGGGGAAGATTAGTTTGGATTCCGTAGAGATATTGGAAAACGTGAAGCAATACCGACCCTACGATTTATCTTAGAGGATAGATTAAGGAAAGGACAACTTACGTATCTAGTATTTGTAGACTTAGAGAAAGCTTTTTACAATGTTGACCTAAATACTCGCTATCAAATTCTGAAGTTGGGAGGGGTAAAATACAGGCTATTTACAATTTGTACAGAAACCAGATGGCAGCTATAAAAGTTGAGGGTCACGAAAGGGACGCATTGGATAGGAAGGGAGTGAGACAGGGCTGTAATCCTTCTTGTTATGCAATCTGTATATTGAGAAGGCAGTAAAGGAAACTAAAGACAAAATTGGAGTAGGAATTAAAATCCATGGAGAAGAAATAAAAACACTGATGTTTGGCAATGCCTTTGTAATTCTGTCAGAGACAGCAAAAGACCTGGAAGAGCAGCTGAAAGGAATGGACGGTGTCTTGAAAGGAGGATATAAGCTGAACATCAACGAAAGCGAAATTAGGATAATGGAATGTTGTCGAAGTAACTCGGGTGAAGCTGAGGGAAATAGATTACGAAATGAGACACTTAAATTTGAAAATGAGATTTGTTATTTGGGGAGCAAAATAACTAATGATGGTCGAAGTAGGGAAGATATTTAATGTAGACTGGCAATGGCAACGAAAGCGTTTCTGAAGAAGAGAAACTTGTTAACATCGAGTATAGATTTTGGTGTCAGAAAGTCGTTTCTTAAAGTACTTGTATGGAGAGTAGCCATGTATGGAAGTGAAACATGAATGATAAATAATTTAGACAAGAAGAGAATAGAAGCTTTTGAAATGTGGTGCTACAGAAGAATGCTGAAGAGTAGACGGGTAGATCATTTAACAAAAAGAAATGGAAATGAGCGTATGGTATACTTGGCTGGGAGTCCCCTATTTAGCGAAGTTCGGCCGCCAAGTGCAAGTCTTATTTCATTCGACACCGCATTGGGTGACTTGCGCTCTGGTGATGAGGATGAAGTGATGATGAGGACAACACAACACCCAGTCCCCAACAGAGAAAAATCTCCAACCCGGCCGGGAATGGAACCCATGTCCAATTGCATCAGAGGTGAGCACGTACCAACCAGCTAAGCAGGTGTACGAGCATGTTACTACTGAGAAGGTATTGAATAGAACTTGGGAGAAGAGAAATTTGTGGCACAACTTGATTAGAAGAAGAGATCAGTAGGTAGGATAAGTTCTGAGAAATCAAGGCATCGCGAATTTGGAATTGGAGGGCAGTGTGGAGGGTAAAAATCGTAGAGGGTGACCAAGACATGAAAACACTAAGGAGATTCAGAAGGATGTAGGTCGCAGCAGGTACTGGGAGATGAAGAAGCTTCCACAGGATAGAGTACCATGGAGAGCTGCATCAAATCATTCTTTGGATTGAAGACCACAACAAAAAGGCTTACAAATCGTTTCTGGAAAAATATTAATCAATTTACAAATCTCTCGCGCTGTCTCATACACTGGTGACATAAAGTACTGTCTTGATATTACACTACTCCTTGAGCGGCAAGAGAAATATATTTGTCCAAAAAAAATTTTGTTCTTTGTTTTTACATTTCACTAAGTCATCATTTTTCACTTAGATAAAGAGTTTTTAAGTTTGCAAAGTTTACATAGTGGTTAGACAAAACATCAAATAGTGTACCATATGTCTAGTGTGGATACAGTAGTTTGAAATGACTTCAGCAACTCTAGACTCTCGGAAAAGTTGCACAGATTCCCGAAATTTCTTATCCCGCCCACTCGGGTTTCCTGGATCCGGAAAACCGGGAACAAAACTGTCCAACGGGCTTCGAAAAAGTACAGTTATCTAATATAAGTGTCAGGCTTGACACGTTAATTATAGAAAATATTGAATCTGTTGTTGAGGTCAAAAGAGGTTAATAAATGCTTAAAAGTTCGCTTCAATCGAAAGAAAATTTGAATGAAGTTCCTGGCCCCGCTGAATGCCCAACCCTGTATCGAGTTGCTGGATCGGAGGTCGAAGACAGCTGGAAGCCGCTGCTGGTGGAGGCTGCTGCTGGTTTGCCCCCAGCACGTCGATGAAATGCCGGCTGCTGTCAGCTGCACTGGCCCTCGATCTATTACTTCTGGAACAGTTCTTCTTTCCACGTTCCTTTCGTCCAAGGTGGGAACATGGAAGATCGAAAATTGGTGTCAGTGACAAAGATTTTATTTATTTTATCATGTTGAAGACACAAGTTCAACTCCGTTTGAAGTTTGTTAACAGTCTACCAACGTCCAGTCGTTGCTGCTAACATACGCACTGACTACAGCTTAACAAAGTATTGAAAACGGAAAAAAAACAGTTTGTGCATGTCCACTTGATTTGTAAAGTTATTGTGAGACACATAACACAAATATTGATTACTGCAGGGCCTCATAGTCCCACACAACAGACAATCTTCATATCACTGTACACTTACACAGCAATGATATTTGTTCATGTTTCCATTTGATATTAGGTCGAAACACAAAGATAAAAGTCATATACTATATCGACCGTCATATAAAAAATTGACTGATAGTGTATTCTACATTTGTCTTGATCAATATATCCGTTTCAAACCGTGTAGATTTCAGTACAATCCAAAAGTTGTTATGTTTTATGTGTTTATTGTCAATTATTCTCATTCATTCAAGAGCTAATGGCAAAGCAAAACCAGACAATTAAAAGCACCCAAACTGGTGAGCAAGAGGGCAAATGGTCCCAACGGAGCCAAATCGCAAGTAAGCTAAAACGCGGACTTGCAGTCAAATAACATCCGTTTGTGTGTGTGCACTATGTAAATCAAGGTAAAGTACATTCATGACTCATAGACATTCATAGATGCGTGATATACTTCAAGTATATACATATTTACCCCAATGTAACCTAGGTAGAAAAATCAGGAAATCATATTTACATTAACACATTTACTGTGTTAAAAAATTAGTGAATAAATTTTCAGTTTGGAAGCTTCAAGTCTTTAAATTATTTAATTGTTTCCTTGTGGGAACTTAGATTTGATCAGGAATTGAAATTGCAGTTAAACATATCATCTGGTCATACGTCACATGAAATAAACCCTTGTAAACGAAGTCACGTGAGAAATGAACTTACAATAAAACTACACTATAACTACTATTTACATATTTTACAATGGTCCTTGTGCACTGAATATATTTTGCTGCTTGCAATCAATGAACTGTGGTTCTTATTGCAGATATATCCTAAGGTCCCTATGACAATAGAGTCCCTTTATAGCTTCAGTATTGACGTCTTGCAGTAAATAGCAACCGTCATGAGGAATTGAAACAATCTTGAATGGTCCTTTATACAGTAGATGCCATTTTTTATTTCTCTTCTTTCGTCGACCTAGTGCGTACAAAAATTTTATTTATGTCCGTTGCATGTAAGACTATCTGCATGCTTTTGTCAGCCTTCGTGACGGCTAATAAGAGGCTACTATAGGGTAAATCGATGGCTCGATAATTTTCCAATCTTGCATTTTTCATGTCACTGTCATTACCTCATTCTTCTTCGGCCATGGCACCGATACGAAGCCTTACAACAGGTCTGGTGTGGATACACTTTCTTATCATAAATATAACCTTTTATAATACCTGGGCGAACTATGAATACTTTTTTCATACTTAGACAATAGATTAATTGCCTAGCTTGGATTTTGTCAGTGCATGAATCTTCCTTCACTTTCTCTTCAATCATGCCGGAGATGTCAATGGCTTTGTTGTGAACATCATCCTTTTGGTTAATATGTCACTCTTTCTGGTGATCATACTCCAATATAAGCCAATTTTGTTCGCTGGCCACTATATTTACAGGTCTAGTCAGTTGAAGGCCTGGCTCGCACTTCCGATTTAGCTGTAGAGTTATCTTTCGCACCTGGTACCTTAGTTTCCAGACTCCTCTAATGGGATCTATTATTGCTTCTCTGTCCCGGAGGAACTGGAAGTCCAAAATTATTAGTATAGACAGATTTTCCGTAAATAGGAACGTCCACGTGAGGCTATCTATCATTTTCAAAGGTAAGTTCTATCTGCGTTGGGAACTTAGGCGTCTGTGACTTCTTTCCCAAAGCTCCTATCACTTTACAGTTACTCACTGGCAGAACCGGTAATCTCTTGACTTGCAAAAGTCTCTTGAAACATTGCCCACTTTTCACTGAAATACTTGCGCCAGTATCAATGAGTACTGAGGTAACAAAACCGTTTACAGACGCATCAACTTTGCTCTTCTTTCATTGCTTCTTCTTCCCTACATCGCTTTTCTTTTAAGGCCTTTGCTCCTAAACACTGCTGCTCTTTAAGAGCTCTCCATCCCTACCTCGCTTTTCTATCAATTCTAATTTCTGGAATAACATGGCTGATAGATTACCAACTGGCAATGACGTAACTTGGACATTGGTAAGTCCTGGCCCTTGCCAGATGAAATACTTATTATTTGCTTCTAAAGCTTTCACCACAGGAGTGTCACTCAGCACTGTTCACTCCTCATTTCCAATATCACTGTACATTTCCTGTAAAATAATATTATCATCAACATTTAAGCTACCTAGCTCCTGCACCGAAGTGTGCGCGATTTAGCTTACCTGAGCATCTGAAAATAAATCTGTGTCAGCCTGCACATTCATTTTAGCCTCTCTCTTAGCTCTAACCATGTTCATTAGGAAATATTTTACACAATAAAGCAATTATTACAAATTCAAATACCCAAAAATATTCTATAACTAACACAAGAAACAATCACTACCATTAAAAGTGTGTTTCTGTACACAACAATTCACTAGACACAAGAAAATGTTTGAAAACGCTTCTCGCAGCCATAATGTCTTACTGGAACTCAAACCAAGCATTAACCCTTTACAGTGGATATCTGTACACCAACAGAATTACACTGACTACAAAAAAGTAATGTAATTACAGTATTTGACTCGAGCCCCATGTGACATGGCGCCAATGAAATGGGTGGGTTTTGTTCTGCTTAAAGTTGTTGTGGTGGGGTGTCAAACGTGTGAAAATGTAGCAGCAAGAATAACAGTATTATGTGAAAGAAAGAAATAATCTCTGATAATTCTTATTATGTGCAGCTGAGCCCGACTATACTCATTTATTTTGTGACATCTTATCACTTCAAATAAATGCTGAAACGCTGTTTCAATAATTCAGTATGTGTCATTTAAATGTATGCTCCAAATAATTAATAAATCACAGCACAACCTTTTCCAATAACAATTCCCGTGTCGTAAATATTTTTATTTCAAGTCACTTATAAATTACTGTGAGACCATTTAATCTTACCCACCATTCACAAATATATTTCACTTTACGTAAAGTCTAAGATTGTTCTATTGAATGTTATTTTCACTGTTAGAATAGAAAAGTAATAAATTCCTGTGCGTTCCTGTCCTCGGAGTCCAAATAATGTAACATCAATTGAAAGAATTTATGTCATATTATTTGTGCAGTTCGAAATTTCCGCTCCATATGCTCCCGTAATGGCGGTATACATAACACAGACTGGACTGCATATACTTTACAAAAGTATTTTTTGTAGGAAATCAATAATATCAACCTTTCCCTTTTCGTCGGACCAAATGTCACAATCATACACTGTTATGACTATTC
Organism: Schistocerca gregaria; assembly: GCF_023897955.1. Taxonomy (NCBI): domain Eukaryota; kingdom Metazoa; phylum Arthropoda; class Insecta; order Orthoptera; family Acrididae; genus Schistocerca; species Schistocerca gregaria. Next base: position 924,698,758 of record NC_064921.1, on the reverse strand, counting down.
ACAATATTAATATTATTCACCAGATACAAATAAATCAGTATCACCGAACCAGGCGCTAATAGCCACTTTCCTCTCTGCTGCGGACACAAAACTTAAAACATTCAAAGTAGGTTATCTAGTTACAAATGAAAGTCCGTACACTAGAATTCCATTTAGTAAATTGTACTTTATATGTCTTTGATTACTTTTACAATATTTACTTACTTTTTACAATATTTAAAAGAACAGACCTCAGCTGATCTTCGATCTCAGACGCTTCATACATCAATATAAGAAAGAAAATTTCACAGACAATACAATGCCAATACATTCTTCTAGTGGTATTATCTTTATTAGATGATTATTCTTTGTAGAAAACTGGTTATAAAAATAATAAAAGATATTTTGTGGGAAATTACTTACAATGTAATAATAAGGCGCAACATTATAATAAGTATTTTCTCATTTTTACGTATAGGCTTAAAAGGGCTTTCTGGAAGAATTGGCGTTTACATTACACACTGAAACACTCAACACAAACAATAAGAAGCATCAAATGAAAAGTATCACACGAAATTTACTGGACGACTTCAATATACAGACAATCCTAAAAACCACAGTGGGCGAACATTTCCAAAAGGTTACTAAACATTTATTTCGCCACAAACAGCACAAGACACCCTTGAAAACTACTAAATTTACTAACTTTATAACAGTGCACAAACAACTTTGTCAGAATCTAAGAACCTCTACAGCTGCAACTGCATGCCGCGAAATGTAATCACGCTGATAAATTAGGATGAACGATTGAGAACTACTAAATTTAACATTCGAATACACTACACAATAAACTCTGACAGTACTTAGCTTTATAACTGCTACAGTTGCAACCGGACGCCGCGAAATGCAAACACACTGCAGAGGCCTGAGACTTGGATGAATGACATTAACACACTCGCGAATAACAGATCACTCGAGTCAATAACACAGAAAGAAGGATTGTGATGAATGAAAATCCACTAATAAGTTACATCTACAGCAAATATTAACACAAATAAACTTTAAAATAAGTAACTGAGGACTAAAACTTTATAAAATATTGCCGAGCAATTTCAGCATCAGTCCAGTACACGTGACATCACACCAAGTCTTTTCCACCATTGACCTGCTGCTTGCTTTGGTTCCTGGCCATGTGACTACCCAGGGTAATGAACTTGCTAGCCGACTAGCTGGGGGTAGTGAGTGAGGGGGGGGGGGGGTGTCAGTCACCTACCCGTCGTTGTGTATGACTCCTCCAGGGGCAGATTTGCGGCTTTATGTCAAAACTCTTGGGGGCTGCACCCCCTGCCTAATAAACTTCGTGCTATGAAGGAGACTCGGACCAAGTGGGGTTCTCCCCTCCACGCCTCCCGGCGGGAATCTCCATCCTCTGCTTTTATATGGTCCATTCTAGGTTGACCTGGGGTTCTTTATTCCACAATGAGCCGCTCCCCCTTTGAAGTAGGGGAGCCCACCTCACATTGATCCATATGTTGCCGAACTGCCAACAGCTTCCGAGCATCTTTTGCTAAATACATCCCCCACCTTCCTAACCTGGGTTTTAGCGGATGGCCGTAGCGCCGTGACGTCTGTCCTTGGTTGGCTTCGCTAAAGTGGTTTGTACTCCCAGGTCAAAGTTCTTCAATTTTTGTCTGGAACTGTAGTCCTTCGGTTAGCGTGGGAACTGGCGTTGTTTACTGATGGCTTGGCTTTACCTCCACACTGGTCGGATTGTCTTCCTCTTTTTCCCTACGTTTTGTCTGATCACGGCATAGTAGGGGATGGAGAAGGATCAGTTGCGGTGCTGATACCCAAGTACTCATAGCATTTGATGAGAGGCGCCCCCCCCCCGCCCCCGCACACACACACACACACACACACACACACACACACACACACACACACACACACACACCGCTCCTCTTCTTTCCTCTTCCTGATGTCCTGATGTTCCTTTTACTTCTTTATTTATTAGTTATCCTTTCCCCTTGATTGTACTGTTCTGTTTGTGTTGTTCCTCCCTTTGTTTCTGCCATATTAGATCATGGGACTGATGACCTTGCTGTTTGGTCTCCTCCTCCAATCAAACAACCCAAGTACTATTTGAAGTGAACCAGTTGATACTGTTTCAAGCACACAGTTTTTTTGCAGTCTACTAAATGAGGATCGTTTGTGGCCGCTTTTGATACACCGGTTGTTAATTCGAATCGCTAGTGTGTTCTACAAAGTTAGACCTCATTTACCGAACTAACACCGAACGTTAAGAAGTACATATATTTCCAGCTATCAGTTGCACCAGTCAATTAAGGCTTTATCAGTTAAACTCCAAGTTAGTACCGGTTGAACTCCGTAAAAATCACCAAGGCTATTTACGAAACGAAATTTTTCTTCTCGTAAAATGCAAGGGAGGTTCAAATCCTCGTCAAGCTATTCCTATTTAGGTTGTCCGAGGTTTCCATATGTCGTTCATTGCGAATGGGGGAATGGGTCTTTTAACGAAAAAGCTTTTCTCCCATTTTGCTGTAGGTGCTTGTGCTCTGCCACTAACAACCTTGTCGTGGTTTGTTCGTTAATCTCTATTCTTCTTTCCTTCCTTTTTCATCGTGATTACAGCACAGTGGTAGCAATAATGATAAAAAATATTATAGTACCACAGTTTTTAGGTTATTTTAGCATATGAGTGCTGTTTTTTACTGTGGATCCGAAGGTGATTTCATCCCTCTCTCGACTGGATACGTTGAAGAGTTCTTAAACAGACAGTTTCTGAGACAAACTAGTTACATCTGTGATGTAATTCCCTAATATATTACTTATTCACTTAAAGAAAATCATATTAATTTGGCTCTCGCAGTCAAGAATGACTTAGCGGGAAAAGCATAAACACTTCACTTCAATTATCTATGGAAACAGTTACTTTAGTTTATGCTATGGTTAACAATGTATACAATTAGAACGTTTCTGTCATTTGTTGGCAATCTGGAGTATTTCCAAGAGCACTTAAAGCAGTGTAATGTAACTTTCCCGTATAACAACTAGCCTTGGTCTCCTAAGCTATAGTTATCTAAGAGATACTTCTTCTGTCAGCAACTTTTCAGTTTCGTTTTTCAAATGTCAAATGGGTATCCTTTCACCTTCCCTAATATTTCTGATTTTTACTACAAGCAATACAAAATAAATTAGTCTGCAGGAATCTTCTGTGTGGTGTTCTGAGAGATTACGGAATCATATATTACTGAAGAGAAAAAGTCGCAACACCAAGAAGGATTTCGTGATTATGGCAGCGGTGGCCACGAAAACGTACGGTCGCAAGTAGGCGAGACTCTAAATGGCTACGTGGAGCTACCTAGAGCGAAAACTTCCGTGTTCAGCGTATGGCTCAGACGCATCGCAATGCATCTGTACAGTAATTTAAGCACACACAACGAAGTGTCACAAATCAGTTACTACGAAGACGGCTCCGAGCCAGACGCTCGGTAGCGTGCATTCAATTGACCCCAACTCGCAGCCATTTACGACTTCAGTCACAGCTCATTGGAGGGCAACTTCTAGGCGCGCAATCCGGAACCGTGCGACTGCTACGGTTGCAGGTTCGAATCCTGCCTGGTGCATGGATATGTGTGATGTCCTTAGGTTAGTTAGGTTTAAGTAGTTCTAAGTTCTAGGGGACTGATGACCACAGCAGTTGAGTCCCATAGTGCTCAGAGCCATTTGAACCATTTGGAGGGCAACATGGAGGTCTGTTTTGTTTTCTGATGAAAGCTGGTTGGTTGTACCTCGGTGCCAGTGACGGTCGTGTGTTGGTCAAAAATACGCCAGCTGAGGGCCTGCAACCAACCTGTCTGCCTGCTTGATACACTGGACCTATACCTGGAGTGATGGTCCGTGGTGTGATTCCGTATGACAGCAGGGGCACTCTCTTGGTTATCCCACGCTCCCTGACTGCAAAACTGCACGTCAATCTGGCGATTCGAGCCGTTGTGCTGCCATTCATTAGCAGCATTTCAGGGGGTGGTTTCCAACATGATAATGCTCGCCCAGGTAACGTTGTTGCCATCCAACATGCTTTACAGAGTCTAGACATGTTGTTTTGTCTACTCAATCAAAACATGTCTTTCCAGTGGAGCACATACGGGACGTCATCGGACGACAACTCTAGCGTTATCCAGAAACAGCACTAACCGTCCTTATAGCAGCTGACCAAGCATAACATTCATGGAACTTCATTCCACAAACTAATATCCGGCATGTGCACAATACAGTGCATGCACGTTTGCAAACTTGCCTTCAACTTTCTGATGGCTGTCCCGGTTATTAAAGTATGAGCATTTCACATTTGTAATGGATTATCTCACGCTTACGTTCACCTGTGATCTTTGCAATGGTAATCACATAAATATGTCAGCTAGAAAAATGTATTTCCGAAATTTCATTACTTCACACTGATTATTATTTAGTGTTGCGATTCTGTTCTGTCAGCGTATTACGAACGACATTTTTAATAGTGGGTTCCGAACGGTTGTGTGGTCTGATGACTTCTCCCTTCGTTATCTAGCGTAATAATCGAAACGGCATTCGATTACAGCTTACTCCCTGAGATGTCAACAGAGATTGTGCTCAGAACTGCTTCCCTGCTACCACAAGACATTACATATGTATTGTAAAATTCAGTACTATCTGACAGAGCCGAACGCGCAGCACTGCTTACTTACAAGTGAACTACATCACGCGTCACTCTTTATGGATGACACAAATATAAAGTAAGCTTGAAAGAAAGAAATGTGGGAAGGTTTGTTTATTAACTGAGAAACACTTATATAGTCTATTTATCTGCTAGAAGTACTTCATACTTAAGCACTTCCCTTAATTCAAGAAGTGCAAAATTAAGTCATATAGCAAATTTGCTGAAATACCATTCGTACGTATTCAACGCAGACTGAGCGATGAATTCATTGTAAGTAGCAAGGATTTGCATGATTCGTGGCTATCTGTTTTTTTTCTTTCATAGTAAGCTTTGGTTCTTGTTTCTGTCGAACTACATTACCTTGGAAACTAAAGAAGCGGTTGAAGTGTTTCCAGGCGCTGTTTGGATCGTGATTCAATAATATTATATTATAACAGAACATGCGGTATGTCTGTGTAAAAGAACTGGTCGTTAGCGCTAACGACAGACAATAACCACACACTGAGTTTTTCAATGGTTCAAGCTCCCCTTCAATTAGCATTTCTTCTTTCAGTGTACGTACCGGCAACAGCATAAGCTGCACACTCTTCATGAGTTATGTTGATAGCGTGATCTGTTGACTGGATGCTAGGCTAGCAGTTTCACGCTTAATACATTTTAAGAGACCATACAATGGCCGATCGTCCGTCAGAAATGTCTGCAGAAGCCTAAAGTGCTTAAAAAATAACAGAGTCATGTATGTGGAGAAAACGTAATGGTAGTTAATTTAGTTCAGTCTGCATGGTTCCTGAGAAGTGAGGGTACTTTGCCTAATCACATAATTCGAGGTCTTGTTTCAGAAAGCAATTTTGAAACTCACATGAGTTAAAGATTTAAATATTGCCTGAAGTATTCCAAATACTGATAACAGACGTATAGTGCGTCTGACCGATAAAATTAAAATTCATGATTCAGTATCACGTGTGACACTTGACTACACTGTTTTCTAAGAGTGCTGGTAAGTAACTTGACATAATCTTCATATCGTTATAACTTTAATTCACACGTCACTTCCCTCCATCCTCGGTCTTCTATTATCATTCTCAATTGTGGCAGAAAGGCGCCCTATTACCGGAACAGGTGTCTTTCAGCTAAAATTTGCTTGAAATAAGACATTGTGGTTTCAAAAATCTCTTATGCATATTTAACATTACGACATAATTATCTATTTTATTATTTATATCTGTTCTGTTCTACTCCCTACCTTGACAGTTACAGACGATTGTTCGAGGTCAGATACACTAGGGAGGCCAGTTCCTGTCTCTCAATACTGCTCGACCTAATTTTGGAGAAGATTGATTACTGACAGGAAACATTTGGGAGGGTACTATTATATCTATTTTGGTTAGAGAACATCGCAGCAGTTTTCGTAAGTTACTCTGTAGGAAATACTGCAACCAGCCAGAAGTTTTCTGAAATGTTACTGCACCGTTACTAGTTTCAGCCGATCCCATCGTCAGACAGTAGCGTCCACCTCTTAGCAAGTTATGCAAGTTATACATTTGTAAATGAGAGCTTTTCTTGAAACACAAATGTAAAAATTGCAAAGAAGTCTACGATACCGTCTGACGATGGGCTCAAGCCCGGAACTGGTAACGGTACAATAAAATAATTTTGAAAATTTGCCGCTGGTTGCAGTATTTCGTATTGCAGTATTTTCTACAGTGTCATTAGGAAGGGTGTTTCCAATTTCGGCATTTCCTTTACAACGAAGGCTAACCACAAAAAATCTTTGCGAAGCCAGTGGATACGCCCTACTTTTAATTATTTCTGTCACAATGCATCTAGGAGAAGTAAACAATTACGTACTTCGTGTTTCGATATATGTTTATGTGCGTTTAGAGTATGGTCGAAGACCTGCTTGGCTCATGGAATGTAACTATCCTGTTCTCGCTAACTACAATTAGTTATTGTATTAACTGGTACTAAAAATTCAGTTAAGAGGAATTTTTTACCGTCTGCTATTGCTTAACTACTTCAAGTCACCTTGTGACTTAAAAATGGCATATATTTGTAAGTCTTGAATACAGACATTTACTTTACACATATACACGAATATACTATGTTAATCACGTGCACTCTTCTATTATTCGTGAAATGTGGCAGCAAATATGATACGTTCGTTGTTAGTGACCTACATTTTGTAATGTTGTAGGCGACGTAGTGTGAGGAAGTTCCATTTCCCATACAATTACTCTCCGTATTGCGTTAAGATGGCAGACCTGACTTACCATTCTCGGTTGCATTTTTTTTTTATATAAAATGTTTACCTTCTTCAAAGAGACGGTGACTCTAAGATTATAACATCCAGAATACTAACACAATAAATTTAATCAAACTTTTACGGTTTAATATTTAGATGTATGATGCAGGACTTCGTGTTCCACAGGCGTAAAATAGCTGCTCTATTACGTTAGCTCTGGTCTGCGCTCTTTATGTCGCCAGTGAGACACATACACAAACACAAATACACACACAAACAAACACACACACACAGAAGTCAAAATTTTACGACCACTGCTCACCGCGACTTTAACGCCACGTTGTGGCTTTGCGGGCACAAGACGCGGTAACAAAAGTATGTAAGCGGAGCAGACACGGACAGGGGATCACCGTAGCCAATATATGGGCTGCAAATGACGAAGTCCATGGAGATACGCGATTCTGACAAAGGGCAGAGCCTGTAAACGAGTACCTCTAAAACGGCGATGCCGGCCGAATGTCCATGTGCTAGCGTCGTGAGGATCTACAGAAAGAGGCAGAAGGACAGTGAAAGTACTACCATTAGGAGCTGAATGGTTGAACATCCATGACTCTTCACAGAACGTGGAGGTTCAGAATCTTGTCTGCTCTGTAAAGGAGGACAGACGATGAACTGTGGCATCTCTGCCAAAAGAAGACTATGCTGTGCACACACAAGTGTTTCGGAGTACGCCGTCCAACGTATATTGTTGAAAGTTGAGCTCCGCTGCAGATCACACCTACATGTTCACATACTGACCCACTAACATTGTCAGTTGCGATGGCAGTAGACACGGGTCCACAGGCGTTCGACCGTCCACCAGCGGAAAGCTGTCGGCTCTTTGGTGAACCACATTATTGTCAGACTAGGTCCTATGTTCTCTCCATGGATGCCGTTCTCAAGGTGAAAGTCGGTTTGGAAACTGCAGTGCGCCACGAACGCCGGCTGGTGGGAGCAGTGTTAACAGTGAGAGACATTCTCCTGTGCTCGCATGGGACCTGTGATAGTACCTGCATGCTCACTGAGAGCTCCGATCTATCTGCATCCCTTCATTCGTGACGTCTACCCCCTACAGCGATGTCATCTTTCAGCGCTATAATTGTTTGTGGCTTGGAAGCAGAACTGTTCTAAAGTGGCTTGAGGAGCATTACACTGAAATCACGCTGAGGCCTGGGCGAACAGATTTACCTCATGTAAATCCTATGGAACTGATCTGGGTCGCTGTCAAGCGCTATAATCAATCAGCGGCCCGTTATTTACGCAAATTACCTCTGCTTAGATACCTAAATCTACAGAGTCCGCCAGAAAAATGTATACGCACTTTAAGGAGCGAAAAGTATTACTTATATGTCTACTTTACATTTAATAATTAATCACACATCTTGTACAACATTCAGTTTGTCACATAGATACTTTAAATGTTCACCGTTGGCGGCTATACACGTAACAGAATGACGAGTGGTCGCTGCCACTACGTCACTCAATGTTACAGTGGAGATCGCTGCACATGTCGCTGTAATCTCCTGGAGAATTTCCTCCAGCGCGTGTGGATTACGTCGCTAGACGTTATCTTTCACAGTTTCGAGCAAGTAAAACTTCTTAAATGTTAGACCTGGCGACCGTGGAGTGAGTGAGTACAATGGGCCCTTGTCGTTCAATCCAATGACCGGGAAAATTGTCATCCAGAAAAGCTCGTACGGGTAGGTGGTAGTGTGGTGGCGCCCCATCCATTGGTGAACGACCTCTTCACCAACTCCATAAAGCGCACGTATAGCTGGCCAAATTGATGTGCATAACATTTCCAGGTACACTTCTCCAGTGACAGTAGCATCAAAGAAGATAGGTCCTACTAAGCCCTTACATGATAGTCCACATTACATGTGGACCGCTGGTAGATTGACCGCTTTATCCACATAAACATGCTGATTTTCCGGTGCCCAGTACACACCGTTATGCTTATTCACGGTTCCATTAAGTTTAAATTGTGCCTCGTCACTCCACACTGCCTTCGTCACAAATCGTTCGTCATCAGTTACCATTTACTGATACCATTCGCAAAATTGCATTCAACGAACCGGATCGCCATCATTAATCGCTTGCAGCAATCGTGGAATGTAAACTTCCCACTTTGCAGCTTTCACAATTCTTAGTACACTTGTACAGCTAACCCCCATTTCACGTGCACATTGTGTAGAAGACGTCTGTGGAGAATCAACAAACGTTTCCAACACGAAACCCGACGAAGGCAGCACTTGCAGTTCTACGCCGTCTTCCTGATCTTCCTTTGTGAATACCACAAATCGTTCCATGCAATTCAAACTTGTCTATGATGCGTTTCATTGTTAGGCGGGTTGGCGGTTCTGTTTCAAACTTCCGCCTCCGCTGGCGTTGCACTTCAACGGTATTATCAAAGTTGAGGAACCACTTCACAATACATTTTCGTTGCTCGAATGTCAAGCGTGTTCCAGACCTCTTGTTTTCTCATTACTGAGATGAATGTACTAACATCTGTTGAGCCAAAGACCATACTACAATGCGCTCGTAATTCAAATCGAACGACAATACCGATATCTCGATAGAGCCTGACAAAAAGTATATATATTTCCCTGTCGGATTCTCCACAAACTTAGCAACAACTGTCGGATCCGTGACACGCAGAATCATGAAAATATTTCGGTCCAACAAACTATTAAACAGGTGGTCAATATGTTTTGGAACATTAGCGTACATGTTTTTGAATCCAAGCGCAATCCATAAACTATGTCACCCAATTACAATAAAAATCACATTATAGTGAAAACTGCTACCCGGCTATTTGAACCCACATCTTTACAGTAGAATCGTATTAGTAAATCACTTCATATCCTTATACTGGTTAAACGACAACTTACTCAACAAAACATTTTTAAATATCTATTCTCTTGACCTTACCAAATGAATGTTAAAACGAATAAGCCATCTACCTTCAAATTAAAATTAATATTTTCGAAACTTAATAGTTCACAGCAGTTGTTGGGCCACGATCTCGTCTAGCATAGAGGAAGAATGCTGCTAGGTAGCTTCCATCCATTGTACGTCACCTACCGTGGGGGTCCACGGCTCTTGCGTGGGGCACTTAGCCGCTCACCTGCTGTTGTCTGTGCGGGCAAACCTTGCTGCTGCTCGACGCCCTGTAGGGACACAATCTCTGTGTGCTACTGCTGTCCGTGCCGGAGTCCCCTCTGGTTCTGCACGCCCTGGTGCGCTCTGCATATGAAAATTAGGGAAACAACTTTCGTGTTGTCGCAAATTTTTGTACAATTATAGCGAAGAGTGTCATAAAAAACATACTAAAAATCACCACTTGTGGGATGTCAGTGTGGGCGGGGAGTAGGCGTTTAAAGGTCACATTTTCTCTTGACTAACTAGAAAACCGTGCCTTCCATAGAACATGTTTGCCGGCACAGAATCAAACTACCTGAAAATTAAACTACTTGAAACATCTTACAGAAGAGGTCCCACCCTTTTTTCTCTAGAAGCCCTAGTTTCCGCTTGCACGGGATGGAAAAATCACATATTATTAAAAATAGCGTTTTAATGATTTAAAATAAATGTATAGTGACCATTGAACTTAGAAACAACAGAAAATCTACATTAGTTAGTATAAAATAAGATCTTGAACGGGTACATTTCAAAAATCATGTTGCAGATACAATAATGGTGCCCCATTCATACACATACCATGGTATGTGCTGCAAACCATGGAACTTGTAAAGCCAGCTTCTCAGCATCTACATCGTCCCACACACCCACAGGCGTGGGATATAAATGTCACCTTCCTTTCAGTTTTCTGTTTCGCCCTTTCCTTCCCTGAAATGCAGTCCATGAAGACACATAAAGTACAATTGTACCATTTCCTCAGCCCCACTACAGAATTTGTTACAAAGTGGAAAACAGAGGTATCATATGCGATTGACTTAGTATCGTCTAAGATTGCAGTGCAATTTAATTTTACAGCTCTTACCCGTTCTGATAGTTCATCTTTCCTCTTCACAGAATACCTTGCATCATTCTAAATGTTTCACCTGAACTACGAAAGGACAAAAGTTTTCCTGTTGTAGATTGTGCTAAAAACAATGTGATCCCACACTTTTTTTCTTTCAATCTGTTCTTGACTGTCTTTGTCTGAGGTAACGTTGCCGAAAAGGTCCACAAAGTACTCAGGTTTCCATTCTCTTTGGGACACCGAGTAAACAGCACAATACTATGTTGGGAAAGAATGTTCTGTAAGAGAAGGTCTAAATGACGTTCATCGAGAACCTCTCGTACCCAGGGAACATTTTTGCTATCCGACAAAATCACTGAATATTTGGCTAGTGATTTATTGCTCTTCAGTTTTTAAGACACATTTTTCCCTAGATACCTCATGCAGAACTGAAAGGTGGAAATTTTAGCGGGCTCCAAATTCGGCTTTTCTCACAGATAAAAGATCAGCAGGAAGCAATGACTGCAGAGGAAGGCAATGCATGAGAGGCATCGAGAATGCTGGTGCATGGGTTTCAAGGCAAGAAGAGAAGTTATAATTTGGTAGAACTAATAGATGCTTAAAATCGAAGCTACAATGACCTGGAATGCAGAATGTCGATTAAAATATACTACTTGCATTTAAGTATTGATTTTTTTAGAGAGAAGCTGGAAAATGGAGTGCAGGCATCGTGAAAGTTTCCAGCAAGACATTCGGTCTATGCAGAAAAGATTTCAAGGAAGGTGGGAGACACCTAATGTGGGGAACTACACTCCTGGATATGGAAAAAAGAACACATTGACACCGGTGTGTCAGACCCATCATACTTGCTCCGGACACTGCGAGAGGGCTGTACAAGCAATGATCACACGCACGGCACAGCGGACACACCAGGAACCGCGGTGTTGGCCGTCGAATGGCGCTAGCTGCGCAGCATTTGTGCACCGCCGCCGTCAGTGTCAGCCAGTTAGCCGTGGCATACGGAGTTCCATCGCAGTCTTTAACACTGGTAGCATGCCGCGACAGCGTGGACGTGAACCGTATGTGCAGTTGACGGACTTTGAGCGAGGGCGTTTAGTGGGCATGAGGGAGGCCGGGTGGACGTACCGCCGAATTGCTCAACACGTGGGGCGTGAGGTCTCCACAGTACATCGATGTTGTCGCCAGTGGTCGGCGGAAGGTGTACGTGCCCGTCGACCTGGGACCGGACCGCAGCGACGCACGGATGCACACCAAGACCGTAGGATCCTACGCAGTGCCGTAGGGGACCGCACCGCCACTTCCCAGCAAATTAGGGACACTGTTGCTCCTGGGGTATCGGCGAGGACCATTCACAACCGTCTCCATGAAGCTGGGCTACGGCCCCGCACACCGTTAGGCCGTCTTCCGCTCACGCCCCAACATCGTGCAGCCCGCCTCCAGTGGTGTCGCGACAGGCGTGAATATAGGGACGAATGGAGACGTGTCGTCTTCAGCGATGAGAGTCGCTTCTGCCTTGGTGCCAATGATGGTCGTATGCGTGTTTGGCGCCGTGCCGGTGAGCGCCACAATCAGGACTGCATACGACTGAAGCACACAGGGCCAACACCCGGCATCATGGTGTGGGGAGCGATCTCCTACACTGGCCGTACACCTCTGGTGATCGTCGAGGGGACACTGAATAGTGCACGGTACATCCAAACCGTCATCGAACCCATCGTTCTACCATTCGTAGACCGTACAGTGTACAGTGTGATACTTAATAGTATTACATAGTTTCATGCATGGTGGAGCAGGGTAAATCTATCGATCTGAGGTAGGGGTTCAATTCCAGAAACGACCGACTCCACAGTTGTCAGCGAAAACCGTTCTGACACATCTGACAGTGGAATATATGTACCTGCACTGTTGTTGCTAGATCGTAGTCTAGGAAACGTTCAGAGGTAATAGTATTCTCCAAAACAAGAAAAAAGTATAAAGTAAACATGAGCTCTAAAATGCATATCTTAAAAGAAATGGGCACCTGTTCAGGAGAAGCGACGTGTATAACAGTAGCGAAGATGAATAATTGCTCATTTCTCTTAAGGTACACGTTCTAGAGGCCATATTTAGTGAAAAAATTTTCTTGTTTTTTTTTTATCCACACTACCTCCTACAAAACTATGGAAACCAGAGTTTGCAGTAGAACAGAGAAGTTTCACAGTATCGAAGATGAACAAGTGCTCATAGCCCTACATGAATGTATTTTAGAGATCATGTTCAGTAGATTTTTGTTGTTGTTTGTTTAGTCCATATCACTACGACTTCAAGTTGTCTACCCTGCATTATTAGCAGCAGTACGTACATGTCACTTGTCAAATCGTCGAAGTACAAACGCCACTAACTCATGGCTCTGGTTATGCATGCATCGATGTATCTGACTGCATTAGAACGATTTTCACTTATAACTTTTGAATCGGTTTTTCCAGGCTAAGGTCTCTTGGGTCAGACTGATGCATTTACCCTTCAGCTGTAGGATCATCACAAAATACCCTCTATGCTATATTATTTGTATAACTCGACAGCTACTAATGTTCGTCTAGTTTGAGTAAAGGAGAATGTTTTGAACTGACGTCTAAAATATATAAATTTGTGAAAAAATAACAATTTTGTACCATTAATCAGCTTCGCAAACTCAAGCATAAACAAATTGAAATTAAGGTAAACGTAAAACTGATTAAAATAGTGTTATCTTCTGTTATCTGTTCTAATATAAATTCTGTGGTTAACCACGTACTTCCACCTTAAACGACATTAACCAGCATCGAAGAAATAGAAACGTTCACTCTTACTTGTCACCAAGTGAAGCAAAATCTTAGAACGTTTATCTCGTTGGTTTTCTGTAACGCACTCCGTGGTTCCACAAGAATTCACTGGGAAGAAACCCTTTATCTTCAGCTGCGTATTTGAAGTGTTGCTCGTTTAGGTATGGAGAATTGCTTGAGCGTTTCACAAAAGCCCACTCAGAGACAGCTGTGAAGGTGCTGACGTCATCGCAATTCGCAATGCGAGGTTTCTGCCCGCTTCGACGTCATACCAGTATCTCTCTGCAAAACGGAACAGGATGTACTGTCGCAGAGCCCATTCTTCAGTCTCCTGACAACACTTCGTTAGCCTCTGACCTCCATGCAACAGGGCATAATGGAAGAAAAAACACTCGCGAGTCCGTAGCTGTTGTCGCATACCACCTGTCATCCTGAAAGACTCTTCGGAAAATATTTTCCTCAGCCGACACCTCCTAACAGCCATGACATCTGATACCAACGCTTCGTTGCCGGTTATTCAGAGATTTATGATGCCTGTTCTTTACAGGTCTCCATTCTTTATGAGACAAACCCTTCGACGTCAAAAGCACGATAGTAAACTTTTCTTAGTTGAGAAATGCACGCAGAGCATCTGACACGTTGATAATAAACACAGCCATCGGATGAATGGAGCTGATATTGCATCTTCCTTGACCGTCACTACGTGCATAAGTTTGAAAGTCCTGCAGTTGCCTTCAGGGAAGTCTTTGTCCTGTTTAGGCTGATTTTAACCCAGCGGTGCGCTGTGTGCCGTGTCTACTGGCAGTTGCGGCGGGGCGGGTTCGGTCTGTCGTTCTTTCGTCTCTTACTGTCCCTCAGTCATTTTAATCGAACAGTTCATCTACCTCTTTATTTCTTCCTTGCGACGTCCCCTCACTCTGCGGTAGTAGATACACGCTAGTCAGTGCAAAGCAGCATTGATAAAACCACTACCTAATACCTGCCACACAGAGGTAGCGTAACTCAAGTTGCAAACAGTTTCTGTAAGTTCATTTTCACAAATTTCGGGCGGTAGGAGAATGCAGTTTAATTACAGCAAGCATTTGAAAATTCTATTAACATCTTTTCATACATAAGGAAGCACATGAAGTGGCTATTAAATCCGTATTTAATAAGGCAAACGTTTCGTCATTCCTAGTTCACCGTTTATGGTTGATTGGTTAGTTTAAAAATTAAAGGGACCGAACTGCAAAGATCGTCGGTCCCTCACCGTCTATACAACATATTTCAAACTATAAAGCAGCCAGGATTTCTGCAAGTATGACCCGACTTATTTTGCCATCTAACAGTCACTGACCCGCCACTATTAGCAGGTCGAACATTAGGTCGTTTCAGCACTGTTGTTGCTAGATCGTAGTCTAGGAAACGTTCAGAGGTAATAGTATTCTCCAAAACAAGAAAAAAGTTAGAAGTGCTCGCCACAGTATTCCACGGGGTATGCCACGCGGAATTGTCTCAACTACCAAAATATCACACGCTTATGAAACTTCAATTAATTAATTCTGAAACATCACACTTTCCTCAAAATGTTCATAACTGAAACTGCTTTAGTCACGACACTTTCTATCTGAAATGATCTCACTAGCTCATCTTTTTACATAGTATTTTCGCGGTGTTACTCGGAAGCAGGTTAGCGAGCGACTTTCTTGATGTTCCTCTCCTATCTGCCTATCAAACTACTTTTGTGCGGGAACCGCTTACTTCTGAATGGCTACTGATCTGAATGACCAACCAGAATGATTCTTCCAGATCATTCTCGCGGCAAAACTTGCCTTAGACAAGCACTAATCAGATAGACATTTACGTCATTACAAATTCAATTCGTAATATACTGTTTAATAAAATAGAACGAAATGCAAAATATTCTTTAAATGAATATAAAAACTTTTTCCGTTTCAGACTTTTATTCTGGCTGCTCTAACAAAAGCAAGCACACCTCGACACACGTCATCAGCATCGTTGTTGCAACACAATTTTCCCACGGTTCAATTTTATAAGGTCTTACATAAAATAACATTAAGTTTTAACGTATGTCCCACATACACTCTCTCATTCATTGCCATGTATTTACACAAAAAATAATAAGCAAATAATAATTTTGAATGATTTTTATACTACATAAAGTAGAGTAATTAAAGTTTAGAACGGCTGGTCCCAGCGGAGGTTCGAGACCTCCCTAGGGCATGGGTGTGTATGTGTGTTTGTCCTTAGGATAATTAAGGTTAAGTAGTGTGTAACCTTAGGGACTGATGACCTTAGCAGTTAAGTCCCATAAGATTTCACATACATTTGAACATTTGAAAGTTTTGAAAAGAAAATTCCAAATAAGTGATTTTATATACTGTGAGCTTTGTTATGACTTCAGGTGATAAATAAAGACATTTGATTATTGTTCCTAACTGAGTTTTGAAACATAAGTGTCGGTTTTAGGGTATTTACGTAATTTTCTCAGCCTCTGTAACTGTCAGGATCCCTTCCTTAATAACGAAAGATTGTTTACCAAGTGTGAGCAAAATCGGTTTATAATTACTATGGTTTATTTAGATTCATACGGGGGTATGAATTTGCGTACCGACTGAATGTTACTTGAGACCGTTCTTACGTCTGGTAACGTCAGCCTCGCTGTGAATCAGAGCGAAGAAAAAACATAGCCATCCTGAAGCCACCGTGCTACATGGATATATGTCTTACTGTATCGAATGTTACCTGGTAATAACTTGCTACGTTACGCAGTGGACAGCTGTTAATGGTCGCGTCTTTCGCGTTAAAGCTGCAAATGCACGCAGTTAACTGCAGTGGGCAATCCATACTTTGCTGTGACCTGCACGTATCTGCAGCCTCATGACAACAAAATTCCCTAAGAAGCGACAATTAAAAGCTGTCCACTGCAGAGGAAATGGTGCACCGCATGGTTAAATTTGTCGTGGCTGTGAACCCATATACACGGAGGACATATAGTTGTCGTCGCACCAACTCATCTTGTGAGTAATGACAAAACTGATGCTCTATAATAATTTGGATTTGCCATTGTTATAGAACACAGATTGACGAATGATGATTCTCAGTAACCACAGTTTTTCGCGAGCACGTCATTCAGGCCACTTTTTATCTCCGAGAAATATCCCCGTAGTTTAATAGCAGACTGAGTGGAGTTGGGGCCGTCCCCGAGAGACTAACGAATTAAATTTCTCTCTTTCACCAGGGGTAGAATATGCGACTTCCCAAACCGAAGTCCAGCTCTCTAGCCACTAGACCGCCAAGGCCAATGACTATGCGAAGGCCGTTCAGTACGTAATGCGAGACTTTTTTTCTGAAAGCAGGTTCGTATTATTCAGGATTCCAGTACAACGTATTATTCTCCAACCTTTTTCTAGGAATAATTTCAACATAATCTCCTTACTAGGAGGGCCGTTACTCCTGTATTGGACCACCCTTGTGGGCTATGTCACAGCCAACGTCTCGCTGCATCAATAACCTCCCCATCGTCCATGTACTGTTTACCGAAGAGTGTGTTCTTCATTTGGGTCACACAAATGGAAGTCAGAAAGTGCGGAATCCGGGCTGTAGGGTGGATGAGGTAAAACAGTCTAGTGAAGTTTTATGAGCTCCTCTCGAGGCGTTGCGTTGTCGTGGTGTTGGAGAAGTTCATCTCCATTTTAGTGGCGACGTAAACGGTGAAGTCGTTTCTTCAAGTTCCTGACGGTCAGCACAATACAGTTCCAATCCATGGAGTGTCGCCACAGCACCTCTGGATGCACACGTTTTGTCGCCTGTGACGAGTTTCGGCAAAACATTGTCACGATAAACCTTTTAACGCGGAACTAGTTCCGCACAGTTGCTCATCCGCTGCTCTTTCAGTCTTATGTTGGGTGGCGAGGAAGCGAGCAGGCTCATACCCTTGAGCATCCCAACTGGTGCACGAGTGTGTCAGAAGTACCAACAGAGATGTCCAGTTGAGCGTCGAGATCACTTCGATTGAGAGTGACCACATTGTTGTGACTGAAAATTTGAAAGTTTTTACAACACAACTTTTATTTACGTGAGTCTGCATGGAAATGAGTAAATAACAACGAAAAGTCGCAATCACAAAACCAGTAAGAATTTCCTGCTAGAGGCAACAAATGATAACTTCTATGTTTCCTACAAGAGTCTGTGGCAACTCACATACACTTTATTCCAAGTTCTATTCAGATGGCGAAGACGTAGTCTTCCTGGGAGTCGTCCCGGAGATCGGTACTCGGCTTGAAAAAAAAAAAATGTGTTCAAATGTGTGTGAAATCTTATGGGACTTGGCTGCTAAGCTTACACACAACGTAACCTAAATTATCCTAAGGACAAACACACACACTCATGCCCGAGGGAGGACTAGAATCTGGACCAGCCGCACAGCTCGGCTAATCCCGCGCGCTATTCGGCTTGAAATGACGTCTGGTGCTGGTTCTAGCCTTTAAGTAGTATTGGCCAGCCAATTAGATGTAGGTTTGTAATACTTCCAGCAGGCCATCTCGAACTCCCTCTGCAGGAAGTAGTACGCGGAATGTATGTTTCCAAAACAGCAGTTGTTTACCATTGCTTACGCCACGAGCGTAGACAACCTCGGCCTTGTGTCGTGTTAGATGTGTTGCTGGTCCTCAGGGGCTACCTTGACGACGGCGTAACACACGTTACACTACTGCAGGAATCAGAGCGGTGTGCGGACGGCCGGTACGTGGGAGATCGAGCAGGTAGGCGCGACCTTGTTTCGATGATGCCAGACACCTCGCCCAACGACTCACCGGACCATTGTATGCTGTCAGGTCTCAGTAGATTTCCTGCAAGTGCCTAAGAAGGTCTACACTGCTGTGATTTACCGCGAAAGGAAACTCAATGACAGCTCTCTGTTTAGAACGTACCTCCATTATAGACGTTATTTTGAAGGCTAGGCCTAGCCCCAAAACTATCGAAACTTCATGAAACTATAGGGACTGAAGAGGTTATATTCCACGACGTCCCACAACAAACCCCAGATTTTTTCAACTGATATTTTCAATGGAAAAAAATGTGGTGCGTTACTTACTGAACGCACCTCATAATTAACCCTTGGATACTTGAGAAGGCCCTGTGAGGAAACGAATGATCGTAGGACAATGAAACCTTGTGAAAACTCTAAACATTCATGGTGGTGTGTGTTTGTTCTCTATCGTGTCTCCCTACCACTTTCGCGCAACGACGCTATGAGCGTGTTTTTTAGGGAATTAACTAGTTTGAACCTGGGACCTGTTGCTGGTAAGGAGACGCCAGACCACACATGACATGTAGAATTCAGAAGAGTTCAGTGAGACTAGCGATGATATAACCAAATACTTAATCATCTCTGCGTCAGCTCCACTGCACTCCCTGTAAAAGAATCTTAATACTAACTAAATTTAGTGGAAGGGGTTCAATGGTTTCCTATTTTAAGATAGCTGGTAAAATAACGTCGATAACGCAGTTACGTTTACGATTGGAAATTTTATTCTACTCACAAAACACTGTTTATAAATTGCACTGTTGATAAAAGGAGATGTTTTAATACAGGATGGTAAAAACCAACTGCGTTCAACAAAAATGTGAACGAATATTCCCTGAATGGGTTTCCAAGTTCTACAATCGATCGAAGGATGACCTATGCCACATCACATCTATAATATTTAATTTAAGTATCACAAAAGACAAAACTATCAAAATGGTCTACAGTGACCCTCAATTATCTTTAATTACTTATCTAACTTGTCGTAAATTACAGTGGCTGATGTGGCTTCTCAATAACTATATAAAAGAAAAATCATCGCTTTTCAGATCTGTTCTCACAAGTGGCAAATGTGAACACCATGAGTTTTAATTAACGATCGACACTAGTATTACACAGAAAAAAGGGGTTAAAAGATGAGACTTCTGCAGGTCTGAGTGTAGCTTTATGCGCTCCTATGCGGCATCGCGTGCGTTCATTACCTTGTCGGTGTTCGTCAGGGGGGCGGCGGCCGGCGCAGCAGCCACCCAGCTCGCCGTCTCGGAACTGACTCTCCTCTAACTTCTCCTTACTGCAATTTACCAAAGTTAGTTTAAAAAAACTATCTGGCTATGTTTTCATCTGACCAATCAGGGTCTCAATGTTAACCTTAAGCTCCGCCTACAAAAATTCTGTCTATCCAATGAGAAACGTTATACTTTTGTGGTGGGGCAATGTTTTTAAAGTTTGCAACGTAACAGAGACGCTAAAAAGTCTCACGCTAAAACCTGCAGCTGGTGTGGTCCTTTTAGCGTTATCGTGAGATCTACACTGTTCTTCTGGAAGGCTCTATCTTTTAACATGGGCTGGGGGGTGGTCCTTGACGTACCTGAGACGCGAAAAAGTCTCACGCTAAAACGTGCGGGTGGTGAGTCCTAGTGGTTAACTGGCGACGTGGGTGTCCAGTCCGTCCCTTATCGTAGGGCCTTCTAGCTTAACACCGTTCTGCTCCGGCTTGTGTTCTCGTTTCTCCCTTCAGAACTGCGTCGGTCTCTCGGTGGGAAGGTACGACATGCATTTAGGTATTCTTGTGTTAGTCTGTGGTATTCCATTTGCTCACTCGTTACTCGTATTTCTTTGGTTAATTTAATGTCACGATTTATTCGGAGCTATGTGACATACTACTAGATTTGCTTATTATGTCAGGGTTTTCATGGAAGGTGTTGGATTTGCCTGACACCTTACAAAACGTTTGTAAGGAATTGAGGAAAAGAAATAATGAGTATCATTGAATGAATCACTCGTAATTTCTACGTGAGAGTATAACATTTGTTAACTGCGTACCACGTTTACTTTCAGGTTGCAAACGTTGCTCATTGTGGCGACTATCTGCGTGTAGCCTGGAACCGCACTGTAGGTTGCTATGCTGCTACGTGAAACATCTCAGGTGGGATGTTAGCTACCTGCAAACTCTAACGTGCGTTAGTTTCCCGTCGATAAAATCAGCCATCTGTTAGCCCCATAGCCAAAAACGACACTTGTTTATGTTTGATGATCTTGGTGGCCACACAGTTTGGGACGATTCACCAGGATTCGGTTTTCTCCATATGTGTTACGGAGTAACCGAGTGGCGTTACAAGCAACATGAGGTGGAGCTCCATCGTGCATCATAACATCTGGGTCCCGAGGACCTCTCTCCCGCAGAGCAGGAATCACATGTTGGCGAAGCAGATCTCAGTAACCTGTGCCGTTCACGCTGCATATCCTTCGTCCTTATTGTCCGTGTTGTCTTTGGTATCAGTTCTAGCGCCTAATGGCAAGACGTGATACTGACACTGCTCACACCTGCAGCGTACAGTTTCATCATTCCTAGTTTCCCGTCCACATCAACTCAAGTTGGAAAGTTTAATTGTAACCACCCTGTGAAATGATTGGCTTTACTGTGTCCCAATTTTCAGCCGTACTGCCGAAGTACGTGCGTAGCATTGTTTCACAGCATATTTGTAGGAGTAAATATTTTAAAGGCTAGTTGGACCATGTGATTATAATACGGCAGCTCTTGTGAAACAGAAGCTACTTGCTAAGAGCACTTTGGCGTCTCTGCGATCGATGTATGAAGTAATAAACCTTCGGAAATGCCATTTTCAATGGTTTTAAAGTGGGTCTTGGCCCAAAACTAGTCATTGAGTGCATAAAAAGTAAAAATTTGCTTCTTGAGATCTGATTTTAGCTCTTCTGATTAACAGAAGTTGCTGTTAGTTCGTAAATAAATAACTGTTTACCTACATTCACATTCACTTTCAACATCATAACAATGAGCGAGGAAATGGCAGAGATGTTAATCTGTTTTTTTATACAAAGAATTAAGCAAATGGTAACCTGCAAACCAAATTCCGGACTATATCAAAGTACGCAATACTGCAGTAATGCTGGATCATTTCCGGAGTAAAATTGCATGATATTCTCTTCTATTACAATAAACTATACAAGTAATGTCACCGATCCAGTACAATGAGTTTTTTAAATTAGTTATATAAGAGAAAACCTTAATTATACAAATAGTAAATAACTTACAGAAGTGTTTCATAAAGTGTTTGATACACCACTGAATGCAGTATATCTTCAAGTTTCATACCGCCTAACATTTTTAGTTCCCGACCTTCACGCTAGGTGGCAAGTGCGATTGAGTTACTGCAGCAGTGACAATGGATTCCTTTAATGGTGCAGAGAGTACGCATTGTTGTTTATGATTAAATGAGTCCTAACCCTCTACTACACTTCAAAGACAGGTCAAGACTAAATATCGCAATCCATCTGATCGGAGACAAACTGTTACTAACTGGTACACTCCGTGTACCGTAACTGGCAATGTATCACTCAGGATGCCGGATCAGGCGTGGCGAGCAGTGCCTGACGCAGCAGTTAAACAAATTCGGCAGTCTTACAATCGTAGTCCGGATAAGCCAACAAGAATTACAACAGGATATGAGCAAAGAATTTATTTTCCAGCAGCATAGCGTTCCACCACGTCATCATAGAGGAGCTGTCATATATCTGTGCAGGAATGTCCCGACGTGGTAGAACAATATCTTGGTCACTACGATCACTTGATTTCACTCCAATGGGCTTCTGTGTATGGTGCTACGTTACAGACAGTGCTTCCGGGAAACGTCGAAGAGCTGTGACAACGAATAATACAAGCAGTTGCCACCATACATCACGATTTCTTCCATAGGATTTGTCAGGAAATTTATTACAGATTCGACATTTATCGTGTTACAAAAGGTAGTAACACTGAACATTTGTAAACAAAACTTTAAGATTTACTGCGTTCAGTGCTGTATAAAACATGCCTGTGAGCTGTTTACCTTTTTCACAATGAAATATTATTTCTGTACGACTACTTTATAAACACTCTGTATTATAGATACCCGTCTCAGATTGTAACCAACAAGGCTTTGTTTTCTTCTCGTTGGCTACGCCCTTAACACTGTTTTCAATTTGATTAAATACTGACTACCAGAAATCGGTGAAATCAACGAAAAAAGTATTTGGCAAAATACAAAAAACAAATTGTTAGCGAAATTATGATCGATGGTTTCTTATTAGTGGGGACTGTTTTTGTTCTTAGGTAATGACCGCTTCTATATAACATGGTAAGCTTTTCGATATGGGCTGAAATATTGAGCGACTCTATACTGAAAATAATATTCAGCTTATGAACCTTACACCTGTTTTTGGTCTGGCTTCAAGCAACGATATTTAACATATATCCTGTTACGACAGGTACTCTGTCTTTTTGATGATGTGTCACTGCGGAATGGCACATTGACAATAGCAGGCAAATCAAATCAACGGTAGGAAATAATTGATGGGGCAGGTCCCAAGAAGACAGGGCTCTGGACGGCCGCGTGGAAGTACCGAGAGAGAATACCATCGTGTTCAGCGTTTGGCGCCTGTGCGTCGTACTGCATCTGCAGCAGTTTGATCTGCAGTTGGCATTACAGTGACTCAACGATTTTTTTTATTTTTATTTTTTGAGTTTTCAGTCTTCTCACTGGTTTGATGCGGCTCGCCACGAATTCCTCTCCTTTACCAATGTCTTCAACTCAGAGTAACATTTACAAGTTACGTCCTCAATTGTTTGGTGGGTGTATTCCAGTCTCTGCCTTAATCCATAGTTTTTTCCCCGCTACAGCGCCCTCTAGTACCATGGAAGTCTTGCCTGACGTCTTAAGATATACCTTATTCTTGTCGGTGTTTTCCAAATATTCTTTTCCTCTTCCATTTTGCGCAGAACTTCCTCTTTCCTTACCAAATTTTCAACATTCCACTATAGCACCACATCTAAAATGCTTCGATTCTTATCTGTTCTGGTTTTCCCATAGTTAGTGTTTCACTACCAAACAAGGCTGTGGCCTCTAACACATATTGTCAGAAATTTCTTCCTCAAATCGGGGCCTAGTAGATTTCTCTTGACCAGGATTACCTTTTTTGCCAGCGCTAGTCTACTTTTGATGTCCTCCTTGCTCTGCCAGTCGTTGCTTATTTTGCTGCCTATGTATAATTCATTACCGTCTCCTACTTCGTGACCAGCGATCCTGATAAGTTACTCGCTGTTCTCAATTCTGCTACTTATAATTACTTTCGTCTTACTTCGGTTTCCTCTCAATCCATATTCAGTACTCATTAGACTTTTCATTCCATTCAGAAGAAAATGTAATTATTCATCACTTTCACTCATCATAGCAATATCATCAGCGAATCGTGTCATTGATATCCTTCCGTCTTGAATTTTAATTCTACTCTTGGACCTTTCTTTTATTTCCATCATTGCTTCTTTGATGTGCAGACTGAACAGTAGGGGCGAAAGACTACATCCCTGTCTTATACCTTTTATAATAGCAGCACCTAGCCGCGCGGGATTAGCCGAGAGGTGTAAGGCGCTGCAGTCATGGACTTTGTGCGGCTGGTCCGGGAGGTTCGAGTCCTCCCTCGGGCATGGGTGTCTGTGTTTGTCCTTAGGATAATTTAGGTTAAGTAGTATGTAAGCTTCGGGACTGATGACCTTAGAAGTTAAGTATCATAACAAAATCACAGCACTTAGTATATGACCACTCTTATTATTCTCTCTTGGCTCTTGTACATATTGTTTTTATCTGTCTCTCCCTGTAGCTTACACTATTTTTCTCTAAATACCGAACATCTTGCACCATTTTGCATTGTCAAACGCTTTTTCCAAAGCAACAAGTCCTATAAACATGTCTTAATTTTTCTTTAGTCTTGCTTCCATTATCAACTGCAACGTCAGAATTGTCCCTCTGGTGACTTTACCTTTCCTAAAGCCAAATTGATCGTCATCTAACACATCTTCAATTTTCTTTTACATTCTTCTGTGTTTTTCTTGTCAGCAACTTGGATGCATGAGTTGATATGCTGGTTGTGCGATAATTCCCGCACTTGTAAGCTCCAGCAATGTTCGGAATAGTATGGATGATATTTTTCCGAAAGTCAGGATGATAAGTCCCCAGACTGACATTTTACACACCAACGCTAATAGTAGTTTTTTTGCTACTTTCCTCGATGTTTTTGTAAATTCTGATATGTTATGTATCCCTTCTGCCTTATTTGATCTTAACTCCTCCAAAGTTCTCTTAAATTCTAATTCTAATACTGGATCCATTATGTCTTCTAAAACAGCTCCTGTTTCTTCTTCTATCACATCACATAAACGTTCCCCGTCACAGAGGCCTTCAGTATACTCTTCCTACCTACCAGCTCTCTTCTATGCATTTAACAGTGGAATTCACGTTGCACTCTTAATGTTGCCAACCTTAATTTTAGTTTCACCGAGGGTTAGTTTGACTCACCTATAAGCTAGGTCAGTCCTTCCGACAATCATTTCTCTCTCGATTTCTTCATAGTTTTCATGCAGACATTTCGTCTTATCTTCGGTGCACTTCCTATTTGTTCCACTCCTCAACGACTTGTATTTTTGTGTTCCTGAATTTCTCTGAACATTTTTGTACTTCCTTCTTTCATCGATCTACTGAAGTATTTCATTTGTTACCCATAGATTATTCACAGTTATCTTCTTCGTACCTATGTGCTTCTTTCCAACTTCTGTGATTGTCCTTTTTTGAGATGTTAAAAATCGGTTACTTCAAGGACGAGTCAGAGGCCCTGTAGCGCGTATTTCACTAACACTAAACCACCGCCAGTTGCGACTTCACTAGTGTAAAGCGAAAGGTCATTGGAGGGCAGAGTGGCGGTCTGTTATCTTTTCTGGTGAAAGATGGTTCTGCATTGGTTTCAGTGAAGGTCCTGTGTCCGTTAGAATAAGGCCAGCTGGGGGCTAGCAACGCAACCAATCTCTCTGTGTGCTAGATACATTGGACCTAAATCTGGAGTCATGGTCTGGGAGGTGATTTCGTATCACAGTAAGAATAATCTATAGCAATGCCAAACATCTTGACTGTATATTAGTACATCAATTTGGTGATTCGACAAACTGTGCTGCCACTCATGAACAAGATTCCAGGGGGTGCTTTCCAACACGACAACGCTCGCCCAAATGCAGCTGTCATACTGAACATTCTCTACAGAGTGTCGACCCGTTGCCTTGGACTGCTCTATCACCAGACCTGTCGTCAATCGAGCTCTTATGGGGCATCATCGGAAGAAAATTCCACTCATCCACAACCACCATTAACTGACACTTATTGACAGCGAAAGTGTAACAGACATAAAACTCCACAAACCCACAGGTTGACATACGGCACCTGTACAACACAGTAGAAGTTATTATGCATGCTGCAATTCAACAATCTGACGGTTACACCGGTTATTAACGCACCAGTATTTCACATTCGCAATGACGTATCTCGCGCTTACATAAATAACGTGTTACCCGTATCCAAGAAATTTCGTTATTTTGCAATAATTATTTTTTAATGTTGCTATTTTCTTCCGTCTGCGTATGAAAGGGAGTGCGTACACTGGAGATGACCAAATGATGAGAGTGTTCTATTTTTTCTCAAGTAAAGAGAGTAAGATCGACATTATTCCAATTCTTACCACCAGCCCCTTACCGGCAAACCGGACTGACATTATAACGCTGTTTAAAGTGCTGGCTTGTACCAGATTGTTTGTAAAGTGATTAGAGCTCACAGTTAAAAGTAAAATGAGTTATGGTAGAAACTTCTAACGTCTGGATTTCTAGATAGCACCAAATTTCCAAACACACCAGAAAATTGTGCGTTGCGAATGACTAGTGGATGAAGGGGTTGGG
The DNA here is from genome assembly GCF_023897955.1 of Schistocerca gregaria. Classification (NCBI taxonomy): domain Eukaryota; kingdom Metazoa; phylum Arthropoda; class Insecta; order Orthoptera; family Acrididae; genus Schistocerca; species Schistocerca gregaria. The sequence continues at coordinate 924,672,195 of NC_064921.1, read as the reverse complement.
TGGGAGGGGAGAGGGAGATGCTCTATGTTGTGCCTAAAGGTAGAAGCTGGGAAGCTAACACTGCCGCATTCGAAATACGTAAGGATTATGAGTTAAAGTAAGCAAGTCCACAGACATGCGGTGAAATGCACAAAAAGAACTGTGAGGACTCGTTGGTAGAGATATTAGAAGGGACTCGAAGCATTGTTGTTGTTGTGGTCTTCAGTACTGAGACTGGTTTGATGCAGCTCTCCATGCTACTCTATCCTGTGCATGCTTCTTCATCTCCCAGTACTTACTGCAACCTACATCATTCTGAATCTGCTTAGTGTGGTCATCTCTTAGTCTCCCTCTACGATTTTTACCCTCCACGCTGCCCTCCAATATTAAATTGGTGATCCCTTGATGCCTCAGAACATGTCCTACCAACCGACCCCTTCTTCTGGTCAAGTTGTGCCAGAAACGTCTCTTCTCCCCAATCCTATTCAGTACTTCCTCATTAGTTATGTTATCTACCCATCTAATCTTCAGCATTCTTCTGTAGCACCACATATCCAAAGCTTCTATTCTCTTCATGTCCAAACTATTTATCGTCCATGTTTCATATTCACACATGGCTACACACCATACTAATACTTTCAGAAATGTCTTCCTGACATTGAAATCTATACTCGATGTTTACAAATTTCTCTTCTTCAGAAACGGTTTCCATGCCATTGCCAGTCTACATTTTATATCCTCTCTACTTCGACCATCATCAGTTATTTTGCTCCCCAAATAGCAATACTCCTTTACTACTTTAAGTGTCTCATTTCCTAATCTAATTCCCCCAGCATCACCAGACTTAATTCGACTACATTCCATTATCGTCGTTTTGCTTTTGTTGATGTTCATCTTATATCTCCTTTCCATACACTGTCAATTCCGTTCAGCTGCTCTTCCGGGTCCTTTGCTGTCTCTGACAGAATTACAATGTCATCGGCGAACCTCAAAGTTTTTATTTCTTCTCCATGAATTTTAATACCTACTCCGAATTTTTCTTTTGTTTACTTTACTGCTTGCTCAATATACAGATTGAATAACACCGGGGAGAGGTTGCAACCCTATCTCACTCCCTTACCAACCACTGCTTCCCTTACATGTTCCTCGACTCTTAGAACTGAAATCTGGTTTCTGTACAAATTGTAAATAGCCTTAAGAATTTGAAAGAGTGTATTCCAGTCAACATTGTCAAAAGCTTTCTCTAAGTCAACAAATGCTAGAAATATAGGTTTGCCTTTCCCTAATCTTTCCTCTAAGATAAGTTGTAGGGTCAGTATTGATTCACGTGTTCCAATATTTCTACGGAATCCAAAATTGATCTTCCCCGAGGTCGGCTTCTAACAGTTTTTCCATTCGTCTGTAAATAATACGCGTTAGTACTTTGCAGCTGTGACTTATTATACTAATAGTTCGGTAATTTTCACACCTGTCTATAGCTGCTTTCTTTGAGATTATATTCTTCTTGAAGTCTGATTGTATTTCGCCTGTCTCATACATCTTGCTCACCAGATGGTAGAGTTTTGTCCGAACTGGCTCTCTTAAGGCTGTCAGTAGTTCCAGTGGAATGCTGTCCACTCCCGGGCCTTGTTTCGACTCAGCTCTTTCAGTGCTCTGTCAAACTCTTCGTGCAGTATCATATCTCCCATTTTATCTTCATCTACATCCTCTTCCATTTCCATAATATTGTTCTCAACTACATCGCCCTTGTAGAGACCCTCTATATATTCCTTCCATCTTTTTACTTTCCCTTATTTGCTTAGAACTAAGTTTCCATCTGAGATCTTGATGTTCATACAAGTGGTTCTCTTTTCTCCAAAGGTCTCTTTAATTTTCCTGTAGGCAGTATCTATCTTATCCCTAGTGAGATAAGCCTCTACATCCTTACATTTGTCCTCTAGCCATCCCTCTTTAGCCATTTTGCACTTCCAGTCCATCTCAGTTTTGAGGCGTTTGTATTCCTTTTTGCCTGCTTCATTTACTGCATTTACGTAGTTTAGTAAAGCAATCATCAGCAAATACAGAATATGATATTACGGACAGAAATCTATTGACATAATGATGAACTAAGCTAGGAGCACAAAATTTCCGAAAGAATTTCTATATTTGCTCATTTTTCCCAGTTCGCTTTCGCAAAACGGTTCTTAACAACAAACTGGAAGAGAAAATACCAACCGGAAAAGTAAAAGGCAACATAATATTCATACCACGAAGACCACTCACTTCCACAAATGGTTCACCTTTAAAAAGTTTCAATTAACAGCATGATTATCCTGCAATAAGACCATCGATGAAACACAAGGGCAATCATTCCAGTACAGCGGAGAGAATTTAAAATAGACGTGTTTCTATCACGGACTGCTATACGTAGCTTGTACGTGTATTGGAAAACCACAAACGTGGTTGTTTTTGTGTTAGAAAACAAAACGCGAAATGTAGTTTATTAGAACTTAGTTCCAAATAGATACTACACAGACTAAGCGAATAATAGCACGTTTTTCCAATCCAAGAAACAATCCCAAGGAAAAAACGAAGCGATGAGAGTTTTTTTCTTCTCCTGCACACGTAATATCTTTGAGACTTTCTTAATATGAAAAATGTTGTTTAGTAAAGTTGAATTACTGGCCTTTTTTTCTTAATATACTGTAAAATACACACAGTTTAATGCTAATGACCTATTTTTTGGTTCCGTGCTTCAGTTCGCGAAAACGGAGCCCTTATGGATGGATGTATTTGTTGTCACAGTATCCACCTGTCCGTATGTTATGACCCTCTTTTCTCAGGAATAGCTCGTCGTATCAAGATGAAATTTGTATGAAATGCTAATGTGTACAGTACCTTTGCGATGTAAAACATTGTGTCCTACCAATCGATGCCTCCTTTTAGTCAAGTTGTGCCACAATTTCCTTGACTATGTAGGAAGATTAAATATCAGGTGAGTAGATACGGAACTGGTAGGACCAAGAAAAAGAAATAAGTGCGATAGCTTGACTAAAATTAGGGATTGCTCTATAAGACACATCCTGTCAGATCCTATCATTTTCGTACGGTAAAAATAGAGTGTCTCGGTGGGTTAGCTCCACTGCCATGTATTTTGATTTATAAGACAATCGACACTGCCTATAATCAACAGAATGTAATTTACCAGCAAAAAGTTCCAATAACACTCGAAGAATCCGTCAGGATACTTCATGGCAAACACCAGTGGTTGCCTGCCGCGGGAACGTAATGATAAGCAACAGAAAAAATTGTTGCTTCTGAGAGGGACCCGCGTACGTTTTCCGATATTATAGCCACATTTGAAGAGGTACAAGGAAACTAAGATGCTCTTAGTGATCCTGTCAACGAATATGAGCACATTCTCAACACCTCAGCTGATTCAGAGGTATCCAAATTTGCAAATCTATTGCACTTAATACATTTCACCAAAATAATGGTAAGAGCAATACATACCATTATGTTGCTGAAATGCATTAAATATGACGTTATTGTTGAATGGTTGCTGTTGTTGGCTTGGTGGTGTGTTTATGCACTTTTTTCGATTTATATTCGTACAAGTGTAAATAATAGTAGTAGTCTTCGTTGCTATTCAGGTAATCCGTGAAGGAGTGCGAATTGACCTTAACATAGAGATGACTGTCACTGTCTCAGATACTTCTCACCAAGGCGCACAAGAACTGACGAAGGTACCTTCTTGGAAAACGTTCGTTGTGATGCACCTCAAAACCGACGTTCAGGCAGAGAAGGTCTAATAAACGGAAGATAACTATATCTTTCTGCAAAAACTGTAGACAAAAGGGATGAAGGATCTAACTCCCACTGTCCTCTTAAATGCAATTTGAGGCAAACGTTCAAAATGTTCAAGAAAATTGAGTCTAATGTCCCAAATGTATCTAACTTTCAACCCAAAGAATGTATGCAGGTGGAAGGTGACTTCTGAATACCCATAACCAGTATTCATTAAGGAGACGTAAAGTCATGACGTATAAAGCAAGGTAAGTTACAGGAAACGTGGTTGGAAAAATGCATTACGTACTCCTCCATTAAAATATGATGGACCCAGGTTCATTGAAGAGAAGAACGTTGATCACGTTCTGTCCATCTAAGATTACAGCCCTTCTATTAATGATACGTTTTTTCTTGTCACTAAAACCAACACATTCTGAGATACGATTATCTGTCACTATGTTTCTTTGTCAGCGTATGTGAACTGGGTAACATAATGATATCTCCACTCTTGTTATAAGTTCCTCTGCATATAATTTTCATGTTATAACCTGTTTCTAGTTCTTCTAATGTATGTGTGAAAGAACACCCGGAACGAGACGGATGTCTTAAGAATAGTGCATTAATTGTTAACTTAAATTTTCTGTATCTCCGAACTACCATTTTGGCGCTTATAATTTTGTTACCTCGAGAAGATGAATTGCAAAGGAAGACCAAGGCCTGATTATAGCGAGTAGGTAGAAAGGGATGTAGGTCGGGGTAGTTATGAAGAGATGAAGAGCCCTGTGCAGGCTGGATTAATATGGAGAGCTGCGGCCACGGTCATGGGAGTGAAAATGACAACATAAAAAAAATTGAGTTTATGAAGGGGCAACACCATTTTCCTTTGGCTGCGACGGTATTGTGGCAACGGGGGATTTAAATAAGGTTGTGATAGTAGAAATTTACCTGCAAAGAAAAAAAAGACACACACTAAAACTACACTACTGGCCATTAAAATTCCTACACCAAGAAAAAATGCAGCTGATAAACGGGTATTCTTTGGACATATATATTATACTAGAACTTACATGTGATTACATTTTCACGCAATTTGGCTGCATAGATCCTGAGAAATCAGTACCCAAAACAACCACCTCTGACCGTAAAAACGGCCTTGATACGTCTTGGCATTGAGTCAAACACAGCTTGGATGGCGTGTACAGGTACACCCGTCCATGCAGCTTCAACACGATACCACAACTCATCAAGAGTAGTGACTGGCGTATGGTGACGAGCCAGTTGCTCGGCCGCCATTGACCAGACGTTTTGAATTGGTGAGAGATCTGGAGAATGTGCTGACCAGGGCAGCAGTCGAACATTTTCAGTATCCAGAAAGCCATGAACAGGACCTGCAACATGCGCTCGCGCATTATCCTGATGAAATGTAGGGTACTGCAGGGATCGAACGAAGGGTAGAGCCATGGGTCGTAACAAATCTGAAATGTAACGTCCACTGTTCAGAGTGCCATCAACGCGAACAAGAGGTGGCCGAGACGTGTAACCAATAGCACCCCTTACCATCACGCCGGGTGATACGCCAGTTGGCGATGAGGAATACACGCTTCCAATGTGCGTTCACCGCGATGTCGCCAAACACGGATGCCACCATTATGATGCTGTAAACAGAACGTGGACTCAGCCGGCCATTCGTGCACCAGGTTCGTCGCTGAGTACACCATCGCAGGCGCTCCTGTCTGTGAGTCAGCGTCAAGGGTAACCGCAGCCGTGGTCTCCGAGATGATAGTCCATGCTGCTGCAAATGTTGTCGAACTGTCCGTGCAGATGGTTGTTGTCTTGCTAACGTCCCCATCTGTTGACTTATGGATCAAGACGTGGCTGCAGTATCCGTTACAGCCATGCGGATAAGATGCCTGTCGTCTCGACTGCTAGTGATACAAGGCCGTTGGGATCCAGCACGGCGTTCCTTTTACCCTCCTGAACACACCGATTCCATATTCTGCTAACAGTCATTGGATGTCGACCAATGGGAGCAGCAATGTCGTGATACGATAATCCGCAATCGCGATAGGCTACAATCCGACCTTTATCAAAGTCGGAAACGTGATGGTAGGCATTTCTCCTACTTTACACGGTCATCACAACAACGTTTCACCAGCAACGCGGGTCAACTGGTGTTTGTGTATGAGAAATCGGTTGTAAACTTTCCTCATGTCAGCATGGTGTAGGTGTCGTCACCGGCGCCGACCTTGTGTGAGTGCTTTGAAAAGCTAATCATTTGCATATGACGGCATCTTCTTGCTGTCCGTGAAATTTCCCTTCTGTAGCACGTCGTCTTTGTAGTGTAGCAATTTTGATGGCCAGTAGTGTATAACGTAACTTTTATTTCGCCTGGACGAAGGTGGAGATTTTACTACGACGTGTCGTATTACTGTTTTTGATTGACAGCTGCTAACGGTTATTTTTTCTAATTTTTCGCCGAATAACTGGGTAGTGAAGCTGTTGGGTGACTGACAGATAGGGCATACTGCATGTGCTACATGCTCGAAGTGGATAGACCACATCTGCACAGTGGCACAGGATAGCGCTGAGTAGACGGCTGCATATAAAGCGCACTTTTTATTGAAAACGGCGTGCAGGTTCGAGTGGAAATTAAGTGAACGCGGGAGGCCCGCGAGTACCGAGAGCCGGAGGTCTTGCAGCGGTGACGCCTCCATTGGGTGATTAATGACCGTCCGCCGGCCATCCATCTCTGAGAGCCTCGGGGCGCGCTGGCCGCGGCGACAAAGCCAGCCGACAGCGCGCCGCGGGCAGCGGGCAGCGGTCGAAAAAGCGGAAGGAGGTCAGCGGTCTCTGCCACAATGGGCGGCAGAACCACCCACCTCGCGCCCTGACAATGCGTGATTTACTGCGTGTGCATGTGAACACGCGGAGGACGAAAGAAATTGCGTGCATATACTACCGTACAATACATTTTGTCATAAAAATTCTATTTGTCATCAATCTTTGTCCGAATATTTACTGAACAAGTATATTGTTGCTCCAGTGCCTTCAAGAAAAAAAAAAAAAAAAACGAGAAGGAGTTTTGTACCTAAATAAATATTATGGCTCTTGACATTAGATTAACATGTGACCGCTAGTTGAAATTTTGAATTAATTCAAGTATTCCACACACATCAAAAAAGGTGATGCACCACACCAGTATGTTGAGTACGTGGTGTTGCTTTTGTCATTCCTCCTGTAGTGATCGGAAAGTCGCCCCTTATTTTGTCTGTAAACATACTGTGGGGCAGCGGGTTTAAAAATTAGAATTATGTTCTATTATTTGTTGCCATTCTCAAATGGTTCAAATGGCTCTGAGCACTATGGGACTTAGCTTCTGAGGTCATCAGTCTCCTAGAACTTAGAACTACTTAAAACTAACTAACCTAAGGACGGATATAAAATGTAGACTGGCAATGGCAAGGAAATTGTTTCTGAAGAAGAGAAATTTGTTAACATCGAGTATAGATTTAAGTGACAGCAAGTCGTTTCTGAAAGTATTTGTATGGAGTGTAGCCATGTATGGAAGTGAAACATGGACGATAAATTGTTTGGACAAGAAGAGAATAGCAGCTTTCGAAATGTGGTGCTACACAAGAATGCTAAAGATTAGATGGGTAGATTACATAACTAATGATGAAGTATTGAATAAAATTGGGGAGAAGAGGAGTATGTGCCACAACCTGACAAAAAGGAGGGACCGATTAGTAGGACATGTTCTGAGGCATCAAGGGATCATAAATTTAGTATTGGAGGGCAGCGTGGAGGGTAAAAATCGTAGAGGGAGACCTAGAGATGAATACACTAAGCAGATTCAGAAGAATGTAGATTGCAGTAGGTACTAGGAGATGAAGAAGCTTGCACAGGTTAGGGTAGCATGGAGAGCTGCATCAGACCAGTCTCAGGACTGAAGACCACAACAACAACAACAACAACCTAAGAGAAATCACACAAATCCATGCCCGAGGCAGGTTAGAACCTGCGGTTCCAGACTGAAGCGCCTAAAACCACTCGGCCACAGCGGCCGGCTTGCCATTCTCAACACAGGCTCTCTACCTACTGTGTTGGCAACCAGAAGGTGATAGCAAAAACGTGATGCCTGCAATTAGAGTTCACTGTGCCCACTCTGATGGAGAATTTGAGTTATTGATTATTGAAGTTCATTACTCTGACGATTTAGGATGATGTCTGTGATTCATAGAAAATGCAGTCCACTGTAACAATTTTCACTATATCCTGAAATCGAGAAAGTGGAAAATTCCAGACGAATGGTTACCCATATCAGCTGTTGTACTATCAGAGCAGTTCAGAGTCTATTGCGTGGATCATACTATCCCTAGATAACGAAACTGTTCAGTAATAGTTATCGATGTAAATTTTCAATGTGAGTGCTCGCCAAAATTTGATGTTAATACTCATCAAATGAAACGCTAGTAATGGTATAAAGTCTGTACTGCGGCGACACGTGAAAATAGACGTACGCAAACTGAGAATAAATCACTGAAGTCGTTCTACAATTAACATTTTACCCCAATGCTAACTCATTGTTAAGTGCATATGGAGTTACGTAATACGGCATCCAAGGCTGTTCCTTGCAACTGCCCAAATGCGGTGCGGCTTCCGACATGGAGTGTGCACTGATACGAATCTAGAAGAGAACTGGGGCCCTACTCTAGCTCGCACGCTCTTATTTATATATTCGCGGTGTGGACCGCCGAAGTAGAAGCTGACAACATTTGCCTTACTGACTAGTCGCTCGGGCTAGTAAACCACCACTTCAAGTTACTAAATAATTAATTGCTTCATTCGCTGAAGGCCAATGAAGCTCTCGATTTAATTGTGCAATCATCACACAGGGAAGTATCTATAATAAAAGTCTAATGTGGCTAGGTTAAATACTTGTGGCGAGAGAATTATTTTAGTTGTACTGCACGCAATAGATGAGCTCTGAACGTGCGCTTTGGAGAGACGCTACAGCTATAATTTTAAAGCTACTTTTTGGAAACTTCTCATATCTTTGATATTATAGCGTATCTCCATTCTACTTGAATCTGAACATCCTAGCTTTATCTAATCACTTACTTAATATGTCTTGCTTCCGTAGAAAAACAGAAAATCATGAATTTCAACCAAAATATTAATTTGTGAGATCCAACATGCTGTTTCCATTGAATTACAATGAAAAAGCAATCCCAATACAAATTTTGAAGTTTCTAGCTCCTTCCTGTTGCGCCAATGATTTTTTACATAAATTTCGGTAACTGTTAAAGTTACTAAACTGGAACTTAACACATTGTTATTCTAGCATCACTGCTGACATGCTATCAACTTTTCAGATTATTTACTTCATTTTTAAGGTATTGCGCAACATTCGTGACGTCATAGCTAGTTACAGCGGACTAGGTTGGCACACAATGGAAAGCATATGAATTTTATATGGCGTGAGTAGGCTGCTTCCCTACAATACATATAGTTACGATGAGCGCTGTCTAAAGACCAGCACAATAATGGACTGCAGCATTTACGTTGAAAGTAAAGCACCGGCAGAAAGGTATCTGAGACGTCTTTGGAACAGTGTAGTGATAATCCATCGTTTGATGAAGGACAAACTGCGACTAATGGTCGCGTTCGCATCACGTTCCTCGGTGTGTGCACTGGAGCCAAAGTGGCACGGCGCGTACATGGAATCACTTCCAATGGGGAAGTAAGGTGAGGCCTCACACCGCACAAGCCGTCCACACTCGGTAGGTGCCAAGGACAACCGATATCAGTGACTTTTGAGTCAAACCGACAATGGACTGTGTGCCCTATAACTGGATTCGAAGTTTGACGAGGCTACAGAACATCATTTATCGCACCAAACTGTTCGGAGACGATTGCATGTTGCTAATGTGCATTCAGAGACGACCACATTTTACACCACAACACCATGGACTTTGTTACGGATGGCAAACAGGGTGAAGATCACTGTCTGAAACTTTTCACCTCAGCTGAGGTCTTTTTTTAATCGGGGCCTGTTATGAGGAGGGTAGTGCTAATGTGATTCTGTTACCACATTCCTGGCAACAGTGTTCGTAATTCACAAGAAATATAGAATGTGGTTGAGTGAGGAAGAATGTTTGTTCGGCATACAGTGACTCCCAATTTTTTCTGAACATGTTCGTACCATTAGGATTTTTTAAGAAATTTTTGAATTTATTCCGGTGTAGAGAGCAAGACACGAAGTTTCGGGACTGCAACCGTATACGTTGACTACTTGCCACGATATTTCGGCTGACAATCATCAAGCCATCTTTAGGTGTTTTGACTGAAGATCGCTAGTCGACATCGCTCGCTGTATGCCCTGCAGAGATATTTTTGTTTTTACTTAATCGAATTTTTATGTTGTTCACAAATTGCAACACCTTCTAAGAATTTTCACGCTAATTATGGCCATATAATCACGGTCTTTCCTGAGTGTCTTCTGATCAAAAAGTGATTCTGGAACTTGAGTCCCAAGTTATTCTTAATCATACCTTTTGCGTTCTTCTGAAAATGTTTTCTTAGCAACTTTCATCCCCTAAAGAATATTTCTTTATACGTAACAGAAAAGTGAAATACCAATTTTCATAAATCTAGCTTAAATTTTTTTAAATATAACGAAAGATTTTCTTAAAGATTCTGATTGTCTATTGCACCCCCTTAGAGGCAGTATTTCCAGAAACACTGGAACACGTATCTTTTCCTTTTCCGGTTGTTATAGACGTAGCCTTAAACATCCTTTAGTGGACTTTTAGCAGTTATTTATTTTCAAAAAAAAAGTTTCTCCGAGTATTTTGCTCCCTTAATTGTTGAATTTCAGAAGGGCTGAAACACGTATTTTTTATGACTCAGAAACGTAATACCAGTTTTCGTAGTTCTATCTTCAAAATTTCCTTAAGGTCGACATACTTCCGAAAAGCCTTTCTTCCCTATTTCACCCCCTTAGTAGTGGAATTTCGGAAGATCCCTTGTTAAAAGCACCATACAGTATAAGATCTACACCCTCTCTAAACATCAAGTTTCTATTTATAACGATGAGGAGCCTGTGAGTCAGTTTTACCCTTTTTCACCCCCTTAGGGGCTCGATTTCCAAAAATAGTGAAACATGTATGTTTTCATCTCCAGCCCAGCTGCCAAACACCAATTTCCAAATAGTTAGCTTTAAAAATGCTTTCACAATTCAGTATTTTCGTAAAACGTTTCGTCCCTTATTTATCTCCAAAAAAAAAAAAAATAAAAAAAAAAGACATACGCATGTTTTATTTCTAACAGAGAAGCAAAACACAACTTATCACACATTTAGCTTCCAAAGAAATTTGCACAATCCAATTTCCCATACAAAATTTTCATTCTCCGCTCCACCCCCACAGGAATCGAATTTCCAAAAATAGCGAAACATGTATTTTTTTCTACCTAAGTAGAGAAATTTATATTTAAATGGATTTAACTGTAAAAATGCCTTCATAATGAAATATTATAATAAAAAATCTCATCCCCTATTTCACCCCCATAAGGATTCAGTTTCCAAAAAGACTGAAACACATTTTCTTAATTTGTAACCGAGAATTCAAATACCAGTATTCATAAGTGTAACTTTAAAAATACCTTAGTAGTTCTTTAATAATGATTAATCCTAAAAAAGAAACGTTACAACACTATTTCACCCCGTAGAGTTGAATTTAGAAAAATGCTGAAACACGTACTTCCTCATTCTGACCAAGAAACGAAATAGCAATTTTGTAGGTATAGCTTCAAAATTGTCTTGCAGTGACATTGGAATTTCGAAAAATGCCTTTATAAACAACTACTACACTATAAGATCCACACCTTCTCGAAATTTTATATTTGGTATAAAGTTAGCGATGTGAAAGAGCAGTCTCCAGTGCAAAAAACTCGACTGAAGATGGTTGATGGTTGAATGTTTGTCAGCCGAAATATCGTGGCAAGAATTCGTCGTTATTTCATATAAATTCAACGTTTAGGAGCATAAGAGAGGCCACATATATATATATATATATATATATATATATATATATATATATATATATAGAGAGAGAGAGAGAGAGAGAGAGAGAGAGAAGAGATGGGGGGAGGGGGATATATATATATATATATATATATATATATATATATATATATATATATATATATATATATGAGACTGAGAAGACATTGCTCCGATGTGTATATTGCTGCAGTGTGTTGCTGAACCTGCTGTCATTTCTTATAATCATCTGATACTAGCAGTGTCGAATAATGGAGATGTATTACGCTGATGTTGCATTCGAGACAAATTTAAAGAATTATCGTACTAGAAATCGACAGACTACTGACATCACAAGAGATTCTACAAAAACGTCATGATGTTAAGTTTCTGGGCTCATGGTTTGGAGCTACCGTCTTCGACAGCTAATCAAAACGCTCTTGGTTCTAGATTAAAGAAGCAACCCTCGTTGAGACAATTACATTGTGCAAAAGGGCGGAGCAGCGGACAGAATTTCAGGTTGCTCCCTTGCACTAGGGAAGGGAGACTGCTTTTAAAAGGCGGAAGAATCAGTAATCGTCAGTGGCCTGTAGATACAGAAGGCAATGCATACCAATGCGCTAAAGATGCGTACTGTGTGTCCACGGGGGGCGTGGCCTGTAATTCGAAAAGCATTATGAGAATCTCTCTAGTGGCAAAAGATATTGGAATAGTCCCCTATTTGGATCTCTCGGAGGCGACTGCCTAGGGGGATATCACCGCGAGGGAAAGATGAAATAACTATTAAGGAAAAACATTTTACGAGTCTGAGTATGGAATGTCAAAAGTTTGAACGTAGTACGAAAAATTGACAGTCTGAGAAGGGAATTGTCAAAGCTCAATCTAGATACAGCCGGACGTCGGACGAACATAGGGTAATATCATCAGCACTGGAAAATATTATGAGGGAAGTAGGATTCTTTGTGAAAGTACGGACGGCAACGACTGAGCTCCTGCCAACAGTTCAGTGATAGGGGTGTTCTCATCAGTTTCGGAAGAAAGCGAAAGATTAGAACGCTAGTTCAGGTATACATGCCGACGTCGAAAGTAGAAGATGCAGAGATAAAGTGTATGAGGATATTGAACGGTAATTCAGTACATAAAGGAGGATGTAAATCTAATAATCATTGGGGATGGAAGCAAGGTTGTGGGGGAATCAATAGAAGAATGCAATAAGGGAGAATATGTCATTCGCTAAAGAAATGAGAAAGAAGAAAGATAACCCAATTCTTCAATAAATTTCAAACCGCAGAAGAGAATATTCAGAAATCCCAAGGGGAGGAGGTATAATTGAAAAAGACACAGGACGACTCCATCAGTATTACATAACGCTTAGGCCGCGATTTCAGATATTGGATTGTAAAGTGTATCCAGGAAGATATAAAAGCTCAGAAAACAAATGGCTCTTATCGGTAGTAGACCGAAGCTTAAGAGCATCGTCCGGAAGAATCAGTGTGGTAGGAAGCAAGTAGAGAAGTATGGCGGGATAATGAGACATGTTTGAACTCCTCCAAGAACGTAGGCACTGCGATATCAATACCATAGAAGGCAGTTCAGTTGAAGAGGAATGGACATCTCTAAGAAGGGCATCACACAAAGGAACACTTCAACTGGTCAACGAGAAAAGTAAATACAAGCATGATCAGGGAGAGACAGGAATATAGCGATCACATAACTAATGAGGAGGTATTCAATAGAATTGGGGAGAAGAGGAGTTTGTGGTACAACTTGACTAGAAGAAGGGATCGGTAGGTAGTACATGTTCTGAGGCATCAAGGGTTCACGAATTTAGTATTGGAGGGCAGCGCGGAAGGTAAAAATTGTAGAGGGAGACCAAAAGATGAATACGCTAAACAGATTCAGAAGGATATAGGTTGCAGTAGGTACTGGGAGATGAAGAAGCTTGCACAGGATAGAGTAGAGTGGAGAGCTGCATCAAACCAGTCTAAGTCCTGAAGACCACAACAACAACAATGAGTGAAATAAATAGGAAATGCAAGGTAGTCTAGCCGAAATGGCTTCAGGATAAATATGTGCCAAAAAAACAAAAAAAGGTAAATGATGGTCAGAAGGACTGATTCAGCATTAAAAGAGTCAATACAACCTTCGCTGAAGTTAAAAGCAAAGGATGAAACATTAACAGAGGAAATCGAATTCCAGTATTAAATGCAGAGGAGAGACCGGATAGATGGACAGAGTGCATTGAGGGCCTCTATGAGGGTCTGTACTGTCTGATGACGCGATAGGTTAAGAAACAGGAGTTTGTTGCGGCGTAAAGTCAAGTGCCGGCACGCCAGTCGGGAACGAGAGAGAGAAGATGACAGTAAAGATGACGTCAGCCAGTCGCGCGCTGACCGACCCCTCTCCAGGACGGCAACGAGACAGCAGCGGCCTCTATGCGAAGAGGACGTAAGCACCGCGCCACCTGACTTGCTGATGCCCAGTTCAACAATAGCTTCAAGGCTAGTCATTTTGCTTGTACTGTGTAACATTGCCTGTACTGAAAAGATTTGCATGTTTTGTCTGTCACGCGTTGCTTGAGACACATCCGTGTAATGAACAAAGTTAAGTACTCTAATCCTTACCATTTGTAATAAAACTCATTAATACTATTTGTTTGAATGTTGTCTAGAGATCCGAGAAAGCAGATTTAATAGACACCCCACATTTGATGAGTAGGCAGGATTCAACAGAATCGATGGGGATGAGATAGTGGATGGTTTAACAGAGTGAAAATTTAAAATAGCTCTGGAAGACTTGTGATCCAATAAAGCAGTAATGATAGATAACATTCCATCGGAATTTCTGAAATCATTGTGGGAAGTAGCAATTAAACGATTGTTCAAGTGGCTGTGTACAAACTACGAGATTAGCGACGTACCATCAGACTTCGGAAAAATTTCATCCACACATTTCCGAAGATAGCAACGGCAAATATGTGGGAGAAATATAGCACAAACAGTTTAACAGTTCATGCTACCAAATTGTTGACAACGGTGGTATGCAGGTGACGAAAGAAGAAAACTGAGGATCTGTTAGATGACGATCGGTGTGGCTTTAGGAAATGTAAAGTCACCAAATAGGCGGTTCTCTCCTTGGCCTTGGTCTTGGAACGAATATTGAAGAAAACTGAAGGGAAATTCATAGGATCTGTCGACCTGGCAACAGCGTTTGACATCGTAAAATGATACAAAATTTTTGAAATTGTGAGAAAAATAGGGGTAAACAATACAGAAAAACGGTTAACATACTGTACAAAATCCACAAGAACCAAGAGGGAGCAGTAAGATGGGAAGAGCAAACGAAGCGCTCAGATTAAAAAAGGGTCTAAACATGAGACGCAGTGTTTCACCGCTAATGTTCAACTTATCAAAGAAACAATGAAGGAAGTAAAAGAAAGGTTATAGGGTGGAATTAAAATCCACGGGGAAACTACACTCCTGGAAATGGAAAAAAGAACACATTGACACCGGTGTGTCAGACCCACCATACTTGCTCCGGACACTGCGAGAGGGCTGTACAAACAATGATCACACGCACGGCACAGCGGACACACCAGGAACCGCGGTGTTGGCCGTCGAATGGCCCTAGCTGCGCAGCATTTGTGCACCGCCGCCGTCAGTGTCAGCCAGTTTGCCGTGGCATACGGAGCTCCATCGCAGTCTTTAACACTGGTAGCATGCCGCGACAGCGTGGACGTGAACCGTATGTGCAGTTGACGGACTTTGAGCGAAGGCGTATAGTGGGCATGCGGGAGGCCGGGTGGACGTACCGCTGAATTGCTCAACACGTGGGGCGTGAGGTCTCCACAGTACATCGATGTTGTCGCCAGTGGTCGGCGGAAGGTGCACGTGCCCGTCGACCTGGGACCGGACCGCAGCGACGCACGGATGCACGCCCAGACCGTAGGATCCTACGCAGTGCCGTAGGGGACCGCACCGCCATTTCCCAGCAAATTAGGGACACTGTTGCTCCTGGGGTATCGGCGAGGACCATTCGCAACCGTCTCCATGAAGCTGGGCTACGGTCCCGCACACCGTTAGGCCGTCTTCCGCTCACGCCCCAACATCGTGCAGCCCGCCTCCAGTGGTGTCGCGACAGGCGTGAATGGAGGGACGAATGGAGACGTGTCGTCTTCAGCGATGAGAGTCGCTTCTGCCTTGGTGCCAATGATGGTCGTATGCGTGTTTGGCGCCGTGCAGGTGAGCGCCACAATCAGGACTGCATACGACCGAGGCACACAGGGCCAACACCTGGCATCATGGTGTGTGGAGCGATCTCCTACACTGGCCGTACACCTCTGGTGATCGTCGAGGGGACACTGAATAGTGCACGGTACATCCAAACCGTCATCGAACCCATCGTTCTACCATTCCTAGACCGGCAAGGGAACTTGCTGTTCCAACAGGACAATGCACGTCCGCATGTATCCCGTGCCACCCAACGTGCTCTAGAAGGTGTAAGTCAACTACCCTGGCCAGCAAGATCTCCGGATCTGTCCCCCATTGAGCATGTTTGGGACTGGATGAAGCGTCGTCTCACGCGGTCTGCACGTCCAGCACGAACGCTGGTCCTACTGAGGCGCCAGGTGGAAATGGCATGGCAAGCCGTTCCACAGGTCTACATCCAGCATCTCTACGATCGTCTCCATGGGAGAATAGCAGCCTGCATTGCTGCGAAAGGTGGATATACACTGTACTAGTGCCGACATTGTGCATGCTCTGTTGCCTGTGTCTATGTGCCTGTGGTTCTGTCAGTGTGATCATGTGATGTATCTGACCCCAGGAATGTGTCAATAAAGTTTCCCCTTCCTGGGACAATGAATTCACGGTGTTCTTATTTCAATTTCCAGGAGTGTATATTACAATGTTCGTGTTGACATTGCCATCCTCAGTGAAAAGAGAAAGATTTGCAGTACATATTGATAGTAACAAAAGTAGAGAATAAGTACAGAATATGGATTAGAGCAAACTGGTAAAATACAAAAGTAATCAAAATCAGCACAAATGAGAATAGTGATAAATTAACACAAAATTGGTGATAACTAAATAGGCGAATTTCAGGAATTCTGCTACCTTGAAGGCAAAATAAATTAATAAATAAATAAATAAAATCCCTAGAAACAAGGCATGGAGGACATAAAGAGCAGGACAGCATCCCTGACCAAAATAAGTCTACTGGTATCAAACATAGGCCTTAATTTTAGGAATACATTTTTGAGAAGGGGAACACAGCATTGTGTGGCTGAGAATCACGGACAGAGGGGAAATCGCAACAGAAGTGAATCAAAGCGTTTAACATGTGGTGTTACATAACAATCTGAAAGACTTTTTGAACTGATAAAATAAGGAATGAGGAGGTTCTACGCAGAATCAGCGAGGGAAAGAACATATGGAAAACTCATATATGTGTTAAGACGTCAGGGACCAATCTACATGACATTACAGAGAGCTGCAGATGGCAAAATTCTTTGGGAAGACAGAGACTGGAATACATTCAGCAGATAATTAAGTATGTTTGGCACAAGTTCTACTCTGAGCTAACGAGGTTGGCACAGGAGAGGAATTCGCGGAGGACCACGTCCAACCAGTCAGAAGGGCGATGGCAGAAAAAAGGGAAATAATAATAGGTACGTCTTCTATCGACTTAAAGGCGAACTATTATGCTCCAGGATAGTCCCCCGGCACTAAAAATTTATTTCAATTCTACCTCGGCAGCTCTCAGAAGGCGAACAGCCTGTGTCAATGACTGGTTGACTGCCAGCTAGAGGGAACGCTGAGCGAGGTGCGGCAAACACAGAAGTTAACGCTGCACGGCGCAGAAAACAACCTTTGAAAGATGAAGTTTCGAAGGTCTGATGTCACTAGAAGAGCTGACAGCAGGGAAAAATCTTAACATATGTGTCATAGCCGTGGTTACCGCCACCGATCGCACAAGCCAATATAAATACCCAACCCTTCTTAACAAATGTCTGGTTGTTGACTGCTGATTGTATAGTGCGCAGTGTCATTTTCAGCAGTCCACTGAGAAGGGAGGCTATGGATATCGACTTTCGGCACCGATAAATGTCTCCGATAGTCTTTGAAGCCGAGAACCTTGTTGGAAGGTATGTCTTCTATCGAATTAAAAGCGAGCTACTATGCTGCACAGCAAACTTCCAAGGCTGCACTGATGGGTCGCAGAGCCCGCCATCACCCGGCAGGCCTGCTGGAGGCTTCACCTGCATGCCCTGGAGACAGTCATCTGCATTCGGGTGGGTGGCCACTGCTCCTATTCACCCCATTCCTACAAGGTACTGATAGTGCTGTCTTCCTCTTTCCTTAATGGTGACCCGAGTGCAAATCTGCGACTTCCACAAGAGCACTTTGGTGACTGCAGAATTAGAGCCTGCCATTTTCTGCGATCATGGCCACTCATGTGGTAGCAGTCACCACGCGACCTCTCACTGGTTGGCGATACTGCAAGACGAGATCAAGCCGGCCTTCAGGTGCTGATGAGACCCTACTCCGCCGGCCTACTTGTGGCACAGTGCTTTGGAAGACTATTGTTGTTTCTTGTGATCTGCTTTTCAAGGTACCGTACTCGCACATTGTCATTATTTAAAGGGGCCATTGCTTATATGGATTCCATGTTGTTTCCCTGAATTTCGTACCTTAAAAATGAGTTCTTGCAGTACGAGTTGAAGATCAGTCAACTACCAACCGCAGCTAGGGTCCCAAAATTGGTTACCAGGTTGCGTGCAGCGTTCGACAGCCCGCTAGTCTTTCAGGCCTCTCTTCATAACATTTCAGCTGCATTAGATGAGGTACAGCGCCATCTCACCTTCCTGGAGGATAGCCAACCCACAACTAGGCAGGTCGGTAGGATACAAGAGCATCTGGCGCATTTAGGAGATGGCTTGTTGAACTTGAGCTGTGTTCAGCTTAACTATCACGATGTACTGAAAATTAACGAATTGAGTGGTCGGGCAAGGGTCGTGCAGGTAATGGCCGCTTACTTGAGTTTAGAAAGCGAACATGTAGATTCGGACCAGGAAATCCTGAGCCGTCATCAGCTCAGCGGCGATAGGGGCTTCCAGGCCCAAAGTATAGGTAGTTTACACTCCGCTCACTTTGCTAAACTGCCCACTCCAGTTATGTGCCTCCTCACACGTATTTCAGAATTGTTTGTTGATACTTCAAATGAAGTGCAGCATATCTTGTGTTGTTTGAATCTCATGCTGATGCCTTATGCATACTGCACCATGTGATCCTGTCCTTCCTTTATCCTTTAGCTAAACGGACATTGGGTACTTTGGTTTCGGAAACCTTCAAACGTCAGGGTTTTATAGGGCAGCTCAGCCTAATTGTAGGCAGAATGTTGTCGGCACGTATGAGCAATGGGTTTAAGTGGAGTTATTATTGACAGGTTCAGGGGTCGTCGGAGACGTTGAGTCAATACTTGGAGCAAATGCGCACAGCAGTGCTAGATCCCTTGATATGCCCGTTACCGAGTCTGACACCAACCTTAATGAATTGCAAGACCTAGTAGATTCTATTCAGGTCCTCACTTTTGCTTATGAGCGGTGTATGGTAAATGTAGGTTCAGCGCCGGTGCCTTCAGTTTAGAGGGGTGACAAGCCCTCTCTCAAATTTGATACACTCGCACACAGGAGTTGTTTTTGTTGCAGTGCACAGGACCATCTGGTATGCAAGTGTCTGGCTGTGCGGGCCCTGAGGACTAACAGCTAACACCGTGCGGGAAAGGGGAAAGAAGGGTTCGTATTAATGCTGCGACATGATCCTCCCTGAATTATGTTTGTGCCTATGTTGGACAGGAATCTCTGTGCGCATTATTTGCCTCCGGTAGTTCTGTCTCTTTACTTGACTGCAAGTGGTGTTTGGAGTTCGGCCATTTGTGTAAATTGTCTCCTGTGTGCCCCTGTCCACAGATATGTCGTGTGGCCAATAGGCAAGAGTTGCTTTTGGTTATGGAGGTGAGTAGTAGCTTGTCCATTTGTAGTTTCTCATAGCCAGTTACTCTACTGGTTTGCAAAGGACCTAGCACCTCACCTGTTGCTGGGCTGCAGTTTCATTCAAAGGACCGAGTTGGCCCTTGATTTTGCAAGTTGCGCCTTCTTCTTCAGTTTCTCGCCAGGTGAGACGGTAGACCTCTGTTCCTGCAGTCATCCGAACGTGATTAATTATATAAGTGGCGAGAACGGGGAATTTGACGTGGCTCATTTACAGTCGCAGCAGGCCACCTATTATTGAGTTTCGTGATGTTTTGAAGAATAAACTAGGATTGATTAGTGTGATCCCATATAATATATGTCTGATTGATGATGTTCCTATTTGGTAGCCCCCTTATCGACTCTCGCTTCCCCAAATGAAAATCTTTAAGCATAAGTTGGATGTTATGTTGCAGAATGCAGTGATCAGGCCTTCTCTTCATGCCTCTCCGATTTTTCTGGTCCCCGAGTCTCAAGATCAGGACTATAGGCTGGTCGCGGATTACATTCTGCTGAGTAAGATTGTTCGAGAGCCAGTCCTGTTGTCTGATCACAACTTTTTCCAATTATTATCTGGGGCTAAGTCGTTCACAGCGCTTGACTCGAATCAGACCTATTATCAAATCTCTGTAACCGAAAAATCTAAGCATGTCACGGCATTTTGCACCTCGTGGAATCTGTAAGAAGTTGAATAGGATGCCTTATAGGTTGGACACAGGAGCCGTTGTTCTATCTAGTTTGTTTGACCCTATCTTGGGAGATCTGAAATTCATCCATGTGTTTAACTACCTGAATGTCGTGGTCACTTCTAGTGATTCGCTTCAGAAACATCCGTTGTTGATACTTCGCGATACTGGGTTAACAGCCAAGCCGTGTAAGATTACTCTCGCCAGGCGTAAGGTTTTATTTTAGGGTCATTAGAGCGAAAGAAGGATTTGTAGAGGTTTCCCCAACCTTGAACTAGGAAGGAGGTATCTAGCTTTATTGGATTGGGCAATTATTTACGCAGTTTAATTCCCAGTTTTGCTCAGTTTGCTGTCCCACTCAATAATCTGCTCAGGAAGGAAGAAAATTTCGTTTGGTGCTAAAGCCAACAGTGTGTGAGCTATTAAGACCGACATCTAGAACCCCCGGTTTGACTATGCCACAATTTGGCAGGAGATTTATTTTACAGGGCGACGCGTCCTACACAGGGGTCTGGTTCTCCTCCAGGAGGATCAAGGTGAAAGGTGCCCTTTTACCTTTTGCGTCAAGGAGGCCGTCCAGCTCCGAGTTCAGTTATCCCCTGTATGACTGAGAGGCATTGGCCTTTCTGTTGGCCCTAGGAAAATTACACTTCTGTCTGGATCAGAGGGAGTTAGATTTAGAGACCGATAATGAGGCGTTGATTTGGGTCCTGGTCCTCTCCAGACCCTTTAACACCGATAGAATCGCGAGGCGGTCAGTCCGGATTTCAGCGTTTCTCTTTAAGGTGCGACACATTTAAGCCCCTCCCACCTTTCCCAACCAGGTAATCGATACGCTCAACCACATTTCTGAGCAGGAACATACCACTGAAGGAGAACCAACTCGTGGCTCCGGTGATCTTCCTTGTACTGTTCTGAGTGAAGTGCTATAATTATTTCCCGATCTTAAAATTAAGCATTGAAAGTAGGAATTATTATTTTCAAGCCTGCTCACGCAGCTGCACTAACGTCTTTTTCTCGGCTGCCAGTTTTGAAGTAGAAATTCGTCAGTGGAACAGCAGGACCTGCCCAGGATAAATAATTTTAAATTACATTTGAAACTTGCTTCGCTATCAGACATTTACGTTATTGAATAAATGGTTTAAAAAAATTTCTTGTATAGCGAACCCCTTTCTGTTCCAATGATAGCTTCAACAATGGTTAACGAAAACCATATTTTATTCTTGTGTTGTAGGTATATATATCGCTGTTCTTCTCAAATTGTGACGGATTCATTGTGACGAAATGTACTATGGAATATACGTATTGTTACAGCGCAGTTAAAATGCCTATCGCCTTAAAAAGATATCTACATGATGTTCGTCTATGAACACCACATATTGTTTTTCAGCTCGCTTTTTTTGCTATCAGCATTTCCTTTCTAAACGATGAGTTACCCCATAAAATTATTCCGTAAGACACTGATGAGAGGGAATATACAAATTATATCTGGAGGTTGATACGTTTGTTTCCAGCAATAGCACTTATACGAACAGTAGTACCTGAAATTCAAGTTCTGTAACATGCTCCAAACTCCCTGCTAAACAGTCAGGACAGGACAGGTAGTTGGGATTGTGGAAAAGGGCCAAAATGAGTGGCGGTCAGTTACACTCGAACACATATAACTTCATTTATTTCACAAACCTTACTGTGCAAATTTTTAAACTTAGCTATCGTCTGAGTACGCCACACTACCTTATGCATTAAGGCCACAACCACTTTAATTAAAAAAACTGCTGAAAGCCATTAGCTCAAAATTCAGACACTAAAGAATATTTAGAAGTCAGAAGGCCTCACGTTATGTAAGTTCTATAATTTGGCTGAAGGCCCAAAAATCTAACACTTGAGAAAGTGTATGGTCAACATGAATCATGACGTACAAGTGCGTCGATTCGTTGACCACTACACTCTATCCCCCCCCTGGGTCCCCTGTTTTCAAGGTCGCCATGGCTCTTGTGACTGTGCTGCTGAGATAGTTGGCTTTTCAAGCCAGCTATCTGGGCAAGGACGCACGCCAGCAAATGGTTGGCGACCGGAAGAAATCGTACGTAATCGCACACAGCCATTTGCGCCATGACTATATAAGGGGTATGTTAGGGTGTTAGTAACCATGTCTTCTGACATCTTACTGAACACTGTGTCTACCTCTGACCTCGCCGCAGCCGCATTTAGTGAATTTTTCGTAAGTACGCTACGAAATGGTTTCTACTTTGTACAAATTGAGCAGATTTGTAATAATAGGACACCTGGACAATGCTCTCCATTCAATTGTCTTAAATATTCCGGATCTGTGGAAAGAGGATATTATTTTACATTTTAGAAATGAAAAAATCCGTTATATTCTTTCACGTTATCGTTTATCACCAGAATATAGTTTTCACAACTCAGAAAATGTGCCTATGTTGCGAGAAATTGTAATAGAAGCTTCTATGTTTGGAAGAAAGTTTCGTGATTCAGAAAGGAAACCTTGGAATGAATTATGTGTATTAGCAATGAGTGATATGGAGCCTTTCAATTTCTTTAACAGTGTTTTCAAAATAAGTGTGCAGTATTATTGTATTAAGATTAATAATTCATACTTAAAGAATTCAAGATGGAGAATAAATATTTGTGAGCGGTGTGTAAATGAAATGCTTTCTGTACGACCGAGAAATCTAATTTATAAAATGTTTAGTGTCGACAACATATCAATGTTGTTAATGCTTTGGGAGTTGTGGAAGGTGTATTTGCACCACCCATTGTAATTAAACATAATTATTGGTGCTCATTTTCTGCAAACACCCCACTATTTCGTAGTGTACGTTTTGGAGGTTGTCTAGGTGCAGTTTCCGATTCTGTTGGAGATTATGAGTTAATGTTTGATAATTTGTTGGCAGAATTCTGAAAATGGAACACATAGTGGTACTGATAAGCTTGATGTGGACGATGCTGGAAGCTGAAGAAACCGTCCCTGAAGCTCCTCACATACCTGGTAACGAGTATGCTCTCATCACTGGGACAAGACGATGGAGCTTTGTTAACGTGCTTGAATATAACCATGAACTGTTTGACAAAATACGAATTGACTTCCTACTCATGTTCCCATAGTCTACAGAATTTATTAAATAATGTGAGGTCTCTACCAGGTGGTACTACAGTGACGTCATTGTCACAAGAAGACCGGGAGATGCTGACATTTTGCATAGCAAACATACTGAGTTCTCAAAGAGATATCATGGAGAAATTCTCTTATGGAGAGAAGACGGAGACCACATCCACGTCATTCATGACTGTGTCTATTCCTCGAGGAGATGCAGATGTTGGTTCCGAAATTATGCATTTATTTCCTCCAGAATTAAGAAGCTCCACAGACGGAAAAGAACAATTGCGGCAACGTCAGATATCGACTGGCTCAATGTACCGTTATACCTCTATGTGCAAAAGGGGTATGGCCGAGTACAAATTTGGATTAGTGGAGCCATTAAAAGACTACCTTATCCAGCTGAAATTGTACAATGGGAAAGTTGCCTCTCAGGATGCCAAACAATACTGGAAGGGGAAAGTAGTCGATCTGATGGTGACAGAGGCACGCAAATAATGCACCATGTAAACAGTCTCATTCGAGACGCAAACAGATCATTACAGGAAAAGGGTGCAACCTGACAACAGTCGCGCACCAGGTTCTTCCCGTACTAATTCAGTACAATTGTATAACACCTGAGAATATTACAAACGTGTTTCCAATTGATCATGGTTCCTTCATGAATTTTATTGATCCTAAGTTTAAAAGATTTTTCGATATGGCATTAGAGTTATACAAGAAAACCCTTAACGATTTAGATCTTAGGGGAATTGAATCACTTTTATGTTCTGGTTCACAGGATAGTATATTTTATGCTACCTCTAACAATGTATGGGAATATTATTACACTTTGGGCGATTCTTTAACCTGTTTAAACAAAATTCTATTATTCCAATATGAAGATGACAATGACAAAGCTACAGAATTTTTGTTACATTTAGTTCCGTGGTTCAACAAGAGTGGATTGTATTATTGGAATAACGATAATTATGCACAGCCAAAAAAGTTAAATACTTTGTTTACTTTGGGTTCTCCAAATAGTGGTAAGAATTGGTTCTTTGATTGCTTAAATGTAACAGCAACATCTGTCACTGCATGGTGCAAATGGCTGTGACCGGTTACGTGCGATTTCTTTCTGTCGCCAACCTTTTGCTGGCGTGGGTGCTTGCCTAGATAGCTAGCTTGAAAAGCCAACTATTTCAGCACCACAGCCACAGGCGCCACGGCGACCTTGGAAACAGGGGGAGGGGGGGGGGGGAAATCGAGTGTATGGTCAACATGAATCATGACGCACGTGCGGCCGCACATTTGCGTCGATTCGTGAGGAAAAGGGCGAAGTGAAACTGATCATGCTCAGTATTTTTCTTTTTTCCGAAAACAGAGCGAAATTTGGAGCATAGTTCCTATACACTCTACAAATACCTTTTATTAGAGGACTTGTAAGTTCAAGTGTTGTTTACATATTGCTCGATTACAAGTGACAGTAGACTTGTGTCTGACAAAGTTATATTCTGTACAGGACAGATTTAGTGGCTGCCAGAGACAGCAGTTTCGTAGAAGCTATTACATTACGTCGCAGCGGCCTTGCTGCAGTGGATGCACCGGTTCCCGTGAGATCACCGGAGATAAGCACTATTCGGCATGGCTGGCACTTGGAAGAGTGGCCATCCAGCCACCGTGTGCTGTTGTTATTTTTCGGGGTGCACTCAGCCTCGTGATGCCAATTGAGGAGCTACTTGACCGAATAGTAGCAGCTCCGGTCAAAGAAAACCATAATAACGACTGGGAGAGCGATGTGCTTACCACACGTGCCTCCCATCTGCATCCTCAACTGAGGATGACACGGTGGTCGGGTGATCCCGATGGGCCACTTGTGGGCCGAAGACGGAGTACTTTTCTTGTACTTTACCTATTTCACTTAATTGTGCTAGTTTTGACGAGGCCAGACGTCTTCAAGAGAGATAAGTTCCGTTTATCATTTTATTGTGTGTTACCACATTATGATCTGGATCTTGCTTTTTAAACAGTATGTATATACAGGAGTGGACAAAACCGTGAAGACACAGTAAACACAACACAGTTCTACGTCTAATAAGATATAGGAAAACGCTTTGACATTCAAAACAGCTTCCAGTCGTCTCGGGTCGTGTAATATGGTTCTCAAGGGAATCTCATATCCATTCTTGCTGCCAAATAGTGGCGAATTAAAGTAGGTAGAACTGGATTTCGATCAACCTCCTGTCCAAAGTATACCAAAGAGTCTCAACAGTATTGTGACTTTGTGACTGTGGGGGTCCGGGAGATGCGACGATTCATCCCCTTGTTCACAATACCAGTGCTCGCCGCTGCGACCTATGCAAACCTGAGCCCTATCGTTTTGGAACACAACATCGCCTCTGGGAAGCTAGTATTGTACCGTGAGATAGATCCGTGGAGCTGAAACTGTCACATAATGCATGGGAGTAATGAGACGTTGGAGCGTACGCATTGAGCATATGGAATACCACGATAGGGGTGCCTAAATCATCACCGAACCCCCGCCATGTTTTACTTTTGGGACATACAGAAGGCAACAGCTTTAAACGAGACCCGTCGACCAAATGACTTTTCTCCGTTGCTGCATCGTCCAGTTTTTATGTCTGGGTACAACGTCTTCTGTTACAGGCATTTGCATCGCTAATGTACGGTTTTAGAACTCAGCTTTTGGAGCTACCTTCGTGCTGTTTTAGTCTGACTCGGTTCGCGAGTGCGACATTGAGTTCTTGAGTGACATTTATAGCTGCCGAGCTCATATTTTTTGTCACAATTCTCTTCAATGTCCGTCTGTCACGTTCACTAAACACACGCTTCCGCCTGTCATGTGATTTAATGGATGATGTTTGCCAGCTTCCCCTGTACGCGGTATAAATCTTCGATACGCGGTGAAACAGGAAGGAGTTCGACTGTCTGGGTTACAAAAGCGTCCACCTTGAAGGCGCCAACAGTTTCCGACATTAGACTTCTCTTAGTTCCAAATGGGGTAACCACAACGACACAGAATTCTGGTCAAATCACGACTGACACTCGTAACGTATTCAGGGCACTGCACGCGTGCCGTTCATTGTCACGTACCACAGCGTCACCTGCAGGTTTGTCTAGCATCCGCATTGAATTTCAAACTTGCACTTCGTTCAGATGCTCCATGTTCATGTTCAGTCCTCGTACACTCGCAAGCCGGCATAGACTGCCCCCTTCTTTCCAAATATAGTGCATTTACTTCTGCTATTCACCATAACGTGCCTGGCAGAGGGTTCAATGAACCACCTTCAAGCTGTCTCTCTACCGTTCCACTCACGGACGGCACGCGGGAAAACCGAACACTTAATTTTTTCTGTGCGAGCACTGATTTCTCTTAGTTTATCGTGATGATCATTTCTCCCTATGTACGTTGGTGCCAACAGAATGGTTTCGCAATCGGAGGAGAAAACTAGTGATTGAAGATCTGGTCGCAACGAAAAATGCCTTTGTTTTAATGATTGCCACTACAATTCACGTACCTTGACTGTGGTACTATTTCCCTATTTCGCGATAATACAGAACGAGCTCCCCTTATTTGTACTTCTTCGATGTCATCCGTCAGTCCCACCAGATGCAGATATCGCACCGCACAGTGATATTCCAGAACTAGGCGTACCAGCGTGGTGTAGGTGGTCTCTTTAGTGGACCTGTAGCACCTTCTAAGTATCCTGCCAAGGAATCGCAGTCTCTGGTTTGCTCTACCCACAGTATTATCTATGTGATCGTTCCAATTTAGGTGACTTTTAATTGTAATTCCTAAGTATTTAGTTGAATTTACTGCCTTCAGATTTGTGTAACTTATCTCGTAATCCTAATTTAGCTGATTTCTTTTAGTACTCATGTGAATAACCTCATACGTTACCTTATTCAGGGTCAACTGCCCCTTTTTGCACCATACAGATATCTTATCTAAATAATTTTGCAAATCGTTTTGGTCATCTGATGACCTTTGCAT
This sequence comes from Schistocerca gregaria, assembly GCF_023897955.1. NCBI lineage: Eukaryota > Metazoa > Arthropoda > Insecta > Orthoptera > Acrididae > Schistocerca > Schistocerca gregaria. The sequence continues at coordinate 924,644,577 of NC_064921.1, read as the reverse complement.
CATCTGCAAACAATCTAACACAGCTTCTCAGATTGCCTCCTATTTTGTTAATAGGAATACTCTCTTTCAAATTCTAAAGGTGGCAGGGGTAAAATACAGGGAGCGAAAGGCTATTTACGATTTGTACAGATACCAAATGGCAGTTGTAAGAGTCGAGGGACATGAATGGGAAGCAGTGGTTGGGAAGGCAGTAAGACAGGGTTGCAGCCTCTCCCCGATGTTATTCAATCTGTATATTGAGCAAGTAGTAAAGGAAACAAAAGAAAAATTCCTAGTAGGTATTAAAATCCATGGAGAAGAAATAAAAACTTTGAGGTTCGCCGATGACATTGTAATTCTGTCAGAGACAGCAAAGGACTTGGAAGAGTAGTTGAACGGAATGGACAGTGTCTTGAAAGGAGGATATAAGATGAACATCAACAAAACCAAAACGAGAATAATGGAATGTAGTCGAATTAAGTCAGGCGATGCTGAGAGAGATTAGGAAATGAGACTCTTAAAGTAGTAAAGGAGTTTTGCCATTTGGGGAGCAAAATAACTGATGATGGTCGAAGTAGAGAGGATATAAGATGTAGACTGGCAATGGCAAAGAAAGCGTTTCTGAAGAAGAGAAATTTGTTAACATCGAGTATAGGTTTAAGTGTCACGAAGTCATATCTGAAAGTATTTGTATGGAGTGTAGCCATGTATGGAAGTGAAACATGGACGATAAATAGTTTGGACAAGAAGAGAATAGAAGCTTTCGAAATGTGGTGCTACAGAAGAATGCTGAAGATTAGATGGGTAGATCACATAACTAAAGAGGAAGTATTGAATAGGATTGGGGAGAAGAGAAGTTTGTGGTACTACTTGACCAGAAGAAGGGATCGGTTGTTAGGACATGTTCTGAGGCATCAAGGGATCAACAATTTAGCATTGGAGGGCAGCGTGGAGGGTAAAAATCGTAGAGGGAGACCAAGAGATGACTACACTAAGCAGATTCAGAAGGATGTAGGTTGCAGTAGGTACGGGGAGATGAAGAAGCTTGCACAGGATAGAGTAGCATGGAGAGCTGCATCAAACCAGTCTCAGGACTGAAGACAACAACAACAACAACAACAGATCAGGAACATTAGAGGGCCTATAACACTTCCTTGGGGGACGGGGGATATTACTTCTCTTTTACTCGATGACGTTCCGTCTATTACTCTGGCTTGGCTTCCTGTTACCGTGGATGTTGTGCTAAATTAACTTGAATATCCAGTTACAGCAGCCCAAGAGTAGGGTTGTAAATATACCTGACATTCTTCTTTATCTTTTTGCATATTTTTATACAAAAATTTCCTCGATTGAGGAAGTAGTTTTACTTTAGTAATTACCAGGAAGTCATTTGTATGTAATGTCACAGCCCCTATGTCCTCTACATCCCCAACTCCAAATAGTACGATTAAAAAGAAATGATACTTTGCATGGGGTTGATAAAATACAGGAGAGAAAACTGTAGCCTAAAGAAGACAGATGATAATAGGTTGAGGGCTTTGAGATATGCTGTTTAGGAGCGTCAGAGAAGGTAAAGAGAAATGTAAAGCTATCGTGAGCTAAAAGGTTCTTCTGTACACCTTGTAAGAGGTCCACGACTAAGGAATTAATTGCTGACGCACTCGACCAGATGTAGCGTCGATCGATTGCTCACGAGATGCCTGCGATATGTAAGCTACAGTAGAACCGCAGTCCAGAGAGCAGTGTCGGCAGCAGTAGTAGTAATAGCTCGCAGGCGGGCGGTTGGGTCAGGTCGCTCGTAGAGAGCAGCAGAGTTATGGAATTGGCAAGGACGGTCGTGGAGAACTATGGCAGTGCCTGAGCGATGTAGTATATGGTAAAAGCCAAATATTATTGTTCTCTGTGGCGCGCGTATATGTTAATTGCTACAGCTGATTTTTGTGCTATTGTTATATCAAAGTCCTATCTAAATGTGTTTTTTTTAACGAAATCTTTCAATAATATTCTTCCTTATAGAGATAACTTTTGACAGTCATTCATCTGAATTTAAAATTTTTACTAATTTCCCCTATCCATAGTCACGCGGATTATCGTAAAGAAAAACGGTTGTTTTTTCATACAAAACAAAATCTAGTGGCCAGCGTTGCACTGGGCTGTGCCAGAAAAATTTCTTATAGGAGGAGATATATATATGCGTTATCCGGCGACATCATTGAGGTAAGATTTATCAGTTTATATTCAGAACGAATTTTCAGCACCATGACGCAGCACTGCTGACGTCCAGATTTTCCAGATTCACAGTCAATTAATTATTGAAAGGTTACATTACGAGAGTTCTTTTGAAAGGTTACAAGTGAGCCTCATTTTTATCTAGAGGTTAGTCACCTTTTTTATTGTGAGGTTACGGAATTTATCTGTTGCGAGGTTACAACCTCTGTGCTTCACTGAGCATGGTCCTGCTGGAGATTGTATGTCTTTGCTTTCCTTCCCCAACTGGACTGACTGGCCCAGCGATTTGTGGAGTGGTTTAATACGTAAAGTCATCTCTGAAACATGGTGTCACATTAACAATATTTTATAGAGGTGAAAGAAATTATAAGTAAGAAATAAAAATCTTAGGCAACAAGGATAAAATGAAACAGAAGCAACGAGATTGTACTGTGCTGAATCAATCTATGAAAACTCATTTTAGCATAGTGCTTGATGCATTATCCCACTCATAGGAAGTATTTTGTTGCGTAATTCTACATGATGGGTAAAATAAGAAAGTCGAGGAAAATATTTCGGGACCTTGAGATAGGCAACCCAACATAAATCTTATGATGGCAGCTGGGTTGCCTATCTTGAGGTGCAAGAAACATTTTCTGGACATCTTTTATTTTATTCACACTGAACGTTACATTGAAGATGGCATCGTAGGAAAGTGAAGGGTGGGGGGAGGGGTGAGAGAAGTGTACCACATATTAATGACTCAAGGACTGACAGAAACGTTGGCTGGTGATAGAAGAAACTGAAGATCAACTTATATGAAACAGATCCGGCGGAGAAATGTATGAATTCCTGTGAACGTTCATGTATCAACTAGGGGACATAATATGTCGATAATGCTGTCTGAAACAATGTGCCTAACCTAATTCTGCTTTCGAGAGGAGTGTTAAGTACGAGCGTAAAAATAATCCCAAAAACTAATGTTCTCACACAAAATACTGTTAAATGCTGATGACAGTATCGAAAATCAGTAATTTGTTCTTAGGACCTTACATCTATATTGCGACTCTCTCGTTTTTATATCTCGAGGGAGAGCTCTTCTGAGGAACCCACCTGTCGACTAGCGGAAATTTGAAGCCGTACCTCGCCGTTGGAGTACGTGCTGTATAGTCGGCCGGCACTGAAATTACAGGGCGGCAGCAGCGGCGGCGGCAATGAATCTCTCTCTCACCAGCGGACTTGAAAAAGAGAATGAAACATAAGAACGACGTTGCTGGCCGGACAGGAAAGCTAAAAAAGAGGAAGAAAGCGACTCGAGTTGCGGAGTGAAGTCCCGCTGAAACGAACCTCTCTCATTGTTGCGCGACCAATTAAAAAGCCATAATATTTCACGGATCGCACACGTCGGCGGCGGGATCAAGGGGTCGCGCGAACAGCGCCGCGCTTTCCCAGGCTGGCTGCCGGCCGTAATTACGGGCTCGCTCGCTAGGTGCGCTGCAAGCGCCCACTCGTGTCGGATTACACAGAACTTCGACCGCAGCGCCACGTGCGCTACTGCGGTACAGAGCGCACAGGTAGGGCATTAACAAGGTATGCCTCAAAGCGCAGAACGCACCTTTATTAAAGGATCCCTGATTCAAATTATTGATGGCATCTGTTGAAAAGAGATGTCCTAATCTGTATGAATAAATTAATTATTCCTCTATGTTTTAAGGATACGTCAAATCAACCGATCCCCTGTTTTCTCAAGTTGTGTCATAAATTCCTTTCCACCACAGTATGTTCCGTAACACCTAATTAGTTGCACGAGCATCATTTTTCAAAAGCTTGCGTTCTATTCGTGTCTGAACAGCTTACATCCAAGTTTCGCTTCTATATAGTTATAAAACCACTATAGGCTACCGTAGACTATCATAAGTAAACGTAGTCTAAGAGAGTTTTCCTAGCAGCCTTGGTCACTTAATGTTGCATACACATTACCAGCACATTGAGTGTGTTGCATACCTATTGGGCGTTAATTTATAACGATGTCTTTCTTTGCACATGATTAGCCCGGGCTACCTATGGAACAACTTTGTTTCCTTAGTTATCCCTCAGACTGTTACTTAAAAGTAAACAGTACTTACAGAAAAATCGAAATTATCAATGTTTAGTTCAGGTTTTATTCAAAAATGACTCTGAGCACTATGGGACTTATCATCGGTGGTCATCAGTCTCCTAGAACTTAGAACTACTTAAACCTAACTAACCTAAAGACATCTCACACATCCATGCCCGAGGCAGGATTCGAAGCTGCGAATGCAGCAGTCGCGCGCTTTCAGACTGAAGCGCCTAGAACCGCTAGGCCACTGCGGTCGGCTCAGGTTTCATTCGAAATATATAGATTTGTCTCGTGAAAGAGAGGGATGTTGTAGTAGAAACAAAGAAAGCAATACAAATGTATCACATTCCGCTAGAAAACGCCTTTTCAGCTACAGAAACTTACCATAAAAAACGTAAAAATGTATATAAAACTTCGCTTCAATACCTCGTCGAACTTGAATTAAACATATTTCTTTTATTCACAAACAAATTTCGCATTTTATCAGTAATAACATGAATGTCTTGCTTTTACCCGTGATGAAGAACATTCTCTTGGGTACAAAATAACAGCAGTTATAAATATCTTTTGTGTTTCTGTGTGTAAACTGTACTTGCTTGAGTAGTAATTGATTTGGCTGTGTAAAACAGAATAAAAGTTTTTATTGTTTATGAAGTGCAATTTGTGTTTTCTGGGGATATAAAATGTACAGTGAAGTAACACTGAGAGACGTGCGCTTCAAATTATGAGCAAAACAAACAACCAAACAAAAAACAATGTGAAGTCGCCGGAACCAGTTTCTCTTTCACACATTGATTTAGGTTTCTTTTCAATACCAATGGTACCGGTACTATAATTTTTACCATTAACTATGTCCTTTATGTAGTGTCCCAAAACTATCAAACAGCAGTTTTCGTAGAGCGCAACTCTAGTACACAGCTGCATTCCATATGAATACCTTCAGAAAATACTTCCGAATATTTAAATTTAATTTCAGTGTGTACTCAAAGCTAAGAAATGATTTTTTAATTGTTGATAGTGAGCATATTATATGTTTTCGACTCCAGCGTTTCTATTTATTACCCAAGTAACGAAACATTAAATTTTTTCAGTATTGCTTGATTTACTTCGCATTTATTCAGAAATCCTTGATATAATTTAGCCGATATTGCGTTTTAACGTCGTTTCAAGACACTACTCACTCCGTTCAAAAGCACCTTCATGTCCTTTGCCATCTCTGATAGAATTGCGATGCCATCGGCAGATCTCGGCGTTTTAATTCATTGTCATTTTAATTTCCTTTGCAGAAGTTCCCTTGATGTTTTCATCAATTGCTCGATTTACAGATTGAATAATAAGAGAAAAGCCTACAATCCAGTCGACATGGGGGATTTATTAGTGCGACAACAGACAAACCGAGTTATATTGTTCACTACAAGGCAATCGAGTTATATTGTTCACTACAAGGCAATATTCCAAGTTTTAACTGTGTTGGTACGACTACGAGTGCAGCAGGGGCAGCGTAGATAAGCACGAATCAACTTGGTTTTGCTATAAATCTGTAGGCGGAGTAGCCAGGAGGCTAACAATCGAAATGCGTGAGATAACTTCCACAGGGGTTTCTTAAGCGGTTGTCTGTGCGCGCGGACTACATGAATTTTTATTTCCTAAGAACATTACAGGCAGGAACTTTTCGAAGTAACTGAAACTGTGTCCAAAAGCTTAGATAACCAATACTTGGCCAGCCTGTTGTAACTAAGCATGTTTCCTTGGAATAAGTGTCGCTGGATAATAAAGAACATGATGTTTCACACTCGTAAACCGACGCTCAATCTTAGAAAACGGAAATTTAACTCTTTCATCTACGATGGAATGTAAAATGCTGGTGAGACACAGCATATTTTCTGGGATTTCTTTGAGAAAGGTGTTATTGAATGATTTGCTAATGTTGAATCTTTGTTAACTGTGGATAGGAAAGTTATTTTACTGCCCTACGACGGCGATGGAATTGTCCGCGTTCGACAGTGTCACAGCAGAGGCACAGTCAAGTAGCAGGTTTCAGTGTACACAAGTTGCGGTTGGATCAAATAGGCTTAAGAAATGTTCTTAGAATATTTGTATCCATTTATTATAAAAAGGGAAAGATGTCTTAGGATCATTATAGGACGAAATTCGTAAGATTATTTTACCATGTGCTCTTGACATAGTATTTAACGCTGAGACTATTTAACTACTTACATTTTATTCCTACTTTTCATAGTTTTCCCTTTGTCTTCTTAGATTTATCTGTAATTTTCGAAAAAGAAGCTAAATTAAATGATACATGTAATACTCTATTTGTTTACGTTTCCAATAAAAATCAAGCCAAATTTAATTTGCAAATCATTCAGTTTGAAAAATACGTTTCACTCCAGGCTTATATACACAAACTTTTGGAATATTAAATGGGTCTCAAATGTATGTGGTTTGACTCATCCAGAATGCTACAAACAGTGGTTCCAAGGCGTGGCAGGCAGCGAAAGGCGTCCCCGGAGGCTGATCAGAAAGCCTCCCCGGTGCGTCTGACAAACCGGTTTCAGGCACTGTCTCTGGCTGAGCCAGTTGCAGCTGCCTGCCCTGTTTCAGAGGATCATTCTCAGCCTTCAAGGTCCGGGCAATCGCAGAGTGTGGGCTTACTGGTAGTTGGGAGCTCCAATGTTAGGCGCGTAATGGGGCCCCTTAGGGATACGGCGGCTAAGGAGGGGAAGAAATCCAGTGTGCACTCCGTGTGCATTCTGGGAGGAGTCATTCCTGATGTGGAAAGGGTCCTTCCGGATGCCATGAAGAGCACAGGGTGCAGCCAGCTGCAGGTGGTGGCACATGTCGGAACTAATGACGTGTGTCGCTTTCGATCTGACGAAATTCTCTCTGGATTCCAGCGGCTATCTGATTTGGTGAAGGCTGCCGGTCTTGCTTACGAGATGAAGGCAGAGCTCACCATCTGCAGCATCGTTGACAGAACCGACTGCGGACCTTTGGTGCAGAGCCGGGTGGAGGGTCTGAATCAGAGGCTCAGACGGTTTTGCGACCGTATTGGCTGCAGATTCCTTGACTTGCGCCATAGGGTGGTTGGGTTTCGGGTTCCGCTGAATAGGTCAGGAGTTCACTACACTCAACTGGCGGCTACACGGGTAGCGGAGGCTGTGTGGCGTGGACTGGGCGGTATTTTAGGTTAGAAGGCCTCGGGAAAGTGCGGGATGGGCTGCAATGTCAAAGGGTGCTTGGCAATTACAGGACGTGCTTGGATCAAGGAACAGTCGGAATTATAGTTGTAAATTGTTGTAGTTGCGCTGGAAAAGTCCCTGAGCTTCAAGCGCTAATAGAAAGCACAGAAGCTGATATCGTTATAGGTACAGAAAGCTGGCTAAAGCCTGAAATAAGTTCTGCAGAAATTTTTACGAAGTCTCAGACGGTGTTCAGGAAAGATAGATTAGGCAGAATTGGTGGTGGAGTGTTTGTGTCTGTCAGTAGTGGTTTATCTTGTAAAGAAGTCGAAGTAGATACTCCGTGCGAATTGGTATGGGTGGAGGTTATACTTAACAGCCGAATTAAGTTAATAATTGGCTCCTTCTACCGACCCCCAGACTCCGATGATACAGTTGCGGAACAGTTCAGAGAAAGTTTGAGTCTCGTAACAAATAAATACCCCACTCATACGGTTATAGTTGGTGGGGACTTCAACCTACCCTCGGTATGTAGGCAAAAATACTTGTTCAAAACCGGTGGTAGGCAGAAAACGTCTTCCGAGATTGTCCTAAATGCATTCTCCGAAAATTATTTCGAGCAGTTAGTCCACGAACCCACGCGAATTGTAAATGGTTGCGAAAACACACTTGACCTCTTAGCCACAAACAATCCAGAGCTGATAGAGAGCATCGTGTCTGATACAGGGATTAGTGATCACAAGATGTGGCTCAAATTCAAAGATATAGTAGCAACAGCAATTGAGATATTCATACCTCATAAATTGGTAAGAAATGGAACGGATCCCCCGTGGTACACAAAAAAGGTCCGAACGCTGTTGCAGAGGCAACGGAAAAAGCATGCGATCTTCAGAAGAACGCGAAATCCCGAAGATGGGCTAAAATTTACAGACGCGCGAAATTTGGCACGTACTTCGATGCGAGATGCCTTTAATAGGTTCCACAACGAAACATTGTCTCGAAATTTGGTAGAAAATCCGAAGAAATTCTGGTCGTATGTAAAGTACACAAGCGGCAAGACGCAGTCAATACCTTCGCTGCGGAGTGCCGATGGTACTGTTATCGACGACTGTGCCGCTAAGGCGGAGTTATTGAACGCAGTTTTCCGAAATTCCTTCACCAGGGAAGACGAATGGAATATTCCAGAATTTGAAACACGAACATCTGCTAGCATGAGTTTCTTAGAAGTAGATACCTTAGGGGTTGCGAAGCAACTCAAATCGCTTGATACGGGCAAGTCTTCAGGTCCAGATTGTATACCGATTAGGTTCCTTTCAGATTACGCTGATACTATAGCTCCCTACTTAGCACTCATATACAACCGCTCGCTCACCGATAGATCTGTACCTACAGATTGGAAAATTGCGCAGGTCTCACCAGTGTTCAAGAAGGGAAGTAGGAGTAATCCATTTAACTACAGACCTATATCATTGACGTCGGTTTGCAGTAGGGTTTTGGAGCATATACTGTATTCAAACATTATGAATCACCTCGAAGGGAACGATCTATTGACACGTAATCAGCATGGCTTCAGAAAACATCGCTCTTGTGCAACGCAGCTAGCTCTTTATTCGCACGAAGTAATGGCCGCTATCGACGGGGGATCTCAAGTTGATTCCGTATTTCTAGATTTCCGGAAAGCTTTTCACACCGTTCCTCACAAGCGACTTCTAATCAAGCTGCGCAGCTATGGGGTATCGTCTCAGTTGTGCAACTGGATTCGTGATTTCCTGTCAGGAAGGTCGCAGTTCGTAGTAATAGACGGCAAATAATCGAGTAAAACTGAAGTGATGTCAGGTGCTCCCCAGGGGAGCGTCCTGGGACCTCTACTGTTCCTGATCTATATAAATGACCTGGGTGACAATCTGAGCAGTTCTCTTAGACTGTTCGCAGATGATGCTGTAATTTACCGTCTAGTAAGGTCATCCGAAGACCAGTATCAGTTGCAAAGCGATTTAGAAAAGATTGCTGTATGGTGTGTCAGGTGGCAGTTGACGCTAAATAACGAAAAGTGTGAGATGATCCACATGAGTTCCAAAAGAAATCCGTTGGAATTCGATTACTCGATAAATAGTACAATTCTCAAGGCTGTCAATTCAACTAAGTACCTGGGTGTTAAAATTACGAACAACTTCAGTTGGAAGGACCACATAGATAATATTGTCGGGAAGGCGAGCCAAAGGTTGCGTTTCATTGGCAGGACACTTAGAAGATGCAACAAGTCCACTAAAGAGACAGCTTACACTACACTCGTTCGTCCTCTGTTAGAATATTGCTGCGCGGTGTGGGATCCTTACCAGGTGGGATTGACGGAGGACATCGAAAGGGTGCAAAGAAGGGCAGCTCGTTTTGTATTATCACGTTATAGGGGAGAGATTGTGGCAGATATGATACACGAGTTGGGAAGGAAGTCATTACAGCATAGACGTTTTTCGTCTCGGCGAGACCTTTTTACGAAATTTCAGTCACCAACTTTCTCTTCCGAATGCGAAAATATTTTGTTGAGCCCAACCTACCTACATAGGTAGGAATGATCATCAAAATAAAATAAGAGAAATCAGAGCTCGAACAGAAAGGTTTAGGTGTTCGTTTTTCCCGCTCGCTGTTCGGGAGTGGAATAGTAGAGAGATAGTATGATTGTGGTTCGATGAACCCTCTGCCAAGCACTTAAATGTGAATTGCAGAGTAGTGATGTAGATGTAGATGTAGGTCATAGCTTTCTCAACCTTTTCCAAGGGGATCTACCTTCCAGACCCTCTTGTGGTCTATACCCTATCCATCGATTCTCCACAACACCCACCCACCCTCCCTCCCCCCAACTCCAACCCAAAGAAAAATGAATTACTGCTCGTGACGCCTGTGCCTGTTGCCCTCCGTTCTCAGCCAGTGTTTCCCTTTCATCTGGTTCCACTGTTGTAACAGTACGTAGCTTACTGTACAGGTAATCTTTCACTCGCTGTATGTTATACTTGTTAGCTTCTTGATATGAAAGAAAACATTCGAGACACCACTGTAGAAAACTTCCTTTAAACCTACGGATGCTATAAATGTTGGTAGTGTCAGGACTTCTTTGCTTTTCTGCCCCCCCCCCCTCCCCCACCTTCGCCCTTCCGTTTCAGCGGGAGCTAAACTAACCTTCCCCTAAGTCGGCTTCTACCTATTTTTCCTTTCTCCTATAATTAATTCTTATCAGTATTTTCCAAACCACGCTTTATTAAACTAATTGATTGGTATAAATTCAGAATTCCTCCGTCCTTTCTCCTTTGATTCACATCCAACTTCATCAGCCTCAAGAGGACTCGACATTGGCAAATTTCTAGAAAATCAAACACGGCTTACAAGAACGGACGTTGTTGCAAATGGATACCTGAGATGCAGTAAGTAAGTTATGTTAGTAGTTACGAGCTTGAATATATCGTTGCGACACATTTGTACGGTTTTTCGGGTACAAAAATATTCGGACGCGGTCATTCTCACTTGTTGACAGGAAACTGTCAATTACGTAGCTGCATCGACTTGCTTGATGTCTTGGCTGCGTGTAGAATATACAGTTTGATTTAGTGACAGGGTAACAAACTCCAAAGAACGAATCCTGAGAGTTTAAGGAGCAAATAGAGTCAGGAGTATATACGGCTCAAATTGGGTTCTAAGGGAGGTACAGCCACTTGAGGACGAAGATAAAAGACCTGAAACATAACCATGTTTACCGGTACTAGCATGATTCTGGTATCTGCGCCTCCGTCCAACTGGTTGAAAAGTCACTGTCGAAAGGAAGCTATTTCAAAGATATGGTGTACACCACTTTTGCAGTTCAGATATCTTAATTGCACTTCAGTGTTGAATAACCTACGGTTTACGGCCAGATCGAGTCTCAATTGTTATAATTTATGCACACATAAATGGCTAGCCACGTACTACATTCTACTGATGTATTATTATGCAGTGACCTAATAACGAAATGACACAGAAGTTCACCTAGGGCAAACTAACAATTAACACAGTTCTTGAATCATTGCCCTTGAAGTCCAGCAGTCATATTAATACGAAAAATGATGTGCACAGTGAGTAACCATTGGAGGTAACAACGCAGATAGCAATATGAACCTATTTTCACCGTGATATAATTACTGAGGTTTGACACTGTTCGTGATAATATTTAATTGCAACATCACAGTCTTCCCTCAAAAATAAATAAATAAAGTAATTTAGTTACAGAATGGTCTCCCATACGTAAAATTTAGATAAAACTCGACATGTTTCAGGACTCGCGAGTTGTACTATCTGCGGTATAGTTCCCTGTTTTTGTAGACATAGATACTGTACCTTTCACAACCTTCCACAGACCGACTGAAATTTCTTGCAGCAGCCTCTGTTTTATAAATGTGCAGTAATTAAAACTTCAGTGACCTATTGTTACAAATTACAATCAAACATACATATTTCTGAGTAAGTGAACAACAGAGCCACATCCATGTGATAGTAAACTTTTAGATACAAGAATAACTGCTACGGATTTATACTACCTAGTATACCACAATATGATATTCTATTTAAGTAACAATGTCTTTGTTAAGAATGCTAATTATTCAGAAACTAAATAACTGCAACAGTTACTAACTTATCTTCGCCATTAGCTGCATAAATGATACAGTTTTTCGCATGGCTTTTTCGTCTACATTATCAAAAGTTAGCAACTAAGTATATATTTGCATTAAAAAGACTCTTGATTTTAACTTGTTGCCGGGCGGGGTTGCCGAGCGGTTCTAGGCGCCACATCCTGGAACCGCTCTACCGTTACGGTCGCACGTTCGAATCCTGCTTTGGGCATGGATGTGTGTGATGTCTTTAGGTTAGTTAGGTTTAACTAGTTTTAAGTTCTAGGGGACTGATGACGTCAGAATTTAAGTCCCATAGTGCTCAGATCCCTTTTAACCACTTTTTCAACTTGTTCTTTTATTAACAATGCGTTTTTTCTCCGTGGGGAATCGTCAGATTACCTTAAAATTTTCCTTTTACAATATATTAAGAACAGTAAGACGGTGGTGTGTTTGCTGTCGCAACGACGTGGAAGGCATTTTAGAACTAGGAATATGTTTACACATGAACAATGATAACGAAGTTTTATACTACTCGTATTTGTTATTTGACGGTTTTTAGGTAAAATAATTATGCTTATGAGTTCCCATTGAACAAAAGAGTATAACTCATAATAGAGTTATGCTGCCTATGCCCTGAGTTAATATTCGACACTTTAATTTAAAAAAATATAAATGAATAAATGACATAAAAATTGGGGGAGGGGTGAGGGAAGAGAAAAAACAGGAGGAAAGAATTCATATGCTTTCTTGCAGACCTTTGACGGTGCAGGTTTCAGTGATTGAAAGTATACACGGGCATACATCGGACTGGTGGGAATGTCTGTCAAGAGTGCTGCATTGTTGTCACATGTTGGTACTGGTTGGTCATTTTCTTCACAGTTGTTGGTTACCCACTCTATTGTGGACATGTGAGGTAATGCGACTACACCGGGAAACGTATCCCCGCCACTATTCAAGCTCTTCTTACCGTATAACATATTTACAGTGAGTGTATTATATATTGTATGTATTATTATTTATGATTTATTGGCTGGGGTGTATTTAAATATTGTGGGCTAGCATGAGACTTTTAATTGACTTATACCGCTATAGCACTTGTACGGACATCGGCTGCCCGAAGTACGTACGATATAATATTTTTTAAACACAACGCGCGGCTCACAGCCTTCTAATAACTAGTTTTCGGGAGCGCTGCTATTTAGAAAAGAAAATATGCGTATTCTTAGGCAAACTGTAGTTATTAATATGGGTCTCGGGGGTGGCTGGTTATTTATGTACCAAATTTCATAAAGATTAACTGAGATATTGCGGAGCTTATTGAATGGATTGTTTTTCAATATTTCTTGTTCATCATTTGCAAGGCAAAACTGGAGAGAATCTCAGCAACCGTTAAGCGGCCCAGAATGAAACATACGGAATTCATTCAGTGCTGTGAACTTTAGTATATGAAATCTATCACTGCTCTCTTTAAATTTGAAATTAATGAAAGATCAAAACTGGGAGCTCTCTCACATTTAAATTTAATATCATAACATGAATTATTAATTATAAAAGATCGTCAGCGTAATGGCCGACAAAATGCTGCTAAGGAACAAGAGCTCCCCGCAACTTGAACTTGTGAAAAAAACTTGGTTAATGATAATTAATGGTTGCGACCATGAGAGCTGACAACTAAGACCATAATACACACTTTCTAGAGAACAGTAGGACTAACGTCGGAGCAACTAGTTACGCTTTCTAGAAGCAAAGAGGTATCTATTCTTAGTATGGTCCTGTCCGTCCCTTGTCATGTTGGTATAGGGAGCTGCCTCTCTGGTCACTTCCGTTTTGTATTTGTGAAGCACGCTCGGCAGCGGGCCAGGGCAGTCTGTCCGTGGCGAGCGTCTGAAGTGGTAAGATCTCCGGCTAAGCTCGTGTCACCTAAGTGCGTAGGACAATGGATTTCTTAAGGTCAGCCTAACTGAAAATTTAATGACCTTTATTTCAGGTTTAGCTCTACAATATCTAATGTTATCTTAAATTGCAACGCATTGTAATTCGAGTGTGAAGTTCAGAATATATTCCGGTAATTGCTTTGTCACTACTTTCTGAGTAAAGTGGAACCACGTGTTGATCAGTAACTCTAACTAAGATCATTAATCTTAAATGTGAATGTGCGTGAGATTATAACGTCTCGTCTAGACAATATTTTTCTATGTAGAAACTTCTCTTTATGTTCAACCCACGTGGGGTGTACATTGTGAGACCAGTACCACGTGCTTATACAATTGTTTGACCCATCAGGTTAACAGTAAGACGATAGTAACCAGTTCGAGGTTCTTCTTTTGTAAATTGCTTTTCGATCTAATTTATTTTAATTATCAAAATTATTTTTGAGTTACTCTCTTTGTGTAAACCATGAAGACCACGTGAAGCATGTGGTGTAATCATCAAAGTAGCCTTCAGCTATTCTTTTCGGGACGATTTCACAGAGAGTTAGTATGAATTTAGTAAACCAGTGTGTGGTAATTACATGACGGACAGGATTGCGCTACGAAGGTGACTTCTTTGGGTGAAAATTGAATCGGTTGGTTGTTGTTAATTTCCTCTTGCATATGTTTCAACGTTCTCCGTGTGTTATTTTATGAATGCAGCGTTGTTTGCAGTCTCCCAATCTTACCTCTATATGTGATGTGTTCCGTAAGATTTCCACAATCGTAAATAAGGCAGCAGCTTAGTCATGAATCAAGTTTAATATACTGAAATTTCAATGATCAATGTTAAAATAAATTTCCAAATATAAACAGATTTATTTCTTTTTATTTAAATTCTCTTATATATATATATATATATATATATATATATATATATATATATATATATATATTCACCGGTTGTTGTATGACTATTAAAAGATTATAATTAATGTTAGTGTGGTTGGGAATTTGGTAAGCTAGAATGGATACCTGGTGAAACAGTTGCTCAGTAATGCAAGGTTAACTTCCCCAGACAGCTCACAGCTTTTATCCCACTTTTATGGTCATGAATAGCAGCACCGCTTACACCTCAAATTAATGCAAGAACGTTACACATTGTCTCTGATCTTCATGGCCTATATTACACAGAGACGATACAAGAAACTGTTCTTTGTTAATTACATCGATATTTGTGAGTTTTTATAATAATCATTTACATTCTTTACTATTTGTTGTACATCGCGCCGATGTGCTTAGTCTTCAGATCATTTATGGTTCACACGCCTCATAACAAAAACTTCTTTTCCCTTTCTCCATATGTCCATTTATGTGACGTACCATCACAGTATACAGACCACAATGAAGACTCATGCCGTCACTGCTGAATCAGCTTAACATAACGTAGCTTTGCCGCTGCTGGTCTGCATTCAGCAAACTTGTACACTAGTTGCGTATCTATCAACACTTATTTAGTAAACCTCCCCATGTTGCTGTGTAACACTGTTAATGTACAACATACACTGTTAGAACATCAATTCTGTGAAAGCAGCTGCATTTAATGCAAGCTTGAAGGTGCACATTTAAGTACGCGTTGTTGTCGTCAACATTGAGTAGCGTGAGTCAATGTAGTAAGTTAATTTTCAAAGCAAGACACGAAGTGCATACCTTCGTCATTCGCACTGTTGTGTAGACAGTTTCAATGCAATACTGATACTAATATAAATGAAGTCTAAAAAGTCTAACGAAATATAATCTAAATGAAACGAACTGCAGAAAATGTGAATTACCGCTCAACAGCTTTCTAAACGTCTGTTGATGGAACTCAGGTTTATTAAATGCAGAGAATAATGTTTTTACCTTGTGTTTTTGAAGGTTGGTGCAGTCTTTCCTGATGTCTTAAAAATGCATTGGATGCTTGATGTATATTTATTTAAAATTTTTCTTCTGTAGTGTCGTTTGTGCCATTTTTTTCACTTTATCAAATATTGGGACAATAAATGAAAATAGTACCTGTCTCACTTCAAGGGTATTTCATTTGCTGGGAAACACTTCTTTCCGCTTGTTTCGGTGTGTGAAGTCGCAAGGATTGCGGTGTTCGCCAGTTGCACTATTACTTCTGAACGGCAATAAATCGTTTTCCACAAAGCGTTTCTAATGGCTGGAACAATGACAATATGTCTGTTGATATGTACGATATTGAGTTATATGGGGACCACCAGGTGTTTATACCAGAGAAACAAGAGCCCAAAACAAAGCAGTTTAAATTGATTCCATTTTTATGTCTCGAAACGTTAGATATACGAGAATCATATGAGTCTGTTATGCTGCATTTCTAAAACACAGTAATTTGCCATTTCTTTTATGTAAAAGACCATTTGAGATTAGCACACAGTAATATCACTGTTCATCATCAGTCAGTTGAAGTATGTGAGCGATGTTTCTGCTGTTTTCAGTTTAAAGAGAGATGTGTTGTTCATGTAGTTGATTGTTTGCAATTCAAACCCGTCAACAGTTTTGTTCCCCAGCATTATGCGCTGAGATTTTAAGCATTTCATGCTTCTAGTAGACACATTAGTTGTCTATCCCCTTTGATTAATACTAGGAATTGAGTGATTTTTTGGATCACACTACATGCTACTTGGCTGCTGTCCAGTTTCTGAATTGTTTGTCTTATAGAAGATTGTAGCTGTTGCGAGGCAATTCTGTCTGACTTCAAATACCAATCCAGTGTTCTTCCCTTCGCATTACTCACTGTCATACTGTTTGCGATGGACCCATATTCACTGACAACATGAAATTCAGTTGGGTTTCAAACCGGCTGTCATTGAGAAGGCATGACACTTGTTCTCCGAGAGATTTCGATAAGGAATCGTCTATGGCCACTCTTCTTCAGTCGCATTACGTGACTGCGAACAGTATAATACCTCTTGTAGACACATAGGATAGTCTGCGTCGCTACACCATTACATAGGGCAATTCAGTTCATGGTGTGTTCAAGGGCACATAAAATTCTACATTTCCTTTCTACCGTTCTATCATTTCTCAACGTTAGTCCATCTTACTGAACTGATGCCTTAAGACTGAGTGTCACACACACACCACTACACTGTAATGATGTAAGGCAGTGGTTGAGGGTGACATGACAGCTTACTAATAATCTGCAGAGCTGCAAAGTTACCACTCTGCTCTTGGAAGGGACTCAAAATTATTTTTACCTCTCAGTATACTACCTTTAAAAGTGATCCTGAAAATAGTTTTTCGATACTGTCGTACTTTTACACACATTTGTCTTATTGCGACTTATAACGGGATATGGGTAATATTTACAAAACTTCCAATGAGAGTTTCCGTCCTATAGGAGTTACGTATGGCAAGAGGGAAAAAAAAACAGATTCTGGTGAAAGACTGACGGAAAGGAAAGTTTTGATAAGAAAACTTTAAGAGTAACACCAGACAGTTAACAAACATAATGCATAACATATTAAAAGGGGAACAGCAAGGTGCTATCCACTTTTTGACACACGAAACGGTTGAGAGACTCTTTGGGCAAATGAGATAATTTTTGAATTTAACAACTCTTATAATGTCACATGCATTTCAGCATGAATGATTAGTATTTTGTTACCTATTAACAATGACATGAGTCTGCATTGTAAGAAAAGTCATTATGCTGGTAAATGGGTCAGCTGAACACGTTTCACGAATGTTAGGCGCATCTGGTACTATAGCATAGCGGCAACATTTATTCCACTCCAGTGGAATACTGCAGGAGAGACGCTCAGTAGCTCGGTACGGGCTTTTGTTAAAGCTCCGAGAACATACCTTCACCGAAGGGTCAAGTAGTATATTGCTCCCTCCTGCGTATATCTCGTGAAGAGACCATGAGGATAAAATCAGACAGTTTAGAGCCCACACAGAAGCATACTGACAATCCTTCTTTCCACGTACAATACGAGACTGGAATAGAAGGGAGAACCGATAGAGGTACTCAGGGTACCCTCCGCCACACACCGTCAGGTGGCTTGCGGAGTATGGATGTAGATGTAGATGTAGATGTAGATTGCTCGGTTTCCCTCTATCGCAGCGACGCGTTCTGTTTGTTTATTCACCTCAGCGGATCCCGTTTGGTTCACACTCTACCTCTGCTCTAACGGGTACATCCCGCACCACCGAAATTGGGGCAGGCAGTGTGTATGAGACTGCCTTCCAGAAATCTTCCTTTGGTTGCTGTAAGTGTTAGATCCTTGTAAATGCGGTCCTCTGGCAATATGGACAAAGAAATTAGTTACGTTTAGTTTCACTTGAGACTATGGTTAATTTTATTTGTTTCATTAGTTTTGGGTAAGCAAATGTTCCGTGATCCCCTTTCATTTCCACTTTCGTCTTATTTCGTGTAGTAGTATATGACTGCGAACGATCCATTTTGTTCTGACAGAGAAACTATCGAACTTTTGTCCTTG
Organism: Schistocerca gregaria; assembly: GCF_023897955.1. Lineage (NCBI taxonomy): Eukaryota > Metazoa > Arthropoda > Insecta > Orthoptera > Acrididae > Schistocerca > Schistocerca gregaria. The sequence continues at coordinate 924,626,055 of NC_064921.1, read as the reverse complement.
CTTAAAAATGTTAAAATGTCATTAACGACTCTATTTGTGGGATGGTTCCATATTTTTCGACAGTCTGTGTGCTGAATTAAGAGTCACGATTTTACAGTGTTTTGATGGTGTTATCTTTTTTCTGGTGGGGTAAGTTTCGACCATTACCCGATCACATGTCCTACAATTTGCTGCTGCAATTAAATTAAGCTGCTGACATTGCAGATCACAAATTGAGGAATCCAGTGGATACCCATAGGTGTGCGGGATTTATGTACTCTTCCTATTATTGAATTTATTAAACATAGCGCACCTTCTGACCTTCAGACACCACCTGACTTGAATAAAGCCACTAAAGATACTAATACTACAAATAACATTATAGCATGTCATTCTCAATGGAGAGAAGTCTTCCGAAGTAAGAGTGATTTCAGGTGTGCCGCAGGGGAGTGTCATAGGACCGTTGCTATTCACAATATAAATAAATGACCTTGTGGATAACATCGGAAGTTCACTGAGGCTTTTTGTGAATGATGCTGTGGTATATTGAGAGGTTGTAACAATAGAAAATTTTACTGAAATGCAGAAGGATCTGCAACGAATTGGCGTATGGTGCAGCGAATGGCAATTGAACCTCAATGTAGACAAGTGTAATGTGCTGCGAATACATAGAAAGAAAGATCCTTTATCAATTAGCTTCAATATAGCAGGTCAGCAACTAGAAGCAGTTAATTCCATAAATTATCTGGGTGTAGGCATTAGGAGTGATTTAAAATGGAATGATCATATAAAGTAGATCGTCGGTAAAGCAGATGTCAGACTGAGATTCATTGGAAGAATACTAAGGAAATGCAATCCGAAAGCAAATGAAGTAGGTTACAGTACGCTGGTTCGCCCACTGCTTGAATGTTGTTCACCAGTGTGGGATTCGTACCAGATAGAGTTGATAGAAGAGATAGAGAAGATCCAACGGAGAGCAGCGCGCTTCGTTACAGGATCATTTAGTAATCGCGAAAGCGTTACGGAGATGGTAGATAAACTGCAGTGGAAGACCTTGCAGGAGAGACGCTCAGTAGCTCGGTACGGACTTTTGTTGAAGCTTCGAGAACATACCTTCAACGAGGAGTCAAGCAGTATATTGCTCCCTCCTACGTATATCTCGCGAAGAGACCATGAGGAGAAAATCAGAGAGATAAGAGCCCACACAGGCATACCAACAATCTTTCTTTCCACGAATATTACGAGACTGGAATAGAAGGGAGAACCGATAGAGGTATTTAAAGTGCCCTCCGCCTCACACCGTCAGGTGGCTTGCGGAGTATGGATGTAGATGTAGATGTAGATAGTGTATTCAAACCTGAGTATAATGAACATAAACATTTCTGATATCTGGATGTATATTACTATTTACTTGGCGGTCGTGAACACCTTTCCCCAGGCCTCGTGAGCGTCTCTGACACTGTCGATTGCTCTCTGATCATGATAATAGATGTGACTCTTTTGCATTTCTGTATGCATCTGTATGCAAGTCAAATAAGTGTTCTCTTTCCCCTTTCCATATTACCATTCATTTTATGATACTGGGTTTGTTTCACTTTATGTTTCCCTGCATGTTCCCGATTTTCCTTTCCTGAAGTCGTATTACGGGTCTGTTACACAGTCATTTACCAATGACCACATTTGACAGCTGAAAAGAAAACTCTTGTTGATCTTGTGAGTGTATGATGATATGTACAGTTTTTTATGGTATGTGGATGCCATGACTAATTCTCGCTCAAGAAATGAGCGTAGTGATTAATGAACTTTGTTTCGACTCAGACGCATCCCATATACCACACCCCATTTCCCAGTCCCTTTCCATCTGAACTATCGGAATGATTAACATGTGTGCCGATCAAATGCATATTTTGATTAGAGAAAGAATCATGATTAGGAGGCAATTTATTTACTTAAAAATAAAACGCTGTCTGTAGTGTGACCTTCATTCTCTCGTACATGCTACTACAGAAAAAAATCAGTTCCCTAGTTGCCCATTGCACATAAAACCAATGACAATCAGTTTGACACGTTTCTTTTCTTGTCGTGGCCATTTTAGCAGCAGCTGTATATAAACTGCAGTTGTTTAAAATAAAATGTCTTTTTTGAAAGCTGCGCATCGAAATTTTTATTTTTATTTTGCACCCAGACGCTTTTTGCGTTTTTTACAAGGCATCTTCAGTGGGTGTCCTGAAATATTACATGTGTAAAAAGGACAAATCATGTAATATATCAGGACACCTACTGAAGATGCTTTGTAAAAAAGGTGAAACGCGTCTGGGTGCGTCAATAAAAATAAAAATTTCAATGTGCAGCATGCAAGAAAGGGATTTTCTTAAAACAACTTGTAAGAGGTCCATGATTAAAGATTTTGTTGCTAGCGCACTTGAGCAGATGTAATTTCGATGGATTGCTCACACGCTGCCTGCGATATGTAAGCTGTAAGAGAATCTTAGACCAGAGAGCAGTGTTGTCAGTAGTAGGAACTGTGTAGCAGTAGGAGTAAGTATTAGCTAGCGAGCAGTAGTGTGTATGAAGTTGGCTGGGCTGGTTGTGGGGAGCGATGGCGGAGCCTGAGCGTTTTAGTATAAGGTAAAAGCAGGCTCGCGCCTATGTAGTATTGTTATATCAAGTCCCATTTAAAAGTTTTCTTTTAAATCTCTTAATAATAATCTTTCTCATAAAAAAAGTAACTTCTGACATTCATTCATTTCAATTTAAAGAATTTACTAATTTCTCCAATCCATTTTCATCCCGATTATTGCAAAGTAAAATCAGTTGTTCCTTTTTATACCTGACAAATCGATCGGCCAGCATTTCACTGGGCTGTGCCAGAAAAATTTCTTATAGGAGCAGATGTATATGCGTTATCCGGCGACCTTATTGAGGCAAGAATTTTCAATATATTCAGAATGCATTTTCAGGGCCATGACGCAGAACTACTGACGTCCAAAATTTACCACGTTAAATTGACTGTCAATTATTTAAAGGTTATAAGTGAGCCACAATTTGTTATTGGGAGATTAGTCACATTTTATTATAGGTTACGCAATTTTTTTATTCGGAGGTTATGCTAAATGTGAATGAAATACATATTTTATTTTACTGTTGGGAGGCTACACTAAATGTGAATATTATTCATATTATTTTCTTTTCGGAGGTTACAAATTCCGATTTATAATCAGTTTTAATTCCTTCGCTAGTTCAGTGTTGTTGCGAAGACAGGGTTACAATGGGTGTAGGTGGTGCTGGGTTGAGAGACGAACACACACCCACATTATTTTCATTTAGTTCCTTTTCATAATATTGCCTTTCAGAAAGGCCTGAGGCACAAGTAGAATACGCTGCTACTAACATCAAATTTGAAATAGTTGAAATAATTTAAAAATAAGAAATAAAACACATAATATCAATTAATATCCAGAATAGCAATTAAATATCAGTCACTTCTTTTCCTTCTTAGAACATAAAATTTGAAAACTTGGAATAAGTTTAAAATAAGAAATAAATTACATAATATCAATGAATATCCAGAATATCAATGAAATGTCATTCTTTTTTTTATTTTTGACTTCAGGGAAGTAGTCAAGTCACAATCGCAGTAAATAACAGAAAGTTTTCATGAATAGTTTCGGTAAAGCTCAGTCGCCATTATCAAGTGCAACAACTATGAAATGAGTCTGCTATTAATGAAGAGAGTCTGAAATATATGTAATATATAACAACAGATTTGTCATAGGAAACGATACTGTGAATAAATCACTTTAAATTAAACTTCATTATATAGTAATAGCAAAGGAGCAACGCCACTGCAATTGATCGCTGTGATGTCTTTATGTTGTTAACGACGTATACGTTGGATTAGGATCGGCCTTGGCCAACTACTTTGATGACGAACCCGAGAAATGAAAATCTTGTCTTATCAATCCTAACAATTTTGCTTTTATTCTTAAACATACATCGCTCAAGTATGAGGTGAAATCGTTAATTAATAGAACGCACCTTGATAAAGTTAATGAAATAACAACCTCCAGGCATGAATAATGCATTATCTGCATATATTGCTCTGAGACATTCTGCCCTATTCTCTTTACCGACCATTTGCCATCAAATGTCCACAACCAAGATCGACACAGCCATTGTCCACACACGTCCTCCCTTCACCTTATGTAAGTGTGCAGGAACTGTTTATTCTTTCCTGGGCAGCAACCAGAATACCAGTCAGCTCCTCCTTGCCGAGCGCTGAACTGCCTCGCCTCATCCACCACAGTACCCACTTTCGCCACTGGCGGACAAACGCTGATCTCCGGCCGTGCGCATTTCTCAGCTGAAACGGAACAGGACACATGTATGTGATAGTAAATAAAGTATTATGTTCTAGTGTTTTGTTTAATTGTGTTGTTTTCCCATAAAAGATGTTCAAAACTCCACCTTCAACTGTAATCAATTTTTCAGCTGTTGGAGACAGTTGCTGTGCTGCTGACTCGAGGTCATTCGTACGGTCCTTTACTAGGGCAAACGCATGTAAAATGCGAGCGACAAACTCCTCTTTTGTGTCCACTCCCCGCTTGTAGACTTCGCTCTTAAGCCAGCAGCATAAACAGTATTCTAGAAGAGTAATCTTGATTGAACTCGGTGGTCAAGAAATAACGACTTCACGGCGACCGATACGTTTCAGTGAGATGCTGTGCCACTGGTCTTGGGGAACGTGCCGGAGTTCCGTCGTGCTGAAAGAACAAGCGATGTATACCAAAGGAATATCCTCCAAGTATTCTGGTAACAGATTTTGAAGGAAATCAAGATACAGTATTACTTTTAAGACGGTGATGTAAAACCACTGGAAAGATGAGTTAGTGCTGGACAGATGAGTTGGTCATCAATAATACCGCACCACACGTTGACTGAGAAACGTCGCTGACAATTTGTTCACATAGTAGCGTTCCAATTTTGATCTGTGTACACCTGAGAGTTGCTCGTGGTATTGATACCATTGTTGATGAATGTTGGCTCACCAGTGAAAAGAATAAGTGGGATACAGTGTTTACTACAACGATCCATTGAGAGAATTCCTTTCGTTTAACCTCATCTCCTACAGGCAGATGTTGCTAATTCTGCCTATGATACGGAGGGAGAGCCAGCTGATGTACTGTGCGCTTCACTTGTGTTTATGGAATACCAAGCTGTGCTGCAATTCATCTAGAGACGGTAGTTCAGCTGCGTTCTGTCGTTCCAAGAATGGCCTCTGCTTCAATCCGATCATTGAAGGGACGTTTAGATACAACCGCTCCCTGGCAATTTGACGAACACTCTGATAAATAACCTGCTATCTGGAACTATACGATTAGGAAATCGTCGCTCGTGTTCGTCAGCAGCAGCTCTGGAATTCCAATGGCACAATCCGTGGACAAAGACCATGTCACTATACTTCCGCAAGTGTGACGAGCTATGACAGTATCCCCACACTGACGGGTAACGTTTTAACTTTACTTATAGCGACACTATAGTACACTGGTGCAACTACTGTACAACTGACATGTGCACTCTTGCAGGACTCGTTGGCCAAAATGCGCAAGTGAAGTGCTGATGGAAATGGTAAGATAAGGCAACACTGTGTAGCATAATTACGCTTTGGTTCTATTCCCATGTGAATGCTGCTGAAGAAGGACAAGGGACTGAAGCCCGTGGCTTTCAAACAGCAGTACAACGGATACAGTTAAGAAAAGGGTGCTCGCGGGGTACCCGCGTGATCTAGGGCACTTTACCACGGTTCGCGCAACTCTCCGCGTCGTTGGTTCGAGTCCTCCCTTGGGCATGGGTGTGTGCGTTGTTCTTAGCATAAGTTAGATTAAGTAGTGTGTAAGCCTAGGGACCGGAGACCTCAGCAATTTGGTCCCATAGTAACTTACCACAAATTTCCAAGGAAAGGGCTTACGTTTATTTGAAGCTTTTTTGTTCAGAATCACCAATACTATCGTCCCCCAAAAGCATGCGAATTCTCTAATGTTACCTATAACATTCTGACAATGCACATGCAGTTTATTGATTACATGCATGTAGAAAACTTGTTCTGAATTAAAGCTGTCAAATAAGGTTTTATGAAGAATAAAATGCCACTGCCACACGACAGCTAACGTAGAAAATACTTTTATGGCGTATTTTGCCATCATGCGTTCTCCCCATACATAATACAAAAGTTTCGAGATGCATCTGCAGCCTGGCCATCTATTAAACTTGAAAAGAAGAAAATGTCGATGAAATTAGCTCTTTTTCCACATGCGACTATTTTGGGTTGAGAAGTGAAAGGAATTATGTTAGAAGTTCCATTAGATCTATAACTTAAGCAGGCAGCAGTATAGCGTTTCAAAAAATTACCACTGAATGTACCCAAACTCGCGACGTTGTATCAACAGTGCGCGACGCTTACCGTTACGCTACTAACTGACACATAGCTACAACGCCTCCAGAACTCAACAACAGTTCCTCCAGAACTTACACATTGCACAATGCTGTCAGATAATTCATATGGCCGGATCTATACTTCTGAGAGACAGACAGTTACAGCTTTTCGTTTGCACTTCACGACACTTTTAACAAACAGATAGCGCAATAGAGTAGCTCAAGTCGAAAGGAACGCTTCCTGTTTAAAGTTCTGCATCCTACACTGTTGGCAGTTCTGTGTAGGTTTCAGTTACGTGATTTTATTTGGATGATTACAAAATAGAGTCAAATGTATGCACTGGGTAGCCGAGGCCACTAGTTCATGGCGATTCGGTCAATCAAGTAAATGAATGTACTGAACATGCTGCCAACCACTACAGGGAGTCTGTGTGTCAGAATTCTCAAACATGGTTATGATAGAGGAATGAGTGTTAGAGAAGAGAATTTGGTGGTCTCTTGGATTGATGCTAGGTTCATATACTTATGGGGTTCGATTCCAACTTCTGCTGATGATTTTTGATAAGGAGAGACAGATACTGTTCTCTTCTGGTTAAGCCAAGTGAAAAAGGTAAATTGGCATTGTGGTCTGACATTCATGTTAAACATGATATTCCTTCTCTACTAAGTAGACGTTAGGTTGAACCACAATAAAGTCAGGTTTCGCGATACGTAGAAACTCTATCACTAGTAAGCTTTCTTACACTAGTTATTTATTTCTAGTGACGAAACAAACGCCATGTAGGGTCAGAGGACACTTATTCCATCTTTTATTTGAGCTTCTGTATGCCGAAGAAATTGGTTCTGATCTGGGAATGCAACTCAGACCGCCCTTAATGCGGGATTTGATCCCTTCGTGACAGTGCAGCTCGACCGCAATTTGTTGAGTGTTCAAAGCTGCAGATTCCTCAACAGCTGCACATACTGTATAGCGCGTGAAAGGGTTCGAATCCTGGCCCGGCACTAGAGCTTTCATTATGTAGTATCAAGCTCTAGCATGAGAACACCTATCTGCCGGTGGCTAATAATTTAGATTTTTAATGTATTTTCATTCGTTGTCAACACTAACGGTATCTGACGTTTTTGAGTCCCAGTGACACACAGAACTGCTTGCGAAATCATTGTAAATTCAAGGATGTTATTCCGAGCAGCTGGTGGAGAAAAATTCGGTAGCTGACATCTCTTTGTGTGCAGTCTACAACGATATGTGTGGGGCTCGATTCCCAGTCAGCGCTAGTTCAAACATGCTCACATGTCGCTGCTGGTGTAACAAACCCATTTTTAACGTTCGTTTTCTCTAGAATATAACAGCGGTAGGTGCCAGGTCGGAGTCCTGGGAAAGAAATAATTAATGTTGGGGACTGTTGATCCCAGCAGTTTGACCTACAAATTATTTCAGTACTTGAGATAAGATATTCTTTAATACATCCCATTACTTTGGCCACTGTAACAGAAAAACAATTGTGTATTTTCAACTTCTCGCTGCGTAATGAATAGTCCGTTAAATGTCGGGCATGCAGCCAAGCAAATAAAATTTCCTCCACTGATAATTCGGTCGCATATTGTCCGGCCATCCTCAAAGTGACTCACTTTCACGATAACCGGACGATACGCTGCCGAAACGTCAGTGGAGAAAATTTTATTTGCGCGGCTGCATGCCCGACATTTAATGGACTAGAAAACCAATTATTTTAATATATAACCTTATTTCGTAACGTAATTTTACAGGATGGGAAAAACTTTCTTACACGAATAGCTACGTATAAATTAAGACAACAGTTGTAAGTTATATTAAATGCATGTTGCTATTCTGTAACACATACTGTATCCCCTGACCATACATAACGAAACGTTTGAGAAAAGAGTACCAGAGGAAAAAAATTACTTCTTGTACCTGAGAATTATGAAATTGTGACATGCAACCTTCACTGAGGGAAGTCTTCACATATAAGTTACTCTAGCTTTTATCTAGTTTTTGTTTAGTCCAACTGCAGTTCATTTGATATTTACTGAACGAAACCGACCGTGACGTAAAAATGTACCTTAATATGGCTGTGCTGGTTCTCATTAATATTTACGTAAACTGAGCCTGGTATTATCATGATTATTGCCGAAAATGATGTTAGCGACTGTGTCTGAAAATAAAATCGTTCAATAATAAAATATTTTAGGTTCCGCCACGGCATCTAATTTATAACAATTCATGGCTCATCTACCGCCCCATAGCTGTTTACCGGTTAGTAACCAGTCATATAAATGGTACAGCCATATCTGAGCCTTCCGTCCTTTCCGGTGAAGGGATGTCTTCCGTCAGTGACGGTACGCTGAGGAGGGTCCTGCTCAGTGCGAATCACACAACTGAACAGTCTTTCACTTCCGCACGAAATATTTCACATCACACTTATTTGCCGTAATTGGCCACCCCTGGTAGATGAGTGGTCAGCGCGACGGAATGTCATGCCCAAAGGCTTGCGTTCGATTCCCGGTAGGGTCGGACTCTTTCTCCACACAAATACTGGGTGTTGTGTTGTCTTTATCATCATCATTTCATCCCCATCGACATGCAAGCGGCCGAAGTGGCGTCAATTCGTAAGAATTGCACCAGGCGAACGGTCTACCCGACGGGAGGCCCTAGCCACACGGCATTTCCATTTCCGTAATTACTCTAAGAAAGTGACCTCTCTCAACAGAGAAAGCTTGTGACGTTGCTGAAACAGCGTTCATTATCTATGTGCAGGAAAATACTAACTAATACAGCGTGTTGATGAAGAACGTAAATGTGATTCGGAAAAACGGTAGCGAAAAGAAATTGTACGCTTCATTGTAATAGCATGTGATGCTTTCTGTAATAAGCATAACAGAACAGCAGATTACAGTTGATTTAAACTATGCAGTTTACGACGACAATAGAGGAAACATTTCCCCGAAACGATTCCTGTTTATTTTACGACTGCACAATCCATTTTTATTGCTTGCTGCCATTTATTACTGCTGTTTCATTTGGTGTGTCGGTTTTGTATGCGTACTGCATATGTAAACATTGCTTACTCGCATTTTAAAACAAATGAGAGGTGTAAGCACGAACGTGCACTGTCCTCACTCGGTAAAACTTTTTCACAGTAGTTAAAAGTGCAATAAATGAATAAAGAGGAAATAACGACCAATATGATATACGTACAGCAATGATGAGCTGAATCAAGCTGTTGTATTTATCTGGAAGAGCAGATGGAAGAAATAATTCAACAACAATTTCGTGGGGACAATGTCCTAAGAGACACATTTATTCCTTTGAATTTAGTGTAGAATCATTGGTTGATCACTTCATGAATCATCATGGTTCACCGATTCCAGTATTCATCAAGGTCAAAAGTATGTAGTACATGCCTTTTTTTTCCACTGTATTAAATAATAAATTTTATTGATATCAAGTAACATTAACAATATATTAACTTCAACATGTCTTTATTTATTGTATCCACATCTTAAATTTTACTTCCGAAACGGTATACGGGATTCACACTTACAACACTGTGCTGCGGTTTACCTGTTAGCAGACACTTCATATTTTGGCGAGTGTAGGACACACTTCAAAGGAAATGTTCAGCCGCCTAAGAAAATAGGCCGCTTTACTATAAAAATAATTTCCAGCAGTTTTAATAGAAGATAGTAATGCCAAAGGAGTCAGACTGAAAAACCCCACTTAAAGGTTATCCAATAAAGTATGCGTTTAGAAAGGAGTGTCTATTACGATGGCAGCGAAGCATTTAGTTTTTTTGTGTTAGATTCGCAGGATGCAGTACAAAACAATAGAACATCAGCGAGGAGTATTTTAAATGTAATGTGTTGTGATTAGATACACAACAACACCGTAGAAAATAGATTTTACTAGTTAGCACCACTGAGGCACTACTATATGTGATACCACACACGAAGTCACTCGTTACGCGACGCACAGGTAACCCGCGGTGGTAGAGCACATAACAGAAGTGGTTGACATTACTTCATTGGTTGACATTGGGCAACAGCGATAAGAAATGGACACACATCTATTGTACCGTCCAGTGTGACAGCGAGTGCTGGTTGCTCCACGCAACTCTGTCCTACGATACGAATTTTATCAGAAGTGCCTGGAAGAAAATTGTTATACGTAAATGAAGCGAAGGTGCACCCGTATCCCTACGTTATTTCTCAGTAACGCTCTTTAGTTTATCATACAGAATCCACGGTTTGTAGATTTGCATGTGTTCTCCGCCGTTACGCTATGCAAGCTTTCTCATTCGATTCAAGGAAACTATTCTGTAATTTAAAAAAGACATGGCTGATAGTTCCTCCTCCGAGCTTGATAATGAACTAGGTTTCTTTTCGGCACTGCCCATAGTTGCTGTGGTACTTCAAAAATTAGGAAACTACCGGACATATTTTTGGGAATTGAAGAATGTAGAGCCGTTGGCCGAGTTTACGTTTGATAGGTTTTATGTCATACGTTAGTGCATACGAAATGTAGCTAACACGTGGGAATTGTTTATCACGGTGGAAGAGGGATAGTACCTCTTTCCATTCTCGAGAAAAAGAAATGAGATATATTGGAGGCTGTTCGAGACGAGGTTCGCCGCTGTGTGACACACACGAGGTTATTGTCGCCTGGTATGGCCAGCTACGTGGTGTGCAGAGCCAATACGAACCGAAGCTGGAAATGGAAAAACGCACTTAGATGAAATGACATCAGAAGTCATCAGCTGATGATGCTTACTGGATATTTTTAGAGTCTACGTTCCCTAACCTTAGGAAACAATGTGACGGGTATAAAACAGATCTGAAAGCTAAATTTCTGTTACTTTTGAATGAATAGCTGGACATAGCCGAGAAGAACACGTCGCGGTTCTCCTTACGATAATGAGCTTCTTCAGTTTCTTGAAGCACATTGTCTACCCGAACACAGAGTTCACCATCCACTGCAACACCATCCATGGTAACTATATCGCTTCACTGCATCGTTGTTTAAAATACTCCTCAAATTTAATCAAGCACTACTTTGAAAATTAAACGCTTCTAGACATACTGTCCTAGTTCTATTTACTTTTACCCATTATGTCTGGTTGGTTGGTTGATCTGAGGGAGGTTACCAAACAGCGAGTTCATCGATCCCATGGGATTAGGAAAGGATGGGGAACGAACTCGGACGTGCCCTTTTAATGGAACCATCCCGGTATCTACCTGAAGCTCTTTAGGGAAATCACGGAAAACCCAAATTGGGATGGCTGGAAGTTGGTTTGAAGCGTCGTCCTCCCGAATGCAAATACAGTGTGGTAACCGCTGCGCCACATCGCTCGGCCATTATTTGTTTTTACCACACTGAATGCTAGGCCGTCCTACAAAAAAAATGAACTTTTTGTTGTGGTTGGCAGGAGAGCCAACCGTATTGCTAAAGGAGGCCGAAATGCACGCGTTTTACCTCACGCAGGCTGGCGTAAGGTCTGGAACATGACAAGGGAAATAGAATTGAGAAAAACGGACGTAGCTGGTGGAATACTTAACATTAATCCATTAATGACGAACGTCGCTCTTGACGGTACATGATTTACAATATCAATAGTACGGATATTGGCGCCTTGCTAGGTCGTAGCAAATAACGTAGCTGAAGGCTATGCTAACTATCATCTCGGCAAATGAGAGCGTAGAAGTCAGTGAACCATTGCTAGCAAAGTCGGTTGTACAACTAGAGCGAGTGTTAGGAAGTCTCTCTAGACCTGCTGTGTGGCGGCGCTCGGTCTGCAATCACTGATAGTGGCGACACGCGGGTCCGACGTATACTACCGGACCGCGGCCGATTTAAAGGCTACCACCTAGCAAGTGTGGTGTCTGGCGGTGACACCACATTTTTCTTGGTGGAATTTTTAATGTCATACAAGATTTCACCAGCTTCTGTTATTGTAATGAGTAGCTTCTAAGCAGGAGCAACATGAAGTCGAAAATTGGTGTCCTGCTTTGCCATAGCAGCTGATACTGCACTGTCCATTCACAAAGTGAAGACCATCGCCTGTGATAGCTGTCAACGTGCAGTAACCTTTCACAGATGGCAAGTGGCTGCAGTAGCAGTGGAATGTATATAATAGATGTGGGTTGAGGGGGGGGGGGGGGGGGGAGGGGACGTAAACAATGCAGTCGTTGTCGTAAAGCCGAAACGCAGCGTTTTATCTGAGGTCAAAAAGGATATAATCATTAGCTGTCGGGCCAAAGGTGGAATTAGTGTTCGTGCTGTACAATCTCACAAGACGCCTCAGCAGAATTTTGCTTGATACTTACAGCACTATGTCATTTCACTCAATGCTTCTTTTTCTTTTCCAGGTTTATGAGATTTAAATACTGGAAAGCTACAAGCTACGTTCTTCAGAGGAAACGTGGTTGCAGCTGAATCTGAGACAGAAACGCAATTCTGTCCAGTTGCTTGTCTCATCTCGAGTCGTAAGGCGTATCGTAATGCATACTGTATCGTCGCAGCGGGTAGACGAGCGTCCCATCGGCAAGTGTCGCGTCACGCGACCCTTATCGGAGTGTGTATCGCATATCGTATCGTCTACTGTTCTCTATCTCAACGTTTTTCACGCGCCACCTCAACTAAATTATTGTGTGCCATATTCATGAAACCATATTCAGTTTTCGCCTCTTTGCAAGTGCTGGCCAAACCCCGAAACTTCTGAGCGCCGTTCGATGCACTGCCTTTTCTTATTTTCTACTGTGTGTATTTGTATGGCTCACAGGCGATTGTTTTGAAAGAAAGTTGAATTGCTGTTAGTGGTGTTTTAAGTCATGAACCTTCAGCCGCTTTAAAATTAGAATTCCTTTCTTGTGAAGTGTTCGATTGTTTGGGCCTTCAACGTAATTAATATAATGTTTAAAGATAAAGCCTTGGGCCTTCTGCCTCCTAAAAATTATTTTTGTTGTGTTCTAAGTCATATGACTTCAGCCATTCTAAATTAGAGTACTTTGCTTGTTAAGTGTTAGATTGTTTGGGGCATTCAGCCTAATTTAAGACAAGGCTTTGTTGTTTAAATTTGTTTTACCTTGAATTTAAGTCATGGGGCCTGCAGCCGTTTTAAAATTAAGGGTATTTGTCTTTCGAGCATCAGACTGTATTGGACCTTCAGCCTAATTGAGGATAAGGCCTTCTGCCTTGTGTTTTTTATTTAATTTTACCTTGAGTCTTAAATCATAGGCCTTCAGCCGCCTTTAAATTAAGGTTGTTTCTTTCCAAGTGTTAGATTTTTGAGGCTTCAGCAAAATTATAGAACTTACTTAACGTGAGGCCTGTTGCCTACTAAATATTCTCTTTGGCATCTGAATTTTGAGTTAATGGCTTTTAGCTGTGTTTTTAAGTGTCTGTGCACTTAAGGCATAAGATAGTGTGGCGTATTCAGCTGATAATTAAGTTCACGAATTTGTACTGTAATGTTTGGTCAAATGAATAAAGTTATATATGTTCGACTTTCACTGAAAGCCGCTCATTTTGGCCCCTTTCGACAGTTCCAACTACCTGCCCTGTCCTGTGGGTTTTAGCAGGGCGTTTCAGAGGCTACGTCCAACATAGTTGAACGTGATGGTTTTGGTGGTCCATGTGTAATGGGGTGCGGAGGCACGGGCGTACTGCTTCCCAAATCTTTAACACAGTCACTTAGCTGTCAACGATACAGTGACTGTGTTTCCCTTCCCCATGCGCGTCTCTCAGGTTCACATTCGTCCCTGATTCCATTTTTACGGATGGCAATGCGCGCACTCATCGACCAGCACAGGTGGAGCAGCTTTTGAAATGATAGGATCTCTGGCTAAAGGACTGAGGTGCACTTTCCCCTGAGTTAAACCTCATTTAGTACATTCAGGGTGCCATTGGTTCCACGTCTCGGTCACCTCGTGTTCGCATTGACCGCACTTTGAACAGTGGACGTTACATTTCAGATGTGTTACGACCTGTGGCTCTACCCTTCGTTCGATCCCTGCGAAATCCTACATTTCAGCAGGATAATGCACGACCGCACTTTTCAGGTCCTGTGCGGGCCTTTCTGGATACATAAAATGTTCGACTGCTGCCCTGGCCAGCACATTCTCCTGATCTCTCACCAATTGAAAACTTCTGGTCATTGGTGGCCAAGCAACTGGCTCGTCACAATACGCCAGTCACTATTCTTGATGTACTGTGGTATCGTGTTAAAGCTGCATACGCAGCTGTACCTGTACACGCCATCCGAGCTCTGTTTGACTCAATTCCCAGGCCTATCAAGGCCGTTATTACGGCCAGAGGTGGTTGTTCTGGGTACTTATTTCTCAGGATCTATGCACCAAAATTGCGTGAAAATGTAATCACATGTGAGTTCTAGTATAATATATTTATCCAATGAATACACGTTTATCATCTGCATTTCTTCTTGGTGTAGTAATTTTAATGGCCAGTAGTGTATGTGACCTGTGCGTTGATATCTAAATCTACAGACTCCACCAGAACATTGTATACCCCCTTTAAGGAACGAAAAGTATTACTTATATGTTTACTTTACATTTCATAATTGATCACACGTGTTGTACAACCTTCAGTTTGGTGTACGAATGGCAAAACGTTATTTTTTCCGACGAAACCCGGTTCTGTTTACATCATGATGGTCTCATCCGTATTTGTCGACATCGCGGTGAACGCACATTGGAAGCTTGTACTCGTCATCGCCATAGTGGCGTATCATCAGGCGTGATGGTATGGAGTGCCATTGGTTACACGTCTCGGTCACCTCTTGTTCGCATTGACGGCACTTTGAACAGTGGACGTTACATTTCATATGTGTTACGACTACCCTTCATTCGATCCCTGCGAAACCCTACATTTCAGCAGGATAATGCACGTCCTGTACGGGCCTTTCTGGATACAGAAAATGATCGACTGCTGCCCTGGCCAGCACATTCTCCAGATCTCTCACCAACTGAAAACGTCTGGTCAATGGTGGCCGAGCAACAGGCTCGTCACAGTATGCCAGTCACTACTCTTCGTGAACTGTGGTCTCGTGTTGAAGCTGCATGGGGAGCTGTACGTGCATACGCCATCCGAGCTCTGTTTGACTCAATGCCAAGACGTACCAATGCCGTTATTACGGCCAGAGGTGGTTGTTCTGGGTACTGATTTCTGAAGATCTATGCTCCCAAACTGCTTGAAAATGTAATCACATGTGAGTTCTAGTATAATATATTTGTCCAATGAATACCCGTTTATCATCTGCATTTCTTCTTGGTGTAGCAATTTTAGTGGCCAGTAGCGTATTAGAGACGTCCGACTGTGCTACGAGGTGTTTGATTGATCCGTCGTTCACCTCGAGTGATAGTGACGACACGTTGAATCATTGCAGGAGGTACAGGTGTGTGCGGCTGGCCGGTACGCGGCAGATCAGACAGGTTTGCGAGACCTTCTTGCGATGATTTTACAGACGCCTCTCCGAACGACTCGCCGTGCTTTTGTTCACTGCCAGGTCTCCGTAAACATTCTGCAAGTGCCTATGAATATCTGCGTTGGTCTTGCTCTCCGCGAAAAGAAACTACATTACTTCTCTCTACTTGAAATGAACCTCGATTACAGACACAATTTTAAGTCTAGGTATAGCGCCGACAACTATCGGATCCTTGTGAATCTGTAGGGGCTGACGCGGGAATATTTCACGATGTCCCACAACAAATTCCGCATTTTTTGAACTGAAATTTGTCGGGAAAAGAAAAAAAATATTGTTACCTTAGTTACTCAACGCCCCTCGTACATATTCAGTTACTTCGGATTTCATTTCCATTACTTCCCTCTTACGTTTATTTATCCATCCAACTTCTGTGTGTCCTCTATTTCATTCATTTCTGTTTAATTGAACTGCATATTTTCGTATTTGTTATGTCAGTGTTTACAGTCTCAGAGAACTTCAAATGCACATCACCATTCCCTTAATCTTCAGAGATGGTATGATGGAATTATCGAGGAGGTTCTGGGGTGAGGAGACCGGTGGTATGGGATGGGACGTCATCAGCACGTCTGCCGGCAGGGCCTGAGCGACGGCGCGATGAGCGACTCGGTGATCAGTGCCCGGGCTGTCCGCCAGGGAGCAGCACCGCCGCAGGCCGGCCACGGCGTGTCATACAGATGCCACCCAGCGGGGGCCTCCACGACGGCTGGTGCGCGAGAGTTAATGGGACGGTCCAACCACTTACTAACCGCGCCTTCTGTGTCCTGATATTGCCATGAATATTTGTATACTGACGTAGGACCTATAATAATAATAATAATATGATTGTTTGTAGCCAAATAGCCATACATGTTCAATGTACGTTTATAGGAACACACGAAATTACAAATTTCACAAATCGTGGTTTGAATAGTCACTTACTGTCCATGTCCTTTTGGTACAGACTTCTGTAGAGTAATGTTTCCAAGTACGATGACACAATTTACATTCATACAATGTGTTTCTTTCATGATATGACGAGTGCTTGCAAATAAGGTGGTAGCAACCGTGGATTGACTGCCATTGTAATGATCATGTGTCTCATCTCGAAGTTTTCCTTTGTGCTGTAAGGTCTTCCATTTTTTTCTTCAATGATTTTAGTCCACTTTCCGAAGCACTGAAAGTGGATTGTATCAGGTTTGTCCGTAGACCTTCAATAAGGAAAGATTCCCTCACCAGCAGGTATACGAGTCTGGATCGTGTTATTTTGGACACCCTAAATGCTTGCTTAACATGGGTCGCCTTAATTCCTTTTAATCGTGTGAGAGGTGGTCCGAAGATGTCTATGCCAAACATAATTACTGGGGAGATTTTGGCTTTGAATACTGCCATTTCTGTCTCTAAGCTGAGGGATCTAATGTGTTCTATTTCACTGGTGGCCGTTATTGCTTGCTTTACATTCTCTGTTACATGTTTTGTGAATCATTCTACACTTATTTGTATTGTGACTCCTAGATACTTCCAGTCTAGTACGATTATTAGTTTTCTCTCCGATATGTAGGTCTCAGCTTACTCTAGTGCTCTTCGTTCATATCTGAGCACCATAATTTTTGTTTTCGCGCATTTCTTTCAAACACATGTTCGGCGCACCGATCTTCCGTACCGTTTATTACTTATTATAGCTTTGCAACTTTCTTAATTTCTATATCCTCTGTTTATGCGTATAATATTACACATTCTCTTTGGCCTATTTCCATGCAGGTATAAATAACAGAGGACTCAGCGGGGCTACCTGAAGTACTCCATTCGACTGGAGTATTAGCTCTCATAGTGAGAGGTTGTCAGAGATACTTATTTCGTTCCATCACAGTGTTGCTCTTGTGATTCGTATCCACATGTTGTTTTCGCTTAGGATTTCATCTAGCTTCTTGTCACTTACTCGTAAACCAGAGTACAGTATTTAGTTCAAAAGGATCCAACAAATGACTGAAGACACGTTAGTATGAAATTAACAGTTATTATGCAATAGTAATTACAAATTTCACATATGAATTACACCTACCTCTACACTGTAGGGAAACAGAAGAAGAAGTGAACATCAGAAGGAAAAGGTCACGCTTCCTTACTTTTGTTTTAAAAAAATTAATAACATTTACATATAATTTAATCCCCATTACGGTCGGAGGAAGGCATTAGGACCTTGCCTAGTACGGCGGTGCGGGTCTTCTGCATCATTCCCCAACGCTCTGTCAAGGAGTAAGGGACTTCTTCTTTATCATCATCATCATAATTTTTGCTGGGTTTTTATATGCTGAGGGTTCCGAAAATTTTAGACACTCTATGATAGCCAGTGTTCATGGAACAAAATGACATACCTTTATGGTTCTTACACGGGGGCAGATTATTTTACGTGTTCAAAGTGAGCTCATTAGCAGACAAACAACGTCCATGCCCCTGAACTATTGACCGAACTACGGCTGCCAGTGTTGCCGGTGTGGTAGCTGCACGGGGCGCCTCGATGGTTTCTCTTAGTTCGCTTAGTGTAGCTACGTTCTATTAAGAAACTTCATTTTTCAAGATCCCTTATAGAAGTGAAAAGGATAACGTCTGTAGTTGATGGTGGGTGCCCAGTATCTCCTCTTCGACCTATCCATCGTCCAGGTAGTTTTTCATGCAAGCAGGCTCTGACACCTTTGTGGTTATGAGGCGGAGCGCCTTATTGTTGTAGGCAAAACTCTTTCATTTTTAAACAACTGTCGGATGGCAGGCAAAATTAGTGTTTGCAGCATAGGAAGATACACACCAGCTGTTACTGTACATTCAAAGAAGAATAGACCAATGTAACCGCGGGATGACAGACCACACGGCACATCAGCATCCGGTAGATTAATGTTAGTCCACGTGAACGAGAGGATTTTCAGGAGCGCAGTAGAAGCTGTAGTGGTGGTTTACAGTACCTTTCAGTTTGAATTGCTCCTTGTCAGACCAGACATCCACTGCTGCAAACCGTTCATCCTCGCGAATCATACCTTCAAACCACTAGCAGTACTCCATCCTTCGATCCAGATCGTCCTCGTTCATAGTGTGCAGCGATCTTGGAATCTACTTTTTCCATCTTGCAGCCTACAGAATTCGTCGTACGCTTGATCTGCTTATTTGGCATTCACGTGCACCGTGCTTCGCAGAATGTTCTGGCGAATTACTAAAGTGATGCAACACAGCAGCTCAGGAAGAGGGACTTGACATTTTTGGTCTGCCAGATCTTCCCTTATGCACATTTTGAAGAGTACCGTCGTCTTCAGATTCATTGAAATACATTAAATTTTTGTAGATGTTTGTGCCTGATTTCCATACACATCACGGTATTGCCGTTGTAAATCCAACATGTTTTGGTGTACTTCCATTACCTCTGAAATACGGCATTCCGCTGCTTAAACGACAATTTAATTTTATTCACTGCTGCACTGTCATCTGCTGGAAAACGGGCCAAGATCTGTCGTGAAAACAGTGGACAACGCATCTGCAAAAAATTGCAATGATATGGCATTTTGTTCCAAAGATATTATCAAAGAATATCTAGATTTTTCTGGACTCCTCTGCACGTAGACCGTGAATTAAAACTACAGTTTAGTCTTGGACGCTGGGGTTTGGAAAGAAGTCGACGCTGTAACGCATCTCAAATGTTTTCTTAAAGCTTCAGGTCCGGATTTTTGGCAGACCAGCCCATTTCAGGAATATCATTGTTCACAAGCAGTTGCCCCACAGATGCTGAATTATGGCAGCGTTCATTGTCATGCTGATACAGTTATCGTCTCCTCCACTGCGCGCAGTTCATATCCTTCAGCGTTTTGCGTTTCCTTAAGCGTAATAAGACAACCACACCCAAAAAACTTGATGCACCTCCACACCGTCATATTACTCCTCCATACTTCACTCTCCACACTACACGTTTTGCGGGGTGTCCAAAAATCTCTCCGCAGTGCCGTATGATTGTTAGCAGCGCACGATGTATGCCACAGTGAATACACAGAAATAAAACTCAGTGAAATACAACTTATTAATTTATTGAATATTCATTTTTACTTACAAATTTTCACATTAAATGTTGAAAGTGTACCCCCTGTTTTTGAAAACACAATCCAAATCGTCTAATGATGTTTCCCAACACAAGCTGTACCATTTCTTCTGTAATAGAAGCAGTGAAAGTGAATATTGCAGTTTTCAATTTATTGATGGATTTTTGAAAGTTTCTATAGACAGTTGCTTTCACTGCACTCCAAAAGAAAAAGTCTGGTGGAGTTAGGTCAGGCGACCGTGGAGGTCACAGTCCCTGTGAAATTATGCGATCACCAAAAACATCAGCAAGCACTGACATTGACTGATATTGAAACGCGAACTCTATGCACGGTTGCACCATCTTGTTGAAAATAATCGTTCAGTATTTCACTTAACACACGTTCTCCTATGAATGGTTACAGAATATCGCTGCAGTATCGTTGTGCGTTTATTGTTTCGTTGAAAAATATGGTATCCACAATTGGACGTTTAGAAATAGCAACCCTAACTCCTATTTTCACAGAATGATGTGGTTCCTCGTGAATTCACAATGGATTTGCAGTACTCCATAAACGAGAATTTTTGGAACTCTTGTACTAGTATAAATGAAACCATGCCTTATCAGTGAAAAACGTTTGATTAAGAGTATCCCTTCCATTTTGTTGAACGAAATTTTTGAACCATTCACAATAATGCAGTCTCTTTCTAAGATCAGTACTTTTCAGGTCCTGCAAGACTGTCATTTTGTATGGGAAAAGTTAAATTTTTTTCCTTACAGCTGTGTGGGTCGTTCCGACACTAACATCGATTTTCTGAGCGAGTTTTCTTACTGACTTGTTCGGACTCATGGACATTTTATCGAAAATATCGAGTGGTTTGTCCTCAGACGAAACACTAAGACGACCACATCACGGTGCATCTGTCACTGAACCCTTACTTCGAAACTTGTTGATCAAATCTCGCACTGTATCGCGATGTGGGAGTGTTGTGTTCGGGAATACTGAATTCAATATTTGACGTAACTGTGTATTTACCGCCAACTTCGAACACTTGTTCCACTAAAAACACACGTTCTTCAATGGTTACCATATTAACACTGACAAGTACGAAACAAACGAACAAAGGAACTATACTTAAATGTTCACGTCAACACGAACCGACACACACCAAAAATACTACTGACGCTGGCTGAGATAAACGAAACAGTGGAATGTCGGGAGGGTCCACTTGAAGGGAAGGAACCCAGGCAGGCGAACAGTCATACGGCACGCGCGGCTAACAATCATATGGCACTGCGGAGAGACTTCTTTTTAATTTCTTTATTTGGCCTTTGAGTGTGTACTCAATTTAGCTACATCGGCAACACATAGTGACAATGTACATATAACTGAATAAACAGATACAGAAATGCATATTTACAAGAATAAAACGCTTAACTGTTACAGGTTTGTTCATAATGTTTTAAAAATTGAATTGAACTAAATTGGAAAATAATTAAAAATGTCTAGGCTTACAATTCACACCAATTCTGAAATATCTTCATCAGCAAGACATATTTATAATCTACGTTTACCATTAAAACCTACAGATTGTGACAAGACTTTATGAACACCCAGTACCAGGTAACGTTCTCAAAGTATTCACCAAACCCAAACACTTCCACCGTATTGTCAGAAGATATACGTTGAGGTGACACTGCAGATCACTCGTTTACAGTCGTCCACTGTCGAGTGGCGTCGTCATTTGCACCGCCTCGAGCGTCGCTTAGCACTGACTGTAGAAATGTTGGGCTTGTGCGGACCTGCTCGCCCATTATACCCCATGTACTCCACGTACACGCTATGCACATTGTGCTCGCTGGACTGCTCGTAGCCTTTTGCAACACACTTCCGCTAAATTCGTGCCATGTTTTACAATGCACTGTTTTACATCCACCCTCCGCAATGCTCGACGGTTACTGCTCGACAGCAAATAAGGTCCCCTGGTTTCGGCTTAGCTGTTGTTCTTCTCGTTTCCATTTCACGATCACATCTCAAAAATTCGAATTGGGAAGCTTTACTAGGATTAATTTGTAACTAACGAATTTGTCACTCATTTGAAATCCAATGATTCGTCCACGTTTTAAGTCTCTGAGCTCTCATGACCGACTCGACCCCGTTTTTTGCTGACAACACGGAACTCCCTGCCGCCATTCATACACACATAAAAAAATTTTTGCATCACTTCGGTTCCGAGAGTTGCGGAACCTTTATAGAACATTGGAAAGGATATCCACATAAACATCATTTCCGCCCCTTTTTATTGCTCATGAAAACCACACATTCTGTCTGTAGGAATCAGCATGGGTTTCGAAAAAGACGGTCGTGTGAAACCCAGCTCGCGCTATTCGTCCACGAGACTCAGAGGGCCTTAGACACGGGTTCACAGTTAGATGCCGTGTTTCTTGACTTCCGCAAGGCGTTTGACACAGTTCCCCACAGTCGTTTAATGAACAAAGTAAGAGCATACGGACTATCAGATCAATTGTGTGATTGGATTGAGGAGTTCCTAGATAACAGAACGCAGCATGTCATTCTCAATGGAGAGAAGTCTTCCGAAGTAAGAGTGATTTCAGGTGTGCCGCAGGGGAGTGTCATAGGACCGTTGCTATTCACAATATACATAAATGACCTGGTGGATGACATCGGAAGTTCACTGAGCCTTTTTGCAGATGATGCTGTGGTGTATCGAGAGGTTGCAACAATGGAAAATTGTACTGAAATGCAGGAGGATCTGCAGCGAATTGACGCATGGTGCACGGAATGGCAATTGAATCTCAATGTAGACAAGTGTAATGTGATGCGAATACATAGAAAGATAGGTCCCTTATCATTTAGCTACAAAATAGCAGGTCAGCAACTGGAAGCAGTTAATTCCATAAATTATCTGGGAGTACTCATTAGGAGTGATTTAAAATGGAATGATCATATAAAGTTGATCGTCGGTAAAGCAGATGCCAGACTGAGATTCATTGGAAGAATCCTAACGAAATGCAATCCGAAAACAAAGGAAGTAGGTTACAGTACGCTTGTTCGCCCAATGCTTGAATACTGCTCAGCAGTGTGGGATCCGCACCAGGTAGGGTTGATAGAAGAGATAGAGAAGATCCAACGGAGAGCAGCGCGCTTCGTTACAGGATCATTTAGTAATTGCGAAAGCGTTACGGAGATGGTAGATAAACTCCAGTGGAAGACTCTGCAGGAGAGACGCTCAGTAGCTCGGTAAGGGCTTTTGTTAAAGTTTCGAGAACATACCTTCACCGAAGAGTCAAGCAGTATATTGCTCCCTCCTACGTATATCTCGCGAAGAGACCATGAGGATAAAATCAGAGAGATTAGAGCCCACACAGAAGCATACCGACAATCCTTCTTTCCACGTACAATACGAAACTGGAATAGAAGGGAGAACCGATAGAGGTACTCAGGGTAACCTCAGGTGGCTTGCGGAGTATGGATGTAGATGTAGATGTAGATGTAGATTCCATGTTGTACCACCATACAGTGAAACCTTCTCAGGTGGTGGTCGAGATTTCTGTACACACCCGTACCTCTAATACCAGTAGCACGTCCTATTGCATATATGCATGCCTCTATTCGTCGTGGCATAATATCCACAAGTTCATCAAGGCACTGTTGTTTCAAATTGTCCCATTCCTCAACGGCGATTCAGGGTAGATCCCTCAGAGTGGTTGGTGGGTCACGTCGTCCTTTTTCAGTCCATACCAGGCATGTTCGATAGGGTTCATGTCTGGAGAACATGCTGGCCACTCTAGTCAAGCGATGTCGTTACCCTGACGGAAGTCATTCATAAGATGTGCACAATGGGGGCTCGAATTGTCGTCCATGTAGACGAATGCCTCGAAAATATGCTGCCGATATGGTTGCACTGTCGGTCGGAGGATGGCATTCACGTATCATACTGCCGTCACGGCGCCTTCCATCAGCTCCAGCGGCGTACGTCGCCCCCATATGAAGCCACCCCAAAACGGGCAGGCAACCTCCATCTTGCTGCACTCGCTGGACAGTGTGCCTAAGGCGTTCAGCCTGACTGGGTTGCCTCCAAACACGTCTCCGACGATTGTCTCGTTGAAGGCATATGCGACACCCATCGATGAAGAGAATGTGATGTCAATCCTGAGCGGGCCATTCGGCATGTTGTTGGTCCCCATCTGTACACCGCGCTGCATGGTGACGTGGTTGCAAAGGTGGACCTCGCTAATGACGTCGGGAGTAAAGTTGCGTATCATCCTATTGCGCACAGTTTCAGTCGTAAGACGACATCCTGTGACTGAACGAAAAGCATTATACAACATGGTGGCGTTGCTGTCAGGGTTGCTACGAGCCCTAAACCGTAGGTAGCTGTCTTCCATTGCAGTAGTAGCATCTGGGCGGCCTGAGCGAGGCATGTCATCGACAGTTCCTGTCTCTCTGTATCTCCTTCATGTCCTGTCTCTCTGTATTTCCTCCATGTCGGAGACGCGTGGACACTTCCCTCGTTGAGAGCCTTTCCTGGCACAAAGTAACAATGCAGACCCGATCGAACCGCAGTATTGGCCGTCTAGGCATAGTTGAACTACAGACAACACAAGTCGTGTACCTCCTACCTGGTGGAATGACTGGAACTGGTCAGCTGTCGGATCCTCTCCGTCTAATAGGCGATGCTCGTGCGTGGTTGTTTACATCTTTGGGCGGGTTTAGTGACATCTCTGAACAGTCAAATGGACTGTGTCTGTTATACAATATCTACAGTCAACGTCGATGTTCTGGAGTTCAAGGAGCCGGGGTGATGCAAAAGTTTTTCTGATGTCTTTTCTAGCGGATCCGTCTCTCGTGACATCTAGTAGTCAATCCACATCACACAGTGGTGTCCGCCTATTTTTTATCTGATAGATTTTGTGTAACATAGATGCACCGTTCGACTACACCGGTACGATGAGAGCGTAACAGATATATGAGGTGCCTGAGAATGACGTTCTACAAAATACAAACTATTTTCAGTAACCTACAGGATGACTTCAATTCGGTGCATAGCAAGATTGATTATATGTTAATCAATCATACATGAACACATTCCATTCCTAGATGACATTTCAGAGTCTGCCTCCAGTACAGATGAACTTCAGCTGTATATGCAAGGACGTGGAAAATCTACGTCATGTTGCAAAGTTCATGAGAAATTCAGAACATCGCTGGCACTGATATTTGCACAATATTATTCAACATAGTCCCCTATAAACATAGTTTGACTTAAATAATAAGTCTCTAGACGTGGCAGAAATTCTGTGAGAGCAACAAGGACCTATTCTGAAGTGATTCTGAAAGGTATAGATTTGAACATTGGGTGCAAACATTGTATAAATAATTACCGTTATCTGTTAAGTTTTATACAATGAGTGAAGGAACGGTCTAGAACGCCATGGGTATTTAATTGAAATGGCCAGTTTCGACCTAAGCCTAGGCCATCTTCAGACAGCACCATCAGCTGAAGGTGACGAAGCGTAGAATAATCCTTTGGCACCTGACTGTTCTACGGGTCGTCAACTTTAGCTGATGGTGCTGTCTGAAGATGGCACAAGCCTAGGCCGAAACTGGTCATTTTAACAAAATACCCATTCTCTGTAGATTGTTTTGACTGATTTTATATACATTACAGAATCTCTGTTCCCAAAAATGTTTCCTAAAGTTTTGGATATTAAGTTTTGCCTTGTAGACTAACATCGTGCAGAACAAACGCGCTTGTTATCTGTGACTTTCAGTGCATGAAAAACGTGATATTCTGTTGACTGTATAGCGGACAGACTGAAAGCGGTGACACTATATAACAGCAGCAGCGGCAGGCTTCGGAATACCGCATGTCATAGCATTTACCCGTATTGCTGTGAAATTACTCTGAAGGACACTAACTACCGCGCTTCATGATTAAATGCTGTTGCCCATGAAAATCACGTAATGTTAAGATGTGGAACTTATCCCCATGAAGTAACCGTTATGTAACTATGATCGTTTGAAGGAAACGTATTTGGAAGCGTATACAAGCAGAAGTAAGTAAAGCAATGAATCCGCCAACACCTAAAGTGCTGAATAAGCATTATGATTGTCCAAATGGATATACGAAATGAATTACCTTTCATTCTTTAGAACAAAACTCATTCGAGTGTTGGTATTCAACATTTCAAACTTATATTATCACACAACAGATGTTCAGGATGGTATTACAAACCTGGTTACGGTGATTTTATACGAGAGAGAGAGAGAGAGAGAGAGAGAGAGAGAGAGAGAGAGAGAGCGAGAGTGAGAGAAACAATACATCACTTGTAGCCATGGATGCATGTAGCATGTATGGGAACTGAATAGCTGTTTCCACAAATACGCGTGAAATCGAATGGATCAGAAAGAACTAATGTCCTGCAAAAAATCGAATGAAAAACGTGATTTGAGTAATTAGATCGATTTAACATTGCTTGAACCACGTGTAAAATTCCAGCAACGTGTACGAAATACCAGTGCACGTAGAAAGCAAGCAGTTGCACCGCCTAATTGAAAAAAGCTGTTGAATGCACACCTCTCGAAACGCATCAGACAAACGTCTACGCAAAATCTAGTCACTAGAGAAGTAGCAGTCAGAGTCGGGAGCAGATGCTCAAGCAAGCAAGAGTTAGTATTAAGGGTTCTGTTCCACACTAAGGGGTTCTCTAACTGAATTTTCACTACCTGCATCTTGGTTAGCTGTTTATGTGTCACAAGTCAAGGCTTCACGAGACACATAGACATGCCACACTGTGCAATGGAAAGACGAAACACGCTGGCAGACGAGTTCATCAAAAACCGACATTCGCTAAAGTGTTAAGTGGCTCGCTTTCCGAATGTGAGAACATATTATATGAAACAAGGCAGCACCGGAAGCTGCTGTGCTTCATCGGAATAAATCAAGTGTGAAAGTAAACCAGAAAGTTACCTATAATTAAATTAAAATTATATTTAACCAAGAGAGCATTAAGGACAGAGTCATAAAAACTATATGATGGGTTTTGTACTTAGAGCAGCTGAAGATAATAAGTAAATGAATGGAGAAAGAAATAAACAGAAACTAAAGGCAGACTGCAGTACTTGATCAACTCTATTGGTTGTACAAGGTAAAGTATCCTATAAGAAATTTTATAGAGAGTGCCATTATCTTTATTGACTTGGGACAGTGAAATGTGGGCCTTTAATTGGGAACCCAATACCAAGCTGAGGTAAGTTCAGCAAGGAATATGGAAGTGCATGATGATATGGAAGTGCATGATGAGAATTAGTAGCAGGGAAACGAAAACAAACAATACATCACGGAACCGAATCGAACTGAAGACATAACGATGACACTAATGAAAATAATTCAGATGTAGCCAGGATGTACTAAAGAATTTCCTTACTCGTTTTCAAGAAATAGGGAAAAAATGCGAGATGTCGACCAAATGGGAGGTCAGTAGATGATGTGGAAACTCATGTAGTAATAACGCGATAGCAGAGTACAATGGCCAGGCGAGGCGGCGCAGTGGTTTGCACACTGGATTCGGAATCGGGAGAACGACGGTCCAAACCCGAGGCCGGTCATCCTGATTTAGGTTTCCCTTGATCTCCTTAAATCGCTTCAGGAAAATGCCTGGATGGTTCCTTTGATAGGGCACGGCCGATTTCCTTCCCCATCCTTCCCTCATCCGATGGGATCTATGACCTCGCTGTTTGGTCCCCTCTCGCAAATCCACCACCCAACCAAGAGCACAGCGAATGGAAAGCTCTGTAGGACGCCTTCATACGTCATAAGGGGTATAATGGATAAAGATGCCGGTAGGAATCATCGTCCAATGTTACGGTGAATACATTTTTTTTTTCAAATTGCAATACCACTATTTCTGCAAACATAAACAAAATTGGAATCTAGAAGGCATCGATTCGGTTGCCTGGGAGTGTTCCCCTTCGGGGCGACGAGTGTTGGCGCCTAAAGATGGTGCAAGTGTTTTAATTTGATTATCATATGGCAACCATTACTGCTGTTCGAGAATATCGTTGGTTATAGTCCAGGACCACGGGGAAGCGTCGTTACACATTAGCTATTGCTTATCCATCGATCTCAACATGAAAACATTGTTAAAAGTTAGTGGCGTATGGTACCTAACTGAAGTGTGATGGAACGGTTACTAATGACGATGTACGTAAGCGACCTGGTTTTCACCGTTTACAGTTCCCTAAAGCTGTTTTAAACTGTACCATAAATAAATGTAGCGTAGAGCGTTTAAGAAGACAGATGAAAAGAGTATGCGTCCAGAGTCTCAAGGTGTGACGACCCCATAAATCTAACCATAGGAGTCACATGTTCCAGGCTGGGATTTTGTCGGAATAACCCTAATGAAATTCTAAGGTGATTCAGTAAGTAAGGTAGCTAGAACGCGAGTGTAAATAACCCAAGTAATTATATTGCAGGAGACGATAAAAGCTCTTAAACGCGGCTAGTAGATGGAGGTAATAGTGCCGTAGCGCTTCGAAATACGCTTTCAAGATGCTGACGTTGACCGGTATGTGGTCAGAGTTTGTAGTTTGAAGCTGACATTCATCGTCAACTAGTGGAAGCTTACGAACCACGTGGGTTGCCACCACTTCAGAACTGATGTGAACGTTCATGAGGCTGTTGTTAAGTGGATCCTACAAATTTAGAGGCTACTCTGATTATTCTTATGCAGTTTCGACAGACTGCTCCATCCATGGATCACATATTTGGGTAACCGAGTCGACTATTTAGGAGAGTGATATGTTGCTTAGTAGCTTCATGCACTTCTTTTATGACATTAATAAATCATTTCCCACAGAATACTTGATACTCAGCGTCTTTAGCATTTTGAGGCACCCTCATGTTTTGTTGTGTATCTGTATGGACTGTACAGGGATTGGACAAAATAACAAAAATGTTTATGTAAAAGGAGTACTGTGCTCTCATACTGCTGCTCGCTGGCTCCTGGGCGTGCCACAGCCCCTTCGGGGTCAGATGTGAAACACATTATGAGAGGTACAATTTCATTACTATTTCTCAAATACAAAAATCGAGTAATTTGTTGTATCCCGATATAGCGATCCCTTAATAAAGAAAAAGGACATCCGTATTGTAGTTAGGGGAAGTATCACGTTGACAGTAAACACAGGCCACGTTAAACTGGCAAATAGCGTCGGCCAATGTGAAAGCAAAAGAGAGTATTGGAGAAACGACCGCTTTGAAGCGATTGTGATCCAAAATTACAAGGAAACGTAACCAACTAGGAGAACGCACATGTACAGGAAAAATTCTCTTTAAAAACTACCCAGAAAGGACTGCAAAGGGCAGATGTTGACAGTAGAGAGGTATCTGCAAATCAGAGAATAATACACCACGTCTAGAAATCATGAGACTTGTGACGCGAGCATATAAATAATCGATCGCAACGGCAATGAAACAATGTTACATGCTCAGACGAATAGTTGTTGACGTTACTTTACATCCCTAGATATGCTTATGTTTGGAGAAGAACGCCAGATATTTATCATATTATCATCTCACTGTCTCTGTCCTACTGTCAAGAATGACGGGGATGTTGCTGTAGAACGTGATGTCGCACCGTGGTTTTGGCCTAGTTGTTATCTGGTATGGATGGATTATAGAATGGGATTATGGTGGTGTTAGGAAATACTACTTTCATCGAATTTACAGTCTGTATTTCCTCGTGCACTACCTGTGTACCAACGCAACAGTTATCCCCTTCACATTTCTACAATTTTCTGAGACTGGGATGGACATTCACTCTGCAGCGGAATGTGTTCTTATATGATATGTCCGGGGACTCCAAAAGTGGGACCTTGGCGTTTCGTGGGAATGTGATCTACCTTTCTTCCTGGAGTATGTGGAAAATCTTGCTTGAAGTGTGGAAGGTAGCAGACGAGATATTGGTGGAAGTAAAACTGTGCTGGCAGATCGTGAGTCATGCTTGGATAGCTCAGTCGGTAGAACACTTATCCACGGAAGGCGAAGGTCCCAGGTTAGAGCCCCAGTCCTGCACGCTGTCTGACTAGCTCGAAAAATATGACGTTGAAGGGGACCACCGCTTGTGACTTGATTGTACTGGAAATTCTACAAGTATGCTGAAATAGACGTCTTTAGGAAAACGGTTTCTGAATTAATGATCTGTTTCCAGATGATGTGATTGCCTCATATTTACCCAATCAACCTCGGATATAAGAAGTAATTCATGCATATGTACATTTAAATGATTCATTATACGAGGGTTGTCCAGAAAGTAAGTTCCGATCAGTCGCGAAATGGAAACCAATAGGAAAATTCGGTAAAGCTTTGCTCAGATGTGCTGGGGAGTGTCTCTCTAGTATGTCCGTCGATCGTCTCGCTTCACTCTTTTCAGTTGAGTGAACCGCGAGCACGTAAAGATGCGGTGGGAATAGCGTCTGTCGCCACGTCTGAAGGCCTGGTTAGAGATTTCGCCTGTGTCATGCAGTCCACATAACACAACTTTCGAACTTCTTTCTTCATGCTAATTCTCGGCCGCACACTGCAGGGACAATGAAGACGCTCCTTCTGGGTTTCCGATGAGAAGTGTTTGATCACCCACAATACAGTCCGTAACTGGCTCCCCCTGAGTCTCATCTCTGCTCGCAGGAACCGCTGGCTATGAAGACCAAATTTTTCCACAGACAACGAGCTGCAGACCAGTGTAGATAATTAGCCGAAAGCACAGGTGGCTGCTTTCTGTGACAAGGATCTTGGAAAGTTGATACAACAGTAAGACAACACTCTAAGTTGGAGCGGCGACTATGTAGAGAAGTAGGTGGAAGGTGTGCCTAACTGTTGCAACTGAAACGTTACTGGTTTTCACTGTGGTTTCCATTTTGCGACCGATCTGAACTTACTTTCTGGACAAACTTCGTACTTCATCAGGATAATGATTTACTAATCAAAAACGTTCTCATAAGTCTACAGGGAGCATACAGACCTTTATTTTTAGATTAACTTCAAGTTAATAAATATATTACTTCTTTAAGCTGTGAGATAATGCCTCGAAATCCTTGAACCTTAAAACAACTTCTTCCATCTGGCCCATACATTTTATTTTTATTTCTTTTGATCAGTTTGTGTTCTAATCGAAATAGAATCATCCAAGCTTGCAGCTCATTAGAAGCAAAAATCATAATGACTTATTGCCAACACACAAGAATCTCACAACAGCCTCGCTGTGTTCTCAAGTTCAAAACAATAATGAGTCACTCAGATGACTCCAGTGCCATTTTCGATGTTAAAGTTCATTTTAATCCAAAAATAACTTCAACCAAAATTTGCAAAATATTACACACGTTGCAGACCCCATCGTTCGTGTCCAGAGCAAAGCTAATCCTTACGCATATATGACAGAATTTGTAGTAAAAGTGAAGTCTGCACATCTGTTGATTTCAAAAATGATAATGACTCAGTTGACCGCGAATCTTATTTCCAAATATTGAAAGAAACCCTACAACTGAAAACACTTGCCGTCATAGACACTGAGAGACAGAAACTGTAAGGTTAATTTGATGGGGGAACTCTTAGAGCCTTTCGAAATCAAAACGGGAGTATGACAAGGAGATGTGCTGTTTCCATTACGTTTCAACTGTGCCCTTGAGTAAAGTGATAAAAGAGAGACACAAATAAAAATCAATCTTCTTACTTGACCAACCAACCATTTCGTCCAGAGGAAAGTAATCCTTATACTGCCAAGCATTTGCAGACGATTTGGCAGCACTAATTCGGGACATTTCATCAACCCAAAATTAGAGTCGACTCTTGAAAGACACTACAGAAAACATTGGTGTCAACATACGTTTAGAAAAGTTACAGTATATGACCTGCAGCGAGGGAGGGCGAGTATTTACGGTGACGAATATGGCAAAATTGCATGAGTTCCACATTTAAACGATCGAAAAATAGCAAATGAAGTTAGATGTCAAGAGATGGAAAGTGCATACGGACTTACAAAAAATATCTATCAGAAGAAATATATACCTAAGCACATAAAACTAAGACACTATAATACAGCAATGAGACCGGAATGCCTCTACGGATCACAAAGACAAAACTTAAAAAGTGATCAAGTAACGGAAAACAACGACAAAAGGAAAAGAAAACAGTCATAAAAACTGCAGGTCCCAAATTTTTTGACTAACAATACCTACTAATAATCAATATGGAAATCAAATAATACATAAATATTCATAGTGGCATTAGTAAACAGAGGATATGATTCTGTGGATACATAAAAAGAATCAACCGAGATAGACTTACAAATGAAATAGCCTCCCTGTTTTTTACTAAAAGGAAACGATGAAATGGGATGGCGAGATCGAAACTGTTCTGAAATTCGCAATAATTCCTTCAGGTGATATCCGAAACCGTGAAATCTTCGGATCAAAAAGTCAATAATAACAAGTTGACCAGAGGAAAACCCAGAATGGAAAACGGTAACAACGTGGTCTGGAGAGAGAAAAGAAGCCCACTGGAACAGAACGAAAGAAATATGGGCACAAAAAGTTATATGCCCACATCCTACTACTTTATATAGTACTGGGCTTACTTATGAATACCGAAAATAATAATAACAATAAGAGTCATAATAATAATGAAAATAATAACAAATACAGTGATGGTACAATGAAATTCCTCATAACCTCGTCGAGCTTCAAAACAAACAATACCAGGTAGATTTCAACAATCCAGCACACACTGCCATAGTGTATTTTGGTCAGCCATAATGCTGGCAGCTATAAACACCAACCAGCTGCAATTATGGCACACAAAAAGGATACTTTATTTCGTGCTGTGCTCCGCATCGCCATTAACTGGAACTCTTAGTCAACCCTCATCCCTATGTATGGGCTGCCGTTTTCTTGCAGGGACAGTGGGAAGGCACCATCTCCCACCAAAGCTTGACGATGTCTGCATTACAGCCGGCAACACTCTGTTCCGACTGTTACATGTCACTGCTGCAGTCCTCACGCTGCTCTCTGCCCCACGGCATTTTGCTTCCTTGGTGACCATCAACAAACTCTGCTCTTCTTCTGCGAACAGCGTCCTAAGGCAATTAATTTGGCAAGCCAGCCAAGCTGAAGTACAACAAGTCCGACCAGCATGATGTACAAGAATCCAGGACCGCCTCATTACCTGTCAGCCACTGATTCCAGCGGCCTCTGGTATACTTCAAGTAGATATCAACATTTCCGCTCCACCCTTCACGTCATGGACCAGCCAACGGATTTAAAACAACCTTGGCTGGCGCGACGATTGCCCCGTGTCAACCACTTCCAGAGTGCAACCCTGCGCTGGATTCCAGCTGTCTGCTTCCAACTGCCAACCTCTGTTTACGCCGCCCCAGAGAGTCTCAGAATGTTGCTGCTGCCACTGTCTTCTCATCTTCTCGCCGCCATCGTAGCCTTCTGGCTGGACTTGCGCCTGACATGTGCCGAGCTGGTGGGGGACAAAACATATCGTGAAATTTGACTTTCACTACTGAGTCGAAGTCAGCCCATGTGAAAATAGTGTCGTCAATTCAACACCAAACCTAACCTCAATCAACTCAATTAACCGTAACGAATCAGTCAGACCACATCAAAATTCAGTAAAACGTCCGAGTAATTCAAAAACAATCTGTATCACCGACCTAAGGGATACCCAGAGTTCTTAATGCGATGCATGCACCAACCTATTAGTGGTCTCAACCGAAGGGCTATGTGTTTTGGTACAGTAATGTCAGAGCACCATTGTTACTAACAATAGGCCAAAGTCGACCTCTTTCCTAGCGAATATTTGTAAGGCCATGTAATCTAGGAGGACAGCACAACAAGAATTAAGATCCTTGACAGTTTCTTTTGACAAAGACCTTTTCTTAAGAAAATTGTCAGTCTTCCTCCCATTCCATTTTGTCAGGTCAGACACTGAATATGCAATACGCTTGAGCTGATATCAAACACAGCATTTTTCGAATGCAATCTTGCTTGTCCAGAACGACCACTGAGTTGCGCTTGTCCTCAGGTTAGAGAACAATATTAGGATCCAACCTGAATGAAGACCATGAAGCCCTTTCAGCTGCTGCAATGTTGCCTTTGAGCAACGAGTCCCAATTTACATTTGACAGTCTTATTTCCTAATCTCATCGGTAACTTCAGGAGGTTGTTTAAAAACAGTTTGTTCGACAGTGCTTTCATGGTCTAACAACTGCAAACGGCCGGCGATGAGTGTAAAATTTAACCCTTTCCATGTCACGCATAAAGCTGCGCCTTCCAGAGCTGTTTCGGTAAACGATGCTGTTGCATTACGAAGCTGTCCACCGTGTCCACACAATAGTCATATCACGAGGATCATGAGGGGAAACGGTGTTCTGAACATAAGCATCATGCACACCTACTACTGCCTAGCAAAATGCTTGCTCCTGCAGAGCGTAGCATTTGTACCGATTATCCTATCGCATATAAAAACACAAAGATCCTGGAGTGCACTTCCATTTTTTTGGAATAGTGTTACTAAGGAATGAGTTAAGATTAAATTAGTAAGTTACGTAATAAATAAAGACGGGGTTTTTTGCTCAACTTTTGCTTGGAATCCTGCTTTCTCTCCATGGTCAAATAATGGAGGGATGGAGTTAATGCTATTAGCTCACGTCTTAGAAGTGAATATTCACCATCGATAACTTCTGACGTATCTGATCATTTGCTGGCGCTAGCGTTTACGGTGCGTGTGCCTTTGTGTGTGTGTATGTGAGTGTGTGTGTGTGTGTGTGTGCGTTCATGTGTGTGTGTGTGGTGTGTGTGTGTGTGTGTGGTGTGTCTCTGCATATGCCCTGCGTACAGAAGTACATTTCTCTACCGAAATCTCTCTTGTTGCAAATTGATCTTGAAGAAGATCAGATGCGCACCTTTCGAGTGTCTGCGGTTGTCGAAGACGTTTGCGGCTCTATTCTCGTAAGATGTTTGAGTATTTCGTACGCTGGGACAAATTCAAGTTCCACTATTCACATTTTAATCATATATCTTGGAATGAAAGCTTCCTTCGACTGTAGCTTTTGGTTTAACATTTACTGATATTTTTCGTATTACCATAATTATTAGTCAACAAGAAGTTACGGTGAAGTAAAGCGAATGTCTGTTTTAATTCTCATCTCTTACCTGTAATTACACTATTTGATTAGCGTCTTAATCTACACGATATTTATTGAGAAAAGCTTGAATTCATATACCAAATTTATTAGGAGTTTAGTTTCTTTTCGAGATACCTCGCAGCTCCTGTAGTAATTCTAAGATAGA
The DNA here is from genome assembly GCF_023897955.1 of Schistocerca gregaria. Classification (NCBI taxonomy): domain Eukaryota; kingdom Metazoa; phylum Arthropoda; class Insecta; order Orthoptera; family Acrididae; genus Schistocerca; species Schistocerca gregaria. The sequence goes on along the minus strand of NC_064921.1, from coordinate 924,590,717 downwards.
GAATCACCTGCAACGAAGAAATTTTTGTGTTTAAGCTTCCATTTCACAGACGAAGCAAGTTGAAAATGTAAGTGCTTTGTTTGCAGTGAAGCCATCCGCCGATGGGTACTTGCTGCCTGCGCATTATATCCTCCAAATATCGTGACCCACCTACCATTCCCTCTGTGCATAAACTAGCGGCTGCTGTTTAGAAGCGAAGCCAATACTAAGGCCGCCTGCAGAGCAAACAGGAAAGGCGGTCGCCTTGTGATTATTCAAATGGTGTATTCCTCCCAGCCGTTTCCTGTCGTCGCCTTGCGTAAATAAAACGTGGCCAGCTTCCGTAAGCAGCATTTCGTGAGCGTAGCGATGCTGCTTAATAATAAAAACAGGTCAGACAGCAATGGAGTGGACCGAAAATTGAGAAGGTACATAGAGGTAACAGATACGACGGTAAAAAGTGCAGGGCAAGCGGAACGACAGAATAACACTGAGACGCGATCAGTGTTAAATGCGAAGAACATTCGGTACTAGTCTGATAAGCGCAGGCCATCGTTTTTATAATGTTACTTCTCTAAAAGTCAACGAAGTATAACACACAATGAATTTCACGCTTAAAGTGATCCGAACGAATAAATCACGAAAAACTTGTCCTAAAGGGACGGAAATTGGCAGAATTTTTTTCTTATATGTGAAGACAAACAAATGATTAAAGTTTCAAAAAATCTGGACGATATGTTCAAGAGTGTCTTGAAAGGAGGAGATACGATGAACATCAACAAAATTAAAACGAGGATAATGGAATGTAGTCGAATTAAATCGGGTGATGCTGCGGGAATTTGATTAGGAAATGAGACGCTTAAAGTAGTAAGTGAGGTTTGCTACTTCGGGAGAAAAATAACTGATGATGGTCGACGTAGAGAGGATATAAAATGTAGATTGGCACTGGAAAGGAAAGCGTATCTGAAGAGGAGAAAGTTGTTAACATCGAGTATAGATTTATGTGTAAGGAAGTCGTTTCTGAAAGAATTTGTATGGAGTGTAGCCTTGTATGGAAGTGAAACGTGGACGATACATAGTTTAGACAAGAAGGGAAAGAAGCATTCGAAATGTGATGCTACAGAATAATACTGAAGATTAGATGGGTAGATCACATAACTAATGAGGAGGTATTGAACAGAATTGGAGAGAAGAGAAATTTGTGGCACCACTTGACTTGAAGAAGGGTTCGGTTGGTAGGGCATATTCTGAGGCATGAAGGGACTACCAATCTGGTATTAGAGGGCAGCGTGGAGCGTAAAAATCGTAGAGGAAGAGAAAGATATGAATACACAAAACAGATTCAGAAGGATGTAGGTTGCAGTAGGTACTGTAGAATGATGAGGAAGCTTGCACAGGGTAGAGTATAATGGAGAGCTACATCAAACCAGACCACAACAACAACAACATGTTCTAGGGAAAGAACTGCACCAACAGAGTGAGTAAGTGACGCGTTTGCTTGACGTCTGGTCCATATACAAGCAGTTATTCGCCTTAGCATTAATTGACAGAGTTATTGGATAACCTCTTCAGGGATACTGTGCTAACCTCTGTCCACCTGGAGCGTTAGTTCGTCAATATCTCGAGCTGTTTGTTGGGCCTTGCCCATAATGTTCCAAATGTTCTCAGTTGGGGAGGCATCCTATGACTTTGCTGGCCAAAGTAGGATTAGGGTTGCACGAAAACAAGCAGCTGAAACTATCGCTGTGTGCGGGCGAGGATGGCTTGCCATGAGGGGCCACAGAAAGGACCATAGAATATCGACGACGTACCGCTGGGCTCTACGGGTGCCGTGGATACAACCAAAGAGATCCTGCTATGAAAATAAATGGTACTTGATTCTCTTGAACCAGTTGTAACCAGCAGACGGAGCAGTGCAGGGCATGTGAGCATCCCAGCCAGTGACTTCTAGAAAATATATGGTATTGGTCGAGCTTCTGATACCTATTCCATGGGAAATGAACTACAGCAATTTGAGACACGGGTTTTCGACTTACAGTCATGGAGTAGAGAAGCGTTGATTAGCAGTGTGTGGATATCTTTGTTGTCGCCGTCTTGATGTGGACCGACCTGCAGGCACAGTCAGCAGTAGTAACGATCTTGGTTCAGCCAGTGCATTATGTCGGCTGGACTACGTCCGCAATTCGTGGTACGGGTGGGGTGGGGGGAGGAGGGAGGGCGGTTCTATACGAGCTAGTAAATCATCTCAGAGGATCCTTGGAGATCGCCGTCGTCGTCATTTTGTACATTTGGTCTTCAGTTTCTGACCAGCAACTTTGGTTTCGAGTTTCATGCGGGATGAAAGAAAATTGTAGCCATATGTCTTACGTCATTCCATTAGCATTAGGAGCGGAACTGCCAAATGGGTCATCAGCTGTGTGTGTGAGGCGATGGTGTATTTGTAGTAGTAGCCGACGTCGGTGATATTATCCGGGCAAAATTCGGAAAACTAGAGAGATCGTAATACGTAACCTCACGGCCCCCCTACACGAATACTTCAGCGTTTTGCTCGCAGTTCCATTGTTGATCTGGTGTGGGATATCGGGTCTATTAGTTGATCGGGTGTGTTACGTGGTCTTCTTATGCAAAAACACATACTAAAGTACATTACAACAGGTTGCTAATTTGCCTCTAAATGCCTTGAGCCAACACTGCATGGAATTTCACTCACAGCCTAATTAGGGATACGATTGTTCTGCCTCCTCTGTGATGGACTATGCTGCGAACCAGTAGATCACTGTGTTTCATTAGTAATGAGGGATGTGGATATTATGCTTAATTTTGGAGAGGTTGGCTTGGGGGAAGGGAAGGGTCTAGGGGGGAGGGTCGATGAGCTGATGTCTTCCTCTGCAGACTCTAACGATTTCCATTTCAGTGCAAAAGCCTTCATCACGGAGTATTATTTACAATTAGACCAAACCCCCACCAATAGTTGTTGGATACAACTTCTAACTTCCTCTACAATTTTTCCCCTATACAGCTCCTCCATCAGCATACAAAACCGGCCTTTGTCACATATCGTGTCCTGGTAGATTATTCGGAGGGCTTCCCCGTTTCGTATTTACCTGACAGTTCATTTTTAGCACCTTTCTTGAACCTAGCTTCTCAAACATGCCGATTCTCTTTTCAGTCTTCCCCACAGTTCGTGATTCACATCCTAACAACGCTTCGTTACAGACGCACTATTTCAGAAATTCTGTCTCAAAGTACAATCATATCTGATTCTATTAGTGATGAATAAGTTTGTATCCATTTCTTGAAAGTAATTTTCCTAAAAGCATTGTTATATGTTTCACTGTAACTGCATATCATTAAACAAATTGTGTTCACTAGACGTATCAGAGAGCAATCACAATGAGAAAAGGGCTTGTATAAAATAGCGAGAACAAGTAATGATTAACAAATACTTCCTTATTACAAACAGTGCTACGACATTTTAATAAAAGTTGCAATGAAAATCCAGGACTATGCACACGTTGTCTGAAACTGTGAGATCAGATAGCAAATAACATCAGGATGAAATATTGTTAAAAGGTACACGAGAAAAAAGCCATTCAACATATCATATCTGTCAAAGAAGATGGGGGCTTTGTAAAAGACGGTTGACATGCAACAGTTGTGTTTAATAATTACTTTTTAAATATACCTGAGAAAATTGTTTCATATAGTTCTGAAGAGAAAACAGAACAGACCATTGAAGAAGCAATACCATTCTCATTTAGTGAATTACAAATTAATCTCACCTCACTATCTGAAATGCATAAAATAATCATGACTCTAGAAATTGAAAGTAGAAAATACTCCAACAAGACACTACAAAGATGAAACCCCGTTATATGTAACGTTATTAGCCTCTTACGTAATGGATTGTAAACTAAAGGTGTTTTCCCAGAAAGATCAAAATAGTTGTTGTTAGCTTTCTGTATAAAAAGGGTGACTCCAAAAAAAAAAAGAAAATAATAACCTGCAGATGAATTCCGCCTGAGGCAAGACACGGTTTTATAGTCAAAGACCCGTTTTAGCACTTTATGCGCTACATCTACATCTACATCTACTTCTACATGGTTACTCTGCAATTCACACTTAAATGCCTGGCAGAGGGTTCATCGAACCATTTTTATGCTACTTCTCTACAATTACTCTCTCGAATGGCGCGTGGGGAAACAGGAACACCTTAATCTTACCGTTGGAGCTCTTATTTCTCTTATTTTAGTAGATGATCATTTCTCCCTACGTAGATGTATGTCAACAATACATTTTCGCATTAGGAAGAGAAATTTGATGATTGAAATTTCGTAAATATATCTCGCCGCAAAGAAAACCGCCTTTGTTTCAGTGACTGTCTCACCAAATAGCGTATCTTATCAGTGACACTGTCACCTCTATTGCGCGATAACACGTAATGAGCTGCCCTTCTTTGCACTTTTTCGATGTCCACCGTCAATCCTACCTCATAAGGATCCCACAACGCGCAGAAATATTCCAGCAGAGGACGGACAAGTGTAACGTTGGCTCACTCTTTAATGGATTTGTAGTGTCTTCTAAGTGTTCTGCCAACAAAGCGCAGTCTTTGTTTCGCCTTCCCCGCAGCATTATCTGTGTGGTCTTTCTGCGTGGTCGCTTGTTATTGTAATTCCTAGGTATTTAGTCGAACTGACAGTCCTTAGATTTGTGCCATTTATTGTATACCCAAAATTTATCGGATTTCTTTTAGTACCCATGTGGATGACCTCGCACTTTTCCTTGTTTAGTGCAAATTGCCACTTTTCGCACCATAGAGATATTCTCTCTAGATCATTTTGTAATGGGAATTGATCGTCTGATTATTTTACTAGACGGTAAATTACAGCGTCCTCTGCAAACAATCTCAGGGGCCTGCTCAGATTATCACCTAGATTATTTATGTAAATGAGGAATAGCAGAGGGCATATGACGCTACCTTGCGGAACGCCAGATATTATTTCTGTCCCACTCGATGATTTACTGCCTATCACTACGAACTGTGACCTCTCTGAGAGGAAAACACGAATCCAGTCACACAACTGTGACGATAGTCCCTATGCACGCAATTTCATTAATAGTCGCTTGTGAGGAACGGTATGAAAAGCCTTCTGGAAATATAGGAATATGGAATAGATCTGAGATCCGTTGTGGACTGCATTCATTACTTCACGGCAATAACATGTTGCACAAGAACGATATTTTCTGAATACGAGTCATTTTCTTCAATTTGATTCATAACGTTCGATTACAGTGTATGCTCTTCAATCCTACTGCAAATTGAGGTCAGTGATAGGGGTCTGTCATTGAATGGGTTACTCCTATTTCCTTTCATGATATTGGTGTGACTTGTGCTACTTCCCAGTCTTTAGGAACAGACCTTCGGTCAAGTGAGCGGTTGTATATGATTGCGAAGAAAGGCGCAATTGGTATACCATCTGAACCGGAAGACTTGCCTTTCTTAATTTATTTGAATTGTTTCGCAACACCTAAGATATCTACTTTTATGTCACTCATGCTAACAGTTGTTCTGGTTTCGAATTCTGGAATATTTACTTCGTCTTCTTAGCCAGTCTTCGGGATTTTGCTTTCTTCTCAATTTGGCATGCTTTTTTCTTTGCTTCTGCAACAGTGTTCTGTCATGTTTTATTTATCATGGTGGATCAGTCCTGTCTCTTGTTAAAGATTAGATTAGATTACATTAGATTAATACTTGTTCCACAGATCATGAATACGACACTTCGTAATGATGTGAAACGTGTCAGGTTAATAAAAGATGGCTCTATAAGATATTACATTACACAAAATATTGCATGACACTAATGTTTAAGTTGGTTTTTTCCCCTCCCTTAATTTATATCTAAAACTTCTGCCAATGAGTAGTAGGAGTTGTCATCTAGAAATTCTTTTCATTTATTTTTAAATGTAGGTTGGCTATCTGTCAAGCTTTTGATGCTGTTTGGTAGGTGACCAAAGACTTTTTTGGCAGCATAATTTACCCCTTTCTGTGCCAAAGTCAGATTTAACCCTGCATATTGAAGATCATCCTTTCTCCTGGTGTTATAGCTATGCACACTGCTATTACTTTTGTACTGGGTTGGATTCTTAACAACAAGTTTCATAAGTGAATATATATACTGTGAGGTTACTGTGAGGATCCCTAGATCCTTAAATAGATGTCTGCCGGATGACCGTTGGTGGGCACCAGTAATTATTGTGATTACACGTTTTTGAGCAATGAACACTTTTCTACTCAATGATGAATTACCCCAGAATATGATGCCATACCATAGCAGTGAATGAAAGTAGGCATAGTAAGCTAATTTACGGAGATTCGTATCACCCTAGTAACCCTAATAGCATACGTAGCTGAACTCAGACGTGTCAGCAGACCATCAATGTGTTGCTTCCAGTTTAACCTCTCACCAATGGACACACCTAAAAATTTTGAAAATTCTCCCTTAGCTACAGACTCATGTTCAAAGTCTATATTTATTACTGGAATTGTGCCATTTACTGTACGGAACTGTATAGACTGTGCTTTATAAAAGTTTAAAGAGAGTCCGTTTGCTGAGAGCCACTTAATAATTTTGTGAAAAACATCATTTACAATTACATCACTTAGTTCTAGGTTTTTGGATGTCATTACTATACTTGTATCATCAGCAAAAAGAATTAATTTTGCACCTTCATCAATATGGAATAGTAAGTGATTAATGTATATCAAGAACAGTAAAGGACCTAAGACCGAACCCTGTGGGACTCCGTACCAGATAGGCCCTCAGTTTGAGGAATCAGCTGTTGTTTTAACATTACATGAACTACTTATTTCAATTTTCTGCATACTTCCAGTTAAGTATGAATTAAACCATTTGTGCACTCATGCCTGGGTTCCTGGGTTCGATTCCTGGTGGGGTCAGGGATTTTCTCTGCCTCGTGGTGGCTGGGTGTTTTGTGATGTCCTTAGGTTAGTTAGGTTTAAGTAGTTCTAAGTTCTAGGGGACTGATTACCATAGATGTTAGGTCCCATAGTGCTCAGAGGCATTTGAACCATTTGTGCACTGCCCCCCTCAAACCGTAATAATTTAGTTTATCTGAAAGAAATCCATGATTTAAACAATCAAAGGCCTTTGAGAGATCAGAGAAAAGACCAATGGGTGATGTCCGGTTATTCAGAGCATTTAATATTTGATTAGTGAAAGGGTATATAGCATTTTCTGTTGAAAATCCTTTCTGAAAACCAAACTGACATTTTGTTAGTACTTTAATTTTACAAATATGGGAGGCTCTTCTTGAATACATTACTTTCTAAAAAAAATTGATAGAGCTGTCAGAAGAGAAATTGGGCAGTAGTTGTTGACATCCGACGTATCCCCCTTTTTATGCAATGGTTTTACAATGGCATATTTCAGTCTACCGCGGAAAACACCCCGCTCCGAAGACCTATTACATACTTGGCTGAAAATCGTACTTATCTGTGGGGAACAAGCTTCAAGTACCTTGCTGGAAATGCCATCAATTCCGTAAGAGCTTTTACTTTTCAGTGAGTTTATTATTTTACTGACTTCAGAGGGAGAGGTTGGTGGAAATACAGTTGTTTCAAACTGCACAGGTATGACCTTTTCTATTAGTAGCCTTGCCTCTTCTAGTGAAGATCTAGATCCTATTTTCTCCAAAACATTTAAAAAATGATTATTGAAAATATTTTCAATTTCTCATTGTTTGTTCATACATTGCCATTCAGTTTTATGGCACTAAAGTCTTCCTGTGCTCTTGGTTGCCCTGTTTCCCTTTCAATAATATTCCAAATTGCTTTCATTTTATTATAAGAGTTACTGATCTCAGACATGATACACTTGCTTCTGGACTTTTTAATAACTTTTCTTAGTACCGCATAATAGTTTTTATAATATTGAACAATTTCGGGGTCAGTACTCCCTCTTGCTGTTAGATATAGTTCTCTTTTACGTTTGCAAGATATTCTTATTCCTTTAGTTAGCCAAGGTTTTTTATGTTTTCTTGGAATTATGTTTAACTATTTTTTGGGAAAACAAATTTCAAATACCCTTAAAAATGTATCGTGAAATAAGTTATATTTCAAGTTTGCATCAAAGACCTTTCTCAACAGGATAACCAATTATGTCCTTAAAATTATCTTGGTCTATAAAAAAGGTATCTATCAATGTCCTGCTGTTCTTTGTTATTCAAGTAGGAAAATCAATGACGGAGCTCAAACTTATTGTTACATGTTAACCCCTTGTGTAATCTAGGGCCTAGAGAGCCTGGAGTATTTTGTACAAATACCATGTCAGTGCGGCTGCTGCTATGTCGACCAAAAAGTACACATTGTGGAGCAACGGCAGACAGAATACTGTCCTGAAAAATTAGCCATTGTGGGAAACAGTTTAGAAAATCGACACCAAATTCTATTCGACAAAACATTTGTCGTTATGAGGATGAGATTTTGGGGTAATGTCATAAAAGAACCGGTGGAAATAAAAATATATGGAAACACCGTCCACAAAGACAGAGGTTTGCTGCCCAGCATAGCCTTGGACCAGGTCATTTCGAGACTCAAACGACAATGCCGGACGCGATACGAAAACATTACCGCATTTGACGAAGAAGAGAGTACCAGTAATGTCACAGACAACAGCGTGGCTATGTAATAGCGAGGCAACAGCTGCACTGCAGTTATTTACCACTTGACAATGGACAAGGAGAGCTTCGTGGAAAGCTCGAGTGATTTTAACTACCAGTCACGGCTGGACGCCCAGAACGATTTTGTTAATTCATACCGCTACGAGATCATGCATTTATAATTAAAGATGTTTCTCCACAACAGATCATTCTATACCACATACAAATTCTTCATTAGACATAATTAGTCATTAAAATGCCAATGTCCTGCATCTAGCCATATAACTGCATATGTTTACACTTGTTACGTCGTACCTGACAGTTCTTTGTTTGTTCAGATGACAAGCGGCACATCATAGCAGTAGTCGTCAATTTTATATATGGATGAAGGCACTAACTTACTACACTCTTTGCCTGCAGTACGCTGCAACATATAACCTCTTTGTTCGCTTTGTCACGCATTGCTTTGCTTCCAAGGTAGCAGAATTCCTGTACTTTTATGTTACAGTTACCGCTATTCTCACTCTTCCTACTCCTTGGTACTTTTGCATCCCTCTTTTCACATTCTGCAGTCTTTAAACTGCTCATTCCACTAAACAGTTCCTGTAGGGTACTCAGTGTACGTTATTTTTTATGTCCTTACACACTGAATTTTAATCGTCATGTTAACATCTTGTAAAATAACACCGAAACCGATTGCAAATATACTAAGACCTACAAATACAGCTGAATCTGCCGTTATTACTATATAAAGATATAGCAACAGCTGTTGTTCAAATGGATCTGAGCACTATGAGACTTAATTTCTGAGGTCCTCAGTTCCCTAGAACTTAGAACTACTTAACCTAACTAACCTAAGGACATCACACACATCCATGCCCAAGGCAGGATTCGAACCTGCGACAATAGCGGTCGAGCGGTTCCAGACTGTAGTGCCTAGAACCGCTGGCCACCCCGGCCGTCCAACAACTGTTGTCCAGTGGTGTATAGGATGGTGGATGTGCTCAAACTCCCCATACAGCTGTCACTCTCTCTGTCATGATCAGTTCCAAATTGTGTTATATTATCTTCGACACGCTGTTTTTCACCAATTAGTCAGCGTTTGTGTAGCCTATATGTTATATATTAGCTGTACTAATTACGTCGTGTTTCAAATGTGATAACATTTACGTAGATGGACAATTAGTGCGTATTATCGATGGATAGCATTATAAGTACGTGTAAAATGATGCTGGCCACGTCAGATTGCCAGTGTGAAAAGAGAAAGGCGCGTTTATGCGTGCTAGGCACAGAGACTTCCGTAATGGGATGAGAGATCCAGAGCACGTAATGGGAGCACCGAGATAATGCGAGCCGGCTTTCGCGTGCGCCGTAACGTAACGCGTGACAATAAGCCACGCGCTAATTGGCTCCGTAATGAGTACGCGCAGCAGACCGTTAAGGGAAGCCAATCAACACCAAGTTCTGCAGAGCTTTATGTCGCGCACTCAAACAGTGAATCTCAGTTCGGTTTACGATTGTGTTGTAGAGAACAGCGAAGCGACTTTATCTGACTCGAAACGCGTGAACACCGCTTTACTCACCCGCACAGGAAATTAATTACGCTGACAGAAAAAAAGTCGCTATACCACAAACGTATGTAGAATAATGAAATTTAGAGAATACAATTGTTTAGGAAAATATTTATGCTACTAATGTTGCAAGATCACAGGATGATGTAATCACGAGATAAGCCGTTGCAAAAGTGAAATGGTGCTGCATTAATAACCGCTCGAACCACCAGAATTTTGAAAGCAAGCATTCAAACGTGACTGCATTGTGTCGTACGGGTGCCGTTCGTCAGTTTATGGAGTGGAATTCCATGTATGTTGCACTTAGTCTATCAGTACAAGTACGATTAATGCTGTTTGTGGATGACTCTGGCGTTGTTGTCCGATGATGCCCCATGTGTGCTCAATTGAAGACAGATCTGGTGGTCGAGCAGGCTAAGGCAACATGTCGGCACTCTGCAGAGCATGTTCGGTTACAACAGAGGTATGTGTGCGAGTGTTACTTTGTTGCATAATGCCCTTTGGAACACTACTCATGAATGGCATCACAAAGGTTAGAACCACAAGACTGACATACAGATTTCGAGTCAAGGTGCGTTTTAGAGGTTAGATTAGATTTAATTAATACTTGTTCCATGGATCCTGAAACACTTCGTAATGATGTGAAACGTGTCAGGTTAATGAAAGATGTCTGTACACGATATTACATTACACAAAATATTGCATGACACACTAATGTATAAGTTAGTTTTTTTCCCTCCCTTAATTTATATCTAAAACTTCAGCCAATGAGTAGAAGTTGTTGTCATCTAGAAATTCTTTTAATGTATTTTTAAATGTTGGTTGACTATCTGTCAGGCTTTTGATGCTGTTTGGTAGGTGACCAAAGACTTTTGTGGCAGCATAATTTACCCCTTTCTGTGCCAAAGTCAGATTTAATCTTGCATAGTGAAGATCATCCTTTCTCCTGGTGTTATAGCTATGCACACTGCTATCACTTTTGTACTAGGTTAGATTCTTAACAACAAATTTCATAAGTGAATATATATACTGTGAGGTTACTGTGAGGATCCCTAGATCCTTAAATAGATGTCTGCCAGATGACCGTTGGTGGGCACCAGTAATTATTGTGACTACACGTTTTTGAGCAATGAACACTTTTCTACTCAACGATGAATTACCCCAGAATATGATGCCATACCAAAGCAGTGAATGAAAGTAGGCATAGTAAGCTAATTTACGGAGATTCGTATCACCCTAGTAACCCTAATAGCATACGTAGCTGAACTCAGACGTTTCAGCAGACCATCAATGTGTTGCTTCCAGTTTAACCTCTCATCAATGGACACACCTAAAAATTTTGAAAATTCTCCCTTAGCTACAGACTTCTGTTCAAAGTCTATATTTATTACTAGAGTTGTGCCATTTACTGTACGGAACTGTATAGACTGTGCTTTATAAAGGTTTAAAGAGAGTCCGTTTGCTGAGAACCACTTAATAATTTTGTGAAAAACATCATTTACAATTACATCACTTAGTTCTAGGTTTTTGGATGTCATTACTATACTTGTATCATCAGCAAAAGGAACTATCTTTGCATCTTCAACAATATGGAATGGTAAGTGATTAATGTATATCAAGAACATCAAAGGACCTAAGACCGAACCCTGTGGGACCCCGTACTTGATAGCTCCCCAGTTTGAGGAATCAGCTGTTGTTTTAACATTACATGAACCACTTATTTCAACTTTCTGCATTCTTCCAGTTAAGTATGAATTAAACTATTTGTGCACTGCCCCCCTCAAACCATAATGATTTACTTATCTAAGAATAGCCCCCAGAGTGCTCGTACTGCCACACGAAATCGTACCCCATACTACAATCCAAGTGTAGGTCCAGTGTTTAAAGCGACCAGACAGATTGTTTACAGACACTTATCTGGCCTCCTTCTAAACAATACATGGCTTCCACTACAACCGAGCGAGAACCACCTCTCATCAGAAAACAGAACAGTCCTCCACCCTGACCGACAATGACACCACTCTAGTCGAAAGTGGTGGAGATTTGAGGTCGTGCAATACGCTCCACAGGGCGTCTGACTAGAAACTGTTCTCGAAGTAACCGATTTGCTTCAGTTCGATGTTTCACTGTGGTGCCATCTGCTGCTCAAATTGCTGCTGCAGATGCAGTGAGATGCGCCATCGCCGTAAGCCGAACACTATTATCTTCCCTCTCGTTAGTGTAAAGCGGCCATCCGGAGCCCTCTACATTCTCGTGACTACCGCTGCCTGCAATCATGTACAGTGTCTACATTCTTGCCAAGTCTTTCTGCATTGTCGCAGCCCTATCACATGACTTCGTTGAAACTCAGTGTGCTGTTGATAATGGTGTCGTTGTCGGCTTAAAGACATTGTTGACTAACATCAACTCACCACCTACCAGTTTCTTAGGGGACCGAGGTGCTAGCGGGCCAACACCCGTGCCGTCTGCCACACCAACTAAAAAAGCGGCTCCCTTCTCCCAGTGAAACACACAGCTTTTACCACTCAGATGAGCACAGGAAATTACACTGCAGTTAAAAACTGATAATTTTGTATTGACTTAAAAATTTTTAATTATCTGTGACCATTTGTAACCTAACAGAACGTAAATTTAATTTTAAGGCTGCTAATTATTTTTGTATTGTACTATTTCCCCACACGCTTGATAGTACTCTATGCAGCCACTGCATTCCCGCTGGACCTGCTGCTCTTGTCTTGTCCACTGATACTTCATCAGGTCCTGGGGCTTCCCCCCCCCCCCCATTTATCTTCTTCACAGCTTTTTCCATTTCTTCCCGTGTAATTTGTCCAAATTCTGCTTCCCAACTTCTCTCAATTTCTCCATTATTTAAGGAAACAATAAATTGCTACCACGCCACTTGTGTTAGCCATTTTCTTGATATACCAAAATTCCATCACAGACTGACCTCGGCTGATCTTGATTTCCAAGAGACTTAATTTCCAGACATGACTTTAGTACACAAATGCTGTTGCCACGCCGGCTTTCATTCTAATAAAAACAGTTTTACCACTTTTTACCACTTGAAATCGCCAAGAAGCAAGTAGGGTTCCTCGCCTGTGGCACTAATGTGACTGTCATCTACTTACCTCTTTTCCGTTCTGCCCTCACATCCTGCACGCCAACGTCATCCACGCAACCACGAACTGAAAATCTTTAGTGGATTCTCTAGCTCTCTATTTAGAATGGCAAATACTTTTACACGTTTTTAAAATCTGGTCGTGAATATTGGTTTTCACATTCATAATAAACAGTTCATTATTTTAGTTCTCATTTAGTAAGCCAATATTCCTTTGCGCTTCTTACAACCGTTAGGGAATTCTTTTAATATTTTGATACAATAGAAACCTATCGTATCTATTTTCAAAGTGTTTGCTTAATACAACAAGTTTTTGAAATCGTTTATCAAATTTATGTTGTATCATTAGAGGCGGACACCTTTTTTAAACAAAAGTAAGTGACTTTAAATCTTTATGAAACCCATTCCTATTTCTAGCATTGATTCCATTAGAAAAAATATATACATTTTAAGGGCAAATTTCATTAAGGAATAAATATGTTAGTTAGTATCCCAGTTACGTAAGCAGTCCCCTGCATGACGATCTTGAGTGCACAGCATAAGTAATTCGTATTTCCACTCTCTTTTTAGGGCTCAGAAACTTTTGCTTCATGAGTTACTCCAGAAAATAGTCTTTTGCGACATTATGGAATCCCAGTAAGCATAGTATGCTAGCTTCTTTATTTTTTTATCAGCCAGTAGCAGATATGGACTCAAATCACTATTTAACAGTGATGTAGAGTAGGCTGAATTTAAGACATTAGTCAGGAAGGATCAATACACAAAGAAGTGGGATACGGAAGTACTAAGGAATGACGAAATACGCTTGTGGTTCTCTAAGACTATACATACAGCAATAATAAATAGCGCAATAGAGAGTACAACTGTAGAGCAATGTACGTCTCTAAGAAGGGCTGTCACAAAAGTGGGGAAGAAAGAGATAGGAACGAAGAAGGTAACTGTGAAGAAACCATGCATAACAGAAAAAACAGTTCAGTTGACCGATGAAAGAAGGAAGCACAGACTTGTTCAGGGATATTCAGGAATACAGAAATATTTGTGGTTGAGAAGTGTAATAAATAGAAAGTGGCAGGAAGCTAAGACGAAATGGCTCCATGAAAAATGCTAAGAAATCGAAAAGAAGTGATTGTCAAAAGGACTAACTTCGCTTATAGGAAAGTCAAAAAGCCGCTACTGAAATTAAAAACAAGCATTGTAACATTAAATGAGGAGCGGGAATACACTGTTAAATGCAGAGGAGAGAACTGATAGGTGGAAAGAGTACATTGAAGGCCTCTGTGAGGGGAAAGATTTGAAATTTATTAATTATTCCTTCCTACTGTAGTGGTATCTTGAAGCTGTGAGGAAGGAGGACAGGCGTTCCAAGTCGTGGAAGCAGAGACGATGCTTAGGGCACACGAAACTAGGAGAGATATTGTTACATGACGTAAATCGTAAGGGGAGAGCCTTACGAAAATGCAGACTCCCTCAGACGCGGTCCCAGGGCGTTAGTTACTCTTCAAGGAATGAACATGTAACTTCATATGTCATCTAGAAGCTGTAGTAGGTTGTTACCGTAGAACTTTGAAACCAACAGGCACGTACTAGTGTATAAAGCCAGCATGATACCAGCCCTGAGAACAGCAACGTCAGTAGACTCACAAGGTTAGAAAGAGAGCGAGAATGCCAAAAGCTGTTGACCTAGCAGTCGCTACTCCGGGGAGCCAGAGGGGCGGGGCTAAATGACGTATAACAGTAATGCTGCAAGCCTTATGTAGCAGAGAAGTTGGGTTTAGCTTTCAGCTCAACAATGTTGATGCCAAATACGGAATTATTTAGTGCAGCTGCATTAACATCCCCGCCTTAGGAGCAGTAGAGGGGACGTAATTAAACCATAATTGACAGGGACCTGCAAGAGACCTACGGGATTGGCCGGGTGGCTTTTAGTGGGGAAAAACAGTGCCCCCACGCGACTCTTTAAAACCCCTAGATTCCGCATTTTGGCAGAGTTCTCAGTCAGACGATCAGGGCGCCGTATCCAGCGTCCGTCGACTCCAGACTCGGTATAGCTCCGCGTCAGTATCTCTCTCTCTTGGAGTGCCTCAGTAAACAGTATCAATTTCAGTATGTTTTGTTTTGCAACTAAGTTGTTGCCTTAAGATGCTGCTAGTGTTTGCTGCTGTGGTTAGCTTACACCCTTGGGACTTCTGCACTGGCTTCTGTTGTAACAGTGTTATTAATGCTTTTTCTAAACCTAGAACTAGCCTCCAGTGTATTCGTTAGTCCTGTCTGGAATAAACAACTATTTCTAAACCCTCTTTGTCGAAGAGTCTCCAAAACGAATTTCCTACCGAGTCTCACCACCTGCATTTCTAGAAAATGCCTGTTACAGTGTTAGCTCAGATAGAAGGAAACAATAAAATTCCTTCACTATGAAGTGTCCTTCTGCCTTCTGCTCTGTACTGCTCGGGAGCGCAGACTGACTAGCAACCACTTTTTCCTTCTCTCACCTATGTAAGGACACGACAGATTTGTCTGATGTGATGAAAAAAAGAGGAGTCGTCTTACAGCAGATAGCGGATCCAGTATTAGAATCAGAATTTAAGAGAGTTTGGGAGAACTTAAGATCAAATAAGACAGAAGGGCTAGATAACATTGCATCAGAATTTCTAAAATCATTTGAGTAAGTTGCAACGAAACGATTATTCAGGTTGGTTTGTAGAACGTATGAGTCTGGCGACATACCATCCGACTTTCGGAAAAATATCATCCTCACAATTCCGAAGATCCCAAGAGCTGACAAATGCAAGAATTATCGCACTATCAGCTTAACAGCTCCTGCAAGCTGCTGACAGGAATAATATGCAGAAGAATTGAAAAGGAAATTGAGGATGTATTGGATGACCATCATTTTGGGTTTAGGAAAGGTAAAAGCACCAGGGAGGCAATTCTGACGTTGCGATTGTTAATGGAAGCAAGACTAAATAAAAATTAAGACACGTTCATACGATCTGTCGACCTGGAAAAAGCGTTCGCCAGTGCTAATCACTGCAAGTTGTTTGAAAGTCTGAGACAAATAGGGATAAGCTACAGGGAGAGACGGGCAATATACAATGTCTAAAAGAGTCAAGAGGGTATAATAAGACTGGACGACCATGAACGAAGACCTCGAATTAGAAAGAGTATAAGACAGGGACGCAATATTTCGCCATTAATGTTCAATGTGCACACTGAAGAAGCAATGATGGAAATAAAAGAAACGTTCAGGAGTGGAATTGAAATTCAAAGTGAAAGGTTGTCAGTGATACGAATCGCTGACGACATTGCTATCCTAAGTGAAAGTGAAGAAGAATTACAAGATCTGCTGAATGGAATGAACAGTCTAATGAGTACGAAATACAGACTGAGAGTAAATCGAAGAAAGACGAAGTAACAGAAATGAGAACAGAGAGAAACTCAACAGCCGGGTTGATGATCACGGAGTAGATAAACTAGATGAATTGTACTATGTAGACAAAAAAAAACTGTGGCGGACGGAGCAAGGAGGACATCACAAGCAGAGCAACGCTGGCAAAAACGGCATTCCTTGCAAAGAGAAGTCAACTAATAACAAACATAGGCTTCAAATTGAAGAAGATATTTACCAGAACGTGCGTTCAGCGCATACCGCTGTGTGTTAGTGAAATATGGACTATGGTAAAACCGGAACAGAAGAGAATCTGACAATTTGAGATGCGGTGCTATAGACAAATGTTGAAAATTAGGTGGACTGATAACGTAACGAATGAAGGCATTCTCCGCAGAATCAGAGAGGAAAGAAATATGTGGAATACACTGACAAGGACAACGGACAATATCATAGGACATATGACAGGTGACACGTACGTAAGCATCCTTTCCGATCATATCACCTGCATCCACTAATGTCCATTGTGCATTCCGACGAACTTGGACGATTCCAGCAGAACAATGCGACACCTCACACATCCAGAATTTCTACAGAGTGGCTCCGTAGACACTCTTCTGAGTTTGGACAGTTTCGCTGGCCACCAAACTTCCCAAACGTGAACATTATTGAGCATATCTGGGATGCCTTGCAATGTTCTGCTCAGAAGAGATCTCCACACTCTCGTAGTCTTACGGATTTACGGCAGCCCTACAGGACTCAGAGTGTCATTTTCCTCCATTACTACTTCAGGCATTAGTCGAGTCCATGTCACGTTGTGTTGTGGCACTTCTGCGTGCTCACGGGGGCCCTGCGCGATGTTAGGCAGTTGTAGTAGTTTCTTTGGCTCTTCAATGTAATTCAGTAATTTGTTGACGGTTTTTCTCTACAAGTATGATAACTCAAAATGTTTTCTGTGTTTGCTTTTGGCAGTTGTTACTGTGTGCTCATGAACGCAACTCTTTCTTTCACCAAAACGTGCAGGAGTAGTCATGTGGACTCCACAGCACAAGGTGCTTTCTCTCACAGTGCGAAGGTCCGTTGCTCTGGTATGGACTGTAACCAACTGACGATGTTTCTACTTGCATAATTCTCAAGAAATGGGACAGGTGGCTTCAGGTAACTGTGAGTATCCTTTCGATGTTGGCCCACGGCGCTAAGCACGCAGTTCCGGAGGCTACAGTTGACTTAATACATACGTCCATTTCAGAGGCAGTTTATCCAGAAACAAATGTTCCAGACCTACCAGATTTGTGGCATCACATTCAGGCAACTGCACATGTTACGCCTGCAATGCTGCAAAATACTTAAGTTTATTATTCATTAGATGTCTGTAGGCCACAATAGTGCACATAACGTAGGTGTATTAGGTGTGTAAAAATATTTCTTGTAATACATAACAAAAAGAAAGAAAAGTTCGTGACAAAGTTATTTCCCCCAAATTTGATATTATCCACAACAAAACTGTTCTGTGATATTTTTCAAGTGTTACAGTGGTATATCCACATCTAACATGTATAAAGAGTATTGTCATTCGACTCAAAGGAAATGTTATTGGTGGTTTGTTGAATGAACACTCATCCCATGCTGTTTTTTACAAGTTTTTCAGTAAGGTTCCAACTTAGCGAGTACCATTTTGGAAGAGTGAAGGTAATGTAAAACGTTCTACAGCAGAATGTATAATCGATCATATTGACTGACACTTGTTGCTTTTTATTACATGTGATTGCGCCTAGTTGAGAGTATGATCATTAAACTTCATCCCATATATGAGCACACATAATTCAAAAATTATGTACAGTATTTCCACATCTGTATCATCATCACTGTAATCAACAAATGTAATCCCTCTGATTTATATACCACTGTGAATTTAGTCTCTCTCTCTCTCTCTCTCTCTCTCTCTCTCTCTCTCTCTCTCTCTTTAGAAAGCAACAACACAACAATGTCGTACAGAGAAAATAAAAGGAATAGTTTTCTCCTGAAGCAGTCACCACCAGTAGCTGTTATCTTCCCAGTGGCAGATGCTTGCTTTTAGAATTTCATTAAGTAGATGCACTAAAGAAATTATCAGTAAATCATGTAAAACTGCTTTATACAGTAACTGACAGCTTCATTTACCAAATTAAACTAATAAATATTTGCATCAGGAATGAGCCCATACATGATATGTTCCCTCTGGTTTCCTTTTAAATAAAAGGTACAACATTCCGCAGGTGAATAAACATGAAGTTGTATTTATCGAAGGTAAGTTCAATGGTAAGCCTATTACCACATTTGTCAGTCTATAAACAAAAATGTATGGTCTCTACACCTTGTCGTGATGCATAACACGCAGAGAATAGGGTGTGAAATAATATACTGTTAATGGGTTAACGACTGATCTTAGAGGTGTATTTAGAAGTCGAAACAACTTTGCATATGCAATTCATAGCTCCAAGGAGTTTCTGCTGTTACACAACACAAACTAGGCACATCTACAAAAGGTAATAAACACTGTGTACTTCAGTAAATGATGAAGACATGGGCGTGGAGTCATTAGTGTCTCCTCCTCATTTGGCCTCACAACACAGAGTACAGACCTTATTCCAGACTTCCCTATTTCAGAAAAATTTGGTGAGGTACCGAGAAGCGAAACTGTGCTCTTCTGCACTGAGGGCAGTGACACTACTGGCATTCATTCTGCTATGTGATGGCTGATTTTATTGTGGATGTATGCAAATGGAAAAGAAAAGATGATGATGATGATGATGGTGATGAATAACTCTGTGGTTTATATCTCTTTCTCTCTCCCTCCCTCAATCTCTCTCTCTCTCTCTCTCTCTCTGTAATGCTTACTTTAATGAGGTGGAAACATTGTAATATATTACAGAGTATATGAAAGAAATATAATTTTCCCAAAACTATTCATTAATGTCATAGAATAATAAAATGTAGCAGTAGGGCCATGAGTATATTGTGATGAAATTCTCCCATATTTCGAAAAATAATGTAATTTCATTTGATACAAAGTATGACTTTTCGTTTGTGGTCGGTCATCTATAATTATCTTTTTATATTACAAATTTTAACCTGTATTTGTATGTGTGATTTTGTCTTTAAGTGATAAACAGTTTTACTTCTGTGCCAGAAATTCTGTTTTCTAGGTATCCACCTTCGATTTCTGTCTTCTTACACCACCATCTTTGTCTCTGTTTCGTTTTTGTCTTGTTCTGGTGACGTCTATGGCCATGTACTGAGAAATGTAGAAATAGCAGAAGAAATGTCTGTATGTTCCAAAAATATGTTGTTTAATTTATTCATCACAGTAAAATCTCTTCAATATCTGTTCGTCCTTCCTACTTAATTATTGCTGGCCTTTTCGCTATGCTGTGACTCAGTTTTTAATTCAAGTATTTTTATTAGATTTTGGTGTTATTTAGTAGGTGATTATGGGAAATACAGCTTGTTAAAGTTTTAAAGCGCTTTCCATCATAATTATGATCGGTATTGCATCCTTGCTCAAAAATTGTCGTTGTACATAAGCTTAACTATGTCCCATCATTGGTAACAAAAAGCAATAATTACCAAATAATATCAGTATCATTGATCATATTTTCTAGTTTAGAACATGAGGCATTTTATTTGCCCTCCTGAAATGGTGCTACCTAAGATGAACCATTACAGAAAATCTTGGAAAAGCAACAAGTAATGACGGTTCATAGACAGAAGTTGTCTTTCGCTAGGTTTAAGTGATGACAAAGTTTACATACTTTAGATGCAGAGATTTTAACATTTGAGGACCATCACAGATCAATTTAAATGAGTAAATACTTAATTTGAGTGTGCATCATGTCTTACACCAAGTGTAGACCTAAATTTCGGAATTAGTTATATTGTTCCAATAGCTGACTGTAAAGGATGCTGTCTATTTGCTTGTGTACTTACCTGGTTAATGTAGTATTTTAGTCAACATGTGTTTTCTACCATTACAAGAACACTCTGATTACTTGTGCTGAATTACCTGAGTGAAGCCTAAGTTGAAGGGGAACGTGTTTTTCTAGTATGTTATAATTGTACGACATATGTTTATGCATGAAAGTAACATTGAGGAACTTATTTTGAGAATCGACAGAGATGTTTAATTTATCAGTTTGACGTTTATGTATGTGCGTGGGAAATAACATAGTGATACTTAATATAAAGATTGCAATTTTTTGTGTCTCTGACGCGTTTTTGCAGACGAGTTGGATATGGTAATGTTTGACAAGTGTCATAGGACATTTTAGATGTGGAAAATAATTATTCTCAGGCCCTGTGGTGCCCTACACCATGTATGGTACAGAAATCGAGTTTTGCACGTTCACCAGTGCTGCTTATTCTGCAATTTCATGGTGCAAAGATTTTGTGTATATATGCATGATGTGTGTATCTGTGTGTATGTGTGTGTGTACGTGTGTGTGTATGTGCGTGTGGGCCTGTATCTGTGTGTGTGTTTGTGTGTGTGTGTGTGTGTGTGTGTGTGTGTGTTTGTGTGCTGGTGACGTAGTTTCAGAGTGGAAATACTACAGGATACTAACTTTACGTAATTTTTGGTATGGTTACATTTGAACAGGCCCATAAAATTCAGATTGTTCAGGTTGCCAAAACCGGTTGAATTGTGGTAACAATATAGTTATTGAGAGGTTGCAGATTCCATTCCTGCATCATCACTGCTATTATTTTCATTCTTTTCTGCAAGATACAAACACGTCCTCTTATAAAACGTAAAGTCTGGCTACATACTAGCCTACCATGGTAACAGAAATGGTGCAAAATATTCCTCTGTTGAATCAACATCACTAGTTTGAAACAATCCTAGCGCCGCTAGGCGCCTCTAGGTTGCACCTGTTAAACATAAAAAAGGACTTGGGTCTAGCAGGTTGCGGCAAAGCTTCCCTAATGTTGCCTGGAACAATGTTGGACGACGCCATCCCATAAACTACTGGCGGGGGGTGCTGTCGGTCGTCAACAAGGGGATGTGAGAGGTGAGGGGGTGGAGGGGGAGGGTCGGGCTGGATGGGCAGCACTCAGCGCGTCCGCGCAGCAGTCTGCCATTCGGCGGGGAGTGGGCGAGTATTTCTTCTGTGGCGGACAGGCGGCGACCACGTGCAGCGGCAGTCCGCCGAATCCGCCTGCGCCGAAATGGTCGCCCCGTTTGTGAGATCCATAACCGTAACTGCACCCGTCCTCACCCACTTTGCCGCACGGAACTGAAGACGTCTGGCGTTTCTTAAGGCGCCACTACAACGACAAGTGCGTAATCTCTGCTGATAGCGCAGGGCCATGCTGAGTATGACGTCATCCTACTCTGCTCTATGGCGTTCTCTCTAGCACTATGTGTCGCTGACGTCACTGACCTGGACCGCACATTTTGCTATTCTAAAAAATAAAGAGACAGATTCAACATGTGCTAATGTTGCACGAATTTTCGTTGGTGGTGAACTGTCCAAAGAAAATAAATTTATCCCATGATATTATGCAGATACATTTGACAATTGCTGATTATACAGTCAATGACAATATATCCCCTGGGCAGCCACCTTGCGTGTGCTTAAAAGGATCTGAAAAACGTGAATTTTGTTTTGTAGGGCGGGCAACCACAGCCAAACTTCTACATTATTATCGGTTAAGGTAGACGGCATAGGTAACATTCCATCGGAGCATCTAAACTCATTAGGTAGCGGCAACCAAACGACTATTCAAACTGGTGTGTAGAAACTGTGAGACGACCTGCCATTAGAAAAATCATCTACATAATACCGAATATAGCAAGGAGAGGCAAATGCGGAAACTATTGCACAACCAGCTTAACAACAACTGCAACCAAGCAACTGACAAGAATAGCATACAGATGAATGGAGAAGAAAACTGAGGATTTGTTATATGACGTTCCGTTCGGCTGCAGGAAAGATAAAGGCACCAGGGAGGCTGTTATGATGTATCGTTTGATCATGAAACCGGTACCGCAGACAATGCAAGAAATTACCTCAATCACCAGTCATAGCGACGACCATTGTTTAAGCTGGATGAGAATGACACAGAGCTATTGATTTTTCTTCGTTTAAAAATACTGCAAAAAGGTTAAAATGAACGATCTGCCTCGTTATTTTGTGAACAAGCCTTAGCCATTGTCCCCTTTTGTAGGAAGCAGAATACTGACTGTAGGGTAGGCGCACGGTAAGAAAAAGTTTTCCCGCTTGTCATTCTCGTGTAATACCTACTTTATCCGTCGCATTATAACTTTATACTGAAATCTAGGCAAGGTGTTGTTACACGAGGAAATAATTTATATTCTGTTTGCAAGCAGTTTTTAGGGAAATACTGTAATGGAGGTGATGAAAAATTAGCAATTAATACGCAATTATTTTTTATTAAATGTTATACATTACTAGTGTTAGAGACGATAGTAACGCTTTCAAATAGATATAAGACATCAGAGAAAAACTTTCGTGGTACTAGAGGGAAACAGGCAGCGTAAGAACTGCAGGGGAAGACAGAGGTTGGTTTGCATCCAACAAATATTTGAGGACGAGACATTTGAGTGCTTCTGTGAGATGAAGAGTTTGGCACAAAAGAGGAAATCGTAGCGGGCCGCTTCAAACGAGTCAGAAGCCTGATGACTACAAACAGCACGTTGCTCTGTAATGTCCTATAGTAGCCCAAAAACACAGATATGGATGCATGGTCTACAAACAAATCTAAAACTAACGTAATTATATATAATGAAAAATTGCACTTCTTTTTTGTCCAAAACCATATTAGTTAAGATTGAAGCCTTTATTACCACTGTGACAGGCTTCCAGAATTGTTCTGCGAAAAACTCATATCTCTTTATTTTCGCGTTGGCGAGTTCCTCCCGGGGAACAAATGAACTCTCTCTAACTTGTGTTTCGGCCGCCCAGTTAAAAGCCTTTTGTAATCTCCGCCTGAAAACTTTTTTTCCCTTGTTAAAACATTTTCATTGCTTAAACCCACCGCCGGCTACAAGCGTAGGAAAGTGATTTAAAAAGCTCGCGGAACTGCAAGTACTTAATGTTTTAGTTTCCATTTCCGTCGTGTTGTGCAGCTGCGCGGTTTGTCACAGCCCGCTGGTTAATGGCGTCGCCGACTCTGTGAGATCAGTAATGAACTTCGCAAACACGCGGTGTTGCCCCTAGCTGTAAGGGAAAGGGCGGACGCTGGCTACAATGGAGCTTTACTAACCCACAAATATACGAAGAATTTTTTTTTGCTTGTTTGATTAACTTGTGGGAATTTGTTTGCATTTATCGTCCCTCCCCACAACAATGTCTTACGTGATACATCCGCATACAAGGAAACTCATTTTCTCTTCGATGTGTCTGTACCAAACTCCGGCCATTCATTGTTTATTTATTTATTCCACTACGAAACTCTGCTCTCCTGTGTGTCCTACAGTCGCAGGTTCGAGTCCTGCCTCGGGCATGGATGCGTCTGATGTCCTTAGATTAGTTAGGTTTAAGTAGTTCTACGCTCTAGGAGACTGATGACCTCAGCTGTTAAGTCCCATAGTGCTCAGAGCCATTTGAACCATTTGAACTGTTCGTCATTTGGATCTCTCTTCCTGGCCTCCGGTTTGTCGCTGCCTCGATACATCTTCGCATTCTGTCTGCGCCTCATGGGAAAGTGGTTTCCACTGTGCGTTTTCCACAGATGTTGTCCCTATATAGACTATATGAAGAATTAAAATGACATGTGTCAGAATATCTCTGATTTTACAAAACTGATTTGTATCCAAAAAATTGAGAAGGTATTCTGATAACTAAGATTTATAATGCTCTCCTCATCACCACAAAAAAAGATGCAAATTAAAAAGTTACTACTTCATGAATGTACTCCAAGTGCATACCAGGAAAGTGATTAGCCCGAGTGTCATTACATTTTTAACAGTC
Organism: Schistocerca gregaria; assembly: GCF_023897955.1. Lineage (NCBI taxonomy): Eukaryota > Metazoa > Arthropoda > Insecta > Orthoptera > Acrididae > Schistocerca > Schistocerca gregaria. The sequence continues at coordinate 924,566,015 of NC_064921.1, read as the reverse complement.
GATTCTCGTGAAGAAGAAACCAACCACGAAGATAACAACAGCCAAGAAAGGGGCACCGTTAATAATGTCGTTTATTTAAAAATATATCGCTATTACCGGTTTCGAAATGGCAGTTTCATCTCAGAGGGCTCTTTACATTTATGTTACATTTGTTGTCGTTTATAGTAATTACTGGCGATTTCATTTTCAACAACGAATCTAAAAAAACAAAAACTATAATACAGCCGTATATTGCCGAATGAGAATGCATCTGTCGGAACGAAACTAGTAACAGAGCTATTTGTGTAAATAAACTGCATTATTAACATTGACCCGCTGCTGTTTTCTTCTTTGCACAAATAAATTTCTATTTTGTACACAGCTAAAGTCTTAAAAATGTCAGTTTTAGACAAAATAGCATGGAGAAAGACTTGTTATCAGGTTCCATTAACTCTAAGGCACAAAGTTTCATTTTTGATAATACAAGTACAGAAATACAGGATTAAATTTGGAAGAACTATAACCGACAAGAAACACTCTTCCTAACTTTCTAAATTTTCGATCTCCAGAAGGAAGCACAGCATGGCACAAAAACCACGCGCCATGTACTGACGCATGTTTGAAAGATTCTCTCCAAGGTTTGGAACACGCGACAGAGTACCGAGAACATAATAGCATTGAGAACGCGTTTATTGAAAAAAAAGCAACCTTGAAAATTTTTCATTTCCGCCCTACATTTGTATTTTATATTATGAGTAGCACTCCATTCAGTATATGGCTTGGTAAGTCTCGAGTAAGCACAGATAAGTACAGATTTAATACGTAATGTATTTGATCCTAGTTACCTACCTTAAAAATTTAGTATTGTAATAATTAATAATTGACCAGTTCTTGAATAACTTGTTAATATAACAAGTCATAATAATTATTTGTAAATAGCGACCCATAATATTACTTGTTACTAATGTATTTATATTATTCTAAACTACTTTTGCATATGATACTCTACAGCGAAGCACTTCACTCTTCACAGAGTGTTTACTTTTATGCTACATGTGAGCATATATACGTGCATTTGGCTGCCCTGGTCTGCGTCACTACCTCATCACGTAACGACAATCGGCTATATTATCATTGGGACTGCAGACATCTATTCAGACCACCCCATCATTCGCATTTAACCTCTCAATCACTCTCTCTTCTAGATTAATATCTCAAAGATCCATTTCTCTGACTCTAAAATTTACTCGCAACTTGCTTAGCTCATTATAGATATGTTGTTCCATCCATCTGTGGGTTATGTAAATGTATCCGTAATTCCAATTGACAGCTTTGAGGGGATTCAGGTCTCCTGAAGAGGATATGTAAACGCAACATTCTCAAGGGATCCTCAACCATAAGAATCACACAATTCTAATGGTACTGTTCTACCTAAAAGTTGGTGGTATTGCGCATGTCCTGTAATGAGATGGTTGGTATCTCAGCTGGGGATGATGTTGTTCATTTGTAGTCTTCCTCGCTGATGTACTGAAGGAGCGTGAATATTCGGCGTCTGTGTATTTCTTGTGTCCCAATCTCTAAAACTTTCTTGAAGTCTCCAGCTTACTGCGTATTGTGGAACCTGTAATTTCTTGTAGCTTACGTTAGCAAAACGAGGATAATGGAATGTAGTCGAACTAAGTCGGGCGATGCTGAGGGTATTACATTAGGAAATGAGACACTTAAAGTAGTAAAGGAGTTTTGCTATTTGGGGAGCAAAATAACTGATGATGGTCGAAGTAGAGAGGATATAAAATGTAGACTGGCAATGGGAAGGAAAGCGTTTCTGAAGAAGAGAAATTTGTTAGCATCGAGTATAGATTTAAGCGTCAGGAAATCATTTTTGAAAGTATTTGTATGGCGTGTAGCTATGTATGGAAGTGAAACATGGACGATAAATTGTTTGGACAAGAATAGAAGCTTTCGAAATGTGGTCCTATAGAAGAATGCTGAAGATTAGGTGGGTAGATCACATAACTAATGAGGAGGTATTGAATAGGATTGGGGAGAAGAGACGTTTGTGGCCCAACTTGACTAGAAGAAGAGATCGGTTGGTAGGACATGTTCTGAGGCATAAAGGGATCACCAATTTAGTGTTGGAGGGCAGCGTGGAGGGTAAAAATCGTCGAAGGAGACCAAGAGATAAATACACTAAGCAGATTCAGAGGGATGTAGGTTGCAGTAGGAATGGGAGATGAAGTAGCTTGCACAGGATAGAGTGGAATGGAGAACTGCATAAAACCAGTCTCAGGACTGAAGACCACAACAACAACAACGTTAATTAACCCTTTCATGGATAAAATTCATTTTTTACAGATTTTTAAAATATCACGGTATTAACAGATTATTTTCAATCCCATTATTATATTTTCACCGCCAAAATATTTTTTAAGTTCTCCATTTTTTTACAACAGGAAGTGAGACACGCATGTCCCATGAACCAACACAAGATACCTTTTCTGCTGACTGAGTGATTTTGTAATTTAATTTTTTTTAGCCATAAACAGGATTTGGACAGAATAAAATTACTACAAGTTATACATGCATGTACTCTTTTTATTTGTGTAGAGCCAGTGTAAAAAATATTCATTACATTTCAGTTTTAATGGTACATGATCAATACTTACAAAACTTTACATGCCATGAAACTTGGAAAAACATGGTGTCACACAGAATGGTACACCACAAGCAGTGCAAACAACTTTTGTTCTCTTCTGTTTAGAATTTATGCTGCAGAATCTGCATCGCTTCCTAGTGCCACTGTCTTTCGGTACATGTTTGCCTACGTTCACGAGCCGGACGTCATCTGGCACGCTAGAGACTCCTATCTTTGCTGGGAAGAAAGTGGGCATTGATCCCATCTTCCTATTTCAAACCGTTAAATAACTTTACTAATAATGTCTGAATTTTATTTTGATTATAAGATAGTACAGTCGCTGAGAAGTACATTCCACACTGTACTTGTACTAAAGGATGATTATTAAATTAATAATAAGATGAATTACTTGCCATATATGCACGCCCGTCAACAAAAACAGTCACCGCTACTCTATTGCCTTTGCAGTGCAGTCCCGATTTTTTTCTTAGGTTCAGTACAGTCGTCCCTAGATGGCAGCACCGTGCAGAGTTGGGTAACATATATCCCGACACTAACTGGCGCTCAAAGTTAGTGGGACATCTATGACCCATCAACCACGAAAGGGTTAACTCGCCGCAACGAACACTTTGAAGATATCTGGCTGTCATGTCAGCAGAACGTATTCCCAGAATGAGGGGACAGGTTTCTGCTGGTGTATGGCAGGGGATTCCCGTCAGTAGAATCCTCGCTGATCACGCCCTTACATTGCTCTGTTTCGTATCAGATGCAGCCGGTGATCCCAAGCACTTGCTGCAAAGCACACTTGGCATTTAGTATTTCACTGTGGTGCAGTTTTACGACCTACCAGACATGCCAGCGCTGGCTGCTTTTTTGTGATTTTATCCCCCTTCTTTCATAGAATGTATTTACATAGGCTATAACGTTTCTCCTGTCGTTGAGGATAACTGGTCAGTACCTCCATGCAGTGCTCAGCGTAACTGTGTTGTCATCTAGCTTAAGGCTTGGATTCTCGTTTAGCAAGAGTTTGCCATTTAGAAACATACATAGGGTGTTTATATTAGAGGTCCAGTTTCAAAATACTGTAGAAAAACAACTGCTACGCCGGAAAAAATAAAATTTTATGATACTTTCACTAATAGATGGCACTGTGTCAGATAATTCAGATTAATAGTCGCGTGGCTCACAGATGTCCTCAATTTGATTCAGAGGCGCCCAACGTAACTGTCTCCATGTAGGATCGTGCGCTGCTGGTAAGGCTCTTTTGCAAGGACAGTGGCAGTGCTCCAGTAGCCCTGCAAAAGTTCCCGACCCTCAAGGGTATGAGAAAAGGCACTGGCCCGATGTCTGCTAAGGCTCTGGAGGAAATGATTACAAGATTCGAAAAAAACAAGTCCTTTTGAAGTGCCATGTGGCAGAGGGAGGGGAGCAGTTCTTCTGACGTCTGTGGAAGATGTTTCCATAGCAATGCAGGAAGGGTCATGTGTCGTGTGCTAACATGCAATGAACTGGGAATTGCCCGCACTTTGAATGATCCTGCGAGCATGGTGCATAAAGTCCCAAGAAGTGTCCTGATTTGTTATGCGTACAAAAACTTCGGGGGTTACTTCTTGCTGACCTGCCAACAAGAAAAATTTTCTCTCTGGAGTTTATTATTGTCATCGGAAACTGGTGCCCGTGGAAAATTCTTTAGCCAGACGAAGCCCATTTCCATCTCGAAGAATTGTCAATACACAGAAAGTGGACAACGGAATAGTTGCACGTACATCAAGGTAACGGGTTGACAGCACAGTTTGTCGTAGGGCCACATTTTTTCCAAGAGATGAGTCACGCGGTTCCTGTTGTGGAAGTGTATGTAGGATAGTTTTTATAGAAAATGGAGCACCTCCGCACATCGCACACAACCAGTGAAGCGGCTGCTTCGGAAGCATTTGGGAAATGTTGGAATTATCAGCCCTCGTTTCCCCACGTCCTGACTGAGCAGATTATCAACCCTTAATCCGTGTGGCTTCTAGCTGTGTGGATATCTGAAAGATTTTTTCAGTTGCCCAGTTACGAACATGGATGAACTGAAGGCATGCGTTGCGGAACGCGCTCTAAACATAACCCCCGAGACATTTCGATCTGTTGTGGAGCATGCTGTGGTAGAAAATCTGTACAGCATTTGAACATGTCTTGCACCAGTCTCAAGACAATTAGAAACCGATGTCGTTTGTGACTTTTAACCCCAGGACAATTAAACACCAATATTATTTTGCTTTTTAAAAGCCTTTTGGCCTCGATACACTTAAAAACGGATTTTTCCCATACGATGTGGTACGAACTTGTCTTGGCGGATGGACGTATCTACCTAGCAGCACAGTTGGTGTAACGTGCAATTCATACTATAGCCCTCTTATTGCGATTAATCTGTTATTTGTAGCTACCCCACTTGCATTAATAGCCGACGGTGTTTATATAAAGATGTTTACAGCGGCGTCTCTTGCTAGAACCTTAGTTTAATTGTTCCTTTTTCCCCTTCTATGTCGTTTCCTCTTGCGCCAATAATACACTGTTCAAATCGGACGTCATACTGAGCAGTAATTCTCTTTCTACATCGTTTTAAAACTGCCTCTAATTATGGGCACCCAGTATACTGTCTACATTACATCTCTTGTTAACTTGTTTCTCTTGCATCACCGCTACGTCTTTTGAGAGCACGTGGTTTGCACTTTTATCATGTTTTCGCCTGGTATCTCAGAGTCCACCACCAAGATTATGAGGGAAAGCCATCACTCCACCCGCATCATCAGCCCCATCCTACAGTTCCCGCAGCAGGTAAGTTGTTAGATCTTGTGATATTGGTCTAGACACCATAGGCTATAGATAGTCCGTTTTTGTGACCTAGTGCCTCAGCAGCTCATTCCACGGTGCGACCTTTACATAACCTGTGAAAACTTTCATAAAGACATTTTGAGACCCAGAGTTATCTTCGGAGATCCAGGGCACCATAAATCGGGAAAGTCTCCTGGAAAGCCGACCATAATTACTGCACAATATTTATTACTTGTCATATATAAAATTTAGAGAGCCTGATTGACATAACATAGCGTGTTTCCTCTGCGAAAACCAAACTGACCAAGAGCTAATCTCCCAGGGTTCTATGTGCTCTTGAAGACACTCGCACAGTAGTCGCTCCTGAGATTTTCTGAGGTGTTTACTAAGCATGTGAGCTTAAAGATCTTTGGCATCTCTATCGAATTTGTAGGCTGACCCCATAAATGTCGTTTTAATTGCTTATTCAGATAAGGCTCTTATGACGCCCTCTTAGTTTCTCGAATTTCTGTTTAAAACGCCGGCCTATAGTTAGATTTTGTCCCTCCCTAATCAGCATTGGTATTTATTCCCTGCTCTAAGAGCCATTGCTAGCAACCCTGCCAATCTACGACTTGTGTCACGTCTTCGTGTCCCTACATTATAAAACACCAAACCTCTCTGCTTACACGAGCAATCATTATTAACTATATTTTAATTGACATAACAGCGGAGGAGGTGGAGCAGGCTAACTTCCAGTTCCTACGCCATCTGGATGGTGAGGCTCCCATACAAGCCAAAGTCAACATTATTTGCTATCTTGACCCAGCCCATGTGATGTCCATTGTGTTTACACATATTGTGACTGACACAAATTTATGTGTTACCAACACCTGTGTTAAGCGTTAAAGTTCAACATGAAGCTATAGCGAAATTTCTTACTTAATTTTTTTGTCAAAGCTATTAGGCTGCGCCGCACTATTTTTCCATCCCTGATGAACTCCGACGGACGAGTCCATTCTTTCAACTGAGGGGAGCTTGGCACGTTAATTGTGTCTTACATTTTCTACAGACAGGACGTTCACCTTCGCCAATATTTTAGAACTTTTCCGGTGTCCTACACATGTGTTTGACGTGAAAACATTCAGGTCATTCCCTGACTTCACCTATGCAAAGGTTGCACATCTTTGGACATCCCTTGACACGGCTCCAAATGCTGTCTCCTCTAAGGACGAAAACAAAGTGGTGGGCCACGTGCCCTCTGTGCTATCACACCTAATGTATTGTCTTTGATTAATGTCCAGACAGCTGGTTTCATTCATTACCAAATTAGTAACATTTTTCATCTCAGAAGAATTTCTCGCTTCATGTAGATATATTGTAAAATTAGTTTACTGATTTTGAAGGAAGGGTATTAAAATTTGAGTTGTTCTCTGGGGAAACGGAGTTCAGTGTGGGCATGATAATTCCTCTATAGCCCAGTTCATAAAGACGATCGTGTAGTTCATTTTGTTTCAAGTGCCCTCTGTTGTACCTTAGAGCACCAAACTATAGGAACGGATCTTGTTTTTGATGGAACAAAAACACTAGTAGGTTAAAAATTCGGTACAGGTTGAGAGTTCGGTACGAAACCCTATCTTCTGGTTTATTGTGGTTACACAAAGGCTGAACTGGGCGAAGTACTTCAAGTCTGTGAATAAAGACGAAGTCCGGTTAACTGCAATGAGAAATCTAGCCAGAGTCAAAGATAAAAGATAGCCCAAGCTTTCAGCGCGTATGTTTCAAGCATGCACACTGAATACGACAGTGGCTTCCTCCCACTGTGTGGGAAGGTTTACGCCGCTCCGATGGTCAGGGGATCCCGTCACGTGAAGTCATTTAATGAAGGAGGGAGTTTCTCCAGAGCGTGGCTGCTTACCATCGGTTGTGCGAACGAGTAAATACTCCCACTCAGTCGTTACCTGCAACACAGATAACTTCCAAATTTCTCCTCGATGCCACAGCCATTTACCCACAGTATTACTCCCATTTCCTCTTCCTTACTTCCCACTCACACTCTATGTAGCTCTAAGTGCCACAATCCGTTGTCACAAGATACGCTTCCGTTAGGCAACCGTAATAATGCCGTAATTTCATACTAAACTGTTTTCCTCAGCTTGTGTATCAATCTCCGGTTAACAAAAACTCCGTCCGAACAGATCATGAAGGCCCAAAAGTACTGACCGGCCGCGGTGTCATCCTCAGCCTACAGACGTCATTGGATGCGGATATGGAGAAGCATGTGGTCAGCACACCGCTCTCGACAGAATGGCAGTTTACGATACCGGAGCCGCTACTTCTCAGTCAAGTAGCTCCTCAGTTTGTCTCACAAGGGCTGAGTGCACCCCACTTACCAAAATCTCTCCGCAGACCGGATGGACACCCATCCAAGTGCTAGCCCAGCCAGACAGCGCTTAACTTCGGTGATCTGACCGGAACCGGTGTTACCACTGCGGAAAGGCTGTTGGCAATCTCTAATTGACCAGCTGCAGCTTCAATATCTACAGTAACACTACAACGCCAACTTCATCTAAGTCGTAATTCATGTTTAAATCAATAGCATCTGATATTCTTCATGAAGTCACACTTTTTCTTTTTAGCTAAAAAGTAGTCTAACTGCTTCTGCTACGTAGCTGTGATGGAGGAATGTTAAACAATAAGAAAATAGAGATACATTTACAATGAACAGTACATGATTCTGAGAACCAACTATTCAACAAATACGAAAAATGTCGCCATTTTAATCTGTAACGTAACATCCAACGAGAAAATTTAAATATGCATGGAAATAGGCTGTACTGATGAACCCAGCATTTGCACATACAAGATTCTGACGTATCTATATTCTCCCCAAATATTACCACTCCTCTAAAATCTTTGAAAGCTATATATCCATCAGGCTCCCCCTTCTCAGCTACCTTCTCCCACTCGAGAATGGTTCTTTTTTCAGATTCATCAACCTCTGGATGGTATGATGCTGCCAGTCTTCTATGTCAACGTCTTCATCTCAACGCAAACCCTACTCCCTCAGTTAGTGGTTGGCTGTATTCCAGGCTCCGCCGTACACCGAGATTTTTAATCTTTACTGCTTCCTCTGTTACCAGGAAACTTATTTCCTGGTGTATTGACACATGTCCTGTCATCCTGTTTCAGTTTCTTGTCATGTTCTCCATATGTTCTTTTTCTCAACGATTCTGCGGAGAGAATACTCTTTACTTATCTCATCAGCGACTTAGTCTACAACATACATCTCTAGATCTTGCTCTGAAAGGTTTTGATACGATTCTTTTCTAGTTTGCCAACACTCCATAATTCACTTCCATGCAATGCAGTGCCTCAAACGGCATTCTCAGAGAATTTTCCTTAAAAACAAAGTCATATAATTGATAGTTGTGAACTACTTTTGGCCAGTCTACTACACTGATATACTTTATATGTCCTACTTATTTCGTCTGACGGGTTATGTTGCCTCAAAGGCAGCAGAATTCCTCAGATTCATCTACTTCGTAGTCGTTCTGTTAGTCCTCATTATTTTCGTAGGTTTTGAAGTTCCCTCAGTCCGTTGTGAACGATCAAGAGGCTCTTAATTTCACTGAACATGTCCTGTAAATCTTCTTCCATTTCGCTGAGGACAAGAATTTCATCAACGAATCTAACCACTGACATCCCTCCACTCTGAATTTGAATCCAATTCCTGATACTTTCTCTTACTTCAGTCATTGTTTCTTTCTTATATTGGCTGAACAGTCGATGGGAAAGGCTGTATTCCCTTCTTACGCTCTCTTTAAAGCGAACACTTTGTTCTCGGTATACCATACCCTATATTTTCTCCTATTTCTTTCAAACGTTTTATATTACACTCATCCGCTATTGGTTTAATCAGTTTATATTACCGAACGCTTTTTCTAGTTCGACGTATCACAGGAATACGTCTTCATTTTTCTTGTATTGTTTCCAGTATCAAGCAGAACGTCATTACTGCCGCTCTTGTGCCTAAAGCCAAACTGACAGGGTGGTTGATTCGGGGGAGAGGACCAAACTTCGGATTAGGGAAGGATGGGGAAGGAAGTCGGCCGTGTCGCTTCGCAGGAACCATCCCAGAATTTACCTAAAGCTATTTAGGGACATCACAGAAAACTATATCATGATGGATGGACGCGGGTTTAAACAGTCGTCGTCTAGGATGCGAGTCCAGTATGCTAACCACTGCGCCACCTCGCTCGGTTACAGCCAGACTGATTCTCATGCAACAGATCTTCCATTTCTCACGTTCTGTGCCAGCTCATACAGTTCGTCAACCTTCAAAAACATTTTGAACACCTTCTTTAATCTAACACCTTCCTTCCACTTCAATCACAGCCTCCAATCCGACCGGCGTCGCTGAAAATCGCTACTAGCTGCTGGGCGTGAATCGAACATATGCAACATTCCATCCATCTGCATCATTACCTTAGGTAAGTTTATTCGCCCCCGTTTTTTATATTGTTAAATTATTTTTTGTATGTATTCACTGATAAATCATAGCCTACTCCACCCATTTCTTCCTTTCTGCATGAATGATCGGCGACACCAACTTCGCCTCTTAGTTTCTCTATACCTTAATACTTCATCACTGTAGGCAGTTGACGGGGGTGATCATCAGCCGATGGAGTGGATACTGTAAAGCATATTTGTGAGCTCGGGCTCAGATCCAACTTCAGACTTTGAGGACACTGTTCGTTATGTAAAATAGAGCTGCTACAAATCAATCAGTCCAAGGATACTGTACAGAGCTAAAATCGTTTGATGTCGAGTAACAGTCATTTGTGGGTCATTCATTCGCAGACTTTCAAAAATCTTTACTTTCCAATTTTTGGAGGTAGTAGTCTTACTTTTTAGGTAACAGCTGGTTTCTCGAAATTCTAAATACTTAGTCATAAGCCGCTTTCGCAGACTCGTAGTATGATATCACAATTCCTGCTCGACAGCTGGTCATACTTAGCCGATGTCATGTGACGATGAAAGGTTCTGTGGCGATATCCTGAAAACATAAGAAAGTGCTCTAGGTGTATCATCTTTTAGTAGTAACAAAAATATACTAAGTCCGTCTTTCTAACACTGACTAAATTCTAAATAAAACTTTCGAAATTTGTGGCCGAATATTTCTGGTTTAAGGGGTCATCTTCGTTCCACAAAGAGTCTCTCCTAAGGAGACTAGCGGTGATTCAGAAAGAGGCCCACGGTAACCTCTTGCCCTTAAGCTGGGAAACTCTCCCTAGTAGATGCAAGGATCAGCAACGATCAAAAGCAAGAGGATGCAGAAGGTAATGTAACCATTGCATTAAAGACATTTACTTATTTACTAGATATATGGCTTCCATTTAAGAGAACGTATCATGTAGAACTCTCCTCTACCCAAAAGACTCCGAACTGCTGCCTTATTCGGATCTCAGGGAAGGGACCGTCAAGGGTAGATGACCTTGAAAAAAAGGTATTGAATAACGAACGAAAACGTAATTTTCTACGATTAGAAGAGTAGATTGTCAGAGGTCTTATTTCGTAGGGAAGTTAGTAACTGTAACAAGGGAAATGCAGAGGGCAGGTAAAGATACAGTGCAGGTCAGTGAAGTGAAATGGATAGAACGTGAGCCTTTAGTCACACATGTCTACGCTAATATTGATAGGTGGCTGTTAGTCAGTGCTTCCATTTTCTAAGAGTATATTTCGCCTTTTTGTGTATTGTGATACTTATATTTGCTACAGTCTATGAGATCTTACTCTAAGCAGTTTCAACATATCGATACTAGCTCTTAAGCAACCACTTTGCTACTCAATGTGACTAGTAGTAGTAGTAGTAGTAGTAGTAGTTTTATTCATCTGTAGATCTCTTTTTACAAGGATATAGGACATGTCAAAGTATTTACAAGCTTAGATCAATTTACAATAAGCTAATTCGTATACACATATATTTACAGACTTCTAGTTAGAGACAATCATTAGATTTTACTCCTGGTATACAATAATTTATTTACAAATAACTCATTAAATATTGTAATGCCACACTATTCACTCATATTTCACTATCAGTCACTGCACACACTATACACACATTGTTTCATAACACTTCACTCACTACATACACACACACACACACACACACACACACACACACACACACACACACAGGTGATCCTTGGGCCATTTTCTGTACTGCAAGTTCCCATTTGCTATCCTGAAAAACTGAGTCAGCATCCCTTCATAATGAGTGAGATGTTGAGCTCAGAAAGAGGAAGAGGTGTTAGTATTGTGCTATGCATAGCTTGAGGGGAGAGTGTCTCTAGAAAGGAAAAAAAGAAGAAAAATAATAAAGTGAAGGTGTTATGTGGAATATTGGATGTTTTATAATCATCATTATTATTATTATTTGTTTGTATAACATTTTTTATCAAACCCCTACTCTGCTTTATCTAAGTAATCCTTCAATGTATAAAATGTATTGCATAACAGGTACTTTTTAGCTGCCTTCTTAAATAAGTGTATTTTTGAAATTTCTTTAATCTCTTTTGGTAATTTATTGTACAGTTTTATTCCTTGGTAGAAAATGCTGTTTTGAGTTTTATGTTTATTTTTTCTTGGTAAATGTAAGTTGAGTCTATCTCTTGTTGCATGGTCATGGACAGAGCTGTTTGTGCAGTAATTGCCAATGTTACTTTTGATGTGTACAACTGACTGGTAAATGTGTTCACATGGAGCAGTTAAAATTCCCAGTGTTTTGAACAGATCTTTACAATGAGTTCGACTACTATTTCTGGTTATTATTCTTATGGCTCTTTTCTGGAGTTTGAAAATTGTGTTCATATTTTGTGGATTTGTTCCCCAAAAAAGAATGCCATAGCTAAGAATTGAGTGTACATATGAATAATATGTAACTAAAAGACACTGCATGTTACACACAGATGATAGAATTCTAAGGGCATAACATGCTGATGACATTCTGTTTGCAAGTACCTTTGTGTGTTCGCACCACTTCAGCTGAGAGTCAATATTCATTCCTAGAAATTTTGCATTTGTTACACAGTCTATAGAGGTGCCATCTACATTTAATTTAACATTGTCATTTTTCCTCTTCAAACTGAAGTTCATGGCATTAGTTTTCTTTATGTTTAATGTCAATTTGTTGCTGATTGACCAATCGTAAACTTCCTTGAGAGTTTCATTTGCTTTCTCGGTAAGGAGTTCTCTTGTTCTCTCAGTGACTATAATATTGCTGTCATCAGCGAAGAGAAATTTCTCACCATGAGTAACACTACTGGGAAAGTCATTGATGTATATCAGGAATAGTATTGGTCCTAATATGCTACCTTGTGGAACACCTATATTAATATGTTTCGGTTCTGATAAGTATTTTACTAAATGTTTCGATCTATTTGAAGTATGTGTTATCTCTACTCTTTGTACCCTATCTGTTAGGTATGATCTAAACCAGTCATTAGCTACCCCTCTTATTCCTAATGCTTCTAATTTATTTAATAGAATCTTGTGGTCGACTGTATCAAAAGCCTTAGAAAGATCCAAAAATATGCCTGTGACACACTCATCTTTATCAAGAGCATTAAGTACAACTTTTGTGAATTCTACTATGGCTGACTCCGTATTTTTGCCACTTCGAAAACCAAACTGTGATTTGCTTAAAAGATTGTATTTATTCAGATAATTCATTAATCTGTCTTTCATAATTGCTTCTATTATTTTTGAGAATGCTGACAGCAGGGAAATGGGCCGGTAATTTTCTATGTCTTCTGCATTACCTTTCTTATGCAAAGGTACAACTCTTGCCTGTTTTAGCTGCTCTGGAAATGTCCCTGATGTGAAGGATTCATTTATTATATTTGTTAATGGGCCTTGTATAATCCCTATGCATTGTTTCAGTACACACATTGGTACATCATCTAGGCCTTCTGACTTTTTATTTTTTAGCTTTTGAACAGTTTTATTGACTTCATTCTCTGTGGTTGGAAGTAACATCATTGTATCTAGTGCAACAATTTTCGCAGGTGTTATATTTGTTTTGGGGAATTTTTGCTGTAACTTCTCTGCAATACTTGAAAAATGCTCGTTTACATAGTTTGCTAAGTGTTGTGGATCATTTATTACCTTATCCCCCTCCCTTAGCAGTATGTTATTCTGCGTTTGTTTGCCTCTCCCCGTTTCCTTTTTTATAACATTCCAGACTGCTTTGCTTTTATTCTCTGCGTTATATATTATTTTGTCATTAAATGACTTTTTTGCAGCAATCAGCACCTTCCTATAAATCTTTTTGTATCTATGATAGAAATTTAAGAATTCTGGATCATTGTGAATCTTTTTCATGGAACTGAGGTGTTTAAGTGTTTGGGAGGACTTCTTAATACCTGCTGTTATCCATCTGTTTTTGTGAGATGTTGATACAGTCATGCATACTTTTGGAAATGCTGTTTCAAAGTTCAATTTAAACAATGTGGAGAATTTGGAGAATTTCATATTCACATTGGTTTCCTTATACACTTCATCCCAGCTTTGTTTTTCTAGTTCTTTTGAAAAATCTTTTATTTTGATTTCTGATAGATGTCGTTTATAGGCTTGTAGTTTAGGGAATGATTCGATGCCTGATTTTACTGTTGTTATTTGACAGAGATGGTCTGATAGTCCGAGATCTTTTACAGCTACATCACATTTTTCCCTGTCTATATTTGTGGCCACATGGTCAGTTACTGATGCAGTCATTGTAGTAACCCTTGTTGCACTATTGGCCAATAGGGACATGCCAAAACTTTGAAGGATATTTATGAAGGTGCTGCTGGATTCATTTATGATATTAGTGTTGATGTTTATGTCCCCACACAGAATTGTGTTGACCTTTGTACTTGAGACTTTATCTAGAACTTCTGTTAATTTATTTAAAAAAGTGTCCACACTACCACTGGGAGATCTGTACACACATAAAATGATTAATTTCTTGGTGATATCGAGCCCTGATAATTCAATAGCTGATATTTCAATGTGTTTGTCTTCACTTACTGTACTGAGGTCATGTCTAGATTTGAACTGTGTTCCTTTTCTGATGTAAATGCATGATCCTCCACCCCTTGAAGTAGTTCTGCAGTAAGAGTTTGCCCTTTCATACAATGATAATACTACATGTTGGATTTCTGTTTCTCTAACTGTAATATTTGTCGAGTAGGTTTTGCTCTCAGTTACATGGTATTTCTTCGTGGTATGGGCGATTGGTCTTACTTATTTGAAGGTAGTTCGCTATTACTCTTGGCCGTTTCTCGTCTGGAGTTCGTATGGGATAGACGAATAGCACTATGTATTGTGTTTCTGATGTTGAGAAGGGAGCCATTTTTGTGTGACCGAGGTTCCAACCATTGAGCAGACATAAAGATGCGGAAATATTGGCTGAGAGCAATTAAGTTTATTTTCTTGCGGTGAAGCTTACCTTTGATTGGCGAGATTATTTTGAGAATACTTGGAAGTATTACTTCGCACGTACGTAGCCGATCACGTGATGCTGCACGGTACAATAGGCGCACAAACAGGGAAGACAGTTACCGCTGAGGCAACCGGTTTTCTGTTATATCGGCATCTTTCATGCTAGTTCAGTCTAACAGAGCCACTCAAAGTAAAAACCAATTTTCGGTTTATCATTCCTACTATTCCCTGTGATAAACTTTTTACTCACTCACTTTCAAGCTACTCAGAATCAAAATAATAAATTAAACAGGCAAATAAATGAAAACTTAGTCGTGCACGTTGCTTTTCTCAAAAAGTGAGACGTGGTTGAACACTACAAAAAATCACCAGTATTCCCTCACTGAATCTAAATTTTTGAAGCTCTGTTGAAAGAACATGTTGAAATCGGGGGCATACGACTATTTGGGCATTACGAATAATCAGTGATAAAATGTGACAACTGAGTTTGGAGGACTGTACATTGCGTTAATTCGGAAGTTTTAGGGGGCTATAAGCCTGTAAAGATGTATTATGTAGACACAGGCAGCATATCGGCTATTTTGTATTGTATACTATGAATGAATCATCGTTCTGTGTTTAATATATTACTGTCACCATAATTTCATTCCCATTTGATTAGTTCATAGAGATTGTTGAACCCTGCCAAGTTGTCACAAGTTGTCAAAGATGAGGTGTCAGGGAAATCTGCTTCCCGGATCGCTAGACAACACTGCAAGCAAATCGTGTTAATGAGTTTTATTACGAAAAGTAATTACAATACTTAACTTTCTGTGAACAGGTGTGTCTCAAGCAAAGGGCGACAGACAAAATAAACAATGTTCTTCACTACAGACTTTTTATGGTTTTCAAGTGCTGCTGTGTAGGGGACCCGAGCCAGCCGGGCGCAGCATCTTTCTCTTCACATAGAGGCCGCTGCTGTTACGTTGTCGGCCTGGAGAAGGGTCGGTCAGCAGGTAACTGGCTGACGTCTTCTTCGCAGCCGTCTCTGCCCTGTCGTTCCGACTGGCGTGCCGGCGCTTAACTTTACGCCGTAACAGACAAATTCTTCGTATTTTAAAACAAATGAGGCTTTCTACCTCACTGCTAAGTCACTTTGTAAAAATAATTTCAGAATATTCTTTGTGCAGGTCTACAGTACAACGGACGTCCGACGACGACAGTGACAAACTACCGTGTAGACACGGTGGGGGCAAGTCTTGCACACTACATGTACAAGTGTACTGTAAGCGACGACAAACGGCAACAGGAATATAACTGTCTCAGCAATGCTGTGCCAATTCTTATGTCATGTGTCTGTTGCCCATTTCTGTCGGCATTGTCATTAAAACAGCACTAATCGCTTTCTCGGTTTTCTACAATAATGAAGTATTTCAAACCAATGCCAGGTTTACGAATAAAAATTATTCATTTTTTAAAAAAGATTTATTTCAAAACGAAACATTTTAGCATTGCTGCTATGGCTAAAAGATTTTTCGTTCTTTTATTCGGTTTTTAGTAAAAGATAAAAAACACATGTTATAAAAGAGACCAAACAAATACCCAACAATACCGGTTATTCGGAACTGAAGTATCTGTATCGGTTTTAAGTAGTCGGTTTCCTCTCTTCCTAGCTCATAGCTGCTATCTGTAAATGTCTGGAAGCTGGTTGTTCCACCGGTGACAGCTTTGTTCAGTATCGTTATAGCACAAACCCATGGCGTGTAAGGTTAATATTTCTTAAGGAGTCAGGATTACATGTTCGTATTCTGTTGCTTTGGTTTGCAAAGCGAGTGTAGGCTGGATCACTCCTACGGGGTGGTAAAGTTTTCGTTCGACTTTTGGATTAGATAGTTTTTTATTATTGATACGAAACTCTAATTGTACAGAACTACATCACTATTTGTACCTGATCTACTTGAGGGTGCTAGGTTGGTGGGATGCCATCTTCTAGCATTACGAAAGTCAAGTACGACAGTCGCACTTACTCCGATGGTCCTCACTCACCTACGGAATGGACGCTAAGAATATCAAAAAAAGTAATAAGCAGAATCTCTCTGCCTGTCAATTACGTTTCAGTGCCGAAAAAATTATAGATCGTCTTATGCTGGGCTGCTGGCCGTAGTAATGAGACACCGAGCTGTTTCCCTCAGTCATCTAATGCTGTGTTAACTGTGAAAACGCTTAGGTTGGCAAGTGCTTACACCGATAACGAGTTCCTTCATCTTGAATGTATGTGTACACAACCATGGATAATGTCGCACAGCACAATTCCATGCTAAAAGCAGAAAATTAAAACGCGTTTGTAATAAACTAATGCAAACTTTTCATTTGCTTACTACGTACACAGATTGGACATCACACCTTCAGACCTCTGCGATACCGTTGAAATTATGAAAGTTGTGTTGTGTCTTTATTTTTCTATTTGTTTTGAAGTCAGATCACGTTGCTAAATTTGCTCTTTTCTGCTTCAGAAATTTATAATTTACTTATCTTCAAAATATCAAGGCTTCTTTGTAGTCAATGCTTCTTACAGATACACACACGCACAGAACCAATCGAAATCTAAGTGATTAGTATTTTACTAATTGGTGCCGATAGAGGCACGCTTGTGTACAGATACTCAGTTTTATGGAATCAGACTTTCGCCCTAAGGTTATCGTGCGTAAGTTTATTTCGTTCTTATAATACAGTGCATTATTTTCGTACTCTTTCTTTAAGTGTTGCTAAAACATTAGTTGACATGACAGAGAAATTAATCATCAACCATATATGCGAATTCTCTGATGTTATCTATTACAGTCTGAAAATGCACATGCAGTTTATTGATTACATGCATGTAGAAAACTTGTTCTGAGTTAAAACTTTCTAACACGGTTTTATGAAAAATACAATGCCGCTTCCATACGACAGCTAACGTAGAAAATACTTTTCTGACGTATTTTGGCACGATGTGCTCTCCCTATAGATAATACAAGAGTTTCGAGATGTATCTGTAGCCTGGCCATCTATTAATCCTGAAAAGAACAAAATGTAGCAGAAGCTAGCCCTTTTTCCACATGCGACTATTTTGGGTTGAGAAGTGGAGGGAATTATGTTTGAAGTTCCATTAGATCGATAACTTCAGCAGACAGCAGTATGGCGTTTTAAAAAATGCAGCAGTGAATGTACACAAACTCGCGACGTCTTAGCAACACTGCGTGACGCTTACCGTTACGCTACTAGCTGACAAATAGCTACAGCACCTCCAGAACTCAACAACAGTTCCTCCAGAACTTGTGCATTGCACAGTGATGTGAGATAATGCATATTGCCGGATCTAGACTTATGAGAGAGACAGACAGTTATAGCTTTTCTTTTGAACTGCTCGATGTTTTTAACAAACAGATAGCGCAATACAGTAGCTCAAATCGAAAGGAACACTTCCTGTTTAAATTGCTGCATCCTACACTGTTGGCAGTTCTGTGTAGGTGTCAGTTACGTGATTGTATTTCGGCGATTACAAAAAAGAGTCGAATGTATGCACTGGGTAGCCGAGGCAGCTAGTTCATGGCAATTCGGTGGACCAAGTAAATGAATGTACTGAACATGCTGCAAACCACTACAGGGAGTCTGTGTGTCAGAATACTCATCCAGTGTGGCGAAACATTTTTATGATAGAAAAATGAGTGATAGAGAAGAGAATTTGGTGGTGTCTTGGATTGATGCTAGATTCATATACTTATGGTCTGGGTTCGATTCCAACTTGTGTTGATGATTTTTGACAAGGAGAGATAGATTCTGCTCTCTTCTGGCTACGCCAAGTGAAGAAGGTATAATGGCATTGTGGTCTGACATTCATGTTAAACATGATATTCCTTCTCTACCAAGTCGACGTTAGGTTGCACCACAATAAAGTCAGGAGTCGCGTCACGTAGAAACTCTCTCAACAGTAATCTTTCTTATACTACTTATTTATTTCTAGTGACGAAACAAACGCTATGTAGGGTCACAGGTCACTTATTGCATCTTTTATTTGAGCTTCTGTGTGACAATAAAATGGTTCTGATCTGGGAATGCAACTCAGACCGCCCTTAACGCGGAATTTGATCCCTCTGTTACAATACAGCTCGACAGCAATTGTTGTTTGTTCAAAACTGCGGATTCCTTAACATCTCCACACATTGCGCGTGAAAGAGTTCGTATCCTGGCGTGGCACTAAAACTGTCTATATGTATTATCAAGCTCTAGCATGAGAACACCTATCTGCTGGCGGGTAATAATTTTGATTTTTAATTTATTTGTTTTGCTATTTGGGGAGCAAAATAACTGATGATGGTCGAAGTCGAGAGGATATAAAATGTAGACTAGGAATGGCAAGGAAAGCGTTTCTGAAGAAGAGAAATTTGTTAACATCGATTATAGATTTAAGTGTCAGAATGTCGTTTCTGAAAGTATTTGTTCATGTATGGAAGTGAAACATGGACAATAAATAATTAGGACAAGAAGAGAATAGAAGCGTTTGAAATGTGTTGCTACAGAAGAATGATGAAGATTTGGTGGGTAGATCACGTAACTAATGAGGAGGTACTGAATAGGATTGGCGAGATGAAAAGTTTGTGGCACAACTTGAATAGAAGGAGGGATCGGTTGGTAGGACATGTCCTGAGGCATCAAGGGATCACAAATTTAGCACTGGAGGGCAGTGTGGAGGGTAAGAATCGTAGAGGGAGACCATGAGATGAATACAGTCAACAGATTCAGAAGGATGTAGGTTGCAGTAGGTACTGGCAGATGAAAGAGCTTGTACTTGATAGATTAGCATGGAGAGTTGCATCAAACCGTTCTCAGGACTGAAGACCACAATAACAACAACAATTTATTGCCATTCGTTGCCAACACTAACGGTATCTGGTCGTATGTAAAGTACACAAGCGGCAAGACGCAGTCAATACCTTCGCTGCGCAGTGCCGATGGCACTGTTACCGATGACTGTGCCGCTAAAGCGGAGCTATTGAACGCAGTTTTCCGAAATTCCTTCACCAGGGAAGACGAATGGAATATTCCAGAATTTGGAACACGAACATCTGCTAGTATGAGTTTCTTAGAAGTAGATACCTTAGGGGTTGCGAAGCATCTCAAATCGCTTGATACGGGCAAGTCTTCAGGTCCAGATTGTATACCGATTAGGTTCCTTTCAGATTACACTGATACTATAGCTCCCTACTTAGCACTCATATACAACCGCTCGCTCACCGATAGATCTGTACCTACAGATTGGAAAATTGCGCAGGTCGCACAAGTGTTTAAGAAGGGTAGTAGGAGTAATCCATTTAACTACAGACCTATATCATTGACGTCGGTTTGCAGTAGGGTTTGGGAGCATATACTGTATTCAAACATTATGAATCACCTCTAAGGGACCGATCTATTGACACGTAATCAGCATGGCTTCAGAAAACATTGCTCTTTATTCGCACGAAGTAGTGGCCGCTATCGACAGGGGATCTCAAGTTGATTCCGTATTTCTAGATTTCCGGAAAGCTTTTGACACCGTTCCTCACAAGCGACTTCTAACCAAGCTGCGGACCTATGGGCTATCGTCTCAGTTGTGCGACTGGATTCGTGAGTACCTGTCAGGAAGGCCACAGTTCGTAGTAATAGACGGCAAATCATCGAGTAAAAGTGAAGTGATATCAGGTGTTCCCCAGGGAAGCGTTCTGGGACCTCTGCTGTTCTATATAAATTACCTGGGCGACAATCTGAGCAGTTCTCTTAGATTGTTCGCAGATGATGCTGTAATTTACCGTCTAGTAAGGTCATCCGAAGACCAGTATCAGTTGCAAAGCGATTTAGAAAAGATTGCTGTATGGTGTGTCAGGTGGCAGTTGACGCTAAATAACGAAAAGTGTGAGATGATCCACATGAGTTCCAAAAGCAATCCGTTGGAATTCGATTACTCTGTAAATAGTACAATTCTCAAGGCTGTCAATTCAACTAAGTACCTGGGTGTTAAAATTACGAACAACTTCAGTTGGAAGGACTACATAGATAATATTGTGGGGAAGGCGATCCAAAGGTTGCGTTTCATTGACAGGGCACTTAGAAGATGCAACAAGTCCACTAAAGAGACAGCTTACACTACACTCGTTCGTCCTCTGTTAGAATATTGCAGCGCGGTGTGGGATCCTTACCAGGTGGGATTGACGGAGGACATCGAAAGGGTGCAAAAAAGGGCAGCTCGTTTTGTATTATCACGTATTAGGGGAGAGAGTGTGGCAGATATGATACACGAGTTGGGATGGAAGTCATTACAGCAAAGACGTTTTTCGTCGCGGCGAGACCTTTTTACGAAATTTCAGTCACGAACCTTTTTTCCGAATGCGAAAATATTTTGTTGAGCCCAACCTACATAGGTAGGAATGATCATCAAAATAAAATATGACAAATCAGAGCTCAAACAGAAAGGTTTAGGTGTTCGTTTTTCCCGCGCGCTGTTCGGGAGTGGAATAGTAGAGAGCTAGTATGATTGTGGTTCGATGAACCCTTTGCTAAGCACTTAAATGTGAATTGCAGAGTAGTCATGTAGATGTAGATGTAGATGTATCTGACGTCTTTGAGTCCCAGTGAGACACAGAACTGTTTGCGAAATCATTGTAAAATCAAGGATGTTATTCCGAGCTGCTGGTGGAGAAAAATTCGGTAGCTGACGTCTCTTTGAGTGCAGTCAACAACGATATGTGTGGGGCTCAATTCCCAGTCAGCACTGAACTCTTCGTCATATTATTTCTAGTTCAAGCACGCTCACATGTCGCTGCTGGTGTAACAAACCTATTTTTAACGTTCGTTTTCTCTGGGATATAACAGGGCTAGGTGCCTGGTTGGAGTCCTGGGAAAGAAAAAATTAAGTTTTCCCCTCGTCATTTCAGTTAAAACATCTAGCTACTGCCAAGAAAATCGGATATGTCACGGTTCATTGTGCTTCGATGACAATCCAATTAGGTTCTGGGTTCGAATCCCTGTCCAACACAAAGCTTTACCTCAAGGCATTTCAAGTACGTTACATGTGAAGAAGCAATATTTAATATCTCTCGTAGTTCGTTAACAAGGGCTATAGATGCTGGGTCCGAATTCGAGTCCATTAACAATGTTTACGTTACGTAATTTAAAGTTTATATATGCGAACTGATACTGTCTAAAATCGAGGTATATCACTCTCTGTATGCCTAGTCAGGAATGACTGTTATTTTCCATCAGTCACGAAGTCTTTGCTTAGTCTGCATGACCTGGGTTTGAATCCATATACAAAACGTGACGGTTCGTCGTGTAATTAGAAGTTCATAAATATTCTCTACCAGCTGCTCGTGAATAAGTAAATTTTTAATGTCATTTTGTGTTAAATAATAAGTACGGTATGTTATTTTGAAGAGGAAACCATGAATACGACGAACTTACTACGTGAATTACCTATCTGACGTAATAATGAGAGTGGTGGCATTTCATGTATGTCATCTATTGTAATAAATGTGAGCTTACAAGCCTGGAGAACCGTCTTATCTGTGATAAGATGTTCCCTGATATTTGTAGTACCTTGGTGTTACTTTACATCTTGAGATATTGCGATATAGAGCAGTGTTTTCTAGTGGTGACTTGTTGGAACCATTTTCAATAGTCAAACGACTGTGTCGAGGGGCGATTAGAGGACCTGCTAGACAGCTGCGATATGTGGGTTGCATTCGAATCAGGCAAAATGCAATTCAGGTCGTTCGGATACTTTGGAGCACGACTGTACATGAGAAGTTCGGTAAGGTTTTTTATATTGCGTTAGTGTATGCCACATTAAGCAGCTTAGATTCAGAATACAGAAATGAAATATAGCCTTCGGTGCAATTACAAGCAATGGTGTCATCATTTAGGGAGCAGGTGAAATTCCGCTGCTACACGGAGAGGTTAGAACGGATATGTGGAAATAATACATCGAACAGCTTTATGAATGGTAGGAACTGTCTGCTGACGTGATAGAACAATAAATAGAAGGCGATTTCGAAGATGAAGGGGATCCAGCACTGCATCAGACGGAAATTTTTAAAATCCCTTTGAAAAATAGCAAGTAATCGAATAATCAAGTTCGTACGTAATGACTATGAGATTAGAGACGTACCGTCATATCTTTGTAAACAGTATTTACCTCAAAGCTCTAAAGATAGTAACGGCACATCACTGCGAGAACTATCAATAATCAGCTTAACAGCTCATGCACCCAAGTTGCTAAAAAATATAATTTACAAAAGAATGGAACATAAAATCGAGGATTTCTTATGTTCGGCTTAAGGAAATGTAAAGACACTAGAGGAGCAGACGTGCCATTTGCTTGATAAAGAAACAAAGACAAAAAATGAAGATATACCCTTGCGATCTGTCAACCGAAGAAAAGTTTTCGACGATGTAAAATGGTGAAAGGCGTTGAAGATTCTTAGACAAATAAGTGTACGTTGTAGAGAAGGCTAAAAATCTACGATATGTCGAAGTACTGAGAGGGAAAGTTTAGAATGTAAGTTCAAGACGAAGTGCTTTCATGAAAAAGTGTTTCAGGAGCCGCGGGTTTCGTTTAGAACAGTCAGTGCATGGCCACCGTCATCTGCTGGTTCCGTAAGGGAATTGTTATCTCCGAGTGCACAGAATCCACGCATGGTTTGTGGACTCCATAGGTATGTAAGTAGTGCTTGATATTATAAAATTTAGCGGAGTGATTGTGTTTCGTGTACGTGACATGAAGTTGACACACGAGAGGAAGTGCGATATCCTGCAAACAACCAGTTCCCTCCTCCTCCAGACATTACGTCTTTACATAGTACTGTGATAAAGCCAATTTAGGTACAAATATCCTTCGGATGAGGAACGCTTTGCGAAATATATTGCGTAATCCAGATATTTCAGCCTTTTGTTGTCAATTTGGCACGCAGCTACACTCTGGTTCTAAGTTTGTCTGCAGTGTTCCCTACAATGAAACAAAATTCAGTGCATTGAAAACATTTTTTTACAAGAGGCAATGTCTCTTAACCACAAAATAAGAGCAAAGGTTTAACATACTTCACTGCTACCGAAATCAAAGTTTTCCAATCAGATAAGGATTTAAATATAAAGTATTATTTCCAGTTGAAAGGTGCCTGATTATTTAGCTCTTTCATTTTCTCTCATTATAGCTTGCTTTCTGTGAATCCCGGTATTTTTATCTGCACTGGCCAGAAAAAGGAACAGAATTATAGAACATCTGTTACATCAGGAGATCACTTATGTAGTACTACAGGCAGCTATAGAGAGCAAAAACTGTAGTAGAAGACAGAGATTGAAATACATCCAGCATATAGTTGAGGACGTAGGTTTCAAATGCTTCTCTGAGATGTAGACACAGGAGAGGAGTGCATGGCGGACCGCATCAAACCAATCAGATGACTGATGACTTAAAGAAAAAATAGTGTCTACGAGTCTGCTCCAACCAGCTTCGACAAACCTATACAAGAACGGAAACTACTTCTTGCTTGGCCATTGTGAAAATTTTAAGGCTTTGAAGAGTCTATTTTCCTTTCGCTTCAGAGGATCTATTCACCTAAACGAAATACGCCATTGATTTATTATTATAGTTTCCGTTCTTACTCTGTTTGGTGAATTCAGTGACGCCGTGTGCTGTGTTCTGATGTTGAGATGAAAGCGGCGATTGTCTTTCAACGGCTATGCTATTATGCACGCATTACCATGCATGAGTAATCGGGTGAGATCATTAGTATTTCATTCTGTGGTGAAATATAATATTCATGGCAGGCCTAGTGTGCTAGTCTTTACTCACTGACTTTTAAGACTGCGCCTGTTATGTGACTATCATCTGTTTAACTTATGGGTCAGATTGTTCTCTGGTCACTACAATCACACATTCTGTGTATGTTGCGGTTACCAGGGTTTGAATATTATTACTGATTGGAGTGCTTTTGAAGACACGCACACACCCACCCACACACACACACACACACACACACACACACACACACACACACACACAAACAAACATGCCCACGCACACACTTTATACACTAAAGTGTAACGTTCTAAAATAGTTTTTGGGATTACTTCATGCTAAATCCGAAGCTCAAAATCGCCGAAGAAATAGAAGGAATGCCAAAAAAAGTGTAAAAGAAAAACAAATTTATGCTTGAAATATTACGAAGTATCCCGGAAGTTTAAAGGGATGTCTGCGAAGTAAAACGGAATAATTTAAAGTAGCCACAAGAAAAAGAAACAAAAAAATTCTAAAGACGTTCCTCATGTATTTGCTAAGGTTACGCAAAAATGCAAATAAATTGGCTAGGAACATCGGGTGAGAAAGGAAGAGAAAGAGAAATATTAAGTTCGGCCAGTGCCGTAGGCGGCTACCGAAGAGAAGGCTGAAAGGTTCATGAGAAATAAATGAAGCGCTGAGGGAGGTCTGCGGCACAGAGCACGTTAGGGCGCGCCCCTCGCCAAGTCAAACAACCTGTAGCATAATTGGAATCTGTAGCTCGTCCGCTGGACCAGAAGGACTGCATTTCCCTTCTTTTTTTCCTCTCCTTAACGAGAATTGAACCTCTCGTGGGCGTGGTCAGCTGAGGAAAGGGAACACGTCGACGGCGCCTACGCTACACGTTCACGAAGGAACCAAATTGCGTCTCCTCACTCTGAAACCAGAGCTAATTTTCAGTCAGGGAGAGAACTGAGCAAACTTTTGATAACGTTTCTTTATACGGATTTTGGTGAAGATTATATAGCTTCTGGCATTCCCGTTACCTCTCTTGCCTGTTATTTATCAATATATAAATACACGGATCTAGGACACGTCGTTCGTGTGATACGCAACTACCTCTTTTCTCACATCAAGTGTTAAATGCTATTGACAAGGGACTTCAAATTCATTTCTTATTTCTAGATTTCAAGAAGCCTTTTGATAATGTACCACACAAGCGACTTGTAATGAAATTGCGTGCTTATAGAATATCGTCTCAGCTACGTGACTGGATTCGTGATCTCCTGTAAGAGAGGTCATTGCTCGTAATACATGACAGAAATACATCGACTGAAACAAATGTGATTTTAGGCGTTCCCAAACGTAGTGTTATAGGGCCTTTGCTGTTCCTTATCTATATAAACGATTTAGGAGATACTCTGTATAATCGTGTCAGGTTGTTTGTAGATGCTGCTGTCGTTTATCGCTTAGTAAAGTAATGAGAAGATGAAAAAAAAAACTGCAAAATGATTTAGAGAAGGTATCTACACTCCTCGAAATGGAAAAAAGAACATATTGACACCGGTGTGTCAGACCCTCCATACTTGCTCCGGACACTGCGAGAGGGCTGTACAAGCAATGATCATACGCTCGGCACAGCGGACACACCAGGAACCGCGATGTTGGCCGTCGAATGGCGCTAGCTGCGCAGCATTTGTGCATCGCCGCGGTCAGAGTCAGCCAGTTTGCCGTGGCATACGGAGCTCCATCGCAGTCTTTAACACTGGTAGCATGCCGCGACAGCGTGGACGTGAACCGTATGTGCAGTTGACGGACTTTGAGCGAGGGCGTATAGTGGGCATGCGGGAGGCCGGGTGGACGTACCGCCGAATTGCTCAACACGTGGGGCGTGCAGTCTCCACAGTACATCGATGTTGTCGCCAGTGGTCGGCGGAAGGTGCACGTGCCCGTCGACCTGGGACCGGACCGCAGCGACGCACGGATGCACGCCAAGGGCGTAGGATCCTACGCAGTGCCGTAGGGGACCGCACCGCCACTTCCCAGCAAATTAGGGACACTGTTGCTCCTGGGGTATCGGCGAGGACCATTCGCAACCGTCTCCATGATGCTGGGCTACGGTCCCGCACACCGTCAAGCCGTCTTCCGCTCACGCCCCAACATCGTGCAGCCCGCCTCCAGTGGTGTCGCGACAGGCGTCAATGGAGGGACGAATGGAGATGTGTCGTCTTCAGCGATGAGAGTCGCTTCTGCCTTGGAGCCAATGATGGTCGTATGCGTGTTTAGCGCCGTGCAGGTGAGCGCCACAATCAGGACTGCATACGACCGAGGCACACAGGGCCAACACCCGGCATCATGGTGTGGGGAGCGATCTCCTACTCTGGCCGTACACCTCTGGTGATCGTCGAGGGGACACTGAATAGTGCACGGTACATCCAAACCGTCATCGAACCCATCGTTCTACCATTCCTAGACCGGCAAGGGAACTTGCTGTTCCAACAGGACAATGCACGTCCGCATGTATCCCGTGCATCCAACGTGCTCTAGAAGGTGTAAGTCAACTACCCTGGCCAGCAAGATCTCAGGATCTGTCACCCATTGAGCATGTTTGGGACTGGATGAAGCGTCGTCTCACGCGGTCTGCACGTCCAGCACGAACGCTGGTCCAACTGAGGCGCCAGGTGGAAATGCCATGGCAAGCCGTTCCACAGGACTACATCCAGCATCTCTACGATCGTCTCCATGGGAGAATAGCAGCCTGCATTGCTGCGAAAGGTGGCTATACACTGTACTAGTGCCGACATTGTGCATGCTCTGTTGCCTGTGTCTATGTGCCTGTGGTTCTGTCAGTGTGATCATGTGTTGTATCTGACCCCAGGAATGTGTCAATAAAGTTTCCCCTTCCTGGGACAATGAATTCACGGTGTTCTTATTTCAATTTCCAGGAGTGTATATCGTGTAAAAATTGACAGTTGACCCTAAAAAACGAAAAATGTGAAGACGTCCACATGAGTGCTAAAAGGAATCCGTTAAACTTCGGTTGCAGGATAAATCAGTCAAATCTAAAGACCGCAAATTGAACTAAATATCTAGGAATTACGATTACGAACATCTTAAATTGGAAGGAACTCACAGAAAATGTTGTTGGGGGAGGCTAACAAAAGACTATGTTTTATTGGCAGTACGTTTAGAAAATGTAATAGATCTACGAAAGAGACACTACTCTTGTCCGCCCTCTTTTAGAATACTGCTGCGCTGTGTGGGATCCTTACCAGATATCATCGACAAAGTTCATAGAAGGGCAGCGCGTTTTGTATTATCGCGAAATAGGGGAGAGTGTGTTAGTGAAATGATACAGGATTTAGGGTGGACATCGTTAAAACAAAGGTGTATTTCGTTGCGGCAGAATCTTTTAACGAAATTTCAATCACCAATTTTCTCCTATGAATGCGAAAATATTTTGTTGAACCCGACCTACATAGGGAGAAACGATCGTCATAATAAAGTAAGGGAAATCAGAGCTCGCAGAGAAAGGCATAGGTGTTCGTTTCTTCCGCTCGCTGTACGACTTTGGAATAATAGAGAATTAATGTGAATGTGATTTGATGAACCCTCTGCAGGCACTCAAATGTGATTTTCAGGGTATCAAGTTATATGTAGATGCAGAAACGGATAGACGTATGAAGTTGAAATATATGTCGCATACTAAAGTCTACGGTCGCTTGGCGGCGTAAAAAATTTACGCTTCTAAATCAGTGCAATAAAAAGATACGGCTATTTTTAAACACTCTCATCAATATCTACAAGGTGCTCCCCGTAGACCTAGGACCGTGAACTTTACCAAGAAGCCAGGTTTCACAGTAAGTGTGAGGGGGAAATTCAAAACTTGTTCATTTGTGATTATATCACACGAAATAAATATCTTTCTGTCATTTTTTATCCATCAGTCTTCTATCCGCCTGTTAAGAAACCTTTTTTCTCAGGAATTACAGAAGCAAATTCGAAATTACAAATTTTTTAATTAAAAAGGAAACATTCCCCAAAGTCCTGCCCGTATCGATATCGATAAAAGACTAAAATCATCGATAGTCTTGATTCCCGGAGTGGATGAAGCGTCTATACACATTGACGGAAAAAAGTCACAATACCAAAAAATAATCAATGTAGAGTAATGAAATTTCTGGAATGCATTTATCTAGGGAACGTATTTAAGTGATTAACATAGTAAGATCCTAGGTAAATGTAAGCTCGAGATAAGTCACAGCAAATGTGAAATAAGGGTACATTAATAAGCGGTGTAAAATCCAGAAAGTTGAATGCAAGCATGCAGACGTGCATACATTGCATTGTACAGGTGACTAATGTCAGTTTATAAGGTCGACTTCCGCACCTGTTGTACTTGTTCATTCAATGCAGACATGGTTCATGCTGGTTGTGTATGATGCTGCAGTTGTCATCCGATGATGTACCGTATATGTTCGTTTGGGGATTGATCCAGTGGTCGAGCAAAGCAAGACAACATATCGAAACTCTGTATAGCGTGTTGGGTTACAACAAAGGCATGTGGGCGACTGTTATCTACATCAAAGTAATTACTCTGCTATTCCCAATAAGGTGCCTGGCAGAGGGTTAAATGAACCACCTTCATGCTGTCTCTCTACCGTTCCACTCTCGATTGGCAGGCTTGAAAAACGAGCACTTAAATTTGCTGTGTGAGCCCTGATTTCTCTTATTTTATCGTGATGAGAATTTCTCCCTATATAGGTGGGTGCCAACAGAATGTTTTCGCAAACGGAGGAGAAAATTGGTGATTGAAATTTCATAATAAGATCCCGTAGCAACGAAAATCGCCTTTGTTTTAATGATTGCCACTCCAATTCACGTACTATTCTATAATAAAAAACGAGCTGCCCTTGTTTGTACTTTTTCGATGTCATCCGTCAGTCCCACCTGATGCGGATCCCACACCGCACAGCAATACTCAAGAATAGGGCGGACAAGCGTAGTGTAAGCAGTCTCTTTGGTAGACTCGTTGCACCTTCTAAGTGTTCTGCCAATGAATCGCAGTCTTTGGTTTACTCTACCCACAATATTACCAATGTGATCGTTTCAATTTAGGTTATTTGTAATTGTAATTCCTAAGTATTTAGTTGAATTTACAGCCCTCAGATGTGTGTGACTCATCGCGTAATCAAAATTTAGCTGATTTCTTTTAGTGCTCATGTGACTAACTTCACTTTATTCAGGGTCAATTGCCACTTCTCGCACCATACAGATGTCGTATCATTTTGCAAATCGTTTTGATCATCTGATGACTTTACAAGACGCTAAACGACAGAATCATTTGCAAACAATCTAAGACGGTTACTGGGATTGTGTCCTATGTCGTTAACACAGATCAGGAACAATAGAGCGCCTATAACACTTCCTTGGGGAACGCCGGATATTACTTCTGTTTTACTCGATGACTTTCCGTTTGTTACTATGAACTGTGACCTTTCTGACAGGAAATCATGAATCCAGTCGCACAAATGATGCGATACTCCGTAGGCACGCAGTTTGGTAAGAAGACTCTTGCGAGGAACGGTGTCGAAAGCCTTCTGGAAATCTAAAAATTTGGAATCAATTTGACATTCTCTGCCGATAGCACTTATTACTTCATGAGTATAAAGAGCTGCTGGCCAGAGTTCCCGAGCGCTTCTAGGCGCTACATTCTGAAACCGCTCGGCCGCTACGGTCAGGGGTTCGAATCCTGCCTCAGGCATGGATGTGTGTGATGTCCTTAGGTTAGTTAGGTTTAAGTAGTTCTAAGTTCTAGGGAACTGATGACCTCAGAAGTTATGTCCCATAGTGCTTAGAGCCATTTGTACCATTATAAAGAGCTAGTTGTGTTTCACAAGAACAATATTTTCGGAATCCGTGCTGACTATATGCCAATAAATCGTTTTATTCGAGATACTTCATAATGTTCGAATACGTTAAATGTTCTAAAACCCTACTGCAAACCGACGTTAGTGATATAGGCCTGAAGCACTTACATTTTTGGGTAATGGTGTGACTGAAGCAATTTTCCAGTCTTTAGGTACGGATCTTCCTGTGAGCGAGTGGTTTTATGTATGTGCTATATATGGATGTATTTTATCAGCATATTCTAAGAGAAACCTGACTGTTATACAATCTGGACCGGAGGCCTTGCCTTTACTAAGTGATTTAAGATATTTTGTTACACCGAGGATATCTACTTCTAGGTTTCTCATCTTGGCAGTTGTTCTTGATTGGAATTCAGGAATATTTATCTCGTCTACTATGGTGAAGGAGTTTGGGAAAACCGTGTTTAATAGCTCTGATTTAGTGGCACTGACTTCAGTGACTTCACCGTTGTTATCATGTTGCAAAACACCCCGAGAGTATTGTTCATGAACGGAGCACAACAGGCCGAGTCACCGGACTGACGAAGAAATTTGCGGTCGGGATGCGTGGGATAATCACGAGAGAGCTGCTGCTGGCATAAGAAATCACACTCCTCACCATAACTTCACGTGTTATGTTCACTGCCGGCATCTGTGGCCGAGCGGTTCTAGGTGCTTCAGTCCGCAACCACTCTGCTGCTACGGTCGCAGGTTCGAATCCTGTTTCGGACATGGATGAGTGTGATGTCCTTAGGTTAATTAGGTTTAAGTAGTTTTAAGTCTAGAGGACTGATGACCTCAGACGTTAAGTCTCAGAGTGCTTAGAGCCATGTTAAGTTCATTATATCTAGGCCCCCAACTGGCCTCATTCCAATGAACGTGCAGCCATCACTGCGAATAAGAACCAGCTTTCGTCACACTACACAACAAACCTACACCCTGCCCGCCAATGAGATCTAGCTCGACACTACTGAGGGCAAAATTGGCGGTGGCTGGGTTTAGTGGAATGCACGCTACAGGACGTCTGTCTGGGAGCAATACTTGAGGTCACCAGTTTTTTACCAGTTCGTTGTTTGACTATGGTGCCAACTGTTGGTGAAATTGCTACAACAGTAGCTGTACTATGCGCCAGAGCCGTACCAGGAACACAATAGTGTTCCCTCGCCGTAACGCCACGTGGCCGTCCGAACCAGGTCGTCTTGTGCATTTCCTCCATAACCGTTGCCAGCTATCATGCACAATGGTTACATTCCCGCCAAGTCGCGTTACTAGCAACATTCCTATGTGACTGGCGTGGAATCTGAACAGACATCATCTGTCAGATGTAGAAACACGCCTATTAACTTTCGTTTACGTCGCAGTATTCCTTCTTAGTGTGGTGTTTTTTTTCCAGTCACTGCATTTAAAAAAATTTTCACGGAGAGCTCACAGCCCAGTACTAGTCACACTTGCCCAGTTATTTTACCAAGGGATAGACGCTTAATCATAAAATGTCTCGAAGTTGTTTGCAAATCAGTATACAAATATAATAGAGAATAGTAACTTCGGTGGCTTCGTCTGGGCCAGTTCTACGACGATTACAATGACGTGGACGAAAACTTCTCGTTTAGTGAAGCGCCAGCACAAGAGGAGAAAACATCAGTCGTTAACATGGGTCCTTGTCAAGATACCACTTTCTGTTGAGTTCCTGTGCTTGAGTTATATTATGCTTACCTTCAACCACAATAGCCGGCCACTGTGGCCGAGCGGTTCTAGGCGCTTCAGTCCGGAGTCGCGCTGCTGCTACGGTCTCAGGTTCGAATCCTGCCTTTGGCATGGATGTATGTGATCTCATTAGTTTAGTTAGGTTTAAGTAGTTCTAAGTCTAGGGGACCTCAGATGTTAACTCCCATAGTGCTTAGAGTCATCTGAAACATTTTTTTTCAACGACAACAAAACAAAAAATATGGAGTTTTTAACCAAGGACGGCCTTTTCTGTGCACAAAGTATCGTTTAACAGTATCACACTTTTCTGCTTGATGTAGGTGTATTATAAATAAGAAAACAACATTGTTATTAC
Source organism: Schistocerca gregaria (assembly GCF_023897955.1). Taxonomy (NCBI): domain Eukaryota; kingdom Metazoa; phylum Arthropoda; class Insecta; order Orthoptera; family Acrididae; genus Schistocerca; species Schistocerca gregaria. Next base: position 924,533,385 of record NC_064921.1, on the reverse strand, counting down.
TGTTCTGCAAACTTTCGTTCTCCATATGCAAGAATCATTTCTACCTTCCTTTCATTGGTGTACAGTCTACTCACACAAACCTTAAACTGCAGATGATTGACTGAACAACAGCTGTACAATTTTCCAAATGTTTCTATACATTTAGTGTGAAACCTAGCAAGTGGACAAGATACGTTACTCCGGATACGTGCACTGCGTGTAGCATCGTACCCAGAATCGATTGTGTTTCTTTGATTTTGAGCAGAGCGGAATGTTTAACCCAGAGGTTCACACGTTTGTGCGACGATATGGGAATTTCTCGACCTCTGCTACTGGGGGGAGAATTGTAGGGCACCCCGACCGTCAATAGGTTTGACGCGCATTACACGCAGGAAGCAGCAGCTAGGGTGGATTAAGTAAGTTAAGACCTCTGCCACCTTTTCGGAACTGCCTGCCGAAATCGTAGATTAATCACATGAGTCTATAGGAATGTTCATCCTCATAGCTCTGAAAAGCAAAAGGTTAATGTGATATTAGTTAACTCCAGAAGCAGTAACGAACTACGCATGATATCGCTTATTAAAAGTAATCATGCCCAATTAATATTAAGAACAGAAAGTGGGTTGAAACCGGAATCGAATAGCAACGAAGTCCTATATACAGATTCGAATATACACTACTGGCCATTAAAATTTCTACACCAAGAAGAAACGCAGATGGTAAACGGGTATTCATTGGACAAAAATATTCAGGGTGAGTCACCTAACATTACCGCTGGATGTATTTCGTAAACCACATCAAATACTGACGAATCGTTTCCACAGAGCGAACGTGAGGAGAGGGGCTAGTGTCATTGGTTAATGCAAACCATAACAAAATGCACGGAAGTATGTTTTTTAACAAAACATACGTTTTTTTAATGGAACCCCGTTAGTTTTGTTAGCACATCTGAACATATAAACAAATACGTAATCAGTTCCGTTTCTTGCATTGTAACATGTTATTTACATCCGGAGACATTGTAACCTCAAGTTGACACTTGAGTACCACTCCTCCGCTGTTCGATCGTGTGTATCGGAGAGCACCGAATTACGTAGGGATCCAAAGGGAACGGTGATGGACCTCAGGTACAGCAGAGACTGGAACAGAACATTACGTCCACATGCTAACACCTTTTTATTGGTATTTTTCACTGACACACATGTACTTTACCATAAGGGGTGAGATACACGTACAACGTGGTTTCCGTTGTCAATTACGGAGTGGAATAGAGTGTGTCTCACCATGTCAGGCCAATAGATGTTCTATGTGGTTGCCATCATTTTCTGCACACCGTTGCAATCCTCGGCGTAATGAATGTCGTACACGCCGCAGTACATCTGGTGTAATGTCGCCGCAGGCTGTCACAATACGTTGTTTCATATTCTCCGGGGTTGTAGGCACATCACGGCAGACATTCTTCTTTAACGTACCCCACAGAAAGAAGTCCAGAGGTGTAAGATCAGGAGAACGGGCTGGCTAATTTATGTCCTATTAAACGCCCGTCTCATGTCCTGTCAAGGGTCAGCCTAGTTTAATTGCGGAATGTGCAGGTGCACCATCATGCTGATACCACATACGGCGACGCGTTTCCAGTGGGACATTTTAAAGAAACACTGGCAGATCATTCTGTAGAAACGTGATGTATGTTGCAGATGTTTGGGCCCCTGGAATGAAGTGAGGACCAATGAGGTGGTCGCCAATGATTCCGCACCATACATTTACAGTCCACGGTCTCTGTCGCTCTCCCTGTCTGAGCCAGCGAGGATTGTCCACGGACCAGTAATACATGTTCCGTAGATTCACTGCCCCGTGGTTTGTGAATCCCGCTTCATTGGTAAACCGGTAGAACTGCAACGTATTCTCTGTTAATGCCCATTGACAGAGATGCACTCGTGATTAAAGTCATCACCATGTAATTGCTGATGTAGCGAAACACGAAACGGGTGTAAGCGGTGACGATGCAGTATGCGCATGACACTGCTTTGACTCAGTCCACCGACTCTCGCAATGTCCCGTGTACTCATGTGTGGGTTCATGGCAACAGCAGCTAACACACCAACTGCACCCGCTTCTCCTGTGACGGGCCTGTTACGGACCCGTTTGCGTGCTACGACCATACCTGTTGCAGACAGTTGGCGGTAGATGTTTTGCAATGTGCGGCACGTTGGATACTCTCTGGCCGGGCACCGTTCTGCATACACATTGCAGGCTTCAGGTGCATTTCGTCCACACTCGCCATAGATGAGTATCATCTCCGCCTTTTCAGAGTTCGAATACACCATGGTCACAGTTCCTACAACACTACACTATCACAGATGTCTGGTAACACGATATAATACAGTTGGTCTGCGTGCGGAGACGAATGCAGAATAACAATAGCAGCAAGCGCTACATGCGGACACTGCGACAGCTAGACCAAACCACAACAGTGCACTACAGCCACACTCGTAAACACGGTCGTCATCGTAAACATGTCCCTGCAGATGCTGCTCGCCGACCGTGGCCGATGGTTGTTACAACACGCAACTGAACGTCAGAGGTTTCAAGCGTCAACTTTAGGTTACAATATCTCAGGATGTAATTAACATTTTACAATGCAACAAACGGCACTGATTACGTATTTGTTTATATGTTCAGATTTGCTAACAAAACTAACGGGGTTCCATTTTTAAAAAAACGTAGGTTTGTGTTAAAAAAACATAATTCCGTGCATTTTTTTATGGATTGTATTAACCAATTACACTAGCCCCTCTCCTCACGTTCGGTCTTTGGAATCTGTTCGTCAGTAGTTGATGTGGTTTACGAAATATACCCAGCGGTAACGTTAGGTGACTCATCCTGTATTATACTAGAAATGACATGTGATTGCATTTTCACGCATTTTGGATGCATAGATCCTGAGCAATCAGTACCCAGAACAACCACCTCTGGCCGTCATAACGGCCTTGATACGCCTGAACATTGAGTCAAACACAGCTTTGATGGCGTGTACAGCTAAAGCTGCCCATGCAGCTTCAACACGATACCACAGCTCATTAAGAGTAGTGAATGGCGTCTTGTTCTCTATTGGTGAGAGATCTGGAGACTGTGCTGGCCAGGGCAGCAGTTGAACATTCTCTGCATCCAGAAAGACCAGTACAGGACCTGCAACATGCGGTCGTGCATTATCCTGCTGAAATGTAGGGTTTCGCACGGATCGAATGAAGGGTAGAGCCAAGGGTCGGAACACATCTGAAATGTAACGTCCACTGTTCAAAGTGTCGTCAGTGCGAACAAGAGATGACTGAGATGTGTAACCAATGGCACCCCATACCATCTCGCCGGGTGTTACGCCAGTAAGCCGATGACGAATACACGCTTCCAATGTGCTCTCACCGCGATGTCGCCAAACACGGATGCGACCATCATGATGCTGTAAACAGAACCTGAATTCATCCGAAAAAATAACGTTTTGCCATTCGTGCACCCAGGTTCGTCGTTGAGTACTCCATCGCAGGCATTCCTGTCTGTGATGCAGCGTCAAGGGTAGCCGCAGCCATGGTCTGCGTGCTGATAGTCCATGCTGCTGCAAACGTCGTCGAGTTATTCGTGCAGATGGGTGTTGTCTTGCATACGTCCCCAACTGTTGACTCAGGGGATCGAGACGCGACTGCACGATCCGTTACAGCCATGCGGATAAGATGCCCGTCATCTCGACTGCTAGTGATACGAGGCCGTTGGGATCCAGCACGGCGTTCCGTATTACCCTCCTGAACCCACCGATTGCATATTCTGCTGACAGTCATTGGATCTCAACCAACGCGAGCAGCAATGTCGCGATAGGCTACAATCCGACCTTTATCAAAGTCGGAAACGTGATGGTACGCATTTCACCTCCTTCACGAGGAATCACAATAACGTTTCACCAGCCAACGGCGGTCAACTGCTGTTTTTGTATGAGAAATCGGTTGGAAACTTTCTTCATCTGAGCACGTTGTAGGTGTCGCCACCGGCCCCAACCTTGTGTAAATGCTCTGAAAAGCTTATCATTTACATATCAAAGCATCTTCTTCCGTCTTTGTCCCGTAACGCGTCCTCGTCGTGGTGTAGCCATTTTAGTGGCCAGTAGAGTATATGTAGTAAAGATAGGGTACACGCTGGTGGTGGTTACGTATCTGTTTCAAGTAACGAATTCAATAATATCTAGTCAGGTTTGTGGTGTCATCGTAAGACACCACTCATGAGCTGGCCGTCAAAAGCCCACTAGTGAGAACTTTAGTGTCACCGAACCCCGATGGGTGGCGCCAACGTGGCAGTACAAGCAAACCAGGCAACGCACCTCCCCTCTCTGGAAAGGCAATGGGACACGAGCGCTCTTTCCGGCGCTGGCATAAAGGACGCCGACGACAGCGCTCGGAGGCCAATTCGTCGGCGCACATCGGCTCCATAATTTCACAGTTCAGCTTCACAGGAAAGCGGCTGCCGACGTAATAGTTCGTTATGTCTGCAAGAACCAACGCAACTAGATAGTTTATTGTTGAGTTGACAAAAACTTTATCCACAGAAGGAAACGCTTGTTATATTCTGCACGACAGCTTCTTAAAAGATAAGTAAATTTGCTTGATTATTCAATTATGGCACTGTCCATTGACATTCTGTAATGCGACCAGCCATCCCGCTCTGTCTCTTGTTTCCTAATCTACGACTTACTGTTGTGACCATCCGTGAGATGAGGGTCGTCTAGAAACTAAGTTCCGTTTTTATTTCTGTCCGCGACAGCGCTGCGATCGCAGTTCCGAGCATGCGCGGCAGTTATTCCGACTCAAGGAGAAGACATGTACGCCATTTTCAGACCACTGCGGCCGACGTGTGCTTTCTAGTGCTTCTTTGTAATGTCAGCCGTAATTGAAAACGCAAACGCGTGTGAAATAAGATCTGAGATTCGTTTTCTAAATGCAAAGAAAGTTAAGCCAAAGGAAAGTCAACGACAAATCAGCGAGGTTTACGGACGAAATGCTATGAGTGATTCAATGGTTAGAAGACGTCAGACTGTTCAAGGAAGGACGTGATGAAGTGCACGAGGAAGAACGAAGTGGGTGCCCGTCTGTGGTTACTGATGGACTGGTTCACACAACTGAAGAGAAGATTAAACACAACCATAAGTTTACACTTAGTGCCCTTGTTATGGAAGTTCCGCAAATCTCATTAATTTAGAAAATTGCTACTGAAAAACTGAAATTTTGAAAATGTTGCTCACGTTGGGTACCCAAAATTCTTACTGAACTGGTTTTCTTTCACGGATAGTAACGGGGATGAATCTTCAGTATCGTACGACACCCTGAAACGGCCATCAATGGAATGGAGGCACACTTCATCCTCAACGAAGGTTAAGCCTAAGCAAATATTGACACGTCGAAAAGTCATATGCACCGTTTTTTTGGGACATAAATGGCATTTTGCTGATTGATTTCTTACCACGAGGCCACACAATCAATGCACATGTTTACTACGAGACCATTACGAAATTGCACCGCTCAATGGAGAAAAAGTGCCGAGTATTACTGTCATAAGGTCTTTTTTTTTTCACGATAATGCCCGAGGTGGCCGCGGTGATCGTGCGGTTCTAGCCGCTGCAGTCCGGAACCGCGGGACTGCAACGGCCGCAGGTTCGAATCCTGTCTCGTACATGGATGTGTGTGATGTCCTTAGGTTAGTTAGGTTCAAGTAGTTCTAGGGGACTGATGACCTAAGATGTTAAGTCCCATAGTGCTCAGATCCATTTGAACCATTTTTCAATAATGTCCAACCTCACACGGCGAATGTGGCCAAACAACTCTTACGGGAATTTCACTGGGACGCGTTTGATCATCTTCCGTATAGCCCCGCCCTCACACCAAACGACTTTCACCTCTTCTTACACCTAAAATGTGTCCGTGGTGGTCATCACTTCAACGATGATGACAGGCTGAAAGAATATGTTACCACATGGTTGAATACAGAGGCGCAACCTTCTATGAAGAAGGTACAGAAAAACTAGTGCCACGCTATGACAAGTGCCTACAAAATTTCGGAAGCTATATTGAAAAGTAGTTACACACTTGAAGATTTTTGCACAATAAATATTTTTTCTGTATCTGTACACGTTTGTTTTATATAGCAAAACGGTACTTTGTGGACAGACCTCTTACAACGACGAGGTCGATTGCTGCAACAAGAATGAAAATTGAGCAAGTTATCGTTCCCCTTTTGCCCGGTAAACATTGGCTTGACTTTTTTCTTGTTGTGGACAAAATGTTGTTTGGTATTTTGCTATGTCCACCCATAGGAGGTTTGAGGGACTTGGGCCTCTCACTTATATAATAAAATGGAACACCTTGAGTCGTACTTATGATGCTGTTTACCAAATGACTCCCAGTTTCGGTTCTTCACTGCACCATCTACAAGTCTTAATTGACTCTGAGGGCGTTAACTCCAATCGAATAAACAATTCATCAGTGGGCAACATCTATGAACTGGTTTTCGCAAACTACCTGTAACAACTGTGTTGTGTCTCAAACAGTTAACCACCGTCTTGGTGTGCTCAAGATAAATGCGACGCATTGTATGTGGAGCCTGATGTTACTAATTTGGTATGCCGTTAATGCCGTCAAACAATACGGACGAGTTGTTTGGTACCGCAGAAAATCATGTAATTAGTCTGTGTGGAGTTCTATGTACTGAGTCACATCTAATTGCTCTAAATAGCAAATTGGCCAATGTGCTGATAACTAGTCGAAAAATGTCAAAATCAGTACCTACCGTTGTCAGACGTTGGTGCTATTAAATACTGGTACGTACATTGTGCTCAGGCAGATCAGTAATGCAATAAATTACTTAAAAATGCGCATTCTGGCCCTCGAAACAACCTTTGCATTATGAACTACCTATCTTCCATCCTGCTTGCCAATTACTAAATCTGTAAGTTACCTTAAATCCCTAGTTCGTAGAATACATGCGTACTTATGGATTCCCTTGTACTGGAACAACCCATTCATAATTTGGCATCGCGTCTGATTACAACAGACTTCAATTAATCTACTCCAATTCATGTTAATCATTTCTTCACCGTATTTCCCAAGCACACTGTTACTTAATCCAGACCCAGCTCTGCTGTTGAACTCCCCCAGAACAAACACTTCCAGATGGGCACAGGTTCAATCAGTTGTATCTGCAGGACAGTCAAAATATTCCTCTTTATCAGCGATGGTAGCATCGTCACAGGAGTCATATGTTGCTATTCAGTCCGCTTTTGTCAACACCACTTCATACATGCTGGCATTTCTTAACATTTTCACTCGCTATACCTTTCTTGTTCGTTTCTGTCAAAACTAAAATATTTACTCAATCTTGAGACGACCTCTTGGATTTTATTACTCAAGCCCTGACTGTTACATGCTCCGATTCGAATAGTTATTTACGAAATCATTTCCGCTTTCCATTACATCCACCAGTTTCTTACTTTCCAAGGTACGTAGCAATACTCTTACCTGTATAGGGAGCCAATCGGTAGCAGAGCCCCCAATCTGTAGGACCAGGGGACTTTTCTTTCGGGCATACCCTCGCCGTAGAGGGTCTGCTTTCATTGCGGTTGCGAAATCCCTGCTCTCATCGCCTTTATACTGCCCGTAAAGTCGGGGTTGCTTCATCCGCCAGCTCTGCCGTTCCGATGGTCTCCTTATCCGCCTTCACTGCCCTTGAAGCTTCCGCCGCATCCTGGCAATGGGTTCTCACAAAGGGCTATCACAGGGCCAAGTGGACCAAAGTTTCTGAAAGAGGTGTTATTCTTCAATCTCCACCTTTCCCAGCAGGGCTCGGAACCTGCCATGGTGGATATTTTTATCAAGCTTCACTTTCCCTATTACTGACCAAGCATAATTAATTCAGAATTCTAGACGGGTGTTAGATTGATGACTAGTAAGAAAACGTGTTCGCTCACTCCGCACCAACATTCATTTTCTGCCAGTAGCAGAGTCGGCATACAAATGGCAAAGGCGAGCACCTCTGCGTCCCATCGATTTCCGATGCCAGCGGTTTCTGTGACAGATGTTTGCAAGGGACGCCACAAAATATCTGAAAACTCAATTTCGTCGCGGAGAGAGGTCGTTAAATCTGACGCCGAGGCTGTTGGACGTGATCTTCAATTCTGGCGTCACGCGATGCCGTGCAGTTAGCGGCGCGGAAGGCACCGAAAGTTGCATCCCGCTCAAACGGACGAGGGCGTTTAAATTCGGGTGGATCTCGACAGGACCCACGGTTACATTTTCCAGGTTATTCTAGTGAGCAGCAAACACGACAGTTCTACAACTTGCTCTGTGGTGTCAATAAGAAATTGACGTACGTTGCAAAGTATCTACTGTACAATACTCAGAATATTTTTAACATTTCGCAGTTTCCATTATTTTCGCTGTAATTAATCTGTTTATACGCATTTTCCGGTCAGAAGATCCAATGATGCATTACGAGGTGCATTCAAGTTCTAAGGCCTCCGATTTTTTTCTAATTAACTACTCATCCGAAATCGATAAAACTGGCGTTACTTCTCGACGTAATCGCCCTGCAAACGTACACATTTTTCAAAACGCTGACGCCATAATTCCATGGCAGCGGCGAAGGCTTCTTTAGGAGTCTGTTTTGACCACTGGAAAATCGCTGAGGCAATAGCAGCATGGCTGATGAATGTGCGGCCACGTTGCATAACGTTAGCTCGATGTGCGGGTGCGTTGTCTTGGGGAAGCAGCACACCCGCAGCCCTTCCCGGACGTTTTTGTTGCAGTGCAGGAAGGAATTTGTTCTTCAAAACATTTTCGTAGGATGCACCAGTTACCGTAGTGCCCTCTGGAACGCAATGGGTAAGAATTACGCCCTCGCTGTCTCAGAACATGGACACCATCATTTTTTCAGCACTGGTGGTTACCCGAAATTTTTTTGGTGGCGGTGAAACTGTGTGCTTCCATTGAGCTGACTGGCGCTTTGTTTCTCGATTGAAAAATGGCATCCACGTCTCATCCATTGTCACAACCGACGAAAAGAAAGTCCCATTCGTGCTGTCGTTGCACGTCAACATTGCTTGGCAACATGCCACAAGGGGCAGCAATGTGGTCGTCCGTCAGCATTCGTGGCACCCACCTGGATGACACTTTTCACATTTTCAGGTCGTTATGCACGATTTTGGGCACAGAACACACAGAAATGCCAACTGCGATCTGTTCAACAGTCATTCGGTGATCCCCCCAAAAAAATCTCTACACTTTCTCGATCAACATCGTCAGACCGGCTTGTGCGAGCCCGAGGTTGTTTCGGTTTGTTGTCACACGATGTTCTGCCTTCATTAAACTGTCGCACCCACGAACGCACTTTCGACACATCCATAACTCCATCACCACATGTCTCCTTCAACTGTCGATGAATTTCAATTGGTTTCACACCACGCAAATTCAGGAAACGAATGATTGCACGCTGTTCAAGTAAGGAAAACGTCGGCATTTTAAGTATTTAAAACTGTTCTCATTCTCGCCGCTGGCGGTAAAATTCCATCTGCCGTACGGTGCTGCCATCTCTGGGACGTATTGATAATTAACACGGCCTCATTTTAAAACAATGCGAATGTTTCTATCTGTTTCCAGTCCGGAGAAAAAAAATCGGAGACCTTCGAAGTTGAATGCACCTCGTAATTAGTCTACCACGTCTGGTGTTCTTTTCCTGCAGGAGCTTCTGTGGAGGCGGCCGCGGTGGCCGAGTGGTTCTAGGTGCTCCAGTCTGGAACCGCACGACAGCTACGGTTGCAGGTTCGAATCTTGCCTTGGGCATCGATGTGTGTGATGTCCTTAGGTTAGTTTGGTTTAAGTCGTTCTCAGATGCTAAGTCCCATAGAGCTCAGAGCCATTTGAACCATTTTGAAATTCTGTGGAAATGAATTAAGACTTTATCTTTTGTATCACTAACGAAATTTTCTTCTTAGAAGGAACAATCCACTCTGTCTCTACCCATTGTTAGTGATAAAACATTAGGGCTACAGATTTTCATTTAGTTGCCGGCCAGGGTGACCGAGCGGTTCTAGGCGCTGGAGTCTGGAATCGCGCTACCGCTACGGTCGCAGGTTCGAATCCTGCCTCGGGCATGGATGTGTGTGATGTCATTAGGTTAGTTAGGTTTAAGTAGTTCTAAGTTCTAGGGGACTGATGACCTCAGTAGTTAAGCCCCATAGTGCTCAGAGCCATTTGAACCATTTTTTTTTTTCATTTAGTTCATGGTTCGTAGAATGAGTAATTAAATAATACGAATATGACCAATTATCTGTTTATACGAAGTTCTAAAGCTGCTTCTTCACAATAACAATACGTCGCCTAGCGCAGGAACTCAAAGATACGTCCGTCTGCAATCAGAACCGGAATGCAAGAGAACGAGAAGTTTGCAAGAATGTTCATTTGTTTATAAAACAGGATAGGTGGGAAGTTCATTAACAAATAATATAATATTAATACCGCAGCCGAAACTTGCACCATTCTTCTCTGCATCACTGTAGACTTACGCAGTTTCGCCACCTGGGGACTTTACACTCCTCTACACTGGAGTACTAGTTGGAACAACGCCATACCACAGTTCTTAGTACACCCAGCGCACGTAATGACTTAACAATTCTTTCACAGTTAATCCAGCATGTATGAAAATCTTATACAGTTTGCGTGCGGTCCAGCGTACAATTTTAATCTGCCTCCACTATTCGTGTTTTCAATCTACAACAATCTTACAGCGGCAGTAGAATCTAAATTGCAGAAATTGGCACAATGTATTGTCGTGTACAGCACTACTATAAATAATTCATCACAGTTTGAAAGCTTCTTTCCTTTAATCATCAGTCTTCTGACTGGACTGACGCTCCCTTCCACGAATTCCTCCTGTGTCAGCTTTCTCATCTAAACGTAGCTGTGGCAACGTACGTCCTACATTGTTTGCTGGATGTACTCGTGCCACAGTTTTTGTACGGGTGCGAATTTCACTGAGAACCACTTTTATATACCCATCGATTCCGTGGACAACCTAATCATTTATTACCTCATCATTCCACTTAACTTTCAACATCCTTCTGTAGAATCACATCATAAATGCTAACAATCTCTTCTTTTCCAGTTTTACCACAGTCTGTGATTCATTTCCGCGTAATTCTGTGCTCTATACGACATTCCCATGCCTCAACTTTTAAATTAAAGCCGATGTTCCGTATTAGTAGATTTCTTTTACCTAGAAATTACTTTTACGGAGATTCACCGACAGTAATGGGAAGAGCCGCTTGAAGAGAACAACGACCGAATGTTTGAGACTATGCGGAAATTGAAACATTCTGACGGCGCAAATTTGTTTCTTTCACTTCATTATAATTTCGGTCTTGGATCACAAAGTTCATTAGTTTTTAGCTATTAGTTTCGGTCGGTAATTATCATCTTCGGACCTAGAAAAATACAAGTACACGGATATAGCCTCATTTGCATACGATCTATGTGCTTGTAGAGCAGAAAACACTACAAAACAACTTACCAACATATCCCTACCTGGGTAGAAATGTGTTGCATTACACATATCACGCCACTACAAGTGATGATGCAGTCAAAACAAATAAAATTATAGTGTGTAATGAACACGATGCTGCCACACATGCTGTACATGAAGGGAGAGTTAATTTAACTACCGTGCAACGGCAAAAGACATGCCTCCACCGAAACCCGCTAGAAGTGGCTGCTGCACGTCAATTAACATGAAAAGTTAGTTTGCTTTTTATAAAAGAGAATGTACAATAAATTTATACGGAAAGTCTGCTTTATTGAACATTTATGATAAAGGACTATATAGTCTCTTTACACAATTGAAAAAATTTAATTATGGAAGTAATTGCAGCTCACTAATAAAAACATTATCTAATGTGGACAATACACTCACGCTACCAGCCCGGCAGGTGGGAGCTTGGAATAAAGCAAAGGCACAACAGTAAAATTGAATAAAAGTGTCACTGGACGCTACAACTTCACGGCCACACCACATCCTCACAACACCCATAATTATAAAGTATCAGTATGCTAAAACAGTGGTTCTAAAAATACAGTTTAAAAAGATATAATGAAACATATGCTGCAACAGGCATCCCAAGCCACTGTGAAACATAATTTATTGTGTTTGGTTCATCAACAATTTTTTTATTTATTTCTTTTTTAATTTTTTTTAACTGGGCAGGCTACTCTTACGCAATCCACTCCTCGCTAATCAAGAGCAGATAAAATGGCTCTCAGAAAAGTAATGGGGCAGCGTGAAAACATTACTGAGAAATAGTATTATTTTATCCTGTAGGCACGAATATTTTTAATAATAAAATAGCGAAAACGAATTAGGATACTACGCAGAATATCTTTGTACAAGGCAACAGCATTACAGCAGAATTCTGAGACTTAGGAATTCAGAAGTTGATCCCATGACATGAAAAGTGATGAGGTTCTTTTTGTGACTGTCAAATAAAAAGGTCAAACATTGCTGTACAAGTTGCCAATAAAGTAGTTCTGGTGACTATGATGCCTTTATTTTTGTAAACAGATAGGGAAACTTACTTTCTGGATGCACTTCATAAAATACACTGAGAGAAAAAAGGGAGGGAAAAAGAAGGAAATAGAGAAAAACTCTCCAGCTTGGTAAATACAGCCGGGAGCTGAATCGTTCATAGATCGCGGTGTCACATCAAAGTTGGCAAGGTCAATCGGTACCGCAGACGTTAGCGAGGTCTCGCTGCAATCCACAACAACGTGTGGGAGGCGCTACTGGAGACCACGGTTCATTGTCATTAGAGCAGCGCTCTCACACTGAAGTCAGTATAGCATCGAGTATACAAGAGCTCTGTCCCGTTCCAGACTCAGCCACAGCAGTCAGTTTCATCACCTAGCAACAACCAGTAATTAAAGCTTCAGATGAACTTGTATTGTTATTAATGTTGAAGATTTACAAGAGAACAGTTTGTTAATGAGTGCATCATGTTCTGCTTTGCCAGTCCATGGCAGTCGTAAATTATACAGTACAACTGTGGCAAAAGAAAGTGTCAATGATAAGTAAATATTTAATTCACGTACGTAGTAATGTGAGCTAATATTTCTAGTTTCATGGGAATTCTGCCAGAGAAATCAAAGAACCCATAACTGTGGCTGGATGATTGTAGTTTCGTCTGGTAACAACATCAAGAAAATTCATCGGTCGTTCAGACTGTACCCTCACAATTCATTAGACAAAATAGGAGCCTCCAAAGGCGACTCGCCAAGAAACGATAATATATTATATTGTCATTAGCCATAAGATCCTACACTCAGGTATGGATAAGTTTAACAGCTGCTTTATAGTGCTTTCTGCTTTACATTCTTGTAGTTACGAGACTGTTTGTAAATTAGGCTACCTATATTTTTCTAGGTCTGAATATGTTCACACCAACTGAAATTACACTACTGGCCATTAAAATTGCGACACCAAGAAGAAATGCAGATGATTAGCGGGTATTCATGGGACAAATATATTATACTAGAACTGACATGTGATTACATTTTCACGCAATTTGGGTGCATAGATCCTGAGAAATTAGTACCCAGAACAACCACCACTGGCCGTAATAACGGCCTTGACAACGCCTGGGCATTGAGCCAAACAGAGCTTTGATGGCGTGTACAGGTACAGCTGCCCATGCAGCTTTAACAAGATACCACAGTTCATCAAGAGTAGTGACTGGCGTACTGTGACGAGCCATTTGCTGGGTCACAATTGACCAGACGTTTTCAATTGGTGAGAGATCTGGAGAATGTGCTGACCAGGGCAGCTGTCGCACATTTTCTGTATCCAGAAAGGCCCCTACAGGACCTGCAACATGTGATCGTGCATTAGCCTGCTGAAATGTAGGGTTTCGCAGGGATCGAATGAAGGGTAGAGCCACGGGTCGTAGCACATCTGAAATGTAACGTCCACTGTTCAAAGTGCCGTCAATGCGAACAAGAGGTGACCTAGACGTGTAACCAATAGCACTCCATACCATCACGCCGTGTTATACGCCAGTATGGCGATGACGAGTACAAGCTTCCAATGTGCGTTCACTGCGATGTCACCACACACCTATGCGACCATCATGATGCTGTAAACCGAACCTGGATTCACCCGAAAAAATGACGTTTTGCCATTCGTGCACCTAGGTTCGTCGTTGAGTACACCATCGCAGGCGCTCCTGCCTGTGATGCAGCGTCAAGGGTAACCGCGGCCATGATCTCCGAGCTGATAGTCCATGATGCTGCAAACGTCGTCGAACTGTTCTTGCAGATGGTTGTTGTCTTGCAAACTTCCCCATCCGTTGAATCAGGGATCGAGACGTGGCTGCACGATCCGTTACAGCCATACAGATAAGATGCCTGTCATATCGACTGCTAGTGATACGACGCCACTGGGATCCAGCACGTCGTTCCGTATTACCCTCCTGAACCCACCGGTTGCATATTCTGCTGACAGTCATTGGATCTCAAACAACGCGAGCAGCAATGTCGCGATACGATGCACCGCAATCGCGATAGGCTACAATCCGACCTTTATCAAAGTCGGAAACGTGATGGTACGCATTTCTTCTCTTTACACGAGGCATCACAACAACGTTTCATCAGGAAACGCCGGTCAACTGCTGTTTTAGAATGAGAAATCGGTTGGAAACTTTCTTCATCTGAGCACGTTGTAGGTGTCGCCAACGGCGCCAAACTTGTTTGAATGCTCTGAAAACCTAATCATTTGCATATCGCAGCATCTTCTTCCTGTCGGTTAAATATCGCGTCTATAGCACGCCACCTTCGTGGTGTAGCAATTTTAATGGCCAGTAGTGTAATAGCCTGAGTACACGTAGACAATGTGATCGAAGACTGGAATTATAATGAAGCAAATATTTTCCTGGATCACTGTAAATTTTTTTGTGACTGTGTCAGAACTAGTTGTTTTATTCAGTTGAATAATCATTTTCGATCCTTTTGATTAACCGGCCGCTGTGGCCAAGCTGTTCTAGGCGCTTCAGTCCTCGAGCATTGATGTGTGTGATGTCCTTAGGCTAAGGTTTAAGTAATTCTAAGTCTAGGGGCTGATGCCCTCAGATGGTAAGTCTCATAGTGCTTGGAGCCATTTGATCATTACTTTTCCTTATGATCATCAGACCTATCTGTCTCCTTCTTTTAAGGTTGCAGATGAATATGATCATAACTATCGAAACTGGTTATTAAAATGAATTGAACAGGTTTGGATAAGACTGATTTTGTTCTCATTGACGGCGCAACTACTACACTCTATTAGGCGACATATTTGTTCCTTGAGACCTGCCTCAAAACCTGTTTCCTATATTTTTATTTTGCTTGGTTGAAAGGTCTCTGTTGGACTCCTTTCATGTTAATTTCTTAAATCTGTTGTCATTTACGGCATAAATTCCTCTTCTAAATTTACGGTGGTGATTCTGACTATCTGGGAGGAGACTAAGCAGTGGAACGTGTTACATATACGCATAAACGAGAACGATCTGTCACACTACCACTCTTTAAAACACAGTTTATATGTAATTCATGTCACATAGATTCATACAGAACCTATATCCGCTTTCTTTTATATACTGTATATGATAAGATACTGTCATCCCCCTTCCCTTCTGTGTGAAAGGATGAATGAGCAAATGTATTTCTAGTTGCATGCTTGATGGCAGCAGACAAGCCTGTCTTCTAGAGAACAGTAGGACCAACGTCGGAACAGGTAGCTACGCTTCTAAAAGCAAAGAGGTTTCTATTCTTAATATGGTCCTGTCCGTCTCTTGTCATGTTGGTATAGGAAGCTGCCTCTCTGGTCACTTCCGTTTGTATCTGTGAGGAACCCTCAGGAGGGGGCCCACGGCAGTCCGTCCGCTGCGAGCATCTGAAGTGGTAAGATCTCCGGCTAAGCGCGTCTCTGCTAAGTCCGTAGGACAATGAATTTCTTAAGTTCTGCCTAACTGAAAATTTAATCACCTTTATTTCAGGTTTAGATCTAAAATATCTAATGTTATCTTAAACTGCAACGCACGGTAATTCGAATGTGAAGTTCTGAGTATCTTCCGGTAGTTGCTTTGTGACTACTTTGTGAGTAAAGTGGAACCACGTGTTGATCAGTAACTCTAACTAAGATCATCAATCTTAAATGCGAATGTGCGTGACATTATAACGTCTCGTCTTGACAATATTTTTCAATACAGCAATTTTTCTTTATGCTCAATCCACGTTGGTTGTACGTTGTCAGACCAATACCACGTGCTTATACAATTATTTGACCCATCAGGTTAATACTGAGAAGATAGTAACCAGTTCGAGGTTTTCCTTTTGTAAATTGCGTTTCGATGTAATTTATTTTAATTATCAAAATTATTGTGGAGTTACACTCTTTGTGTAAAATAAGTTGACCACGAGAAGCATGTGGTGTAATCGTCAAAGTAGCCCTCAGCTATTCATTTCGGGAAGATTTCACAGAGAGTTAGTATGAATTTACTATACCAGTGTGTGGTAATTTCATGACGGGCAGGATTGCGCTACGAACGTAATTTCTTTCGATGAAAATTTAATCGGTTGGTTGTGGTTAATTTCCTCTTGCATATGTTTCAACGTTCTTCGTGTGTTATTTTGTGAATGCAGTGTTGTATACAGTCTCACAATCTTGGCTCCATAAGATTACAAACTCACATTTTCATAATCTTAAATAAGGCACCAGTTTAGTTATGAATCAAGTTTCATATGCTGAAATTTTAACGGAACTATGATCAATGTTAAAATAAATGTCCAAATATAAACTGATTTATATCTTTTTATTTAAATTCTCCCTCTCTCTCTCTCTCTCTCTCTCACACACACACACACACACACACACACACACACACACACATATATATATATATATATATATATATATATATATATATATATATATATATAGTCACCGTTTGTCGTAAGACGACTACTAAAAAAATTCTAATTAATGTTAGTCTGGTTGGGAATTGGGTAAGCTACACTGGATACCTGGTGAAACAGTTGCTCAGTAATGCAAGGTTAACTTCCCCAGATAGCTCACAGCTTTTATCCCCCCGGTTTTATTGCCTTGAATATCAGCACCGCTTTCAGAACAACTTAATTCATTAACATTACAATGGTCAGTACCTTTTTCTTTAAGATGCTTGAGCGTTTCACTGGGGAGCTGAACACTTCAGGAGCAGGAAACGCCGGATCTTGCTGTTTGCTCCTGGTAACCATTTCGTGGAAAGCGGAGGAAAAAGTGAGGACAAAGCCGGGGTCCTTGTGGGGCTTCGCAAAAGGTCAGGGACCGCTCCGCTGCCGCCACGGAATGGGCCCGGCGGGCGGCTGTCGGCGCTTAATGGACCGGGCGACCCGACATCGGCAGCCCAGCCACGGGACACACAGAGGACACGGGATGCTGCACGCGGCGATTCTCAGCCACCTACGCGAGGACTCGGCACAGAACACACAAAAATTTTTCTCTGCTGATGTGGACTAGAAACATAAATATTCATTTATCCGGTTTTTTCCTCCTGGCTTATTTTTCGTAACAGTCAAACCCCAAAAAATTGCTTGTAGTTTTTCTTACTTCACAGTGAAATTAATGTTGACTACCATGCTGTTGAGCTGGGCTAACCTGACGTCAGTGTCATTAAGTGGCCATGTAAATTGCAATACCGTGTCATCCACGTATCTATTACAATACAATTTTGGTAGTTGTAATGGGGAACTGTTTAACGAAACTAACTTTCAAGATGATTCACGTAAATGTTAGTGAGTCTACTCGCTGTGCAATTGCCCACAGCAATGCTTTCGGATTGTGAAAAAATTTCGTCATTTTACTTGAAATAACTGTAGGGCAGAAACAATTGTAATAGGCTAATGATGTCATTAAGATCCTGTAGGCTGGCTTTTTTGCGCTTGAAAAGATTCTCTTTAATGATCTGAATAATGCCTTGAATGGGAATGTTATTTTTCTACTATTGTCAGGATTAGTTATGTATTTAATTATGGTCGTTAGCTCAAGGGAATGTTCAACACTATAGTTCTGTTCAAAAGCTTAATATACTGACGGGAAAAATTCGTAACAAAAAATAATTAATGTAGGGGAATAAAATTTTTGGAATTCATTTCTCTAAGTAACTTATTATTAGGTGATAAACATAGGAAAAGCGGAATGCTGGTACATTAATAACCGATGTGTTGTTGTTGTGGTCTTCAGTCCTGAGACTGATCTGATGTAGCTCTCCTTGCTACTCTATCCTGTGCAAGCTTCTTCATCTCCCAGTACTTACTGCAACCTACGTCCTTCTGAATCTGCTCAGCGTATTCATCCCTTGGTCTCCTTCTACGATTTTTAGCCTCCACACTGCCCTCCAATGCTAAATTTGTGATCCCTTCATGCCTCAGAGCATGTCGTACCAACCGGTCCCTTTTTCTTGTGAAGTTGTGCCACAAACTCTTCTTCTCCCCAATTGTATTCAATACCTCCTCTTTAGTTATGTGATCTACCCATCTAATCTTTAGCATTCTTCTGTAGCACCACATTTCGAAAGCTTCTATTCTCTTCTTGTGCAAACTATTTATCGTCCATGTTTCACTTCCATACATGGCTACACTCCATACAAATACTTTCAGAGACGACTTCATGACACATAAATCTATACTCGATGTTAAGAAATTTCTCTTC
The DNA here is from genome assembly GCF_023897955.1 of Schistocerca gregaria. Classification (NCBI taxonomy): domain Eukaryota; kingdom Metazoa; phylum Arthropoda; class Insecta; order Orthoptera; family Acrididae; genus Schistocerca; species Schistocerca gregaria. The sequence continues at coordinate 924,514,596 of NC_064921.1, read as the reverse complement.
TTCAGAAACGCTTTTCTTGCCATTACCAGTCTGCATTTTATATCCTCTCTACTTCGACCATCATCAGTTATTTTGCTCCCCAAATAGAAAAATTTCCTTACAAATTTATGTATCTCATTTCGTTATCTAATTCCCTCAGCATCACCAGACTTAATTCGACTACATTCCATTATCCTTGTTTTGCTTTTGTTGATGGTAATCTTATACCCTCCTTTCAAGACACTGTCCATTCCATTCAACTGCTCTTCCAAGTCCTTTGCTATCTCTGACAGCATTACAATGTCATCGGCGAACTTCAAAGTTTTTATTTCTTCTCCATAGATTTTAATACCTACTCCGAATTTTTCTTTTGTTTCTTGTACTGCTTGCTCAATATACAGAATATATATACCGCCAGAATGTAAACGTGCTTGCATTGTGTTGCATAGGAGCCGGATGTCAGTTTGTGTGGTGGAGTACCATGCCTGTTGCACTTGGTTGGTCATTACAGGGACGGTTAATGATTTTCGTGGATGAGGCTGCAGTTGTCGTCCTATGAAGCTTCACATGTGCTTCACTGAAGACTGCGCGGACCAAGAAAAAATTTCGACACCCTGTATAGCTTGTTGCATTAAAAGGCGGTATACGGGTGAGCGTCATCCTGTTGAGAAACACGCCCTGGAATGTTGTTCGTGAAAGGCAGGACAACAGGTCGAATCACCAGACTGACGTACAAGCTGCAGTCACGGTGCATGGGGTAACCACGAGATTGCTCCTGCGGTCATACGAAATCGCACACCAGAGCATAACTCCAGGTGTAGATCCAGTGTGTTTTCCGACCTTCAACATGTCTCATTATAACCACTATCATCGAGGCAGAACCAGCTTTCATCAGCAACATAACGGACCCCCACCCTGGTTTCCAGTGAAGCCTCGCTTGACACCAATGAAGTCGCAAATGGCGACGGTTTGAGGTCAGTGGAATGTACCCTATAGAGCGTCTGGCTCGGAGCTTTCCTTGAAGTATCCGATTTATGACTGCTCATTGTCTCACTGAGGTGCTAACTGCTGCTTAAGTTGCTGCTGGAGCTGCAGTAATCTGCGTCATAGTCGTCCGCCGAACATGATGTTCTTCCCTCTGGCCCTTCTGCAGTGTCGCAGAAGGAACATCCAACTTCTCGTAGCAGTATTGCAGGACCTCGTTCAAACTCAGTGTCACAATGGCGCATTTTTCACCTTGTAGTTATTGTTCGCTAACATCTACTCACCATGTCCATTCTCAAAGATAACTAACGCTCGCGATCGTTACAGCGTGTATTTAAAGCAAACCGGATTTGCTTTCCTATAGTGGCCCTACTAATGTTACTCTCACGCGAATGGCACGAAATTTGAATAGACACCATCTTTCAGATGTGGAAACACAATTGCCAGCATTCGTTTATTTCGCCCAATTCCTTTCTGCAGTACTGATATTTTTATGTAAATGTATATTTTGCAGCATGCACGTCCAATGTTTTATCCTACCGTTATATGTTATGCAGGGCTCTTGTAAGCGATTCACTCGTTATCAAACTTCTGTATTTTACACACTATAAACCTGTAAAACAGTCGTCTTTCTTTGAATACACTATCCCCAAGACTGCTATATTTTAGAGGCGTTTTCGCTGGCAACGTGAGCATTGTTTGGGACACCATACAAGCTCATGCTCATCGCAATCGGATAACGAAACAGGACGCTACCGTGATTTAAAGTTTTACTAAAACTTTCTCGTTGGTCAGTCTGTCTGAATACGCTAATCTCCAAAGCTACTACATGGATTTCTATGGCGTCTTCTCAGGCACCTTCACAGTAGCTAGGGGCACAGTCAAAAATGACCGATATATTTGAAACGGCAATACAAACTAAACGAGCAGCGATAGAAATACACCGTTTGTTGCAATATGCTTGGGACAACATTACATTTTCAGGCAGACCAACTTTCGAAGTTACAGTAGTTACAATTGTCAACAACAGATGGTGCTGCGGTCTGGGAAACTCTATAGTACGATATTTTCCACATATCCACCATGCGTAGCAATAATATGGCGTAGTCAATGAAATTACCCGAAACCTTTGACAACGTGTCTGGCGGAATGGCTTCACATGCAGATGAGATGTACTGCTTCAGCTGTTCAATTGTTTCTGGATTCTGGCGGTACACCTGGTCTTTCAAGTGTCCCCACAGAAAGAAGTCACAGGGGTTCATGTCTGGTGAATAGGGAGGCCAATCCACGCCGCCTCCTGTATGTTTCGGATAGCCCAAAGCAGTCACACGATCATCGAAATATTCATTCAGGAAATTAAAGACGTCGGCCGTGCGATGTGGCCGGGCACCATCTTGCATAAACCACGAGGTCTTCGAAGTGTCGTCTAAATCAGTTTGTACCGCCACAAATTCACGAAGAATGTCCAGATAGCGTGATGCAGTAATCATTTCGGATCTGAAAAATGGGCCAATGATTCCTTTGGAAGAAATGGCGGCCCAGACCAGTACTTTTTGAGGATGCAGGGACGATGGGACTGCAACATGGTGCTTTTCGGTTCCCCATATGCGCAAGTTCTGTTTATTGACGAAGCCGTCCAGGTAAAAATAAGCTTCGTCAGTAAACCAAATGCTGCCCACATGCATATCGCCGTCATCAATCCTGTGCACTATATCGTTTGCGAATGTCTCTCGTGCAGCAATGGTAGCGGCGCTGAGGGGTTGCCGCATTTGAATTTTGTATGGATAGAGGTGTAAACTCTGGCGCATGAGACGATACGTGGACATTGGCGTCATTTGGACCGCAGCTGCAACACGGCGAATGGAAACCCGAGGCCGCTGTTGGATCACCTGCTGCACTAGCTGCACGTTGCCCTCTGTGGTTGCCGTACGCAGTCGCCCTACCTTTCCAGCACGTTCATCCGTCACGTTCCCGGTCCGTTGTAATTTTTCAAACAGATCCCTTATTGTATCGCTTTTCGGTCCTTTGGTTACATTAAACCTCCGTTGAAAACTTCGTCTTGTTGCAACAACACTGTGTTCTAGGCGGTGGAATTCCAACACCAGAAATATCCTCTGTTCTAGGGAATAAACCATGTTGTCCACAGCACACTTGCACGTTGTGAACAGCACAAGCTTACAGCACAAAGACGACGTACAGAATGGCGCACCCACAGACAGCGTTGTCTTCTATATCTTTCACATCACTTGCAGCGCCATCTGTTGTTGAAAATTGTAACTACTGTAATTTCCAAAGTTTGTCCGCCTGAAAATGTACTGTTGTCCCAAGCATATTGAAGCATATTGCAACAAACTGTGTATTTCTATCGCTGCTCGTTTACTTTTTATTGCCGTTTCAAATATACCGGTCATTTTTGAATCACCCTGAATATATATATATATATATATATATATATATATATATATATATATATATATATATATATATATATAAAGGGAATTAATGAATAAATATACTTGCAGATATTCTAAACATGTGTATTTATTTGTATGTTACACATCTCCCCCTCCCGAAACGAGTGGACCGAAATCGACCACTCTTGGTACACATATCGCTTACTATTTGGAAAGAATCGCTGTGAGAATAGGAACCACTTATCAAATGGGTGAGGGAGGTGGTGAAAAAGAAGTGCCGGCGCGCGAACACCCATATTTTATTCTTTCAGTATTTGAGAACGAGATCACATTGCGACTTGCATCAAACTTTAAAATGGTTTCAAACTACCAAAAAATGAAGAAAAGTTTATCGCTTATCACATTTTCTCAGTTCATAGTTCATACAAGAAAACTGTCGCATCGGGCATGAAGGCATGCCTTTTACACTTATTCCTTCTTTGCTACTAATACTGTTAGCAACCTATTTAGTAGGCAGTATCTACATATGCTCTTGAATGTGCCTACAGAATTATATCATACCGCAACACGTAGTTAAGAAGATATGAGAGAAGGAGGATATGGATAGAGAGTGATGGAGGAGAAGATGGGCAGAGAGAGGAGGGAGTAGCACATGAACAATGAGAGCGGCAGGGGGAGATGGACTGAGTGTGGCGTGTTGAGGAGGCAGACAGGGAGGACTGTCTACAGAGAAAACAATTTGAGCCTGCTGCTTAGGGGCATTTCTGTGGGGAGTCGGACGCGGGGATGCTAGGGAGATAGAACGCGTCCCACGTGTTCCCTGATCGGTCCACTGTTATGGCCGCCCCAGGTACTGCCTTCGCTGAGGTTGACCTCGCAACCACGGGCGACGCACGGAAATGGTAAAGACTGCCAATCTTGCTTGAGAGATTAAGGCGGAGTTCACCATCTGCAGCATTGTCGATAGAACCGTCTGTGGTCCTTTGGCGCAGAGCCGAGAGGAGGGTCTAAATCAGAGACTCAGGCGATTCTGTGACCGTGTAGCCTGCAGATTCCTTGACTTGCGCCATCGGGTGGTGGGTTTCCGGGTTCCGCTTAATAGGTTACGAAACCATTACACACAGAAAGCGGCTACACGGGTAGCGGGGGCTGTGTGGAAGGGACTGGGCGGTTTATTAGGTTAGAGGATCTCAGGAAACAACGGAAAGGGCGTCCGTATAGAAGGCGACAGGTAAAACACAGTAAGGTAATTGTAGAAATGATCGGTATTGTAGTTGTGAGTTGTCGGAGCTGTGTTGGGAAAGAACCAGAGTTCCAAGCCCTAATAGAAAGCTCTGTAGCTCAAACAATTATAGGTACAGAAAACTGACTAAAGCCGGAAATGTGTTGAGTCGAATTTTTTTCAAACTATGTAACAGGCTTCAGAAGGGATAGAGTAAATGCAATTGGTGAAGGACTATTTACTGTTGTCAGAAGTAGTTCGCCTTGTAGTGAAACTGGAGTACATAGCTCCTGCGAGGTAGTATGGGTGGAGGTTATACTTTACAATGGGACTAAATTATTAACTAGGTCGTTTTACCGACGCCCGACTCAGAAGATATAGTTGATGAACAATTAAAAGAAAATTTGAGACTCATTTCAAATAGGTACTGCACTTACACAATTATAGTCGGTGGTGACTTCAATCTACTCTCGATATGCTGGAAAAATTATACGTTTAAAGCCGGCGGCAGGCATAAAACGTCATCCAAAATTGTACTGAATGCTCTCTCAGAAAATTATTTTGAACAATTAGTTCATAAGTTCACCCGAAACGTAAATGGTTACGAAAGCATACTTCACCTCTTAGCAACAAATGATCCTGGAATAATAGTGAGTATCGTGACGAATACAGGAATTACCGACCACAAGGCAGTTGCTGCTAGGCTGAATACCGTAACACCTACAACCACCAGAAAGAAACGCAAAATATATCTATTAAAAAAGCTGATTAAAATGCTTTTAACGCCTTTTCAAGAGACAGTCTTCACTCATTCCGACCTGATCGTGTAAGCGTACAAAATCTGTAGTATGATTTCAAAGATATAGTTTCGACGGCAATTGAGAAATATATACCACATAATAATAAGTGATGGTACTGATCCCCCATCGTACAAAACGAGTCAGTTCGCTGTTGGAGAAGCAATGAAAAAATAATGCTAAATTAAAAAGACTGCAAAATCGCCATGATTGGCAAAGTTTTGCAGAAGTTCGAAATATAGTGCGTACTTCAATGTGAGATGATTATAATAATTTCCATAACGAAAATCTGTCTCGAAATCTGGCAGAAAACCCAAAGAGATTCTGGTCATACATAAATCACACCAGTGGCAAGACGCAATCAATACCTTCACTGCGCGATACAACGGTGAAGTCACTGATGACAGTGCCACTAAAACAGAGCTATTGAACACGGTTTTCAGAAACTCGTTCACCAAAGAAGTAAATAATCCTGATTTTCATTCAAGAACAACTGCCAAGATGAGAAACATAGAAGTAGATATCCTCGGTGAAGCAAAGCAGCTTAAATCACTTAATAAAAGCAAGGCCTCCGGTCCAGATTGTATATTAGTCATGTTCCTTTCAGAGTATGCTGATATAATAGCTCCATATTTAGTACTTGTATGCAACCGCTCTCTCACAGAAAGATCCCTACCTAAAGACTGGAAAATGCTCAAGTCAGAAGTAGAAGTAATCCGTTGAATAACAAATCACTAACGTCGATTTGCAGTAGTACGTCAAAGAAAACGATGTATTGACACATAGTCAGCACGGATTCAGAAAATATCGTTGTCAAATACAGCCCAGCTCTGATACTCATCAAGTAATGAGTGCTGTCGACAGAGGATGTCAAATTCATTCCATATTTTTAGATTTCAAGAAGGATTTCGACACCGTTCCTCACAAGCGTCTTCTAACGAAACAGCGTGCCTATGGAATATCGCTGCGGTTGTGCGACTGGATTCATCTTTTCCTGTCAGAAGGGTTATAATTTGTAGTAATAGACTAAAAGCCATGGAGTAAACAGAAGTAAAATCCGGCATTACCCAAGAAAGTGTTATAGGCCCTCTATTGTTCCTGATCTATTACACCATATAGGAGACAAACTTAGAAGACGTCTTAGATTGTTTGCAGATGATTCTGTCATTTACCATCCTGTAAAGTCATGAGATGACCAAAACAAACTGAAATATGATTTAGATAAGATATCTGTTTGGTGCGAAAAGTGTCAATTGACCCAGAATAAAGAAAAGTGAAAAGTTATTCGCATGAGTACTAAAAGAAGACCGCTAAATTTCGATTACGCGATAAGTCACACAAATCTGAAGGCTGTAAATTCACCTAAATACTTAAGGATTACAATTACAAATACCTAAATTGGAACGATCGTATAGATAATGTTGAGGGTAGAACCAACCAAGACTGCGATTCATTGAAAGAACACTTAGAAGGTGCCACAGGTCTACTGAAGAGACTGTTTACACCACGCTTGTCCGCTCTATTCTGGAGAGTTTCTGTGCAGTGTGGGAACAACATCAGATGAGACTGACGGATGACACCTAAAAAGTGAAAAAAAGGGCAGCTCGTTTTGTATTATCGCGAAATAGCGGAGATAGTGTCACAGACATGATACGGGAATTGGAGTGGCAATCATTAAAACAAAAGCGTTGGTCGTTGCGATGGAATCCTCTCATGAAATTTTGATCACCAATTTTGTCCTCCGATTGCGAAAACATTCTATTGCCACCCACCTGCATAGGGAGAAATGATCATCACGATAAAATAAGGGAAATCAGGGTTCGCACAGTATAATTGAAGTGCTTGCTTTTCCCGCGCGCCTTTCGAGATTGGAACAGTAGAGAGACAGCTTGAAGGTGTTTCATTGAGCCCTCAGCCAGGCACTTTATTTTGAATAGTAGAGTAATCACTTAGATGTAGATGAAGAAGGAGAAAAGGATGGGCAGTGAGGGTGGCACAGGAGTTGGAGAGATAACGGGGTAAGGAGGAGATGGACTAAGAAAATTGAAATAACGACTTGCCAGACCAACGCCGACTACTCAGCTAATGTAGAAATATCACTGGGTATGAACAGAAGCGTAAAAGCATCACGTTTGCGCTCTGTTAGTCAGCTGGTGCTATGAGTGCGGTTTCTGTGTGTTTTGTCTGTTACGACAATTCGCTGTGCTTTCAGAACGAATTAGGGAAAAGAACCGCCGTGTAAACAAACTATTTTAGGTTTTTACAGACTAATTAGGGAGACTGGTTTCGTCTGTCAACAGAAAAGTACCGGTCGACCAGTTGTGTTAGATGGAACTGTGGAGAGGGTGAAGGAAAGTTTCTGATGCTGTCCAGAAATGTCAGATCGTGAGCAATATCATATATATCAAATAACCGAGAATTTCATCCCGCAACAAGACGGGGAACCCCCGTCACTGTAGCATAGATGTTCGTTTGCTACCTAAACAACGAATTTCCGCATAGGTGGATTGGAGGTCGTGATGAAAATGATGTGGCTCTATTCTCTTGCCGCCCCCCTCCCGCACCACGTCACCTAACCTAAAGTTTGTGGATCCGGCTATTATCTGATTGGAAGCACTTTCAAATAGGCGTAAGTTACGTCGCCACCTTTCAATAGCCACCGCATCTCCACGAGGGCGTTGACAGAAAAGATTACGCTGCCCCCAAGGAGATGCAAGGCTCCCCTCTCCGGAACTCCAGCAGCTGGTGTACTTAAGTTTGAACATTCATGCACTAAACCCATTTAGTATATTTGCCAGTGCACAACATCTTCAGAATTGACATTGTACTGAAGAGTGACAGATTTAAAAATGATTTGTGTCTCTATGTATTTCTACATTCAGATCTATTCTTTGCAACTGATGCTTCTACTTCAACAACAAAGTTTTGTGTTATTTTTTACTATCTGATATTACTTTTAGAATACTGTAACACCTCAGAGAGCGTATCAGTGCAGCTGTGATTACCACTGACATGATGATGACATGCTGAAAGATCGTGTCATCTGCCGGTTTTTCGTGTCATTCTCGCACGATATTTTGACGAACTGGCTCGCTATCTTATTCAGGTACTCCATGACAATAGTCCTTGGAAATTTTTTCATTTAATTTCATTCCCTCCCAGGAGGAGGGAGAGGGGGAGACAGGGTGGACCTTAACAGAGCGTTTAGGATTGCTCTTTTTGGGCCAAAGAGTAAGCTTACGATTTTTGCCACCTCTGAGTGAGGGGGGCATATGGCGCCCCCTGTCAGCACGAGCTTTTTATTTATTCTTTATTCCAAATTATATTTCTTGTAGGTGTTTAATTTATATGTATTTCATAATTTCGTTACAAGTTATACATTTAGGATAAAAAATCGTAGTAAAAGATATGTACAATTAGAAGCGGGAGGTACATAAATGATAAATTACACTACTGACCATTAAAATTGCTCCACCACGAAGATGACGTGCTACAGACGCGAAATTTAACTGACATGAAGAAGATGCCATGATATGGAAATAGCTTTTCAGAGCATTCATTCAGGGTTGGCGCCGGTGGCGACACCTGCGTGCTGACATGAGGAAAGTTTCCAACCGATTTCTCATACACAAACAGCAGTTGACCAGCGTTGCCTCGTGAAACGTTGTTGTGATGTCTCGTTTAAGGAGGAGAAATGCGTACCATCACGTTTCCGACCTTGATAAAGGTCAGATTGTAGCCTATCGCGATTGCGGTTTATCGTATCGCGACATCGCTGCTCGCTTTAGTCTAGATCCAATGACTGTTAGCAGAATATGGAATCGCTGAGTTCAGCAGGGTAATACGGAATGCAGTGCTGGATCAAACTGCCTCGTATCAGTATCAGCCGAGATGACAGGCATCGTACCCGCATTGACTGTATCGGATCGTACAGCGATGTCTCGATCCCTGAGTCAACAGATGGGGACGTTTGCAAGACAACAACCATCTGCACGAACAGTTCGACAACTTTTGCAGCAGCAAGGACTATCAGGTCGGAGATCATGGCTGCGGTTACCCTTGCATCATAGACAGGAGCGCCTGCGACGGTATACTCAACGACGGTGCACAAATGGCAAAACTTCATTTCTCGTTCTGTGTACAGCATCATGATGGTCGCATCGGTGTTTGGCGACTTCGCGGTGAACGCACACTGGAAGCGTGTATTCGTCATCGCTATACTGGCGTATCACCCGGAATGATGGTATGGGGTGTCATTGGTCACACGTCTCGGTTACCTCTTGTTCGCATTGACGGCACTTTGAACAGTGGACGTTACATTTCAGATGTGTTACGACCCGTAGCTCTACCCTTCATTCGATCCCAGCGAAATCCCAACCCAGGATAATGCACGACTGCATGTTGCAGGTCCTATATGGGCCTTCCTGGATACAGAAAATGTTTGACTGTTGCCTTGGTGATCACATTCTCCAGATCTCTCACCGTTGACGTTTTAAGTCTGGACTGTGTTCCATCTCATTTGTCTTTGTAGGTTTTTTTTTTTTACGGATTGCTTCAGTGTGAGGGAGGGGGGTGGTGGTGAAGGTTTACCAATTCTCTATTGCTTTTATGGATATTGCTTCATTTTTGGTTGCTTCCAAAGCTGATTCAAGGCATTTAGCTATGTGTTTTGGGTCTTCTGCGTCTGTAGTACTGATGGAGACGCCACGTTATTTAGTCAGTGCGTCTCGATATAATTTTACGGATCGGGTTCTGTATTTATGCCTGGATGGTGCCAGGCGTTCCGTTTACGGTCCGCGCCATGTCAGGCGCTCAGTTCGCAGTCCGCGCCCGACAAGGGCGACTCCGCGTGTCCTCTCTCGGCGCAAGTGCTCCGACCGCCGTTCACATCCAGCTTGGCCCCATCGTCTGACGTTCAGTTCCGCTCCTGCACCAGAGGTTGTGTCCTTCGACTTTTGCCGACTTGGCTGACAGAAATGGCTCTTAGCACAATGAGACTTAACATCGGAGGTCATCATTCCCCTAGAATTTAGAAATACTTAAACCGAACTAACCTAAGCACATCATACACATCCATGCCCGAGGCAGGATTCGAACCTGAAACCGTAGTAGCAGCACGGTTCCGGACTGAAGCGCGGAGAACCACTCGGCCACAACGGCCTGCCGGTGGCTTGGCTGTCCTCCGGTTGCCTCGTTCCGTGTGAAGTCCCCGTCTGTTCGGGCAGGCCTCCGCTGTTGTACTTCCGATCGGCACTCTAGGTGTTCCGTCTCCTGGAAACGGACAGGTGTTCTCTCCTACGCCCAATACAGCTCGGTCTGTCTAGTGACGTATTGCTTTCGGTCTGTAATGTTTGGTGCTCTGTCCGAGAGATGTTATCTAGGTCTACACTTCAGTTCTCACGGAATGTCAGTGTTGTCTCCGTTGTGTTTTCAAAAGCTCAAGTGCTGGATTCCAGGTGGCGCTGAGCTGGTATACAGCGTCACAGACTATGTGATTCTCCGTGACGTTGATCTCAATGGATCTTTTTTATTACTTTGTCCCAGGATCTTGGGATCTGTATCACAATCTTGACATCTCAGTAGATCGCCGGAATGACCAAGATTTAGGCAGTGCTCCGCTGTCGCTGATTTGGTTGTGTACCTCAGACTGGTATGTGTCTGGTGTTGCTTACAATAGATGTCCATCTTCCTGGTGGTCTGAAAGATGTATGAATCCGACACTGCGAGGATATTCCTACATAAGGGTCCGCAGCTCGTGGTCGTGCGGTAGCGTTCTCGCTTCCCGCGCCCGGGTTCCCGGGTTCGATTCCCGGCGGGGTCAGGGATTTTCTCTGCCTCGTGATGACTGGGTGTTGTGTGATGTCCTTATGTTAGCTAGGCTGAAGTAGTTCTACGTTCTAGGGGACTGACGACCATAGATGTTAAGTCCCATAGTGCTCAGAGCCATTTGAACCTACACAAGGTCCAGAATGAACCTGACTACCAATTATAAGTGTATCAGGTGACCGGAGGAGCACTTTCGAAAACATAGAGCTATAAAAATATGATTAACCGTTTACAGCGCTCTTACACACGATAATACATTATGTCTACTTTTCTACTTTCCAAAAAGTTCTACTGCGACTGAGAAATTGTTAAAGATTAAAACCATGAAAAACCGAGACTGAATGAAACTGTGCGCTGTACCTTACGACCTGGGATCTGCACACACAAGACAAGGCTGGCTGTCAAAGTTGTACTTCACCAAAACCGATCTCCTGCATTTGTTTCAACTAGTGTGCTGCTTAAGCCATACTTGATTCTTCCGGCACATTTTACTTAAGCTCCTGCATAGATAAAATCCTCAACTAGGTCCATTTTATCAGTTTGAATGTCCACGACTGCATTCACCAGATGGTGACAGTGACACTGAGGTGTCGGAAGCTGATTCCGATGGGAGTACACTCTACCATGCTGGCCTTGATCGAGTTGTCATGGAGGAATTATAGCCCAGCAATGGCTGCACCCAAATATGGTGCTCTGTTAAATGAATCCTGTGTCTTATGAATGAATAAATTCGGTGTACATGTGCTACGCTAATCAAAGATATCAATTCATTTTGAAACGCGAAACGGCCGCCTAGTATCTGTCAATGAGCATCTTTGGTGGCAACGGCTAAACAACGCAGCTAGGCGATAGTAATAATTTGAATCTAAACTTACTAACGAAAGAGTCATTGAAAGATTTGTGTAGCTCCGAATATAGACTCAAATTAGTGAAAAGAGCAGACATTATCAACAAATGTAGACCACACTAACAGATAGCGTTGTGTCGCCACGCTGTCACATATCTCGACGAGGTGAAGAATACTGGCTGGGAACAGGAAAAGGACATTACACTTCCTCTGATCCTGGAAGTGGCAGTAGGCAGCAGCAGGAGGCGCCACTATTTTCCATACTTCATCTACATAATATGCCCCAAAGAAATTATCTATCATTTAAATATATATTTTAACTTTTCTAACGGTATGTCCGCTTAATATGAGACGTTAAAAGTAGACACTGGATTACGATAAAGGTGCGTGTCTGTGTACGTGTGTGTGTGTGTGTGTGTGTGTGTGTGTGTGTGTGTGTGTGTGTATCTTTTACAGGTCAGTAATGAATCTTTCATGTCATCTGTCCTACTTCGGCTTTTCTTTTTCTGCATTTTGTAAGTATAGAACAAATAATGTAATTACTGGAAGTAAAATCGGCATAATCTTCAGTATTCCTAAACATTGTGGTTGAGAGTTTGCAGCTCGTAAACTGCAACAATTTCTCTTATTAATACACATATAAAAAAAGATCGTTTTGATTCAATGATAGGATGAAAAGACTGTAATGTGGCTGCTCATAAGTAGAGTATTATCTTATGTAGGAATATTTTTAAACAAAAATAGTATGCAATAAAGTGCCTAATAATCTGTTGTTGTAGCTGCAGCGTATCTCGATCACAATATTCACTGCTGCCTGTATTGTGGTTATGTTTGTAAGGCCTGAAAAGTGTTCTGACAGGTGATTCACTTAGGATCTGTGTCGTGATCATATAAGTAAGAGTACAAAGAATTAGCTTATTGTTTTACAACGATACTCAATTTTAAAGTTGTATGTAATTTGTAGAGTAACATATTTCACTTACACTTTGCTTCTCTATCGTACTGGCTCATGTGGAAAAACTGGAAACACTTTCCTTGTATGATGTTGGCTAACGTTTCCATGTATGCTGCAGTTAGTTTAAATATTACTAATGCTATCTTAGGGTGACTAATGGGTCACTCTTTAAGGAAATAAATAATTCAAAAGTGACGGAGATAATTTTTAATTACGTATGTGCTTATATGGTTTCAGAAGACGATGCCAAAAATAAGTGGAAATGCCTAAGAGACCCTTTTCTAGGAGAATTACAGTAAATTCCGACACTATCATCTAGTTAGGCAGCTACTGTGTGGAGTAGTGTCACCTCCATTCTCTAATGTTCTTGAAAGACATCGTGACACAGAGTGACAGTAGAACAAATGTCACACCTGAATGTCCACGACTGCATTCACCAGATGGTGACAGTGACACTGAGGTGTCGGAAGCTGATTCCGATGGGAGTACACTCTGACATGCTGTCCTTGATTGTGTTGTCATGGAGGAATTATTGCCCATCACAGAGGACCATTTCACTCTGGATGGCACACCATCACCTCCGCCACCATCAACACTGGCGCAGCCAGCAAAGCAGAGGCAAGTAGCTGGTAGTTTCGAGAAACCACTTCTTTAAGTGAAGACAAAAAACTAAAAATGACAGAGTCAGGAGTCGAATGCGTGGCTACAAAGCTTTTATTGTCTCCAATGGCGGATTTTTAACAAATAGAGTCACTAGCGGAATTGGATGAGTTGATTTGGGGGAGGAGACTAAATTGCGAGGTCATTGGTCTCATAGGATGAGGGAAGGATGTGAAGGAAGTCGGGCTGCCCTTTTAAACCAAGTATTCCGGCATTTGCCTGAAGCGATTTAGGGAAATCACGGAGAACCTAAATCAGCATGGCATCCGAATGCGAGTCCAGTGTGTTAACCACTGCGTCACCTGGCTCTATTGGGATACAATGGGTCAAATAATTGCTCAGTGTTATAGCCTGCTATTCCACTTTCGATGATACAGAGCTGTCGATGATACAGAGCTACCAGTATGGTTTTTCTCAACGGCTTGTGTTTGCTTTTAAATTGCTATGATTAATTTTTACCACTTGTCAAGAAGTTCCTAGTTACTTTTGTTTACAATTCTGGAGTTAGTGGTGGGTAAAGGACATTGCAGCAACTTCCACATGAGTTTCTATAATACTGAATGTATTTCTACCAACGCATGATATTAAACATCGACATTACAGTTATATATAATATTTTATTCGCCATAAGTTGTGTACTACTTGAAATATGATAGCTAATTTCATTTGCAGCGACACAAATAGATATTTATTTTCAATTATTCATCACGTTCCATAGATCTCAAAAAGGAGGAAACAGTTCAGGTATGTGGAACGAGCCGAGATATGCATTAATGCCTGTGCACTGTGTTTGCAATGTCTGCAGAAATATCTGTATTCCATTGTTTATTAATGGGTTTAATGTTCACAGCCATTGAATTACTTAGATCTCTCCTCTCTGCTCAAGAAACTTAAACGCCAGGAGATACAATTTGCTTTTCGTTCAAATTCACGTTTATTTGTTTAACGACCAAACAATTTTGGAAGAGTTGTATGAAAATGTTTAGAAAGTATTACTTTACCATTAACATAGAGTGCTATATCTATATCTATATCTATATCTATATATATATATATATATATATATATATATATATATATATATATATATATATATATATATATCTCCGCAGCATTCTTCCCTTAATTTCATGAGCTCGGGATGCAATGCTTTTCTTATACGATCGGTACCTAACTGACCACTAAGTTTTACAACATTTCAGTATCATACTCAGATAGACCATTTATTATAGGTTTTACAGCTAAATCATTGAAGGTTGTTACGTCAAAAACAAAGTGTAAACAGCTGTGGCACTACGTCCTTCAGTTGTCGTTGAGAATGTTACTGGAGAAAGGACAAAGCTGGAATTCAATAAATGCAAATGCCCTCGTTTAGTACCCGTAAACAACGATTTTCCAGTCGTATTGGGATAGCTTTATTAACTTTGTTTTTAGCTGCTTTGGAAAGCTTAAGGTACTCCCTGTTGGTAGTCTGTAAACTGAGAGTACTTCGATTTTCTCTTTCCAGATCCCTTAATGTCGCAACACTATATTCATGAGTTCCATTTTTTAAATAAACAGCAGTTGTGCCTTTCTTTGTAGTATTCTTACAGTAGTAGGATATCAAAGTTAATCTGTTCTATTACAAGTAATATCAGTGCGATGTAATGATGTCGACGACAAGTCTGTTGAAGTTCCACCACCTTTTCCAATTTCCTGAGTTCTGTTGAGAAGGCCATCTTCTTTATCGGTTTGGTTTCAGACGTCTGAACGAAGACTGTAAATAAATTTTCTCTATTACGCTTGTCTTTGGTCAAGACGCAGTATTTTCTTTTAATGGTAATGTTATCAACCTTATACACCTTTATTCTCTAGCTCATTCTTTTGGTTAAATTAATCAATACTATAGGATGGACATCTCTTAGGAGAGCTTGCATTCATCTGGGAATCAGCTGTGCAAAGTTCCCTTTACGAGGTGAACTCGACGCAAACCATGTCATGTGTGACTTGACCAAGTGAAGGGCGATAATCACGCCCGTATGTGGAAGCCCCTCTCAGATGAACGGTCCTCCTAGCTCTGCACTAACGCGTCCTACAGAACACTTTATCCACGGCTTGTTATAATGCCCAAAGAGCGATACGATCTTGACACTAGTGTATGTGTTCTCAGACACGTGTCTGATGCCCATTTGAATTGGAATTGGAATAGTCATTGAGACTGACTGCTGATGAATAACGTTTCCAACAATCGAGTATCAGCAACAATCTTGGTTGTCAAGTATGGTTTATTAGGAATTGTATTGGGACGTTTGTATACATTTAAATATTATGTCCTTTGGTAAAACCTTAAAAATATACTTTGAGCTGCAGTGTGAACTGTGTAGATAAAACGTAGTAAAACGGGTAATAGGACTGTGGCTAAATCATTTTGCCATCTCTGCTAAAAGTTCTTTAATTCAACAGCAAATTCATATCTTACTAGCGACACAGTAGTTGACAGGTACTAAGATGAAGCCCATACGCACCTAGTACCATGGGCTCTGCTGAAGATGTAAATAAGAGTCATTGGAGATATGGATGTGAGTGGTGTCTGTTCCGATGGTCATGTCCAACAGAAGAGACACCACTCACGCTGAAGCAACCAGGACATATACTTGAATAACTGGAGGAAAGGAATGGAAAGGAAACGGGAAGAGAAAGTCATAGGAAGGAAATAATGACTTCCAGCAGCATTGCGATAGTCGAAAGTTTGTACCGCGCTGAGACTATAACCCTGATGCTCCACTTCTCTAAAACTGTTCCTTAACCTCCTCGGCCATCCTGACACGGATTCAATAGAGCCGGATTTCCAACAACCCGTTGCCGCACAGCAACGAAGACGCCCACCCCCTCGTGCCCATTAGCAGATTTCTGATTTCCGTAGGAGTTCCGACGTTGGTTGTGCATCTGCACTGTAGGTTCATCAAATATCCGTTGCACCAATAGAATTATAGATATGACTTGTGACTATTCCATTGGACATCCAACTTTGAGTCCCAATTCTGGAGAAAATTCCGATTCCGCTGTTGCATTGCAGCAATGACCTGTGAGGCTGGAAACAATTATTTCGTTCCTACCTTTTTCCCTTCCCATTTCCTTTCCATTTCTTTCTTGCCAGTTATTTATGTCATCAGAAATGTTATATTGTACAGTAATTGTAAGACACAAATATTTTATTTGAGAGATATTTACATAATAAATTCCATTTCAGGCATGTTATTCAAGAACAGAAGCTCTCTCATGAGTACTAATTGAATACTGTTAATAAACGTGCTTATTTCCTTTTGTCTTAGTTTCAAGAAATAAAAGAGCTAACAGTTTTTTTCATTTACACATATGTTAGTGAACATGTATGTCTATACAACAGTCACGAAGGAAAACATTCAGGTACACCTTCAAATGAACATTGTTCTAAAGTTTCATTTTGCATACTGTTAAAATAATCACAAAATTCATTTCTAATAGCTGTTGTCTCCAGCTATGAAGAATTTAATTTTACTGAGCTACTACTCAGTGACTGCATGAAATGTGAGATCAGTGCCTTCTCAGGAGGGCTGTCTTGAATTCTGATGTGTTTCGCATCGATACAGATTCGAAGCTGCCTCTTCTCCATCAAGTCCTCTGCAGCATTGGCAGCGTATTCTGCAGTTTGTTGTTTTTTTTATGTATTGGCTGAAATTATGACCACGGTGCTATTGTACTTTCTTCATATTATTCGTCGCTGTTCTTTTGCACACCATAAGCAGGAGAGGTGGTGAAATGATACTCCTGTTGATTAATACCTCAAGAAAGAAATTCTTTACTCTTTACCTACAGTTTTTGATTTGTAAATGTAGGGGGTCTTAAATTTGAACATGTAATCTCTAAGAACAGTTTTCAGCTCCATATACCCATTTAAAAACATTTCCTGTCATGAAACGAATATTAAGCAAGTACTATAAGAAGAAGTGCTGGATGACTGGCGACGTACTCCATGCAGGAATAAACTCAAAATGTATTATGACCTGTCTCAGCAAAAAAATAGTGTTGCATTTAATATTTTGTACAAGATGAAAGACAGACAGCTACAGTTTCGTCAGAGAAAGATAGTGAAAGAAAGGAATTATTCATTAACGCAGCAGCAGATGAAGGAGAAAATTACTCGAAAGACTTACGGTTCTTCATAAATGGAAAAGTGAAAAAGATGGCATCTGCCCACTGAAAGACATAAAAAATTATGTTGTCTTGCAAAAAATAGCAAACAACTTTAACTGATGTTTTATAGTTGTAAGAGACGATTCGATAAATTAAAATAAGGGGAAGCATTACTAAATGCTAGTTTCTGCTACAAAATTTTGTTTTTATAAATCAGTTTATGTGCTGTTCCAAACCAAAACGAGTGACATGTATAATGTGTATACTAAATTAAACTCAGATGCAATTAAAGAAGTAAGCACTGTGCCAGTTTTACGAACTGTATTAGACAAGCATTTGAGATGGTGGAAGGACGTAGACGTACTGTATGAAAAGATAAACACACAGATATTCCTCATGTACAAAACATCACAAGTTGTAAGTGATAATATTCTCTCGATAAAGTGCTGCGCTTTTGTTCCCACATATATCTCATAGTCAGGACAGACACTGAGGAGTGAACAAGGTAGCTAAATATTACGACAGTGAACTCAGTGCATATCGGCTCTAACAGAATATTGTGACAGTCGGAGTAAATGATAAACATCTCCCAAATAAATATGTGCATGACTTCACAACAAGGAAAGGAAAATTATTCCACAAGACAGCAAAATCTCATCCCTCTTGGCGGAGGGCCTGACCTCTCCCATTCACCCTGTTTGTGGACAGGTGGCCGCTCTTTCAGCAAGATCCGCGCGGGCACGTGAAGGGAGGGGTTTACTTGTTATTGGGAGCTTCAGTGTTAGACGTGTTATGGAGCTCCAGATAACGTTCAGAGCAGAAAAGAGAACCGATCTGCACGCGTTGTGTTCGAGAGGGGCACTCATCCGAAATGTGGAGGTGGCCTTGTCTGCAGCTATCGATTGTGCGGGGTGCCGTCTCTGCAAGTTGTGGATCTCGTCGGCACCAACGACGCCTGTCGCATAGGTTCTGAAGTCATCCTCAGTCCATACAGGCTACTGGCGGAGTTCATGCAAACTGTTGGCCTTGCGGGTTGGAGGCAAGCAGAGCTCGTAACTTTCCACTATTGTTCACAAAGTTGATGGGAATCCGTTTCGTTTGGAGCCGAGTGGAGGGTCTCAACTAAAGGCTTCATCGACTCTGTGATGGTCTTGGCTGCACATTTCTAGACCTACGTTGTCGTGTGGGAATTTGTAGGATTTTCCTTCATAGGTCAGGGTGAGTCTTCTAAATTTGCCACTGATGCCATGGGACTCGGGATGTTGTTTACGTTACTTGTTGACACAACAGCTGCGGCTCCCATAGCATTTTAACCTTTCTTATTTCGGTGCAGACCACGAGTTTTAAAATGCTCTCTCACAGAGTTCTCAACTGGTATGAACTTGGCATTAGGAAATTCTGTATAAATTTTTTTGTAGTTTCCTGCTGGTGTTCGTAGTTTCGATAAATTAAGACATAATTTTTGTATTAAATCATGAATCCGAGGAATAGCCATAACAAAGAATGTAATATGTGGGTTCTTTTGAAGGTTATCTTTCAAAAACCGTCATTGACCGCCTTCTTTCATTGCTGTGAACGTCGTTTGTAAAAAAAAATTATTCAAATGGCTCTGAGCACTATGGGACTTAACATCTATGGTCATCAGTCCCCTAGAACTTAGAACTACTTAAACCTGACTAACCTAAGGACAGCACACAACACCCAGTCATCACGAGGCAGAGAAAATCCCTGACCCACGAACGGCATTGGCACCTCCTGTCAAAACACACATGCTTGAAGACTGTAAGGAGCTTTCACAATTTCTTAGAATTTCAGATAAAGGCGCCCCTGGTTTGAAAGTGCCAGTTATGCCATGTCTGTCTTAAGCGTTACGTAAATTTTGGTGATTCTTCTACCACTGCTGCCTGCAAAAACATGTATTTTGTGATTTTCCTTCGATGCATGGCTATATGTATGATTCATTTTCTCGGCCCCATTGATTAGGTAGCTATGACTATCATACCAATCACAAGTTTTTATTGTTGTTCCTTTTGGTTCGGATTTACGACCTTCGTGGTAAAGAACAACTAATTTGTTGTCCTTTTGTAATAAAATCTTCTCTGTCCTTCACACTAGACGAGGTGTAGTTTTACGTCTTATCTGTTTCTCCTGTTGGTTTTCGCCCTGCACATATTATTCACTGTTGTGTTAATACTGATTTAATTTTTGTTGAGTCATTGTCTTTTACTGAAACTTCTTTTCTGAGTCTACCACAGTCTCTTCCATACCAGCATTAAGTTTAGTGTTTACAATAATTTGATCCTTACGATCAGTTAATTCACATTCACACTACCAATCTACTGTATTTAAATTCAGTAAACAAAATAGGTGAACCCAAAAATGTATCACTGGGGATATTCGAACAACTTTTGTCACTGTTTTCTACACACTATACAGTTTAAGTTAGTTAGATTCGGGAATTTAACACAGCGATTTATTATTATCCCTACAAGCGATGCCATATTGAATCAAACTAAGGAAAAGGATGTGTTACGGAAGGACTTCGTTAATCGAAGGGATCGTTTGGTAGGGCACATCGTAAGGTAACAGTGAATTTTCAGTTTGGTAATGAAAGGAAGTGCAGGGGGCTATAGACTGTACAGGGAGACCAAGTTCTGAATACGACAAGCAGGTTATGATGGATGTAATCTGCGGTAGTTACGCAGAGATGTATAGACTATCGCGGAGAGATCATTCACGCCAATCGTCAGACTAAAGACCAAAGCATCGGAGACATGGGCAGTCTGAGTTTCGTCTGAGGAAGGTTTCAAGCCAGAGACGAAAGGGTCTCTCACTACAATGAAAAAATCGTATGGTATTACTGGCCGGCAGACACCATCTGAGGTTGTTCAAAATGGTTCAAATGGCTCTGAGCACTATGGGACTTAATCTCTAAGGTCATCAGTCCCCTACAACTTAGAACTACTTAAACCTAACTAACCTAAGGACATCACACACATCCATGCCCGAGGTAGGCTTCTAACCTGCGACCGCAGCGGTCGCGCGGTTCCAGACTGTAGCGCCTAGAACCGCTCGGCCATCGTGGCCGGCTGAGATTGTTCGGTTGCCGGCTTACGGATTTGTTATTTAAGGTCAGATCACAATTTTCTCACAGTTACTGCTCAAAACATCCAATAAATCGCAAAAAACTGAGCAGCGACCAACACTGAGAATACAGTGAGGTCACAAAAGTCATCGGATACCTCCCAATATCGTGTCGGACCCCTTTTTGAGCGGTGTAGCACCGCAACTCCGTTTGAGGTGGACTGAAAAACTTTTTATTAAGTCCCCAGCAGAAATACTAAGCCATGCTGCCTGTATAGCTATAACTGCGACAGTTTTGCCAGTGAAGAACTTCGTGCACAAACTGATAATGTCTCATAAATATTCGATGGGACTCATGTCAGTCGATATGGGTGGCCAAACGTTTCGTTCGAACTGTCTAGAATGCTCTTCAAACCAATCGAAAACACTTGTTGCCCTGTGACGTGGCGCACTGTCGTCCACAAAAATTCCATCGCAGTTTGGGAATGTAAAGTTCATGAATGGTCGCAAATGGTCTCCAAGTAGCCGACTATAACCATTTCCAATGAATGATCATTTCATCTGGACGAGAGGACCCGGTTCATTCCGTGTAATCACAGCCCACACCATTATGGAACCGCGATCACCTTGCACAGTGTCTTGTTCACAACCTTGGTCGATGGCTTCGTGGTACCTGAGCCACATCCGAATCGTACGGTGAGCTGTACCAACTAAAATCTGGATTCATCTGAACAGGCCACGAACCGGCCGGAATGGCCTAGCGGTTCTAGGCGCTACAGTCTGGAACCGCGCGACCGCTACGGTCGCTGGTTGGAATCCTGCCTCGGGCATGGATGTGTGTGATGTCCTTAGGTTAGTTAGGTTAAAGTAGTTCTAAGTTATGGGGGACTGATGACCTCAGCAGTTAAGGCCGATAGTGCTCAGAGCCAAATTTTAGAACAGGCCACACTTTTCCAACTAATAAGACCACTGGCCAAGGAGACGCGTTGCAGGCGATATGCTGTCAACAAAGGCACTCGCTACGATTGTCTATTGCCATAGCCCATTAATGCCAGATTTCGCCCCAATGTCCAAACGGCTACGTTCGTCGTACGTCCAGTGCTGGTTTCTGCAGGTATTTCACAAAGTGTTGCTTGTCTGTTAGCACTGAGAACTCTACAAAAACGCCGCTGCCCTCGGTCGTTTAGTGGACGTTGTCGGCTACAGCATTGTCCGTGGTGAGAAGTAATGCCTGGAATTTGAAATTCTCTGCATTTTCTGCACACTGTGGATCTTGGAATACTGAATTCCTTAACGATTTCTGAAAGAGAATGTCTTGAGATTGCAGCTCCAACCACGGTTCCGTATTCAAAGTCTGTTAAATCCCGTCGAGCGCTTACGTTGTTGTTGTTGTGGTCTTCAGTCCTGAGACTGGTTTGATTCAGCTCTCCATGCCACTCTATCCTGTGCATGCTTCTTGATCTCCCAGTACTTACTCCAAAACCTACATTCTTCTGAATCTGCTAAGTGTCTTCATCTCTTGGTCTCCCTCTTCGATTTTTACCCTCCACGCTGCTCTTCAATGCTAAATTTGTGATCCCTTGATTCCTCAGAGAATGTCCTACCAACCGGTCCCTCCTTCTAGTCAAGTTGTGCCACAAACTCCTCT
This sequence comes from Schistocerca gregaria, assembly GCF_023897955.1. NCBI lineage: Eukaryota > Metazoa > Arthropoda > Insecta > Orthoptera > Acrididae > Schistocerca > Schistocerca gregaria. Next base: position 924,492,028 of record NC_064921.1, on the reverse strand, counting down.
TCTCCCCAATTCTATTCAATACCCCTTCATTAGATATGTTATCTACCCATCTAATCTTCAGCATTCTTCTGTAGCACCACATTTCGAAAGCTTCTATTCTCTTCTTGTCCAAACTAGTTATCGTCCATGTTTCACTTCCATACATGGCTACACTCCATACAAACACTTTCAGAAAGGACTTCCTGACACTTAAATCTATACTCGATGTTAACAAATTTCTCTTCTTCAGAAACGCTTTCCTTGCCATTGCCTGTCCACATTTTATATCCTCTCTACTTCGACCGTCATCAGTTATTTTGCTCCCCAAATAGCAAAACTCCTTTACTACCTTAAGTGTCTGTTTTCCTAATCTAAATCACTCAGCATCACCCCACTTAATTCGGCTACATTCCATTAACCTCGTTTTGCTTTTGTTGATGTTCATCTTATACTCTCATTTCAAGACACTGTCCATTCCGTTCAACTGCTCTTCCAAGTCCTTTGCTGTCTCTGACACAATTACAATATCATCGGCGAACCTCAAAGTCTTTATTTCTTCTCCATGGATTGTAATACCTACTCCGAATTTTTCTTTTGTTTCCTTTACTGCTTGCGCAATAGACAGATTGAATAACATGGGGGAAAGGCTACAACCTTGTCTCACTCCCTTCCCAACCACTGCTTCCCTTTAGTGCCTCTCGACTCTTATAACTGCAATCTGCTTTCTGTACAAATTGTAAATAACCTTTCGCTCCATGTATTTTACCCCTGCCATCTTTAGAATTTGAAAGAGAGTATTCTAGTCGGCATTGACAAAAGCTTTCTCTAAGTCTGTAAATGCTAGAGACGTAGGTTTGCCTTTCCTTAATCTTTCTTCTAAGATAAGTCGTAAGGTCACTTACAATAAGTCGCAAAAGTATTCGTACAGTGAGAAGTTTCTCAATGAATATTCGAGAAAAACTGACTATGAAACCCAAACATATTTGTTAGCTATATATATGCGTAACAACATTAATTATAAAATAATTATTGTATTATATCGCTTCCAAAACATAAATAACAGAAAAATTAACAACAAAGTGAAACATCCTACACACCCTGCTGCTACATAAGTATTCGGACACTGTCCAATAAATGCTCTTAAGTTGTACGTCGAAAATGTCAATACCTTGTGGGTCCACCTTTCGTTTTCAATACCTCCTCCAATCTACTAGGCATACTTTCCACCAGTTTTTTCGTGAAATCTGGGCCTATATTTGCTCATTCTTGGCGCAGTTTCTCTTTCCAGGTCTCCTTAGTATTGATGTTGTCCGTGTGGAGGGTCCGTTTCAATTTATCGATTGGGTTAAGGTCTGGTGATTGGGGAGGCGGGTGCAATACTTTCGGACAATTGAAGAGCAATCACATTTGTACAATATACGCGGTATGCCTGGGATCATTATCTTGATAAAAATTAAAGTTGTTCGCAATACCTAGATGTCTTACACTCTGCTTCAAATGTCCTCACAGTATATTCCTTGTTCATCGTATCATCAATGAACACTAAATCACCCACACCTTTGCCGGACATGCATCATCGCACCACGATGCTCCCACCTCCAAACTTTATTGTTCGTTTGAGGTTCCTGGGATTCAGCTCTTCATTGGTGTTTCGCCAAACGTTTGCCTTCCCATCACTTTGCCATAATGTAAATTTACAGTCGTCGCAAAATATCACCCGATTCCACCAAGCCTGATCGTATTCGGCGCATTCCCTCGCAAACTGCATATACTCTCCGCACGGTTTCGGGATCAACTTTTATGCCAAGGTCTCCCTCCACCTCACTTGCAATTCGTGTGGCAGATATTTTCGGATTCTGTTGTACCTTTCGCAGAATCACACGTTCATCTCCCTGTGAAAATGTCCGTGGCCGTCCTGTACTGCAACGGAATTCCAATCGGTCTTCTCTCTCGAATCGTTTAATAATGTCATGAACTATACTTTTCTTCATGTTCACTATTGCGGCAATTTCCCTGCAGGTTTTCCCCTCCGCTTGATGATAAACGACAAGTTGCCTTTGCTCGAACGTAGAACACTTCCCTCTGCGCCCCATCGTCGACCTCCACAGGCTCGCGATACGTGTTTACTAATCATCGCTATCGTCTCGCGGAAATATCGGACACACTGCAGTCGCGTCGCCCTCTGTGCGTCTCGGAATGAACTATTCTCTCACGTTGTCCGCCTTTGTCCGAATACTTTTTTTGCACCTTCCCATGCCGTTTTCAGGAAATATTACGTAACAGACACATGTCCAACAACAATTCTTCGTATTTGACGTGTGTTTCACGTTGCGACATCGTACCCAGAGTCCCAAATACATTACAAAGTGCAATTTCTGTATTTTTTCATTCAGCAAACTGCAAAATTGTACGCCGTTACGTGCTGTCCGAATACTTTTGCGACTGAGTGTATAATCACGTGGAAATTTCTTCACGTGAATGACCTCAGAACAAATGAGAGCTCCACCAGTGCATTGCATTTTTATGCCTTATTTGCGCGGTAATACCACTTATTCTAAATGTATACATCGTTGTCCCGTGACTTTCGTCACCTCAGTGCAAATCAGGCTTGGTTACGGTCAGGAGGAGAAACTATGTAAAACAGTCCTCTCCAACACCAGGGTACGCCTGCGAGAGCTGGTGCGGTTCATTTCCGTTACGACCGCAGAGAGAAATTCGTCGGCCAGCCTACAGCTGGTACGTGAGATGTGGCCGGGTGCGTCGCGGGCACTCGCCACGGGCCGGGATTCGCCGTAAAGCAGCGCCGGCTTTACGACGCCCTAACTCGCCGCGGTGTCCGCCTTGATTCGCCTTACCTGCCGGACACGGCCTGCTGGCTCAGCCGGCGCCCGGGTCGTAAGGGCCCGCGCGTGTCTGCCGTCACAGCTCGTCGCCGCACAAGGAGACGCGCCTCTCGTAAACACGGCCCGCCAAAGGAGGGGCCAGCGTCGGCAAAGTGTTTTTCCCTCGGCAGTAAATTTGGGACCGAGCGCTGCTCCGCAGAAGGAGGTATGCGCTGATGTAATCGCCGACAAAGCGCTGGTTCTGTTTTTGGAACGTATTATAGGACCCAGGAGTTTCTTTCTCCCACTCAGTTTCTTTACTCTGCTTGTTTCTTTTGGCCTGAAGAGGAGGAACGGAGTACAATTGAAACCGATGGTGAAGATAAAAGGGTAATGCTTACGGCACTGCCAATGATGCAATAGTGATCATCAGCATTCAAAAAACATCATAACGAACACTTCTGAAACAAAATAAGTGTAAGAATGAGACAGTTATAGATTCCGGATAACTTCTTCTTTCGAGTATTTACGTTTATCATATTGCCCAAAATTATATTTACGGGTTGTACAAACGTTATCAAAAGCCGGGGCTTTAACCCGTTTACTTTATGGGGGGAGGGGGGGACAGCATTAATTCTTCGAGATATAAAGATATCATTTCTATGTCCAATGCGCTGCGTCAGTCTAATCAAATAGTCGGTTCTTCTGCTTTCCAAAAACAAAACGAAAACTATGAATTACGTTGAAAAACCTGCTCACATTCAAAATAACTGATAATAATATAATTTCTGAAAGTATTTGTCTGGAGTATAGCCATGTATGGAAGTGAAACATGGACGATGAACACTTTAGACAAGAAGAGAACAGAAGCTTTCGAAATGTGTTGCTACAGAAGAATGCCGAAAATTAGATCGGTAGACTACATAGCTAATGAGGAGGTACTGAATAGAATTGAGGAAAAGAAAAACTTGATTAGAAGAAGGGATCGCTTGGTAGGACATATTTTGAGGCATGAACGGATCACCAGTTTAGTATTGGAGGACAGCGTGGAGGGTAAAAATCGTAGAGGGAGACCAAGAGATGAATACACGAAACATATTCAGAAGGATGTAGGTTGCAGTAAGTACTGGGAGATGAAGAAGCTTGCACAGGATAGAGTAGCATGCAGAGATGCATCAAACCAGTTTCTGGACGGAAGACCAGTACAACAACAACAATATAATTTTGAAACATATACAGCCGTGAAGAAGGTGACATTCAAAAAATGGCTCTGAGCACTGTGGGACTTAACATCTGAGGTCATCAGTCCCCTAGAACTTAGTACTACTTAAACACATCCATGCCCGAGGCAGGACTCGAACCTGCGACCGTAGCGGTCACGCGGTTCCAGACTTAGGCGCCTAGAACCGCTCGGCCACAGCTGCTGGAGGGTGACATTCAACCAGACTTCCTAAGATCCCTGTGAAAACGAACAATGACGAAGCTGCTACACTCCGTGTGTCGAACATTTGAGACTGAGTAAATGCCGTAGTGCTTCTGCTGTAACAATACCTTCGTGCCACAGCAATAATGGGTTCTTTGACTGCTCTGGGACGAGGCTGATCAATCTAGAACACATTAATTATTATTCAATTTATACATTAATAAATAAAAGATATACCTACCTTTAACAAAGGTATTTACCACACGATTCCCATATAATTTACAGCTGTCATTGGCTGTCACTAGAAGCACTTATTATCAAACAGTTCTACTCCATTACATAACGCAACATTTGCGAAAGTAAATTTCATCAGAAACTTCAGAAACTCGTTGATCATAGACGATGATGTTGACTCCTTCAGGTGAGGTTACAAACTCCGGGAGATCTCTTGTTGGATGCTCGACTCTGTATTAAACTCAGTGCGAGGCTACTACTATACTGAGAGGGAGGACGTGTCTCCTGGCGTGACGTGTCTCCTATTGGCTGTTGCGAATTATTGCGAGCTCTCGGTCATGTCTGCAGTATCGATTCACGTTGACGATATCGGTGTGGAACAGCGATCTCTGGACGTCACTACAGCTTCCAGAAAAATGAAATGATTTCCATAGCAATGAAGATAGGTGCTTGCAGTTGTTAGTGGTGCCTGTCTCGAATCGGATCTGTCCAGTGGAGTTTGTGGGCAACGTTCTCTGGAGTATACTCTTGGCAATTCTGACATTATAAGGGATACAAAGCAGGTAGCGATGGTTTACAATTTTTGCAGAAGGAAGATAAGAGTTACACGAGTCTCCTGGCGTGACGTGTCTCCTATTGGCTGTTGCGAATTATTGCGAGCTCTCGCTCATGTCTGCAGTATCGATTCACGTTGACGATATCGGTGTGGAACAGCGATCTCTGGACGTCACCACAGCTTCCAGAAAAATGAAATGATTTCCATAGCAATGAAGATAGGTACTTGCAGTTGTTAGTGGTGCCGGTCTCGAATCGGATCTGTCCAGTGGAGTTTGTGAGCAACGTTCTCTGGAGTATACTCTTGGCAATTCTGACATTATAAGGGATACAAAGCAGGTAGCGATGGCTTACAATTTTTGCAGAAGGAAGATAAGAGTTACACGAGTCTCCTGGCGTGACGTGTCTCCTATTGGCTGTTGCGAATTATTGCGAGCTCTCGGTCATGTCTGCAGTATCGATTCACGTTGACGATATCGGTGTGGAACAGCGATCTCTGGACGTCACCACAGCTTCCAGAAAAATGAAATGATTTCCATAGCAATGAAGATAGGTGCTTGCAGTTGTTAGTGGTGCCGGTCTCGAATCGGATCTGTCCAGTGGAGTTTGTGGGCAACGTTCTCTGGAGTATACTCTTGGCAATTCTGACATTATAAGGGATACAAAGCAGGTAGCGATGGTTTACAATTTTTGCAGAAGGAAGATAAGAGTTACACGAGTCTCCTGGCGTGACGTGTCTCCTATTCGCTGTTGCGAATTATTGCGAGCTCTCGCTCATGTCTGCAGTATCGATTCACGTTGACGATATCGGTGTGGAACAGCGATCTCTGGACGTCACTACAGCTTCCAGAAAAATGAAATGATTTCCATAGCAATGAAGATAGTTGCTTGCAGTTGTTAGTGGTGCCGGTCTCGAATCGGATCTGTCCAGTGGAGTTTGTGGGCAACGTTCTCTGGAGTATACTCTTGGCAATTCTGACATTATAAGGGATACAAAGCAGTTAGCGATGGTTTACAATTTTTGCAGAAGGAAGATAAGAGTTACACGAGTCATACAATTAGATAAAATATTGCACTCACTCTGTTCTTTTATTTTCATACGAAAGCTGTTACATAAGTACCACAAAATGTAGTAACCTAAAGTGGAAATTTCTTGATTGTTATCGTAAGAAAAGTAGAGACAAAATGTAGTTAAAGTGCATTGTGAAAGATTTCGTGATTGTCGTCATATGAAAAGGGACGACGGTTATAAGTAGAGCCAGGATTTTAATGCACCATCAAATCATATAACAGATATACATTTATGCAGCATCATATCAGTACAATTCACAATTATGTACAAAACAATAAAAATGTCCTTTATCAAAATTCTGTTCCGTATTTATTTTCATTTCCTGCTACGGCAGTACACAGAAAAACAACGTTCATTAAATTTTGTTCACTAAGGCTTATTTTTGGACATAGAGATTGCACTTTCAGCGTCACGAGACCTGAAAGGTGCAAAGTCAAGTGAGGAAATTTCGACCCAAGTGGGACTAAGTGAAATTCTTTTATATTTTAGTCACAAAATACTTTTTATGGGCATAAATTCAAAATCACGGTCATTCTCTTGCTCTTGGGGAACTGCCCATAAAGGCGGAACAATCAGCAACGATCAACGGTATGAGGATGCAGAAGGCCATAGAAACGACAGCATTAAAGGCACATAACATGTGTCCACAGATAATGTGGTCTGTTACTGGAAAAGTGTCACGATCTGCTCATTGACAAAAGATTCTGTATTAGTCCCCAATTCGGATCTCTGCGAGGGTACTGCCAAAGCGGTGGTACCCATGGGAAGAAGACTGAATAACCAACGATGAATGATGTTCTACGAGTCGCGGCGTGGGAAGTCAGAAGTTTGAACGTGGTGGGGAAGCTATAAAATCCGAAAAGGAAAATTCTATGGCACAATCGGGATCTAGTGGGGTCAGTGAAGCCAAATGGAAAGAAGACAAGGATTCCTGGAATCAATTGCAAACAAGATAAATACGGTAGTAGTAAGTATTGAAGAGATATGTTTGGAGTTCTGTTAGGCTATAGATACTGCGATAAGGTATAGCGCAATAGGTAGTTCAGTTAAATAGGAGAGGACATCTCTAAAAAGATTCAACACGTAAGTTCGAAAGAAAAACATAGGTACAAAGAATGTAAATTAGGAGAAACCATGGTCAGCAGAAGAAATGCTTCAAATGGTCGATAAAAGAAGGAAATGCAAAAACGTTCAGGGATATTCAGGAATACGGAAATACATGCCATTTAGGAATGAAACAAATCGGAAATGCAGGGAAGTTAAGGTGAAACGATTGCATGAAAAACGTAAAGAAATCCAAAAAGAAATGATTGTAGGAAGGACTGACTTGCGTTTAAAATTGGCTTGAAAAGCTCAGGAAGGTGAAAGTGTAGCCCATTCCAACAGCTAAATGTCGTACTCTGTAACAACACTGCTACAGATAATCAGTCTAAGGAAATCATAAGCGCAGCTACAGATTCAATAACATATTGCCAAAAATGGTACAAAAAAGTCGCCTAAATAGATGCTAACAAATTGTGAACAACGATACCTAAAACGACAGCTGAACTCCACTTGTAAAGATCTTGAAAATAGTACGCCAACACAGCTAACACACACTGCAAATTGACACTAGAATAATATAGCACCACCTGTTAACAGCTCCGAGCAGATGGACTGTGCTAGAAAACACCATTACTGCATCACACTGAGCGCCAGAATCACTGACAGCTGTGAGCAGAAATACCATTACTGCACTGTGCAGGGACTGATGGCAGGATGTAGCAGAGCTGCCCACCACCTGTGGTAATTGCCAGGGGACTGCAAGCAAAAGAGGCGATTGCCACCAATCTGGCAGGTAGGTGGTATCATTCTTAAGTGTTGATCTAATAATCGTTCTTCTTGTAGCCAAACGCATGAGGTTGTACCTGCCTTCTTTCACAACCCCTGACCAACTAACCTAGTTCACAATACCACGACAAGAGAGCGCTTGAAATTATCTTTGGTATATCCTCCCACGTCACTTCTCCCAGGAAAATAATTAGCGGAAAAACTACTCGGAATGTGCGGAGCTGCAGGTCTGGAAGGATTCCGTGACATGAAAGTGGTGGGATATTCGATGTTGACTACATTGCAGAGGAGATAATAATAACATATTCATAATTTATATACGAAATTCAATTTGCATATTTTTCAGTCAATTAATTTGAAGTAGACAGTCCAGTGCTTAAAGCACAAGGTCGTTTGTGATATATCATTGTTCCTCTGTTATTTAATTTCGGAAAATGTTGCATTTGTTTGTAATATCACCACGAAAAGCTAAGTCTGTAATTACACTCCTACACATCATAAAAATAAACATTTGTCTTGCAGTGGTACATTTTGTCACTTGTAATTGTCTTTAAATTTGTCATGTTTATCCTTTACAAAGCAAAGGGACTGTCATATGTTAAGACTAAATCTGCTATCTTGTATTTTTTTTAACGTATTTGACTTGTGTGCTAGTTTGTGGCTGCCGGGTCCGTCGCATCAGCTGCAGTAGTCATTTCGTCAAAAACCACTCTATCTTTCTGTTGCGCACTATTTCTACAAAACATAAGGGTCTGCGGGAAACACTTCTGCAGGGGCTATTTGTCTCGAGGAGCTACTTGTGAAGGGTAAGCCTGAAGGCACTGCAGAAATTCTGAGTCTAGAGCCATCCGCCCGATAGCTATGCCCAACAGGGGCCAGGGCATCAGCAGCCCATAGCTGCACTGCACTCCCCCGTGGCACGCCAGAGGTTACTTTAACGTCTGTAGACGTTTCTCCATTGATAACAATATGCTGTGTTCTGTTTGCTAAAAACTCTTCAATCCAGCCACACAGCTGGTCCGATTTTCCGTAGGCTCTTACTTTGTTTATCAGGCGACAGTGCGGAACTGTATCGAACGCCTTCCGGAAGGCAAGGAAAATAGCATCTACCTGGGAGCCTGTACCTGATATTTTCTGTGTCTCATGAACAAATAAAGAGAGTTGGATCTCACACGATCGCTGTTTCCTGAATCCATGTTGATTCCTACACAGAAGATTCTGGGTTTCCAAAAACGACATGATACGCGAGCAAAAAACATATTCTAAAACTCTACAACAGATCGACGTCAGAGATATAGGTCTATAGTTTTCCGCATCTGCTCAACGACCCTTCTTGACAACTGGGACTACCTGTGCTCTTTTCCAATCATTTGGAACCTTTCGTTCCTCTAGAGACTTACGGTACACGGCCGTTAGAAAGGGGTTAAGTTCTTTCGCGTACTCTGTGTAGAATCGAATTGGTACCCCGTCAGGTCAAGTGGATTTTCCTCTGTTGAGTGATTCCAGTTGCTTTTCTATTCCTTTGACACTTATTTCGATGTCAGCCATTTTTTCGTTTGTGCGAGGATTTAGAGAAGGAACTACAGTGCGGTCTTCCTCTGTGAAACAGCTTTGGAGAAAAGTGTTTAGTATTTCAGCTTTACGCGTGTCATCCTCTCTTTCAATACCATCATCATCCCGGAGTGTCTGGATATGCTGTTTCGAGCCACTTACTGATTTAACGTAAGACCAGAACTTCCTAGGATTTCCTGTCAAGTCGCTACATAGAATTTTACATTCGAATTCACTGAACGCTTCACGCATAGCCCTCCTTACGCTAACTTTGACATCGTTTAGCTTCTGTTTGTCTGAGAGGCTTTGGCTGCGTTTAAACTTGGAGTGGAGCTCTCTTTGCTTTCGCAGTAGTTTCCTAACTTTGTTGTTGAACCACGGTGGGTTTTTCCCATCCATCACAATTTTACCTGTCTAAAATGCATTTTAAGATTGCCTTGAACTTTTTCCGTAACACTCAACATTGTCAGTGTCGGAACAGAGATTTTCGTTTTGATCTGTTAGGTAATCTGAAATCTGCCTTCTATTACTCTTGCTAAACAGATACACCTTTCTCCCTTTTTTATATTCTTATTTACTTCCATATTCAGGGATGCTGCAACGGCCTTATGATCACTGATTCCCTTTTCTGCACTTACAGAGTCGAAAAGCTCGAGTCTGGTAGCAGTAGGTCCAAGATGTTATCTCGAGTCGGTTCTCTGTTTAATTGCTCGAGGTAATTTTCGGATAGTGCACTCAGTATAATGTCACTCGATGCTCTGTCCCTACCACCCGTCCTAAACATCTGATTGTACCAGTCTACATCTGGTAAATTGAAATCTCCACCTAAGACTATAACATGCTGAGAAAATTTATGTGAAATTTATTCCAAATTTTCTCTCAGTTGTTCTGCCACTAATGCTGCTGAGTCGGGAGGTCGGTAAAAGGAACTAATTATTAACCTAGCTCGGTTGTTGAGTGTAACCTCCACCCATGATAATTGACAGGAACTATCCACTTCTACTTCACTACAGGATAAACAACTACTAACAGCGACAAACACGCCACCACCGGTTGCATGAACTCTATGCTTTCTAAACACCGCATGTGCCTTTGTAATAATTTCGGCAGAATTTATCTCTGGCTTCAGCCAGCTTTCTGTACCTATAACGATTTCAGCTTCGGTGCTTTCTATCTGCGCTTGAAGTTCCGGTACTTTACCAATGCAGCTTCGAAAGTTTACAATTACAATATCGATTGCTGCTCGGACCCCGCATGTCCTAACTTTGCCCCACACCCTTTGAGGCTGTTGCCCTTTCTATACTTGCCCGAGGCCATCTAACCTAAAAAACCGCCCACTCCACGCAACACAACCCTTGGTACCCGTGTAGCCGCTCGCTGCATGTAGTGGACTCCTGACCTATTCAGCAGAACCCGAAACCCCACTACCCTATGGCACAAGTCGAGGAATCTGCAGTCCACACGGTCGCAGAACCGTCTCAGCCTCTGATTCAGACCCTCCACTCGGTTCTGTACCAAAGGTTCACAGTCAGTCCTGTCGACGATGCTGCAGATGGTGAACTCTGCTTTCATCCCGCTAGCAAGACTGGCAGTCTTCACCAAATCAGATAGCCGCCAGAAGCCAGAGAGGATTTCCTCCGATCCATAGTGACACACATCATTGGTGCCGACACGTGCGACCACCTGCAGATGGGTGCACCCTGTACTCTTCATGGCATCCGGAAGGACCCTTTCCAGATCTGGAATTACTCCCCCTGGTATGCACGCGGAGTGCACATTGGTTTCCTTCCCCTCTCTTGCTGCCATATCCCCAAGGGGCCCCATTACATGACTGACGTTGGAGCTCCCAACTACCAGTAAGCACACTCTCTGCGACCACCTGGATCTTGCAGACTGAGGGGCAACCTCTGGAACAGGACAAGGAGCCATGTCCGGCCGAAGATCTGTATCAGCCTGAGACAGAGCCTGAAACCGGTTCGTCAGACAAACTGGAGAGGCCTTCCGTTCAGCCCTCCGGAATGTCTTTCGTCCCCTGCCTCACCTCGAGACGACCTCCCACTCTACCACAGGTGAGGGGTCAGCCTCAATGTCGGCAGTATCCCGGGCAGCCACAGTCGTAGCCCGATTGGGGGATGCGTGGGACGAGCTGGCCATCACCGAAAAACCCCCATCCGGACCCCACAGTGATGCCCATTGGCAACAGCCTCAAGCTGTGCGACCAACACTGTCTGAAGCTGCGAGCGAAGAAATGCCAACTCAGCCTGCATCCGAACACAGCAGTTGCAGATCCGATACATGCTAAAAACAGTTGTGCAAAGAACGTCTCAATTAATCTACAGAGAGCACTAACAATTCAACACAAAAGTTAAACAGTTATTAAAATACAAGATTGTCTAGTAAATGCAGTAATGCTGCTACTTGCGCACTGCTGACACGCTGCTCGGCGACGGAAGGAGACTACTCTCCGTTTGGACGTGTGTTAAGCGAAAATGTAGCACTTCCATTCCATCGATTAGAAGTCAGTAGGAAGGCATAGAGAGAAGCCTACATATAAACACCTATAAAGTAAATACTGACACGGTGTGAGCTATGTGGTACTAATATTATCGATTTTTTCGTTCCTTTTCCAGTCACATCTGTAACAATTGAGTAGAATTGAAAGTCTGTCCACCTATGAATATACCGTAATCTCCTCTATGATCTCTACGCCAGATGTAGGTTTATTAAATGTCAAAGAAGTATTACTGCTGCACGTTTACTATCCGAGGACTGCACAAAGAAAATCAGATATGTCTGCAATTCATCGATATCGAATGATGGTCTGTAAAGATGTCGTTTTATATATCCCAGTCTCTTTTATCATATTCCAATGACCACTATCATAGATGTACCACAGCATCTACATCTACATCCACATCTACATGACTACTCTGCAATTCACATTTAAGTGCTTGGCAGAGGGTTCATGGAACCACAATCATACTATCTCTCTACTATTCCACTCCCGAACAGCGAGCGGGAAAAACGAACACCTAAACCTTTCTGTTCGAGCTCTGATTTCTCTTATTTTATTTTGATGATCATTCCTACCTATGTAGGTTGGGCTCAACAAAATATTTTCGCATTCGGAAGAGAAAGTTGGTGACTGAAATTTCGTAAAAAGGTCTCGCCGCGACGAAAAACGTCTATGCTGTAATGACTTCCATCCCAACTCGTGTATCATATCTGCCACACTCTCTCCCCTATAACGTGATAATACAAAACGAGCTGCCCTTTTTTGCACCCTTTCGATGCATAATGGTTTCGGAGTCTTCATTGGCACTGTATCGTACCATGGTAAATGCATCACCAGTTTTTCAGTTGATATACAGCTACATGATTCAATTCTAACTGTATCACAGTGCTTCCAACATGTACACTGCCCACTGAGTCGTGTGTTGGTGCAATAACCTAGCACGCACACGCAGAATTCAGGGGTACTGCCAGAACAGGGGAAATCTGGGGTTTGACCACAGCATTGCTCATCTTCCCCACGTAGTTTCCTGGAGTGGATCAACCATGATGCCGTGTTCCATATAGAACAGTGTATATCCGCATGGTAGTACAGATACCTCAATCCGTTTAACTAACAAGTACAAGCCAGACCAAATCATTGTCGATGGTTAATTCAGAAAAAGCAGTCTTCTTAGAGCCTCTTACACCTAGAATCAAACTGTAGGTCCCTTATTCAGGTAATGTGGTAATGTGTTGAGGGAATTGCCGCCACTCGCTTCCTACACTGCCACTTCTTAGTGGCCCGACTGCACATACTTTAAAAATGCCTGTAAATGAATCTGACACCGCCATATTCTTCTGTTTTAGGTCACTGACTTTTCAGTTCTTAGTATTTAGCTTTCTACCCCTAAGATGTTGTTGTTGTGGTCTTCAGTCTTGAGACTGGTTTGATGCAGCCCTTCACGCTACTCTATCCTGAGCAAGCTTCTTCATCTCCCAGTACCTACTGCAACCTATATCCTTCTGAATCTGCTTAGTGTATTCATCTCTTGGTCTCCCTCTACGATTTTTACCACGCTGCCCTACAATACTAAATTTGTGATCCCTTGATGCCTCAGAACATGTCCTACCGACCGATCCCTCCTTCTGGTCAAGTTGTGCCACAAACTTCTCTTCTCCCCAATCCTATTCAACACTTCCTCATTACTTACTTGATCTACACATCTAATCTTCAGCATTCTTCTGTAGCACCAAATTTCGAAAGCTTCTATTCTCTTCTTGTCCAAACTAGTTATCGTCCATGTTTCACTTCCATACATGGCTACACTCCATACAAATACTTTCAGAAATGACTTCTTGACACTTAAATCTATACTCGATGTTAACAAATTTCTCTTCTTCAGAAACGCTTTCCTTGCCATTGCCAGTCTACATTTTATATCGTCTCTACTTCGAACATCATCAGTTATTTTGCTCCCCAAATAGCAATACTCCTTTACTACTTTAAGTGTCTCATTTCTTAATCTAATTCCCTCATCATCTCCCAACTTAATTTGACTTCATTTCATTATCCTCGTTTTGCTATTGTTGATGTTCATCTTATATCCACCTTTCAAGACGCTATCCTTTCCAATCAACTGCTCTTCCAAGTCTTTTGCTGTCTCTGAAAGAATTACAATGTCGTCGGCGAACTTCGAAGTTTTTATTTCTTCTCCGTGGATTGTAATACCTACTCCGAATTTTTATTTTGTTTCCTCCACTGCTTGCTCAATATACAGATTGAATAACATCGGGGAGAGACTACAACCTTGTCTCACTCCCTTACCAACCACAGCTTCCCTTTCATGCCCCTCGACTCTTATAACTGCCATCTGGTTTCTGTACAAATTGTAAGTAGCCTTTCGCTCCCTGTATTTTACCCCAGCCACCTTCAGAATTTGAAAGAGAGTATTCCAGTTAACATTGTCAAAAGCTTTCTCTAAGTCTACAAATGCTAGAAACGTAGGTTTGCCCTTCCTTAATCTAGTTTCTAAGATACGTTGTAGGGTCAGTATAGCCTCACGTGTTCCAATATTTCTACGGAATCCAAACTGATCTTCCCCGAGGTCCGCTTCTACTAGTTTTTCCACTCGTCTGTAAAGAATTCATGTTAGTATTTTGCAGCTGTGCCTTATTAAACTGATAGTTCGTTAATTTTCACATCTGTAAACACCTGCTTTCTTTGGGATAAGAATTATTATATTCTTCTTGAAGTCTGAGGGTATTTCGCCTGTTTCATACATCTTGCTCACCAGATGGTGGAGTTTTGTTAAGACTAGCTCTCCCAAGGGCGTCAGTAGTTCCAATGGAATATTGTCTACTCCGGGGGCTTTGTTTCGACTCAGGTCTTTCAGTGGTCTGTCAAACTCTTCACGCAGTATCGTATCTCCCATTCAATCTTCATCTACATCCTCTTCCATTTCCATAATATTGTCCTCAAGTACATCGCCCTTGTATAGATACTCTATATACTCTTTCCACCTTTCTGCTTTCCCATCTTTGCTTGGAACTGGATTTCCATCTGAGCTCTTGATGTTCATACAAGTGGTTCTCTTATCGCCAAAGGTCTCTTTAATTTTTCTGTAGGCAGTATCTATCTTACCCCTAGTGAGATAAGCCTCAACATCTTTACATTTGTCCTCTAGCCATCCCTGCTACGCCATTTTGCACTTCCTGTCGATCTCATTTTTGAGACGTTTGTATTCTTGTTTGCCTGCTTCATTTACTCCTTTTTTATATTTTCTCCTTTCATCAAGTAAATTCAATATGTCTTTTGTTACCCAATGATTTCTACTAGCCATCGTCTTTTTACCTACTTGATCTTCAACTACTTTCACTATTTCATCCCTCAAAGCTACCCATTCTTCTTCTACTGTATTTCTTTCCTCATTTCCTGTCAATTGTTCCCTTATGCTCCCCCTGAAACACTATACAACCTCTGGTTCTTTCAGATTATCCAGGTCCCATCTCCTTAAATTCTCACCTTTTTGCAGTTTCTTCAGTTTTCATCTACAGATCATTACCAATAGATTGTGGTCTGAGTCCCAGTCTGCCCTGGAAATGTTTTACAATTTAAAATCTGGTTCCTAAATCTCTGTCTTATCATTATATAATCTATCTGAAACCTGTCAGCATCTCCAGGCTTCTTCCATGTATACAGCCCTCTTTTATGATTCTTGAACCAAGTGTTAGCTATGATTAAGTTGTGCTCTGTGCAAAATTCTACCAGGCGGCTCCCTCTTTCATTCCTTAGCCCCAATCAATATTCACCTACTACGTTTCCTTCTCTCCCTTTTCCTACTACCGAATTCCAGTCACCGATGACTATTAAATTTTCGTCACCCTTCACTATCTGAATAATTTCTTTTATTTCATCATACATTTCTTCAATTTCTTCGTCATCTGCAGAGCTAGTTGGCATATAAACCTGTACTACTGTAGTAGGCGTGGGCTTCATATCGATCTTGGCCACAATAATGCGTTCACTATGCTGTTTGTAGTAGCTTCCCCGCATTCCTATTTTCCTATTCATTATTAAACCTACTCCTGCATTACCCCTATTTGATTTTGTGCTTATAAGCCGGTATTCACCTGACCAGAAGTCTTGTTCCTCCTGCCACCGAACTTCACTAATTCCCACTATATCTAACTTTAACCTATCCATTTCCCTTTTAAAATTTTCTAACCTACCTGCACGGTTAAGGGATCTGACATTCCACGCTCCGATCCGTAGAACGCCAGTTTTCTTTCTCCTGATAACGACATCCTCTTGAGTAGTCCCCGCCTGGAGATCCGAATGGTGGACTATTTTACCTCCGGAACATCTTACCCAAGAGGACGCCATCATCATTTAATCATACAGTAAAGCTGCATGCCCTCGGGAAAAATTACGGCTGTAGTTTCCCCTTGCTTTCAGCCGTTCGCAGTACCAACACAGCAAGGCCGTTTTCGTTATTGTTACAAGGCCAGATCAGTCAATAACCCAGACTGTTGCCCTTCCAACAACTGAAAAGGCTGCTGCCCCTCTTCAGGAACCACATGTTTGTCTGGCCTCTCAACAGATACCCCTCCGTTGTGGTTGCACCTACGGTACGGCTATCTGTGCCGCTGTGGCACGCAAGCCTGCCCTCCAAAGGTAAGGACCATGGTTCCAGCAAATAAATTCGAACGTGAATAATAATAATTACACTTCTGCTGGGTCTGGGGGCTTACTGTTAGGCATTTTACTTCAGTTAACGCTTCATTTGACAGTGTTCGGGATTCTAGTCCTGATAATGTTTAATAGATACAGTAACATTCAGGTCAACTACAAGCGCAACCACAGGCCATTCCGTCTGCTTGCAGACAATCCGTCTATTGAAAACATCCTATATCTAAAACAGATATGCCACAAGTGGGCGTCAGTGCATGGTTGAGGCTACATCACAACAGTGCCTCTGGTGTAAAAAAAGTGGCATCATGTGGAATATTGTTTAATATTTGTTCTAAAATATTGAGGTATTCTCTCCGCTTCGTGTACTTAGTTGCAGCATATGTCCTCATGAATCTATTAAATTGACGAAAACTTCTTTCCACTGGACTTGCTCGTGGATTAAAGGGTGATATCAAATTTGCTTGATCTTCTGATCACTTAAGAACTCTTTCCATTTAGTATTCTTAAAATAGGAAGCATAACACGATAAGATAGTCCTAGGCTTGCCCACTTGTGGAACAAATTTCATTACTATCCGCTTAATAACAGAGATAGGGGTGAAACGTCCCATTTAAAAAAATAATGAATTACTGTGCTTAAATTGACACACAATATTTTTAGCGCAACGCAATCTGTCTTTCAAAAATCCCTGACTAACCTGAACCTATACGTTTCACAAATCACTTACCTCACAAAAATCTTCCTTAGTCGCACTATTGCAATATACGAGCACCACTACTGCCAGCTAAATAAAAGATTCAAACTACTGAAGGCACTAACTACTGATAGGCATAGTTAGCAAATGAAAGATTTTGATAGAGAACAATGTATTTACCTTAATAGCGTTCAAAAGTCATAATACATATAGCAGTTCATCACATCCAGTCTTACAAATGTACTGTCTCAGATGAACAGACGTCCACATCATCCGCTCTCAAAACTCCGCCATTTCTCTCCCCACATCAACCACTGCTGGCGGCTGCGGAACGCTACGTCCTGTTAACAGCCAACTGTCCAACACTACAATGGCAGACAACAACGAAAACTAGCCACAGACTGCACACAGCACAGCCAGTGATTTTCATACAGAGCGCTAGGTGGCGTTACTAATAAGAAAACCTACTTACAGGTGTTATGCGTTTTAAGGCATATAATTTCGCATACTTCGTGAAAAAGTCAAATATCACTAAGACATACTTTACACTTCCTCGAGCAGTGGGTAGAGGTCCTGAGACATAGACTGATACAAGACTTAGCAGTCTATTCGGTTTAATAGGGTGAAATTCCCCTTTTGTACTTTTATTCGTGGTCTTGACTTTTTTACATATGGTACAGGTGCGTATTAACATCTGTACATGTTTCTGTAGGTTCGGTTAGTAGCAATACGTAGTAATTTTCTTGTACACTTTTTTATGCAGCAGTGTCTCCCACAATGATGTGTATACCAGATTAAATTTTCTAAAATTTCTTTCTGGAATACAAACGAGCCATTGTTTACACCCAGATTTCCTTCGGTAGTACAAAAATATTGTCCTCGATTTTATAATGCCTTTTTAATTCACTGTCTTTCCTACTGTTACGCATTTCTGGCACTGTTCGCTATAGCGGATCTGCCTCATAGATATTCTCTATGTTCTTACGTACGGACCAAAATTTTTGTCGTCGAGTTCCATCTTTTAACACAAGTATTTTATATTGTTCTACTAGTTCAGCGAACTCGACTAAGCTGTATAGTAGCCGCAATAGTGCATCGGCTACCACTTTTTGACTTCCCCTTACATGTCTTATCTCAAATAAATATTTCTGTAGTGAGAAAATTCACCGAACTAGCCTGGCATTTAGAAACTGACATCACAGTAGGAAACTAAGGGCTAGGTGGGCACAAAACACAGGTATCTTCTTTCTGTATACATAACATTGATACTTACAGAAAACACATACTACTGTCAGAGCTTCTAGCTCTTTGGCTGAGTATGCTCGTTCACATGGTGACAGAATGCTATTAAGGAAGCCAATAATCTTTATTCCGGTAGTTCCTGAGGTGTTGAAATAAACACGCCTCAGACCCGTAGTAGAAGCATTCGTCGCAATACAAAAATCTGGATGGTGATGTACCATGGAGTTTAACAAGGCTTCTCTAATTTGATCAAAGACGTGCTTGCATTGATTAGTAAGCAGCCACTGAGTATTTTTTCGCAATAAGGATAGTACGGCTGCACTGTTCATCAGCTGAGTTGGTATTAACCGTCTAAAGAAGAAAGATAAACCCAGATAAGCTTTCAGCTGTTTACGGTTTGTAGGGTACGGGATATTCCTTATTGTTCCTAATTTACCTGGTTCTGGAGAAATACCCATCGGTGATAATATTTTCCCCAAGTTCTTTAAACGGTATCAAAGAAATTTTGATTTCTTTAAATTAATTGTTGAGTAAGCCTGAGAGAATTTATCCTAAACTCGCTACATTAGAGTCAAATGTTCCTCCCGGGAATCTGTGGCTATCAACAAATCGTCCACATAGAGCGTTACTAGATCTAAGAACTTTGGGCCTAGCACGGTGTCTGATGCTGAGATAAACACAACCGCAATAACATTCAACCCGAATGGAAGCACACGAGATTGGTACCTCCGTCCACCAAAAATAAAGGCAGTATATTTCCGGTACAGTTCCGTTACGGGAACCTGCCAATATGACAATTCAAATAGATGTTTCAGAGAAATTTCATACTGTGAAATATTTGTATTTGTTCTTCAATGCTTTCTGGCCTTGTTCTTACCAGTATTAAAATTTTATTGATATCTCTAGCATCAAATGCCAATGTGATATTCCCATCCGCTTTTCCCACAGCTACCTCGGCACTACTATAGGGAGAAAGGGACGGTTCAATTATTCCCCAATCCCGGATTTCCTTTATTTCCTTCAACACAGCTTCGCGTTTACTCCAAGGCACGAAATAGGAAGCTTGACAGAACGTCTGGTACAGATATACCTGCATATCATACACATATCCTCGAATTATTCCGGGTTTTTCTGAAAATGTGCCTGCATAGTTGCTCAGTAATCGAGAAAGCTCATGCTGCTGTTCCCTAGTTAAATATTCTGACTCCCTGACTTTTAATCGAATCTCTTGTAGTATATTAACGATTTCTTCATCATACTGTTCTTTTACTACAGGATACTCCCTCAGTGGTACATTATTTGTATATTAAGTTCAAAGCGATCTACTTCTACATGTTCTAACCACCGACAGTACCTATTGTGTTTTGCCATTGTTTTGATGAATGGTAATTGCAAATTCTTGGTAGGCGTTCGTAGAAAGCACAAGCCCTGAGGGATGTCGATTACAGCGCTTCCTTCCGTCAGTACGTCACATCCCAAGATGCAAGTTGCAGTTAAATTCTTAACAATGAGGAACGTGCATAATACCGCATCATTTCCTATTTCTATTCCTGCCTGCACCTGAGCTTTGACATTTTGCCCTCGTTATTTTACAATTTGGAACCGGCAACGTACAAAGTCTTTTATTTTAGTTAGTGACGTTAAAAAAATTCTCAAACATCAACGACACAGTCGATCCTGTGTCAATTAAAACCGTTCCGAATATACCATTTACTTTTACATGTTCCGCAGCTTGCATGATCTCCGTTTGTTGGTCAGAATATTTACGCGGTTCTGTGACTAATTCCTCCAGAAAATCGTGGCCGTCATTATACCGCAGCATAGATATCAGATTATTATCGTTTTCTAGTTTGCTTCCGTTCCCATTCTTAGTGGTCGAATGCCCAGTAGTTTGTTAGCTGTATATCGTCTGTAACCTCTGCTATGTACACATTGTGCTGTGTAGTTGTGTTATTCTGTGTGGTTCCCGAGTTAGTAACCCTTGTCGACGTCGAAGTACACACCTGGAAATGGAAAAAAGAACACATTGACACCGGTGTGTCAGACCCACCATACTTGCTCCGGAAACTGCGAGAGGGCTGTACAAGCAATGATCACACGCACGGCACAGCGGACACACCAGGAAACGCGGTGTTGGCCGTCGAATGGCGCTAGCTGCGCAGCATTTGTGCACCGCCGCCATAAGTGTCAGCCAGTTTGCCGTGGCATACGGAGCTCCATCGTAGTCTTTAACACTGGTAGCATGCCGCGACAGCGTGGACGTGAACCGTATGTGCAGTTGACGGACTTTCAGCGAGGGCGTATAGTGGGCATGCGGGAGGCCGGGTGGACGTACCGCCGAATTGCTCAACACGTGGGGCTTGAGGTCTCCACAGTACATCGATGTTGTCGCCAGTGGTCGGCGGAGGGTGCACGTGCCCGTCGACCTGGGACCGGACCGCAGCGACGCACGGATGCACGCCAAGACCGTAGGATCCTACGCAGTGCCGTAGGGGACCGCACCGCCACTTCCCAGCAAATTAGGGACACTGTTGCTCCTGGGGTATCGGCGAGGACCATTCGCAACCATCTCCATGAAGCTGGGCTACGGTCCCGCATACCGTTAGGCCGTCTTCCGCTCACGCCCCAACATCGTGCAGCCCGCCTCTAGTGGTGTCGCGAGAGGCGTGAATGGAGGGACGAATGGAGACGTGTCGTCTTCAGCGATGAGAGTCGCTTCTGCCTTGGTGCCAATAATGGTCGTATGCGTGTTTGGCGCCGTCCAGGTGAGCGCCACAATCAGGACTGCATACGACCGAGGCACACAGGGCCAACACCCGGCATCATGGTGTGGGGAACGATCTCCTACACTGGCCGTACATCTCTGGTGATCGTCGAGGGGACACTGAATAGTGCACGGTACATCCAAACCGTCATCGAACCCATCGTTCTACCATTCCTAGACCGGCAAGGGAACTTGCTGTTCCAACAGGACAATGCACGTCCGCATGTATCCTGTGCCACCCAACGTGCTCTAGAAGGTGTAAGTCAACTACCCTGGCCAGCAAGATCTCCGGATCTGTCCCCCATTGAGCATGTTTGGGACTGGATGAAGCGTCGTCTCACGCGGTCTGCACGTCCAGCACGAACGCTGGTCCAACTGAGGCGCCAGGTGGAAATGGCATGGCAAGCCGTTCCACAGGAGTACATCCAGCATCTCTACGATCGTCTCCATGGGAGAATAGCAGCCTGCATTGCTGCGAAAGGTGGATATACACTGTACTAGTGCCGACATTGTGCATGCTCTGTTGCTGTGTCTATGTGCCTGTGGTTCTGTCAGTGTGATCATGTGATGTATCTGACCTCAGGAATGTGTCAATAAAGTTTCCCCTTCCTGGGACAATGAATTCACGGTGTTGTTATTTCAATTTCCAGGAGTGTATTTGCTGGCATGGGAATGGCTTCGTTATTATTGATTGGGGCTTCTTGTTCCTGTCTATTTGACGGTGCCGAGGAGTTAGCAACCATATTCGCCCGCCACTGACCACCTCCTTGTTTCATACATTTGGGCTGAAAATGGCTTCCGAAATTCTCCTCCTTCCTTCTTTTCCGTTCTATCATATCGCTTTTGGTCTTACTGGGAAAGCAGTTACCGCTTGACATACCATGTACTCTACGTCCATTCCCTCCTTTTTGTCCGTCTGATCTCTCATAGCTATTACCAACACATTCGCATCCCCAGTTACTATTCCGGTATTGGTTTCAATAACCGTTATTCATATGTTTTTGGGTATTACTTGTCTCTTGATCGTTATTATTTTGCTGTCGTGCAGCCTCTTGTATCAAACCCAAAGAATCCACGACGGAAGGCAATGTCTCTAAATCACTGTCAGATACATGTACCAATTCTCTCCGTATTTAGGAAGGCAGCTTGGATTTCAGTATGCTAAGCACGTCACGTGTTACGATCGGTTCTGACCAGTATTTCGTTTTGTTGATGTACTTCTCAAAATATTTTCTGAGCCTTCCTAGCTTGAAATTTTACATCCCAGGGTTATATACCTGTTTACAAACTAACTGACCAAAATCTGTACAAAACGTGTTGCTTGAACTCGCTAAAGGAATGACAGTTCTCTGCCACCTCTAACGCCCCTAATACGGCATCTCCAGTAATATATGACATAACAAGCTGTATCGTTTGCCTTTCCTGCCACGATCCAGGTAACACATTCTTAAAACTCTTTATGAATATTACCGGATGAATAGATCCTTTTCTTCGGAAAACACCTGAAACTGTCTTTGTTTCAACAAAATGTCTTCCTGTTTAAGTGTAGCAAGAGTGGATCCATCATGGCGCACATCTATCGGATTATTTCTACATTCATTCACTGCGTATGGACTAATAGTTACACTATTTGCTTGTGAATTTCCGTGCGTGTCCCGATTTGACTCACTATTTGCATCCTGCTGTACACTAAATGTACTACAGCATGTACTTGGACTAGGTACGGCACAGTTTATGATTCTATGATGACAGTCACCCAACGGTTTTCCGATTGTCTCTGGTCTTAAAGGTTCGTGGTTTATGCTTGTGCTTTCATGACCTAGGTCCAGTACGGTCAAGCATTACTAACTTCACTTCAGCTTCTACCTTTCGTTCTATGTTTAGAGAAATCTCCTCGATTGACTTTGCCATCGAGAGGTTCCTGTGCTTCTTTCACTTCGGATACCTCTCCGGTCAAATTATTTACTTTTTCTGGTACATCTTTCCAACTTTTTTTAACTTCGGATTCATCTGATTCTACCTTTTCTATTTCGTTATTAACGTGTCCTAATATACGTTGATCCCTGTCATCTAGAGCACGATTGAGCTTCTCTTCGCATTTGACTAACATCCACTTTAGCGATTATAGTAGTCTCAACCTTTTCAAGAAACTCATTTGCAGTTCGACATCTTCCTCGCGCTCTCTTTTTCTCTGCTGTTCCATTATTTACAATTTCCGCGACAGTAACGCAAGCATATCGTTTGTATTTGCTAGCTCTGTCTGTGTTCGTTCATTTTCGGCTACTCTCTCGCAGCTGATTTCAACGCGGGTCCGACAGTCTCGTGTCCCCCTAGCAGCGATTGTAAATTCTGTTGACAAATGTGCGTCTGCGATTCTACACTGTTAGGTGGGATAGTAGTTCGTTCAGTTTCACTAACTACAGTCCCCCTGCCAACGATCCTGGAATATTCTCCACCTGGTCGTCAGTGACATACCTGTCGAGTTCCAAACGGTCACGTACGTTACTCGGTCTAACCATGGTGCAAACTGATGAAATAGCGTCACACGCAAAAATCGGACAGTAAATAGATCAAAATTTTCTACACTAATAATAAATGACAGAAGGCAACTACGTGGAAAGTCTGTTATTAACTGCATGCGCCCAGGTACTACTGACCACCTTCGATTAAAAACTTGGCCGTGTGCATTCCATTCCTTACCTCACAGTTTGTCTTGTATGTAAGAAACAGCATTAGTCTGCGATCAATCATCGAGATTCTCAGCCAGCTTGTCGTCGTTCCCTTGCTTATAATACATTCAACAGAAACGATTTATTCATTAATTACGATTCACTATATGCTTTTATACATACATTTAATCAATGACAACAATGAAATTAGGTCTCAGGATTCTAGTTTCGATTTTGGTCCTACGAGTAAGCTTTCAGTGTAATCAGCTGTTGGTGTATATGAACCGAGCTGTTTAAATGCAAAACTTAAACTCTATAGCGGTAAGGATTAGCTTTGAAAAAACAGTTACACGCACTGCAGAACACTTACTACCGGCGCCAGTGTACTGAAATTTCATTTTATTTACAAATGCCTTAATAGCTTTTAATAAAGCGATATCAAAACAAAAGATAAATAACGCTAATCATTCTACCAACAGTGTAATGTAATTTAATTTAACCCAACACGGATCAGCAATCAGCAAACTACCTCAGTACTCTTGGTTATTATAGTGTTATAAATAATTAACTGTCTCTCTGTTGAATCATCACAGATATTCCTCAACATACGTCAAAAGTATAGTTACAACTCACGTTCTCATAGCAGCATATAATATTTCTTGTGATAGTTCAATGTGAAGTTACAAAACCCGTAACTTCAAATCGTGGTTTCGTCTCGAAAACCAATATAATATAAGCATATTCTTTTGCAGATGAAATCTTATACTGGAACAAGAGTTATGTGAATAGGCCTTTTTCTTCCCAGGACGTTATCTCGCGATCTGAAGAAAATCTGAAAGTAAAATATACGAGAGTGAATCAAATGAAAACCATATTTTTTTTAAAAAAATGTTATTTATTGTGCAGAAGTGATACAAAGCTGTATCACTTTTCAACATAATCTCCCCCACGGTCAAGTTCTCCAATGCTTACAATGTGCGTAAATTCTATTTGAAAAAAAATTCTTTTGGTAGTCCGCGTAACCACTCATGCACCGCGTGGTGCACCTCTTCATCAGAACGGAACTTCTTTCCTCACATTGCGTCTTGGAGTGGTCCAGACATATGGAAATCACTTGGGGCAAGGTCTGGTGAGTATGATGGATGAGAAAGACACTCAAAATGCAGGCCTGTGATTGTTGCAACTGTTGTAAACGCAGTGTGGGTCCATGCATTGTCATGTTGCAAAAGGACACCTGCTGATAGCAACCCACGTCGCTTTGATTTGATTGCAGGCTGAAGATGATTCTTTATGAGATCTGTGTATGATACACTGGTGACTGTGGTCCCTCTAACCATGTAATGCTCCAAAATGACGCCTTTTTCGTCCCAAAAGAGAGTCGGCATAACTTTCCCTGCTCATGGTTCTATTCGAAACCTCTTGGGTTTGGGTGATGAGGAATTGCGTCATTCCTTGCTCGCTCTCTTCGTCTAGTCCCCAGTAGCAATTCTTGCAAGGTAGCCATCACCTTCACATTCAAAGCGCCGAAGAAGTTCTTCACAAGCATAAACAGGTCGTTCTCAGCTGCCGTTGCAACCAGCTTGCAGACACTTTTCGAAACAGGAGCACATCATCCACAATGTGGTGTGCTGACCTATGACTAATCTGTAAACATGCTGCAATGTCGTTCAGTTCCACTAGACGATTTTCTTTCACTATGGCTTCAACTGCTGCAATGTTCTGTGGAGTCACAACTCGTGCCTTAACCTGGACGAGGAGCATCTTCCACTGAAGTCTCACCATTTCCGAACTTCCTACTCCATTCGTGGACTTGCTGCTGTAACAAACATACGTCACCCTTCTGAACCTACATTCGTCGGTGAATTTCAATAGGTTTCACATCTTCACTACGCAAAAACCGAATAACAGTACGCTGTTCTTCCCCGTCGCAAGTGGGACGGCCATTTCATACTGATACTGCGACGGTATGTGTGCATCTGCACTATGCTGACACGTATAGGCAATTCTGAACGCTGTTTGTAGCACGCATACCAACTTACAGGATTTTTATTACAAATTTAAGGTTTTGATTTGACTCACTCTTGTATTAAATTATTCGGGCGGCCGCATAGCTCGTGGAATTTGAAAGAAAGTTTAGCGTCCTAACCGGCGGCATGTCTCGAAAATGGCGCCTAAATGTGGTCAATGTTCCGTTAAGTCCATGTCTACTCAGGACAAGCCAGGTTTAGGTTTCAAATAATTGCATGTGGTTGTTGCTGTGGTCTTCAGTCCTGAGACTGGTTTGATACAGCTCTCCATGCTACTCTATCCTGTGCAAGCTTCGTCATCTCCCAGTACTTACTGCAACCTATATCCTTCTGAATCTGCTAAATGTATTCATCTCTTGGTCTCCCTCTACGATTTTTACCCTCCACGCTGCCCTACAATACTAAATTGGTGATCCCTTGATGCCTCAGAACATGTCCTACCAACCGATCCCTTCTTCTGGACAAGTTGTGCCACAAACTTCTCTCCTCCCCAATCCTGTTCAATATTTCCTCATTAGTTACGTGATCTACCCATTTAATCTTCAGCATTCTTCTGTAGCACCACATTTCGAAAGCTTCTATTCTCTTCTTGTTCTAACTATTTTTCGTCCATGTTTCACTTCCATACATGGCTAATTCCATACAAATACTTTCAGAAATGACTTCCTGTCACTTAAATCTATACTCGATGTTAACAAATTTCTCTTCTTCAGAAACGCTTTCCATGCCATTGCCAGTCTACGTTCTATATCGTCTCTACTTTGACCATCATCAGTTATTTGGCACCCCAAATAGCAAAACTCCTTTACTACTTTAAGTGTCTCATTTCCTAATCTAATTCCTTCAGCATCAACCGACTTCATGCGACTACATTCCATTATCCTTGTTTTGCTTTCGTTGATGTACATTTTATATCCTCCTTTCAAGACACTATCCATTCCGTTCAACTGCTCTTCCAAGTCCTTTGCTGTCTCTGACAGAATTACAATATCATCGGCGAACCTCACAGTTTTTATTTCTTCTCCATGGATTGTAATACCTACTCCGAATTTTTCTTTTGTTTCCTTTACTGCTTTCTCAATATACAGATTGAATAACATCGGGGAGAGACTAGAACCCTGTCTCACTCCCTTCCCAACTACTGCTTCCCTTTCATGTCCCTCGACTCTTATAACTGCCTTCTGGTTTATGTACAAATTGTAAATAGCCTTTCGCTCCCTGTATTTTACCCCTGCCACCTTCAGAAATTGAGAAAGAGTATTCCAGTCAACATTGTCAAAAGCTTTCTCTAAGTCTACAAATGCTAGAAATGTAGGTTTGTCCTTCCTTAATCTAGCTTCTAATTTAAATCGTAGGGTCATACATACCATACACAAATTGTAAGTCATTAACAACTATATTTTAGTTTCGTTTACAACTTACATAGAATGTTACAGCAAGATGAACCACAGATAATCGTTTTTTCCTCTTCGAATCCAAGAACAGAAAAAGACTAAAAAAAGGGAGTTCAGTCTCAGAATCTCAAATGGCCTTGGAATATATTGCAACATAATTCATTGGAATATTCTTTAGTGTACATTGCCAGCTGATCACATAATACTTATCACTACATGGCCTTTATAAATTTCAAATTCATGAGCACCCCAGGAGATACAGTACAGAATCAGTGAGGCAAATCTAATAGAATACAGTCATATTAATTGAGTTAATGCAAGGGAAATAGATCAGGAAGTGACTAACTAAAAGCACTTAACGATCTCTGATATTTATGCAGCAAAATAAATAATGTTGCCAGAAGCAAAAGGGGGACTAGAATGCTGATTTACTTTATCAAGGAAAGTTTTTCTGGAAATGACTCACTTTTAGCATCTATCTTCTATACATTTTAGGTAGGTATGTAAGTTTGTAGCGTTTTTGTTTCGCATGTTGGTAAGGTTGTTATGGTTCTATTTGTCAATTGTAATATTTTATTTGTAGCTCACTGTTACTTTTTGCATATTGTCATGTTGCCGTTTGGTGACAGTGAGTGAGGCTGTGAATGCTACATAATACAGTGGCGAGTGGAGAAATCAGATTATTTTCGACATATTTTTCCATTGCAGTTCAGTAAAGGGATTACAGCAGAGGAGCCACCCAAATACATACGTTCATTTACGGGATAATGCCACTGGACAGAGCAGAGCAACACAATGATTTTCTTGTTTAAGTAGGGTCATTTTGATATCAATGACTGTCCACATTATGAAGACTTTCGGCATTAGATGAAGACCATTTTAATGTATTAATCAACCATGATCCACATCACTGTCTCTAGGACTGGCAAATGTGATGAACAATGTCCATTCTACCATCGTGCAACGATTGCATGGCATGGGACCAGATCAAAAATAGATTGTATGGGTATCTCTTGCTATAAGACAAAATCTCAAAACTCAGAGGCTGACCAAATGTGCATCTCTGCTGGCTCATCATCTATTTGCTCGTGTCTAACACCGACTATTATTGTGATGAGAAATGTCGTCTTTGTGCTAATGCAAGTAAAAGAAAGGAATGGGTGAGCCAAAATAAAGGAGCAACTCTGCTTGCAAATGTCTTCTCACATCCGCAACAGATAATGATGTGCATCTGGTAAAACAGCGACGTTGTGTTGTACTATAAATTCCTTCTGTGAGGCAACCGCTGGTTACTGCTAGTAACATAAACGTTAAACATAAATGTTAAACATAACTAATGACTTTTCCTTAACAAATGTTTGCAAAGTATGATGAAAAAGTAGTTAAACAAGCTAAACAAAATACAAAGAAAGCTGAAGAATTAAAAGAACAATTTAAGTTTTGGAAAAGCAACCAAGAACAGAATATGAAAAATATAAAAAAGAAGTTCAATAAGTTATTGACGGTATTGAAAACGTGAAACAAGTTATTGAAGGTTTAGGTGATAATGTTTTAAAAGCAACTGAAGAAAAAAGAGAATTTGGAAAAAAAGATTCCGTATCATATTATAGAAGAGTTTGAAGATGTATCCCCAATTAAAAAATAACAGATTGGTCTGGTGAAATTCCTGGAAAATATGTTTATACATTAAGTGAATCAGAAATTAAAGATGTATTTAATAAATACCAAGGAGAAAAAGAAACTAAAAAGATAAATGAAACTAAAGAAATAAATGTTAGTGAAAGAATGCTCGAAAATATAGTAACCATAGTGAATATAAAGTATTTGGTTTAAAACCTGTGGGTATATTTAAATATATTGGTAAATTACCTGTTGAATTTAATGGTGATATTCCATCAATTGGTGAAAAAGTATGTGAAGGTACTGATGGATTAATGAGACATTTAACTGAGAAACAAATTATCATAGATAATTTAAATAAAAAGATTGATAGTGTGGATTTATCAAATTATACAGATATATTATGAATTTCAGGTGCATTATATTCTGGTAATAATCCAAATAAAGTAAAATCAAATAAAGGTAATAAATTTTTATATTTCATAAAACCAATTATTGAAGATTTATTTTCCAAACTTAAGAAGAAAATCAACTATAGATTCCTCATATATGAGTTCTCCTGATAAAAATGTATGGATAAAGCTACTGAATATGTTAGGATAAATGATATTAGACAATTAATTGATAGATTAGGAGTGATTCATGGTCAAGAATTAGCTGCAAAGAATTATCATAATGAAATAGTTAGTGTTGCACAAATGTTAACAAATAAATATAGTGTTTTAATAATCGATGATCCGAACCTATTCCTAATTTTATTAGATTTTTAAAAAATGTTCCACATACATTTTGGAAAAGGGTTAGTAAATTGGGTTTTAAATAATGTTCCAATGCCTGAGATGCATCTACCAGGATTTAATGACTGTGAACCATTCACTAAACTAGAAGAAAGGCTAACACACTGTGATCCAGGAATTAATGCATTAGATGAAGCTTGCAAACAATATGACACGGAATACAGAGATCATAAAAGTTTAAAATCTAGACATGAAACAAATAACAACTTCAGTTAGCTACAAAAGAAAGAATGCATGCAAATGATGCCTGTTTGAAAGGGAAAATTGCAGCAACAGCAGAGTTATTATGTATGGTAAAATGAAACTAGGTATGGGAATTGATGTTGATGAAAAGGGATGGGGTTTATGAAATGTTTGTGATTATTTTTTCTCTAATAAAATTTCCTATATTTAAATGAGTGTACTACTTGGTACAATTTACAAGATAACAAACAGCATTAACAATAAACATACATTGGTAGTACAACAACAAAATTATGTTTAAGAATGACAGGACATCGATGTGGTGCAAGAAATCCTGTTTTAGTTCATATGAGAAATTTAGGAACTGAAAATTTTGAAACAGAATATGTAAAGTCCGTTGTAGTTTCATCAAGAATAGAACTCAGAACTGAAAAGCAGAATGAAATAAAAAAAATTATAAGTCAATTTTATTGAATGTACTTGCATCGTATTTTTACAATTGTGAAAGAAAAAAAAGACAAAGAGGAGAAATGCAAAGTTGAAGATATTATTATCATAAACGTATGCAAGATGCAGAATGGTGTGAAAATGGAAAAATAGAAATAAACTTAGGATGCCAATAAAATTAAGTAAAGAAAAGCTAACTGGATGAAGCTTTTATGGACTTATGTAGAATTGAAGTTTGGAAAAGTTTATTAAATTTGTAACTACATAAATGAATAACTTCAAAATTGATTATACTTTGTTAACTAGTGGCCAAACAATTAAATTCAAGTTTCATAATCAACAATTAAATACGATTGAAACACTTCCAACACAGGTTCATAAAAGAAAGAAAGAAAAAGGTTGGAGACAGTTTACTTGTTACATTAGCTATTTCTGTTGTTAAAAAAATTACTGAATATTTAACAAAAAAGAAAGATGGTAAAAGATTAACACAACATTTTTACCATTATTAATAGCTGCATTATCTTATTTAGCGACAACTGGTTTTTATCTGGTCGATTTGCAACAATTGCAAATACAGTTATAAACAAAAGGAAAAATGATAAAGAACTAGAGGAACTAAAAGACATGACTTACAAATGGCAAAGAGAGTAGTTGCAGGACTAAAGGAAACCAAGAACTTTTAAAACCAGTAATTGGTAAATATCTCAATGCATTAAGTT
Source organism: Schistocerca gregaria (assembly GCF_023897955.1). Lineage (NCBI taxonomy): Eukaryota > Metazoa > Arthropoda > Insecta > Orthoptera > Acrididae > Schistocerca > Schistocerca gregaria. Next base: position 924,460,817 of record NC_064921.1, on the reverse strand, counting down.
ATTTTGATATAGAAGAACTTACAAAAAGATTGAAAATTTAAAACCTTTGTCATGTATACATGTTTGATGAATTATCAAATAAACAATTAAAAATTACATGTGATATAGTAAATCCAGATACATCTAATAATCCTTGTACACATTGGATTATTTATTACAATAATAAAAATTAAAAATTTGGTTTGATTGATTTGCTGGTAATAAACCAAAACAATTAGTTAATTATTTAGAGAAAGATGGATGAAATTATATTCCAGAAAGAATACAAGCCTTTAATGAAGTAAAATATGGGTGTTAATGTTTATTGGTTTTAAAATTGCTTTGTGAAAATTATAATTTTAATGATATTTTAGATTTAATAAATGGATATTTTTTTCGAAGTAACATACATTTATTTAAACACTATGAAAAGGTACTTAGTACACCAATATTACATTTGAAAAAATTGAAAATATGATAAAACAACTGCAATCATAAATGATCCAAGGATAACCAATGCAATTAAACAATTTAATGCTATTTTTCAAATAAATAAAGGTGATATTGGCTTTAAAGGTTGAATACTTGCGATTGTAAATGATCCAATTGATGAACAAGATGTAGTAAACAAACAATACCTAGAAAAAACGCGAATATACAAGCTTTTAACACATTTTTATTATTATTTTAACAAAAAGAAGAAGAAGAAGCTTTTTAGATTATTATTAAAATTATATATTTAACTCTATACTTAGAACAAGTCATCTTTAAAAAAATGTATATAGTTAACATATAATTGAATTTACTGTTCCTACAGCTGATAGCTGATGAACTAAAGATATATAAATTTGAAAATCTTTTCATAATTAAAAGAGATATTGCTCTTGCTAAAAATGCAAATAGATATTTCAACTTTAATGAATCTGATATGTCAGTAAGTCTAGTGAATGAGGTATATCAACAAATAAATAATAATAATCAAATAAAACCAGTACACACATAATACATTTTGTTGTACAATTAAACGATTCTGTTAAAAATGCTTTTAAAACTTTTCCAATCGATCTAAAGTTAATTATATTTAGTGAAATAATTTAAAGTTTAATAAATTATTTATTGATATAAATGGAAAATCATACTTCATATGACTATCATATTTATTGTTTAAAGTTTAAAAGGTTTACTGATACACTTAATACACAAAGAGTGATAATTAGAAACGGAAGACAAAGAATTGAGGGTCTTTGTACAATATTAAAAGCGAAAAAAAAGTAAATGTGTTAAAAAATTTTGTAAGTGTTCGGGAACGTTTGAAAAATAATAACAATCGTAAAGAAATAAATAATAAATAACATAAACCTATTACAAAGAATTTTAAAAGAAGGAATGTTGTTTCTCTTAATAAAGATAATTTATAGCAAGCTGATTTAATAGAGATTGATTCTGGTAATTTAAAAGGAATTACAAAAATAAGCAAAGGATATAAATATCTAATAACTCTTATTGATGTTTTCTCAAAATCTGCTTGGGCTGTTCATATTAAAGCTAAAACAAAGAAATATGTGGCTGATATTTTCCAAAAATTTTTTTAAGAAAATGGCAAATAATTTACAAACAGATAATGGTAAAGAATTCTATAACCTAGAATTTAAGGAATAAAAGAAAAAATATAAGATTAATCATTATTCGACTTTTTAAGAACTAAAAGCACCTGTTGTTGAACGTTTTAACCAAAAACGTAAAGTAATATGTGGAAAAAATCTCTTTACAAGGATTTTATAAATGTTTAAATGTAGTTAAAGATCTGTTTAACTAATATAATAATACCAAACATTCTACAATAAAAATGAAACCAATAAGTAAATAAAAATTATTAAAAAATGGATCTGTGTATCTAATGAGACAGCTAAATTTAAAAAAGGTGATAAGGAGAGATTTAGTAAACTTAAAAGTCTTTCTTGAAAAAGGATGTACAGCTAATTGGTCACCAGAAGTATTTGAAATTGAAGATGTTATTGATTCTAATCAATTGCATAGAAAGTTAAAGACAAAAAAGTAAATTTTTATGAACAATAACTATAGGAAACAAAGCATCCAAATGTATACTTAGTTGAAAAAGTTATGAAAAAGAAACATAATAAAGTTTATGTTAAATGGTTGTTGTTGTTGTTGTTGTGGTCTTCAGTCCTCAGACTGGTTTGATGAAGCTCTCCATGCTACCCTATCCTCTGCAAGTTTCTTCATCTCCCAGTACCTACTGCAACCTACATCCTCCTGAATCTGCTTAGTGGATTCATCTCTTGGTCTCCCACTACGATTTTTACCCCACACACTGCCCTCCAATGCTAAATTTGTAATCCCTTGATGTCTCAGAACATGTCCTACCAAACAGTCCCTTCTTCTTGTCAAGTTGTGCTACAAACTCCTCTTCTCCTCAATTCTATTCAACATCTCCTCATTACTAGAATGAAACTTTCACTCTGCAGCGGTGTGGGCGCTTAAAACTGTGTGCCCAACTGCAACTCGAACTCGGGACCTTTGCCTTAGGCGGGCAAGTGCTCTACCTTCTGAGCCACCGAAGCACGACTCACGCCCAGTACCCACAGCTTTACTTCTGCAAGTATCTCATCTCCTACCTTCCCAACTTTACAGAAGCTCTCCTGCGAACCTTGCAGAACCAGCTCTCCTGAAAGAAAGGATATTGCGGAGACATGGCTTAGCTACAGGCTGGGGGATATTTCCAGAATGAAATTTTCACTCTGCAGCGGAGTGTGCGCTGATATGAAACTTCCTGGCAGATTAAAACTGTGTGCCCAACTGATACTCGAAATCAGGACTTTTGCCTTTCGGTCCGGCACACTGTTTTAATCTGCCAGGAAGTTTCAACTGCTCATTGGTTATGTGATCTACCCACCTAATATTCAGCATTCTTCTATAGCACCACATTTCTAAAGCTTCTATTCTCTTCCTGTCCAAACTTTTTATTGTCCATGTTTCACTTCCATACATGGCTAGTCTCAACACAAATACTTTCAGAAATGAGTTCCTGACACTTAAATCTATACTCGACGTTAATGAAATTCTCTTCTTCAGAAACGCTTTCCTTGCCATTGCCAGTCTACATTTTATATCTTCTCTACTTAGACCATCATCAGTTATTTTGCTCCCCAAATAGCAAAACTCCTTTACTAATTTAAGTGTCTCACTTCCTAATCAAATTCCCTCAGCATCACCAGACTTAATTCGACTACATTCCATTATCCTCGTTTTGCTTTTGTTGATGTTCATCTTATATCCTCCTTTCAAGACACTATCCATTCCGTTCAACTGCTCTTCCAAGTCCTTTGCTGTCTCTGACACAATTACAATGTCATCGGCGAACCTCAAAGTTTATATTTCTTCTCCGTGGATTTTAGTTCCTACTCCGAATTTTTCATTTGTTTTTCTTCACTGCTTGCTCAATATACAGATTGAATAACATCAGGGAGAGACTACAACACTGTCTCACTCCCTTCCCAACCACTGCTTCCCTTTCATGTCCCACGACTCTTATAACTGCCATCTGGTTTCTGTACAAATTGTAAATAGCCTTTCGATCCCTATATTTTACCCCTGCCACCTTCAGAATTTGAGAGAGAGTATTCCAGTCAACATTGTCACCTTTCTCTAAGTCTACAAATGCTAGAAACGTAGGTTTGCCCTTCCTTAATCTAGCTTGTAAGATAAGTCGTAGGGTCTTTATTGTCTCACGTTTTCCAATATTTCCATTGAATCCAAACAGATCTTCCCCGAGGTCGGCTTCTACCAGTTTTTTCATTTGTCTGTAAAGAATGTGCGATAGTATTTAGCAGCTGTGACTTATTAAACTGCTAGTTCGGTTATTTTAACATCTGTCAGCACCTGCTGTCTTTGGGATTGGAATTATTATGTTCTTCTTGAAGTCTGAGGGTATTTCGCCTGTTTCATACATCTTGTTCACCAGATGGTAGAGTTTTGTCATGACTGGCTCTCCAAAGGCCGTCAGTAGTTCTAATGTAATGTTGTATTCTCCCAGGGGCTTTTTTCGGCTCAGACCTTTCAGTGCTCTGTCAAACTCTTTACTCAGTATCGTATCTACCATTTCATCTTCATCTACATTCTCTTCCATTTCTATAATATTGTTCTTAAGTACATTGCCCTTGTATAGACCCTCTATATACTCCTTCCACCTTCCTGCTTTCCCTTCTTTGGTTACGTTTGGATAATTTACACAAGAGTTGGGTTAATAAAGACAAAGTGGTCACAGACTAAGTGGCAGACAACAGTCTGGTTCAGTGGATCCAAAGTATGCTTCAGCTGAAGCTCATTTTATAATAGTTGAGTTTCATGAAGACTAAATATATCATTAATCAATTGTTCTTATGTATAGTTACTCAACATATTGAAATAGTTCAGATGTCAGACAATCATGAAAATTTCTTTCATTTGTTGATACTGATTTATTGAGTTAGCGTCATAATTCAATCCTAACATTTCTTCAAAGTTTGGACATGTATCTTCGTTTTTATGTAGTTGTTTTTGAAAATTTTTTCGATGTGTCCTAGTGACATAATAGTTATATTCACATTCATCATCTAATAATTTTAAAAGAATGGATGCTGGTCTTACGTTATTATTAACTGTTTTAAGAACTTCATGTGGTAATAGACTATTTCTTTCTGCATTTCTTTCATATATTATTTTTGAAACAGTATTAACTGTTTCTCTCAAATTTTGATTACGATCATCTTTCATTTTAATTCTATCATGTTTTAATTGAATTATTTCTGTGTTAATTTATTCAATTCTGGTAGTTTTGTATGCAATAATCCTTGTTTTTTATTCGATCTTTGTAAAAAGTTTTAAATTTAAATTTTTCATGTTTTCTAATTGATGGAATAACTTCATGAGTACCCCATCTTTTAAATTGTTTAGCTTCTTCTCTTTTTGATTTTAAAATTAATGAATGTAATCGTTTTTTATTGAAGAAAATTGTTTGTTTATCAATACTTGATCACGTCTCTTAAATCGTGATGCTCAAAATATTAGCAAATTTTACTTTATCTCCTGATTCAACACCTTTAGTTGTTGCATCATTTCTTTTATTGTATTCTAAAATCTCTGCAACATCTTTAGCTTTAAACCATGGATTATTTTCATCATTAATAATCATCAAAACTTGATTGTTGTTGTATGTAAGCTTATTGCTGATGATATCTACAATCGGTTCCATTTAAGAGAGATACTTTTTATTACTTTTCCAAAAGAATCAAAATTAGACGAAGTTGTTGTTTCTACTTATGAATGAATTAGATTCTAAATGAAAAAATACCTTTGTGTATTGCATTATTTTAATTTTATTAAAATGGAGATGCTTACATTATTATTGTTGGTGAAAATAATAATAGCAGTAGCAGGCTTAGAACTGCAAAAGAACAATGTAGTTATATATTTAATTAATGTTTGTTACTTAAATGTTTCACAAAAACTAACCCAAGTTAGTGATGAATTGTTAGGAGAAGCATAATGTTATTTCAACTAACACACAACTTTGAGGTTACTGAGGATTTATATGAAGAAACTTCACGTTTTATGAACAAACCAAGATGAGATGTGGAAGATTCATTTGGTAGTAATAGAATTAGTAAGCATAAATGGAATAAAAGTAAAATAAAATTGGATTATAAAGTTGCAAAACGCAGCTTTTACTTTATGGTAGAAATATATCCATAATAACAAAGATCCTGATATTTTAATTACAGGTAAAAGATGAATACATTTATATTAATTTAATGGTCAAATTTGTCCAAAGGAGTTAGATGAAAAGGGAAAGGTGTTACTTCATGCTTTTTTCCATACAGGAATAATGATCCTTTATGATTACATATGGATAAAGATGAAAACTGGCACTTAGAAATTGATATAAACACACCAAAATAGCAAGGAAATCTATTTGAAGTATTAGTACATGAAATAGGTCATGTACTGTATTCAGAACATTCAGCTGATTTAGAATCAATGATGCATCCTTATTATAATAGTTCACATTTAGAATTATCTCAAGATGTTATTGAACACAAACAAATAGACCAACAAGAACAACTACACTACTACTACTATATTACAAACACCAATTGAACAAATGGAAACATTAAGTGAACTTAAGAAATTTGATTGTCTACCATTTGCAAATGGAATTTTATATATTTTTCGTATAAAGTGGGTTTCGATAAAGGAGAGTAAACCTAAAATAGTAACAAATTGGTTACCATTTTTACCAAAAAAATTGATGGAATATATCAAAGACAAAGTGCTGAAATTGTAATATTTGTTCACAATATGTTTTAATGGTAGATTTAAACACATTAGAATTAATTTCAGGATATACAAAGTCTAAAACTACTATAGGATTAGATAAAAAATTTATTGTATAGAATAATAAACACTTATTCAGTTAGAACAGTTTTATTCTGAAAGAAAATTTCTGAGTAGAATAAGTGACTGTACTTTTAAATACATTCATGGGACTTTATAACTATGGAATTTCAAGGATTACCACCAATGAATTCTACTTTTGGATACAATTATGGTTTGTTGTATTTTTTCATAGATGATACATTTTGTGAATATAGTGAATTTACAAAATAACTAGTTAGAGCTAGTACAACTGATTTATCTTTATTTGGTATTGACAGTTATAAAACATCTGAATTAATTCCTAAAGTAATAAATATATTGCAAGATACAGTACAAATATTAGAGAATTTTCCTTTTTTTTATATGCAATAAAATTATTTTCTTATAAGTGGAGAACCAAAATGAATTGCAAACAAAACTATTCATTATTAAACCTACTCCTGCAATACTCCTACTTGATTTTGTGTTTATAACCCTGTAGTCACCTAACCAGAAGTCTTGTTCCTCCTGTCACTGAACTTCACTAATTCCCATTATATCTAATTTTAACCTATCCATTTCCATTTTTAAATTTTCTAACCTACCTTCCAAATTAAGGGCCCTGACATTCCACACTCTGATCCATAGAAAGCCAATTTAATTTCTCCTGATAACGACACACTCTTGAGTAGTCCCCACCCAGGAATCTGAATGGTTGACTATTTTACCTCGAGAGTATTTTACCCAAGAGGGCGCCATCATCATTAAATCATACAGTAAAGCTGCATGAACTCGGGAAAAATTACGGCCACTGTTTGCCCTGGCTTTCAGCCATTTTCAGTACCAGCACAACAAGGCCGTTTTGGTTGGTGTTACAAGGCCAGATCAGTCAATCATCCAGACTGTGGCCCTTGCAATTACCGAAAAGGCTGCTGCTCCTCTTCAGGAACCACATATTTGTCTGGACTCTCAACAGATACCCCTCCATTGTGGTTGCACTTGCGGTACAGCTAACTGTATCACAGAGGCATGCAAGCCTCCCCACCAATGGCAAAGTCAACGATTCATGGGGGGAAGGAGAGTATATATTATTATTTTATTTTATTATATTACATTATTATTAGATAAAAGGGATAGTAGGATATTTTTGTATGTTCTGGATAATTAGATCAATTTTGTAAGAAATAAACAATGCAAGTGTTAACGACCAATTTTTAATTTTTTATGTAATTGAACTAGTGAGCCAGAACATACAAAAACATCCTACTACCGTGCTTTTGAAAGAAACCATCCCGGTGTTTGCCTGGAGCGATTTAAGGAAATCACAGGAAACCTAGGTCAGAATGTCCGGGCCCGAGTTTAAATCATTGTCCTTCTGAATGCGAGTCCACTGCACTAACCACTGTGACAACACAATCGGTATAGAATTGTGGCACAGTGGGTGTATGCATTGTCTTGGAGTAGCTGTCATAATGCAGTCGTGCTGCACTTTATTATGACTTCCTTTAATATATATGTATGTAGTGGTCTTTGAAGCTCCTTTCTGGCACCAATGAATTTTCTTCTTACTCAAAGTTTTGCTAATCTTCAAATTTGACTGACATTACTCAGGTGTCCCTACAGTAAGATAGTTCAAATTTGATTTACTATTTTTTAAAGTTAGTTATAAAGAGTTAGCCTTCAAATTTGTTTAAATTCTTTGTGTGATGGTACATCAAACGAGCGTTGTTCCAAATACACACAGCGATTCTTCCCTTTCCCACCTCGTTGGTCTGTTAGTCACTAAGTGTACTAACTGCAGAAGCAGCACAGTGGTAGATGGTGGAAGTCGATGGACAGCGACTGATAATGAGGGTTCTGAAAAGTGGAAGAGTGGTAATGGAAAAGGATCTTAGTACGAAACCTCACTTTTCCCTGTTAAATCAAAAAATAATGTAGCCTTTATCTTTATGTACACAACTAGTTACTTCCGAAGTATTTGATAACTTATTCTGACACCACAGAGTTATGCTGCCCACTTTGCCACAGCAAAAATGAATAAACTAGTTAGAAAATATCTATTCTATTAATAATTTTTTACACAAGCTGCGACATCGTCACGAAACAACAGTGGCCTATGTATGTAATACGTTTTCTTTAATTTACGTCTATGATTACAAACTTTTTGATAACAGATTACCGGTTTCGGTCTTCAATGACCGTCATTAGTTCTGTTTCATAAAATCAAAGTCCTAACGTACTGCAGCCATACCGGCATTGTCAAATATTAAATGTGGGACCAGCACCAGCATCGTCAAATACGTATAAATATCATCACATGCACGAGTCATGTTGTCAGTAATACTCCTGTTTAAAACTGGCTGCAGTACATTAGGACTTTGTTTTTATGAAACAGATCTGATGATTGTCATTAAAGACCAAAACTGGTAATCTGTTATCAAAAAGCATTGGCGCATCGTACTACATCTGGAGCTGCAGTATGAGCAGCAGTTGGCACCACAGTTGCACAAAGAACTGTTACAAATCGGTTATTTCAAATACAGCTTAGAGCCAGACGTCTAGTAGGGTGCATTCCACTGCCCCCAAACAACGGCCATTTGTCACTTCAGTGGTGTCAAGAGAGAGCTCATTGGAGGACAAACTGGAAGCATACTGTGTTTCCTGATAAAATCTGGTTCTGCCTCGACGCTAGTGATGGCCGTGTGTTGGTCAGAGGGAGGCCCCTTGAGTATCTCCCACCAACCTGTCTGCATGGTAGACACACTGGGCCTACACCTGGAGTTATGATCTAGGATGAAATTTCATACGATAGCAGGAAGAATCTCGTGGTTATCCAACGCGCCCTGGGTGCCGATTTCTACGTCAGACTTTGTACGTCAGTCTGGTGATTCACCTTGTAGCGCTGCCGTTCTTGAACAGCATTTCTAGGAGTGTTTTGCAACTGGATAAAACTATGACCTAGCAATATTAATCACTTAAAAATTTTGCCCGAGATTTCATTGCTTTAATTATTTTTTGGTGTTACATCTCCTTGGGTTCAGTGTGTTTGTAATATACGTTCACTCTAAGTGGGAGTTTAGGACACACTATAGGAAACCTAGTTCATATGGTTTAAATGGCGCTGAGGGCTATGGGACTTAACTTCTGAGGTCATTAGTCCCCTAGAACTTAGAGCCACTTAATCTTAACTATCCTAACGACATCACACACATCCATGCCCGAGGCAGGATTGGAACCTTTGCGCGGTTCCATGCTGTAGCGCCTAGAACCGCTCGCCCATCCCGGCCGGCCGAAACCTACTTGGGAGAATAAAAAAAGCAAGAAATAAATAAAATAAAACTCTAGTTAATAAAGATGATGGAAATTGTGGACACTGTGAAACTTGAGCTGTTATCAGGATTTTCATGAGACTATGAATAAACTGCATGAAAGAGAAAGTTCTCTGAAAAGGGCCATAGGTTTATCACTGCAGAAAATAAAAAAGAGGAACAGTGTCGCAATAGCTGATAAGTGAACCCAGTGGATGCAGATTAATTATGTTTCGTCTAGAGTCAGATTACACAGAGGCAATGGATCATAGAAGATACCAAGAGGAGAATTAAATTCCGTGGAAGATACGTATCGAAAGGTCAATGAAAAAATAACAGTGATGAAGGAAAAGACATAGATAATCCGTGAAGTGCAGAAGAGGAAGAAATTAGCTGATTTCTCACTGTCACTACATGGCTCAATGATTCTCAGTACGTGATGTTATAACGCACCTGTCTTTTTGTGAGTCGGAGTTATTGCTCTTTTTTTGAGTTCTCCGGATTCAGCATCAATACATAGGATTAATACAGCGGATTTTGCAATTGTTCTCTCCTCTGCATATATTATGAGGTATCCTAACTACTTATTTTCTTTATGTTGCACCCACCAGTTTTTTAATAAAACGACTGTTAATTAATTTCATACATGTTAGCTTAGTGGTATATGCACAAATTCTGAGTCATTGATACCAAATTGTTATGCTAATGAGCTGTGACAATGAAATTAGGCTTTAGCACATTTTGAGTGGAACTGAGCAGAATAGAGAGAATCCTTCTGGGTGTGTAAGGCCTCCAGTAAATCGGCATAAGAAAGTTAGGGAGTATAATACCACAATAGTTAATTATTCGCTAGGGAAGACTTGTCTAGTTGAGCCTATTCCGGTTCTCGAGAAAGGACGCCGGGCGTCGTTCAGACAGCCATCACTCGCAAAGAAATTCACGAACGAAGGGACATGTGGTTAAAAAGGTGTGAGACCTGTTTTCCAAAAGACTGCGAGCTCCTGATACCGCTGTGTCTCCGACTGGCTCGCTCTGACAATAGACGTCACGTACGAGGCCGGCGCCGAGGTAGGTGGGTGTAGTGTATCCGCTCACCGTTTCCGGCAGAATCGAAAACTAGAATAGCAGACCGGCGAGTATTCCCGAGAGAATCGAAGGCAAATTTACCAGGGAATATATTTCCTCTCAGTAGACGATGTTATTAGGAGGAAAGGCAAGGCCGGCGAGAAAGGAGAAACGTAATAGAACTTGAGGAATTTTGTAACGACACCAACTCATAGTCTAGATGCTGAAACGGCCCCTTAGAAAAATTATACATGACTGTGCTTAAACTGATACACAATATTTTTTTAGCGCAACGCAATCTGATTTTCAGTAATCCCTACAAGAGAATGGCACTCACTAACATTAACCTATACGTTTCACAAATCACTTGCCTCACAAAAATCTTCGTTACTCGAACTACTGCAATACAGCGAGCGCCACTACTGCCAGCTAAATAAAAGATTCAACCCACGGAAGGCACTAACTACTGATAGGCATAGTTAGCAAATGAAAGGTTTTGATAGAGAACAAACAATGTATTTACCTCAATAGTGATCAAAAGTCATAATGTATATCCAGTCTTACAGATTTCAAAACTCCGCCATCTCTCTCCCCACATCCACCACTGCTGGCGGCTCACCTCCAACTGCGTAACGCTTCGCGCTGTTCACATCCAGCTGCCGCTGTCCAACACTACAATGGCAGACAACAATGCAAACCAGACTGCACACAACACACCCCGTGATTTCCATACAGAGCGCTAAGTGGCGGCGGCGTTACCAATAGAAGAACATAAACAGCCTACTTACATAGCCTCCATGCTCCTCACAAAAAATTTTACCAATTTTTTTGGGCTGTGGCCAATACAGATTTGAAAAATAATTTTCATATTTGCAATAACAAAGATATCAAATGCACACACGTATTGATACAATGTTGGTCAAAAGCTAAAATTTTCTCATAGTCCATAAAGACGTCCTGATCATTCATCACACTAAAATTGCAGTGTTTTTTTTCTAAAAGTCGGAGCAGTAAAAGAAAATGCACACAGAAGTAGTGGATTTCCATGCAGTCTTGAAGAAGTAGTGTTGTCCTTCCAACAGAAAGACAGTGGTAACTCTTGACATGCTGACAGGTAATGGGCCACAACAGAGCAAACCCACAGCAGAGTCAGTCGAAGTTTTGAAGAATATTGGTAGGTAGGTCATCACAGAGCAGACCACTGCAGTTTTGGTAGAGATTACGGTATTGGTGGGCTACCAGAGGTGCAGACCCACTGCAGTCCTTGTAGAAATAATGGTATTGGTGGACCGTCAAAGATGCAGACACACTATAGTCCTTGTAGAGACGGCCAACAGCCACGTGTAGCGACTGTGCACGTGCAGAAGCACCATCGAAGTGTCTTGCGGAGAATATAGCAAGTCCATAAACCACCACTTGTGCACGCACAAAGAACTTGTATGAAATGTCCTTAGAACCATCAATGCTGTTATCCAGTCCCTTGCTGAATTATTAACACACGTGCAAACACTATCTGACCCTACTTCTCACATATTGTCCATATACTATGACCAACAGAAACGTGTGCAGTGAAATGTAAATTACAGTTTGATGAACTGGTGTCAATTACAATTTTATAACATAAGAATATACACTCCTGGAAATTGAAATAAGAACACCGTGAATTCATTGTCCCAGGAAGGGGAAACTTTATTGACACATTCCTGGGGTCAGATACATCACAGGATCACACTGACAGAACCACAGGCACATAGACACAGGCAACAGAGCATGCACAATGTCGGCACTAGTACAGTGTATATCCACCTTTCGCAGCAATGCAGGCTGCTATTCTCCCATGGAGACGATCGTAGAGATGCTGGATGTAGTCCTGTGGAACGGCTTGCCATGCCATTTCCACCTGGCGCCTCAGTTGGACCAGCGTTCGTGCTGGACGTGCAGACCGCGTGAGACGACGCTTCATCCAGTCCCAAACATGCTCAATGGGGGACAGATCCGGAGATCTTGCTGGCCAGGGTAGTTCACTTACACCTTCTAGACCACGTTGGGTGGCATGGGATACATGCGGACGTGCATTGTCCTGTTGGAACAGCAAGTTCCCTTGCCAGTCTAGGAATGGTAGAACGATGGGTTCGATGACGGTTTGGATGTACCGTGCACTATTCAGTGTCCCCTCGACGATCACCAGAGGTGTACGGCCAGTGTAGGAGATGTCTCCCCACACCATGATGCCGGGTGTTGGCACTGTGTGCCTTGCTCGTATGCAGTCCTGATTGTGGCGCTCACCTGCACGGCGCCCAACACGCATACGACCATCATTGGCACCAAGGCAGAAGCGACTCTCATCGCTGAAGACGACACGTCTCCATTCGTCCCTCCATTCACGCCTGTCGCGACACCATTGGAGGCGGGCTGCACGATGTTGGGGCGTGAGCGGAAGACGGCCTAACGGTGTGCGGGACCGTAGCCCAGCTTCATGGAGACGGTTGCGAATGGTCCTCGCCGATACCCCAGGAGCAACAGTGTCCCTAATTTGCTGGGAAGTGGCGGTGCGGTCCCCTACGGCACTGCGTAGGATTCTACAGTCTTGGCGTGCATCCGTGCGTCGCTGCGGTCCGGTCCCAGGTCGACGGGCACGTGCACCTTCCGCCGACCACTGGCGACGACATCGATGTACTGTGGAGACCTCACGCCCCAAGTGTTGAGCAATTCGGCGGTACGTCCACCCGGCCTCCCGCATGCCAACTATACGTCCTCGCTCAAAGTCCGTCAACTGCACATACGGTTCACGTCCACGCTGTCGAGGCATGCTACCAGTGTCTAAGACTGCGATGGAGCTCCGTATGCCACGGCAAACTGGCTGACACTTATGGCGGCGGTGCACAAATGCTGCGCAGCTAGCGCCATTCGACGGCCAACACCGCGGTCCCTGGTGTGTCCGCTGTGCCGTGCGTGTGATCATTGCTTGTACAGTCCTCTCGCAGTGTCCGTATCAAGTATGGTGGGTCTGACACAACGGTGTCAATGTGTTATTTTTTCCATTTCCAGGAGTGTAATGACAAAGATGCAAAATACATCATTAAAGAAGATAACAATACAGAGAACATTTGTAGTAATAGGGGCTTTACAAAAGAATAGAAATAAACATATACATCAGAGTTACAGGAATTATGACATAAGTAAATACATAAAAGATCAGAATAACTTTTGAAACATCTACTTCACACATGAGCATTAAAACAAAACAATAAATAGTGTCTAAGCACCTCTACAAGGTAAGTAACATGGTATTAGAAAAATTCTACAACGTAACTCGTACCAGCTAAACACACAATGACAGGAAAAATACAAATACACAAGGGTACACAAACACATAGAGGGATAACACACAAGGAAAGGACCGGGTTTGTTGTACTGCAGTATTTTGCATAGAGATCCCCCTTCGTTCATCATTATTCTCAAAAAATCCTATCCAAGCCTGTTTTCTGTATTCAATTCACATCCTCTTTCAAAGATAGTTTTTCTCCACTGTACACTACTTCTTTTGGCCAAACCATTTTCTTATAGCTTCTCAATGCTTTTCTTCCAATTCATCGTAGTTAGTTTCTTATATAGTCTACCCCCTCTTAAGCTAACTTAAACCTACTGAGCTCAGATGCTAAACTAAGGGACGACGCAATGCAGCAGCACAAAACAGTTAACACAAATAGCAATGACAAAAAAATGCAAATTGGCAAAGAAAAGGCAGCGACATAGGACTTAGCAAAGCAAGTGCAACATTACAACTAATATGAAGCAATGAACAGCAACAAGAAAAATAAATCAGTAGTAAAACTGGCTTAACAGAGTAATAGAAAGTGAAATTCAGTAACACTATGCCTGGCAAACAGCAGCAGCAAATGCAATAACTTTTATCTAAACATGAGAAAGCTCCAGCAGAAAAAATATTACAGTAAAGACAACAATCCAGAAAAGCATGACAAGCTATGGGACCTTTGCATTTCAGACAATTTCGTTAATAAGCTCATTTGGTACATTCATTTCAGCTATGCACATTTTGGTCCACGAAAATGTTATCATATTTTTCGAAGACTTCTTATTTTAACAATATGGGAAAGAGAATTCGAAGAGTCTTGTCTATTTGTAAACTTTGTCAAAAGGCGAAACCATCTACTGTCTCAGATCGTGCTCCATTCTTTCCTATCATTCCTTCTAAATTACAAGAATTTTCTTCTGTTGCTCTCTACATATCTTCAAGCTCAGGGACATAGTTTGTGGCAGTGATACAATTTTCACTCACTGGTATAAATACAGAAACAAAATTTCTAGTTTCTACCACTTAGAAAATAAAGTGTCATATGTCCATTTTTCTTGGAATTTACATTCCTTAAATCAGATTTCTAGACCAACATTTTGCAGTTGAAGATGAAATTGTGTAAATAACTTTGTAACTTACTGTTTAGGCTACAATAAATAAAATCTCAAAACAGCTACAATATTGACAACTCCTTCCTAAATACTTCTCCCCTTTGGACGCTTGAACAAACTACGATAGAACACATTAGTCAACAAGGCAGAATCATGACACACCACTAAAGCAAAATTTTAAGATAAACATTCTGATAATTTTCAAAACACTCAGAAACTACATACAACAACCAAACATACTACACGCAAGAACCAAAAGTACATCAATTACCAAGGCACACAGAACGGCAACTTCTATCCCTGGAAGCTCATCAATATGATACAGTTCCTCAGATAATTCACTGCCCTACAGTATCCAGGCCGCACATGGCCATACCGTGTTTCGCCAAAATAAAGTACCCTTATACAAGTTACTACTCCTCAAATTACAACACCAACCACGGCCCAGCCGATTAAGACCCAAACATTGGAGCCACATTAATGCCACCAGAAAAACCAGCACAACGAAATGGTACAATTCACTCTTATGCGCAGCTTTCCAAATGTCGTGACGGAAATCGTTTAGTAGAAACGCGTGTTGCACAGCGACCGAATGCAGCAGCTAATGGCTGCTGGCAGGTGTACTATAAAGGATACTCCAGTAGTGGACGCCACCGCCTACAATTGAAATGCACCAAATGAAATCAACTAAAACAAAACAGATTCTAAGCTAGTAACCGTGGTGTTAGTAGTTGGGTGATAGGTTACGCGTTGTATTGTCTCTTTCTAATTGTAGAAGTAGCGGTAGTATTAGTTTTTCTTATTAATTACCAGGAATAAGTAACTAACGTATACGCTGAGCAGACAAAAATCATGGAATACCTCCTAATATCGTGTAGGACTTGCTTTTACCGGCCTAGTGTAGAAACGTGGCGTAGTATGGTCTCAAAAAGCCGTTGGATGACCCTTGCAGTAATATAGAGAAATGCTGCCGCTATAGCCGCTCATAACTGCGACAGAGTTGCCTGTGGAGGATTTTATGCACAAATACAAATCTCGATTATGTCCCACAAATATTCGATGGATTAATGTTGGGTGATCTTGAAGGTCAAAGCATTCGCTCAAATTGCCCAAATTGTGCTTCAAACCAATTGCGAACAGCTGTCGCCCAAAGACATGGTACATTGTCAAATGGTTGAAATGGCTCTGGGCACTATGGGACTTAACATCAGCCCCCAAGAATTTAGAACTACTTAAACCTAACTAACCTAAGGACAACACACACATCCATGGCCGAGGCAGGATTCGAACCTGCGACCGTAGCGGTTGCGCGGTTCCAGGCTCAAGCGCCTAGAACCGCTGGGCCACACCGGCCGGCGGCGCATTGTCATCCATAAATAGTCTCTAGCTATTTGGGACATGAAGTCCATGAAAGGCTGATGGAAATGGACTCCAGGTATCCGAAGATAACCATTTGTAGTCCATGATCGTTTCAATTTGACCAGAGAAAGCAGCCTATTCCATGCAAACACAAGCCACATCATTACGGAGTCGCCATCAGGTAGCACACTGCCTTGCTACAACTTGAGTCCATGACCCTGCGGAGTCTGCGCTACACCCGAACCCTACAATCAGCTCTTACCAACTGAAATAGGGACTCATGTGACCGGGCCTCGGTTTTCCAATAGCCTACGGTCCAACCAATGTGCTCATGAGCCCAGGAGAGGCGTTGCACGCGATGTCGTCAGCTGCCATAACCAATGATGCCAAATTTCGCCGCACTGTCCTGACGGATACGTTCTTCGTACGTCCCACACTTACAAATGGTTCAAATGGCTCTGAACGCTATGGGACTTAACATCTGAAGTCATCAGTCCCCTAGAACTCAGAACTACTTAAACCTAACTAAAGGACATCACACATATCCATGCCCGAGGCAGGATTCGAACCTGCAACCTTAGCAGTCGCGCGGTTCCGGACTGAAGCACCTAGAACCGCTCGGCCACATCTACCACACTTATTTCTGCGGTTATTTCACGCTGTGTTGTTGTCTGTTAGCACTGGCAACGGTCGATCGTTAAATGAATGTTGTGGAGCACTGAGTTGTCCATGGTGAGAGCTAATGCTTGAAATTCGGTATTCTAGGCAGGCTGTTGACAGGCTGTTGACACTGCGGATCTCGAATTGTTTAATTCCTTAACGATTTACGAAACTGAATGTCCCGTGCGTGCCGGCCGAGGTGGCCGAGCGGTTCTAGATGCTACATTCTGGAACCGCGTGACCGCTACGGTCGCAGGTTCGAATCATGCCTCGAGAATGGGTGTGTGTGATGTCCTTATGTTAGTTAGATTTAAGCAGTTCTAAGTTCTAGGGGACTGATGACCACAGCAGTGAAGTCCCATCGTGCTCAGAGCCATTTGAACCATTTTGTCCCGTGCGTCTGGCTCCAACTACCATTCCGCGTTCAAAGTCAGTTGTGCGGACGTAATCAAGTGGGACGGCTTTTCATATGAATCACCTGAACACAAATGACAGCTCCACCAATGCACGGTCTTTTATATCTGATGTACGCTACACTACCAACATCTACATATGCGCACATAGCTATCGCACTACTTTTGTCTCATCAGCGTGGAATGGTTCGAGAATAATGAAAAGAGCAAGAGTAGACCAAAAACAATACGAAATGGCTGCAGGAAAGATGTGCAGAAACCAAAAGGACGTCGAGGGCTCTATGATGGGGCGGATATATCTAATGACCTGCTAGAAGAAGAAAGTGGAGTCGACAGGGAAGATATAAAGGATCCAATACTAGAGTCCGATTTAAAAAAAAAGCCCTTGGAGACCTGAAATATGGGAGAACGGATATATAAGACTCCGTAGGAATTTCTAAATGCTTCGAGTGTTATGTGGGAACAAGACAACTGTTCAGGATAGCGTGTAAAATCAATGAGACCAGCGACGCACCATCACACTTCCAGAAATTATCATCTACACAAAGTCAGATAAGTGCTAAAACAAAGGCACAGTCAGATCGACAGCTCATGCATCCGTACTCCTGACTAGAATAATACACAGACCAATAGGATGTAAAACTGAGGATCTATTAGATAACGATTTTCGATTTTAAAAAAGGTAAAGGCACCAGAGACGCAACTTCAAGTTGCAACTGATAACGGAAGTAAGACTGAAGAAAAATCAAGACACGCTAATCGGAGTCGTTGACCCAGAAAAAGCGTTCGGCAGTGTAAAATGGGGAAATATGTTCTAACATCTGAGAGAGGTGGGGGCGTGCTATAGGGCAAGGTGGGTAATATGCAATATGTTCGTAAATCAAGAGGAAACAGTAAGACTGGAAGATCAGTAACGAAGTGCTCGTATTAGAAAGGTTGTAAGACAGGTCTGTAGTTTTCGCCCTTATTGCTCCACATATACACTGATAAACCAAAACATTCCGACCACTGCCCACTACTACATTGGATGCCGCCTGGTGGCATTACGGGCACGAAAAGCGGGAGCAAAAATTTTGTAAGGGGAACAAATACGCTAGGGGGACACCATAACGAAGGTATGGGCTGCAAGTGGGGAACTCGATTGAGATAAGCGACTTTGACAAAATGCAGATTATTATTACGTAGAGCGCGTGAACGAGTATGTGGAAAACGGCAAAGCTGGCCGAATATTCACGTGCTACTGTCGTGAGCACCTACTTAAAAAGGTAAAGGTACAATGAAACTACCACCAGGCACTAAATTTTTAGGAGTTCGCGACTCTTGACAGAACATGGGGTTCGAAGGCTTGTCTGGTCTGTTCTGTGACATCTCTCGCGAAAGAGCACAGTGCTGGCGCATGCTCAAGTGTTTTGTAGCACACCGTTCATCGTAAAATACTGAATATGGAGCTCCGCAGCAGGCAACTCCTACGTGGTCACATGTTCTCCCAACAATATCACCAGTTACGACTGCAGTGGACACGGACCATCTGAATTCGACCGTCGACAAATGAAAGCATGTCAGCTCTTCGGGTGAACTACATTTTTACTACAGTAGGTCGCTGGCCGTCTCCACAATAGCCGTCATCGAAGTGAAGGGCATCGAAACGTGCAGAACGCCAAGGACGCAAGCTGCTGGAGTAGTATTATGCCATAGGAGAAATGTTCTTCGTCTCTCATGACACCTCTGCTAACAGCTGTGAACCATCTGCGTCTCTTCATGTCTGATGTCTTTCCCGACGGCGATGTCATCTTTCAGCAGTACAGTTGTCCGTCTCTCGGAGCCAAAAACGTGCTGCAGTGGTTTGAGGAGCGTTTTAGTGAACTCACGATGATGTCTCAGCGACTAGAGTCGCCTGATGTAAATCCTGTGGAACCCATCGAGGATGCTATCGCATACCATCACCGCGTACCCAAATCAGCGGTCGGTTATTTACGCGAACTTCATGGCCTGTGCGTAGATAGCCAATAGCACATACCCCCACAAACCCAACAAAAAAGGTCGGATCACTGATACGCAGAATCAGTGATATACGTCGTTCCAAAGACAGAAAAACAAGCCATTAAGCAGGTGTTCCTGATGCTTAGTTTCATCAGTGTATATCTAAGAAACAGTGACGGAAGTAAAAGGAATGGATGGAGACTGGGACTAAAATTCAAGGTGAAAGAATATCGGTCATAAGATTCAGTGGTTGATTCTGCTTTACTGAGTGAAAGTGTAGATTAATTAGAGGCTCCATTGACTGGAATCTAAAGTCTTATGAGTACAGAATATGGTTTGAGAGTAATTGGAAGAAAGCCTGAAGTATGACAAGTAGCATAAGTGAAAAAAGAGAGAATTGGAATCACGAAGTGCACAAAGTTAAGGAATTCTGATTTCTAAACAGCAAAATAGCCCAAGGTGGAAGGAGCTAGCCGGACATAACAACCAAACTAGCAAACTAGCACTATTACATACCACATTCCTGTCTAAGAGAAGCCTTCAAGAATCAGAGGCGTCAATTTGAGAAAATGTTTCTAAGAGACTACGTTTTGAGCACAGCATTGTATAGTAGTGAGACATTTACCGCTAAAAACCGGAAAAGAAGAGGATAGAAACATTTTTGATATGGTGCTGCTGAGGAATGTTGAAAATTGGGTGGACTGAAAACATAAGGAATGAGGAGGTTCTCCGCAGAGAAAGGAATATACGGAAGTCACGAACAAGAAGAAGGAACAGGATGGAAGAACATGTTACGACGTCAAGGAATAACCTCCATGGTATAAAAGGGTGCTGTGGAGTATAAAGGAGGATAAAACTGTAGGGGAGATAGTAATTTCAATACATCCAAAATATAAATGAGGACGCAGGATGAAAATGCCGCTCTGAGATGACGTTAGTGCAGGATGAGAATTCGTGGCGGGCAGCATCAAACAAGTCAGACTTTACTTTTACTTCTTCGTGTCCGGAGATATGTTTCAAAGCCTTTCTTTCAGCCCAATGTCGGGCCAAGTCCAATGTTTCTCTCTTCTCAAGCCATAGTTAGTCAAGGGCACACCTTGTGGGGCAGATGGAACACTGTAGAAGGTGTTCCATATCCTGAACTTCACCACAGTCGCATTTGTTGTCTCCTTCGTCCTTGAAGCCCCATTTGACAAGGTTTGCTTTAACCGGTGCTACGCCTGTTCTGATACGGTTCAGTGTTCTCCAAATCTTACAGCTTGATGTAATGCCGCTGGGTATTAAGTCTGCTACGTCCACATGAAGAACCATGCAGCGGATGGCGCTCGTCGAAAACTTAAGTCTCAAAAAATAGTTATAAAGAAAATACTTTCTTAACCAAAATATTTTTTATGCACCACTGTTGTTCACATCTTTCACTCCTAAGAACTGTCATACCCCAAAGAGCGTTGACTTTAGAAATATGGATTACTTAATTGATTTTAACATTTGTTATTGACTCCTGGCACAATGTATGATGTACAGTGAATTACGCATGTCTTGAATGTTTTTCTCTTTCTGCAGCAGACAGTCACGTTTGTCATCATTAATCAAGCACTAAACCAAATACACTGAAGCGCCAAAAATAACTGGTATAGGAGTGCGTATCCCAAATGCAGGGATATGTAAACAGGCAGAATACGGCGCTGCGGTCGGCAACGCCTATGTAAGACAAGTGTCCGCCGCAATTGTTACATTGGTTACTTCTGCTACAACGGCAGGTTATCAAGATTTAAGTGGGTATGAACGTGGTATAGGAAAGATGGGACACACATCATCTCCGAAGTAGTGTTGAAGTGGGGATTTTCCCGTACAACCTTTTCAACAGTGTACCGTGAATATCAGGTATCCGGTAAAACATCAAATCTCCGACATTGCTGCGGCCGGAAAAGCATCCTGCAACAACGGGACCAACAACGAATGAAGGGACTCTTTCAACGTGACAGAAGTGCAACCCATCCGCAAATTGCTGCAGATTTTAATGCTGGTCCATCAACGTGTGTCAGTCCGCCTACCATTCAACAAAACATCATCGATGTGGGTGTTCGGAGCTGAAAGGCCACTCGTGTATCCTTGATGAGTGCACGACACAAAGTCTTACTCCTCGCTTGAGCTCGTCAAAACCGGCATTGGGCTGTTGATGACTGGTAACATGTTGCCTGGTCGGACAAGTCAGGCTTCAAATTGTATCGAGCGGATGGACGTGATTCGCTTATGGAGACAACCTCATGCATCCATAGACCCTGTATGTCAGCAGGGGACTGTTCAAGCTGGTGGAGGCTCTGTAACGGTGCAGTAGAAGTGATATATGATCACTGATACTTCCATATACGGCTGCTCTGGCAGGTGACACGTACGTAAGCATCCCGTCTGATCACTTGCATCCATTCATGTCCATTGTGTATTCCAACAGACTTGGAAAATTCTAGCAGGACAATGTGACACCCCACACGCCCAGAATTGCTACATTAACACTCTTCTGAGTTTAAACACTTCCGCTGGCCACCAAACTCCGCAGACATGAACATTGTTAATTGTATCTGGGATGCTTTGCAATCTGCTGTTCAGAAGAGATCTTCACGTCCTCTTGCTCTTACGGATTTATGGACTTCCCTGCAGAATTCATGGTGTGAATTCCTTCAGCACTACTTCAGACATTATCCAACTCCATGACACGTCGTGTTGTGGTACCTCTGCGTGCTTGTCGGGGCCCTACACGATGTTAGGCAGGTGTACCTGTTTCTTTGCCTTTTCAGTGTAGCTTGATAATTTAAAGTACTCCCCTTCAATAATTTTAATCGTTCCTCTTCAATGAATGTAAATTATTTAAGTTGTCAAGCTCAACAACGAATTCCTCTTTATTACACAACAAATATCATCTTCCACAGTACAAACTAAAACACATTAAATTTTTTCCTTGTTATTAATTCCACAGTTGTTTCTTAGTTTTATGTTACACAAATGTTGATTTTGGTTGTTTTGGATTATAGTACTGTATGCGTAGCTGTTACTGTTCACACAGTTTTTGTTTCGTTTCGCTATTTGTGTGTGAAAAGTAGTAGAAAAAGTAAGTTTTGGTGTATATATTTACAATATCATCATCATCATCATCATCATCATCATTTAAGACTGATTATGCCTTTCAGCGTTCAGTCTGGAGCACAGCCCCCTTATAAAATTCCTCCATGATCCCTATTCAGTGCTAACATTGGTGCCTCTTCTGATGTTAAACCTATTACTTCAAAATTATCCTTAACCGAATCCAGGTACCTTCTCCTTGGTCTGCCCCGACTCCTCTTACCCTCTACTGCTGAACCCATGAGTCTCTTGGGTAACCTTGCTTCTCCCATGCGCGTACCATGACCCCACCATCTAAGCCTGTTCATCCTGACTGCTACATCTATAGAGTTCATTCCCAGTTTTTCTTTGATTTCCTAATTGTGGACACCCTCCTGCAATTGTTCCCATATACTAGTACCTGCAATCATCCAATATTTACAATATTTTACATAGAATTACGTTTAATCTATTTGTAAAACTTTTTAAGATTTAGTACTGTTGATATCGATTTGTTCATTTTTTAGCTGTTTTCCTTCTTTCACTGTCCCGTTATCACACTTCTCAGCATCTGTCTCATTGTAATGGTGCCAATAACATATAAAGCCCTTGCGCCATCAGGGAAAATATGGCGTCCGCTTGAGTAGTACCTTGTAGAATTAGTATCATGGCTTCGGGAGCACTACATGAAAAATTCCACTGCATAGCACATGGTATACCACATGGTCTAAATTCTGAGGAACAGCTAGATGTAAAAATCATTTCTCAGTAATGCGAACAGGAGAGATGTCAGAAGTCATATTGAACTATTGTTACTGTGGCATTGCTTCCTAATGTCAAGAGACAAGTACTTGTACCGATGTTGTCGAAAGATTTAGAAACATAGCCCCTGTGTGTCGCCCTAGTCACACGAAGATCTTTCGAAAGTCTGCCTAAAGGAACCAACAGCTTCATTCGATTCACTTTTCAACATTCAGATACAGAATTACTATACAATATTTGATACATAGTTTCCATTCAGCAGGTACACAGCCGTGCACTGGTCACTCGCGTATAGTGAACGATGCATTCAGTGAGTTCCTCCGATACCGCACGCAGCTTCTCGAAATGCAGTACCATGCGCGCTACATGATGATCCATTTCTCAACGTCACGCTGTTCACTGCAGACCCATGTATCGTATCTACAGCTTCCTTTGTCAAAGTGAGAAATGAATCTCCACTGGCATCGACGGCAGGAGCAGTACCGGTTTTCTGTCCCCTTAGAAACGCTGATCACGGTCAACGAGTGTCATACGCTTCTGCTCGTTCACCACTCTTGTTAAATTTACATGAATGACAACTATCTCTACCGTTTAGTTTTATGTGATACTATATTGATTAATATTGCGACTAAAATGTGTATAAGTAAGCAGTTATCCTTAAAATGTAGTTTTAAATCTTATTAATCACAACGACGAGACTTCAATAAAAAACAATAGAATTTTATTAATTCACTAAATTAACACAATTCTTTTGTTCCTATCTCTTAATTGGAGGCCTTGACTAATCAGTATCAAAAAATTTATACCACCACTAACGATTATATATACTCCTGTTGAAAACGATATCCTATCGCAATTAACCGTTTCTGGAAATACAACGACTGATAAACAATCGCAACACCAAACAATAATTAATGTTGAGTTCTGAAACCTCAGGAATGCATTTGTCTAGGGAACATAATTTAACGATTAACACTACAAGATCATAGTTAATGTAAGAGCGAAATACTCTATTGCAAATGTGAAATACTGGTGCATTAATAACCAGAGTAAGCTCCAGCATACTGACTGCAAGCAAGCAACAGTGGATGACATTGGAGTTGCCGTCCGACGATGTCCCATATGTGCTTGATTTGAAAGAGATATGGTAAACGAGCAGGTCAAAGCAATATCTCGACACTCCATAGAGCATTGTGTTACAGCAGCGTTATGTGTGCGTGCATTATCCTGTTGGAAAACAACGCCCGGAATGCTGTTCATGAATGGCAGCACCACAGGTAGAATCATTAGACTGCCGTATAGGTTTGCAGTCGGGTGCGTGGGATAACCACGAGAGTGTTCTTGCTCTCTTACGATATCGCACCCAAGAAATTGCTTCCTGGTGTAGGTCCAGTTTGTCTACCACACAGGCAGGTTGTTTTAGACCCTGCTTCTAACCTACACACGCTCATCACTGACACCGAGGCAGAACCAGTTTTCATCAGGAAACACAACAGATCTCCACGTGCCCTCAAAAGAGCTCTCTCTTTACACCACTGATGCAGCAAATGGCGCTAGTTTTTGATCAGTGGAAAGCACGCTACAGGGCGTCTGGCACGGTAGTTCCACTAGCTGTCCGGACGCTGGTCTCCTAGCAACCGTACATTCTCGTAACCAAGGCTGCCAACAGTTATGCACAGTAGCTACTTTCCTGCCAAGCCTTTCTGCAGTAACGCAGAAGGAACTTCCAGCTTCTCGTAGCCCTATTACACAACCTCGTTCAAACTCCGTCAGTTATTGATAACAGCGTCTTTGTCGCCTTAAAGGCACTCTTGACTAACTTCAGCTCACCATGTCCAATCTCGATGGTCACTGACGCTCACGACCGTTACAGCCTGTATTTGAAACAAACCTGACGTACATCCTCATACTAGAGACACTTTTATGCTACTTGAACGCAATTTCAATATATATTATCTTTCAGATGCACAAATACGCTTACCATCTTTAGTTTACGTAATTTTATTTTTCGCCAGCGCGTAAACGTAAATTCCCGAGATGAGATTTTTCTTATTAGTTCTTCACAACATAGAAAGTTTCACTCCTATTTTCTTATCATGTTATATTTTTGGATTCACACTTAAATCACATTTCGAAATTTCGAAAAATTAAGGCACTTAATGTCCTCAACTTACTTATCTCTGTCTTTTGTTCGGATGAAGAGGGACTTGGCCACAAAAGTAAAGGAGACAGATAGATCTCTTATGAGCCACTTTTTTTAAGGGCCCATACCTGAATCGGTAAAAACGGATGTCTTATGCAATCGCTTTGCTGCCCTTCTATTAAGACCCATGTTTCTCAAGAATGGCTAGGGGTATGAATTTTGAAATTTATGAAAATACAAAGTCTACTGTTCCTTTACAGGGTAAAAAAAATTGAGCTTCTAAGCAAATGTAAACCTGTGGATGAACTATCCATACACATAATTAGGTTTTTACGGAATCCTCAGAACCAGTGGCCTACTCTCATTTGTCCTGATTTTTTTCTGCTTTCTTTCTACTTTTTCTTCTACAACTATTGAGGTTCACATCACATTCCGGTCTTACTTTTCTGACTTGAGGGTTCATTGGTTTCTCTCAATCACTTAATCGAAGTATCGTGATAGTTCCTTCGAAGAGGGGAATCTGAACTTCTACTCCGTACCCTCTGACATCGACGACGTAATATTAAACACCAATCTTCTCACCTCCTTTTTCCACTCAGAAACGTTCGGAGTAGGTATTAAAATCCATGGAGAAAAAATAAAAACCTTGAGGTTCGCCGATGACATTGTAATTCTGTCAGAGACAGCAAAGGACTTGGAAGAGCAGTTGAACGGAATGGACAGTGTCTTGAAGGGAGGATATAAGATGAACATCAACAAAAGTAAAACGAGGATAATGCAATGTAGTCGAATTAAATCGGGTGATGCTAAGAGAATTGGATTAGGAAATGAGTCACTTAAAGTAGTGAAGAAGATTTGCTATTTGGGGAGCAAAATAACTGATGATGGTCGAAGTAGAGACGATATAAAGTGTAGACTGGCAATGGCAAGGAACGTGTTTCTTAAGAAGAGAAGTTTGTAAATATCGAGTATTGATTTAAGTGTCAGGAAGTCGTTTCTGAAAGTATTTGTATAGAGTGTAGCCATGTATGGAAGTGAAACGTGAACTATAAATAGCTTAGAGAATAAGAGAATAGAAGCTTTCGAAATGTGGTGCTACAGAAGAATGTTGAATATTAGATGGGTTGAACACATAACTAATGAGGAAGTATTGAATAGGATTGGGGAGAATAGAAGTTTGTGGCACAACTTGACCAGAAGAAGGGATCGGTTGGTAGGACATGTTCTGAGGCATCAAGGGATCACCAATTTAGTATTGGAGGGCAGCGTGGAGGGTAAAAATGGTAGAGGGAGACCAAGAGATGAATACACTAAGCAGATTCAGAAGGATGTACGTTGCAGTAGGTACTGGGAGATGAAGAAGCTTGCATAGGATAGAGTAGCATGGAGAGCTGCATCAAACCAGTCTCAGGACTGAAGACCACAACAAAAAATGGCTCTGAGCACTATGGGACTTAACATCTATGGTCATCAGTCCCCTAGAACTTAGAACTACTTAAACCTAACTAACCTAAGGACATCACACAACACCCAGCCATCACGAGGCAGAGAAAATCCCTGACCCCGCCGGGAATCGAACCCGGGAACCCGGGCTTGGGAAGCGAGAACGCTAGACCACAACAACAACAGTCTTCTTTCTTGCCGACCATACTACCTTCCTGACGTATATCTTATAAATGCTTAAAGTACAGTCACTGTTTTAACAATTACAGAGGCTTCAGGAAGATTAAATGAAAAATGTAACTAGTGGAAAGTGTATTTTAACCTAATCTTTGACTTGGTTTGCTGAACTTCGAGTGATTATCTCCTAATATCATTCGTAATTTCAAGCTATGCACAGTGAACTAGTTTTTAATGGACAGTCATGTAGAAGTAAAATCACAATCATCAGATTTCAATTTATATTTGCTACGGGGCTACCTGTGTTGAAAGCTGAGATCCGCATAATCAGCACAATAACAAAGAGCAGTACAAAGGGATCACCCTTAGATTCATAATGATTCAGTCAAGTGTTGCACTCAGATAAAAATATTCTTTCCATAGAGAGCAGCAAAGCACAGTTCATTCGACGAAATCTTCACCTTGTAAGGAGTTTCCTTTCTTACGGGTTCGGATTTTGGGCCTTCGTCTGCAGTTCTAGTAAGGGACTGGTCTGAAAAGGAGAATATGTTCTGCAAAGTAGTTGTCATTGAGTCGCTGGAGAATTTATGCCTATGGTTTGGCTCTTTTGTTCCGTCACAACAAACACGAAAAATATCTGCATTCCGCCTGAAGAATAGTTGGCTGTCTATCATATCATAATTTAAAATCCAATTGTTCAACAGCAAATAAAATCTGCAGTGTCTCAGACAAAATCAAGAAGCTACCATACAGGGAGCAGGAATCGGAATCGGAATGGAGCTTTACGGGTTTCCAGTTTATGTGTTGTTATTTCAGTGATCAGAAATTCCAATCAGATTTAAAAACAGATTGGCATTTTGAGCCCATTTCTCAGAATGACGCTGCACCCACTTCATCTGGGATGCATATACTGATTCGGTTTCTAAGGGTGTCATAAGGCAGTTGTCTTGTCTCCTGAGACAAGCTGGCCGACAAGTGACAGGTCCTCGATACCATGAATACTGGCAGTACGGAGTTGACGTTCGAGTTGATCACACGCATGTTCCATCGGAGACTGACCTCAGGAGGTTTGAGATCACGTGAGTACCCCAACAAGACGCAAACAGTTCATAGAGCGGCTTGCCATATGAGGAAAGCGTTATCCTTTTGAAAAGAAAGCACCAAATGTTCAAATGTGTGTGAATTTCTAAGGGACCAAACTGCTTAGTTCATCGGTGTAGACTTACACACTACTACTTAATCTAACTTAAACTAACTTTTGCTAAGAACAACACAGACACCTATGCCCGATGGAGAACTCGAACCTCCGGCGGGAGGGGCAGCGAAGTCAGTGACATGGCTGACATGGCCCCTCCAGCCGCGCGGCCAAAGATGGCACCTCGATACTGCCTCATAATAAGTTACACGTTAGGCAGCAAGGTGCCTGTGACAAATCGTGCACGGACACCGTTCGCTCTGCCATTGCCAGCTGTGATCAGAAGTCATACCCAGTGGTTCCCCACACCATGACCTCTCTGCGCTTCTAAACAGCAAAAGAAGAATGAGACCTCTCCTCAGGCCGCTGCAGTAATCGCCGACGATGGGCATCAGCGGTAGTGCAGAACTGATATTCGTCGCTGAACACTTTACAGTGCCATTCGCCAGCAATCCATTCTTTCCGGCAATGACACCAGTCAACGCAGCCTTTTGTGTGGTGTGTCAGTGGCACCCTACACATCGGTCACTATTTCCGTAGTCCGGCCTTTGCTAGTCTCTGACCTATGGTACTGACTGACACTAACATTCCGTTACTCATTCCTGGAATGCAGACGCAGATGCGAAGGTGCTACGATGCGTCCCGTGCTCAATATGATGGTCTTATTTGTGGCGGTCAAAGAAAGTCGAATAAGAGCTCGAAACGAGTATGCCTAACGTCTTGTTCCCAAGTAGTCCATCGGATACAACGAGTATGCCTGCCTTCTTGTTCCCAAGTAGTCCTACAGCGGCCACTGTAACCAGACAGTGCCCCACAAATCTGGATGTTACGCATTAGACTAGCCGGACAAATGGAGACCCACAGTGAAGTGCCATAGAAACTCTTATCAGCGGCTGATAAAGCTGTCTCACACGAGTTAACAGGCCTGATAACAACATTAAAGACGAACAGTACTAATGCACTCCAATGGCCATTCTGTTACAGAGAACTGTAGCTCTAATTAAATACATTACCACGGATTATGAGTACCTAAACGATATTACACTGAATAGGGTCCTTACACTTTTCTGGGGACGGCATATCCAGCTGAATACGATCATTGCAAGTTATATCCTTCAGAGATACCATATAGCGATGATGTTGACTGGTCGACTGCTGCGTTTCACTTGCTGTTCCAAACAATCCTCGACATATGAGAACCGTATGCGCGCCGCCCTAGGGACAAGGCTACTTTTATATTTTAAAACGGGAGTGGCCTGAAGTGAGAACACTTGATCACTTGATCGACAAAAATTTGAAAAGAAACGTCCTGGCCCTATTTTATTTTATTTATTTATTTATTTATTTTGCAATTACCCTTCTGAGTGATCTGATGCGGCCCGCCATGAACTTCTCTTCTGAACCAACCTCTTCATCTCAGAGTAGCACTTGCAACCTACGTCCACACTTACTAGCTGGATGTATTCCAGTCTCTGCCTTCCTCTATATTTTTTGCCCTCTGTCTTCTAGTACCATCCGTGTTACTCCCTGATGACTTAACAGATATCCTATCATGCTGTCCCTCATCCTTTCCGATTCGGCGCAGGACCTCCTAAGTGGTTTAGCCTAGCATTTGTTGTAATCTTACAGCTGCTGTGACGTCGCTCATTATCGTAATCACTACTCTGGGTTTTCCTGCGATTTCCTCAGACAAATGTCAGACAGGCCTCCATATTACAGAGTTTTCGTTCTGGCCTAGTTTCAACATTTCGTCGCAGCTATCTCATTACTTCTCAATACATACTGACTTGATATTTCACTTGTCTTGTTCTCTATAATGGATATACCTAATATCTCTTCAGTCATTTCATTTGTCTCCATTTTATATATAGGTCGAAAACAGTGCATACTATTTATAAAACCATATTTATCTGAACTGTTGCGTGTGATTTGGTACCAATCCACAGTCCAGTCGGTACCGAGTTATCCAGTTCACCATAAGTGATGCCTCCCATAGTACCTACTATCTGCCATATGTGTCCAAGACACTGAGGTCGAAATAGTCATGGTATAAGGATATGCATGTATACGGATCGCGGTAGTATAGCGTAGGTGTGCATTGACGGAGTTGCCACTTTTCTTCATGTGATTCATATGCAAAGGTTTTCGACGTGATTATGGCCGCACGACGAGGATTAACAGACACTCAAGGTGGAATGGTAGTTGGAGGCTAGACGCTTGACACATTCCATTTCGAAAATCGTGAGGAAATTCTACAACTTGAGATCCATAGTCTCAACAGTGTGCCGACAATACCAAATTTCGGGCATTACCCTCCACCACAGACAAAACACGTTGGCTGGTTGTCTCCACTGCCGGACTCAGTGGCCGAGCGGTTCTAGGCCCTTCAGTCTGGAACCTCGTGACCGCTCCGATCGCAGGTTCGAATCCTGCCTCGGCCGTGGATGTGTGTGATGTCCTTAGGTTAGTTAGGTTTAAGGAGTTCTAAGTTCTAGAGTGCTGATGACCTCAGATGTTAAGTCCCATACTGCTAGGAGCCATTTGAACCAACTGTCTCTACTTAATGACCAACGCTTGCGTAGTGTTGTCTGTGCCAGCAGACAAGCAACACGGTGTGAAATAACCCCTGAAATCAATGTGGGTCGTACGACGAACGTAACCGCTGTCACAGAGCAGCGGAAGCAATTCAGCGTTAACGAGCTATGGAAGCAGACGACTGACACGAGTATCTTTGCTAACAAGCAGCATAATATCGCCTGCAGCACCTGTCCTGGGTTCGTGACTCCTTCAGTTGGACCCTAGCCTCGTCGTATGAGCCCTGATTTCGGTATGTACAAGATGATGGTACCGTTCGAGTGCATCGCCGACCCCACGGAGCTATGGACCTGAGCTATTAAGGCACTATGCAAGCTGGTGGCTGTACATGATTGATTGACAATTCATACAGTAAACAGACTATCATATAGGTACTACAATTAATAAATATAAAACTGAATGGAAAGTCCAATAGTCCGCAATAACTGTATATATTCATGTCAGTTATAGACCCATTCAACCATTTTCGCAAGTTTTAAATTGGATCTTCTAGTGTATATAAATGTCAAGCAACGGAATATATTTTACTCAGTAAAGTTATGAAAGTTCGTGATTTTAACATAGACATAACATTTATCATAAATGATGTTTTGTTAACAATTGATTATGGTTTTCTTTATCAATTCCGGAGGACTGAGAACTCTGCCTAGCCACGCCAACATTTACTGTGCGGCATCCTGCAACTACTCCCCAGACCACATGACAGCATTTCCATGCAACGGAAGATGTACCTTAAAAGTTCCGAAACAGGTTGCGTGCATCTGTAATTGACTTGAATAAATAGAGCTAATACACAAATCAATTCGTCGAATCATTCTTCTAAACACAAGCTGTGACATTTCTTCTGTAACAGAAGCAGTGAAAGTGAATATTGCAATTTTCAATTCATCGATGGATTTTGGACTGATTGTGTACACAGTTGCTTTCGCTGCACCCCAGAAGAAAAAGTCAGGTGGTGTTAGGTCAGGCGATCGTGGAGGTCAAAGCCCTGTGAAATTAGGCCATCACCAACAACATCAGCAAGTAGCGACGTTGAAACGAGAGCTGTATGCGCGGTTGCACTATCTTGTTGCAAATAACCATTCAGTATTTCATTTAACACAAGTTCTCCTTCGAGTGGGTACAGAATATCACTGCAGTATCGTTGTGCGTATATTGTTTCGTTGAAAAATTTGGGACCCACAATCCGACGTCTAGAAATAGCAATCCAAACCCCTCTTTTCACAGAATGAAATGGTTCCTCATGAATACACAATGGATTTGCAGTACACCACATACGAGAATTTGGCGAGTTCATGTACCCGGATAAATGAAACCACACCTCATAAGTGAAAAACCTTTCATTAAAAATATTCCTTCCATTTTGTTGAACGAAATTGTTGAACAATTGACAGTAATGCAGTTTCTTGCCACGATCAGTATTTTTCGGTTCCGACCGTCACATTGTATACGAAAAGTTCTAATTTTTCCATTATATCTGTGTGGGCCATTCCGACACTAACATCGATTTCCTGGGCGAGTTTTCTTACTGACTGGTTCGGACACATGGACATTTTATCGGAAATATCGGGTAGTTTATCCTTTTATCCTCAGACAAATCGCTTTGACGACTACTTCTCGGTGTATCTGTCACTGAAACCGTACTTCGAAGTTTATTAGTCAAATCTCGCACAGTATAGCGATGTGGGAGTGTTGTCTCCGGGAAAACTGAATTAAATATTTGACGAACAGAAACTGTGTATTCACTGCCAGATTAGAACACTTGTTCGACTAAAAACACACGTCCTTCATTGGTTATCTTTTAACAGTGACAAAAAAGAAACAGACGAGCAAAGAACTGAAATTAACGTTCACGTCAACACATAACGACAAACACCAACGATGCTACTGACACTGGCTGAGATAAACCAAACAGTGGAACGTCGGGAGAGTCCACTTGAAGGTAAGTAACGCAGGCAGGTGAACAATCAGCGGCACGCGCGGATAACAATTACACTGAACTGCTGAGAGACTTTTGAACACCCCGTATAACTGTTTTTAGCTGTGGTTGACCCTTTTTTTTAATTATCTGTCATGTGGGCTGTGTTTACATAGAATGGACTGGGTCCTCTGGTCCAGTTGAGACAATCTTTGACTGGAAACAATTATGGTCGGTTTGTGGGACATCACTTGCAATCATTCATGTACTTTATGCCCCAAACAAAGATGGACTTTTTATGGATGACAATGTGCCATGTCACCTAGCTACAATTGTAGAAGAGAACTCTCGCGCTGCTACTCCACATTTCATTCTAGAACCCCTCATTCGGTTTTCTGTAAAGAAGAGAGTAACTTCTCGTTACTGAAAGCGGCATATAAGTAGTAATATATACAGTTGGCGTGTATGAGTGTTATTTTTCGGGATACTGCTTCGATAACAGGTAGCAAATAAGACATAATAACATGAAAGGGAAATTTATGGTTAGAAAACATGACATTCGCTAAAAATAAAACACGAAATATTGAACGCTCTGTTTGATTACGTAAAGCAAAATTCTGACTTCTTGTTCCGGAACCGCTTAGTCTCACAAGGCCGGCACTGCTGGGGACCAAGGCCATTCGCTGCGGCCGCGTTTCATTTCAGGCGGCATGCTGCAGCATCCACGCCAGCCATTGTGTTCGAGCCACTGAACTTGCAGGAAGTGCGGAAGGCGCGATAGCGCCTCCATCCTCCGGACTGCCATCTCCAGACACAGTCTCCAGACATAGTCTCCAGGCACAGCACAGATACCGCAGCATCCTGTTACAAGGCTGCCTCACGCCTCTGGAGCTCTGGAGAGAGGAGAGCGTAGAGCAACTGAAGAACTGCTTCCGGACAAAAAGAAAGTGCACAATCCACATTTAGAAACCGCCAACCTGCCCGCACAAAAATTGACCTCGAAATATTGAAACACGTCCATTTCTAGTGCCAGAAGACGCAAATGAAGAAAACATTCAGAGAACACTTATACAAATAAAAATCTCATCAACACACAAACAACGTTTTGTAATTAGAATATTGAACAATACACCAACACAGTAGCAACAAAAAATGCACTGAGGCAGCCATGGAATCACACCATCAAACCAAGAACAACTAAAACCGTGCAAGGCGAAAAAACATTTAAAAATGGTTGGAATGGCTCTGAGCACTATGGGACTTAACATCTGAGGTCATCAGTCCTCTAGAACTTATAACTACTTAAACCTAACTTACCTAAGGGCATCACACACATTCATGCCCGAGGCAGGATTCGAACTTGCGACCGTAGCGGTCGCGCGGTTCCAGACTGTAGCGCCTAGAACCGCTCGGCCACCCCGGCCGGCAATACACATAAACTTCAACCAACGAGTTCCTGTCGGTAAAATGTGGTAACAATCAGCATTCTGCATACACAACTATAAAACTGCTCAGATTCTTCATGCTCTCATCGTTCAATGGACTCCATGATAACCAGGTTTATACCTGCTCTAACATGGGTGTGGTACACAGTGCCTGACGTCTAGAAAATGTTCTCAGAGCCCGATATATGGGGTTATGCGAAAACAGAATACGTGACGAGATATTAGTTAAATCTGGGCACGGCTGCATTGTTGAAGTGAGGCATACAATTGAGAACACATTTCTGTATCTTCTTCTACACTCCCCAAGACGCTGTACAGTCCCAAAGGATATTTCTGGAACCACTACCGCCACCACTCACCCAGTCTCCCACCTCCTGTAATCGCTAATGATGCGTCGGATGAATAACTACCGGTTCAAATCTGTGTTACTACTTTCTCGTAATGACGATTTCGCTAGACAAATGAGAGACGACGTAATATATCACCCGTCACTTGTTGGATTGTACGTTCTAGGAATTTCAACAGTAAAATTATACGCCTCTCTTCTAATGTCTTAACAATAAATGGGTAGTCCCTTATGCAAAAAAAAAAAATTCTATTTCACGTGACGGTTTCAAATATTCAAAATTATTTAAGATAGAATCTTGCAACTTGATGAAGAAACTTACTTTTCAGGCTCATTACACAGCTACCTTTAGCGACCTTTGTATTTCAAGACATTTAAGTCTTACAGGGGAACGAAGTGTGAGAGTAAATATGTCCGATACTTCTAAGTATAAGGAGCAGTCAAACGATAACGACATAGTTCGAAGAAAACTAAGTAAACCCATTATTATTTTAAGTGTGATCACCATAAATGTTAATACGTCTATGCCACATGATACAAGACGGTCAATGCCGTCATGGAAAATTTTATGCAGTTGGCTACGGAACCATGGCTGTAACCAGGCGTGCACACCTTCGTCGGAAGGAAATTGGCGGCCACGAACGCTTTTCTTTAGGGATCCAAAACTATGGAAAGCGCTTGTGTAGAGATCGGGACTGTGTGAAGGTTGTGCAGGGCTGTAAAATCGCTAAATGCTTTGGAATACACTCGTATTAGCTTCGTGTGATGAGATGGGCAAACTAATCATTTGCAGGTACAATTAACTGAGTAAAGTCATTAGCTTTGAAAAACGTGATAATTAAAGCAGTATTAGTTCGAAGTAATGTGTATACATGACGGACAGCAAACTAATTGGAAAAGTATACATGAACCCGATGAGCTCATGCAGAATGCGTCCTGTAGTCAAACTGTAATCTCCGCACGTACTGTAGTAAGAAGTGTTCGTCACAACGGGGTCTCAGCCACATTCGTAAACGATACCATTCTAGGTTGTTAACTAATATTTCGCTCATGTTTTTCATATTTCTTCTATAAGGTCAATTTTGTATCTAAATGTATTACCGCATATCAAAACAAATCCGGTTTTCACTGCAAAACTTGAATTTCCTCTATAATGTAGCACAACTCTAACAAACAGTACTTATTCTTCACGGCAAACAATTGTTTCGCCCATATATTCATGAAAATCCGGAAGAACCCCCAAAGGCGTCTATTATGTTCTGAAACTTTAGCGATTGAACGCGATTTTCGGTAGGTTGCTTCTGCACATATCTGAAAGTTGATATCATCTAACAGACCTACTGTGGGAGAGATACTTCTTTAAAATGTTACCTTGGAGATGTGATCTGACAGGAATGTGTGTCTTTTCCCATCTCAATAACGAACTTTTGTAGTGGAAACACCAAACATATTCACTGCTGAGGCTTACCCACATGCATTCTAGGCAAATCCTACTATCTCCTGATAGAACCACCGAATCTAAAATCACGATCCCTGTCTAGCAGCTACAGTCTGTGCCATTAATCTATACCCATAGATGAAAAGCTAATTGCCCTTCAATGGAGTTCCCACTCACCCTAACGGCGCATCTGCTCATGGCGTGCAAGCAGATCTCACAGTTTGCACTATTGCGTCCAGAAATTAATTTTCGCAATAAATGCCTGTGAATGTGTTGTTGGAGCACATAAATGTGTGGTTGTGAAACACGGACAGTAGGAAAAACACAAGAGAAGATTGTCGTAGCGTTTGAGATATGATGCTACAGAAGAATATTAAAAAATGGAATGTTAATATAAAGTATGAGGAGGATCCCTGTAAAGTCGTCGAAGGAAGGAACATACAGACAACACAGACAAGAGAAACTGTCGGGATGACACAACATGTGTTACGGGATCAAGAAGTAATGGTACCAGAGGGTAAAAGTCGTTGGGGAAGAAAGAAATTTAATGCATCCTGCAAATGATTGAGGACATATGGTGCAAGTGCTACTCTGAAAAGAAGTTGGATGAGAATAGGAGTTCATGGCGGGACGCATCAAACCAGTCAGAAGACAGATGATTAAAGAGGAAAGAAAGAAGAATTATGCAGTACTGATTGGAGTCCTGTGGTTTGGAGCCAAGTGGGGAGTCACAACCAATGCTTCTCTTCTAGCGCTTTCCCTGCAATTTCCCTGTGGTCTCTCAGAGGTACATTAGACGTAAGAAACAGCTACTCGGGTAGCACAGAAAGTGTAGAATTAGAATGCACACACTATTCTTTCTTATTTTTTTACGGTAGGCGATAGTTTGAGGTCTCTGACGAACCCTCGCCAGTCAATGCGCAGAATGCGAAATCTCATCACGTATAAGTTCAGCTGTCCAGATTTGTGGCAGTAAATTGTCAAAGTATTCCTAGTAAAGTACTGAATTTACAGTTTCTCTCCTGGTTCAAAAAATAATACACAAATGTCGACATGCAAAAATTAGAAGAAATTCGTCCGCGTATGAGAACATCGATGGGCTAAACATACAACTCCCATTGCGATACATTCGCCGTAGCTCTTGCTCTGAATTGTAGGAAATTCTGGTCCTACGTAAAATGGCTAAGTGGATCGAAGCGCTTCATGTAGTCATTTGTAGACCGGTCTGCTGTGATAGTGTGTGCAGTAAAAGAAAAGCTGAAATATCAATATTCAAGTTTAAAAAATCATTCACGCTGGACGATCGTACCGAGCTACCATCGTCTGACGGTCTCTCCAAATACTGTATGCAAAGCAATCTAAAGAGTTGTAACAACCGTCACCACGTCTGGACTAAATCGCAAATTAATGTTATTGTGATTATTCTTCTGCATTTGCGTCTGGCTTACTCTCTGGGCCGAAGTCATAAGCGACTGGAAGAAAGTGCAAGTGACTCCTGAATATAAGAAGAGTAAAATAAATAAATATATCCTAAGTTAGCACATAATACATTTTGTTAAGGGAAAAGAGTTATCGACAAATCAGCAGGGATGTAACAATCTCCGCTTGTGCGAACCTCAGTCAGTCCTTTCTTGCTACATATACTGTGAACCATGCATTAAAGGAAAGTGTATGAAACAGTGGCATTCAGCAGACTGTTATCGAAGGTCCAAGAATTTAAAATATGTGAGTGGGTCGAAGTAATGGAAGTCTCTGGACAGAGAGTATGTTCCAGGGACAAAGGTATAGCGAAGAGTGCCCTGAGACAGCGTGATAGGAGCGCTCTTGTTCTCTTCATCCAGCCAATGTTACCACCTGTTAAAAGCATCAATAACCACCTTTTGCAGCGTGAGATGTGCAAGAAGAGACTCAATGATGTCCTGGAAGGTACGAATGGAAAGCCATGCCAACTACAGTGCCATGGTCAGCGAGCTAGATTTTACGGTTGAATATTCATGGTTTGAACAGCCTGAAGGAGGAGGTCCCATAGATTCTCGACTGGGTTGAAATCCTTTCGCTCTTCGAACCATGCAAGCACACTGTGAGATGTGTTAGACGTTCTGTTGTCTGGGTTCTGGACGTCAGGTAAATCACATTTCAGCGTTACGGGGTACTGGCAAAAGTAAAGCTGTGAGAACGGGGCGTCAGCCGTGCTTGGGTAGCTTAGAGGGTAGAGCAGTTGCCCGCGGAAAGCAAAGGTCCCGAGTTCGAGTCACGGTCCTGCACACAGTTTTAATCTGCCTGGAAGCTTCATATCAGCGGACACTCCACTGCCGAGTGAAAATCTCATTCTGGAACCATCCCCCAGGCTGTGGCTAAGCCATGTCCCGCAATACCCTTTCTTTCAGCAGTGTTAGTTCTGTAAAGTTCGCAGGAGAGCGCCTGTAAAGTTTGGATGGTAGGAGAGGAGATACTGGCAGAAGTAAAGCAGTGAGGACGGGGCGTGAGTCGTGCTTGTGTAGCTGAGATGGTAGAGCAGTTGCTCGCGAAAGGCTGAGGTCCAGAATTCGAGTCTCGGTCCGGCACAAAGTTTTAATCTGCCAGGAAGTTTCATATCAGCGCTCAGTCCGCTGCAGAGTGAAAATCTCTTTCTGGAATAAATACCGTATTTGATAACTGGCTGATGTCAGACTACGTGGTCGTTCAAGTTACGTGCCGTTCAGGGGCATGAATAGATTTACTTTGTACACCAATGCCCCAATTTCTGGGATACATCCTGTAGATTCTAACCTTCTACTCCCCACCCCCCCTCCCACCTCTTTCGCTACATCTCTAGCTCATGTATGTGTGTGTGTGTGTGTGTGTGTGTGTGTGTGTGTGCGAGTGTAGGTATCAACTGAGCAAACGGCCTTGCTGCAGTGGTAACACTGGTTCACGTCAGCTCACCGAAGTTAAGCGATTTTGGGCTTGGCGAGCTCTTGGATGGGTCACCGTCCGGGTCCGTCAAGAGCTGTTGGCAAGAGGGTGGCGCTCAGCTCTTGTCAGGACAACTGAGCAGCTACTAGATTGAGAAGTTGCGACACCGGTCGAAAAAGCTGACAATGGCTGAGAGAGCGGCGTGCCGAGCAAATGCCTCTCCGTACCCGCATCCGGTGGCGTCTTAGGGCTGAGGATGACACGGCGGCCGGTCGGTACCGTTGGGCTTTCAAGGCCTGTTCGGACGGTGATTGTCTGTTTGTTTCGCGTGTGCAAACAAGACCGCAAATCTTCTCGCGGTCGGCAGTCGCGGGTGGCGTTGCAGCACTCGAGATGCAAAATCCATATATTTCAAATAATGTTCATTTCCATACAATGGTTGCACACACGAAAAGAGTAGCTAGCTACTAATACAGTCGTTTTCAAAACATATTCCATGCGGTAGCGTCTCTGCACTCTAAAGAGATCAGATTGATTCAGCCGTCACTTCCAGAATTACAAATATAACAAAATACAGCGAGCTTGCAGCCTTGTGGATGTTATCATCTGAGGCGCAGTATCAGGAACCACGCTAAATCTCCATGAAGGCGAGCGTGGAACGGAACGGCCGCAGCGTGTGCGAAACCATTGTGTGGAAGTGTTGACACCGGTGCGCGCCCAGGACATGAATTTCAATACGGAGCGCTGTGGCACGGCTTTCAGCGGCTGTCCCCACACCTAGGCCTGCAATGGAGACAAAGGAGGCGAGAGGCGGGAGACAGTATGCGCCGGCTTTTGTTGTCGCGAACGGGGCGAGAAAGATCGCCCCACGGTCTCGGCCAGTACATCTGCTACCCTATATATCGAGCAGTCACAGCGCTTCTAAGGTAAAGACTTCCGAGGCTGTCGGACTTTTTTTTCTCGAAGATGCAAAGTCTTTTCACGAGAACGCCGGTCAGTGAATTCAATGTCTCTGGTATTCGATCGCTAATGAGGCTCTCTGAGCACCAATTTGTTCCAGTGACAAAGAGCATGCTGAACACTCCTAGTTACAGACCGAAAATTGTACATCACTCTCAGAGTTCGGGATCAATGCCGACTGCATGCGTGATAGTTCGATTCAGAACACTTTAGATGTGCTTTTTGTTTCATAAATCCGAAGTATACCCTAAGGGAATCGTATAAGATAGTTGTGTACGTGGAGGAGGTCTTGGGACCCCGGGATGTTTCAGACAGATTATATAACGGTATGTGACAGATTCCGACACCAGATTTTAAAGTGCAAAACATTTTCTGCGGCATCGGTTAACTCAGAACATAATTCATTGTGAGACAGTGCCCTTGTAGACCGTAAGAGCGTTAAGTTGTAAAGAGTTTCAAAGGGAACAGGGGAAAGAATACTACAGAAGACGAATTGTTAGCTCTGAGAGATGAAATAATGGGGGCAGAAGAGGATCAAACGGACAAAAGACAATGGTGTATTGATAACACAAAAGATATTGGATTTCATTGATGAAAGGAGAAAGTATAAAAATGAAGCACATATAACTGAATATAAACTTCAAAAGATGATGTTGACAGAAAGTGCAGTGTGGCCCGCAAATATGGCTACAGAATAAATGCAAGACTGCAGAAACATGCACGGACAGGAGGATGATAGATACAGTACAAAGGTAAATTGCAGATACCTCTGTGGAATATAGAATTAGCTGTGTGAATATCAAACTCTCTCATGATAGCCAGTAATAAGCAAAGAATGAAGAGCTCAAAGGTGAAAGGAATATACAAATGTACTGAAAAGGAAAATGAAGTCAATATTATAGAAAGGAAAACCGTAGTAAATGAAGATGAGATGGAAAACACGAAACAGAGAAGAATTAGACAGAGCACTTAAAGTCTTCTAGACCCCAGCAGTAGGCAATACGTAGGCGGGCCCATATCTAACCAAAGTTGTGGAAGTTTCGCATGACATACTTTAGCGAGACATAGTTTACCGAGACAAATAAAACGAATGAACGGAGGACTTAATATCGGGTTGCGACGGTTATCATTAGTTCAGAGTGTATTAGGTGGCAAAAGTTGGAAAGTGAATGTTCCTTTATCATTTTACAGCGTTCTGACTTTCGCGAACACACATCCATATCAGGTTCGTTCTATTGGTGTCTATGCACGTTACGTGTTCACGAGAAACACGCCAAACTACCTGCAGGAAAATAATACGTGTTAGCCCACAAAAAACTTGTTTACTTATGTTATAAGTTTTAGATACCTGTCTGAAAAGAATATTTTACCTTCTGAGTGATGGATGAACAGCGATATTTCAAAATTAACCGATCTATTAAATTCCGAAAGATTTGGTGGAAATATCATTATTTAGTCAGTAGAATTGTTACTGAAAGATAAATGAGACTCGTGATGTAGAGCAGAAGAGCGAAACCAAGGAAGACTTTTGACTAACGTGTTCAGAATTATAACTGTTAATAAATCCACTGAGAAAAGATATATTATTGTGGTAACATCAATAAGGTGTACATCTGCAGTCAATGGAAAAATGTTAAGAACTGTGTGTATATTCACAGAAACAAAATTGCATTTCCTACTATTAATTAATTAACTTTTCATTATTATTCTATTTTACTAGATCGAGGTAGAGATGATAAAA
Organism: Schistocerca gregaria; assembly: GCF_023897955.1. Lineage (NCBI taxonomy): Eukaryota > Metazoa > Arthropoda > Insecta > Orthoptera > Acrididae > Schistocerca > Schistocerca gregaria. The sequence goes on along the minus strand of NC_064921.1, from coordinate 924,419,057 downwards.
TATCTAAAAAGAAGTAATTAAGTGATAAGAGTGACAAGATAATTTATCACAACGATAAGGTATGGGTTTTTCAGTGAAATACGATTCCAATGGACAATAAGTAGTCGAACAGCAGATGTGTAACGTTCTTCGTATATTTTACGGGTTTGTTTGCCAATGAATATGAAATGCGTTATGTTAGTGATACGCAAATATACTCTGTGACGTGTTGTTGAGCAAGTGGTGTGCTTAATCAGTGTTGCTGTAATCGAAAAAAAGTAAACAACTTAAACTGGAAAACCAATACTCAGTGTTCATAATGAAATAAATCCCTTTGAAATTTACCCAGTCTCATGAGCACAAAATTCTGTGGCCCTGTACAATAAACTGACAAAAATCCCTGTGCAAATAAATAACGAAATAAAGTTTACTTCACTGAAGAGTAGCAGCGGACGTAATCTTGGTATTCTGTTCTCTCCATATTAGGCATAGAAAATATTCAATCTGGGCGCAGCGAAGTGTAATGCCGGCCACAAAATACCTTCATACAAATAATATCTGTAGATTGGTTGATAAATGAATAAACTTGAAAATATTCAGTGAAAATACTGGATACTGGCTCAGCGTTGTGCAATGCTGACGACATGAAAACTATTTCAAACATTCATACTTTTCTGATTCTGGCACATTAATATTTTTCTGATTCTCATTGAAGAATAATTTCTTTTAGAAAAACATTTTTTTTTTAAATTTAAATAAACATGACATGGAACAGGATGCGGAACTGATTAGGGGATATGCTGAGACCAAATACTCCAGTTTGAAAATTCTATTCAAAATCAATTTTCAGCCTCACAAAATCTGATATGAGACATTTTACATTAACTTCAAAATCAGTGAATTTCTCAACGGTTGTACAATCCTCTCTTACTGTCGTAACTAAAAACACTTGTACTGATACATGAGAGAAGGTCTGATATCGCTTGAAAAAAAAAAAAAAAAAAAAAAAAAAAAAAAAAAAAAAAGATTCAATAATTTAACTTCTCTGCATCAGGATTACAAAACATACAAAAATTACGAATCGGATCTACCGAATGAACCTATACTTTATATCTGATGGCAGATACTTGGTTCCTACATTCAAGGGTCAGTATTGTAAAATCCAGTGAAATTCACATATCGCATTGTTGCATACTTAAAACGAAATATAAAAAATTTCATTATGTTACAAATTAGTTCCAGTTGTTTTCCCTTTGAGTTACAGTATAAATTCATTACTCTTCTATAATTGTCGTGAACAATGGTCAATATTTGTTAAATATCATTATAACTTCAATTCTTGATAATCTTGCAGCCTCACAAACCAATAATACACACTTTACACTTTTATAGAAATAACTACGACCTTACTTCTATTGGCTCTGTGTGAGCACAAACAATATCATTCATCACTTTATTTTATAAGAACTGTATTATGCTGCGACCACAGACCAGCAACTAAATTCTCACAGCTAGCCACCAGCCTTAAGTCTTACATCCTACCTGGAACAGTTTGCAACAGCTACTACCACGGTGCTCTGTGTGCTCCCATTTACAATCGATTCTGCCGCTCATGCAACATCGTGGTTCACTGGTATCAAACATACAACCTCTTCTATATACGACTACCGTTTCAGACCACTTTTCATTAATTATATTACAAAATCAGACTCCACGTACAAGTGGAATCCTCACAGCTGTACAAACCAGTTATATTTAGTGCAATGAGATCAGCCACATTGTGCGAGGATTAATACTTGGTGTCATGTAAATCAGATGGTGCCTGAAGAAACTCGATTTATTATCGCAATAAAACAATACTAACTTCAAATTTGTCAACATTTATGTTTTATTGAGCATTTATAAGCTAAGTTTTGTTGATCCCAAGTACTGATTATTTGTTACTGCGATAGCATAACACAATTTCACAAACATTAAACTGAGTTCTTATGGTATTTTTGACTTACTTAAACACATTAAAAAATCGGCCAGGTGCGAGTAGGACCTGCACACACAGGGCTTCGTGCAAACTTAATTATGTATGTGTCTATACCGTTCATCCAAACTGAAAATCAAAAATCTGCAAATTTTTGCCCGTCTTCGATATCGCTCCAGGAAATTCCAAGACTGTATCAAAATTTCTAAAGTAGTTTCTCAGACAAGCCCGGACAGACATAAAGAGGCGACCAGAGGACTTCAGTTTATATTTGGACATATAGAAGATTTAATATAATATCCATTATTTACTTACTAAAACATGAATACAACTTACATTTTATGTTTTCATACAGTACCCTTCGTCTGTTATGGTATAGACGGATGACGAATGCATTGTATGTTCTGACCGCAAGAAGGTATTTCTTGTGTGATATAACTGCAAATTGAAAAGTCTCAGAATTTTTGCTTTGACTGTGAAGCGTTGTTTCCTGCCAAATGTCATGATTCTGCGTCAAGGGGCAGTACACTATAAGTTTTCATAGGTGGAGTTTGGAAGTATCAAAATGTGTCACACAAATGGCCGAGTCTTGTGATTCCACTGACTTAGAAGCCTAAAATTTTTACACTGGCAAAAGACAATTGACTATCTGACATCAATTTGAATCTGATACACCAAACTGTTCAAGAGGGAACTGGAGTCTTAACAGATGGACAGACATACAGACAGGGATAAAAATGACAACAAATATTTTTTCTCTGTTATATAAATAAAAATTAATAACTTTCAAATTTTTTTCTGTAGTCGTACTGTGAGACCTTGCTTCGAGCCAAATGTCATGATTGTAGGTAATGGGAAGTACCCTATAGGAGTCCGTGAGTGACTTTTCGAGGATCAGAATATATGATATATATCACCATATCTTTTGAGTGAATTGACTTATAACCTTAAAATTTTCACACTGACATGGATCATAGATTTTAATATGTGACAAAAATTTTAGCTTTATTTGTCCACCGGTTCCTGAGAAAAAGTGTTCTTAATGGTTTGACTGGTAGACATACAGACATACGGACATCAAACAGATCTTATAAGGGTTCCAGTTTTACAGACTGAGGCACAGAGCCCAAGAAAATAGATACAATCGACTCCATTAATGTATTGGACGACGAGACGAGATTTGACAGCCTGTGACAGAGCATCTGACGGAAAGCTTTTTAAGATATTTCCACAACGTTATTTGAGTCACTATGGATGAGAAATGAAAATCAGATTCTCACCTCGAGATCTGTAGCAGTCACATTTGTCAAAAATGTCAGTCAAAAGTGTGCTGGCGTGAGCTGTCACCAGCAGAATGGTCTGCAAAGATGAAACGCTAAGATCGATTATTAGGCGCTGGTTCAAATGCGCCTATCACGAGAGAAGCCAGAGACACTGCCACGAGCAACATGCTGGCAGTGCCCTCTAGACAGCACTTATTTAGACCGCCGCCACTGACCGGAGAGCCTCATTCACTCATTCAGTTTCCAGTTTTTCGTCTGTCAGTTTACTCACAGAGTGGATTTAGTTCGTCACAGTCTGCGACACTAAATGGCTACCAGTTTAGTCACTATAGCGGGTCTAGTTTACCTCAGCCAGAACTGTACTGTACATCAGTCTGCAAGAAGACTGTTATTGATGAGATTGTACCACAGCCCATGGACTCTTTTCAAGCTACGTAAATGTTTCCAGTTCATGTAAATGCATTTGCTTTGTAGCAAGAAGGTACTGTCCACCAGTAACAGTATCCTCACCTTGCTTTCTTGCAGTGAAAGACTCTACAAAAGGAATACCGTTTGATAGACATTACAAAAAAATAACAAAAATGTTGGCTAATAGTGGCATCAATAACATTGTAGACTAACATATTTACTATGGATAAACAGGACTATGCACTCCAGACACTGGAGAAGAAATTGAGACGGAGATAATTTCAGAAACCGAAATTAAAATGATTTGCTAAATTAAGACTTGATTTTAAGGTTCTGAGATATTAGTGACAAAGAGAGTGTGCGCACTGTATCCTTCTTGTGACACACTAGATACCAGCACACTCGATTCACTGTACCTAAGCACCAAGTTCTGCAAAAGGGACCGATTGTTTCCTTGCTGAGGTTGGGCAAATGGACGACCCTGACTAAGTGCTCATTATCTATCTTCCACAAGCAAGCAGATGCACGCGTATAGGTGGGTGTCTCGTTCTCATCATCTGCGTGTGAACGGAGTCCACTCACACCTGTGTTCGCACTAGGTGCCTCTGTTTCCGTATCGGGTAAGCCGACGCCTCGTAGCATGGCGCACAAGTGTAAATACACCATTATGAGTTGGTCTACCACGGTCAAACTCAGGCTCTGGATATAGGTTTCCAGAATTATCAAATTAAGAGTATCCGTTCCACTGACGTATTACGTTTTCACAGACATCGAACTGCATTTGTGGGTTAACCAGGGAACAAAATGTGTAATTATCTGAAAACGGGCCTAAGCCTGAAACTCGTAGTGATTAAAATAAATCACTTTGAGTTGTGACTGATAGTGAATCTACTCAAAATTCATTAACGGTACAGTCACAGAGTTAAGGAGCAAACATTGAGGAAAAATACACATGATAAATTAGGTTTTGCCAATAAATCGCAGTCTTTTGTTGGCTTTACCAACAACATTATCTTTGTAATGGTTCCGGTTTAAGTTCAGCGGTAATCCGTGAGCATTTAGTTGAATTACAGCTTTTAGATAACTGTGATAAATCTTCTGGGAATAAAAATAGTAAGCTAGATCAGCAGTTAGTTTTTATGAATTGATTATTTATTCACTCATTAAAAAATAACAAACAGAATGATGGCCCTACAGAAAGTAAGTGTGCAAAGCGTCAAATAAACAGATGATAACAGTATCCGTGAAGTATTTTAATGTACATCATTTCAGTGCAAGCAGTTTCGCTCCGTCAACTGTTCGTTACAAACGCGTCTAATATAAGACCCCACAGCACGTTAAATATACAAAAACCAACAGTTAGACCACACAGTGAAACTAAAATATTACGTTAGAGTGACTATAGAATGCTTACTGCGTTAATGAAGTACTTCAGGCTAACCAGTCACAATAATTGTGACTACGAATGCTTTCCCGGCGTAATAATTGATAATATTCTTCTCAGGTATGCAGCCGGATCATAACGTCTTCATGACACTATATTTCTGCGGTCCAACTGGCCGCCATCTTCAGGTGAGAGTGCTGGTGCACGATCTCGCCAGAACTGACTTCCCAGCGCAAGCGGCGACCCCTATATAGGCCGCAGAAGACCCACAACGCGTGCGCGAGAAGGTGCCGTAACCGCCCTATAGCGCAGTAGACATACCCCGCCGCCAGTGATGGAAAGAGGCGAAATCGAGATATCGCTGTCAAAAATTAAAAAAATAAAAATAAATAATTAATTTTTTTTATTCCGACGATAGAACCACAGACCGTTGTTTTTTAATGTCAGATAACACTGGGTCCCAAGTCTTACTTAAAAGAAAACCCTTGTCTCTATTAATAAGATTGTCAGATAACCGAATCTCTATGGATTCTTTTAAAATACAGTCCCAATAGCGAGATGCAGGGGCAACCATTTGTGTCTCGTCATATAGTATTCTGTGTCCCTCGGTGAGACAGTGTTCCGCCACTGCAGACTTCTCAGGTTGAAGCAGTCTTGTGTGCCGCTGATGCTCAACACATCGCTCCTGAATGGTCCGGATTGTCTGATCAATATAAGTCTTTCCACAGTGGCAAGGGATCTTGTAAACACCGGGCTTCCTCAAACCCAAGTCATCCTTAACAGAGCCAAGGAGCGCTCTAATCTTGGCTGGTGGACGAAAAATACTTTTGGTGTGATATCTTTTCAGAATCCTTCCTATCTTCGAGGAAATGCTCCCAGCAAAAGGCAGAAAAGCTACCGATTTGCAGGTATCTTCTGGTGGTTGAGACGAAGGTCCAAACTGGAAAGCACGACGGATCTGTTTATCTGTAAAGCCATTCTGCTTGAACACAATCTTAAGATGGTCCAATTCTTGTGTCAAGCTTTCTCCATCTGAAATGGCATAAGCTCTTCTCGCCAACGTCCGCAGGACCCCCGTACACTGGAACGATGGATGACAGCTAGAAGCATGTAAGTAACGGTCCGTGTGCGTAGGCTTTCGATAAACGCTGTGTCCCAGTGTCCCATCATCCTTTCTGTACACCAGAACATCCAGAAACGGCAGCTTTCCATCATTTTCCACCTCCATTGTAAATTTGATGCTGGGATGCTGGGAATTGAAATGATCTAGGAGGCGGTCCAGAGCTTCTCTCCCATGAGGCCACACCATAAACGTATCGTCAACGTACCTCCAAAAACAGGTTGGTTTTAAGGACGCTGTCTTCAGCGCCATGTCCTCAAAATCTTCGAGACGCAAATGGTTGCCCCTGCATCTCGCTATTGCGACTGTATTTTAAAAGAATCCATAGAGATTCGGTTATCTGACAATCTTATTAATAGAGACAAGGGTTTTCTTTTAAGTAAGACTTGGGACTCAGTGTTATCTGACATTAAAAAACAACGGTCTGTGGTTCTATCGTCAGAATAAAAAAAAATTATTTATTTTTATTTTTTTAATTTTTGACAGCGATATCTCGATTTCGCCTCTTTCCATCACTGGCGGCGGGGTATGTCTACTGCGCTAGAGGGCTGTTACGGCACCTTCTCGCGCACGCGTTGTGGGTGCGCTGGGAAGTCAGTTCCGGCGAGATCGTGCACCAGCACTCTCACCTGAAGATGGCGGCCAGTTGGACCGCGGAAATATTGTGTCATGAAGACGTTATGATCCGGCTGCATACCCAAGAACAATATTATCAGTCAAAATAATTATCAAAAGCAACGGAAATAATAGTAAATCTGGCCATGCTCATACTCTAACATTCTCATATGTTAAAGTTCCAACTGGTTACCACGTACCAAGTTCAGTCCTATAAAGATGTTTCCAAAATTCCCACAAACGAAAGTATCAAGCAGAAACCTGCCACCACATTTTCGACATGACAGCCACAAATCAATTCGAACACGAACGATTTACCATCTGGCCGTCTCAAAACAAAATGGTACTCTGAGTACCTGTGAGCGACCTTATATTTCTCGCACTCCCAGCCAAAAACGGCAGAACCGACACACATTGGTTAATCATTCAAATTATATGAGACCTATACGCAATAGGTGGCATGGGTAGCAGTTTTAACAAAAATTACAAGAAGAAAATCTACAAAGGAAACTGAAATGAGAAAGACACAGTTACTTGCAGTTTCCTGCATCATGTAAAGTTTTTGCGTACATGGACTGATACAACCACTTTTTTTGGTTGCGAAAGACGTCCATGTACAAGTATTATTAATATTTTGTACAAAACGTTATGAGTTACATCACATGATATCGCAAACCACGAATATCTATGTCTTATACTTTTTAAATTGCAACTGGAAATAACGGAAGTTCTATGTGGACACCCTGTATTAAAGAGAAATTAGAGGACCCCTTTCCTATACAGTTCTACGAACGGCCAATGTCAGCATGAACTATCATGCAACACTAACATGAACCACTGGAGCTTGTCATCTGTAAGAGGCAAAGAATGTAATCTGATGTTTCGTGAACATACTGGTTATTAGAAAAGCGCAACATTTGTCAGTTGGATGAGACTGGAGCAATGTATTCACTATCAAATTATTGAACGAAGTATTTCAGGAGTCATGTTAGTGATTTTAGGAAATCAGTGGAAAATGAAGTCAGATGGATCCATCTATGATAACACTCCCGTGTCCCAAGCGTAGCATCCTCACTTTTAGTATTTGTTATCAAGAACAATGTCACCAGAATTTAGATCCATCATCAAGCGTGTACCTAGTTGAAAGGTGATATATAAATAAAAGGGAATATGTCAGCAGCCTTATGAAATAAACACAGTCAGAATTTAAGAAGGAAATACAAGGGAAAACTCATTTATTTATGTAGCCAGTGTTGGGAACATGCCCCTCGCAAAGAAAAATGCAATGTGAGTGAAAGCACAATCGTCAACCAATGCAGGTGTTGACAGGCAGTATTTGTATCTTTTGCGACAGTTTTTACCTATTATTTCGCCATCTACTGCACACACACACATATACAGAGTGAGTCACCTAACATTACCGCTGGATATATTTCGTAAACCACATCAGATACTGACGAATCGATTCCACAGACCGAACGTGAGGAGAGGGGCTAGTGTATTTGGTTAATACAAACCATAAAAAAATGCACGGAAGTATGTTTTTTAACAAAAATACGTTTTTTTTAAATGGAACCCCGTTAGTGTTGTTAGCACATCTGAACATATAAACAAATACGTAATTAGTGCCGTTTGTTGCATTGTAAAATGTTAATTACATCCGGAGATATTGTAACCTTAAGTTGACGCTTGAGTACCACTCCTCCGATGTCCGATCGTGTGTATCGGAGAGCACCGAATTATGTAGGTATCTAAAGGGAACGGCGATGGACCTTAGGTACAGAAGAGACTGGAACAGCACATTACGTCCACATGCTAACACCTTTATATTGGTCTTTTTCACTGACGCAGATGTACATTACCATGAGGGGTGAGGTACTCGTACACAGGTGGTTTCCGTTTTCAATGACAGAGTGGAATAGAGTGTGTCCCGACATGTCAGGCCAATCATTTGCTGCACACAACTGCAATCTCGGGCGTAATGAATGTCGTACACGCCGCAGTACATCTGGTGTAATGTCGCCGCAGGCTGCCACAATACGTTGTTTCATATCGTCTGGGGTTGTAGGCACATCGTGGTACACATTCTACTTCAACGTACCCCACAGAAAGAAGTCCAGAGGTGTAAGATCATAAGAACGGGCTGGCCAATTTATGCGTCCTCCACGTCCTATGAAACGCCCGTCGAATATCCGGTCAAGGGTCAGCCTTGTGTGAATTGCGGAATGTTCACGTGCTCCATCATGCTGATACCACATACTGCGACGCGTTTCCAGTGGGACATTTTCGAGAAACGCTGACAGATCATTCTGTAGAAACGCGATGTATGTAGCAGATGATTGGGCCCCTGGAATGAAGTGAGGACCAATGAGGTGGTCGCTAATGATTCCGCATCATACATTTACAGTCCACGGTCGCTGCCGCTCTACCTGTCTGAGCCAGCGAGTATTGTCCACGGACCAGTATTGCACGTTCCGTAGATTCACTGCCCCGTGGTTTGTGAAACCCGCTCCATCGGTAAACAGGCAGAACTGCAACGCATTCTCTGTTATTGCCCATTGACAGAATTGCACTCGATGATTAAAGTCATCACAATGTACTTGTTGGATGTAGCGAGACATGAAACGGATGAAAGCGGTGACGATGCAGTATGCGCATGAAACTACTTTGACTCAGTCCACTGGCTCTAGCAATGTCCCCTGTAGTCATGTGCGGGTTTATGGCAACAGTAGCTAACACACCAATTGCACCCACTTCTCCTGTGACGGGCCTGTTACGGACCCGTTTGCGTGCTACGACCATACCTCTTGCATACAGTTGGCGGTAGAAGTTTTGCAATGTGCGGCACGTCGGATGCTCTCTGTCAAGGTACCGTTCTGCATACACCCTGCAGGCTTCAGCTGCATTTCGTCGACACTCGCCATAGATGAGTATCATCTCCGCCTTTTCAGAGTTCGAATACACCATGGTCACAGTTCCTACGACACTACACTATCACAGACGTCTGGTAACACGGTGTACTACTGTTGGTCCGCGTGCGGAGACGAATGCAGAATAACAATAGCAGCAAGCGCTTCATGCGGACACTGCGACAGCTAGGCCAAACCACAAGAGTGCACTACAGCCACACTCGTAAACACGGTCGTCATCGTAAACATGTCCCTGCAGATGCTGCTCGCCGACCGTGGCCCGTGTTTGTTACAACACGCAACTGAACGTCGGAGGTTTCAAGCGTCAACTTTAGGTTACAATATATCTGGATGTAATTAAAATTTTACAGTGCAACAAACGGCACTGATTACGTATTTGTTTATATGTTCACATGTGCTAACAAAACTAACGTGGTTCCATTTAAAAAAACGTAGGTTTGTGTTAAAAACATGCTTCCGTGCATTTTTGTATGGTTTGTATTAAACAATTACACTATCCCCTCTCCTCACGTTCGCTCTGTGGAATTGGTTTGTCAGTATTTGATATGGTTTACGAAATATATCCAGCGGTAAAGTTAGGTGACTTCTCATATATATATATATATATATATATATATATATATATATATATATATATATGTGTGTTTGTGTGTGTGTGTGTGTGTGTGTGTGTGTATGTGTGTGTGAGTGTGTGTGTGGTGATTTATAATCATGAACCATAGATCGTGCCGTTGGTGGGGAGGCTTGCGTGCCTCAGCGATACGGATACTCGTACCGTAGGTGCAACCACAACGGAGGGGTAACTGTTGAGAGGCCAGACAAACGTATGGTTCCTGAAGAGGGGCAGCAGCCTTTTCAATAGTTGCAGGGGCAACACTCTGGATGATTGACTGTTCTGGCCTTGTAACACTAACCAAAACGGTCTTGCTCTGCTGGTGCTGCGAACATCTGAAAGCAAGGGAAAACTACAGCCGTAATTTTTCCCGAGGGGAAGCAGCTTTACTGTATGGATAAATGATGATGGCGCCCTCTTGGGTAAAATATTCCGGAGGTAAAATAGTCCCCCAATCGGATCTCCAGGCGGGGACTACTCAGGACAACGTCGTTATCAGGAGAAAGAAAACTGGCGTCTACGGATCGGAGCGTGGAATGTCAGATCCCTTAATCGGGCAGGTAGATTAGAAAATTTAAAAAGCGAAATGAATAGGTTAAAGTTAGATATAGTTGGAATTAGCGGCGTTCGGTGACAGGAGGAACAAGACTTTTCATCAGGTGAATACAGGGTTATAAATACAAAATCAAATTGGGGTAATGCAGGATCAGGTTTAATAATGAAAAAAATAGGAGTTCGGGTAAGCTACTACAAACAACATAGTAAACGCATTATTTAGGCCAAGATAGACGCGAAGCCCACGCCTAGGACATTAGTACAAGCCTATATGCCAACTAGCTCTGCAGATGACGAAGAAATTGAAGAAATGTATGATGAGATAAAAGAAATTATTCAGATAGTGAAAGGAGACGAAAATTTAATAGTCATGGGTGACTGGAATTCGAAAGTAGGGAATGGAAGAAAAGGAAACGTAGTAGGTGAATATGGATTAGGGGGAAGAAATGAAAGAGCAGGCCGCCTGGTAGAATTTTTCACAGAGCGCAACTTAATCATAACTAACACTTGGTTCAAGAATCATAAAAGGAGGTTGTGTACATGGGAGAGGCCTGGAGATACTGACAGGTTTCACATAGATTATATAATGGTGAGACAGAGATTTAGGAACCAGGTTTTAAATTGTAAGACATTTCCAGGGGCAGATGGGGACTCTGACTACAATCTATTGGTTATGAGCTGTAGATTAAAACAGAAGAAACTGCAAAAAGGTAGGAAGTTAAGGTGATGGGATCCGGATAAACTGACCAAACCAGAGGTTGTACAGCGTTTCAGGAAGAACGTAAGTGTACAATTGACAAGAATGGGGAAAGAAATACAGTAGAAGAAGAATGGGTACCTTTGAGGGATGAAGTAGTGAAGGCAGCAGATGATGAAGTGGGTAAAAAGAAAAGGGCTAGTAGAAATCCTTGGGTGACAGAAGAAACATTGAATTTAATTGATGAAAGGAGAAAATATAAAAGCATTAAATGAAGCAGGCGAAAAGGAATACAAACGTCTCAAAAATGAGATCGACAGGGTGTGCAAAATGGCTAAGCAGGGATGGCTAGAGGACAAATGTAAGGATATAGAGGCTTATCTCACTAGGGGTAAGATAGATACTACCTACAGGAAAATAAAAGAGACCTTTGGAGAAACGAGAACCACTTGTATGATTATCAAGAGCTCAGGTGGGAAAGCAGAAAGGTGGAAGGAGTATATTGAGGGACTATACAAGGGCGATATACTTGAGGGCAATGTTATAGAAAGCAAAGAGGATGTAGATGAAGATGAAATGGGAGTTATGATACTGCGTGAAGAATTTGATAGACGACTGAAAGACCTAAGTCGAAACAAGGCTCCAGGAGTAGACAACATTCTACTAGAACCACTGACAGCCTTGGGAGAGCCAGTCCTGACAAAACTCTACCATCTGGTGAGCAAAATGTATGAGACAGGCTAAATACCCTCAGACTTAAAGAAGAATATGATATTTCGAATCCCAAAGAAAGCAGGTGTTGACATATGTGAAAATTACCGAACTATCAGTTTAATAAGTCACGGCTGCAAAATACTAACGCGAATTCTTTACAGACGAATGGAAAAACTATTAGAAGCTGACCTCAGCGGAGATCTGTTTGGATTCTGTAGAAATATGGGAACACGTGAGGCAATACTGACCTTACGACGTATCTTAGAAGCTAGATTAAGAAAAGGCAAGCCTACTTTTCTAGCATTTGTGGACTTGGAGAAAGGTTTTGACAATGTTGACTGGAATACTCTCTTCCAAATTCTAAAGGTGGCAGGGTAAATTACAGGGAGCGAAAGGCTATTTACAATTTTTACAGAAACGAGACGGCAGTCATAAGAGTGGTGGGGCATGAAAGGGAAGCAGTGATTGGAAGGGAGTAAGACAGGGTTGTATCATCTCCCTGATGATATTCAATCTGTATATTGAACAAGCAGTAAAGGAAAGAAAAGAAAAGTTCGGAGTAGGCATTGAAATCCATGAAGAAGAAATAAAAACTTTAAGGTTCGCCGATGACATTGTAATTGTGTCAGAGATAGCAAAGGACTAGGAAGAGCAGTTGAACGGAATGGATAGTGTCTTGAAGGGAGGATATAAGACGAACATCAACAAAAGCAAAACGAGGATAATGGAATGTAGTCGAATTAAGTCGGGTGATGCTGAGGTGATCAGATTAGGAAATGAAACACTTCAAGTAGTAGAGGAGTTTTGCTATTTAGGGAGCAAATAACTGATGATCGTCGAAGTAGAGAGGATATAACATGTAGACTGGCAATGGCAAGGAAAGCGTTTCTGAAGAAGAGAAATTTGTTAACATCGAGTATAGATTTAAGTGTCAGGAAGCCGTGTCTGAAAGTATCTGTATGGAGTTTAGCCATGTATGGAAGTGAAACATGAGGATAAATAGTTTAGACAAGAAGAGAATAGAAGCTTTCGAAATGTGGTGCTACAGAAGGATGCTGAAGTTTAAATGGGTAGATCACATAACTAAAGAAGAGGTATTGAATATGATTGGGGAGAAGAGGAGTTTGTGGCACAACTTGACCAGAAGAAGGTCTCGGTTGGTAGGACATGTTCTGAGGCATCAAGGTAACACCAATTTAGTATGGGAGGACAGCGTGGAGGGTAAAAATCGTAGAGGGAGACCAAGAGATGAATACACTAAGCAGATTAAGAAGGATGTATGCTGCAGTAGGTACTGGGAAATGAAGAAGCTTGCACAGGTTGGGTAGCATGGAGAGCTGCATCAAACCAGTCTCAGGACTGAAGATCACAAGAACAACAACAATCTTCAAACGAAAAAATATGCTTAGTTAACTGAAAATGCCGAACACCTTATGAGTAACCGCCCAACAGTGACGTCACACAGTGGGCCGGCGGCACCGTCTTTTCACGAGAGCATCAAAACTACATTTTTGGTCAGTGAGAAAACGATGGAGGACGTACTGACCAGAGTTTACAGTCTGCAAGTCTACATTCTCCTTTTGTTCACTGAAATAAATGTTTATACTCTCTATTTGTGAACAAGATCAGGAACATTGATTACAAATAATAGGTTTGAGTTCTAATAGATCGATATGTTTTATAAACATTCACACGCAGGACATAGTAATGTTCCTAATAATAATGTTTCTACCACAAACCACACTATGAGCAGTTCACAGGCGACCCGTGCGGTAAGTTCCCACTAAATTGTCTTTCGCGCTGACTTCTGGTAACCAAAGTTAATTGGTCGCCACAAAAGTGGAAAATAATCTCACAACTTGTCACAAGTTATTGTTAACACTGCCGACGGCATACAAACAGTTACTGCCGCGAAATCTAAGCGATCCAGGACGGTGTACAGTCCTCACAAGTTCACTCGCTGTTTGTACCAAAAAGAAGCGTTTAGCATCAGCATACCTAGGACGTCATCCGAGACAGTTTGTAAGCCGGCGTTTGAGTGACGCTGACCGATTGATAGCTGGGTGCGAAGTGAAGTAAAGTAACTGTCCCTCAGGCTGTATTTATATATGGGAGCAGCGGACGGCTAAAGGGAACACCTACTGTCATCCAGTTTATGCACCGGCAGTAAGCTCTAAATGGACGCTTTATCGGGCACGTAATATTTTCTAATACTGCCATGAATCAAATTAGAATCTTTTTAATTTCTGTACGAATGGAGTTATGTTGGCTTTAATTACCGAATTTTTTTAGCTAGCCTGCCTTTAAACTTTCCTGTCTACAGTTTTCAGAACGGAACTGACAGTAGAACATGACATTTGAAATATATCTTTAAGAGAAATTGTATTACTTGGTAATTTCATTAAAATCTTGAAACTTGCTATACCTCTTTTATTTACGGATTTTATGAGGTGCTGCAATCACAACATTTTATTATTAATATAAAAGGTAATCTATTACAAATAAGGACGTTTTTGTTCAAAATCTAGTTTTCAATAAATTACTTCAAAACTATTAGAGGTAGATTAATGGGTCCACATAGTTATTGTTTTTATATAGAAGTGAAGATTCATACAAATTTTCATCTTTCTAAGTCTAATATATAGTGACTTCGATTTTCCTTAAAAACTCCAGTTTAGTTCAAAATATTGTTCTCATAAAGCAAACTAGTAACAGTTTAGTCTCACATGCATCTTCACCTTCTGAACAACTTTTTGTTTTCTAGCTTTATTACATGGCGCCACTTATTTTGTTCTTAAATTGATGTATTTTGGGAAAGATATTTATCTGATCACTGTGACATTTGACAATTTACACATTAATGCTCTGAAGCATATGTTGACGATGTTTGGAAAAGCTACTTTAATTTTTAATTTAATGCACACGCACGTTATGATGACTGGGGTAAGTCCCAGCACATTCACTCGCCTCTGTATCTTTCAAATGATAGGGAAGATTTGGTTTTGCCACCCTGTCGAAATTATTAGAAATGGAGAACAAGTGGGAATAGGGAAAGGACGAACTGTGTCCTTTTAAAACGGGCTATCTTTGAATCTTTATTAAACGATTTGGGGAAGCACGGAAATATAAAAGTGGACATCTGTGTGAGGAGTTGAACATCAGTCTTGAGTATGAGTCCAGTCTCTTAGCACTGACATACCTTCGATAATGTATTTATGATTAATTTTCGACTGAGTTTGCATGTTATATTAAGCCAGCCATTCATAGGGTCACCGTTTAGCCAGTCACCCCATGAATCCCCCATGCCACCACCTGTTGAGAAGGTCACTGAGCAATGTTTTTATATGTGGGCACACTGCCACTGTGCACGGACTTACCTCCGCCAAATTGCTTAGCAGCTTTCATCAAGCCAAAACCAAATGGAAAAATGGTCAGGTAACAGTTGGGGCTCGCAGGTGGCAGTGTGCTTTTGGAGCTGATGGATCCAACCTATAAAATCACGCAAACAAAGGCAAACCTATAAGGGGCATACCTGTTAAGCAGGGTAGTTGCCCAACTGATCAGCATGTGAATGGGCAGTTTCAGGCTGAAAAGTTGGCTGTGTTTCAGCAATCTTTTACAGTGTCATTTCGCCCATCCACAGGTTGACTAGTCGACCAACCCTCTCCACCTCCTCCCCGCCCCTCGCCCCCTCCTCACACAATGAGATGGTTGTTGACCCATCTGACTGTGTGTGGGAGCTCTGAGGCTGCCTGGTGGACCCTGCCGACGCCCAGTCACATAACTCCTTTCACCAACTTGCCGAAAGAAGAAGGGAAAAGAACAGAATGTGGGGTGGCAGGTAGAGGTCAGGCCAGTACGTAGTGTTGCAGCAGTGGAGCTGATGCACCCTGACTTTGGACCAGGCACCTGTAAAACAGTCCACGCAAAGGTGAATATGGCAGACTTGCTTGGCATGGCGGATTGACGGACAGATCTGCCTGTGAACAGGTGGCTTTAGGGTGTCCTGTAGACCAATGGGGTACCTACCCTGGAAGCCGTTCTTCGTGAGTTCTCCTCACTATGGAGGGTAGCTCCCTCTTCTTAGGCAGGGACAGTGAGCAGACAGGTTTACACGCTTTGTGAGCAGGGTGCCTGTGTGGTGAGGGAAAGAGATTCTTTTCTGGACATCGAAACTTGCGTCTTATGGACTATTCGCACAGATTGCTATGGCAGAGTACAATAGAAGATTTCATAAAGCAGGGGATCCGAGTGTTTCTTGCAGTTTGTCCTATGCTTCCAAACTGTCTCCCGTAGCGTTTGATTCCCATATGCTACACGTTAATAATACAAGTGCAGACTTTAGAAGGCCGAGTCAAGAGGCAGCATCGTCAAGTTTATGGGAGCACGAAAGTTGTGGAATATTTCACTATTTCTAGAATAGGTTTCATGGCGCCTTTCTCGTGCAAGGACTCACAGGATGTAGGACTGTCTCCTATCACCTAGAGCGCAAGATACTGTAACTGACTGGAGCCCAGAACAACAGACAGACTGTAAGTCAGGGCGCCATTTTCCCAACAAATCCCAGCATGATCTGGTCGCCGAGTGGAATAACAGACAGAGTGGGATCCTGTACGAGATTGTTGACATCTTGTGTAAACTTGTCAAATTCAGAGATTGGTTGGGGATTAACTTATTTTTCGGAAGATAGAGGACAAAATTGTAGCACGGCTTCCCACTGCGAGCTTGTATGGAAATCATGCACATTGGCTGATGGTTTTGGTGGGTTATCCACATACAGATGGCTATTCTTCTCTGAATTCTGCTGTGGGACACCCTTGGTTCCCAAACCGGTCACTGGTGAGCGTCACTCGTCGTCATTCTGTTTCGAGCATATTTTTCCTCAGTACAACTTTTGAGGAAAGGATTACTGCCCTGCCTTCATCTTCAGTCTATGCAGCTATATGGAGTGCAGTCCATCTGCTCGTGGAGCAACATGAAAGCAAGCTCACGTTGCAAATGTAATCGCGAGTTGATAGTGTTGAATCAGGTTAGTAGTGTTTCTTCTAAATTTGAGGGGATCTGGTCACTAATTACGTTTCGGTTGCAGTTCTGTTTGAGCTCAAGTATCTGGGGTTCCCACATGCGTTCTCCTTTTCACCAATACGATCGATTTAATCGTCATCTCCCAGTCGGAATCGCATGATTAATTCTTTTAAGAGGAACATAAGTTAATACTAGATGTTCCCTTATATTTCCCGCGGACAACCGCACGCTGTATTGGTTTATTTTAATTGAAAATTGTACGGATTTTGTGATCAAACATTCCTTTTATTTTATGTTTTGGAGACGTAGACATATCATGCGTATTTGTTTTGGTTTTCCCACCGAATCTAATGTGAATAAATACTGGTCTAAGTGGCTCCTCGCACTGTTACAAGTTTTGACAAGGACCTCACACACACACACACACACACACACACAAACACACACACACACACACACACACACACACACACACACATACATGCACACACACACACACACACACACACACACATACACACACACGTCTTATTTATCAGAGCCATTAAATTCCCCATCGTTTCCTCGGCGCACAGTTTATCGTATCACATCTGAATCGGAGTGAGGTGATTTGTGCATCTATTGGGTTCACTCGTTTCAGGTGAAAGCCAAGCTTCCTTTTAGCCATAACTCAGTATCACCTTGTACACTTCCTACACCATTAAAAGTACAGCGTATCCGTAAGTACCGCAGTCATCCAAAAGAAAAGGAAAAATCATAATTAAAAAGCTATTGGAAATAAGAATGTCATGATTTTTTGTCACGCTCTTGACAGCTAGCTCAGTGATTTTCTGTTGTGACCTAAGTATTTCAGTGTGTGTCCCATTCGTCGCTTGTAGAACAACAAGTCGGTATTCAAGTTCTGTTCGTGTAGGCATCATCCTTCCACCATTAACCGTTCTGATTGCTGCACTGATTCGTGCATGAAGGGTGGTATTGTCATTGACGGTTCTAGTGTAAAAGTGGCCCTTGACGCAATCGCACAACAATACTTCTCATGGCATGGTATCGGGAAGTCATGCAATACGACGATCAAGACACATCAACTTCTAAGGAAATGTGTTAAGTCAGACATCCAGCAGGTTCAAGTTCCAGTTTGAGAGTGCTCCATTATGCTGGAAGACGATGGACGGCTGCATAACTTCAATCTGTGATAGCAGGAACTGCCCAATCATGTCTATTTATAATTTTCTGTGCGAAGAAAAGTGGGGCTGTGACCCCATCATTCATTAGGTTACACAAGACATTAAGTTTCTGCCCATCGTGGATTGTTCACACGAATTGTGGGAGGTTTCGGAGCACCAAATCCCAACGTCGTGGTGATCCAGATGTCGAGAAATGTGGAGCCTTGCTTCATCTGAAAACAAGCACCTTCTCAGGCATTCTTTGTCAGTAGCTATGGGGTACCCGACGCATACCACAGAGGACAATCGGTTTTGGGCTATGCTTGGACATTTTTGCACTTTGTACGCAGAAAGGGGTAACTACTTATGTAAAACTTTGTGGAAAATTCATCTTGCTTCCTGCACTTCACACGATGCGCGACGAATTAACTTCTGCGTGCTGTGTTGAAATGCAGCTCGCATTACGTTAACGCGCACTTGAGACGCAGAGACACATTCACTTCGAGGATGGTCGCTTATATTGCCTATCGCTTAATGTTTTTAACCCGCCTCGTCGTGCTTGTCTTTGCCGGTATATATCTTCAATGCTGGCGTCGATAATTCTGCTGTGATTGACAGATATTTGGATTCTGCACATCATATAACATATGATAATACAAAATCAAATCAGCAACCATATTCATTCTGTCATACACACCACGACCCTTACGCAATACGTAAACAGGTTCATCTTCGTCCACCTTACGACGAACACAGGTCCTTGCTAAAAAGGTATTGTGGATTAAAAGTAAGACCCACCAATATCCCTATTGTAAACTTAACCAAAATCAGAAGTACGTTATATAATGATGTCACGATTACCTTGACTGAAATCACAGTCCTTTATGATGGTAAAATTAAAATACCAACAAATACAGGAGGACCCTCAACAACCGGTTGTGAACCAATGCCTTCAAGCTTCACTTTATTCTTCGAAGCACTAGCCGCCCCAGTACTGAAAGTAACGTTGTTAATCGGTTTGTAAACAGTAGTGCAGGAGCACCGGCTCCTGCTAAAGTGACGGTCGGTGTGGCCGAGCGTTTCTGGGCATTCACTCTGAAAAAGCCCGACCGCTACGGTCGCAGGTTCGAATCCTGCCTCGGGCGTGGATGTATGTGATGTCCTTAGGTTACCTGAGTTTAAGTAGTTCTTAGGGGACTGATGACCTCAGATATTAAGTCCCCTAGTGCTGAGAGCCATTTTGAACCTCCTAAAACAAAGCCTCTCAACGAGTGATTCAAAGCAGTTCCCTGTGCAGCGGCCCGAGCCAGACAGAAAGCATGACCGGATGTGGTGCGCTTATACACAAATCGAAAAGAGTTTTGCATCAACTCGGTTCCGAGAGCTCAGGAAAGTGTACTGAGATCAACTTGTGCGATTAACACAAACATCATTTCCGTCCCGTTTATTGCTCATGAAAACCACACATTACGTGTTGTACCACCTTCAGACCTTCAGAGGTGGTGGTGCAGACTGCTGTACACAGTGGTACCTCTAATACCCAGTAGCATGTCCTCTTGCATTAATGTATGCCAGTATTCGTCGTGTCATACTATCCCCAAGTTCATTATGGCACTGTTGGACCATATTTTCCCACTCCTCAACGCCGATTCGGCGTAGATCCCCCAGAGTGGTTGGTGGATCACGTCGCCCATATAAATCCAATTTGAATCTATCCCAGGCATGTTAGATAGGGTTTATTTCTGGATAACATGCTGGGCACTCTAGTCAAGCGATGTCGTTATCCTGAAGGAAGTCATTAAAAGATGTGCACGATGGGGCGAGAAATGTCTTTCATGAAGACGAATGCCTAGCCGATATGCTGCCGATATGGTTGCACTATCGGTCGTAGGATGGCATTCGCGTATCGTACAGCCGTTACGACGCGTTCCATGACCAGCAGTGGCGTACGTCAGCCCCACATAATACCACCCCAAAACAGCAGGGAACCTCTACCTTGTTGCACTGGCTGGACAGTGTGTCTAAGCCGTTCAACCTGACCGGGTTGCCTACAAACACGTCTCCGACCATTGTCTGGTTGAACAAATATGCAACAATTATCGGTGAAGAGAACGTGATTCCAATCCTGACCGGTCCATTGGGCATGTTGTTGGGCCTATCTGTATCGCGCTGCATGGTGTCGTTGTTGCAAAGATGGACCTCGCCATGGACATCGGGAGTGAATAAGCTCATCATGCAACCTATTGCGCACAGTTTGAGACGTAACACGACGCCCTGTGGCTGGACGAAAGGCGTTATCGAACATGGTGGCGTTACTGTCAGGGTTCTTCCGAGCCATGATCCGTAGGTAGCGGTTATCTATTGCAATGTTCGCCGTTGGGCTGCCTGAACGAGGCATGTCATAGACAGATCCTGTCTCTCTGTATCTCGTCCATGTCCGAACAACATCGCCTTGGTTCACTCCGAGACGCCTGGACAGTTCCCTTGCTGAGAGCTCTTCTTGGCACAAAGTATCAATGCGGACGCCATCGAACCGCGGTATTCACCGTCTGGGCGTGGTTGAACTACAGACAAGAAGAGCCGTGTACCTCCTTTCTGGTGGAATGACTGGAACTAATCGGCTGTCGAAGCCCCTCCGTCTAATAGGCGCTGTCCATAGATAGTTGTTTACATCTTTCGGCGGCTTTAGTGACTTCTCTCAACAGTCAAATATACAGTCAACGTCTGTCTTCAGGAGTTCTGGGTACTGGGATGATACAAACCTTTTTTTGATGTGAGTATAAAGCGCTCGGCGTTATTGGAATGACCGCCCAACTTCTGACACCGTAGTGTTCCCGCGGTGCCTAGCCAAGCTACAGGCGCCGTGCGAGTATCGGCCACGCACGTACACGAAGTACGCTACTAAGTAGCTGAAATTTTAAGAAGCGGTTTGGGGTGCTTATAGATACCTTGTACACTCCTGGAAATTGAAATAAGAACACCGTGAATTCATTGTCCCAGGAAGGGGAAACTTTATTGACACATTCCTGGGGTCAGATACATCACATGATCACACTGACAGAACCACAGGCACATAGACACAGGCAACAGAGCATGCACAATGTCGGCACTAGTACAGTTTATATCCACCATTCGCTGCAATGCAGGCTGCTATTCTCCCATGGAGACGATCGTAGAGATGCTGGAAGTAGTCCTGTGGAACGGCTTGCCATGCCATTTCTACCTGGCGCCTCAGTTGGACCAGTGTTCGTGCTGGACGTGCAGACCGCGTGAGACGACGCTTCATCCAGTCCCAAACATGCTCAATGGGGGACAGATCCGGAGATCTTGCAGGCCAGGGTAGTTGACTTACACCTTCTAGAGCACGTTGGGTAGCACGGGATACATGCGGACGAGCATTGTCCTGTTGGAACAGCAAGTTCCCTTGCCGGTCTAGGAATGGTAGAACGATGGGTTCGGTGACGGTTTGGATGTACCGTGCACTATTCAGTGTCCTCTCGACGATCACCAGAGGTGTACGGCCAGTGTAAGAGATCGCTCCCCACACCATGATGCCGGGTGTTGGCCCTGTGTGCCTCGGTCGTATGCAGTCCTGATTGTGGCGCTCACCTGCACGGCGCCAAACACGCATACGACCATCATTGGCACCAAGGCAGAAGCGACTCTCATCGCTAAAGACGACACGTCTCCATTCGTCCCTCCATTCACGCCTGTCGCGACACCACTAGAGGCGGGCTGCACGATGTTGGGGCGTGAGCGGAAGATGGCATAACGGCGTGCGGGACCATAGCCCAGCTTCATGGAGACGGTTGCGAATGGTCCTCGCCGATACCCCAGGAGCAACAGTGTCCCTAATTTGCTGGGAAGTGGCGGTGCGGTCCCCTACGGCACTGCGTAGGATCCTACGGTCTTGGCGTGCATCCGTGCGTCGCTGCGGTCCGGTCCCAGGTCGACGGGCACTTGCACCTTCCGCCGACCACTAGCGACAACATCGATGTACTGTGGAGACCTCACACCCCACGTGTTGAGCAATTCGGCGATACGTCCACCCGGCCTCCCGCATGCCCACTATACGCCCTCGCTCGAAGTCCGTCAACTGCACATACGGTTCACGTCCTCGCTGTCGCGGCATGCTACCAGTGTTAAAGACTGCGATGGAGCTCCGTATGCCACGGCAAACTGGCTGACACTGACGGCGGCGGTGCACAAATTCTGCGCAGCTAGCGCCATTCTACGGCCAACACCGCGGTTCCTGGTGTGTCCACTGTGCCGTGCGTGTGATCATTTCTTGTACAGCCCTCTCGCAGTGTCCGGAGCAAGTATGGTGGGTCTGACACACCGGTGTCAATGTGTTCTTGTTTCCATTTCCAGGAGTGTATATTTTGCCACCAGTTGCTTGTAAATTTCAATGTACAGCCACATATTTTTCAAGTAACGAACAAGATAATATCCTGGAGGTTACAACCAAATGGGAAGTTACTTGGTAATGGGTCAAAGGAAGTCCAAATTGGGAATACGTTGCAGGGATTTCCAGTTCCAAAAACTGCTTTAAACCCCAGGGAATCCTCTCGAAAACTTTGGACAGAACCGGAGGATGAGAACTATTTTTAATGAAATTCAACGTTATCCAAAGAAGAAATGGACGCCTAGTGTATGTGAAAAAGTATTTGTTTACCTGTACACAGGACAAGGTCGGTAACCTGCTCGATATATGCAACTTATGTAGTGCCCGCGATTCCCTTGTGGATGTAAATGAAGTAAAAAGACATGTATAAAATAAATTTAATTACTCGTCTATGGGAGAAGGCTGGAATTATATTTACATTTTCTGCACAAAAGAAACTGTGACTGATATCCACAGAGCATTATTAGGGTATGCTGTATTTCAGATGGGTTTCATGAAATCCAAAGCATACTCTGTCTCTTTTCATATACAAGCAGCTGTGAAGTGGAATGAGCCTCGACACGCAGTTTTCTCAGCCCGCTAGAGATGCAGGTTTTAGAAGTTTCTTGTCATTCTTATTTGGTAAATATTTTCTTTGATGATATGTGCGTAAATTGATTTGACGTCTAGGAGGAAACTCGTTAATGTAAGCTGGTGCTAAATCAGTACTAATTCTCATTCAATTCCTTCCTTAAAATAACTTTCAGTGTTTTCTGCATTTAAGAATATCGTTACAAGATTACACTCTTAATGAGGAAAAGGGAGGTGTCATAAATTACAGGGAGGGAAAATGACTTAATTGTCGAAATCGCAATATCACGTCCCCAGAGATAAAGAGTAAGCTGTAAATGAACGTATGCACTTCTCTTTCGAAATCATTTTCGTTTTTCTTCATTTTAAACAATGGGCGCTGTCTCTATTATTAGGTGGGTCAGCGATACGAGAGTGACACAGTCACAAACTGCATGTATTTCTAGATGCAGAGCTTCAATTTTCAAAATCGCAGTAAGTTCGTAATTCATACCACTATGATTTTCAACTAAGTTACCAAACTTTTTAGACTGATATACGACAGTTGCTTCTCAAATCCTCGTACTGTAGTTCGTGGTCAGACTCCATGAAACCACCATCGGGATTGCACATAGATAAGTAACAAGTATTGACAGTAATTGCCTTTTTTACCTCTTTCATTTCTTGTGGTTTTGGCATACCAATCACACATGACGCGTACTGATCTGGACAGCACGAAACCACGTTACCTAACAAACGACCTAATAAATGGTCGATATCGGAGACGTTGCATTGTCAATGACAGGGCTATTTGATTACTGACAAATGGAACAACCGCAGATTCAGCCTCCTCTCTAGGTGTACCAGTACTCTTCGCAGTCTATGTGTGTAGAGTGTTTTGAAAACAATTCTACTCCACGTAAAGTGGTTTTAATCTGAAGTAGGTTAGAACTTCAGTCATAATTGCTGTTTGACGTATTTAATTGTGTTTTTATTCAAAAATTCTGTTTAAATTGGAAATGTACCTCCATTTCTTTTCCTCAGTGCGTCGTAAATTTTCTTTTTTTGTCATGGTAGCAGATTTTGTTCCGTAATTTAAACGAGGGTAGACTTTGCAGTTATAGATAAGATTGTGATTGTAAATTTTTACAACAGATCTTAACATTTGAAATTCCAGTAGCAAGTATCGCGGATCTACACTGACATATTTCTTGTAAATGTCTATTAGATATGCAGTGAAACAATTTCCAACCGCCACTCTGAAGAATTATTTAAGTCAGTGTGTTATGTCTACCCGACATTAGTTTTCAAAAAAACGCTCACCATTATGTGAGAGTACTACAATTAAAAGACTAATTACGTGTAACAGACGATAAGAGGACAATATCGCAATCGCACTGCCATCAACAGCTGTATACCTGCAATAGTTACACCGGATTGTTCCGTATCAAGCGTACACGAGTCTTCTGGACTTTATTTGTTTATTTATTTTCAGTCATCAGTCTTCTGACGGATTTGATGTAGACAGCCACAAATTCCTCTCCTGTGTCAACATTTTCAACTCAAGGTCACGTTAGCAACATATTTCCTCAATTGTTAGCTTGATGTATCCTTATTTCTGTCCTCTTCTGTTTTCACCCCCAGTAGCTCAATGGCAGTTATATTCTGTCTTAACAGGTTTCCAATCATTATGTCTCTTCTTCCCGTCAGTTTTTTCCATATATCCTTTCCCTCACAGATACTGAGCAGAACCTCCCCATGTCTTGTCTTATCATTCCACCAAATTTTCTACGTTCTTCTGCACCTGAAATGCTTCTACTGTCTTCTGCTCCAGCTTTCATGAAGCCCATGTCTCACTGCTACACAATGCTGTACTACAAACATAAGTTCTCAGATATTTCTTTCCCAAATTAAGACCTACAGGGTGTTTCAAAAATGACGGTATATTTGAAAAGGCAATGCAAACTAAACGAGCAGCGATAGAAATACACCGTTTGTTGCAGTGTGCTTGAGACAACAGTACATTTTCAGGCAGACAAACTTTCGAAATTACAGTAGTTACAATTGTCAACAACAGATGGCGCTGCGGTCTGGGAAACTCTATAGTACGATATTTTCCACATATCCACCATGCGTAGCAGTAATATGGCGTAGTCTCTGAATGAAATTACACCCACAGACCTTTGACAACATGTCTGGCGGAATGGCATCACATGCAGATGAGATGTACTGCTTCAGCTGTTCAATTGTTTCAGGATTCTGGCGGTACACCTGGTCTTTCACGTGTCCCCACAGAAAGAAGTCACAGGGGTTCATGTCTGGCGAACAGGGAGGCCAATCCACGCCGCCTCCTGTATGTTTCGGATAGCCCAAAGCAATTACACGATCATCGAAATGTTCATTCAGGAAATTAAAGACGTCGGCCGTGCGATGTGGCCGGGCACCATCTTGCATAAACCACGAGGTGTTCGCAGTGTCGTCTAAGGCAGTTTGTACCGCCACAAATTCACGAAGAATGTCCAGATAGCGTGATGCACTAATCGTTTCGGATCTGAAAAATGGGCCAATGATTCCTTTGGAAGAAATGGCGGCCCAGACCAGTACTTTTTGAGGATGCAGGGACGATGGGACTCCAACATGGGGCTTTTCGGTTCCCCATATGCGCCAGTTCTGTTTATTGACGAAGCCATCCAGGTAAAAATAAGCTTCGTCAGTAAACCAAATGCTGCCCAAATGCATATCGCCGTCATCAATCCTGTGCACTATATCGTTAGCGAATGTCTCTCGTGCAGCAATTGTAGAGGCGCTGAGGGGTTGCCGCGTTTGAATTTTGTATGGATAGAGGTGTAAACTCTGGCGCATGAGACGATACGTGGACGTTGGCGTCATTTGGACCCCAGCTGCAACACGGCGAACGGAAACCCGAGGACGCTGTTGGATCACCTGCTGCACTAGCTGCACGTTGCCCTCTGTGGTTGCCGTATGCGGTCGCCCTACCTTTCCAGCACGTTCATCCGTCACGTTCCCAGTCCGTTGAAATTTTTCAAACTGATCCTTTATTTTATCGCTATTCGGTCCTTTGGTTACATGAAACCTCCGTTGAAAACTTCGTCTTGTTGCAACAACACTGTGTTCTAGGCGGTGGAATTCCAACACCAGAAAAATCCTCTGTTCTAAGGAATAAACCATGTTGTCCACAGCACACTTGCACGTTGTGAACAGCACACGCTTGCAGCAGAAAGACGACGTACAGAATGGCGCACCCACAGACTGCGTTGTCTTCTATATCTTTCACATCACCTGCAGCGCCATCTGTTGTTGAAAATTGTAACTACTGTAATTTCGAAAGTTTGTCCGCCTGAAAATGTACTGTTGTCCCAAGCATATTGTAACAAACGGTGTATTTCTAAAGCTGCTCGTTTAGTTTTTATTACCGTTTCAAATATAACGGTCATTTTTTAAACACCCTTTATATTTGATACTAGTAGACTTATTTTTGCCAGTAACGCCCTTTTCGTCAGTGCTAGTCTGCTTTTGATGCCCTCTTTGTTCCGTCCGCCATTGATTATATTGCTGCCTAGGTAGCAGAATTCCTTAAGCTCAACTACTTCGTGATCATCAATTATGATGTTAGGTATCGCGCTGTTCTCATTTCTACTACTTCTCATTACTTTCGTAATTCTCCGATTTACTCTTAATGCATATTCTGTACGCATTAGATTGTTCTTTCCAATTCATCATGTCCTGTAACTTGTCTTCACTTTCACTGGGAATAGTAGTATCATCAGAGAATCCTAACATTCATATCCTGTCTCCCTGAATCGTAATACCTCTCTTTAACCTTATTTTTGTTTCCATCATTGTCTCTTCGACGTATATGCAACAGCAGGGGCGAGAGACTACATCCCTGCACTACAACCTTTTTATTCCGTGCATTTCGCTCTTCGTCTTCCTTTCTTATGGTTCCCTCTTGGATCTTGTAAATATTGCTTATTAACCCGTCTTTCCTTGTAGCTAAAAGGCCAACAACTCCAATGAACGTGTCTTGATTTTTCTGCAGTGTTGCTTTCATTATCAACCGTAAACTATTCCCATTGCTGAAGCCTTATATTATATACTGATATCTGATTTCCTTTACATCTTCCTCCACTTGTGGATAAGGCGGTTTCAGTCAGCAACTTTCACATTATTGATGGCTTTTAATATTCTCTGTATTCCACTTGAAACTATTCGTTACTATGTTTTTACTCCTTTGTCTATAAAATTTTCTTAACTAATTCTTGATCGGGCCAGATATATATTAGCTTATACCTACAGATTCCCTGGATGTGTTTTCTAATTACAGCTCTATGGCTAACCCCTGAGTTCTAGAATACATATGGCAACTCTAACTGAACCTGACGTTGTGATTAAACAATAACTGTCCTCCCACTGTCTCATGGACTACCTCACTGTTTACCAAAGTGTCTGTACGACACTGTAAAAAATACCTCGTCTACGTCTACATCTACACCATACTCCGCAAGTAACATGACGATGTGTGGCGGAGGGTATCTTGAGTACCTCTATCGGTTCTCCCTTCTATTTCAGTCTCGTATTGTTCGTTGAAAGAAAGATTGTCGGTATGTCTGTGTGTGGGCTCTAATATCTCTGATTTTATCCTTATGGCCTCTTCGCGAGATATACGTAGGAGGGAACAATACACTGCTTGACTCCTCGGTAAAAGTATATTCTCGAAACTTCAACAAAAGCCCGTACCGAGCTACTAAGCGTCTCTCTTGAAGAGTCTTCCACTGGGGTTTACCTATTATCTCCGTAATGCTTTCGCGATTGCTAAATGATCCTGTAACGAAGCTCGCTGCTCTCCGTTGGATCTTCTCTATCTCTTCTATCAACCCTTTATGGTAAGGATCCCACACCGGTGAGCGGTATTAAAGCAGTGGGCCGACAAGTGTACTATAACCTACTTCCTTTGTTTTCGGACTGCAATTCCTTATGATTCTTCCAGTGAATCTCAGTCTGGCATCTGCTTTACCGACGATTAATTTTATATGGTCATTCCATTTTAAGTCACTCCTAATGCCTACTCCCAGATAATTTATGAAATTAACTGCCTCCAGTTGCTGACTTGATACATTGTAGCTAAATGATAAAGGAACTTCCTTTCTTTGTATTCGCAGCACATTACAGTTGTCTACATTGAGATTCAGTTGCCATCCCCTGCACCATGCGTCAATTCGTTGCAGATCCTCCTGCATTTCAGTACAATTTTCCAACTTTACAACCTTTCGATATACTACAGCATCCTCCGCAAAGAGCCTCAATGAAGTTCCGATGTTATCCACAAGGTCAGTTTTATATATTGTGAATAGCAGCAGTCCTACGACATTCTCTTGTGGCACACCTGTAAACACTCTTACTTCAGAAGACTTCTCTAAATTCAGAATGACATGCTGCGTTATGTTATCTAGGAACTCGTCAGTCTAATCACACAATTGGCCTGGTAGTCCATATGGTCTTATTTGGTTCATTAAACGACTGTGAGGAACTGTATCAAACGTAATGTCAATATCAAGCAAAGAACAGACATAGTTATTATGCCAATATCGTTCATCAAAACAACATTATCACTCTAGTCCAAAACTGTTCTTGTAGTAAAGCTCGTTTGTAGCGTGATTGAAAATTGTTCGCTACAGCAGCGAGTAAATTTTGGATCCCTTTCACTTATACAAATCCTGCTGTCGATATATCGCAAGCGGTTGGCGATGGGACACACGCTGGCCCTCTATGCAGTATGACACTTCTAGCAGTTTAGGCCAGATTAGGGCCATCAAGAACTCTATTACATCTAAGAACGCTTTTTATATATTTTACATTGCATGTATTACAGTAAGGATTGTATACTAAATTAATAAAATAAAAATTACATTGGTGGAGATAAAAAAGCACATACCGACTGTTTACATTCGTAGAGAATAAATGCAACAATAATTTGAGGCTTCAGCAATGGGGATGGAGGGTGGGAGTGAGAAGAGAGGGAAAGAGGATTGTGATAATATATAATTGATGGATTTAAGGGAAGATAAGATGGCTTAACTTACAGAGAAACGAAAGGAGAAAGTATTAAAACTGGGAGAAGAGTGGAGAATTGACTTTTCTATTTGGCAGCGGAAGGCTGGATACGTACGTTAATTTTTGGGGAAATGCCATGAGGATGACAGAAAGAAGTGCTTAAAGTTAATCTCAAAAGCAGGGCATCGAGCAGTGCGAAGAGTACAGGGCAGCATTAGTACAATTTTAACTGGAAGCAGTTTTAAAATTGCGGTAAAGACATAGAGTTACCATCTGTATGAGTGTGTGTGTGTGTATGTGTGTGTTGTGTGTGTGTGTGTGTGTGTGTGTGTGTGTGTGTGTGTGTGTGTACGCGCGCGCACGTGTCTAGTGTCTGCGGTGGGTAATGCCAATACGAGACTAAGAAATGAAACGTTAACTTTGACATATACAGTGTTTTCGGATACGTTGAAAGACGTGCACTGCGTTCACCACTAAGTGCTCGTCTTTCATATTCCTAACACCAGCATTCTGGTAATCGGTCATAAAGGAATTCGAGCCCTGCCAATAATTTCCTTGGGTTTACTAATTTATTTAACGTTATTTAACGATATTTCACACTGATCTGTGAGAGGAGCTTGGCGCTCGGAATTTCCTTTATGTTATGGGCGAGGGCAGCAGTCTTCCGTAGCAGCCATGATGGTTTCCTGTTTCCCTCCTTTTTCGATCGCCAGGGGTAGCACGTGGTGTCGGTTGAATACTCAGTAGTGGCCAAAGTTTCTACTATTCGCAGTTCCCCAACCTGCAGTACCAACCTTGGAACTGCTATTTCTACTCACTTTTAATGTCGCGAGGTCGCCTCCCTGCAAGATTCCGGCCCTCTGATTGGCCAGTTCAGGTGCGCGCCCGTTTTTCGCGTGTGGGCGCCAACCGCCCTCGGCAGGTGGATAGAGGACAAAGCGGCTGAGGGCAGTTCGAGTGTGACCGTGCCTGAGGCTGGAGGTGCTGCTTCCAGGAGTGGAACCTTTCGGTAAGCATGAGCGCGGGCGTGCATTGCAGCTTCGCGTCGGGCGCCCCTTTGCTTCGGTCACTATTCGGATTGCGAGCCCAAGTCAATTAGCACCGCATGTTTGAACCGATTCGCGTCGTGCAGGTCTTATTCCTTTAGGACGGGAGGCTACGTCGCGATACAACCCCCAGTAGCATTTTTCGTATTCATTGTGGTGGTCATTGCATGCCGGCAATCGTACTCTAGTAGACGACACGGCGATCGCTCCTAAAATTCCCTTCCTTTTCAATCGCGGCTTATGATAAATGTAAGTTGGGGTAGGCTGCTGAGCCCTATTCTTTCTTCCCCCACCCCCACATAATTGTATGATTGTTCAGTGCTCAACCGATGAATAAATGAATTCTTTAATGTGTAAATTCTCTCTTTCTTTTCGTGAAGTCGCCCTAAGTGTAACAATAAAAAAAATGCAGAACCACCCTCATTATAACGGTTGCCATAAGGTCGTGCGGGTCTCGCGCCTTTATTGAATAGTATAAAGATTACATATCGCGCGCCTGGCACGACCATTGCACGCATGGCAACGAGAAAACTGATGACAATTTTCGATCATTCTCCAAAATGGGAAGTGCCCACGGCTCAGTGCGAGCACGTGAGCAAGAAATCCACTTAATGTGGTGAAAGTAGTGGCCGGTTCTCCTTGCTAGTTTAGAAAAGAAAAAAATTATAGCCCCTACGCAAGGGACAATAACTCACAGCCGAGCCACCGCTTTTAACGTACAGGCTGTTTAAATGTGTCTCATATTGTTACAGGTGAGGAAGGAAAAATAAAACTGGTAAAAGGCCTCATAATGCTATTACAGGAAACAATATCATTTGAGACATGTGAACCTGTACTTATGTCGAGAATGCTAAGTGCCCATTTACGTAGAGTGAAAATTGATTGCACATTGTTTACTGCTTCTGTTTGTGTCTGTACTCTTTACACTGGCTAAAGTGTTGATGTCAGGCATTGAAGTTAAATGTGTTTCCTTGTTCACCCAGTGGATGCTGAGCGCTGAGATCCGTAGGTCGATGCTTTCATTAAAATACCGGAGAGTTGAAGGACTGGTCGAGAAGATTCAGTAGGATAGCTTTCCTTACTCCTTTCAATGCGTGTCTTCGTTGATATCAAAAATCGTTGGCTTATGCCTTTCGTTAGACACTCATTGTCACACGTGAAGTGAAATCTGAAGGCAGCCATATGCCTTTTTGGAAGTATCGTTGCTCGTCGAGCACTATAGCTTAAGGATAAATAAAAATTGGTGGTAACTACATGAACATCTTTTACGAGATCTACAGACAGGAGCGAATGCCCATTTTCAACAGGTTTTTGTTGTAGCACGTAACTTTGAAGGACTGTTCCCTTTTCTTTCGACCAGTACCGTTCACATACATTCATATATCATTCGTCTATGTGAAACTCAACCTATCAGTAAATATACGCTTGCACGTAAGAAAGTTTTATTTTTTAACTGTGTTTTATTCTTTGCATTTGTATGTCTTATTATTGTATTAGAGAGTCATGTCTATAATTAGTGCTAAATGACCTCTGAATAAATAGTACCCAACTAAGATGCTATATGTTACACTCAAAATAAATTTTGTTCTCTTTTAGATATCCCTAGATATCCATCCTGGTTAAGTGTATGAGTCGTTACCTACAATTGCTTCCACGGGATTGAGAAAGCCGCAATTGTGAGGAAAAGAAAATGATACAGTCATATGGAATAGGTGGCTGGGAGACGGCGTGTGGTAAAGGGTGTTCTTCGTTCTCACACAATGGCCCATTTTAATCACGTAGTGTGAGAATTTAGTCTTACACGTTGCTATTCACAAGTGACCGAAATGAATATGTGTAAGATTTCGGGTCATGTTTGCGTTATATGATTTTGGCAGGAAGAATTCTGGTACCGACTCCTATCAAATAGTTCCCAGCTTAAAGTCGCCATCCGAGAGATGAATCGTCTTCAGCAGTGACACATGCCTACATTCCATGAGACACTGCGGAGAGGTTCGAAATTTAATTCAGGATACTGACGCAAAGACAAACGATCAGGATATATACGTAGGCCTCCCCGGTCATTGTCAGACTCAATAAAATTTTTCTATGTTTGTGACCGCTTTGTCTATATATATAAAACTACCGACTTTTCGGCCACTATTGCAAGCGACCTTCTTCAGTGTGTTTTTTGTTTTGTGTTGTAAGTGAAAAACACATTGAAGAAGATCGTTTGCAATAGGGACCGAAGCGTCGGTAGTTTTATTTATATTGAAAATGTAGTCACCAACACAGAAAAATTGGATTGAAAATGATCAGCAATTTCACGCCACATCGGCTCTCGTTATCGACCAAGTTCTGGCAATGACAATTTCTTCAACCACTAACATTCGAACGTGGTATATAGGCTCACATTATCAACATCGGCTAACGGAGGTGGCATATGTTTACGTCGTCAGACCTTCAAACTTTTAAGATACTGCTCGTTGTGGACGAGTTCTTCTGTTTCTTCCTAGAGTTTGATATTATATGTATCAAATACCGAACATATTTTAGATGATGTTATGTGTTGTCGGCCTTAAAACAATGGAAACTATTCTGTGTCACTGTGTGGTCTTTTCAGTCTGGGTTATAGGAAAAGGCTGCAGAAGGAATTTGCCTCCAATAGAAACTCTGGCTTATTTTATCAACTACTAGCAACTGTAATGTAGCGTTTCTTCTTTTCTGAGGTAATACATGAAAAGGAAATCTCGATTATTTACGACCTTACATAGATTATTACGTAATTCACTAATAAAAAATAGAGGCATAGTTGTTTCTTAATATGACAGCACTTACACTAGTGCACTAATAGTAATTAGGTTATACTTTATCATGGTGAGCTCTGATACTTGTCATTAATTCTTAGAACTAAATCAGAATTTCTTCATTGCCGATATCTCGAAATTGTAATGATGGAAGGTGAAGTATTAAAACAAAGTTACAGTTCCCCCTGAGCAGCCATAGCGTACGGATCTCCGTGCCGGCGCGTTCACAGGAGCTCAGTCCGTCAGTTCACCTGATGATGGCGACATGTTTAATCGCCGAAATATTGTGCCCGTTGGACACTATAGACCGACAGTACACCCGTTGATATTTTGATTAAAGTTACAATTGTTTATGAATTTTACATCATATCTAAGAGTGATGATGGATTTCAGAAAATTGGCTTTCGTTATTTATTTTCAGCTGCTTTCATCAGTTGGAGCCTTAGTAGCCCTACAGCTAGTTAGTTTAAAAAGTGAAATTCAGTAGATGAATTATCGTTGTCAATGTCCTGTTTCTACCGATTCGTGTACAGGGTGGCACGCAGTAAGGAATATTTTACGGAATTGGTTTAAAGGGCCCGAGTCAATTGTTTACAAGTTTTCTCCCAGAGAACATCTACGTATACAGCTACGTGATTGTAGAATGAAGGCTTTCACGACCGGGTGACATGGCTGTTGATATACTTTTCGGGATGTGAGGTCGTGGTCCAAGAACTTTTCTGCTCCTTACGTTTCTTCCAGGACTGCGCTGGACGAAACGTAAGGAGCAGAAAAGTTCTTGGACCACGACCTCATATCCCGAAGAGTATATCAGCAGCCATCGACGTGATTACTCTGATATTCACAATAAAGTGCCTGGCACAGGGTTCAATGAACCACCTTCATGCTGTCTCTGTACCGTTCCACTCTCGAATGGCACGCGGGAAAAACGAGCAGTTAAATTTTTCCGTTCGAGCCCTAATTTCTCTTATTTTATCGTGATTATCATTTATCCCTATGTAGGTGGGTGCCAACAGAATGTTTTCGCTATTGGAGGAGAAAACTAGTGATTGATATTTCATGAGAAGATCTCGTCTCAACGAAAAACGCCTTTGTTTTAGTGGTTGTCACTCCAATTCACGTGTCATGTCCGTGACACTATCTGCCCTATTTCGCGATAATACAAAACGAGCTGCCCTTCTTTGTAATTTTTCTATGACATCCATCAGTCCCACCTATTGCGGACCCCACACCGCACTGCAGTACTCCAGAATAGGACGGAAAAGTGAAGTGTAAGCAATCTCTTTGGTAGACTTGTAGCTCCTTCTACGTGTTCTGCCAATGAATCGCAGTCTTTGGTTTACTCAGAACATTATCTATGTGATCTTTCCAATTTAGGTTATTTGTTATTGTAATCCCTAAGTATTTAATTGATCACTGATCAGTCTGGCCTAGCAACGGAAGACAGCAAAACGAAAGCTGAAATTTTAAATTTAGCATTTGAGAAATCTTTCACGCAGAAGGATCGTACAAACATATCTCCGTTTGAGTCTCGTACAGATTCCGTATGGAGGACATAGCGATAGACATCACTGGGGTTGTGAAGCAGCTGAATGGGTTGAAAATAAATGAATCGCTAGCGTCCTGATGGGATTCCAATTCGGTTTCACAGAGAGTACTCTACTGCAATGGCTCATCGGTTAGCTTGCATTTATCGCGAATCTCTTGCCCAACGTAAAGTCCCGAGCGACTGGAAAAAAGCGCAGGTGACGCCTGTATATAAGAAGGGTAGAAGGACGGATCCTCAAAATTACAGACCAATATCCTTAACATCGGTCTGTTGCAGGATTCCCGAACGTATTCTCAGTTTGAATATAATGAATTTCCTTGATACAAAGGAGTTGCTGTCCATGCATCAGTACGGCTTTAGAAAGCATCACTCCTGCGAAACGCAACTCGCCCTTTTTTCACATGACATCTTGTGAACCACGGATGAAGGGTATCAGACGGATGCCATATTCCTTGACGTCCGGAAAGCACTTGACTCGGTGCCCCACTGCAGACTCCTAACTAAGATACGAGGATATGGGATTGGTTGCCGAATATGTGAGTGGCTCAAAGACTTCTTAAGTAATAGAACCCAGTACGTTGTCCTCGATGGTGAGTGTTCATCGGAGGTGATGGTATCATCTGGAGTGCCCCAGGGATGTGTGGTAGGTCCGCTGTTGTTTTCTATCAGCATAAATGATGGATATGGTGGATAGCAATGTGCGGCTGTTGTTGATGACAGGAAGTTGTCGCCGTTGAGTGACTGTAGGAAGATACAAGATGATTGGGACAGGATTCGAGATTGGTGTAAACAATGGCAGCTAACTCTAAATATAGATAAATGTAAATGAATGCAGATGAATAGGAAAAAGAATCCCGTAATGTTTGAATACTCCATTAGTAGTGCAGCGCTTGACACAGTCACGTCGATTAAATATTTGGGCGTAACACTGCATAGCGATATGAAATGGGACAAGCATGTAATGGCAGTTGTGGGGAAGGCGGATAGGAGACCACTTATAAAACACTAATACGACCTATTCTTGGGTACAGCTCGAGCGTCTGGGATCCCTATCAGGTCGGATTGAGGGAGGATATAGAAGCAATTCAGAGGCGGGCTGCTAGATTTGTTACTGATAGGTTTGATCATCACGCGAGTGTTATGGAAATGTTTCAGGAACCCGCGTGGTAGTCTCTGGAGGAAAGGAGGCGTTCTTTTCGTGAATCGCTACTGAGGAAATTTAGAGAACTAACATTTGAAGCTGACTGCAGTACAATTTTGCTGCCGCCAACTTATATTTCGCGGGAAGACCACAAAGATAAGAGAAGAGACGTTAGGGCTCTTACAGAGGCATAAAGGCAGTCATTTTTCCCTCGTTCTGTTTGGGAGTGGATCAGGGAGAGAAGATGCTAGTTGTGGTACGAGGTACCCTCCGCCACGCACCGTATGGTGGATTGCGGAGTATGTATGTAGATGTAGAACTTACAGCCCTCAGATTTGTGTGACTTATCGTGTAATCGAAAATTAGCTGATTTCTTTTAGTAGTCATGTGAAGAACTTAGCACTTTTCTTTATTCAGGATTAATTGCCACTTTTCACGACATACAGATATCTTGTTTAAATCATTTTGCAAGTAAATGACGGCATCATCTGCAAACAATCTAAGACGGCTACTCAGATTGTCTTCTATGTCGTTAATATAGATCAGGATCAATAGAGGGTCTATAACACTTCCTTGGGGAACGCCGGATATTACTTCTGTTTTATTCGATGACTTTCCGTCTATTACTCCGAACTGTGACCTTTCTGACAGGAAATCACGAATCGAGTGGCACAACTGAGGAGATACTCCGTCGACACGCAGTGTGATTAGAAGACGCTTGTGAGGAGCGGTGTCGAAAGCCTTCTGAAATTCTAAAAATATGGAATCAATTTGACATCCCCTGTCGATAGCACTTATTACTTCATGAGTATAAAGAGCTAGTTGTGTTTCACAAGAACGATATTTTCTGAATCCGTGATGATTATGAGTCAATAAATCTTCATAGTGTTCGAATACAGTATATGTTCTAAAATCCTACTGCAAGTCGATGTTAGTGATATAGGCCTGTACCAGTAATTCAGCGGATTACTCCTACTTCCCTTTTTGGGTATTGGTGTGACTTGAGCAATTTTCCAGTCTTTAGGTACGGATCTTTCTGTGAGCGAGTGATTGTATCTAATTGCTAAATATGGAGCTATTTTATCAGCATACTCTGAGAGGAAGCTGGCTTGTATACAATCTGGACCGGAGGCCTTGCCTTTATTAAGTGATTTAAGCTTCTTTGTTACACCGAGGATATCTACTTCTATGTTTCTCATCTTGGCAGTTGTTTTTGACTGGAATTCAGGAATATTTACTTTGTCTTCTTTGGTGAAGGAGTTTCGGAAAATAACTTTGCTTTAGTGGCACTGTCATCAGTGACTACACCGTTATTATCGCGCAGTGAAGGTATTGATTGTCTTGCTACTGGTGTGCTTTATGTATGACCAGAATCTCATTGGGTTTTCTGCCAGATTTCGAGACAGAATTTCGTTGTCGAAATTATTAAAAGCATCTCGCATTGAAGTACGCGCCATATTTCGAACTTCTGTAAAACTTTGCTAATCTTAGGGATTTAGCCTTCTTTTACATTTTGCATGCTTTTTTCGTTGCTTCTCCAACAACGATCCCATCAGTTTTGTGTACCATGGGGGATCAGTAGCATCATTTATTAATTTATGTGGTATATATCTCTCAGTTGCTGTAGATACTATCTTTTTGAAAAAATTCCACAACTTTTCTACACTTACATGATCAGATCGGAAGGAGTGAAGACTGTCTCTTAAAAAGGCGCTAAGAGCATTTTTATCAGGTTTTTTAAACAGATATACTTTGCGTCTCTTTTAGATGGTTGTAGGTGTTACGACATTCAGCCTGGCAGCATATGTCTTATGGAGCTATTCCCTGTATTCGTCATGATATTCCCTATTTGTCCAGGATTATTTGTTGCTAAAAGGTCAAGTATGCTTTCGCAACCATTTACGCTTCGTGTGGGCTCATGAACTAATTGTTCAAAATAACTTTCTGAGAAAGCATTCAGTACAATTTCGGATGATGTTTTATGCCTGCCGTCGACTTTAAACATATAAATTTTTCAGCATATCGAGGGTAGATTGAAGTCATCACCGACTATAGTTGTATGAGCGGGGTACTTATTTGAAATGAGACTCGAGTTTCCTTTGAACTATTCAGCAACTATGTCTTCTGAGTCGGGGGGTCGGTAAAACGATCCAGTTATTAGTTTAGTCCGATTGTCAGGTATAACCTCTACCCATACTATTTCACATGAACTATCTACTTCCATTTGGCTACAAGGGAAACTACCGCTGACAGCATTAAATATTCCACCACCAATTGTATTTAATCTAACATTTCTGAACACTGTTAGATCGTTCGAAAAAATTTCGGCTGGACTTTTTTTCGGCTTTAGCCATCTCTCTGTACCTACAACTATTTGAGCGTCAGTGCTTTCTATTAGGGCTTGGAGCTACAACTACAATACCAATCGTTTCTACAACTACCTTACTGTGTTTTTCCTGCCCAATTTCTGACTGGCGCCCCTTCTGTCATTACTTAAGACCCTCTAACCTAAAAAACTGCCCGGTGCCTTCCACACATCCCCCGCTACCCATGTAGACGCCTCCTGTGTGTAGTGGACTCCTGACCTATTAATCGGAACACGGAAACCAGCCATCCGAAGGCGCAAGTCAAGGAATCTGCAGCATACGGAACCGCCTGAGCCTCTGATTCAGACCCTCCATTCGGCTCTGCACCAAAGGAGCACAGTTGGCTCTATCGACCATGCTGCAGATGGTGAGCTTCGCCTTAATCTCAAAAGCAAGACTGGCAGTCCTTACCATTTCCGCTAGCCGCCCGAAACCAGACAGAATCTGCTACGACCCAAAGCGACACGCGTCATTGGTACCGACATGAGCCACTACCTGCAGTTTGATGCACCCTGTACTCTTCATGGCAGCCGGAAGCACCCTTTCCACATCCGGAATGACTCCCCACTGAATGCACACGGAGTGCAAACTCGCTTCCTTCCCTTCCTTGGCAGCCATTTCCCGAAGGGGCCCCATTACACTCCTAACGTTGGAGCTCCCTACTACCAGCAAACCCACCCACTGTGAATGCCCAGAGCTTGCGGGCTGAGAAGCTTCCTCTGGAACAGGGTGGACGACTGCATCCGGCTCAGAGACATGGTCAGCCACAAATAACGCCCGAAACCTGTTCGTCAAACGAACCGGGTAGGCCAACGATCGGCCCCACGGAAAGTCTTTCGCTGCCTGCCAGACTTTGGAATGATCTCCCACTCGGCCACGGGTGAGGGGTCAACCTCAGTGTAGGCAGTACCCGGGGAGGTCACAGCAGTGGATAGCTCGACGGACACGTGGGACGTGCTCGACGTCCCTCGCATCCCCGCGTCCGATCTCCCACAGTGACGTACGTTGGCAGCAGCCTCAAGCTGTGTGATGGAAGCCAACGCAGCCCGTAGCTGTGAGCGAATTGTCGCCAGCTCAGCTCTCATCTGTACACAACAATCTCAGTTCCTATCCGTTAGTGCACTCCTCCTGTTTGAAGCTCGTAAAAATATGTAAAAAGCAGTAGCAGGAACTAGCGTGTGCGCTCTCTCTGACGGTCTAACTGACACTAAGCTGTTGTAACCAAACAAACAAAAGCCTGCACGATACGAGAATCGATACAACGGTCGATAGCAACGGCGGTATTGTACACTGCACTGTTATTGGAATTAAAAGGTTGTGCCTAGTAAGCACTCGAGCACGCAAGAAATTACAGAAATAAATTAGTAACTACACAGATAACTGAAAATAAGTCGCTCCTGTTTGAAGCTCGTGAAAATATGTAAAAATCGAACGGTGTACTCGCCTTAGTAGTAGCAGGAACTGACGGTCTAACTGACACTGAGAAACTTCCGCTATGCCTACGTGATACAAGTTGCCTGTCTTTCAGAACCGAAGCAATTCTGTCCAGTTAAAGCTGCTGACAAGAGACGGTTTGATCCTCTTCTGAAACTGCTAGCGAGTTCACGCCATCGGTTTCAGCCAATAGCTTGCGTGGGGCCTCTGAAATAAAATCACAGTCTTGTAACCATCTCTCATGAAATGAGGGAGGAATTGCACACGGTGACGGGTAATAATGCTAAAATTTTTTATTGTATTGATCTTTCGTTAAAGCTTCTGGCAGTGGAGTGAACAACTACGTTAACTACTGCGCATTAATTGTGGCCGGCTCAGGGGGCTATTTCGCTGAGCTACGGACGCCACCATTATTATTATCGGTTTTCTGTGGTATATTTCCTTCAGGAGGACACCAATTTTGCCCATAATTACCATTGTTACTACTATTAAACTAGCAAACGCCGCAAGGTTGAGATGCCACGCCGGGTACCCGCGCGCTATAGACGCGCAGTCTTGGGCGTCTTGCCAAGTCTCGCG
Source organism: Schistocerca gregaria (assembly GCF_023897955.1). Classification (NCBI taxonomy): domain Eukaryota; kingdom Metazoa; phylum Arthropoda; class Insecta; order Orthoptera; family Acrididae; genus Schistocerca; species Schistocerca gregaria. Next base: position 924,378,669 of record NC_064921.1, on the reverse strand, counting down.
CGGCTCGCCCCGTCGGAGATCGAGTCTTCACTCGTTGATGGGTGTGTGTGTGTGTGTGTGTGTGTGTGTGTGTGTGTGTGTGTTGTCCTTGGTGTAAGTTGATTTAAGTTAGATTATGTAGGGACCGATGATCTCAGCTGTTTGGTCCCATAGGAACGTACCACTACCGAGGTTGAGATATCCTAAATGAAACTGAGCGTCAGATATTAGAATTTCCCTCATTCAATAGAGGGGGTCTGAATTCTGCCACGCGCCATTAAAATCCTGTCCACCACCGTTCAAAATATGAGCAGGTGTCCTATACTAATAGTAACGTGGTGAACATGGAACATTTTCATAATCTGAACCACAACCATTACTACAATCACCATTTCGATCATGTTTCATGTCGTCATAATATACATCAAGGCAGTCAAGAACAAAGAGAAAATGTTCCACATCAGTTATGAGTACATCGATGAGCTCTTTCCTGGTATCAAATATAAATTAGTTCTTAGTATCCTCAATCATCTCGTTGCGAAATTGGTTCATTCCAATACTTTATCTTATTTAGATACGTCTTAAATGTTTCCATAAATCAACGTCCTTGATATAGCATCTCTCAGGCTTGAAAACATGTTGACACAATCAGTGGAGAATAGCTTGCTACCAGTACTTAGCAAGGAAATCTTCTTCAAACTGTTTAAATGATTGACAGTATTCAATATCTTCAGTTGCTCAGCCCCCACCCCCATCACATTGAGTAAGTCCTGCCACGTATTGTATTTTCTGTCTCTCTGACCACCGATTTACTAAAATACCCTTAATTATCCTATGAACACTGCAGGTTGTATACTACACTCCGGGAAATTGAAATAAGAACACCGTGAGTTCATTGTCCCAGGAAAGGGAAACTTTATTGACACATTCCTGGGGTCAGATACATCACATGATCACACTGACAGAACCACAGGCACATAGAAACAGGCAACAGAGCATGCACCTTTCGCAGCAATGCAGGCTGCTATTCTCCCATGGAGACGATCGTAGAGATGCTGGATGTAGTCCTGTGGAACGGCTTGTCATGCCATTTCCACCTGGCGCCTCAGTTGGACCAGCGTTCGTGCTGGACGTGCAGACCATGCGGACGTGCATTGTCCTGTTGGAACAGCAAGTTCCCTTGCCGGTCTAGGAATGGTAGAACGATGGGTTCGATGACGGTTTGGATGTATCGTGCACTATTCAGTGTCCCCTCGACGATCACCAGAGGTGTACGGCCAGTGTAGGAGATCGCTCCCCACACCATGATGCCGGGTGTTGGCCCTGTGTGCCTCGGTCGTATGCAGTCCTGATTGTGGCGCTCACCTGCACGGCGCCAAACACGCATACGACCATCATTGGCACCAAGGCAGAAGCAACTCTCATCGCTGAAGACGACACGTCTCCATTCGTCCCTCCATTCACGCCTGTCGCGACACCACTGGAGGCGGGCTGCACGATGTTGGGGCGTGAGCCGAAGACGGCCTAACGGTGTGCGGGACCGTAGCCCAGCTTCATGGAGACGGTTGCGAATGGTCCTCGCCGATACCCCAGGAGCAACAGTGTCCCTAATTTGCTGGGAAGTGGCGGTGCGGTCCCCTACGGCACTGCGTAGGATCCTACAGTCTTGGCGTGCATCCGTGCGTCGCTGCGGTCCGGTCCCAGGTCGACGGGCACGTGCACCTTCCGCCGACCACTGGCGACGACATCGATGTACTGTGGAGACCTCACGCCCCACGTGTTGAGCAATTCGGCGGTACGTCCACCCGGCCACCCGCATGCCCACTATACGCCCTCGCTCGAAGTCCGTCAACTGCACATGCGGTTCATGTCCACGCTGTCGCGGCATGCTGCCAGTGTTAAAGACTGCGATGGAGCTCCGTATGCCACGGCAAACTGGCTGACACTGACGGCGGCGGTGCACAAATGCTGCGCAGCTAGCGCCATTCGACGGCCAACACCGCGGTTCCTGGTGTGTCCGCTGTGCCGTGCGTGTGATCATTGCTTGTACAGCCCTCTTGAAGTGTCCGGAGAAAGTATGGTGGGTCTGACACACCGGGGTCAATGTGTTCTTTTTTCCATTTCCAGGAGTGTATTTGTTCCAGGAATGAAGATTTGTGAGTTAGACTTCTTTAAAGGGTCTTTTCCGGTAGCCCAGTCCAAAATGGCTCTGAGCATTATATGACTTAACTTCTGAGGTCATCAGTCTCCTACAACTTAGAACTAATTAAACCTAACTAACCTAAGGACATCACACACATCCATGCCCGAGGCAGAATTCAGATCTGTGACCGTAGCGGTTGCGCGGTTCCAGACTGTAGCACCTAGAACCGCTCGGCCACCGCGGCCGGCCCAGAGGACAGTGTTGGCTTCGCCGCCATATTATATGCACGGAAAGCAAGAGAGAGATTGTAATCGTGTGCTGTTCCCCTAGGGAAACACTCGCTTGGTATCACATGACCATTGAAATCCTACGTTCTGTTTGCTAAACTGGGATTATCATTACCTATTTCCCTTTTGAAAATTACCGTGTTGAGTATTAACTATATCCCTCCACTCTGGTATCTCTTAATTCAACGTTTCCTTAATCTTACTGATATTTCTTCTTAGTTACTTCTCTGCATCTCTCTGTTCTATGGGTATGTCATCAGTAGAACAGCAGGTAGGTTGCTTTACCTCTGAAGCTACTACCTCGTTGTGTTCCTTTCTACTTCCAGAATTCAATAAATTTTTGTTCTTGATTAGCAGAAAGGCGTTCTAAAACATCGCTAAATTCCTTAATATTAGTTTTCATCGAGTGTTGATCGATCTGTATAGCAGTCACCTCTTTGGAAAGTTTTCTGACAGCTACCGGGACTTCACGGTAAGCAACTTGGAAATCAGATATATCAATTTCTACTGCATCTTTGCCTTATCATATTCCTGACAAAAAAGTCACGCTAATGTCATCATTTGAGCTGACAAAGTCTTTTGTTCCATGTTAATTTCCGCTAACTGAGATGACATGCCTTTCTGTGGGACTGTTTACGGAGCAAGTCAGAACGTATATGTTCAGTAACCCGGTTATTTAGATGTTCGGTCAGCTCAACTTCTTCTTCTATCAGTTGAGAATACAAACATGTAGACAATTCGGTTTTCAAATGATCATACTGCTGTTTGCTTTTCACTCCTGAACTGATCCACGAACTGTCTTATCCGAACGTTGTCTCATCATTCCCATGAGAATCATCAAACGAGAGGCCTATTCGGCCTTTGCAATTTCCTCAAGTAAACCAGAAACGAGATCTGTGATTGCTATTGCAATGTGATTACTGTACGCGAGAATTCACATTTATCTACGATAGTGCTCAAGTTTTTGTTTCTATCTTCGGCGAATTTGCCATCTGTTGCTTCACGCTTATCAGCATTCGACACTTGAGACATCATGACTACTACCTACCTACTCATTCTTACCATATTCATGAACACAACACCAGTACACAAATATTTATCACTTCAGGTTAAGTGTTTGGTATGTCAACAATTAACATGCAAAATTAACGTGCACAATTAACATGTGCAATTAACATGAAGAAAACAAATCTCTGGGCGGACACAGCAAGAATATATCAGATCACTTTCGAAACATTACTGTTTCTGCCATGTTGTGGCAAACAAACACTTAAATTTTGAAGTATTGCGATCTTGCATACGATCATTATGAGCACTGACAAATTATTTTCCTAATAGGTTTTACTGACGGGAACAACACAATACGCCAACGGCAAAGAAAAGCTAGACTAGAAATTATTCTTACCTTCGCGTTGTGCCGGGACGTATTTCGAAAAAATATTTAGTTTGAAACAGACTGTCGAAAATGTCATCATTTGATCAGTTGCTTCGCTTTTTATAGTTTCAAAATTCTTGCAACATTACTGTAAATAATTCCTCCGGCAGCGGATGCAGTCACAGAGCATGAAAAATTTGACCATGTGTTAGTACATACACAAGATAAAATTTTATACGTACTTAATTACATAAGATTGTCTATGTGAATCGAGCCACACTTTCTGGCGCCACTTATAACGTTTCCGTAAATGAGAGAACGGCAAGATAAAATTTTCCTTGCTTAAAGTTTAAGTTTGTATTTAACATACGGCAGGGCAGAAACGTTATAATTAGCAGTCACATTATGTTGCGTTACGTATGCTCTTTCTAGTTAGCAGTTCAGAGTACCTAATTTGGCTTCAGTAAGACACAGAACTGCTAAAATTTGAAAAGATTCCTTAACTTATTATTTTCGTTGAAAGTTATAATGAAGACTCTGTATAATTTTTATCCAGCTATTCCTGCTCAGGCATAACGTATATTGTTAAGACTACGTCAATAATTGAGTACGCACTGGAAATTTAAACTTCTCTGCTGCATGGACATGGCTAAGGAAAGATCTGATTACTATCTACTACATAAAAAGTAAATTTACTCTTCGAACAAGGTTTATACTTTAAGAAGATTAGATATGTGGCTGGTGGCGTCTGATCGAATATTCTAGGCAATGTAATGCTACGAAATTCTGATGAGCTACAAAGAGATTGTTGTTAACATTTATCAACAGTGTCAAACTCCTTGAAATAGAACAAGTTATTACGTGAATTAATTATTACTCACTTAACGAAACTGCACTACTTGACGAAAGTAGGTGCTTGCATGCTTGGCTCAAGATAACAAAGGGAAGAGAACAATAGTCGGTAGAAAATATTCATCGTCCATCAAGGATATTACAGAGTTCACTATTACCAGATGAGTCACTATATGGGCCAGTTGTACAATCTCTGTTTCGCAGCCGGTTAAGCTCCGTTCTCAGAATAGCACGAAGAACACATTGTACAAACCCGGAATAACACCTAACAGGAGAATAAACTCCAGATAACTTAACCGTCACTTTCTGGAAGGTTAGGGAGCTTAACCGGGGCATAACAAGGCAGGGATAGTGGTAGACGCAATGACGAAATTTTGTTCATGAGAATGAGGAAGGAAACGGAAGAATGACGACGCCGATTTCGAATTTATTTCCAGATTTTGTGTATCAAAGAAACCCGTACTTCATCTTTCCAGTGTTGTAAGTGAGAAACAGGAGCATATGACGGACAGGTGAAACCATTTTTCTGTTTTCTTATATAATACTGTTTATTTGTAGTAATATGCATGCGATTTTAGTACCTCGTGAATTCCGTCGTGTTATTTATAAAAATCAGGAACATTAAAATGACGATTATAGCAAAAATTGTCTCGTTTTTCTGGTGTGTGTTACAATTGCTGTAGTAGAGAGGAGAAATATTTCGTTTTATTTAGCTGACATTGCCACACTAGACTTTACCAAATCGAAAAACCACAAAAAATGAGTCCAAAATTTTCATTAACAGCTTTTTCTGTATTTGACGAAACATCGATGCTTCGTGTTGCAAAAAGTTTTGACAAAACAATAGTGTTCCAATCCCATCAATAGCAGAAAATATTGATCCACCCTGTTTTCTACTGGGAGTGCCCCTTTTTGCAAACACCACAACAGTGTCAAAACAACTTTCCACCTTTTATTGAAAATATTAAGATTACAGGCCCATTAATGCTTCAGGGCAAGAAGATTGTCTCCCATCTACAAGTATTCATTGAAGCCTGTGAACTATTTGTTCTTACTCAGGCTAAGTTTAACACAGTAACATTAATACGAAAGTAGTTTCTTTTTTAAAGAAAGCTATAGCAGACAGCTGTTGTATTTCTCAGTTATTAGTATTATCTACATAACCAAATACATGTTTATCATAAAGCAATTATCTCTGTGTTACAAGAACATAGCCGGCCGGCCTGGCCGTGCTGTTCTAGGCGCTTCAGTCTGGAACCGCGTGACTGCTACGGTAGCAGGTTCGAATCCTACATCGGGCATGGATGTGTGTCATGTCATTAGGTTAGTTAGGTTTAAGTAGTACTAAGGTCTAGGGGACTGATAACCACAGATGTTAAGTCCCATAGTGCTCAGAGGCACTTGAACCATTTTTACAACAATATAGGTACTTTTCATTCAGTTAACAGGAATCTTCAGTTACAAGATCTACATATCATAACAGTAGAAGGAGTGGCTGCCAATTACGTTGTTAAATTTCTCTTCAGTTGTCTCATGTAATTCTTTTCTTTCTTTCAGAATTTAATGTCCCATCAATGAACCAGCTACTATAGACACTCGAGTACGTTGCCTGTGGTGATTTCTTTTGGCAAGTTTGTGACTTTATTGGTACTGGCAGGGAGACAGCCAGCGTGATTATTAAAATGCTACACATGACACTGGACAGTATGCACAAGAGACAGTTTTTAGTTAATTCAGTTCTCTGATGTTATTAAAAGAGAAGAAAATAAAATAAAGACATGTAAAGGGATTAATATATTTTTATTCTGAAATCATTCGTATTAATGTTTATTATCTGATCCTAATTTTCAGCTTTATGACCCTATTTTAAAAAGTACAGTTCTTTCTCCCTTCCTGGTTCTTGTCAAGCTACTTTTGAAGCAGCACCATCTGCAACTCTGCTAATTCTTCTACATTTGAGAACAAGTATTTTTATTCTGAAAACAAAAGTGACAGTTCTATGCTGAGATGACAGGAAAAGACGGAAGAACACAGTGAAGGTGCCAGGCCTCTGGTTACTTCTCCATTGACATTGCATACGGGTGCCAGAGGAGATTACCCAACCCAAAATTATGTATTAAACAGTTTATCAACGATTTATGGTTGATACAATAACAGAAACCCCCAGTTTGGTATGTGTCGTAGGTACATTTCCACATCAAGATTATAAACAAGATAATGGGTGCTTATTGTAAATGTTGGCACATTGTTCTTCATATAATCCACAATATAATTAATAATCATTACATCACAGAAACATGATTTATATGTGCCCAAGAATTGCAAAACTGGATGCACAAATAGTGTACAATAGTCACGCCTCGTCCTGACAGCTTTACTTCTGCCAGTACCTCTTCTCCTACCTTCCAAACTTTACAGAAGCTGTCCTGTGAACCTTTCAGAACTAGAACTCCTGAATGAAAGGCAAGTGGTCCCAAGTGCGAGTCTCTCTCCGGCACACAGTTTTGATCTGCCAGCAAGTTTCATATCAGCCCACACTCCGCTGCAGAGAGAATATCTCATTCTAGTGTACAACTATATAGAAGGGTATTTCCTGTGTAATAACCATTGCAGCCGTAATGAAGAATCATTCTAAGACGCAAGTACAACACCAAGCTAGCCAGTAACACCTTTCTGAATGTTCAGTCAAATCAATTTCCAAGAAGTCTGTGTTGTCACAGTTTGGTGGAGAGACTGTAAAGACCAACTATTTCACAAAGCAGACCGCATTTCACAGTTATGTCTATTTATGTGCCTACTTACAATTCAGTTCACCATCCACACTACAGGCCACAGTCGATGGAATACTATTTTGTAGAAATGTTGCGTGTGAATCGGACTGACTGTCGCGTCCTTCTGTCGACAACTTTATCAAATCGTCTATTTCATTGTACACAATTTGAAACTTACATTGCACATATGAGGTGCTACCAACCTACAGCCTCTGCTACCTTTTCTGTGTTTCATATTCATATCTTTCATTCCTTAAATAATAATAAGGAGAGTAATAATAATCGTATGTCTGTTGTAACTTTTCCGTCTGTCTCTGTGAAGTTGTCTGTGAATAGTAACTGTTGCACAGTCTTTCGTACGCTTTGTTCAGAAATCTAGAAAGATCTCTTACTAGTCAAATAACAAATACGAGATCATTTAACTAAATTCAAGATAGAAAGTAACACATATACATACTCTACCAACTTAGTTAAATGTTTTGCACTAATATTTTCACTGAATGAGTCTACAACAGTTTTCGTGTTTTCTACCATACAGTTGAACTCATTCATGGTATCCACAACACTCAAGAAAACCTCAAGCGACAAGTTTTGAATCTGGAAGGTTTATCGCTCATGTTTGACACACTATTCTTGGAGACGACGACTACGTAAATAATAATATGAAATGACGTACGCGAAAATATGCAGAGAGGTATCCAGTTGTTGCCAACGTAACTCGACATGAACGGTATTCCGGGCATAACAAACCGAGGTATAAAATAGCCATATACAACGCGCACTCCGAATTAACCAGCGGTTAGCCTATTCCTCCATTAGAAATGAAATGCAATCATATTATTGTCCTTCCCTTGATTTTCATAGAATAACAATTCATGTTCAGGAAAATGAAAAAATAATTCCAGTCGAATATTCATTAACCATGATTCTGTAGAGAAACTTCTAAGTCAATTCGGATGCGTTATAAGGTCTAAGAGATTTCAATGATACAAACGTAAATACGTATTCTGAGTTCATTACAGTTCTTTGTGCTCATCTAGTTAGATGGTACACTTGGTTAACAAGCTATTGGGACTCGATTTGATTTCTAGTGCGTTGTGTTTGGTTCCGATACATCTGTTCAGAAGCAGAAATGTTTCCCTAACTAAACATTGCATGTTCTCTACCAACGGATCCAAGATTCCAACCTCAAATCTCATTGTTGATGTTCTACCAGACACAGTAACAAAATAGAATAGTTCTAAAGAGAATATGACTTGCATATGAATATATTTGTTCTTAATTAATCATCAGGCTAGTCATAACTGACGCAATGCATATCTACTTCAGATTTCCTTTCGCTATAAACAATGACAGGTGCAAGGTGTGTCAATGTCATGGCCACGTGAGCACGGGCAAAGGAGGACAGCTGTGCCTTCAGTGGTCACAACTAGGAAGCTGCGAGTGTGACTCACTTCGCTTTCCGCCCACTCCTCCGAACGGAAATTAACTGTGACCGACCGAAGGTGGGATTAGATTTGCGCCAGCTTTGCCCGGCGTGTGCCGGCCTGCCGCCGTGAAAGTGAGATTTATCCCCGGGGCCAGAGAAAGGCGGGCCCGCACTAATTGCTTTATTTTGGAGGCTTCTGGCCGCCTACAGAGCAACGCCAGTAAATCACCTCTGCCGTCTCAGAGGGCGAGGAAACATCGGACCCCCGTTCGGAAGGAAAAGCCACGGACGTATTTCCCAGATGGCACTGATTGTAGTGACTGTCCGTACTTTTGCCCCATTTCAAGGAAGGCGTATGCCCAGGCCACAAGACGACTGAAGATTACTTGAAGAAATAAGCAATGACTGTGACCCTAAAACAGTCCACATTGTGTCAAATTGGGAGTTTTGCAGCTGGTCACTTGAGAGAATTTAATTTTATTGCTCGAAGGTGAATACGCTGGGAGTAATAGTGGCTGAAATCTGAAAGCAAACTAGAGAACTCAAACCGGACACCAGCTGTACCTCAGCATCGTGTCATCTGCCGAAACATGAAGTCGGTCTAAGAGACATTTTTGGTTACCTCAGCTGTTCGAGATCAACAAAGTAGGCCTAAAAGACGGCAACAGTTATCTGAAATAGAGCTTCCTTTAAAGGACTTGTTGTTGTTGTGTGATTGTTACCACCCGTATATATAACAACATTTGGTGACTTTGGCTCACATCTTTATAATTCTAAACCTGAAGTCATAAGATCTTGGGTTGAAGTCCTTCCAGTTATTCCAAACCCTTATTATAAACTTGCTTATCTTTACAATAAAGATAATAGTGAAACCAGAAAAAGTAAATCGAAAATGCTAGAAACACACACACACACACCATAAAATGTCCAGTCATAAAATTTCAAATTATATAAATGTTTTACATTAAGTTCTGTATGTTTGCAGATGACAAACTGCGAAACAGACCAACTACATCAAATAACGTTAAAGTCCAGGAAATCACAGAATTTGTCAGTAAGATGTATATACAATATTTTTTCAAATACGTAAATATTCTCTTAAAAACTAAAATTTATAAGTGTACAAGTAGTAAGAAGCATTTTTCCTTTTACGCACGTAGATAATAACAAAGTCACTGATGATACTAAAACTTCAGCGAAACATGTCTGAGAAACAAAAATAAAAATTGTGTTTTGCTCATGGCTGGCCCTCTCCAAAAACAAATCTTTGGCATATTTGCATTCAGTACTTAAAACTCCTAAAATATCATGCTCTTAAGATGGTATGGTAACAATACAAATACAATAACCCTCCACCTGCCAGTTTCCTTGTGTTTCACTTAGTACTATTGATGTCATAACTCCTAAAGTAATATACATGAGATGTACGTATGGTAGTTCAAAGAACCAGGCTAAAAATATGCATTACAGCTGTTCAGAGTAACAGTCAACACTGTTTTTACAACTATACCATTTAGACTCGGGTTATATTGACCCCTAGTGGTATTAATTTCAAAATGCCATGGATAAATTGTAATGTGTTATAGATTTAAAAGTGAACAACATATCATTGGCTACAATTGACCCAGAAGGATTTCCTTGTCTGCTGCATCTGCTTCCTTATTATCTAGAATATGTGCTGGTATCCTGCTGACTATATCTTTACAGCCGAATGAAAATGTCAACGATTCCCAGCACTGTTGTTAGGTGTCCTAGGTAGCTTTCAGTGGAAACAGGAGAGTCGGGGCAGATCAAGAATCTTGTATTTTGTATGTGTCTCGTCCGATTTCTGAGCATGTATCTTCGCGACAACGGACATGAACTTATTTAGTAACTAAATTGATCTTGATGAGTGACAAAGACAATCTGTGCCTCTGCTTCGATACGTTTTTGTAGACTTGCATTTGTTGTGAAGCTTACTTTAAAAAATATTAGCAATAGTATCTAAAGAGTGTATCCAGGAGTACTTAATACGCTGCATTGTTAGGTGAGTAGTATGAAGCCTGTGCTGATTTTCAAGTGTAGAATTGCCAGGTTTGATCGCATCTTAATTTAAGTGACTGATCAGGTATAAAAGAGACTTTGTTTTCTACAGATATGCAGTTTCTCAGTCTATTGGTGGCATCTTGATGGCACCAACGCATAGAGTGTGGTGCACATGATGTCATGCACGCCTGTGCCATCCTCAAATAATTTTCATCCATAACTGGTAAACAAGAAACAAATATCTCTGGGTGACAGGTCAGGCTGTAAGGGAGGTTTTTGAGTGGTGTGCATCGCATTTATTACAGTTTCTGCAGTGTGACAGCTGAAATACTGGGCCGACCTTTCTGGAAGATACATGTATTAGTGTAGCGTGTCATTTTCCGCTATAAGAAGGTCTAACCTCAAACGACAGTAGTAATAGCCTATGTTACTATGCTACGCAGGCGGTGTGACGCGTATGCTACACACCACGCCAGTCAAGGCACCCTTATCAGCCAACAGTCGAGTCTCAGCTTTAATTTGGTTTGCTTCACTCATCCTTCGCCGCTCTTTAATGGCATGTCTTTACTAAGACGTGCAGCCGTGAACCCAAGACTCTTCCCGGGTGACTATGCAACACCAATATACAATCCCTTAGCTGCTGACTTTGTTGAGAGCCTGTCACTAACCTGCAGACCTTCAGATGTAAGCCGAGGGACCTATCTTGTTGCTTGTAGGTAGGCCCATAAGAAGGGTGGAATCGATTCATTGAGTTAACAAGACAGAAATCATTAATTGATTAATATAATCACAATTTATGTTTCATCTGACTGATAAGCTACTCTCTTTTCGAGGGGTGGGGGAGGGGAAGGGGAGGGGGCATATATCCGATTCTAGTGATCACAGAGATAAGACACAAAGCGTTTTAAAGAACCACTGGCCTAGTGACCATTTGTACACCTGTTGGATGAATGGGCGTACTGTATCCATCTCAGACTACTGGGACGAAACTGAAGAATTTCACAGTTCCTGCAGCCCAGGGAAATTAAGTAATTCGGTTGCTCCTTTTGCAATAGATGCCGTTTCTACTATGGACCTTCGGCGGCTTATAAAAGCACCATTTTTCATGGGCGGTTTTCGCGAAAACCTCTGAAAACCCAAGACTTTTGGGAAGGACATGTACCAATTGCAAAGATGGCGTCTTCTATAGTTCCATGCTAGATCGTCGAAATTCTTACCTTATGTTCTTAAGATGATACTCTCGGTGAACGTCAGTTTATTAAATATCATTATCCAGAGGTTGAAAGTTACCATACGTAAGCAGAAAACCGCAAAAACCGGTTTAGAGCCATCTTTGGACCGTTGGCTGCAGTTATTCAAATAACGAACCAGAGCAAATAGAAGTCATTGTACGTATACTTGACTTAGACATTCATCTAGAAACATTTTCCCGTTTTCGAAAATCTATGTCCTTTATCAAGATAAACAAGAGAAGCCGTGATTTTTGGGTACCAAACTTACCAATTCTGGAGATGAACATTTCTATAACCTCTATTCATGACAAATCGCCGAAAATCTTACCATATTTTGTTAAGACGATGTTTTCAGGTAACCAAATACTATTTTTATGATCGTTGTCCGTTACCGTGATCCAGAGGTTCAAAGTTACCGTACTTCTGCCCGTAGCGTCCGGTCTGAGGTGTAGATGTTGTTTTATCTGACTTAGAATGCTAGCATCAAATTCACTGAGATTACTAATACTGACGGACAATACTAGTATCAAACGTAAGGCTCAATGTGAGGAAGATATTTCTGAGAAAGACTTCTGGGACGACTGTGGGAAATCCGAAACTGAAGAAAAACGGTTAAAATGGCTCTGAGCACTACGGGACTTAACATCTATGGTCATCAGTCCCGTAGAACTTAGAACTACTTAAACCTAACTAACCTAAGGACATTACGCAACACCCAGTCATCACGAGGCAGAGAAAATCCCTGTCCCCGCCGGGAATCGAATCCGGGAACCCGAACAGCAGAAAATCAAAGCATTTGAGATTTGACGCTGCAGACTAATGTTGAAAATTAGGTGTACTGATCAGGTAAGAAATGAGCTGGGTTTCCTTAGAATCGAAAAAGAAAGGAATTTATGGTGAACACTGACAAGAACGAAGGACAAGATGATTGGACATCTGCTAAGACATCAGGGAAAACTTTCATGGAAGTGGAAGGAGCTGTAGACGATAAAAAACAAGAGGCGACGGTAGCGACTTGATTACATCCAGCAAATAATTGATGACGTAGGTTGTAAGTGCTACTATGAGACGAAATGGTTGTCATTGGTGAAGAATTCGTGGTGGGCTGCATCAAACTAATCAGAAGACCCTTTAACCTTTTTTTAATATCAAGCGCTGTACTGTTTTACTTATTATCTGCTGTTTCGCTACTAGCTGCCGTCTTCAGAGGTGATAATATTGTTCACCAAGTTGCCAAAAATACATCTCTGCGGGATATGGTACCATGAAGTATGAAATGGGACGAATGTTTCAGAAGACTGCTGACTCAAAAAACCTAAATATATGTCAAGGGTTATAGGGTATTCTCAACGGTCTTGAGGTCACCAAGCTACGATTTCTGCTAGCACCACGCCTGTGAAATTATACCACGTCGCACTGCAGTAACAAAAAACGCTAATAAGGGTCTTTAAATGGCTGAATATAACTTAAAATCACTCCCAAAAATTATAGCAGTTGAATAAGACAGCCAACCAGTCGCAATAAATGGTGGTATTCAGTTATCCTTAACCATGGTTTCCACAGATTTAAACCCGTCTATTTCAGGACTAGAAACTAACTTCACAATAGCAAACAGTCACTAAAGTGTTTCTTGTCTTCTGGAAAAGACGGATCTTAATCGGCTGAAACCATGGTTAAGGTTAATTGAGTAACACCATTTATTGCAACTAGTTGGCTCTCTTATTCACCTGCTGATCTGTGACATTGCTGAAGTGCAGTCATGTTCAAAATATCCAAACATTGTGTAAAACTAGGAAGAGTGTAAATTCAGTAAAATATTTCTAATAACTTTTTCATTCTTTTAAAACACAGTAAAAACCAGGGTGCTCTGGATGTAATGCGATCGATGAGCAAAGTATCCAGAAAGAATAAAAAGCTAAACTATTTTGGGTTAAACTTATATAACACGTACATATTTGTTGTGTGTACATGTCAAAGTATATACGTGCATGGAAGTATATAAATAAACTGTCAAAAGGTTACTGAACTTTAGAATTCGTTTTATTCAGTGTGTGTTCGTAAATGCGTGCCAAAATTTAACAAGACAGAGAGGTTGCTCCACTGTACATTTCGAGGTAGGGAATCTGAATTTGGAGAAGAAAGCTTAAGCAGACAATTGGAATAAAATCACGTTACTGTGTACCTTTTTATTTGTATTAGTTGCAGTTAACCGCAAATACTATCATTGGTATAATGAGCATACCATTTTTCTGTGTCTCACAAAATGTGCTGAAACTGATGGCCATCAACCTCAAAGCATGCATGACATCGGCGAAACAAGATTTTGACGCACCCTCAGAAATATCCTGGTGTTTTTCGAATCACATCACTGGCAACTACAAGTCTGGCAACTAATTCCATCTCAGTATCCACTCGGGTCTCATACACAAGTGAGTCTAGATATCTCCGTAGGAATTAATCAAGGGGATTTCGGTCAGGTGATCTCGCAGGTCATGGAATAGGACCTCCCATTCCAATCCAGCGACCACGGAATACTGTATGGGTACTGTCCCATTTAATTGTACAATACGTCTCTGAATAGCACTGAGTAATGTACGTGTCTGTCGTTGATTCATAGCACTTTATGTCGTTGCACAATGTAAATACGATACAAGAGAGCCACATTTTGCACAATTGAAGTAAACAAAACCTGTGTGGTGTACGTACTATAAGACCCTCAGTACACACACCATCAGATTATTTGACTTGTCGCTCTAACGAAGTAGGCGAGTGTCAGCAATATGTCTCGTGGTCTTGTCGTGGAGTGTTTATCTTCTGCTTTAGGTCAGACGATAGAAATGCCACTTGCACGCTTATAGTAGCAGATTGACGGTGACCAACTTTAAACAGAATTTGACAAATTTCCACACCCACTTATTAAAATAATAACAAGCATAAAAATTACTTAACTTTGTTCTGGATGCTATTTACATTTGACAGTCTGAAGTTCCTTTGGTATTGGTACGTTAATCTTATTCTCACATATATCTCGGATACTTGAGAAAAGTGTCTATACATTTATCTTAATGGCTATGTACAGGGACATAGTACTCTTGTTAGGAGCAGACTGAAACTTGACTATAGACTGGTACAGACATATGTAGAATTCGTACAGACTGGTACAGACTAATGCAGACTAGTACAGACGTGCAGAGAAATGCAGACCGACTAATCGGAGGCCTGTACACTCGTTATAATAACTCGCGCGTTCATGTCACACTGCGCGAGTGTGATCCGCGAGGAGAAAAGATTCTACGTTAGCAGCAATCTCATTGGCTGCGTTACATATTAATACGCTGATCGGCGGAAGCAGAATTTGGTCCATCTCTATGGCAGCGCCATCTCGTAGTGCGGAGACGGACGAGCACTGCACCTGCGCTGTTGTGCTTAGCGGGGCGCGCTCTAGTGGGAAAGTTGTGTACGCGCTGACTACGCGGAGCTATGTACACAACAACCTGCATCATGGCTTCCTAATAATCGGGCTCGTCCTCTTTTTTTCCTTGCAGGAAATAAAGAATGTATATGTGAATAAATAACACGTGTAAACTTTTTTGCATTTTAGTTGTAAACGAGCTGAAAACGGTAATGTTAAACAAAGTGGTAGACAAGTTTGCTTCCATATCTGCTTAAGCTGGTTTTTCCAACCCCAGGTTCCTAACCTCAAATTGTTCAGTGAAACATTCTCTACGTCCTGATATATTTTTGGACTCTGTTGCGGAAACACTCACTATAACCAGCACACCCTGCTATAGAAGAGAAAAGAAGGGAACTAGACAAAAGAAAGCTCTTGTAGGAACACGAAATAGGCGCATATATTCGTCTTTAAAAGACTCTGGCAAAAAAGGGGAAAACCAGCTACCTCAATACTCATTTCCCCTTCCTCACAAAAATTTTGGCATGGAAACATATTTGCACTGTTTTGGACTGAAAGAGAACATCAAGAATACACTGACAATGGAAGAGTGACGAAACAGTGCCAGTGGGCGGGAAAGAGAGACGGGAAAGTGATGATGGGAGAGAGGAAACGTGGCAGTGAAAGTAGAAGAGAGATCGACGAACATGATAGCAGCGGGAGCCACACAGAGATGGGATACTGACTGTTAATGAGAGACAGTGGCACTAAAAGAAAAAGAGAGATGGAGACAGGACACGTGGGATCGATAGTGAGAGGAGACAGTCTAAATGAAAAATACAAATAAGTAGAGACCACACTTAGGCTTGGGAGATCTGAACCCTCCCAGACCGGAAATCTTTAACACGTCGGTGAAGGGGAGGCGCATTGTGGACCGAAATCTTAAACACGGTGGCGTATGGGAAAATGTAAGTCACCTCCTAGAATTCTTGACCAGCGGAGGTATGGTGGAGATAGTGGTTGTGAAAAAGGAAAACGAAAGGAGACAGTGTAAGTGAGAGGGGACACAGTGGAAAGGAGACAGTGAGAGAGAGACACAGACAGACACTGTCAGTGCGAGGGAGATGCTGAGTATGAAGACTTAACCACAAACAGAAATTAGGTAAAAAGACTTAGAATATTCTGTGTTGAAAGACTGTGAATATGGTCGAATGCCAAATTTTTTGTGAGTAACGCAAAATGACGATTGAGGCAGATGGTTCCCCATTTTTCTCTCAGCCTTTCAAAGAGGAACATATTCAATTTTTTTGTGTTACGACAGGGGCACATTCCCGCTGGTGGTTATTTAATTTAAGCATCAAGTAGACTTGGTACAGATCATCATGGTAAATAGTGAACTTTTTATGAAGTACCATCTAGTATAGTTATGCACCATTCACTGCATTCTGCGATGTTTACTTCACTACACTTCTAGTTCTGTCATAAAGATTATATATTGGTTACAGCGAATTGCAGTACCTAGCTTCACTCTCCTCACAGCTTTTAGCTATTACAAGGAAGTTGTAACAATTGGTTAATAGAGTAATTGAACTGACAGTGCCGAATGCGACCAGGCGCTAGACGTCGAAGAGCTAAGAG
The DNA here is from genome assembly GCF_023897955.1 of Schistocerca gregaria. NCBI lineage: Eukaryota > Metazoa > Arthropoda > Insecta > Orthoptera > Acrididae > Schistocerca > Schistocerca gregaria. The sequence continues at coordinate 924,361,547 of NC_064921.1, read as the reverse complement.
AGCTCGTCGTAGGTTTAATAACCGGAAAGTAGCAGATTTTTACAAAATTTGATACCAAACGCCCCTTGAATAACTACAACCTTAGAACACTATCATTAACTTTCAACGCACTCCCTGATTATAATATTATACAAACAAATCTCACTTGTAAATCATTTCATTCACATGTTAAACGACTAATGCAGCAAGGAGGAAGCAAGGATGACATACGAAACTAAAATCACAGGAATGAGTATCGTTCCTCGTCAAATTCTGTCGTTTTTTTTCTTTTTTTCATTTTCCTCTTGAGTCATCATTATCGTGACTGCTTTGATGCAGCCCGCCAGGAGTTCCCCTTCTCTGTGCCAAGCTTTTCATCTCAGAGTAACTATTTGCAACGCATGTCCTTAATTATTATCTGGATCTATTCCAGTCTCTTCCTCTACAGTTTTTTCTTTCTGCAGCTTCCCCTGGTACCATGGAATTTATTCCCCGATGTGTCAACAGATGCCCTATCATCAAACCGTAACTTTGTGTCATTGTTTAACCCCATATTCCTTTTTCGCCGGTTTTGTGGAGAACCTCCTCGTTCCTTACCTTATCCGCCTACCTTCTTTTCAGGGTTCTCCTACAGCACTATATCTGAAATGCTTCAATTCTCTTCAGTTCTAGTTTTCCCACAGTTCATGTCTCAAACATACAATGCTGCATTCGAAACGTACATTCTCAGTAATTTCTTTCACTAATTAAGATCTATGTTTGATACCAGTAGACTTGGCCAGCAATGCCCTTTTTATCAGTGATAGTCTGCTATATATGGCCTCCTTGCTCCGCCCGTCATCACTAATTTGCTGCCTACGTGACAGAATTCCCTTATTTAAACTACTGTACTTCATGATCAACGATTATGATGTTACGTTTCTCACCGTTCTTATTTCTGCTACTTCAAATTACTTCCATCTTCCTTCGATGTAGTCTGTACTCATTAGACCGTTCATCCAATTCAAAAGATTGTGTAATTCTACTTCACTTTCTCTTAGACTACAATGTCATCAGCGGACTTTAGCATTCTCTTCCCTTCCTCCTGAATGTTAGCCCCATTCTTGAACCTTTCTTTTATCCCCATCATTGGTTCTTCGACGTATAGATTGAACAGCAGAGGAGGGGGGGAAAGACTTTATCCCTGTATTACACCACTTTTAATCTATGTACTTTGTTCTTGGTCTTATTGTTGGCTCTTGGTTCTTTCATATTTTACGTATTACCCGACTTTCCCTATTCCCATATTTTTCTCAGTATTTCGAACATCCTGCACCATTTTATATTGTCGAACGCTTTTTCCAGGTTTACAAATACTTATGAACGTGTCATGACTTTTCTTTAGTCATGCTTCCGTTATCAACCGTCACGTAACGTAACGTTCATGTTTTCACCTTTCCTAACGCCGAACCGATCGTTATTCAATACACCCTCAATTTTCTTTTCCATTCTTCTGTAAATTATTCTAGTCAGCAACTTGGTTGCGTATGCTGTTTAGTTGACTCTTTAGTAAATCTCGCACTTGTCGGCTGGTGCAATTTTCGGGATGGAGTGCGTGTGTGAGAGTGTGTGTGTGTGTGTGTGTGTGTGTGGGGGGGGGGGGGGGGATGTTTTCCGAAAGTTATTCATTCTGCTCACCAACATGAATAGACGTTTTGTGGTCAATTCCCCAATGGCTTCAGAAATTCCGGTGGATTGTTACCTTCCCCTTTTGCCTTACCTGATCGTAACTCTTCAAAATGTTTTTTAAAATTTGATTCTTATACTGGGTCTCCTACGTCCTCCCTATCGACTTCTGTTTCTTCTTCTGTTACGTTGTCAGACATAGAGGTCTTTATTGTATTTTTGCTCCTACCAGCTCCCTCCTCTGCCATTAAGAGACGAATTACTTTTGCTCTCTTAACGTTACCGCCTTTGCTTTTAATTTCACCGAAGGTTGCTTTGAATTTCTTCTACGCTGAATTACTCCTGCCGCTGAATCACTCCTGCCGACATTCATTTCTTTTTCTGTTTACACGCTTTTTCAAGCAGCCATTTCGCCTTTGTTTCCCTGCATTTCCTATTTATTTTATTCCTAAGTTACTTTTGTTTCTGTATTCTTGAATTTCCTTCCACATTTTTTTCTTCATTCTTTCGTCTTAATTATTTCTTTTGTTATCGATGGTTTCTTCGCCGTTACCTTCTTTGTATCTTCTTCTGCTCTCCATCTTCTGTGAGTGCCCTTTTTAGAATTCTTCTTCAACTGAACTGCCTAATAAGCTATCGCAGTACTTATACCCACAGAGAACTTCAAGCGTTTCTCTTCTTTGAGTGCGAAGAACACACCACACTATTTCCCAGGTGGGCGGTACAGCTCCTGAGAATGAACGGAAATGAAAACCGACGGTATATCTTTTACCATCTCGGTCTCAGCAGCAGCGGACTGTGGCATGCTTTCCACATCCAGGGGCGCAGAAAAAACGTGGGAATACGTTACAGACTCTGGAATTCCCGGAAAATCCGCCGATATAGTACATAGCTCCGGAACATCTGCCCTCATGTGATTCCGAAGAGGCAGTCTCGGTCTCGGGAGATATATCGGAGGGGGCTGAACAATTTCGAATCTTGAATATGTTGGTTGGCTGATTTGGGGGAGGGGAGCAAAGAGGGAGCTCGTCGATCCCATCGCATTAGGAAGGGTGGGGAAGGAAGCCGGCAGTTCTCTTTCAAAGAAACCATCACGGCTTTCGCCTGAGCCGATCTAGGAAAATTACAGAAAACCTAAATCAGTGTAACCGGACGCGGGTTTGAACCGTCGTCCTCCCGAATGCGAGTCTAGTGTGCTAAATACAGGGCCACTTCGCTCGGTCCTGAATAGTAGCTGACATATCATCCGATAAGAACTTGTGGAGGAGGAGACGCCTCCTCCAATGGAATATTTTCAGGGAAGCAGAAGAAGAGAAAAGGAATCGTATGATTCCTCATCGTCTTCAGTACGCTTCTGCTTACTTTGAAGTGGAGGTAGTGACGACGCGGAAGTCACGGTGGCGGAAATGCACTACGTACATCAAGCAGTGGCTCTCACTGCCCCTCAGGAACTTGATTAGGCGTAATGCGTGTCACTTGGAAAAGAGGTCCGCTAAAGTTAGCCTTTTACAATGTTCATATGTGGATTTGAAGACCATGAGACGACGCGTTTAACTTGTGCGGAGGTGGCCACTCTCATGAGATATAAAACAGACCCCTTCTTGTCCTGTGTAAATTATATGCTCCCAGTACCCACACACCTGCAAATGAGAGACGATATCCCGTTTTACTACCATGTTGACAGATCTAACACCTCTATCAACTTGTAAGCGATGTTGACCAGCGTGCCCTCCATATATTCCGTATATCCCCAAACAGGAGCAAGACGGTCTTGAGGAAACTGTCATCAAACCAGGCAGAAGATTACACACCTAGATACTCGGTTATTGCACCCCCTTGTTCACCAGGATAACCATAATATAAGAACCACTGTGGTGAGTGATAGAGTCCTGCTGCCCGTGCCGTAATTTCAGAATTGATGTAAGCCATGTGAATCTGTTCTGAAGTTATCTTGGGCATTGACCCGTGGCGGCTCAGTTTGCTGGTCTAACTACCTCTGGCACTGGTATCGATATTTCCCTCCCTCGTCACTTACCTTTGAATTTCCTGGTTGAGTCGTGGCGGCTAGGCGTGGCTCGGAGCGCTGAAGGAAGGAAGAGGGCTGGAGCAGCAGTGCGTGGCGGCGGGGTTTGATTGGGCAGATTTGGCGTGGACAACGCATGTACCCAGCCGGATCGCCGAGCGACTTTTAGAATTCTGGGCAGCCCCTAAGAAAGGTGACGAAAGTCGTGCTCCGGAGCTTTGGTGACGGGGGCCTCCTTCTATTATCTGAAGAGGAGTTAAAAGGATAATTCACGCTGGGGAGACTGCACCGTAACATACTGCCTTTGGACATTCTCGACCTGTGCTTCAATTCTCTGAAGAAAAATTTGCGCAATATTATTGTGTCGTGTTCGGTGAATAATTTGTATTTGTTTGTCCTTCAGTGTGCTTGGCTTTAGAGTGGCCTATGGTCGTTAGTGTGTCTTCCCGAAGTCGCGTGATTCTGTTATTTGGTAAACCGCTTGGGGTGCGATGTTATGAATGGAATTGGTAACGCCGGTGAGCGGCATTTTACCCGGTGGTAATGTCATGGTACTGGGCATGAATTTACGACAGATCCATTCTAATTATCTCTGCAAGTTTCCCCTGATCTGATTGGAAACCTATATATAGTCAAACCAGGTATAACTTCAAGGAATGGGTTTAACTAGTTGTTTTATTTAAGATTACGAGTTGTATTTACCTTGCTAAAGCGTGTCTCATCATTTGTAAGTGTATATTCTGTTACTGTTTGAAGGTGCTGCCTCGCGTGTGGTTTATGTTCACAGTTGATTACGAAACACGCGACTGTACCTTGGTGTTTGTAGCCGCTACCATAGCGGCATCCTGCTCAACGCCGGGGTGTGCTTTGCCGTGTCGCCTGTAATACCTAGCAATAGTTGAGTGATTGTCCTTTTCCTTGAAGTTATACCTGGGTTTAGCGACTGCCGCCAGAGTAGTAGGCTGTGGAGTTTGGCGGGATTAGCACTTCAACTTTGTAAATTACAATTACAGTTTCTCTTTTACTATTATAAACTCAGACGCTTCGTGTGTATTGAATACTCTTTCCTTTTACTTATATTGGTAAATGTCAGTAGTTTGTCACTTTATATGTTTTTATAATTCTGAAGGGTTTCATGTTATTAATCGGGAATTTAATTGATCAGTATGTTTCCCTTAAATAAATGTTAATTTGGTGAAAACGACGAACTATCTGATGGGTCTTCCTTCCACGTGTTGATGTTTGATCCTTTCCTGTCCTGAGTCTGTTACCTGGGTTTGAAGCGTATCGACTAGCCAGTCATCAATTGATAACGAACTTAGTTGCACATGTCGAGCAAATTTGTAAAAACTAAAATTGATGATACGCAGAGAGCCCGGGAGCCAATGATGACATCACAGAGGAAGACAACGCCACGTGGGAATTGAGTCTCAAACACTAGACACTGAGGGAGAAGCAAAGATGCGTCGCACACAAGGATTAACAAGAGGACAAACAAGGAAGCCCTCGCAGCGCTACGATAGAACAGGCAGAACCTGCTCACCCGACGCGCGAAACGGAAGTACATAACCTGTACACAACAGAGAACTCTACTCAAACCAAACGTGGGCTTTAATTTGGGAAATAAGTTTTAGAGATTGTATATCTGGAACACACCATTGTGCAAACGTGGGACAACAGAAGAGTAGAGAATCGAGGCGTTCATGAAGTATGCTGGATATTTAATGGACAGGCATGAATTCAGAAGATACTAGACAGAGTCAGTGAAAGACATTTCTGGAAAACACTAACAAATAGAAGTGTTAGGACGACAGGATATGTATTACTGTATCGCAGAATAACTTCCACGGTATTAGGACGAGCTGCAGAGGCCAAACATTGGAAGACATCCATCAAGTAATTGATGCCATCGGGTTGCTACTCTGATAAGGAAACGACCGCTCAGAAAAGGAAGATGTGCGTAGCCACATTAAACCATTCGGGAAACTGGTGAAAAAACTATTTCCCTTATTCCACTGTGATTTCATTTTTTAAGAGTCTACAATGGAGCTCAGAATCACCTAGTAATTTAATTTCATTGTGTGATAATTTAAATAATAAATTCGTTTTTCTATGGCAAGTTTAGTTTCGTAGAAGGCTGCTTAATCATTGGTTTTATCGCTTATTCGTACAGGGCTGCTTAATCATTGGTTTTATCACTTACCGTTTTTAATATCTGAGAAAGGTGACAAATATCACAGGTAACTTAAAAGATGTTGCACTGACTAGCATCGTTACACTTCACAAATCAGCTGAGGAGGCATTGTCTTGGGGCTAACTACCCCATAAAGTGAGAGGGAACAAAATGTACATGCACTCTTACGACGTTGGCAATGCTGTCAATCACAAGTGACTGCACTGAATCATCGTACTGCAATTCAGGGCACTGAGAAGAGAGAAGAGTAGATAAAGAGCAGAGTCTAGGCACCTTTGAGGAACCCTGTGGGATTGCATAATGATTAAGAGGATCAAAAGTTGCTATTGAAATTAATAATGTCCCTAGTTTGAAATGTTAAGTATTTCCGCTCGATTTCGATTTTGGCTCTAAACAAATACGAAACCGAAATGTGAGTGCTGCAGCAGTGAAGTTAGTTGTGGTGTGCTGTGAAGCTATTCCGGCAAATTGCCTTCTTGAAATAATAAAAGTAGTATCGTGAGAAGTGGTAAACTCTGTGTCATTTGTGGTGTAGTAGAGCTGGTGAGTGACAAAAAATAATAGCTGAACAGCGAGGAAAACGTATTACTCTGAAGACGGAGCTGGACAGTGCAAGGAGGGAACTAGATAAGTTGGGGATGTGGGGTGGTGGTTTGGGGGGGGGGGGAGGTAGAGGGAAGTGACTGGGTGACAGGAAGAGTAAAGAGACGTTGCAAGTGGTGACAGATGACAGTTATTCATAGAAAGAGAATCTGTAATTTGCAGCTACTACAACATAAGAACGTTTTGTCTCGATATATCATGTAGATCTACAGATGATTAGTTCCTATTCCATAATCCACACTTAAGTTCACTCAGTGCATTGTGCTGTGTCTCTTCCCTTGAGTGCTATGTATAATATCTGGCTATACCATATTTGTACAATGTGTGAGCAACTTGTTAATGGTTTTATAAAAATCTCTCTTCAAAATCTGGTGATGACATTTTCGAAACGCGTTATTAAAAAGAGTGATCTCAGAAATACTTAAGGCTATATTACTATTACCATGGCGTCCATAATAGCTATCCCCATACTTCTATCCATGATGGGCGTACACCTCGTTTACGATTGTAGATAGCAAATTCGCAAATGCAACTTGTCTCTTATTGTTTCTGCTTTCATTATCGCATACTTTCACTCCTTTTCCTCTTCCGCTATTAATTATAATTCAACCAGTGTACCTCCAGCAGATTGGCCCACTTCATCTTACTTCATATTGGAATCAGAGTCAATGCTCGTCCATATGCAGGCAGGGTGTTGACAGTCAAGGGAAGATTCTGAAGACGAGGATAGCGTCTGCATCTTGGCGATAGCTCGGACACACTATTGTACAATATAGTACTGTATTTGTGTTGGTGTTCTTGCATGCGTTATGATTACATGACAGGGCTACAGTATATTGGCTGGACATGTTGAACTAAATCAAGGTATAATGGCTACGAAGTGTGGTTGTGCATTGTAGTATTGCGTTTGCATTGTTTTGGATGAACTGGCATTGAGAAATAGCAGACGACGTCGACCTATAATTTACCACTGATGAATAAAATGAGAACTACAGCGAGGGGAGCAGTAAGTTTAATGTACCCATCAAGCATGTGGATTAGCATCCGATGAGTTGTACGCCACTTGTTCACTACCATTGTCTTTCAGTTGTTGACGGAACTGAAAAGGTAGAGTGGTACTACGGAAGAGCGAGGCAAGGATTTGGTTATTGCTGTTCACTGTAAATATTGTGGTCTTCTGATATAACAATACAGTACTATTTACAAGCACTTTCATTACAGTCCATGCGTTAGTATCTCATCGCTACGTCGATTCTTTCGAAATTAAACTTGTCCTGTTGATGTATACACGTACTTCCTCTTGCTAATACAGGCAAGTTTCCCGAGAGCAACAGCTCTTCTCGTAAAAGGTAAAAGCAATGTGCTCAAAGCAGAACATGAGTGACTTCATTGGATGCCTGATTAACTCCTCGCCCTGGATATAGTTGAAATGGCTCTGAGCACTATGGGGCTTAACATCTATGGTCATCAGTCACCTAGAACGTGGAACTACTTAAACCTAACTAACCTAAGGATAACACACAACACCCAGCCATCACGAGGCAGAGAAAATCCCTGACCCCGCCGGGAATCGAACCCGGGGATCCGGGCGCGGGAAGCGAGAACGCTACCGCACGACCACGAGATGCGGGCCCTGTAGATGGAAACTTGATCATAAACATGTTTATCATGCTCCTCACTACTTTCGTCCTACAGCTCCTATGAGTGAATTAGACGATAAAGCCTAAAAGATTTTATGGGAAACTTAAAGTTACTCGGACATAGTTGCAAGCGTGTTTCGGACTTGGAAGTCACTGTCAAGTGATACCGCTAAGCAATCAGTCGTGACAATCTGCTGCGGCAATCAGTTGTCACAGTCAGCTGTGCCTATCAGCTTTCCAGGTGCCCAGAATTGTTTCAGCTCACGTTTGTGGCTTCTTCTCGTCATGAATAAAAAAAAAATATTGTCTGAGATTAAAATTTCCAGTGATGATGTACATGTCAAGTTCGTTCTTCAACAGCCGCTTATAGCTCCGATTTTAACTTTTGAAATACCTAATATCGTGAATTTATTAATATTGTAACTCTTTGGTGATAGTGTTTCTGTAGCTTATTGGGCCATTGTGGAATCCTTCGACTTGATTTTCTCGTATTCGGAAGGGCAGGACTTTTTAAAAATCTCAAAAGCCAATTCGCGGGAAAGTTACTTTTAGCAGTGCCGAATACAGTGCCGTCTTTTCTCAAACGCGCCAGTGCAGTGTCGACGGCGATAACACTCGAAGTTCTCATTCTCCTCCCTTCCTCAAGTAAAAATGGATATGTAACTTAAGTTAAGATAAAGAAACAGCGTATGTGCACACCGCAGAAAGTTCCTTGCTCAGTTACATTGGAGAATACGTCGGAGAGAGCAGTTTCGATTGCTTTCTCCGAGTTTCGGTCGTACTTTCGACGAGAAAGAAACTCCGAAAGAAGTTGAAATTGCCATTTTCCCTCTTGCAGATTTGAAGCGAGAAAGGTTTTTTTTCCCTAGCTGATGGCCTTTGCCTTTCTGGCTATCGGTTAGTTACATTTTCAGTCACTCTGACGTGTTAACTGAAGATAAGTTGCAGAGGTCAGTGGTAGCGTCTGGGAGACCATGTAAATTTATGTAATACACTGAACAGAGAAGGCAGTTGAAGGCCCGCTTTGGCGTAGGCTTTATTCTAAGTTACAAAGAAATTTATTGTACGAGCTCGGAGTTTTGATGGATCAATCAATACCTTCCGTGCAGTCGGAGGTATATACAAAATCACTCGTTTCCAAATAACTTTAGTGGAAATGATGGCAATGCACGAAACGCAGTAACAAATCAACAAAATATGGAGCGATGTAGACGCCATTATTTAGAAAAATGATCACAAACTCATTCAAGGCGGTTATTCCCAATATGGCTTAAACGGGTAATTTTGTAAGGGGCAATCAAATGAAAACCAGACACCTGGGAAGGAATGTAAGTAAACTGTTTATTATTTAAACTCAATCTCCTTTATTCCAATATGGAATAAGACGGTCTGTGTCTTAACGGAAAATTATTTGCTGTTGCCTACGGAAACGTGATTGTACCTAGGCGTCCATCTCTTCGTCCGAAGCAAATCGACGGCTATGATCGTCCTTCTTCCGCGCCCCAAAAATACGGAAACTGCATTGTGAGAGACCTGGACGGTATGGAGGATGTCTAAAGGCTTTTTTAGCGAAATTTCTGTAGGTTAACCAAATCAAGCTTGACATTTATTGAGGGGCTGAATGTTGATGATATATATTGGAGGTGAATGGAGGGACTGGCGTGCTGATTTCTTTGATCACTCTTAGTTTGTCTTTGGCCCGCTTCGTCTTTCATGGTAATTTCTCCTACTTCTTTCTCCTCTTGGTTATCTTCATGTACACAATAATCGTCTGGGCGAGCGCTGGTTACTGATTTCTCAAGGTCTTTTACAGCTGGGAAGTTGAATTTTGTTGTTTCATCTGGGAAGAAATCATCTTTCGTGAACACATCCTCATTATAACGTTAAAAATCATGTGTCGCTGCAAGAAGCCAGAGCTTTCTCGATAGTTGCCACTCCTTCATACGTTTCGCGAAATAGATCGCAGACTTACACCTGAGTAACAGCTCTCCCTAGATGGCTGCAACGCTACTTCTTACTTTCTTCTGCATAAAGATTCTCGACTGGGCCAAATAGACTTAGCTAACGGCTGTGACATATGGCTTGCGTAAGGTGGTACACGTAAAAATTCAATATGATGTTTGTAAGATTCTACCACCGAGAGAGACCAGTAAGAGACACTGTTACCAAGAATCAGTACGACGTTATCGTCCACAAAAGGCTGAACATTATTTTCGAATTGCTGCTTCAAAATTAGGAAAGGTTTACAGTTCAGGAACCTAATTCATTCAATAGGTCAACAGCTCCAACTGGAGCATTTTTTAGTAGTTCCAGTTTACCTCTCTGTGATGGAGATAGCAATTCATGGGGTTCGCAATGCCCAATGAGATTAAGACAGGATATGGTTGTTCCAGTTTATTGCCACAGCTTTGGCGGTCTTACCAGGAACGGCAGACACTGCAGCTTCGTTCATGCTGTAAACCTTCAGGAACTCATTTCTTGCTGTTGGCAGTTCGCATGTTATTTCCTTAGTATGTAGGCCATCGTCTGTAATTTTGCCACTCAATTACCAAATCTTGTCTCATCGTTTACACTACGAATTTCTAATATAATTATCTCAGTATAAACCCTTTTCAGAAAACTATCCAGACCATTCAAGTGATCTTCCAGGACTTTTCCAGTCTGTTATGGTATTACAGTAACACCGGCAAATCTCAAAATTTTTGCTTTTTCTCTATGAAGTTTAACTCCTTTTCCAAACTCCACTTTGGTTTCCTATACGTCTTGCCCTCTGTACAGATTGAACAACATTGGATGTAGGTAAATCCTTCTCACACCCTTCTCATCTACTGCTTACCTTTCATGTCCTTTGACTCTAATAACCGCAGTCTGGCTTCTGCACGAGCTGCATATGATCTTTCGGTTCGTTTCTACCTTCAGAATTACAGAAAGTGAATTCCAGTCAGTATTGTCAAATGGTTTCTCTAAGTCTACACATGATATAAATGTAGCTTCGTTTTCATTAAACCTACCGTCTAGGACAAATCTGACTTGTACCTATGTTCCTCCGTGATCCATGCTGATCTTCCGGAGGTCGTGTTCTGCGAGTCTTCCTATTTTTCTGTAAACAATTTGTGTTTGTGTTTTGGTAAGCCTGATTTGTTTACCTGACGGTTTGGTAAAACAGACAGCTGTCAACATCTGTCTTCAGGTATTATTATATCCTTGTTGAAGTTTGAGGGTGTTTGCATATCTTGCATGCAAAGTGAAATATTTTGTCATAGGTGGCTCTATCAAGGATCTCAATACTTCTAAGAGAATGCATCATAATAGAATGTCTCGTAACAAAATAAGAGGTGCATTCAAGTTTTAAGGCCTCCATTTTTTTTTCTCCGGACTGGAAAGAGATAATAGAAACATGCGAATTGTTTTAAAATGAAGCCGCTTTCATTGTCAATACGTCCCAGAGATGGCAGCACCATAGGGCAGATGGAATTGTACCGCCAGCGGCGAGAATGAGAACTGTTTTATATACTTAAAATGGCGACGTTTTCCTTACTTGAACAGCGTGCAATCATTCGATTTCTGAATTTGCCTGGTGTGAAACCAATTGAAATTCATCGACAGTTGAAGGAGACATGTGGTGATGGAGTTATGGATGTGTCGAAAGTGCGTTCGTGGGTGCGACAGTTTAATGAAGACAGAACATCGTGTGACAACAAACCGAAACAACCTCGGGCTCGCACAAGCCGGTCTGACGACATGATCGAGAAAGTGTAGAGAATTGTTTTGGGGGGATCACCGAATGACTGTTGAACAGATCGCAGTTGGCATTTCTGTGGGTTCTGTGCCCAAAATCGTGCATAACGACCTGAAAATGTGAAAAGTGTCATCCAGGTGGGTGCCACGAATGCTGACGGACGACCACATTGCTGCCCCTTGTGGCATGTTGCCAAGCAATGTTGACGTGCAAAGACAGCATGAATGGGACTTTCTTTTCGTCGGTTGTGACAATGGATGAGACGTGGATGCCATTTTTAAATCCAGAAACAAAGCGCCAGTCAGCTCAACGTAAGCACACAGATTCACCGCCACCACAAAAATTTCGGGTAACCGGCAGTGCTGAAAAAATGAAGGTGTCCATGTTCTGGGACAGCGAGGGCGTAATCCTTACTCATTGCGTTCCAAAGGGCACTACGGTAACAGGTGATTCCTACGAAAATGTTTTGGAGAACAAATTCGTTCCTGCACTGCAACAATAACATCCGGAAGGGCTGCGCGTGTGCTGTTTCCCCAAGACAACGCACCCGCACATCGAACTAACGTTACGCAACAGTTTCTTCGTGATAACTTTGAAGTGATTCCTCATGCTCCCTACTCACCTGACCTGGCTCCTAGTGACTTTTGGCTGTTTCCAACAATGAAAGACCCTCTCCGTGGCCGTACATTCACCAGCTGTGCTTCTAGTGCCTCAGCGATTTTCCAGTGGTCAAAACAGACTCCTAAAGAAGCCTTCACCGCTCTCATGGAATCATGGCGTTAGCGTGGTGAAAAAATGTGTACGTCTGCAGGGCGATTACGTTGAGAAGTAACGCCAGTTTCATCGATTTCGGGTGAGTAGTTAATCAGAAAAAAATTCGGAGGCCTTAGAACTAGAATGGACCTCGTAAATAAAAATAGGCAATACTATATAGAAAAGGCGTAAAGTGAAATGTAAAAAGATCGGACGACGTGTGTTGCAGTTACCTGGAATAAAATTTTTAAAACCTAACTGGCAATTGGTGCTTTGAACAGTTGAGGATGACTTGCAGCGCTTAGAGCAGTGGTGAGTCAGTTTCTGGTAAGTAAGACATCATCGATTGTCGTAGTTTGCGCAGTCGTCGACTGGACATAATTTGTCGGGTATGTGTGCCACACTAGCAAGTGAATACGAACTCCCGAGACGGGCCAGTCGCGGTATTATTTCAAGCTCTGAGTAAGGAGCACTCTCTAAAATAATCGAAATCCGGGATTACCCACAACAGCATAACATACACATCTAAGACATCTGAACTGAAAGTAGGCAATGCTCTCGAAATACAGTAAACCAATACCATCCTGCCACCGACGAATGTTACGGCCAATAGAAGAGAACGTTGCCATTTGTAAAAAGAATCTGTGAGTGATCATCCATCCAGTATATTAAACATGATTTTGAAAACGGTATTCTTGAAGGTAATTGATTTTTTAATACAGTATGTATCACAAACATTGTTCTTTTAAACTGTATTTCATACCTCAATGGAAAAAAATCTCTAGAGAAATACCTTTCATTGCTTCTGATTATTTATTGTAGCCACAGTTGCGACGTAATATTGGTGTCTACCTGGTTTCTGCCGTTATGGGTCATTGTCAGATACTTTCAGTTTGGTTACAGTGAAACGTGTCACCTTTGTCGGAGCGTTCTACGGTAACAAAGTTGAAATTGATTTTTGACGGTACACATTCACAGAGGCATCGATGTCATAATAAACCGCCTATTGCATCCCAATGGCTCTGCAGAAGAACGTGACCTCCGTTCGTCAATCGCTTGTGGTTATCATTTTGTGTTGGTTCTTTATGTATTGGTTTTTATATGTTAATGAAAATTTGGAGTTAATGTTATTGTATCTGCTTCCCAACTGGAAAATTATTTACGTCAGTGACTCAGTTGTGGTACTTCTCGCAGCTAGTTTGCTCGGCACGACGTTTTTATATTAAAAGGAACCACCGAGAAAGTATGTTGAATATAATGATTAGTTGTATTGTTGCAATGAAAAACCCACCCCTAAACATGAGAACTCTCTTACCTTTATTTTTAAATATCAAAGTTAGTGAATACTAAGATATTAAAGACGAATCTGGCCGTTATCATTCAGGACTTCGGGATGGAACTATGCACCAATGTTTCCCCATACAATTTGCATCAAGACATTAGTTTTGCCGCTTCATTAATATAGCACGTGGTACATACAAAAATTACAACACTTTTAAGTAATATTTTATTATATTTAGACTAAATATAACATGAAACGTAAACGTTTTCGCACCTCGTCACGACTGGTTTCTTACACTACGAAAAAACGAAACGGAACAAAATGATCATCCTGAAAAAAAAAAGCATTTACATTCACAGATCATATTACTTGATTACAGAGTCTTCGTTATCTTTCTGAGATGATAATTATGTTTATTACGACGTAAGTTCTGGTATATTTTCAAAGTAGCTCAGTATCATTTTCATAACGTTATGTGGCGTACCGCCTCATTTTGTTGTGCTTTATACGTGCGGATATATTCTCTCTGTTGCACTGAACTTCCAGCCTTACACACTGTTGCTCTTAATCTCGCTGCCACTGAAGAAGACTAATATACATATCCTGGTAAGAAGGATGCATAGATTTTAGGGCAGCACACGCACAATGGAATTACTGATTAGAAGAACGTATTACTCAACTTGGTTAACGCTGGTTACAGCAATTGTAGAATACGTTCACTACAGTTCCATGAACACAGCTAAACAGTGTTTGAAGGTTGGACGTTCATATCGTTTTTGGATAGTTCGCTATTGATTATGCTGTTGGGTGCATACACAAACTCTAAGTCTCAGATATTATTATCCGACTTGTAGCGAGCGAACAGTTGTTGAGAGTAGTCGGAAGCAGTCTGGCGTGGAGAATAGCCGCGCATTAGGAGAGGACGCAATCTCAGTGGAAAGTTTTATCATCAAAAATTTTCATTATTGTTCCTAACCTCGTGAAAGTTTTATGCCAGAAATTACTATTATGGCAACAGACGTACGAGAAGTGTGTGAAGGTCTGTGTCTGACGGGCAGTATTCTGGCTGAGAACAAAAAACAGAAATTTATTCTTCTTCCTGTAAATCATAGGAAATCAGTTCTCTTGTATCTGACTGCGATGTTTTAAATATTCTCTAACATCCCCTAACAATTATACTGTAATGCTTCTGCACACAACAGACAACTTACCTCGTATTGCCGCAGCAACTACAAGAAGATTATGCATTCAGTAACAGGCTAAAATAATTCTATACAAACACTGCGATCCATGCAAAGTGCAGTTGTAACGTCCCCTTAGAAAAATTTATACACGACTGTGCTTAAACTGACACACAATATTTTTAGCGCAACGCAATCTGACTTTCAAAAATCCCTACGAAAGAATGGCCCGGACTAACATTAATCTATACCTTTCACAAATCACTTACCTCAGAAAAATCTTCGTTACTCGAACTACTGCAATACAGCGAGCGCCACTACTGCCAGCTAACTAAAAGAATCAAACTACGGAAGGCCGAACTACTGATAGGTATAGTTAGCAAATGAAAGATTTTAATAGAGAACAAACAGTGTATTTACCTTAATTGTCATAATATATATATCAGTTCATGACACCAATTATTACAAATTTCAAAACTCCGCCGTCTCTCTCCCCACGTCCACCACTGCTGGCGGCTCACCTCCAACTGAGCAACGCTACGCCCTGTTAGCATCCAGCTGCCGCTGCCCCACACTACAATGGCAGACAACAATGCAAAACAGCCACAGACTGCACACTGCACAGCCAGTGATTTTCATACAGAGCGCTACGTGGCGGCGGCGTTACCAATAAAAAAACCTAAACAGCCTACTTACACAGTGCTTAATCACAACTACTGATGCGACTATTGCCCTTTGTATAGAAACTGAATGATCAAGAGGTGTTTCGTCAACAAGCCTCAAGTGGTGTAAAAAATGAAAGGAACCAATAAAAAATTGATTTCATACTTTCTGAAAACTGACAATTCAAACACAGACAAATTTTACTCGCTCCTTTCTTTTCCTTTGACAGTTTGGCTAGCAAAAACTTTAATTATTCGAGAATGTCTAATCAATAGTCACGTATCTCGTCACAACAACGATACGAATATTACTTTGAATGTATGCATAGACAAATTCTCGCGGCTACCCTGTTGCGGGCCGCGGTATTTCTGGTACTACCAACTGTCGCAAACGTTTCTTGTGTGGTGTCTCAGTACACCATTATGTCTTTTACGAGGGTCTTTTAGTACACCACTATGTTTTTTACGGACTACCATCTGGCATTAGGAGTCGATAACTATCGAGTTTATGCAAATTTAGCTTCATATCTGTTTACAGCAAACTGCTCATACATCATACCTGTACTCGCACCATACGTCTCGTATTGGCTGCACTATTTGGGTGACAGACATTGTACATCTTCGAATGGACCACTCTTCCTGTAACGTTTATCCACTCAGTAGTTGAAACTTTCTCTACAGTCCCTTCTGCTTTTGTGTCTATTTCATTAGTATCAAATTTGAAAACGAAAACGTACAATGACTGATACCGAGCTTCTCCCTACCGAGCTTCCCTCTACATGCGGTCAGTTTGGCTGAAGTTCGAGTCAATTAGCCACAGAACAGTTACGGTTACGGTACTGCACACATGTAATCACATTCCGTCAACAAAAATGGTTCAAATGTATCCGAGCACTATGGAACTTAATGTCAGAGGTCATCAGTCCACTAGAACATAGAACTACTTAAACCTAACTAACCTAAGGACATCACACACATTCATGCCCGTGGCAGGATTCGAATCTGCGACCGTAGCGGTCGCGCGGTTCCAGACTCTAGCACCTAGAACCGCTCGTCCACACTCTGTTAACAGTAGCTACAGAAACAGATGACACCATAGAAACATTACTTAACAGCTGGGTGTTCGAAACACACTTCTTGCAAATGCCTGAAGATACTGCGTTAGCCCATCGTATGAGCTGACACTGAACGAGTAAACGAGCACGGAAATGCAAGGGAAAATGTGTCAGGTAAAAATACATTAGATCAGGAGCATGTAAAACGAATTGCCAAAGTGTATGGATAAAAATTCTAGGTCAAGATTGTTAACTTTCTTTTACTGATTGCTAGATAAGCTCATAAACCAGCCGTCTTTCATTTTAAAAATGTTCTGAGTCATAGATATGTGTGTTTATGCTTGAAAAAACGTGAGTTGCTTTACAAAGTTAAAATTTCATCAGTGCCCACACAGGGCCCACAAAAAAACTGACACCCGCCCAGCAACGAACTTGTGACGTCACACCAGTTGCCTTGCTCAGCATACATCGTGAATGCTCGGCCACGTCCGGAGCCAAGTGGGAGATAAGTATGTCAATAAAAACGTACGCATTACAGTTGTTTGTCAACGGAAACGTACACGATTGAGTCGCCAATACCGGAACATGTTACCGAGAGCATGAATGTATTTAAACACGCATCTACAAAGTGTTAAACGGGTCTGAAGTAGCAACTCGCACACCCCTGGAAACGGTCGCTGCAGATCCTGAGACCTGCGGTGTCACGTGCTGTGATATACGCCACAGGGCATGTATATCCCTTTGGTCCCTTGCCAACGTGAATGTCCTACATGGCGTCTCGCTTAAAGATGTTAGCTTCATGCACTTTCATAATTATTACTACACTCATGAGTACGTGAAAATATGTATTAAATGTGTACGTACTACATACTTTCCTTTCCAAACACTGAACCCTTACGAAGCGTACGTTTAAGAGGAGTCATGTCATTATATCTGACGATTAATCCCTGCTTATTGGCAATACGGATTAATTCTAATAGCATTAATAGTCATTAGACACTCAACATGATATGTATATTAAAACTCGTAATTTTAATTTGTAATTTTACTATGTCATTTTAAACTTATTTTAATTCCTAATTTCAAATTTTATACTTGTGCCTGTTAATGCCGGTAAAAGCAACGGATACGTGTCGCAGTTTAATGACATTACTTTTTGCGTTTCACTACTCCTAACTTGATTTTAACTTCTAAGAAATGTCTTACGGTGAAAGGGTGGTAACTTTATATACTAAAATGATCATTTAAATAAAAGCCCATGAAATGCAATCTTATATAAAATTCTACAAGGTTGGCCAAACTATAGTTCAGATGCTCTACAGTACACAGATACCACCTCTCAAGATCAGAAGTAATAATATCAAAGTTTCCAAAGATCAAAACATATTTCAGGTATTAGGCTGTTACACTCCAGGCAATAAGTTCGTTAACACACCAAATCCGACAAACATGACAGAGGCAGCTACTACCGTAAGGCATATTGATAGGGAGATTACTGAACAACCCGAACCTGAGGTTGCCTCTAACCCGCCCCTACTCCACAAGGGGAGAAGGGCCACCCAATTTATAAACCTTCCTGCGGATGGGCGAAAGGAGAAGAATGGTGGGACGACCCCAAAGCAAAACGGTTGGTGACCTCACCAAGAAAACAAGTAGAATTTAACAAGAGTAAATCAAACAACATATCACCAATCACTTAACTTCTAATAAGCAGCGATTTCTCGAGAAGACCTGGCACAGCACACCCAAATCGCTATCCCGAACCGTCCGCTGCCAGCCGCTTCAACGGACGCAAGAAGGCGCGCCGATCTCTCAACTCATGGTGTCGCAGCTCGCACGTGGCGACCCACCATGCGCCGACGCTCGAGTCGGACAAGTCATCTTGTGTCTCAGTGCACGACCGACCAACCGATCGATCCAACCGCCAATGACCATTGCCTGAGGAAACTCGAGCAGACTGGTGGCCTAGCGCGCAGACTCAGATGCAGGAACTAAGCCCCGACCAGGCGACCACTCGCTGAGTTCTCTTACTGGCGGAGTGGAAAGGCTCTCATTTTGCCGACTTTAGAGGTTGATCTGAACGACAGACAGACACTAACTGCCTAACAGATGCGGACGAGAGACACACTAGCAAGCTGGGGACGAGACACTGACCCAGACTGGCCCACTGGTGAGCTCATGCACGTGAATAGGCAACCTTTCCCATTTCCCACCAGAGGGAGATACCAAAGCTGCGATTGCCAGAGCAGCGCCACCGCCAGAAACGGAGGGCGCTTGCTTCACTCTACGCACTACGCCGCGCTCTTCAAAACAGCAATTTTTACTACGGCTCAATGTTAACAGAGAGAAGTTACGTGCGATCGTGCCTGGGATATAATTTTAATTTATAAAGTGGGATATGTTAAAATTGCGTCGGGTAATATCGATTATCAGCTGGGAGGATATTAAGACAAATACTGAATTCGTTAAAAACGCATCAAGTCTATCGCAGTACTGATGCATGTGCAAACTGAATGACCTCGACTGCATGTGAAATTAACGGTTAATCACACTCCAGTTAGAGTGTTATTGATGGAAAGACGAACTGCGATAGAATCAATCGCATATCACGTTGATTACGGCTGCCGTCTTTTACATACGCCTCAAGTTAGTTACAGTGGGGATGGGCCTTTCAGAGGAACAGGTAGAGACGTGTTTTAGATTTTCACGGTCTCCCCGCAGAAAGCTGCAAAGCTGAATAGCGGGAAACCCAGTGGGAGAAAGAGTGAGGGGGTGGGGGGTGTGGTAGGGTGAACACCTGCCTGGGAAGACCCTGCAGTACTGTGAGTGAGTGGGCGGTGTCCCCGGGCGAGCTGTGGGCGTCTGGCCCGGCTGCTGGCGGGAAGCGCCCGGCACAATTCAATTTCGCATAGGAGGCGCTTCCGTCACGGCAAACACAGCGCTGCCGCAGAGGGGAGATGAGCCGCGGAAGGCAGCCACGTGCCTGCGTGGGCAGCGCGTCCTCTGAACTCCGCATTCCCGGAGTTAACCGATAAGTGTACCGCACCCGCGCCTGATATGAAGATGCTGCACACTGAAACAGCTCCTATCAGATTCCCACCAGTTATTTTCATACATACCCTCTCTGCATCACATAAAAATATCATTTGGTAGGTGTTTATTGCTGCATCACCTCACTATCGGAAAGAGCTCAAGGAATTACCAATGAAAACTATAAAAGAAATAGCTTATACTTCTAATATAAGATATTTCGTGGTGTCAGGCAACCTTAGCGACAGCCCCGGACGGTGCACAAGTCCCGCCCAATCAGCCCCCTCCACACCCATCCATATCCTAAGCTCCGCCCATGGTCTGCCACATGTCCCAACATCAAAGTTGTTCGTATCACAGATATGCCACTCATAACAAGGGAGAAAATCAGTAGTTAGTACGACATACAGTTTTTCCAGTACCATTGTGAAAAGAATTAGAATTATGTTCATTGAATATGCGAGTTGAAAAATCATCAAAAACATCCACACTGTCTATTTTATTTCACCAGCTTTCATCTGCACTATATCAAAAAATCTGATATTTGTTAACTGGAGTGAGCGCAGATTTCCGTCACCTCCCTTAGTGTAAGAAATTCTGTTGGGAAATATTAATTGGTAGTATCGCCAAGGATTCTGTGCATTATCTCGATTGTCTAAAGTCAATGTTGTGCATAAAGAAGGCAAAGTCGATGTCTTGGTTTGTTTCTGATTACCTCATTAAGACTAAAGAATATAACAGTGCGATAATGTAGAAATGTGTAATGCAAGCAGTCAGATGTTTATACAGTGACATTCTTCATTAATATTTGCCTGTGTAATGGGTGAATTTTTACTTGTGAACTCTTATGACTGCTTGCTTGTAGCAGACACGAGATTACTTTGAGTTCTTCTTCAGTGTTTCAGAGCTGTAGAGCTGCCTATTGTTACACATTTGTACATAATTTCGTCAGTGTCATTCCAACACATCTTATGGTACTTTAATGTCTGTTAGATAGCAGTTTTGGCAGCAGTTGGCCACAACAGTCAAGATTAGGTACCTTGTGTATGACAACTTTTCATTTTGACAATTTACACAAACTGCTAAGAAGTACTAACAGCACAACACTGCTAGTATGAACAACCGCGGTAAAACAAAAAACGACGAACAAAAACACGACAGTGACGAGGACTGCCAAAGATCATATTGATGCGCTCTTGGTTGGTGTGCCGGGGGGGGGGGGGGGGAGGTGTGGAGGGGGGTAAATGGGCGGGGCTTGTGCAAATGTCCGGAGCTGTCGCTAACGTTTCCTGTAGTGTTGGGACAGCAACCAGCCGCTAATTTACACTCAGTTCCTTTATTCAGAGGTACCTATACCGCTTTCGAATCGTTGTGATTCATCTTCAGACGGTTTACACGCTTTCTATATGACATGTGGTGTGTTATTTTTTTACAGATTAATTGGTAACTTGAACAAATCTGCATTTGCAGCCCATATTGCTGAAGAAAGCCACTGAGTGGGAAACATTGAGAACCACTTAAAAATGTTACATCTGGCAGAAATAGGAGCCACTAAGAATATATTAGAAGAAATATAAATACACACACACAAAAACAGCATCCCAGACTATATCGTTAATGAACAAACCAAGATAGCTAACACCCCTTTCCTGAAAAATTTCCAAAAATTTTTTCCAACCTCTAAAGCAAATAATATTAGTACTCCTATCTGCAGCTCAAATAGCAAATTTATATGCTACTATAATTCAAATGTAGCTAAATGTAATTCAATAATGTACTATTTTACCTTCACAGTACTAAAAAAACCAACTTCATAATTAATGTAACAGTAGCAACTCAGAAAATCAATGTCTCTGTATTGGTGTAAATGGAATTTCAGGTGTGTAAGTGAATATATCATCTTTTCCAAACATAGGACATCTTCAAATGTTACGATATATTATAACATCTTTGATAATCATATGTTTGTAAGCTCTTTGTATGTATCAGAATATGTGGTCCGTGGTAGAAATCTTCTCAGTGACAAATCTAAAGTGTTCAGTGAGAAAAATTACGTGTGCAACAATAAGAATGCAGTGGGAATGTACTCACATCTGTTGGCCGAATGTTATGAAAACAAACACTCCAAACCGACAATTCAAGTGCAACGAAAATCTGTAATGCAACCATCTGTGTGTGGTGTGCTTATAATTATGTATTAGTTATATTTTAGGACAATTACTCTGTAAAAAACACACCACATGTCATAATGAAAGCGTGTAAACCGTCTGAAGATCAATCACAACGGTTCGAAACCGCTAACGGTACCGTTTGAGTAAAGGAACTGAAAGTAAATTTGTGGCTGGTTGCTGTTCCAACACCATAAACATTTGTCTTCAAATAACAGTCACGGTCTCCATCATGTTTTCATATGACAAAATTGCAATAAGATATTTAGTTTTACACTCTGTAGACCAATCCTGAGCGTTGGTTGGGCCACAACTTTGTGTTAAAAGGACTGCTCCAGATTTCAACAATACGCGAACAACACATCGCTCGGGATATAGGGATGGAAAAAAAAGACCGTTTAAACCAACACTTTCGTTAAACCCATACTTTAGTTCTCAACATCCGGTACATTTTGCTATTTGGTCTTTGTCATAACAGCTGTTTCTTAATTAATAACCGAGTAAAAAAAACGAAATATCAATTAATCATACCAATAGCGCTAAAATTTTTGGTTTTGAATGACCCTTCTTTAAAAAATTGTTAATCTTTATTAGTAAAATTTGCAGTTGTTTGAAATATTGCATTACTGTAGAAAATAGGAAGAGCGATATCAATGTTGACAGAAAAGAGCAATAAACACACGCCATCAGAAATGGTAGAGCATTGCTGAGGCAGTAGAGATATGACTTCAGGTACGCGTGTGCGTGGAGCGTGCACGACGTGCCCCCACCTTGTCGTTGTTTGTCGTCGCCGGGCACCCAGTGTATTGCAGAATGACACCAAACAGAGACCGGAAATAATTTTAAGAAATGGCGTCGCACAAACGTCCAATGCTTCACTTGCTTTAAAAGAGTAAATAAGTGTCTCACATTTCCATAAAAACAACAAAAGAGGAAGGAAATAAGCGTAACAGTAATAAATGAAGAACTTAACAATAATTCATTCATAGTATACAATAAAAACAAAAGGTAGCTCTTTTGCTGCCTGTGTCTGCATAATTTTCTTTATCTGCTTGCAGTTCTTGAAAACGGAAAAAAATAAAAGAAAAATTACAGTCATTCAACCTCGCTTGGCACTAACCATTTGTAATACCCTAATAGTGGTATGATCCTCGATTATAACACGATTTTTCAGCATAACGTACAAAATTTAGGATCAATTTTTTTCCAGTATTAAAGCACTTAGCACTTTCGACACAAGCAGAAAATTGTGGACAGCCAGCTGGCACACTATCTTTCAATCTTTGTTTCATTTCCGCTTTTACTACAGAAGATAATAGGATTGACAAGCCGAAAATGGGTTATATCGGAAATCACTTATTTTAACCGGTTTTAAGGGCCACTTTAAACTGGCATGGAAAAAACGAAAAAACCGAAAACCGGTTTCTACGATAACCGACATCCTTATCGAAACATTAACTCACCACGTAAGCGAACAATGTAAGGACGTCTCGCTACCTTCTTCTCTACTGGTGTTGCCGTATAATATCAGTTCCCGGAATTATGTAGAAGAAAAATCAGCGAACGTGTCGTGAATGGCTAAGCTAATATGATCGCGTTCACATAATTTCCTGTGTGCGCTCGTTATGTTTCGCAGTTTCCTGTAGCTCTGCTAAAAATAAGTAATGTTTGGTGAGTGAGCGAGAAACTTTGGTAGCTCAAGATAAGAAGTTGTTCTATAACTGACCTCGCACTTATAATTTCTGTCACCATTATATTAAAGTTTTCAATCTACCAAAGAAGTAAAGCACGTGTGAAAAATAAATCTTGAATTTTTGTCTTTTATAAGCGTACATTGCTCTTGAAGATGACTTTTTCTACATGTGCCAGTAATGCTTTTAATAATGGCATAAATGGCCAGTTTCTTATGCCCGATATTCTTTAAATACGCCTGGTCTCCAAAGCGTTAATTCGCAGACATGACTAGCTATACAGTGTACTGCAAATAATAATTTACTCCATCGGTAAAGAAAGTTAATACACTTGGAAAGTCGACGTCGAATTTGATCCAATGGCGGCACCCGAGGTCTCATCGACTACACAATAACACCACCAGGTAATGAACCTGCGACCGACGAGGACGAGTGGACAACTCAGCTGTCAGCCGCTGTTTCGTCGATCTAAGCCTCCCCATGGTGGAGGACAACACGACGCAACCCGAAAACGACAACAGAATGGACTTCACAGCGTAGGATAGGAACGGCCACGGTGCCATCCACCGAAGGAAACTGCACTGCCCGACTCCGAAACCATAGTTTTTGCCACCCGCTAGCTCCTTATACGAGCAGCTGCAGGAGGAACCACTCCTTGACAATCACCGCCAATCACGCACGACAGAAGAAATTCAGCTGTACGAACAGTTCTCTGACGACGATGTCACGTGCTTCCGGGACGAAGAGGCCGTCTTTACTACAGTTCAGTATAAGAGGCACCACAACTCACGCAGACCCTACCGCCGGAGGTTCGAGAGCAACCTCGGGAATGGGTGTGTATGCTGTTCTTAGCGTAAGTTAATGTAAGTGCAAGACTAGGGACCGACGACCTCAGCAGTTTCGTCCCTCAGGAATTCACACACATTTGAACAACCCATGGAAATAAAGCGTCAACGACGTAGACATGAAGACATGACGAACAGATACCAAGCGATTGCGCTACAAGAGGCAGCGCCCAGAGAGTCTCAAGAAAAAGAAAGAGAAGCAGCTAGTTAAATGCAATATGCTAACCACCTCAAACCACCCACCGGTGACCTTGCACAGGATCGCATCGATCTCAGCATGGCGCTCAGCTCGCTTCTCGACGGCGGTCTGAAAGTCATTTATCAGCTGGACAGAAAAAAATACCATTTCGACACGTTCGCAGACCAACAAAAACCCATTTACTTTTTCACCAACCGCAACATCCATTTGTAAAGCCGAAAATGCATATCCTCCTATTTCCATCTATTGTACTATAAATTTTTCCCTTATTTTCTTACCAGAAGAAATGAATTTTTTGTCTCTTTATATATTGTAACTGTTTTACATTTTATATATATAAGCATTTATGTCAATGTATAATTGGTTTGTTTTGTAAATATTATTTGTATTTTTACGCTGGGTCTTGCCTATGGAAAACAATGTTATCGAACGATTACATCGATAGGTCGTGTGGAGAACCAAAGTGTTTACGATCTTGGGTAGCGTTAACACTGCCGCGTGGAGCGCTGGCAGAGCAGAGTCTGGCTGGAGTAGGGCGGTGGAGCAGGTGTGTCGAGTGACGCTCCCACGAGCTGCCGCGCTCTCAGCGTTTGGCAGATTGTAATTGCGCTCGATTTGCTATGATAGTTTCTGGCACGGTGTCGCGGACGGGAAACATTAAGTGGCACACATCAAGAGCCCGTTTCGCCTAGTGACCGTGTCGAGAAGAAGGCGAGCCAACATCCAGCTTCTGCAACTGCGACAGCCGACAATGAGTGACTGTCGACTTCAAACCTTCAATCAACCAACAAGGATGACTGGAAGCACGTAAAGTTTTAGAACTGTATGGCAGACCTCAGCTTTTCAAACTATTCCATTAGCATCACTAAAATACAGCAACTTAGCATGAACCTTTGTAGCTCATTGTCCCAATTGCATTACCAAGTGGGGTCCCTTCCTTTTCCGAAATGAACTCGAGTGTCGTTGAAACTCAAACGCCAGCATTAAAGTAATATCATTCGATTTCACTGCTTTTTTTTCAAAGTTCATAGCTGGCTACGATAGCCAAATACAAATTAAGAGTGCGAGTTTTGTTACCATATTTTAACTTACCCGTGACTGTAGCTCAGCTTGGTACATACTAAATTTTACTATTGTTAAATGTTCAAAATCATTTAATTAAAGTTCAAAGTTAAATCTCGTATTCCTAAATTGTGTAGATTGAAGTTGCTTTTGAGATGATTGTTGAGGCAGTCCAAGAATAACCTTATGTTGTTTTATTTTGTAGTGCTTTAGAAAAAGTTCAATATTAATTTCAGTCACTAAATTAACTGTCAATTTTCCGGTTTTATTAATTCTTTTAGTAAATTAAGTCAGAGAGTAGCGATATGTATTACTTCTTACAAATATCCAGTTTTCACACAACGCCTTTAGTGCTTTCTTTTTTTGTTATTATAGCTGTTGCCCATAGAAATGGCGACCGTAATTTTCCCCAAACCTCAAATATCGAATTAACGCCAGTTAATTGCTAACGTAACGACAGTACATTTACTTTCTTCATTAACTTTACCCTTTTTCAAAATTAATATCACGAATTTCATTTGCATTTTTCCTTTCATTTATATGTAACCCTTCCCCCCCTTTACCGACAGATTAACTTCGGTGACGATTGCTGTTGCCCAATTTCCATCAGGTACACGCCGTTTAATTTTTCACTGTCATTAAGTTCGATAAGTGAGGGGAGGTTACACATTCATTTTTTTAGTCACCATCTCCGGAGGACAAGGAGTGCAAAGTCGTCGTTAGACGCCTGTCAGAACAGATTTCTGAGAAAGAAGTGCTCAAACACTCTAAAAAATGACTGCGGCGTTATCGATGTACAACACTACCACAAGAGAGACGAGAAAGCAAAGGAACACTTGTCGGAATCGGAGTACTGCGTACGGCTACCAAAGGGAAAAGATAACCACAAGATCAACACAGAAGTATCTCCTGAGCCCTGCCGGCTCCAATCGATCGCTAGATCGCGGTAGTGCGGCATGATCTTCCTCTCTGCAGGAGGAGCTTTGACCGGCACGCAGGTTCACAGAACTGGCGGGCCGAATTGGAAGGAGAACTCGGTGAGGCTCTTTCTGTGGATTCTGAGCCTTGTTTTGTTGAAGTATAGTCGTATTACTCGTTTCTCCTTTCCGGAACGTGTGCTTTGTTGGCAGTTTTATGGGGTTTCGCTGTGCAACATCTGAAGTTTACCATAATGAAAGCAATTGATTACAGACGTTAATTTCAACTGTTTGTGAAATACGTAGAAGTTGCGTAGTCTGTGTTACATTATGCTAATACAGGGTGTTTCAAAAATGACCTATATATTTGAAACGGCAATACAAACTAAACGAGCAGCGATAGAAATACACCGTTTGTTGCAATATACTTGGGACAGCAGTACATTTTCAAGCAGACAAACTTTCGAAATAACAGTAGTTACAATTATCAACAACAGATGGTGCTGCGGTCTGGGCAACTCTATAGTTCGATATTTTCCACATATCCACCATGCGTAGCAATAATATGGCGTAGTCTCTCAATGAAATTACCCGAAACCTTTGACAACGTGTCTGGCGGAATGGCTTCACATGCAGATGCGATGTACTGCTTCAGCTGTTCAATTGTTTCTGGATTCTGGCGTTACACCTGGTCTTTCAAGTGTCCCCACAGAAAGAAGTCACAGGGGTTCATGTCTGGTGAATAGGGAGGCCAATCCACGACGCCTCCTGTATGTTTAGGATAGCCCAAAGCAATCACACGATCATCGAAATATTCATTCAGGAAATTAAAGACGTCGGCCGTGCGATGTGGCCGGGCACCATCTTGCATAAACCACGAGGTGTTCGCAGTGTCGTCTAAGGCAGTTTATACCGCCACAAATTCACGAAGAATGTCCAGATAGCGTGATGCACTAATCGTTTCGGATCTGAAAAATGGGCCAATGATTCCTTTGGAAGAAATGGCGGACGAGACCAGTACTTTTTGAGGATGCAGGGACGATGGGACTGCAACATGGGGCTTTTCGGTTCCCCATATGCGCCAGTTCTGTTTATTGACAAAGCCGTCCAGGTAAAAATAAGCTTCGTCAGTAAACTAAATGCTGCCCACATGCATATCGCCGTCATCAATCCTGTGCACTATATCGTTAGCGAATGTCTCTCGTGCAACAATGGTAGCGGCGCCGAGGGGTTGCCGCGTTTGAATTTTGTATGGATAGAGGTGTAAACTCTGGCGCATGAGACGATACGTGGACATTGGCGTCATTTGGACCGCAGCTGCAACACGGCGAACGGAAACCCGAGGCCGCTGTTGAATCACCGGCTGCACTAGCTGCGCGTTGCCCTCTGTGGTTGTCGTACGCGGTCGCCCTACCTTTCCAGCACGTTCATCCGTCACGTACCCAGTCCGTTTAAATTTTTCAAACAGATCCTTTATCGTATCCCTTTTCGATCCTTTGGTTACATTAAACATCCGTTGAAAACTTCGTCTTGTTGCAACAACACTGTGTTCTAGGCGGTGGAATTCCAACACCAGAAAAATCCTCTGTTCTAAGGAATAAACCATGTTGTCCACAGCACACTTGCACGTTGTGAACAGCACACGCTTACAACAGAAAGACGACGTACAGAATGGCGCACCCACAGACTGCGTTGTCTTCTATATCGTTCACATCACTTGCAGCGCCATCTGTTGTTGAAAATTGTAACTACTGTAATTTCGAAATTCTGTCCGCCTGAAAATGTACTGTTGTCCCAAGCATATTGCAACAAACGGTGTATTTCTAGCGCTGCTAGATTAGTTTTTATTGCCGTTTCAAATATACCGGTCATTTTTGAAAAACCCTGTAAGAACTGCCTGTGTACATCGGTCTTATTTCGAGTGAATCACTGTGAAGCATGTTGAGGGCTGAATTGTCTTCTTCTTCCTCTTAAATACTGTCAAGTATAATTTAATCAGAGCCCTTTCTCACCGTAATCATTTTAGTTAAGCATTGGCAAAGTATTTTAGTGGGGTTAGTCAAATTTAAGCAGAGCGCCTTTCATTGTAATCGTTTTTATTAAGTATCTGCAAACATTTTGTTTTGGTTGTTAGTTGACCCATCTTGAGATTTTCCATGGTAAATGCTACTGAAATATGAATGTACTTTTCCATTGCAGTTGTGATAAACCAAGTTTGATGTCTGATACACGGTTGATTAGCTATTGAAAATATTGGAGTTTACGTTAGTAAGGACTGCCAGATTCATTACTTATGGCTGGTATTTTACTGCAAAACCTTTCAGTCAGCAAGTTTGAATTTTTTACCATTTCCTAAACGACTATTTCTGCTGCGTAATTAGTACAAGTAACAGTTTGCCAATTAATTTTGGGGCACATATGGCTTATTGGTTTTTTTCGTTCCTGTAATCAAAGTTCTACCCAGTTGTCAAGTGCTTTGTTGCTTATCACCATATTCACTGATCGGTTAGGTGTTTGTTTCTTATATATTTATGTCTGCTCTTAAATGGTAATATAATGAAATATTTGCCACCCTTGTAAACCAGTGCAATGTACTAGTTTTCTATGGTTAGTTCTTAGTCTGTTGTAGTCCGCATTGTACGGAAACTGCCCCGTCCACCAGACACCCGTTGGGTGGCACGTTAACACGGCCCTGTCTGCCTGTTCGGTTATCCCACCTGTCAAGGTGCTGAATTGTATTTGTGTAGCTTCTCCTTAATCAGACACCAACGGACATGACGCATTGCTTATGTTGGCACTGCTGTCACCAAGGATGCCGCAATTATTTAAAATATTGTATTTGAAAGCCACCTTAAAATCTTCGCACGATTAAGGTTTTGATTATTAATATGCGGCTTGGCTGACTTCAGGTACCTGTTAATGTCTGAGAAATCGCATAGTTTCTTAATTGTTTAAAAGCCCTTTTGCCGATGTCAGTTGCTAACATCGGTTTCTCGCTAATAACCGACAAGTTCTTTAATTTCTTACTGGTTTTTCAAAGCTATTTTATTGAGAAAATTGATGAACTTTAATTTAATAAAAGATTTTGGAGTTTTGCAATTCCAAACGCAGCTTTCTTGCCTTCTGGGCAAGCCCTACCGCTCAGCAGCGTATTAAGCTGCTTTAGGGTAATACAACCGTTTCATCTCCTCTGTAAGAGAATGCATGTATAAACCGACTGCTCCAATGATGGCCCAGTCCAGTGCAAAGTATGTGAACGATGAGAACACACAGCAAATTGTTGATGCCTCTCACTGAAGTGTGGCCGGTGTGACGGCCATTATAAATCAGCTGACTGCCAAATATAAAAAGAAGGGAAACCTGCATGTGACGGTTGCGGAAAGGACGACACCGCGCCCATCAGCACGATGACAAAAGACCTCTGTCATAAAAAATACCATGGTGGAAGAACAACATGACAACGTTCAGCCACAAACCTCACTAGCGGCCGACATGTGACATCGCACCTGGCTACGCGCCTCGTCCTGTAGAGTGCCGCCATCGTCGCTCCGGTACAGACATAAACGGGCAAAATATAAACCGCGAAACGCCGGTCAACAACAAAAATTTTCCAATCAGGCTTCAACTTTGAGGCATTTTCCCCATGTCTTCAAGCCATCAGAACACAACGGAATTATTTACGGAGGCGTGGGCTCCATTTTAATACTGGCCATTAGAATCGCTATACCAAGAAGAAATGTAGATGCCGGCCGCGGTGGTCTAGCGGTCCTAGGCGCTCAGTCCGGAACCGCGCGACTGCTACGGTCGCAGGTTCGAATCCTGCCTCGGGCATGGATGTGTGTGGTGTCCTTAGGTTAGTTAGGTTTAAGTAGTTCTAAGTTCTAGGGGACTGATGACCACAGATGTTAAGTCCCATAGGGCTCAGAGCCATTTGAACCCTTTTGAACCAAGAAATGTAGATGATAAACGGCTATTCATTGGACAAATATACTATCCTAGAACTGATATGTGGTTACATTTCCACGCAATTTGGGTGCATAGATCCTGAGAAATCAGTACCCAGAACAACCACCTCTGGCGGTAATAACGGCCTTGATACGCCACGGCATTGAGTCAAACTGAGCTTGGACGGCTTGTACAGGTGCAGCTGGCCAAGTAGCTTCAACACGATATACCACAGTTCATCCAGAGTAGTGACTAGCGTATTGTGACGAGCCAGGTGCTTGGCCACCATTGACCAGACGTTTTCAATTGGTGAGAGATATGGAGAATGTGCTGGCCAGGGCAGTAGTCGAACATTTTCTATATCCAGAAAGGCCCCTAAAGCACCGGCAACATGAGGTCGTGCATTATCATGCTGAAATGTATGGTTTCGCAGGGATCGAATGAAGGGTGGAGCCACGGGTCGTAACACATCTGAAATGTAACGTCCACTGTTCAAAGTTTTCTGTTTCTTACGAAAAATGCTGTATTGTCAGCATAGAGGCTGACTGCCACATATGGAACTGTAGGTATGACGTTGATATAGACATTGAAAAGTGCTGGACAGATTACAGATCCCTTTGGGATGCCGGGATGGGCTGGTGGTTTCTTGGCAGAGTTCTTGTGGTTGATGGGGACATGCAGTCTCCTTTCTTGAAAGAAGCTATCAATTAGTTTTACATAACAGTTCTTCATGGTGGTCTTTTGATTCAGCTTCACAATTAGGTACACACGCCATACTTTATTGTAAGCTTCCTCGAGGTCCAAGGAGACTCAAGTTTCTCAATATAGTTTATTAAAGCTTTCTTGTATGGTTTCGATCATCCGGAGTAGTTGAAGTTCGGCGAAGGGTTTATTTTGGAATCGGAACTGTTCCGGAGTAATCGTGTTGTTCCGTACCGTAGTGTCTTGTAGTCTCTTGAGTAAAACCCACTCGAGCAGCTACCCATTCTTGGTGGAAGACTAATCGGGCGGTAACTGCTCTGAGGAGAGAGATGTTTCCCAGGTTTCGGCAGCGGCACCACCCTCGTTGTCTTCCATGCCTTTAGTAAGCATCCATGGTGAAGACAACTGCCGACAATACTTGTGATTAGGATTAGCAGCTTTCTGGCAAGATATTTTAAGTGTTCATTGGTGACGAAATAGTGTCCTGTCGAGTTGTCGGCGGTTTCACGGGTGAGTTGTTTAATTCGTGCTGATGTGGCATGCTGTGGCCGGAATTGTATTATTGCATTCCGAAACGTCGTAGGTGCTGTGTGGATCTGCTCCTCGTAGCGTAGGACTTAGTCATCTTGCGCTGGTGGAGATGGAGCTGCCATCTGCGGCTGATATGTGCTGGTATATACTCTTGTATATGAGACCATCTGGGTCACGTACTGACCGTCTTGGTGGTTTTTGGTGACACAGGTTGTTCACCACTTGCCACACGTCTCGCGTTCGTAGCAACAAGTCGTACAACATGGTTTCCTAGACTCTCTCACGCCGTTCTAAGACACATTTGTGAAGTTTCTCGATCAGTTGGTACATCTACACTACTGGCCAATAAAATTGCTACATCACGAAGACGACGTGCTACAGACGCGACATTTAACCGATAGGGAGAAGATGCTGGGATATGCAAATGATTACCTTTTCAGAGCATTCACACAAAGTAGGCGCCGATGGCGACACCTACAACGTGCTGACATGAGGAAAGTTTCGAACCGATTTCTTACACAGACAGCAGTTGACCGGCGTTGACTGGTGAAACGTTGTTATGATGCCTCGTGTAAGGAGGAGCAATGCGTACCATCACGTTTCCGACTTTGATAAAGGTCGGATTGTATCCTGTCGCGATTGCGGTTTATCGTATCGCGAAATTGCTGCTCTCGTTGCTCAAGCTCAAATGACTGTTAGCAGAATATGGAGTAGATGGGTTCAGGAGCGTAATACGGAACGCCGTGCTGGATCGCAATGTCCTCGTATCACTAGCAGTTGAGATGACAGGCATCTTATGCGATTGGCTCTAACGGATCATCTAGCCACTTCTCGATCCCTGAGTCAACAGATGGAGACGTTTGCAAGACAACAACGATCTGCAGAACAGTTCGACGACGTTTGCAGCAGCATGGACTATCAGCTCGGAGACCATGTCTGCGGATACCCTTGACGCTGCATCACAGACAGGAGCGCCAGCGATGGTGTGCTCATGACGAACCTGGGTGCACGAATGGCAAAACTTTACCTTTTCGAATGAATCCAGGTTCTGTTTACAGTATTATGATGGTCGCATCCGTGTTTGGCGACATCGAGGTGAACCCACATTTGAAGCGTGTATTCGTCATCTCCATACTGGCGTATCAACCGGCGTGATGGTATGGGGTGACATTGGTTACACGTCTCGGTCACTTCTTTTTCGCATGCACTCGACGAAAAATAAATAAAATTTGGGAAAAGGTCCAGAAGCTGTTTGAAAAGATCGCTGCGCTGTCACACCACTCATCAATTAGGCAGAATCCTTCCGCATCAGTGGCACAATTATAAAGCACCATGATTCGTCCTGGCAGAAGATGGTATTGCGCCTGCAGCACACTAAATAACATCAATTCGAGGATGGATCACGAAAAAAAATGAAAGAAAGAAAAAAATATAAAAATTACTTCTACTATCCTTATAGGCGAAAGGACCTCTTTTTGTGCGCCCAACACCTGGAATGATGATGGCATCGAAATAGACGATGACACGTGTAAAGCTCAAATACTAAACATCTTTTCCCAAAGCTGTTTCACAGAGGAAGACTACACTGCAGTTCCTTCTCTAAATCCTCACACGAACGAAAAAATGGCTGACATCGACATAAGTGTCCAAAGAATAGAAAAGCAACTGAAATCACTCAACAGAGGAAAGCCCACTGGACCTGACGGGATACGAATTTGATTCTACACAGAGTACGCGAAAGAACTTGCCCCCCTTCTAACAGGCGTGTACCACAAGTCTCTAGAAGAACGGAAGGTTCCAAATGATTCGAAAAGAGCACAGGTAGTCCCAGTTTTCAAGAAGGGTCGACGAGCAGATGCGCAAAACTGTCTCTGACATCGATCTGTTGTAGAATTTTTGAACACGTTTTTGGCTCGCGTATCATGTCATTTCTGGAAACCCAGAATCTACTCTGTAGGAATCACCATGGATTCCGGAAACAGTAAACGTTTGAGACCCAACTCGCTTTATATGTTCATGAGACCCAGAAAATATTAGATACAGGCTCCCAGGTAGTTGCCATTTTCCTTGACTTCCGGTAGGCGTTCGATACAGTTCCGCACTGTCGCCTGATAAACAAAGTAAGAGCCTACGGAATATCAGACCAGATGTGTGGCTGGATTGAAGAGTTTTTAGCAAACATAACACAGCTTGTTCTTCTCAATGTAGAGACGTCTACAGACTTTAAAGTAACCTCTGGCGTGCCTCTGGGGAGTGTCATGGGACCAATGCTTTTCACAATATATGTAAATGACCTAGTAGATAGTGTCGGAAGTTCCATGCGGCATTTCGCGGATGATGCTGTAGTATACAGAGAAGTTGCAGCATTAGAAAATTGCAGTAAAATGCAGGAAGATCTGCAGCGGATAGGTACTTGGTGCAGGGAGTGGCAACTGACCCTTAACGTAGACAAATGTAATGTATTGCGAATACATAGAAAGAGGGATCTTTTATTGTATCATTACATGATAGCAGAACAAATACTGGTAGCAGTTACTTCTGTAAAATATCTGGGAGTATGCGTACGGAACGATTTGAAGTGTAATGATCATATAAAATTAATTGTTGGTAAGGCGTGTGTCAGGTTGAGATTCATTGGGAGAGTCCATCGAAAATGTAGTTCGTCAACAAAGGAGGTGGCTTACAAAACACTCGTTCGACCTACAGTTTTGCTCATCAGTGTGGGATCCGTACCAGGTCGGGTTGACAGAGGAGATAGGAAGATCCAAAGAAGAGCGGCGCTTTTCGTCAGAGGGTTATTTGGTAAGAATGATAGCGTTACGGAGATGTGTAGCAAACTCAAGTGGCAGACTCAGCAAGACAGGCGCTCTGCATCGCGGTGTAGTTTGCTGTCCAGGTTTCGAGAGGGTGTGTTTCTGGATGAGGTATCTAATATATTGCTTCCCCCAACTTATACCTCCCGAGGAGATAACGAATGTAAAATTAGAGAGATTCGAGCGCGCACAGAGGCTTTCCTGCAGTCGTTCTTCCCGCGAACCATACGCGACTGAAACAGGATAGGGAGGTAACGACACTGGCACGTAAAGTGCCCTCCGCTACACCCCGTTAGGTGGCTTGTAGAGTATAAATGTAGATGTAGATGTAGAACAAAGAACAATAAATGAAGTCTGAAACCTCTACCTTATCTCACAATCAGCAAAATCGCCAAAGGTGATTTGTGGTGCAAACGTGAGAAGCAAGCAGGTAATCATGCCACGTAGACGCACTCGTGCTTCAGACAGCAAAGTGAACGCATCTGTAAGGTGGAAAACTGTGGCCTTCTGCGTAATTAGGCAAACTGTCGCACTAGTTGGACACGCTGTGTCAGATGTGCAACGACGCTGGTATCAGATGTCGCTGTGCACATTCTTACACCCATAAAGAGGTTCTGGACGTACACACAGCACAGACGCTCTCCAGGTTAGTCGTATTATAAGGGCAGCATTAGTTGATTGTACAGCTACCTCAGCACAGATAAGAGGGTTTGGGAGCACAGACAGGTCATCACGAACTGTTTCAAACCTGTTATTAGCAGGGGACTACTAGCACACAAATCTCTAGCCCATCTCCCGCTCACGCCACAATACTGACGTGCACGACTCGGCTGGTGCCGTCAGAGGATTACTTGAAAGATGGAATGAGGTGCTCTGTGCATCTGCTATGTGGTCTTCAACGATGAAAGCAGGTTCCAGCTGCACGCAAGTGATGATACTTTGCGATTAGACATATACCCGATGAGCGCTGTCTCGCAGTGTGCATTCCTCTAAGACACACTGGCCTTACATCAGGCCTTATGGTCTGCGGTGCGATAAGCTACAACTATCGTATAGGCCTACCTTTGGTGTTTATGGAGGCGACGGTAACCAGCACTTAGCAAGTGCAGAATATTGTTAGACCCGTTCTTTAGCAACAGGAAAGTTATGTGTTGTTCTAACAGGACAATGCTAGCCACTCTGTGCCCGTGAAACACAGCGTCCTCTGGAAGATGTGCAGCAACTTCCCTCACCAGCACCATCACGGGACTTGTATACAATCAAGCACACGTGGGATAAGACGGGAAGAGTCAATTAATCGTGCGACTCGTCAACCACCAACCCCTATGTAACTAAGTAAACAGGTTAATCAGTATCGGAAACCAGTATTAGGAAAATTTCCGCCATCTTTACGTTCGACTGGATGCTAGAGTCCGCGCTACATCTAGCCAACCTCCAACTGTGTGAGCCAAAACTATATTTGAAATCACAGTGAAATCTAGACCATCAGCTAATTACATCCGTTGATAAATATCAACGGGGGCAGTTGAAAATGTGTGCCCCGACCAGGACTCGAACGCGGGATCTCATGTTTATATGGCAGACACTGTATCCTACTGAGCCATAGAGAACACAGAGAATACGGCAACTGTATAGACTTATCTCTTGCACGCTCCCTGTGAGACCTACATTTCCAACTTATTCTCCACACACTATATTTTTAGTGTCACTGGCCACTATAATAGTTACTCGCGGCAGTTAATCTACCGATTCCCGTAAGAGTTTGAGCAATGTGAGTGCAGCCCCACTGAAGAAGATTATTGGCCGGTAAGATTATTGACCGAACGAACAGATACCATCTTGGAAATATGGGTCCACGTTGGCAGGGTACAGAAACGATCCCGACTCGTCTTGATATTATTAATCACCGAGTAACAATATAATAAACGAGTCAGATTGACCGTGTCCTAAGGATAAGGGGCTGATTTTCTAATACGGCTGTTGGAGTTGTTTAATATCAGTGTTTCGGCTGCTGAACAATGAATTAACACAATCAATAACGGTCTTTTGCAATAATAATCACTATGGTGTTCGGCTGCAATTAAGTTTATATTTTTGATTTTACTCAAATGCGAGGCTGTTACTCCCTTCGCCTTACAATTTAATGATGATTGTACTCACCACAGTTTGCTCTTTGAATATCTTCACACGTGTTGAGTAGTACTGAAGATAGGTAAATAAATCAGTGGAATCAATGTGAAGTGAAGTAGAAATTAGAAAAGAAATTAAAAACTTAGTTTAATTTAGAAGAATTACACACTGGCCATCAGCGGGCAGAGCAGGAGTGTCAAAAGCCGGAGCTTGCAATTCAACACGTTCAGGAGAAGCCATCGCCCTCCCCCACATAAGCGGAAGCTGTCGATTCAGCCATCAGGGCATCGCCCGACCGGCTCGTGTGTTTCGCAATCGTCACATGTGATCAAAGTCCCTCTCCTACATTCCAAGAGTTAAGACGATTCTTCGAGAAGCTTCTCAACGTGACAGAAGAGGCAATGGCCACGAAATCGTTAACCTCCAGTGAACTAAAGTGAATAAATAGGCGAGACGCAGTGGGCCAGACAGAGTAGTTTCCAGTTCAGTTTCGGTTCGAGTTCAGTTCCAGTACAGTTCAGTCGGTGCTGAAGAGCGCTATGCAGGAAGAGCGTACATCGTACACAGAAGCACCAAGTTCGCCGCTGTAATGGAATAGCAAGCAGCAGCCTCGCCGCCAGAAGACAGAAGCTAGAAAGTATTTGAAGACTGATTTTTACGTACACGGGTGACTCGTGAGAACGGGAAGGAGACGGCCTCACATCAGCACTCACCTGTGAGCTGGGATGAAGATTTGACAGCTGAAGACTGGCAAGATGGAGTCTGTTGTTCGAGTCCCGGACACTGGTCTTCCCCCGCCGCGCCGCTCCGCTGGACGACGCACAACAATAACACACGCGGTCGCTAGAGAAGAGAAACACTGGGACGCCATATCCAAGGTAGCGCCAACCGATTCACGACTTCGTTCTCAATAATTAAATGGGACATCTCACGATTCATGTCTCCCGTCAACTGGTCGAGACGGCGACACGAGATATACACCGCCAGGAGTAAACAGACGCCGCCGCTCACGCACCAGAGGCTTCGCAAACAACACAGCTGCCGCTCTCCCAGCCAGAACAATCTAGTAAGGAAACCATTGGACAAATCTTTCAGTAAAAGTTGTCTTATGTAAAATGCTTTACATTCTATCTTATACCCGAGCCAAGGATGAACCCAACCTGCCCACATGTTGTTAAGAGAGAAAAAGTAATATATTTAGTGTCATTCTTGAGTTTCTCCCGGCGTATTTCATAATCAAAATATCCACGGGTGTACTGCCGGTCTGTAGTGTCCAACGGGCACAATATTTCGGCGATCAAACATGTCGCCATCATCAGGTGAACTGACGGACTGAGCTCCTGTGAACGTGCCGGCGATCCGTACGCTATGGCTGCTCAGGGGGAACTGGGTTCGGTCGCGGCGGCGGCCGATTTAAATACCCTCCGCTCGCGGCGCGCTCCCTCCGCCGTCCGCGCCCCGCGCCACGGTAGCGCGGTGGAACAGATTACGACGGCGTCTGAGATGACGTCGGTGTGATGGCTCTGTCCGCCGTGGTCGTCACAACTATGCGTTTGCTCGATTTACTCTTGATTAACCCAATCGCTGGTTTCAAGCCTTGCTAAGATTATAGCCACAGTCACGGTTTATGAGGTCGTCATTGGTGCGAATGTCGATGGCCTCTCTAACAACGCTGTCCCAGTATCTCGACGTCTGTACCAGAATCCTCGTGCGGTCATACTCCATAGCGGGATTTTCCGACAAACAATGTTCAGCGACCGCCGACTTGCTCGGATACATCAGTCAAGTGTGCCTCTGGTGTTCACGGCATCGATCCTCGACGGTACGCATCGTCTGACCAACATACGACTTGCCACATTGACACGGAATCTGGTACACGCCGGCCTTCCTCAAACCGAGGTCATCTTTGGCGCTCCCCACCAGTGCACGAGTTTTATTCGGAGGACAAAACACAGTTCCGACCCAGTGTTTCTTCAGAATGCGGGCGATTTTCCCCGAGAGTGCGCCTGTGTATGGAATAAATGCAGTGCCTACCTCCTCCCTCGTGACTTCATCCATCTCAACAGGTTGTGCTGCAGTGGTTGGGCGGAGAGCACGTTGGATCTGCCACTCTGAGTACCCATTCTTTCGAAACACAGTTCTCAGATGTTCCAATTCCTGGGGTAGACTCTCTGCGTCAGAGATAGTGCGCGCCTTATATACTAGAGTTTTAAGTACCCCATTCCTCTGTGAAGGGTAGTGGCAGCTGTCTGCGTGCAAATACAGATCAGTGTGTGTTGTGTTTCGATACACCCCATGACCTAGGGTGCCGTCAGCCCTTCTCCTGACCAAGACGTCAAGGAAAGGTAATTTACCCACCGTTTCAGTCTCCATAGTGAATTTGATGTTTGGGGTGTATGGAGTTTAGATGTGTGAGGAAGTCAAGGAGTTTATCCATACCATGTGGCCAGATGACGAACGTGTCGTCCACTTAACGGAAAAAGCAAGTAGGTTTCCATTTGGATGACGACAGGGCTTCCTCCTCGACGTTCTCCACCGGTGAGAGTGGACTACCCATGGCGACTCTCTCCATTTGTTCGTAGTATTCTCCATTAAAAAGAAAATACGTGGAAGTCAAGACATGCCTAATAAGTTCAGTGGTATTCTCGTCAAACCTCTGACCAATCAACTCTAGCGACTCTCGCAGGGGTACCCTCGTAAACAAGGAAACGACGTCAAAACTCACCATGATATCTGACTCATCCAACCTGAAGCTATTAAGGCGTTTAACATAATCCACGGAATTACGGATGTGATGAGGGCATTTACCCACATAAGGACTTAATATTCCCGTCAGGTATTTGGCCAACAAATATGTAGGTGCCCTGATGTTGCTGACAATGGGTCGTAATGGTACCCCCTCTTTGTGAACCTTCGGGAGTCCATATAGTCTAGGCGGTACCGGACCTTGGGGTAACAATTTCTTAGCGTCACCCTCCGGTAAATCTGCGTCCTTGAGAAGAACCCTCGTCTTGTTCTCCACCTTCTTTGTAGGGTCAACGCAGATCTTCCGGTAGGAATCGTAATTTAGCAGGCTCTGCATCTTATCAGTGTAGTCCTTATGGGAGACAACAACTGTAGCATTGCCTTTGTCAGCCGGTAAGACAACAATTTCAGAGCGTTCCCTCCTCAGATCACGAATGGCTGCCCTCTCTTTACTGCTGATATTTGACTTCATCGGCTTGGATTTCGTCAACGCACGACAAGTTTCACGACGTATTTCATCGGCTGATTCTGGCGGAAGTCGAGCTGCAACCTGTTCAACAGCACTAACAATTTCTGCGACCGGAGTGAACTTGGGGGTGGGAGCGAAGCTGAGACCTTTCTGCAAAACCGAGACCGCATCATCACTCAACACCATGCCACTCAAATTGATGACAGTCTTGCACGGAACGTGCAGAGATGGTTTGTCAAGGAGACGTGAGAACTTAGCTGTTTGACGTCCCGTAGCCTTCTTATGGGCGGAATCAGCTGACACCCAGGTGACACCATCAATCCAATCCCAGGAAAAAGAAGTGAACTTAGTAGCCAGTTGCAAATGTAATTTGAGTAATTCCTGTGAGACAAACTCAAGGCTCCGGCGGGTGAATTGCACTCTCTCACGTACCAATGCGAGGCTGGCTCGTTTCTTGATTCAACTAGCTGCTGCAGAATCGATGTGATGGATAACCTTAGCAAAATTTGGAACAACATTCTCGGAACGACATCTCTTTGGAAAGGCAAGAGTACTTAGCAAACGACATGTACGGTGGCGCAACTTTTCAAATTTCTTCATGCTGCGATACATCTCCTCCCCGTAAAGGTGTATGATGTAATTTATTTAGTGTATTGAACTCTGACATAATGCTTTAGAATCAAAGGCCCTATGCAGCAATGCTCATCCCGACAATTGAATAGTATCGAAAGGGAAAACACAGTTACACGCTATGGCATTTATAGCACTATTCTCACTGCATTACAGTTGTAGGTGGTCGGTGCGGTTGACGCGAAATTCTGTAATCACGGTATGATGTAGGTACTTAGCACAAACACTTCAAAATAATCTTTTTAGTCAGGATTGGCAAATTGCTGAGGGTCAGCCCGCAGAATCGGGGACACGCTCAGTCGACAGTAGATATTACGGGCGGCCTTCTGCCGTTACACGACGTCCTGCTCGCTTACGGCTTCCTTAGCGCCCTCTGCCCTGCACAATGCCTGCACTCCCCTAAGAGTTGCTGTACCCTTATGGCACTCCAGGTTCTCGACTATCGGTATCTAGCCAACCTCCAACTGTGTGAGCCAAGACTATATTTGAAATCAAAATGAAATCCAGACCATTAGCTGCGTAAATGCATTGATAAATATCAACTGGGGCAGTTGAAAATGTGTGCCTCGATCAGGACATGAACGCAATATCTCCTGTTTATATGGGAGACACTTTATCCGACTGTGCCATAGAGAACACAGAGGATACGACAACTGCATGGACTTATCTCTGGCACGCTCCCTGTGAGACCCACATTTCCAGCTTACTCTCCACAAACTGCATTTGTAGTGGCACTGCCCACTATAATGGTGACTCGCGGCAGTTAATCTACCGATTCCCGTAAGAGTTTGAACAATGTGAGTGCAGTCCCGCTGAAGAAGATTATTGACCGGTAAGACTATTGGACGAAAGAACAGATACCATCTTAGAAATATGGGTCCACGTTGGCTCAGTCGGATACAACGTTTGCAATGTAAGTAAGAGATCCCGGGTTCGAGTCCTGGTCGGGGCACACATTTTCAACTGTCCCCGTTGATGTTTATCAACACCTGTAAGCATCGAATTGTTTGGATTTCATTGTAATTTCATTCTTTGAGAGCTGCAAGATCAGCAGTGTATCTGTTCTTTCTTCATATGAAACTACATTTGTCTTTACGTAAGGGGCCGCTTCCCTTACATATTCCACGTAGTAATATGGGTGTTTAGCGTCTCCCGCCATCCTGATTTAGGTTTTCCGTGGTTTCCCTAAATCGCTTCAGGCAAGTGCCGGGATGGTTCGTTTGAAAGGGCACGGCCGATTTCCTTCCCCCATTCTTCCCTCACCCGAGATTGCGCTCCGTCTCTAATGATCTCGTTGTCGGCGGGACGTTAAACACTAATCTCCTCCTCCTAATATGGGTGTTTCAGCACAGGTCGATACCTGGTACACTCGATACCAGGTACGTCAGACACGCTTGTGGTATTCATCATAAAATGTGATCATTTCATGTACTCCATGTACACCGTTGCAACTTTAAATACTGAGTGAACTGGAAGCCTCTAGAAGGGTGTACTAATTTCTTCTGGTCGTATATGTTCTAGTCTTTACTTGTAATTTGTTGTGATGAAATCGAAAAATTGAGAGTATT
This sequence comes from Schistocerca gregaria, assembly GCF_023897955.1. Classification (NCBI taxonomy): domain Eukaryota; kingdom Metazoa; phylum Arthropoda; class Insecta; order Orthoptera; family Acrididae; genus Schistocerca; species Schistocerca gregaria. The sequence goes on along the minus strand of NC_064921.1, from coordinate 924,319,326 downwards.
AACATAATGATGATGATATGAGATCAAAATCGGATGTTAAATAAAGATTATATTTCCAGACAAGCTGTCTAAGATGACCGTAGGAAAATATTTACTGACAGTTGATAACCGCCTTGTAATTTTTTTAAAAATCTTTTTATTACCTTGTTATATTTCATCCCATTGGTGAGATCATCAGTGGTACTTTAGTCAGGTCTTGCTCTCTAGAAGTTTAGATTCTCCAAAACACTCTTCACATAATTATACATATCAGCTTAGTTTTTCTCGTGGTTCCTTTCTTTGTCCATATTCTTATCTGTTTTAGAAATACGCACAGAAACATGGTATATGTTCCATAATCATGGTGTTTTGTGCTGTTCCACGTTTCATATGGAGATCTTCACTATAAACGCGTACCACGTTGCGAACGGGCTGATCGCGTGGACTCGGATGTCAAAGCATTATCACAGTTCCTGGATAATCAACTGACCGGTTGAGATCTTTAGTTAATGGTATTAAATCGGCCCAATGGATTCTGAGAAATATTTGTCTACCGACAGGGTTACAATACCAACGCCAGTTACAGCCTACTGTTCTTCTTCGCCATATAAAGTCGATGTATATCCTTCCACGAAAACTCTATCACGACAAGGGATTAGGTGTGGAGGAGATCAAGTGTTTCCTCAAACCTTCCCCCACACTCCACCAATCTCCCTCTGTCTATGACATACAGTAGCTAAATCTTTGAATGTGCGAGGATCTCTCAATCCTCCACTTACTTTTTGATCCTAAATATATAAGCAGATTTCTGTAGTTATTCACACACCCAGTATGCCAGCATTAAATATTTGCCACACGGCCTTCATTGCATCATGAAATGACGAAAGTCACCGTGACCGCACAGTTGAAAAGTGTCCCGTATGTTTTAGAAAGGTTTTTGTGAAGGCTAAAGAAGAAGGCTAAATCACAAGCTATACCACCAGAAGCAGTGGTTCTATAAACAAAATTATTATTATTTCAGAGTACGGAGTCTCTTCAATAAGTACGTGCTACATCTGCATCTCATTCCCGGTATAGTCCTTAACGACGCTTAATGGACTGCAGTTCACCTTACTAACACATCGTAGACTGCTACTGAGGACTGAAATACGCCTAACAATGTACATCACGTATGTTAAATTCATCCACTAATGGAATTCGATGTGGACAGGATGGACCATACGAGCCACTGAGGTCCTTCTCCTCTCTATTTCTTGTATGAAACAGAGTTTGTCCTATTAAAGTTGTGCACCTAAGTACTAAGACACGGGAATATACACAAGTACCTTTGCTCACTCTCTCACTGGTACTGCATTTGTACCTTTAAGGGGACACAGTGGCAGTGTTGCACTGATATTTTTGTAACTCCATATCTTTGGCATTTTTTATTCAATCTCATTTTAGAGTTTGGATGATATGCAAAAAATATATATATAAAATTTATCATACCTTAGCTAAAACTGCCCATATCCATATTCCATTTCTTCTTCATCATCCTCTACAGCTCATTTAGCTTCTCTGCTCCTTTGCCTAGCAATTTTTTGTATGTTCTGGACTGAAGTCTCCGCCTTCGCGATTCTTTGCTTGTCGATGTTCTGCAGTATCCGCTCAGTGAAGACTCCAGGTGTAAAGCCCAACTTGCTGAGGATGTGAGGTCTTGCCACATTACCATAATTAAACACTGCTGTAGCTTCCAAAGCAGAAATCTTCACCACCAAATTGGAAACAAACACAGTCTTTGGACCTCTTTTCCAAGAGAGAGCACTGAACATTCATTTGGGCTCTGTGTTTTCACATGAAGACATTTTTCTAGTTGTTCTGGTGAAGCCAGTGCTCTAAAAGTTGGTTTAATGGCGATTGAAAACTCATAAGGAAGGTTATTTTTATGGGTATAAGCTTCCCCACTTTCCTTACTTTTAAAAAATTTGCACCATTCATTAGAACGGAGGCCATGTTGAGGTGTAGTGTCTGTCGACAAGTAATGAAACCAAATGGCCCATACTGCTTTCCTCATACTGTCCAAGCTTCTGAGGTCACTTCTAATTGCAGCACCATAATAGACTTGTAGGCTGTCAGTTCTCTTCTTTGTTAGTCTGTTCTTACCTCCAAGTTCTTCCCTTCCTATAGTAGCTTGCCTTTATTGTCTGCAACAAGTCTTCGGAGTCGTCCACCCAGCCTCTCCTGAATATGGCCTAAGCACTCCAGTTTCTCAATAGTGCAATCTTTTCCACACGGCTGACTTTCAACTACATTCTTGAAAGTCCCAGAGTCTCCATCTCCTAAATACTGTACTTATCTTACTCCATATTTTTGCAAAGATCTATGGAAAATGAATTTCATAGCTGCAGTTTCCATCCCACCACTGTAGCCTGCATAATTTCTGCTACAAACAGCTTTATGGGCTTCTTGCCATTCTGTTTCTTTACCTGCATCAATATATTTCTTGTGCAAGGAACATGCAGAACAATATTTAGACATCACCTCTAAATCTAATACTTTCCAGCGTCGACTCTAATGATTGTTAAAAGTCCATGCAGTGAAGTATGCCCCCTCCTCATCCAAGAAGTGTCGCAGGAAACTGGTATATCATTGCTGTTGGTTGCTTCACAGTCTTCTTGAATTGCAGAATATTTTAGGGGAGGACCAGGCTTGTTCAGAATACCACATAAAAATTTTCCACCATCTCTCCCAATACCTATAAATCTTAGTCTATAAGCAAATCTCATATGGGCTTCATAGATTCTGTTCTGACCTTTGATGTCTTGAATGGTCTGTCAGCATCATAGTTCTGTCACAAAATGTGCAATGTGCAAACCAAACCTTCTCTCCTTCCTTCATCAACCAAATCCACATTTCCTCCACAAACAGAGGGCTTACAGGCTGTTCTAAGTGCTTCTGCTACTATTTCCAGATCCACAATTCTGAAATCTTTATTTCTGTCATGGTTTGTTTCTTCTGACATAATCCCTGTCCCAAGTTTTATTTTAGATGGACTTGGAGACAAGCTAATGTTTGCAGCTGCAGGCCCAAGCCTAACCTCAATGTCAGTTTTTCGGTTTATACTGGAAATATGGGACTTAATATATTTTTTAAATACTTTACCAGGGCTAGGCATAGTAAAAATGGATCTAGAGACTCAATCTTGCACAAAGAATGGCACAATAAATTAAGCGTCATATTTATGCGATCGGGAATTCTCAGTAACAGCCAGGCTACATGTAAATTTGACAATTAAGCATCAGCAAGAAGCATTAGTGATGAGATCATAGGAGGCAATGTTGTGCAACCTTAATAGGGACAAGATCCGACTATTCCGGAGTAGCATCTTACAATCTGAGATAATGTTCCTAGACAAACTTCAATCACAATGTCCTCAAAAGTGCGTCGGATCCGCTTAGCAACAGCGATCTCAACGCCCATTGGCCGAAAGTTTGGATATATATACCGGGTGATAAAAATGTCAGTATAAATTTGAAAACTGAATAAATCACGGAATAATGTAGATAGAGAGATACGAATTGACACACGTGCTTGGAATGACACGGGGTTTATTAGAACAAAAAAACACAAGTTCAAAAAATGTCCGACAGATGGCACCTCATCTGATCAGAATAGCAATAATTAGCTTAAGAAAGTAAGACAAAGAAAAGGTGATGTTCTTTATTGAAAATCCTCAATATGTCCACCATCATTCCTCAACAATAGCTAGAGTTGAAGAATAATGTTGTGAACAACACTGTAAAGCATGTCCGTATTTATGGCGAGGCATTAGTGTCGGATGTTGTCTTTCAGCATCCCTAGAGATGTCGGTCGACCACGATGCACTTGCGACTTCAGGTAACCCCAAAGCCAATAACCGCACGGACTGAGGACTGGGGACCTGGGAGGCCAAGCATGACGAAAGTGGCGGCGGAGCACACGATCATCACTAAACGACGCGCACAAGAGATCTTTCACGCGTCTAGCAATATGGGGTGGAACGCCATGCTGCATAAACATCGTACGTTCCAGCAGGTGTTTATCAGTCAGGCTGGGGATTATGCTATTCCGTAATATATCGGCGTACCTCTCAACCGTCACTGTAGCAGTTACAAAACTAGAATCACGCATTTCCTCTAAGAAAAACGCCCGATAACGGTAGATGTGGTAAGTCCAACTTATGCCGTGACTTTCTCGTCATGCAATGGAGTTTCCACGACAGTTCTAGGATTTTCGGTAACCCAGATTCTGCAGCTGTGGGCGTTGACGGACCCTTTGAGTGTGAAATGAGCTTCGTCGGTCCACAACACGTTGCTCAACCAATCGTCATCTTCCGCCATCTTTTGAAACGCCCACACCTCCAATTCACAAAATCGCCAGGTAACAGTTCATGATGCTGATGGATTTTGTACGGAAGAAATGGTTCAAATGGCTCTGATCGCTATGGGACTTAACATCTATGGTCATCAGTCCCCTAGAACTTAGAACTGCTTAAACCTAACTAACCTAAGGACATCACAGAACACCCAGCCATCACGAGGCAGAGAAAATCCCTGACCCCGCCGGGAATCGAACCCTGGAACCCGGGAACCCGGACCTGGGAAGCGAGAACGCTACCGCACGACCACGAGATACGGGCTTGTACGGAAAGCATCGGAGGGTAAGCCTCAGTGCCAACCAAACAGTAGTGTATGGAATGCCGGTGCGACTTGCGACTGCACGAGCGCTGACTTCCCCGTGCATAGACGAACCCGCTACAGTCTCCATTTCTTCCTGAATTGTCTCAGCAGCATTACGCCTTGTGCTCGGTCGGCCACTACGGTGTCTATCGTCTAAACAAACCGTGGCTTCGAACTTCGAAATCATTCTCGCCACAGCTGCATTTGTCAACTGATCTGCGAATCCCCTTCCTATGGCGATAGGATCGTAACGCTGAACTAGCACATTCCCCATTCTGATAATACAGCTTCACTAAAAGCGCCTTTTCAGGTAACGTCAACATGCTGCAACTGCTGGCGCATCTGATTCTCTCTCTAATTACAGCTCCTTTCATACACGATTGTCATGCGCAGTCACTGACGTTTTGCTGTCATTTTGTGAAATTTGTTTTTGTTTTAATAAAACCCCATGTCATTCCAAGAATGTGTGTCAAATTTTACCTCCCTATCTACATTATCCATGGTTAATTAAGTTTTCGAATTTATACTGACTTTTTGATCACCCGGTGTATGAAACGAGAGAAGTCTCCTTATTGGATGAGGGAGAAAGGAAGGGAGTGACTCTCTTGTCCTTCGGGACGACAGGGCGAGGTAGTAGCGAGGCGCCACTCAAAACGCACCCTCGAGTAACCGGGGTGCGCTAAAGGAACAGTTGTGAGTAAATAGTTCAGCTGTTAAACAAGATATAAAGTGAAGGTGTTAATTATCAGTGAACGCCACGTATCGTGGGCAGTGTGTATCAAGAGTATGGAAAGCAAGGTGTTAATGTGTTGTAAAGGGTTGAATAACGTCGTAGCCCAGAGCCGCCTTATTTCAAATTCGGTGATGTGTGTGTTAAAGTATTTTCTGTATTAAAACGAGCATTGTACCAATCGTTGTTGGCATTTAACAACTGGCATTCCGAAACACTCCACTTCAGTAGGACGAGGAACGGACTACTGAAGCAGCAAGATACCATGTTAGTGATACAGAAACCAGAGAAGTAAGGCAGAGTCGCTTCCTTCTCGCTATAATGCCATTGAGGGCATTGAAATCCATCAGAGTAGTTAGTGGATCACGTCGTCCACGAACATCCCTTTTCAATCTACCAATCCAGCCCGATAGCGTTCACGTCTGGAGAACATGCTGGTCACCCTAGTAAAACGATGTCTTTATCGTGAAGGAAGGCATTCAGAAGATGTGAACAACTGGGGGTGCAAGTTGTCGTCCGTGAAGACGAATGCCTCGCCAATATGCTGCCGATATGGTTGCACTATCGGTCGGAGGATAGCATTCCCGAATCGTACAGCCGTCACGGCGCCTTCCATGACCAACAGTGGCGTAAGTCGGCCCCACATTAGGCCACCCCAAAACATCAGGTAACCTCCACCTATCTGCACTCGCTGGGCGTTCAACCTGACTGGGTTGCCTCCAGACACGTGTCCGACGATTGTGTGGTTGAAGGCATATGCGAGACTCGTCGGTGAAGAGAACGTGATGACAATCCTAAGTTACTCTAAATTTACGCGACAAGGTTCCATAGAATCTGGGTCCACTTCCTTCCAAGAATTAAATTCCGCGAGAGCTTCCTTTTTGTACTTGGACAAGGTCTCCACCATCACCATACGATCCAAGAAATTTGTCCCAGAATTTCTTCGACGTCTGTTCTCATGCATGCTTCATAAGGCCTTCAAACGCAGGAAAGTATAATGGTCCGCATTAGCGTCTAGCACGAAATTTCCTTTACAGATGCCCTGCAGTTTCCCAGAACCCTCCCAACAAACCTAGTTCTTCATTAGTCATTAATAACACAGATTTTACTTCACCGCCTCATTTCGTATCTCTTTTGAGTTTCCGTGCCTCAGCCTGTGAGAAAGAACCCTATAGGATAGCTTTGTTGTCCATCAGTCTGTCTATCTATCTGTCTGTCTGTCCCAAAGTTAAGAACCCCTTTCATCAAGAATGGGTAGAAGTGTCACGTTTAAATTTATGTCACATATTAAGGTATATGGTCTTCTGGTGGCGAATAAATTGTAAGCTACTGAATCAATGCCACCAACAGAGACGGCCATTCACGTCACATATTTTGATACTCGGAAACACACTCATCAAAGCCTATAGGGTACGTCACCGTTGACATAGAATCACGAAATCTCCAAAGACGCACAGTTTCACACTACAAGGAAAAAACACATTCCGAGTTTTTTATTCGTAATTACATCACATGGAAAGAATATATTTTTATCATTTTTATTCATATATTTGCCTGTCTCTTACGACACCTTTTCCTCTTTGAAAGGTTGGCGTAGCAAGTTCCAGTTTATCTCACACACAACAGTGTATGATCCCTTGGCAGTGTAAACGATTTAAACTTCTAAGCGAATACACTCAAAAGATTCGGCCATTTATGTCACATACATTGTTACTCGCAAACACAATCATCAAAACCTATAGGTCTGAATCATGAAAACTGGCAACAACCGAGGTCTCACACTACAAGTAAAGTAAAAACAGTCTCAAATTTTAATTTGGAATTTTATCACAGAACAATATATTATAGCCCTTAGAACTTACATTGCGTTCTTCATACGTTAAAACCACGATAGACGGGATTTAGTGCACCCAAACATGAAACGTAAAGTTGTAGCCAAGATCTGGTAAGTGAAAAAAATATATATTTTACTAAATCTTCTGTATCTGCATATATAAACTGGAGTCCCCTCCTCGCTTCTTTTGGTGTATCCAGGCAAGTCTGAGGAGATTCTGATAAGTTCATGGACTTTGTGTGGGGTTGTTAGATCTCTAACAGAAGTCACCACAACCACCTTGAAGCTGAAACAATCGTAATGGAACAACAGGAAAGATATCCACTACCCCAGGCCCCAGTAAATATAGTGGACTTCCCTGGTCATCGGATTATGGAGGACCAGGAACGTCATGAGAAGGAGAAGAGTCAGAGCTTCCCGAAACTTTGTCGCAAACACAATAATGGCATACTCAACACAAATACGGTGGGCAGGATAGGAATACAAAAGACGCGTTTCACAGACGAAAACCACTTCAACAATGAAAACTACAGGATATAAAAAGGAAACCTACTGTCATTAGAGGGACATCTCCAAAATTTCGCCCAGGATTTGCGATTCACAAATCAGTCATAGACAACATACTAGGTATCAATTTAGTGCCAGAAAAAATCTCTACAAAAATCTTCAAATCAGGAAACAAAAGATACACAGCCATCAATTCACAAGCACCGACAAATGATTACAACAGAAAGAGGCCACGGTCAGTTTTGGGAAGACATGAAAGAAATAAATAAAATACCAGAAAGACATTTTAAAGTTGTATTAGAAGACTTCAGTGCACAACCAGGCAAAGAGAAAAAGTACAAGCCAATCACAGGCCGAAACACACCACACAAACGCACCAACAAGAAAGGAGAACATCTCACAGTTCACTGTGAAAATTTTAAATTAAAAATAGTTTCAACGCAATTTCAAAGGCCAAAACAAAAACTCACAAAATGGTAAACGGACAAATACCCACGAGGAGAATTTCAGATAGAGCACTTTGCCATAAGAAGCAAAATTTTCAATCTGAGAACTTACAAAGGGTTCCTCGAGTCCGACCATTTTCTACAAGTAAAAGTAAGACTAGTCCCAAAAACAGAAATGCAACACAGAAAAGTTGTTAGATCAGACACAGAATACTTAAAGGTAAACATAGAAAAGTTAATGAAGAAATTAATCAGTGCTCGACAGAAAACTGCATAGACCACTCGGAGACAATTGAAAATACAGTGCGTTTGTATCAACGTCCTAGGAAACGTAAACATAGATGATGGAGCGCAACTTGTGATCACGGCATACAATCAAAAAAAAAAAAAAAAATAATGGTTCAAATGGCTCTGAGCACTATGGGACTCAACTGCTGTGGTTATCAGTCCCCTACAACTTAGAACTAGTTAAACCTAACTAACCTTAGGACATCACACACATCCATGCCCGAGGCAGGATTCGAACCTGCGACCGTAGCAGTCGCACGGTTCCGGACTGCGCACCTACAACCGCGAGACCACCGCGGCCAGCTTGGCATAGAAACCAGGCCTGGAAGAAGTTAAGGCGTAACAGAACAAAAGAGACATATCAAGATTTCCAAAAAGTCCAAAAACAATCATCGAAAGATATTAGAATAGTGAAAAGGACATACAACAAAAACAGACTAAATGAAATCGAGAAAGACTTCAAGAGAAAAAACACAAGAAAGTTATATAGAATATGCAATGAAAATATAGAAGGTTATCAGCCTCTAAATATTTGCTTCAAAATGACAAACGGACCTCAGGAAATAGATCCTAAAGAAAACTGCAAAATTCTTAAAATCCATTTTGATAAGCTCCTCAATTGCGAGAGTCTAAAGAAAAATTACACTTCGCAAAAACATTACCAAACTCAGATTCAAAACCGCCTACAGTAACAGAGGTAGCAGAGATTATAAAACAACTTTGAAGCTTCAGGAGCAAGACGTCATTTTCTCCGAGACCTACAAACTCAAAGACCGAAGCCACGACAAAGAAAATCCACATAATTCTCACAGGAATGTGGATAACACAGAAAAATCCACAGGAATGGTAAGTTACATTAATTTACACACACTACAAAAAGGGCGACAAAACTGACCTTAATAACTACAGAGATGTCTCATTATTACCAGTCACTTTCAAAATTCTCCCGAAGGCATTTCTCAACAAACTAAAACCACAAGCTGCTACAAAAATAGGAGAACACCAAGCAGGTTTCGGAAAAGAAAGGTCCTGTACTGAATAGATTTGGAACCTGTGAACGCTCTGAAGGTCTGACAGACGAACAGCTCTGTGGACACGTCCGTGAACTCTAAGAAGGCCTATGGCTCCATAGACAGGCCGATTCCCTTTGACAGACTAAAAGAGTATGGAATAGACAGAAACACTAGGACACATACAGGCAGATTCTCTTTGACACAGTAAAAGAATATGGAATAGACAGAAACACTAGGACACTCACACAACAGGTGCTTACATGCATTACATCCATACTATAATTTGTGCGAGAAATCTCAGACCCACTCGAGATACATACAGAATGCAGACAAGGAATTGATCTCTCACCCCTTTTATTCAACAAGGTGTTGTAAAATATTATCAAACAATGGGAAGAAGAACTAAAACAAATTCAGTTAGGAAACACGTGTGCCAACAACAGTAACAAAATGGCTGGCATTTGCAGATGACCTAACAACACTGAGCAACAATAGACAAGAAACAAAGCAGCACTGAAATACCTACATGAGGGCCCTGCAAAATCGGTGTAAATATATCGTACATAAAATTAAATACATGGCATGTAAGAACAACAATAACCAAGCCATGTACACAAAATACGTAAAGGTTAACATAGTGGAAAAATTCAAATATCTTTTGAATATGTACAAAAAGGAGGATCAAACAAGACATCCAGCACAGAAATAACAGAAAAACTCCAAAGAGAGTACAAACTGCCAAAGACGCACTACAATAAAAGAAGTATTTTATGACAGGTGAAACTGAGCACTACATTACAATTGTACTACCAGAAGCACTCTACGCATTGGAAATGACCACATTCCGAGCATCAGGCATAACAGGGACGGAAAGAATAGAACATAGAATCCTCAGGTAAATTTTTGTAGCAGTACACGGAGACGGTATATAAGTGGAAACACTAACGAAACAATTACGTGAACAGACAGACAGTCTCGTAGCCATGGTCAGAAAGAGTCGATTATCATTCCATGAACACATACATAGCATGACCAACAACGGACTCATACAGAGGATTTTTGATGTAGTAAAGAGTTCGATAAAACAATTGGTTTCATCAAATAAAAGAAGTAGAAGTACGGGCAGTGCAGGAACGCAGCAAAAGAATGAAGAGGTTTGGGAAGAGAAACAGAAGAAGCAATCAAGTAAATAATGAATCATCTTGTAACTTTCAAGTTAGACAGTGTACTGGAGATACATTAAATACTGCCGTCAAATTCGATGTGTTGAGACGGTCACGACTAGTACTCCCGAATCTCTGTCTTCGTTATATGCACTATGTTACGTTTATTTGCACTGATAGAGAACCGTAATTGATTCCGCTATACGGAAATTTTGTCAAGGTATTTCTACTGTCAGTCGACCAACGACAATACTTTCATGTAGACAACAACATCATCAACGTGCTATTCCTAAAAATGTATGTGGAGGTCGTATTACGCTTCCGTGAGATACAACGGACGTCACTTCCATTCCTCAACGATGCGACGCAGTGGGTGAAGGGGAAGAAAACTTGCAAGGGCACGACCTCAGGCTAAAGTGGTGTTATTTGGAAGCACTCCGTGCACTCCCTTTCTGATGGAAATCGGTTGATGGACTACGCAGTAGTGGTAGGGAATCTGTCGTATTGGCGCGTAGCAATTTCCGATGCGGAGAGCGACGTCAAGCGCGTTCGCAAAGTGAAGGACTGGCACAGAGTTGGTTTGCAATATCCCACAGGTAGCAGCCGTAGGCGGCCGTCCTTTTCAAACAAGACGGCCCCGGGATCGTCTGCGCCTCGCAGATAGACCAACCCGCGGTACTATCTGCCTGTACTCCCAGCACACAGCCCTGTCCTGTAGCGAGGCGCGAGCACGCACGGCTCTGCTCTCGCAGGGAATTACAAAATTTTTAGCGTCGCCCGCACTTTTCTCTGTGGCGCGATAAGCGCGCAAGCGAGTGTTTCCTTTGTCCTTTTTCCATTTTTTTTTTTTTTCCACCGCGCCTCGGGCAGAACGCCGGCCACGAATCCACAACCTGAGGTCCGTAGCAGCAGATATCTCTCGTCTCTCAACAAACACTCTGAGCCATTCGTTTATTGCTTCCAAAAATAAAAGTTTACTGCTTCAAATGTTCCTCGAACTCTCTGGAACCTTCTCTGAAACAAATAACTTTGTTACAAAGACTGCTTTTTATCAATATTTGTTATTTTACGCTGACTCCACTTTGACTGGAAGTCGGAAAAACGTAAATTCACCTTAGAAAAGGAATAATTTTTAAAACATTGTATTAATTTATACGAATATGAGGCAACGAAAGCTACTTATTTACAACATAGTATTAATTTATTCTAATATAAAGCAATGAAAGCTATTTATTTATAGCTTACACGCTTTCCGTCATTGCTCAAAAATTCTTCCAACTCAGTCGGCATACATATAATTGTTGCAAACAGTTTGTTCAGGAACATATGGCATTGGCGATGTAAGATCCTGATCTCCCTACAGTCTGGAATCGCGGGACCGTAACGGTCGCAGGTTCGAATCCTGCCTCGGGCATGGATGTGTGTGATGTCCTTAGGTTCAAGTAGTTCTAAGTTCTAGGGACTGATGACCTCAGATGATGAGTCCCATAGTGCTCAGAGCCATTTGAACCATTTTCTTCCAACATAAAATCCCGATATACCAAAGAATAATTTTTTTCCAACACTTGATTTAACATTTAAACACTTTTACATGATCCTATCACATATCAGAAACGTATCAGAAAAGACTATTTTTTTAATAGTTATGTAATCTTCATCCATTCATATTTAATTCTTCGCTGTGGAGATTTGTAAGAAATTGTCAATTGAGCAAATTCTTACGTGAAACTTGCGTAAAATTCACGTTAGAGATCTTTTAAGGAAGAATTCATATTTCTCATAGTAACTGTTAATTTGCTATAGTTTGTAGTGTTGGTAGTCCTCTTTGAGAATATGTAGAGTATTGTATCTCCTTTTAGCCAGCTGACGGTATTTTCCTTCATTATCGGGCAACGTACTTCATCTCGATGTAAATGACTTGTCGGTCACACAGTGGTAGTAAATTTCACGCCGGTGGCCTACAACGTGGGAATGGCGCCGAGTATCGTTCCTGATGTGTTCCATCGGCATTAGATCAAGATAATTTTATGGTAAAGGCATCAGTGTGACTTATGAGAAAGTTCTAAGTTGCCTGTTTATAGGTTTGTATGTTGCCAGCGCTATACACTGTAATTAATATCTCTGACAGCGCTCTACGCGCTCGGTAAGAGACTGTGGTTGGACGGACTAGCAGTTTACAGTTAGCGAGCGGACTCTTGAACATGTGTCCTTCGTGGAGACTCAGTGTTGGTAGAACATGCTCTGTAAAATGAAGATGGATGTACACTCCTGGAAATTGAAATAAGAACACCGTGAATTCATTGTCCCAGGAAGGGGAAACTTTATTGACACATTCCTGGGGTCAGATACATCACATGATCACACTGACAGAACCACAGGCACATAGACACAGGCAACAGAGCACGCACAATGTCGGCACTAGTACAGTGTATATCCACCCTTCCCAGCAATGCAGGCTGCTATTCTCCCATGGAGACGATCGTAGAGATGCTGGATGTAGTCCTGTGGAACGGCTTGCCATGCCATTTCCACCTGGCGCCTCAGTTGGACCAGCGTTCGTGCTGGACGTGCATACCGCGTGAGACGACGCTTCATCCAGTCCCAAACATGCTCAATGGGGGACAGATCCGGAGATCTTGCTGGGCAGGGTAGTTGACTTACACCTTCTAGAGCACGTTGGGTGGCACGGGATACATGCGGACGTGCATTGTCCTGTTGGAACAGCAAGTTCCCTTGCCGGTCTAGGAATGGTAGAACGATGGGTTCGATGACGGTTTGGATGTACCGTGCACTATTCAGTGTCGTCTCGACGATCACCAGAGGTGTACGGCCAGTGTATGAGATCGCTCCCCACACCATGATGCCGGGTGTTGGCCCTGTGTGCCTCGGTCGTATGCAGTCCTGATTGTGGCGCTCACCTGCACGGCGCCAAACACGCATACGACCATCATCTAGTACTACCTCAAGTCCCGTTACTCATTGCATAATGTTGCACCTGCCCACCTGTGTCCATGGCGCGTTCCGTGTTTGGACAACAGTTCGCCTGGATGACGGCTTATTCGAACACATTTACCGAACTGGTTTGACAAGAAACGTGAGTCGTTCAGCCAGGTGACACGTTTCCACTCATTCATGGTCTAATCTCGATGATCGCGTAATTTGAGATGTCGATTGGTCAACAAGGGAACACATAGGTGTCGTTAGCTGCAACAATACGAGTTGAGTCTTCGAAACACTTGTCACTGCATCCGTGTTGTGTTCCGTCCTCCTTTAAAGCCACCAACGAACCGAATCGTTATTACGATGATTCTCCACTCGTCGTTCCGCCACATACGTACTCCCCTTATCGCGTCATGAACGCGCAAACGCCACTAGGCGGCATTCTTGTCCCCGATGGAGAAAGAACATAATGTCTGATTTCAGTCTATTTTTATTTATATTACCTAAATTGACACTCACTAAAGAATATATAAATCTGTGATTTTAAGAACTCAGATATCTAGTCACACAACTTACGGGAATACAGCACGTAAAAGGAAGATTAGAGTGTGACATCCCGTCGATATCTAGGTCATTCGATACGAAGCAAAAGCTCTGATTGACCCAAGGATTGGGAAGGAAATCGGCAGTTTCCTTTCAAAGGAACCATCCAATACAGCACGGTAAAGTATACGGTAACTGCTGATATTGCGTCAGGTGAACATTCAATTAATTTCAGAGCAAAAATGCATCGAGAGTTTACTGTGTCGGAATATTTAATCAACCGGTAGGCGGGGATGCCCGACCAAGAAAACGAGTCGACGGAAGCTCAATGGCGAGGTTATCAGCACCGAAAAGCAACAGGAATATCCAGACGGATAATACACACACACACACACACACACACACACACGCACACCATCAACTTCTTGCGCCTTACATGGAAAGAATAGTTTCAGAAGTTACAGATAGTGAATATTAAATCACCAATGGATGAGGAAGTAGCTTTCTGTCTCTCTGTTGTTCGACCAGGGGAAGAGAAATTTTCCAACTAGAATAAGAACAGCCCCATCTTTATTTATAAGGTCGTTTGCTAATTTAATTTCAACTGCTTCCGTCGATAATACTATCGCATTAGCTGAATGTGCAGTCCAGAATCTTTGTTTGCTCCATAGCCAGTCATCTGCCGTGCTCAGCTGTTGTTAGCATGTGTGACGTGTATGCTGCGTAGATCAGTCCTCTTCGGTCCTTATCGTATAACTACACGCAAGGATGTGTCTTTTAATATAGCCATTCTGGCGAAAAGACACTCCGAGGTGAGCTCTCTCAGCTGTGAAGCATTCAGAGTCTCACATGTGTGGGCCATATGAACCAAGGTAAGAAGTACTCCTTCTCAATGAGACACATAGTGAAACTGTTGGCCTTAAGATATAAAGCATTGTATTTGCGCTTCCCCTAAGGTGCATTTTCCAAGGTACCATCAACCATCCTCTTGGCCTACAAGTCGCAGTTGAAGAGTGAGACTGTATTGAACACTATTGCTTTTCTGACTATGTCGAGACCGAAATGTTATTCCAACGTCTGCCATAGTTGTACATCTCCTGCCTCAAATATCAAGTGGCAAGGTGCTAGTTTAGCTCTTGTACGTAACAAGTTCTATTAAGATTATCATTATTATTAACATCATTATTTGTGAACAGCAGACCAACGCACAGAGACATCGTCTCTTATTAAATTACAGTTCCCTTTCATTCTCTACAGGATAAACATACCGTATGTAAATACTTTTTTTATTAGCCTTCGGTCTTCTGACTGGTTCGATGCGGTTCATCACGAACAACTCGCCTGTCCCAAACTTAATCTCAGAGAAGCTCTTGCACATAATGTCCTCAATCATTTGTTGAACGTATATCACTTCCTGTCTTCCTCTACAGTTTCACACTGTCTAGTTTGCTGTAGCACTATAGAGGCTATTCCCCGATTTCTTAAATTATGTCCTACCACCCATCAATTCTTCTAGACAGTGTTTTCCGTGCGGTCCTATTTTCGTCGATTCTGAGAAGAACGTACTCATTCCTTACTTTGTCAGTCCTCCAAATTTTCAACATTCTTCGCCAGCACCTCATCTCAAATGCTTCGATTTTATTATGTTCCGGTATTCCTACTGCCTATGGTTCACGACCACACAATTTGCGCTCCAAAAGTACATTCCTTAAATTCAGACCTATGGTTCATATTAATAGACTTCTTTTGGCCAGGAATGTTACCCGTGCCTGTCTTAGTCCACTTTTTATGTCCTGGTTTCATCCGTAATGGATTGGTTTGATCCTAGGATGCAGATTTCCAAAATTTCATCTGCTTCCTTATCGTCAATTTTGTGTTAGTTTTATCGCTATTGTTATTTCTGCAAATTATTACTTTCATCTTTCTTCGGTCTGCTGCAAATCCATTTTCTGTACTCAGTTGTTTATTCCATTCCACATATCCCGTAATTCTTCGTCACTTACATTGACGAAAGCAGTATCAGCAGCCAGTAGTGCCAGTGCCAGTAGTGTCAGTGTCGCCCTAACCGCCGTCTGCTTCACGTCTGCTGTGCAGCGAGCTACCTTAATTTAAGTATTATCTGTATTTTTCTTACTTGTCACTTCTTCTTCTGCGTGTTTTTGCTTTTAGGAAGCTTTAATAGTAGAGTGCTATTAAGTGTTCCATAGATCTCGTGTTTGTTTTAAATACAGTCAGAGAGTCCCTTTAGTCAGCCGTAGTGCTAGTAGTGCTAGTGTTTGTTTTCAATACCATCCAGAGACAGGTAGTGCTATTTTCCTTGTTTCTACAAGAAGTGGTTAGCAATCACAGTTTAGTCAATAATCAACCGCCTTTAGTGAATTAGCAGTCTAGTTAAAAGCTGATTAACACTCTATAGTAAATTGATTTCTTAGGATGGCTAGGATGTGTGGCTGCTGTGTACGAACGCAGGAGGAGCTGGCCACTCTTCGCGAACAGCTGAGCGTGTTGATGGCCGCGGTCAGCCGTCTTCAGGCTGCTGCCTCGGAGTGTAGCGGCAGTGGGGAGTCTGGTGCGTCGCATGGTGCACCCCAGGTGTTAGATGCTTCACCCACTGTCCCTGCTGTCGAGACATCTTCGCGGGTACCGGGCGCGGTTGGGCCACCCTCTCCCCAAGGGGAGTGGCGGGTTCAGCGGCGTTCGCGGCGCACGAGGCGGAGGGTCAATGTGGAGGCTGGCCGTGTGGCATCGCCCGCTCTGCCTGTGAGTGGACATGTGGCTGCTCCTTCAGCAAGGTCCGAGCAGGCACACGGGGGGAGGGGTTTATTAGTTATTGGGAGCTCCAACGTTAGGCGGGTGATGGAGCCCCTTAGGGAAATAGCGGAAAGGTCGGGGAAGAAGGCCAGTGTTCACTCTGTCTGCTTGCCGGGGGGTCTCATCCGAGATGTGGAGGAGGCCCTACCGGCGGCGATAGAGAGCACTGGGTGCACCCGACAGCAAATTGTTGCTCATGTCGGCACCAATGACTCTTGCCGTCTGGGTTCAGAGGTCATCCTCAGTTCGTACAGGCGGTTGGCGGAGTTGGTGAAGGTGGAAAGCCTCGCTCGCGGGGTGGAATCAGAGCTAACTATTTGTAGTATCGTTCCGAGAACCGATCGCGGTCCTCTGGTTTGGAGCCGAGTGGAAGGCTTAAACTAGAGGCTCAGACGATTCTGCGGAGAGCTGGGGTGCAAATTTCTCGACCTCCGCTATCGGGTGGAGAAATGTAGGGTCCCCCTGAATAGGTCAGGCGTGCACTACACGCCGGAAGCGGCTACGAGGGTAGCGGAGTACGTGTGGAGTGCACATGGGGTTTTTTTAGGTTAGAGAATTCCCTCCCTAGGCCCGACAAGACGCCTCCTGAGACGCGGCAAGGCAGGAGTAGGCAAAATGCAACAAGGAATAACAATATTAATGTGCTAATAGTAAACTGCAGGAGCGTCTATAGAAAGGTCCCAGAACTGCTCTCATTAATAAACGGTCACAACGCCCATATAGTACTAGGAACAGAAAGTTGGCTGAAACCAGACGTAAACAGTAATGAAATCCTAAACTCTGATTGGAATGTATACCGCAGAGATAGGCTGGACAGTGAAGGGGGAGGCGTGTTTATAGCGATAAGAAGTGCAATAGTATCGAAGGAAATTGACGGAGATTCGAATTGTGAAATGATTTCGGTGAAGGTCACGGTTAAAGCAGGCTCAGACATGGTAATTGGATGTCTCTATAGGCCCCCGGGCTCAGCAGCTGTTGTGGCTCAGCACCTGAAGAATAATTTGGAAAATATTTCGAGTAGATTTCCCCACCATGTTATAGTTCTGGGTGGAGATTTTAATTTGCCGGATATAGACTGGGAGACTCAAACGTTCATAACGGGTGGCAGGGACAAAGAATCCAGTGAAATATTTTTAAATGCTTTATCTGAAAACTACCTTGAGCAATTAAACAGAGAACCGACTCGTGGCGATAACATATTAGACCTTCTGGTGACAAACAGACCCGAACTATTTGAATCAGTTAATGCAGAACAGGGAACCAGCGATCATAAAGCGGTTATTGCATCGATGATTTCAGCCGTAAATAGAAATATTAAAAAAGGTAGGAAGATTTTTCTGTTTAGCAAAAGTGACAAAAAGCAGATTTCAGAGTACTTGATGGCTCAACACACAAGTTTTGTCTCAAGTACAGATAGTGTTGAGCATCAGTGGACGAAGTTCAAAACCATGGTACAATATGCGTTAGATGAGTATGTGCCAAGCAAGATCGTAAGAGATGGAAAAGAGCCACCGTGGTACAACAACCGAGTTAGAAAACTGCTGCGGAAGCAAAGGGAACTTCACAGCAAACATAAACATAGCCAAAGCCTTGCAGACAAACAAAAATTACGCGAAGCGAAATGTAGTGTGAGGAGGGCTATGCGAGAGGCTTTCAATGAATTCGAAAGTAAAGTTCTATGTACTGACTTGGCAGAAAATCCTAAGAAATTTTGGTCCTATGTCAAAGCGGTAGGTGGATCAAAACAAAATGTCCAGACACTCTGTGACCAAAATGGTACTGAAACAGAGGATGACAGACTAAAGGCCGAATTACTAAATGTCTTCTTCCAAAGCTGTTTCACAGAGGAAGACTGCACTGTGCTTCCTTCTCTAGATTGTCGCACAGTTGACAAAATGGTAGATATCGAAGTAGACGACAGAGGGATAGAGAAACAATTAAAATCGCTCAAAAGAGGAAAGGCCGCTGGTCCTGATGGGATACCAGTTCGATTTTACACAGAGTACGCGAAGGAACTTGCCCCCCTTCTTGCAGCGGTGTACCGTAGGTCTCTAGAAGAGCGAAGCGTTCCAAAGGATTGGAAAAGGGCACAGGTCATCCCCGTTCTCAAGAAGGGACGTCGAACAGATGTGCAGAACTATAGACCTATATCTCTAACGTCGATCAGTTGTAGAATTTTGGAACACGTATTATGTTCGAGTATAATGTCTTTTCTGGAGACTAGAAATCTACTCTGTAGGAATCAGCATGGGTTTCGAAAAAGACGATCGTGTGAAACCCAGCTGGCGCTATTCGTCCACGAGACTCAGAGGGCCTTAGACACGGGTTCACAGGTAGATGCCGTGTTTCTTGACTTCCGCAAGGCGTTTGACACAGTTCCCCACAGTCGTTTAATGAACAAAGTAAGAGCATACGGACTATCAGATCAATTGTGTGATTGGATTGAGGAGTTCCTAGATAACAGAACGCAGCACGTAATTCTCAATGGAGAGAAGTCTTCCGAAGTAAGAGTGATTTCAGGTGTGCCGCAGGGGAGTGTCATAGGACCGTTGCTATTCACAATATACATAAATGACCTGGTGGATGACATCGGAAGTTCACTGAGGCTTTTTGCAGATGATGCTGTGGTGTATCGAAAGGTTGCAACAATGGAAAATTGTACTGAAATGCAGGAGGATCTGCAGCGAATTGACGCATGGTGCACGGAATGGCAATTGAATCTCAATGTAGCGAAGTGTAATGTGATGCGAATACATAGAAAGATAGGTCCCTTATCATTTAGCTACAAAATAGCAGGTCAGCAACTGGAAGCAGTTAATTCCATAAATTATCTGGGAGTACGCATTAGGAGTGATTTAAAATGGAATGATCATATGAAGTTGATCGTCGGTAAAGCAGATGCCAGACTGAGATTCATTGGAAGAATCCTAAGGAAATGCAATCCGACAACAAAGGAAGTAGGTTACAGTACGCTTGTTCGCCCAATGCTTGAATACTGCTCAGCAGTGTGGGATCCGCACCAGGTAGGGTTGATAGAAGAGATAGAGAAGATCCAACGGAGAGCAGCGCGCTTCGTTACAGGATCATTTAGTAATTGCGAAAGCGTTACGGAGATGATAGATAAACTCCAGTGGAAGACTCTGCAGGAGAGACGCTCAGTAGCTCGGTACGGGCTTTTGTTAAAGTTTCGAGAACATACCTTCACCGAAGAGTCAAGCAGTATATTGCTCCCTCCTACGTATATCTCGCGAAGAGACCATGAGGATAAAATCAGAGAGATTAGAGCCCACACAGAAGCATACCGACAATCCTTCTTTCCACGTACAATACGAGACTGGAATAGAAGGGAGAACCGATAGAGGTACTCAGGGTACCCTCCGCCACACACCGTCAGGTGGCTTGCGGAGTACGGATGTAGATGTAGATGTAGAATCTTCTTATTGATATCCTTTCACCCGTAAAAGTTTCTTCTGTTTCCATCAGTACCATTGAATGTTTTCTCCAGGCCCAAAAATTCTGTGAAAGGTCTTGATATTCCTTCGATCTTGATTTCATTATGAAACGTGAAATCTGAAGGGCCTCTCTATTGCTCTACCTTTTCTAAGGCCAAACTGATCATCACCTAACAGATCCACATTTGTCTTTCCCAATTTTTCGTGTATTATTCTGCTCAGAAACTTGGATGCATGAGCCGTTAACGTGATAGTTCCCGCACTTAAAACGTTTTGCTATCTGTGGAATTGTGTGAACGAAGTTTCTCCGAAATTAAGATTCTACATACCATTCTGAACAGTCCTTTGGTGGCCACTTCCTCCAGTGATTTTATAAATACCGGTGGAATGTGATCTAACCCTTTGCCTTATTTAATGCCATTCAAAGCTATTTTAAATATTAGCTCTAACGCTGAATCCCTCATCTCCTCCAATTTCTTGTTCCATCACGTCATCAGATTACACTTTCCCAACATCGAGAACTTCAATATACTCTTCCCAACCATCCGGTCTCTTCTGTGCGTTTAACAGTGGAATTCCCGTTGTACTCTTAATGCTTCCGCCCTTGATATCAATTTCACCGACGGCTGTTTTGATGTTTCAATATGCTGGGCTAGTCCTTCCGACCATCTCTTCTTCTTCGGTTGCTTCAATTTTTTTCTGTAGTCATTTCGCCTTGGATTCCCTGCATATCCTATTTATTTCATTCCTAAGGGATTTATGTTGCTGCTGTATTCCCATCATTCCCTGAAAAGGTTTGTACTTTCTTCTTTCGTTGATCAGTTAAAGTATTTCGCGTGTTACCCAAATTTTCTTAGTAGTTACCTTGTTAGTACCTTTCTTTTCCTTTCAGACATACGTGATCTCTCTTTTTAGGGATGTCCATTCCTCTTCAACTGTACTTTAGTGAACTTAAAACGTGTGTCATCCTTCGTCAGTAATTCCGTTGCCCACTTCCTTTTAGACAGATTCTTTCGTAAGATTGTCGTAAACCTCAGTCTGCTCCATATCATTACAGAGTTGTGTAATGTGTCTAAATTTGCCCTTGAGTTTTCCTTACATACCAGCATCTGATTTCGGAATCTCTCTGTGACTATGATGAAATCCAACTGGAGTTACGTGACTCAAGCCATCTCCACATGCACTCAAACCTCTTGTGATTCTCGAACAGTGTTTTCGCTATTACTGGGCGAGATAGTATTGCAGACGGCAATTAACTTTTCTTCTTCTTCATTGCAAGTGCCAAGCCTACATTCTCCCGTAAACCTTTTTATATACCTTCCCTACAACAGCGTTCCCATCCCCGGACATTTATTACATTTCGATCTCCCTTTACATACTTAATTATCAGTTCAACATCCCCATAATTTTTTCTACCTCTTCATCGTCTGCTTGCGACGAAGGCAAGTAAACCTGAACTATTTTTGTCGGTGTTTTTTGTCCATTCTGATGAGAATAATCCTATCACTGAACTATTCATAGTAAACACTCTTTGCCCTACCTTTCCATCCTCCTCCCTATTAAGAAAGGAATATAGATTAAAGTAGCAAGTGACCATATTTTTGATTAAATTCTAATTCGTAAAATGTTATGTCCCGAGGCAAATAACAGAGGGACAAAATTAATGTTACTTCCTCACCTGTACTTCATTAATATTCATTGTCGAGAACTTGTGGCGTTGGTCAACTCTGGTTGTGTCGCAGTGGTTATGATCTGTGTGTTGGCTTTCTGCAAAAGCTGTTTTATTCTTGTCGGATGGCGTGGCCTCACCTGCCGGTTGGTTAAATTTCCTAGCACAGAGGCCCTCACTACATTCGTGCCAATATAATGATGGGGTTTCCTCCGGTCTAATTATCGGTCCACGTCGATGACGCCACCCGGCTGCATGCCTATAAGTTGTTTGAACATTCGGAATGACTGGGAGATCTATAATTCCCATCAGCTGTATGAACAAGTATAAATAATTATATGCATGTACTTTATATCTTTATGTATACACGTAGCCTTCCTCTCTATTGGACATAAGTTTTTCGTCGTATTTGTGATGACGGGTTTTTCTTTGTATGACGGTTTTGATATCTTTTTATTTTTAGACGTACCTTCTTCTCATTCCAATTATATTATCAAGATCGTATCCTCCACTTGCATGTTCCGTAGAGGAAAAGCCAGTAATGACTTTCGAAAGTGGATTCACTACAAATGATCTATATATCATTCGGATTTGAATCCTCAACAACGATTATTTCTTATGTTAACGGTTTTTTGGCAGACGTTTGGAGTATATTCATAATAAGTTCTGAATGCAGTCGCGTGCCAAATTCCCCAGCTCTTCTCCGTAATGGATAATATCTACAATCAGCTAAATGTATCCGTCTTCGTGTTGCACTTTTCATAAATGTTTTAAGATTGTTGCAGCATTAATAGCAATCAGGCATAAATATGGTATGTGTACGATCACCTTTCCAATCTCTTGTGAGACAAGCAAGGCCCGTGGTCTAGGGGCGGCACGGTAGGTCAGCGTGTTCGGTCAGAGGGTTAGCAGCCCTCTGTAATAAAAAAAAAACTGAGTTAATGGATCAGCAACGAACTTAAACGGGTGTCTAACGACGTCCGCCCCGAGCAGATGCAACGAACCAAAGTGAACAAAATGAGATTAAAAAAAAAAAGGGGTAGCGTTTTTGAATCACATTCAAAACGTCTTCGGTCCCGGGTTCGATCCTCGCCACTGCCTAAATTTTGATAAATAATCAGCATTGGCGGCCGAAGACTTCCGGCATATGAAGTCAGCCTCATTCTGCCAACGGCCTCGTCAAAGAGGGCGGAGGAGCGGATAGAGGTTCAGGGCACTCTCTTGTCCTAGGGGTGGGAAATTGCCCCTAAAGGCGGAAGAATCAGCAATGATCAACGACATGAGGATGCCGAAGGCAATGGAAACCACAGCATTAAAGACATGTAACGTGTATCCACAGGACATGTGGCCTGTAGTTGAAGATGTGTCATGATGATCTCTCCATTGGCAAAAGATTCCGGAATAGTCCCCCATTCGGATCTCTGGGAGGGGACTGCCAAGGGGGACGTTACCATGAGAAAAAGATTGTATAATCAACGAAAGGATAATGTTCTGCGAGTCGGGGCGTGGAATGTCAGAAGCTTGAACGTGGTAGGGAAACTAGAAAATCTGAAAAGGGAAATGAAAAAGCTCAATCTAGATATAGAAGGGGTCAGTGAAGTGAAGTGGAAGGAAGACAAGGATTTCTGGTCAGATGAGTATCGGATAATATCAACAGCAGCAGAAAATGGTATAATAGGTGTAGGATTCGTTATGAATAGGAAGGTAGGGCAGAGGGTGTGTTACTGTGAACAGTTCAGTGACCAGGTTGTTCTAATCAGAATCGACAGCAGACCAACACCGACAACGATAGTTCATGTATACATGCCGACGTCGCAAGCTGAAGATGAACAGATAGAGAAAGTGTATGAGAATATTCAAAGGGTAATGCAGTATGTAAAGGGGGACGAAAATCTTATAGTCATGGGCGACTGGAATGCAGTTGTAGGGGAAGGAGTAGAAGAAAACATTCCACGAGAATATGGGCTTGGGACAAGAAATGAAAGAGGAGAAAGACTAATTGAGTTCTGTAACAAGTTTCAGCTAGTAATAGCGAATACCCTGTTCAAGAATCACAAGAGGAGGAGGTATACTTGGAGAAGGCAGGGAGATATGGGAAGATTTCAATTAGATTACATAATGGTCAGACAGAGATTCCTAAATCAGATACTGGATTGTAAGGCGTACCCAGGAACAGATATAGACTCAGATCACAATATAGTAGTGATGATGAGTAGGCTGAAGTTCAAGATATTAGTCAGGATGAATCAGTACGCAAAGAAGTGGGATACGGAAGTTCTAAGGAATGACGAGATACGTGTGAAGTTCTCTAACGCTATAGATACAGCAATAAGGAATAGCGCAGTAGGCAGCACAGTTCAAGAGGAATGGACATCTCTAAAAAGGGCCATCACAGAAGTTGGGAAGGAAAATATAGGTACAAAGGAGGTAGCTGCGAAGAAACCATGGGTAACAGAAGAAATGCTTCAGTTGATTGATGAAAGGAGGAAGTACAAACATGTTCCGGGAAAATCAGGAATACAGAAATACAAGTCGCTGAGGAATGAAATAAATAGGAAGTGCAGGGAAGCTAAAACGAAATGGCTGCAGGAAAAATGTGAAGACATCGAAAAAGATATGATTGTCGGAAGGACAGACTCAACATACAGGAAAGTCAAAACAACCTTTGGTGACATTAACAGCAACGGTGCTAAGATTAAGAGTGCAACGGGAATTCATCTGTTAAATGCAGAGGAGAGAGCAGATAGGTGGAAAGAATACTTTAAAGCCTCATTATGGGTGAATATTTGTCTGATGTGATAGAAGAAGAAACAGGAGTCGATGTAGAAGAGATAGGGGATCCAGTATTAGAATCGGAATTGAAAAGAGCTTTAGAGGACTTACGGTCAAATAAGGCAGAAGGGATAGATAACATTCAATCAGAATTTCTAAACTCATTAGGGGAAGTGGCAACAAAACGACTATTCACGTTGGTGTGTAGAATATATGAGTCTGGTGACATACCATTTGACTTTCGGAAAAGCATCATCCACACAATTCCAAAAACGGCAAGAGCTGACAAGTGCGAGAATTATCGAACAATCAGCTTAACAGCTCATGCATCGAAGCTGCTTACAAGAATAATATACAGAAGAATTGAAAAGAAAATTGAGAATGCTCTAGGTGACGATCAGTTTGGCTTTAGGAAAAGTAAAGGCACGAGAGAGGCAATTCTGAGGTTACAGCTAATAATGGAAGCAAGGCTAAAGAAAAATCAAGACACGTTCATAGGATTTGTCGACCGGGAAAAAGCGTTCGACAATATAAAATGGTGCAAGCTGTTCAAGATTCTGAAAAAAGTATGGGTAAGCTATAGGGAGAGACGGGTCATATACAATATGTACAACAACCAAGAGAGAATAATAAGAGTGGACGATCAAGAACGAAGTGCTCGTATTAAGAAGGGAGTAAGAAAAGGCTGTAGGCTTTCGCCCCTACTCTTCAATCTGTACATCGAGGAAGCAATGATGGAAATAAAAAAAAGGTTCCAGATTTGAATTAAAATACAAGGTGAAAGGATATCAATGATACGATTCGCTGATGACATTGCTATCCTGAGTGAAATTGAAGAAGAATTAAATGATCTGCTGAACGGAATGAACAGTCTAATGAGTACACAGTATGGTTCGAGAGTAAATCGGAGAAAGACGATGGTATGAGAAATGGTAGAAATGAGAACAGCGAGAAACTTAACATCAGGATTGATGGTCACGAAGTCAATGAAATTAAGGAATTCTGCTACCTAGACAGTAAAATAACCAATGACGGACGGAGCAAGGAGGACATCAAAAGCAGACTCGCTATGGGAAGACAGGCATTTCTGGCCAAGAGAAGTCTACTAATATCGAATGCCGGCCTTAATTTGGGGAAGAAATTTCTGAGGATGTACGTCTGGAGTACAGCATTGTATGGTAGTGAAACATGGACTGTGGTAAAACCGGAACAGAAGAGAATCGAAGCATTTGAGATGTGGTGCTATAGACGAATGTTGAAAATTAGGTAGACTGATAAGGAATGAGGAGGTTCTACGCAGAATCGGAGAGGAAAGGAATATGTGGAAAACACTGATAAGGAGAAGGGACAGGATGATAGGACATCTGCTAAGACATGAGGGAAGGACTTCCATGGTACCAGAGGGAGCTGTACAGGGCAAAAACTGTAGAGGAAGACAGAGATTGGAATACGTCAAGCAAATAATTGAGGATGTAGGTTGCAAGTGCTACTCTGAGATGAAGAGGTTAGCACAGGAAAGGAATTCGTGGTGGGCCGCATCAAACCAGTCAGTAGACTGATGGCAAAAAAAAAGTGAGACAAGGAATTTTCAGGATATTAATAGCTAAATAATCTCTTGAGATTTCTGTTACAAAGTTAATTAGAGCCACCCTGTGATACGACATCCTAAAGAATAATGAGGAGGACCTCGGAAACGAATAAAAGTTACTATCACAGCAAACCGATCAACATTATGGTCATTTCACGCTCTTTCAGCCGAAAATATAGATAAATGAACTATAGGTTTGCTTTTATTTATCAAATATAATTTCAAGTTGGTGCTACTCCCTCCATCCCGTACCTCAAACCTCGCTAGTGTGGTTCTGCTACATCAGAAAATGAATTAAATTGTGGCTTAATACTGATAGGGAAAGGACTCATTGTCGACGAAAAGGAATGGGAAGCTCCATAATTTTTTTTATGTCGGTAAATATTTTCTTTTACAAGCAGTTGTATAACATACAAAATTAAGCTTTCCTACGTAATTATGATTACCGCTACGTCGACGTTAGACAGTGCTAACAGAGCAATATTTAAAGCTACGGTAACAACATTAGTGAAGATTTCTTTTTTGGACACTGCTGGCCATTAAAATTGCTACACCGAAGAAACGCACATGATAAACGGGTATTCATTGGATAAATATATTATACTAGAACTGACATGTGACTACATTTTCACGCAATTTGGGTGCATAGATCCTGAGAAATCGGTACCCAGAAGAACCACCTCTGGCCGTAATAACGGCCTTGAAACGACTGGGAATTAAGTCTAAAAGTGCTTGGATGGCGTATGCAGGTATAGCTGCCCATGCATCTTCAACACGATACCACAGTTCATCAAGAGTAGTGACTGGCGTATTGTGAGGAGCCAGTTACTCGGCCACCATGGACCAGACGTTTTCGTTGGTGAGAGATTTGGAGAATATGCTCGCCAGAGCAGCAGTCGAACATTTTCTGTATCCAGAAGTGCACGTACAAGACCTGCAACATACGGTAGTGCACCATCCTGCTGTAGGGTTTCGCAGGGACCGAATGAAGTGTAGAGCGAGGGGTCGTAACACATCTGAAATGTAACGTCCACTGCTCAAAGTGCCGTCACTGCGAACAAGAGGTGACCGAGGCGTGTAAACAATGGCAGCCCATACCATCAGGCCGGGTGATACGCCAGTATGACGATGACGAGTTCACGCTTCCAATGTGTGCTCAGCACGATGTCGCCAAACACGGATGCGACCATCATTATGCTGTAAACAGAACCTGGATTCATACGAAAAAAATCACGTTTTGCCATTCGTGCACCCAGGTTCGTCGTTGAGTACACCATCACAGCCTCTCCTGTCTGTGA
Organism: Schistocerca gregaria; assembly: GCF_023897955.1. Lineage (NCBI taxonomy): Eukaryota > Metazoa > Arthropoda > Insecta > Orthoptera > Acrididae > Schistocerca > Schistocerca gregaria. The sequence continues at coordinate 924,291,596 of NC_064921.1, read as the reverse complement.
TGCAGCGTCAAGGGTAACTGCAGCAATGGTCTCCGAGCTGATAGTCCATGCTGCTGCACACGTCGTTGAACGGTTCGTGCAGATGGTTGTTGTCTTGTATACGTACCCATCTGTTGACTCAGGGATCGAGACGTGGCTGCACGATCCGTTACAGCCATTCGGATAAAATGCCTGTCATGTCGACTGCTAGTGATACGAGGCCGTTGGGTTCGAGCAAGACGTTCCGTATTACCTTTATGAACCCACCGATTCCATATTCTGCTAACAGACATTGGGTCTCGACCAACGCGAGAAACGATGTCGCTATACGATAAAGCGCAATTGCAATAGGCTACACTCCAACTTTTATCAAAGTCAGAAACGAGATGGTACGCATTTCTCCTCTTTACACGAGGCATCAGAACAATGTTACACCAGGCGACGCCGGTCAACTGCTGTTTGTATATGAGAAATCGGTTGGAACCTTTCCTCACGTTGTAGGCGTCGCCAGCGGCGCAATCCTTGTGTGAATGCTCTGGGAAGCTACTCATTTGCATATCACAGCATCTTCTTCCTGTCGGTTAAAGTTCGCGTCTGTAGGACGTCATCGCCGATGCGATGGATCTATCTTAAAAATACTCTGACCTGCTCTAGATATAAACTGTCCATGTGATAGCAGCGTAGCCTGGCGAGGAGTGACTGCTGGTCAGACAAACGCACGGTGCATGCAATATCAGTGAGGGTGCTGCCCGTGTGTGTAATGGCGAAGGCGTGCGATCTCTTTCAGTTTCACCTAAGGCACATTGTGATGGATCGTAGGCTCGGTACATGCTTTCCGGAAACAGTGCGAATTTTCGGGCGTCCGATAAGTGCTATGGCGAGTGTTTCCAACACGTGTCGAAACTACGATGAAGTCACGTACAGACGTCGTGAGGTCAGGCGGGCATCACTCATTACAGATGTCGGACGTCGTATACTGGGCAGACTGATAAGACCCGACAGGCGGCGAATTGTGGCGGAAATAACATCAGACTGTAAAGCTGATTCAGTGCACCGAACACTTCTGTCGACGTGCCTTCGCAGCCGACAACCCAAAGATGCGGCAATGTTAAAAACGCGACAACTGCAATTACTGAAATCGGAATGTGACCACCGGCACTGGAAGTTGGCGCAGTGGTAGAGCGTTGGAAGGTCTGATGAATACCGTTACTTACTTCATCATACCGATGAGAAGCCGCGAATCCGTCGTCTTCCAGGGAAGCAGCTCCTTGATGCCTGTAATGTGGGATGGAGACAAGCTGGCGGCGCCTCCATTGTGCTCTGGAGAATGCTCACTGGCCGTCCATGCGTCCAAGGGAGCTTATGAAAGGCACCATGCCTGCCTACATGACGATAATGTTTCCCAACTACAGTGGAATTTCCAGCGAGATAATGTGCTGTGGTGCAAGTGTAATGGAGTGGTTCCACGAACACAGCGGCGAGCTACAGCTGATGTGCCGGTCCTCCAACTCGCCAGATCTGAAACCGAACGAACCCATCTGGGATGTGGTTGTCTTCAGAGCTCATCCCACCCCTCCACGGAATTCACAACAATTAGGTAACTTGTGTGTGTGTGTGTGCAGATGTGGTGACAGCTCCCCCCAGTAGCCTACCAAGACCTCGTTGCTCCAAATGTTATGAAGAATCACCGCTGTTATCCGCTCCAAATGTGGACATACCGGCTATTAGGTAGGTGGTAAAATGATCTAGCTGATCAGTGTATATCACTGTCGACAGTGGCAGTAAAATAGGAAGAGAGAAGGATGGGGATGGAAGCAGTGGGAGTAAAAGAGGTGGAATACGTTGTAAGGGAAAAATTCTGACGAACTTAGCCAATAAACAGGTTTGGGGGTTGTGTACCCTCCCGGGATGGCGAACTCAGGAGTACAGGGGAAAAAGTAAGATGGACCCCTTCCAGAATTTTTGAGCTGCCGAGTTGTGGTGGAGCGGTGACTGCGAGAGTGAGAGACGAAAGGAGTCATAGTAAGCGAGACAGGGGACAGTGACAGTGGGATATACTGTAAAGCAATGGGAGAAAAAGGAGGCAGCGGCGGAGAGACATATGTAGACATCGACAGTGAGAGGGTGTTGCTGTGTGTGAAGGCTTCACCACAAAGAGAGACTGGGTAAAATGATTTAGGACGTTCTGTGTAAAAGAAAACGCGATAAAAAATTGATGCCAAAATTTTTGGTGAGGCGGGCGGAACGAGGATTTAGACAGCCAGTTCTCCATCTTCCTGTCAGAGTCTTTATAAGGAAGAAGATATCCGACTTTTTGGTGCCCCGACAGGAGCATTTTTGCGCTGCTAACGTTTATTAGGTCCCATATTACTGCAGGTGAACGAAAGAGGGAACGGAGTTAGGTGGATAAAATTGTAAAAGGAGCGTTGGTCCACGTTATTGCATACATCACAGCGTATTAAGGCATCATAAACGAGATACTGGCGACACGGTTACCTGCAGTCTTATAAATTTCAACATAATGGTTTTTCTGTGGGAAAACAACTGTTTTATCTTTACTTTGTATATATTTTGAAGCTGACATCACTACGTACTTGCAGTACGGTTTAAATGATATCACTTCACCTTTCAATTGTTCTTTCTAGGATTTCAGCTAATAGACATTTTCAACTGATTCATTGTTATCCTGTGTTAACTAATCTTGTTGGCTTCAAGACATAAAAACACTACCGAGTGATTATTTTAGTTCATGTGCAGGAGTAATTCTATTTGAAACTATACAGAATTGTGATTCTGTAAGTTTCAACAGCGGATAGAATATTCCATCATCTCCCGCACGTGCGTGCGGGAAAGCTAAATCTGATCTGCCGAAATTTCGGCTATTGATGGAACATCGATCTTCAAGTCGAGTTTCCAAGTACGCCTAATTATACGCTGAATTAGAAAAATTTCTTCACAGTCATACACTGCGGAGTAACGTCGGTATACGTCATAGACAAAAAAGCGCAATCGTTAAATATTGCATCGGTGCATACGGTTTTTCCATAGTATTAATAAACACAACATATACAGGCAACAAGATCTCTAAACTAAATTCCGCCCGAACAGGCCATGAAGGCCCAACGATACCGACCGGCCGCCGTGTCATCCTCAGACCACGGGCGTCACCGGATGTGGATACGGAGTGGCATGTGATTAGCACACCGCCCTCCCGGCCATATGTCAATTTACGAGACCGGAGCCGCTACTTCTCAATCAAGTAGCTCCTCAGTGGGCCTCCCGAGGTATGAGTGCACCCCGTTTGCCAACAGCGCTCGGCAGACCGGATGGTTACCCATTCAAGTGCTAGCGCAGCACAAAACCGCTTAACTACGGTGATCCGACGGGAGCCAGTGTTACCACAATTGCAAGGCCGTAGGAAACATAACCTCTAGTCATCAATTATACATTATCATTCACTATTTGCCACAGTCAGCTACGATGGAGTAACTTTCCGATTCCGTGACAGTAGAGAGCACTTGATTTCGAGGCGAAGACCTCGTCGAGCTGTCTTCGGAGCGCATTCTCATCCGGAAAGGAAGTTCCTTAAAGGTTGGTCGATAGAGAGCAGTGATGGTGAAAATCTGAGGGCGTAAGATCAGATAAATAATGTGGGTGCTTAATGTATTCCCAAACCATCTCCTGTATAGCGTTTTATGTCACAAGTAGATTTGGGTGGCCGTTATCTTTGAGTAGTGGTCGTTGTTCTTGGATTGAGTCTGTATCACGTCTCAGTTGTTGTTGTATGGTGGAATGACACACTTCATCACAGTAGCCACTTCTCAAGTTCACTGACGTGGATCAATGTTGATTAATACGTTAAAACGAATTTCATGAAAACTCGAATATCTTCATTATGTGGAGAGCGACTAGTGTCAAATTGACCCATCTTAAAAAGGAAAATCCATCCTCTTGCATTACTCTGTCTAATGAAATTATCCTTCTACACTGTACAAATATTTCTGACTGTCTCCATTGCTGTCATCCCTATATTGAACTGAAACACAAGGATATGCAAGAAACGTTCCGATATCTCGACTTAGCACTCCATGCTCTAGCGTACACAGCCCCACTCATTATCTCCAAATGACAAAATAACAATGCGTGAACTGAAATACCAACAGTGAACTACAAATGAAAAATGACAATCGATAAATAAACCCACAGTAACCGGAATTCCAACACGAAAATCGAAAACGCTACCAACTAATGTAAGACACAGTAGTAAAAGACACATAGCGCAATCTTCACGCACTGTACAAAAACGGCGCATTGAACACGAGTGACACACCAGCCTTCTGCTACGTAACATATCTGCCGTGACTGAACATTCATTTCGGGTGTCCATTCCATGGTTAACTACAAAATCAAGCTACTGACCATCAGTCTCATCCTATAGGAAATCAGTCATCAAGGAAGCTACGGTAATTCAATTGGCATACAACGTGCTCAACAGAGGAGAATATTTCATATCGACAATTAGAGGGATCCACTCATTTCGCGTTTGCGGTACAGCCAAACACTATTCTTCGGAAGCTTCGCTGCCTGGCATTCCAACACATGCCATCCATTTTAATAATCAAGAAGTGATTTGTATGACCAGTGGACATTCTGATCCGGCGCATGCCGCATTTTATTCTTAGAAGCAAAAGTTCTTATCTGTGATTGACGCTTTTCCATCCTGGGCATACCTGCGACGCTTGAATATTTTTCTCTTTGATGTATGCACGTTTCACTCCGCAGTGTATCATAGCGTCAAGTATTTTCCCCATTTCAGCATAAAAATGCGGACACTTGGATACTAGCCTTCAAGATGGCTCTACAGTTAATAGCCCCGAATATCGGCACGTGAAATATTTGTGTCCCGGACGCATGTCCAAAAGATGAGTGATTGCTAAAAAATAATGCTGTACACTTTCAGAAACAGTTGTAGTCCCTGATTATCGGACTTGAGAGTGGGGTCAAAAAGATGAAAATTACATTGTGTGATTTACTGAAAGAAAGCTTATTAATAACTAAAATTTTGAGTCGTTTTAATATATTTATATGATGTGTATATCTGTTAATTACTGATTACATTTCGTACATGCCTTCTGCTTCAGTACAGCCCGAGCAGACCAGCTGCGATTGCTGCTGTGATAGCGCTGCGCGCATAGCATTTGGCTCGCTGCGGATCGCGGCCGATCCAGTGAATGGCAACAGTCTGACCCCAGGACACGGCTTCCTATTGTGACGGGACAATCGCGTCTGATTGGCTGCCAGTGGACCGCCTCTGTGAGGGGAGTTAGCTGCGCCGGAACTCCAAAGTCCCACCGAGTCCGGAGCAACCGATGCTTTTCAGAGGTTCTAACGCTACACGTAGTCCCTTCGGTATTATAATGTAGAAACCTAAATTACCAGTGAAATGCCATTGTTCACTCCATCACGAATCTGCCATCATAATTTTAACAACGAAGTACGTTTAATTGTTTATTTCTGCTTTCCTACCGCATATATCAGAACATAAATATTTGCCATCGTCTACAGTACCTTTTTTATTTTGCCTAAAGATTACAAGTTCGGTGCCAAGTACCATTATCAGGCCATATTACCTGCAAAGAAAAATATATAATGCAGTACATAGTTAAAACATTGTTTGAGAAAAATTTAGAAAATATTTTTCATGTGATACCTAAGGTATGACCTAAAATACAGTCTGGAAATATAGGCAGTCCCCCTAACCCTGGAGCACAGTTGCCAAGCTCACTTATCCCAGTAGGTTTGTCGTGCACTAACAGGAATGTTCAATGCTATGCTTTAAACAGACGCAATTCGCAGCCAAAATGATAAGGGTGTCCGCTACAAACAGATATGTGGGAGAATCTTAAAATATGTCTCATGCATCCAGAAATATTTAGCGTAAAAGACACATTTCACTCTTTTAGTCATATGAGTTTTATATTATATTAATTAATTCCTTTAATCCATCTGATGAGTCGTCTTACATTTTAAACTGCAGTAGCACAAAATACACCCAGATAATAATGATGAAATATTATAAGCGTCTTATTATGAACCAAAAGCAAACTGATGAGCTACATGTTCCGTAAGGATAGAAGTTGAGGTAATGAATTAAAAATTTGTTCCAAAGCCAGGATTCAACTCAGGTATGCTGCTCCTACGCAGATGTTTCACCCACCACACCCTGTCATCGTGGCTAACACAGTTGTACAGACTTGGCATGAATTTTAATTCATTACTTCAGTTTTTATCCTCATCGAAAATAGAGAATCAATCTGTCTCCAAGAAAATTCAAATACATAATAGCAATAGACCTCCCACGTCTGAGACACTTGCAGGACTTCCTTATTACATACAAAGCTGGGACGCTGTCCTAATATCGGAGAACCTCGGCAATACTGACGATTTAAGAAGAGGAAAATCAAAATGGGCTGGGGTGTGAGCTGAAGTTTGTGCTAGGGAGAACATTGGACTAATGTAGTTCGTGCAGTTTTGTTAGCAACAATGACAGGGTGGTGTGGTGTATAACACATCAAGAGATATAGGTTCAGGTTCAACTATTGTTACAAATTTTAAGTAATTACTTCAGCTTCTATACTGACTGAGTAACATTTAATCCCATCAGATGAAAAACCGTAGTTAATAAAACGCGGAATGGAAAAAAGAGAAAGGAATGAATGTATCTATCGTTTTCGTTGCCAAAATATGAGACATCGTACACAGATAACTGCAAGAGTTCACTGTGAAGCAGCCAGAATTATTCAAGAGGTAATGAGTGACGTAATGTTAAATTCGAGGAAACACATTTCTCTCAATAAAGTGTAACGATTTATTAAAATTTTTGCCTCGCCAAGGCTCAAAGCTAAACTTCTTGCTTTTTGTGGCCAGTCACTTGTTGATAGTTTGCTTTGAATCCGGCTCTACAACTGATAAGAATAACGTTTTAGTGATGATATAAAGCCTGTAACTGTCATTTTTTTTTCATTCTGTAGGGAAGCGTGTTGAACCTTGGCTGACGTTCCAGATTTTCGTCTCCAACTGGCCCTGTAGTACAAATTTATTTCCTCATTCCATTTTTAAACTGTGGCGTTCACTTGTTATATGATGCAGTCTCTGTCTGAAATCAGAAAAATTACTCCCGAAAAATAAGTTTTTACCAACTGTGGAAACATTTTCCAGGGTAAAACATCGTCACGTACCTAACAAAATATTCGATCCATATTTAAAAGCGTCGCAGTCGAGAGAAATCATGTCATTACTGTATCGACTAGACTTATTGCAACATTATTACTATGCAACACCAATAATCAGTAAGTGAAGTGAAATTAAGCACAAGTACTATCGAAAACCAGTTACAAGTTAAATGCATTTTGAAATAGAGGCTACTGGAAACTAACACAAACTTCCATTTTCAAGATAGGTAAAACTATGAAGACAGTAAAGATACTCAGTTTATTTCCAAGTACGACACGGCCATGCTAAAAGACATTGTTCGGTGTCAAGGTACAAGGTAGTATACGAACGACGAAATATTGCTTAATTGTCCAGATATTTCATAAATAGTTTTAAAATATTCCAAGTATTCCAAGAAGCTTTAATATATTTTGCAGTATTTAAATGCATACAAAGCGGAACATGTAAAAGTAATTCATAATCTCCCAACCTCAGGTCTAACAACAACAAAAACTGTGGAAAATGGTGTAATCTGTATACCTTGACCTTTAGCGCGCACTCATTCGTGTGAATCTAAAATAAGTCACTAGACAGGAGTGCCGACAAAAAACATTGTATGCTCCTAAGCAAAGTAGGTACGGTGCACTCCCCTACAGAACAAAACCAACTGTTCAATTAACACTGACTGTCTGAACTGAATTGTTCATAACATCGCCTTAACCAATTGGTTTACGAGGAAGCCTACAAGCCTGACTCACTTTCATTGGCATTAATGGTTCCACCTACTGTTCTGCACGCTACAATTAGATGTTTTGCACATTAGTCGCCACACACTTATTAAATTAAAGGTTCAGGATTTCTGATCGGTTTTTGCTGATGTCATTTCATATGACAGAATCATCCCAAACGATATATTCATTTCATTTCGCGGAGTTTTTATTAAAATAAGATTTTGGTGTTATCACGTTTCCTCCAAAACCAAAATCTTATACTCTCTATTATCCATCACTCAGGCACAGTCAGTGAACCTATAGGAACTGTTACAGCAGTAACTTCAGCAAGGAAACACTTGGCGTGCATTACTTCACTGCTGAAGTTGCACTTTACATAATGTATGCTACATTATACAATGAGAACATGTTCGCGCTCGTTCTAAGATGCCACTAATCTCTGACTCCCATAAGCTCCCCTAACTGTAACTCGTTCACACCCACTTGTATATTGCTGCAAGTCACTCATACCCACACTTGCACTTGTCAACTCATTCAGGTCAACTTATTCTCATTATAGGTTTGTGTCTCTCTGCCACAACATCCTTCGTTCTGTCCTACTACTACTTTCTCCTCTCACAGTCACTGCCTACCTTCCGGCTACTTGATTCATTCTTTCACACCACAGATGTCGCTTCTCACTGTTATGATCTCTCTCTTCCACGTTGTCATTGTCATAGACTCCGTCTCTCATTATCAGAGCTCTCACCCACTTCTACTTTGTTTTTCTATTTATTCCTCTCACACTGGCACTATCTTCTTTACCTTTTTCTTGGACTGTTCTCCCTCTATCAACTGTGCTTCCCTGCCACTGTGTCGCTCTCTTTCTCTCACAATGCCATTTTCTTCTCCGCTCTTTCTATACACGACCACTTCTGCTACCTTTAATAGTGATAACTGAAACCAACAGCTGTATTATAATCCAATGTGGTTTTTTCAAAACATGCCACCAGTTTCGACGCCGGAAAGCGTGATCTTTAGGCCCCAAGCGTAACCCCTCATCAGTGGACGAAGCACACTGACAAAGACCAAATCTAATCTTCAAATGAAAACGATACAGCGTATAAAGTATGTTGCGCCAGCATGTGCTGCTGAGTGCAACAGGCCCAAAATCAGCTGGACTCCGCGTCTTCGTAGCAGCAAGAAGTCCGTTAATCGTCAGACGACAACTCACATGTGTGTAGAAGCGAACTGATATTCCCTTAGATCCCGTGGCCTTTCCTCTGTTGAGCGATTGGAGTTGCGTTTCTGTTACTTGGTTACTAACATCCACAAAGCTGTTGTCTCTGCTGGCTCCCACAACCGTCTGGTGCTGACCAATATGGGCACTGTTCTTAAATATACTTCAGTCGGCGATAAAAAATGGCAGGTTGCATTAATTTCATGCACAAGGGCTGTCCAGAAAGCATGTTACGATTGGTCGCGAAATGGAAACGACTATGAAAATCCGATAAAGCTTTGCTAAGATATGTTAGGCAGTGTCTCTAGTATGACTCTAGGTAGAATTATGTCGCTCTTTTCATTCCTGAGCTCTTAGTGAGCGCGTAAAGATGTTATAGAAAGTAGTGTCTCCCGCCAAGCAAGAGGGCCTGGTGAGAATTTTCCCCTGAGGCTATTCAACCAACATTACATAACTGTCGTGCGGTTTCTTCTTCAAGACAATTCTCAGCCTTATTGTGCAGAGGCAATGAAGATGTTCCTGCATCATTTCAATTGGAAATGTTTGGTTACCCACAATACAGCCCGTAATTGTCTCCCACTGAGTTTCATCTCTGCTCAGACGAACCACTGGCTATGACGAGAAAATTTTGGCACAGACAACGAGCTTTAGGCCAGCGTAGAGATTTGGCGGGAAGCACTGGCGGCTGCCTTCTATGATGAGGGTATTGGAGAGTTGGTACAACGCTACGACCAATGTCTGAGTCGGAACGCCGACTACCTAGAGACGTAGCTGAAAGGTGTAGCTAACTGTTACAAATGAAACATTTCAGATTTTCACTGTGATTTTCATTTCGCGATCAATCGTAACTTACTCTCTGGACAGCCCTCGTATTACAGCTAATAATATCCAATTACCAACGCATTTCCACGTAACTAGCTACCATGCACTGATACTTCTGATATGCTGCCACTGCAGGTACCACTGACTTTTATAGTTTCCATTGTACCTTGTATTATGTCTGTCGTTGGTCGCGGACGGACTTTTCAACGAATAAAAACTGTATTCAATTTATTGGTACTATAACTTAATGCTACAGCACAGGACTATAATCTCAACAGCTTTTACGTAGTGACATTTTTGTGATTTATTTGCTATCTGATTCGTCAAGTCCGTTAACTGTCGAGACCTAACTGAAATTACGTTTCTACAGTTAATTTATACTGCAGATAAACTTACTATTCTTAATATTACTTTTAATTAAATGGGTTTCTTGTCAGGGTAATAATTTTTCAGCTCATTATTCAAATTGTATTCGTTTAATAAATAATATTTTACTGACTATCGATGATGCTGTTCAAGAGCTGCCAAGGAACATCTTGTTTCTTACGATCGGTATAGATGTTTTCAAATTATTAATCTTTAAATGTAAAAGGCACGTCTGCATCGCTAACCAAGGTTTCTTTCGGCGATTGACGGGACACAACAACAACTTTAAACAGAAAAATTATCTAATGATGCGTACCATAGTACTTGCTTGATCACGAACCCCATTTCGGCTTTTAATGTGTTGCTGTTATGTGTCTTGTAGTGTTGCATAACCTTATTTGGCCCTGTGAGGATGCTGTATAGCAGCTGCATGCAATAAAGCCACCTCACAGCAGCAATTATACTTTTATGGTGAATTTGTGTTGCCATCATTATTTATGACCCGAAGGAACTACAATCGTTCAGTGGTGACTGGCTACTCTGGAAAATGGCGCATTGGAACTGCAACATATGAAACATTAGTTCAGAATAATTTTTTTTTTAATTTTCCGTCTGTGATCACCAATTTGTGAGGCTCTCAGACTACTGGCTTTGGTCAGCAATGAGTGGCCGTTCGGTTCTAGGCGCTACAGTCTGGAACTGCGCGACCGCTACGGTCGCAGGTTCGAGTCCTGCCTCGGGCATGGATGTGTGTGATGTGCTTAGGTTAGTTAGGTTTAAGTAGTTCTAAGTTCTAGGGGGCTGATGACCTCAGAAGTTAAGTCCCATAGTGCTCACAGCGAGATTTTGAAGTACCATGTTCAACATTTACAAATCGTTTACAAATGTACCTTTCCGTCTGATATCTGAGTAAGTCTTTAATTTATGTTGACGGTTTCGGCTGAGGTCACGAAGTGGGACAGAGCGCTTCCATTCTCGGCTCTATATTGAATTCTAGGCCTGGGTGATGCTTTGCTGAGAGAGATAGTGCGCTGGACGTGTTATGACCCTATGTAGTTGCTATGTGCAAGATAGTTACCTTTCATCATTGCGGATTGCAATGAGACCTCGTTGACGTCCGTGGTACCGATGTGCGTTACCGACTTTGGTATGGAGACGCAATCTGTGGACAATACCACATAATTCGAGTCGTACTGTTACCTATCCCAACTGGGCCCTTTGACGAAGCTGTATTGCTGCCGGGTGCAAGCAAGCCACCTCGTAGCAGGAAGTGCTTTCGGTGTTAAGGAGTTCGGTTCCTGGCACCTTATTTATGTTTAACGCGAAGAACTCTTGTTGAACACTACACGGCGTATTCTAGGAATTGTTCTTGATTGGACTCTCGAACAGATTTTCTTTATAATGATAAATGCTCTGTTTTTACTTAAGATTATTTTTGTTTGTTTCAAAAGGTTCAATATTTCCTTTCTTCTTACAATTGAATCTATGCTCATATACATTCGCAGCTTTTGGACAGTAAAATCATTTCTGAAATACTGGACGACTTCGAAAAAGTAGTAGCCTTTTGGTAAACGTGTTATCACATTAGTACACCTCCTTTACTTTCAGTCTGAGTTTTCCCCAATTTATGACTGGTGCTTAGGCCTCCATCTTGAAAGGAAACTAGCCATGTTCGCACTTTCTTCAGTTTTCCACAAAAAATTCTGAGTTTATCCAATGCTAACCCGTTTCAGTTTGATGAAACGGTGTTACAGGAGCGCTACGTAAAAACCTTATCTTTCAGCCTTTAGTGAAAACTCCAGTTTGTGTCCACAGTACGTTCACTATCTACGAAACGACCAGTTATTTAACTCGCTTTTCCTTGGACTTCCAAATTCGAAATTCCACGCTATAAAGGCTCCTTTGAAAAAACTTAAAGTTGGTTGCAACTACTACTACTACCACCACTACTACTACTACTACTAGCCTAATTACTGTTAAGCTCTACAGGACATTTATACTGAAATGTTTCTCACACCACCTTGTATTGTCTTTCTATGTGTGTGAATAACTGTATGTTCACTGTTGTGGGTAAATACATACAGCGTACACAGGGCGATGTGTGAAACTGACAGCGATTACACGCTTCCGCTGTTGTAGAAATCTGCTCCAGTGCTGCAGATACTGTGTTGAGGTGAAAGTGGTAACCAAGTTACTGGGAAATATTCTTCAGGGCTCTGTTGCATAGCAATCAGATTTCTTTCAGTTCTGAGAAATGTCCAGGTACAATTGTGGATTTGAATAGTATGGGTCCTTCTACCGACACCCAGACTCCGATGATACAGTTGCGGAAAAGTTCAGAGAAAGTTTGAGGCTCGTAGCAAATAAATACTCCACTCATACGGTTATAGTTGGTGGGGACTTCAACCTTCCCTCGATATGTTGGCAAAAATACTTGTTCAAAAGCGGTGGTAGGCAGAAAACATCTTCCAAGATTGTCCTAAATGCTTTCTCCGAAAATTATTTCGAGCAGTTAGTCCACGAACCCACGCGAATTGTAAATGGTTGCGAAAACACACTTGACCTCTTAGCCACAAACAATCCAGAGCTGATAGAGAGCATCATGACTGATACAGGGATTAGTGATCACAAGGTCGTTGTAGCTAGGTTCAATACAGTTCCTTCCAAATCCATCAGAAACAAGCGCAAAATAATTTTATTTAAAGAAGCGTATAAAGTGTCACTAGAAGCCTTCCTAAAAGACAATCTCCATTCCTTCCGAACTGACTATGCAAATGTAGGCGAGATGTGGCTCAAATTCAAAGATATAGTAGCAACAGCAATTGAGAGATTCATATCTCATAAACTGGTAAGACATGGAACGGATCCCCCGTGGTACACAAAACAGATCCGAACGCTGTTGCAGACGCAACGGAAAAAGCATGCGAAGTTCAGAAGAATGCGAAATCCCAAAGATTGGCTAAAATTTACAGAGGCGCGAAATTTGGCATGGACTTCGATGCGAGATGCCTTTAATAGGTTCCACAACGAAACATTGTCTCGAAATTTGGAAGAAAATCCGAAGAAATTCTGGTCGTATGTAAAGTACATAAGCGGCAAGACGCAGGCAATACCTTCGCTGCGCAGTGCCGATGGTACTGTTACCGACGACTGTGCCGCTAAAGCGGAGGTATTGTACGCAGTTTTCCAAAATTCCTTCACCAGGGAAGACGAATGGAATATTCCAGAATTTGAAACACAAATATCTGCTAGCATGAGTTTCTTAGAAGTAGATACCTTAGGGGTTGCGAAGCAACTCAAATCGCTTGATACGGGCAAGTCTTCAGGTCCAGATTGTACACCGATTAGGTTCCTTTCAGATTACGCTGATACAATAGCTCCCTCCTTGGCACTCATATACAACCGCTCGCTCACCGATAGATCTGTACCTACAGATTGGGAAACATCGCTCTTGTGCAACGCAGCTAGCTCCTTATTCGCACGAAGTAATGGCCGCTATCGACAGGGGATCTCAAGTTGATTCCGTATTTCTAGATTTCCGGAAAGCTTTTGACACCGTTCCTCACAAGCGACTTCTAATCAAGCAGCGGGCCTATGGGGTATCGTCTCAGTTGTGCGACTGGATTCGTGATTTCCTGTCAGGTATGTCGCAGTTCGTAGTAATAGACGGCAAATCATCGAGTAAAATTGAAGTGATATCAGGTGTTCCGCAGGGAAGCGTTCTGGGACCTCTGCTGTTCCTGATCTATATAAATGACCTGGGTGACAATCTGAGCAGTTCTCTTAGGTTGTTCGCAGATGATGCCGTAATTTACCGTCTAGTAAGGTCATCCGAAGACCAGTATCAGTTGCAAAGCGATTTAGAAAAGATTGCTCTATGGTGTGGCAGGTGGCAGTTGACGCTAAATAACGAAAAGTGTGAGGTGATCTACATGAGTTCCAAAAGAAATCCGTTGGAATTCGATTACTCGATAAATAGTACAATTCTCAAGGCTGTCAATTCAACTAAGTACCTGGGTGTTAAAATTACGAACAACTTCAGTTGGAAGGACCACATAGATAATATTGTGGGGAAGGCGAGCCAAAGGTTGCGTTTCATTGGCTGGAGACTTAGAAGATGCATCAAGTCCACTAAAGAGACAGCTTACACTACACTCGTTCGTCCTCTTTTAGAATATTGCTGCGCGGTGTGGGATCCTTACTAGGTGGGATTGACGGAGGACATCGAAAGTGTGCAAAAAAGGGCAGCTCGTTTTGTATTATCACGTAATAGGGGAGAGAGTGTGGCAGATATAATACGCGATTTGGGATGGAAGTCATTACAGCAAAGACGTTTTTCGTCGCGGCGAGATCTTTTTACGAAATTTCAGTCACCAACTTTCTCTTCCGAATGCGAAAATATTTTGTTGTGCTCAACCTACATGGGTAGGAATGATCATCAAAATAAAATAAGAGAAATCAGAGCTCGAACAGAAAGGTTTAGGTGTTCGTTTTTCCAGCACGCTGTAAGGGAGTGGAATAGTAGAGAGATAGTATGATTGTGGTTCGATGAACCCTGTGCCAAGAACTTAAATGTGAATTGCAGAGTAGTCATGTAGATATATATGTAGATGTAGATGTAGATGTAGATGTAGATGAAGTGACTTCTTTTCCGAAGAAAGCATCGAACTACACTCCTTGAAATGGAAAAAAGAACACATTGACACCGGTGTGTCAGACCCACCATACTTGCTCCGGACACTGCGAGAGGGCTGTGCAAGCAATGATCACACGCACGGCACAGCGGACACACCAGGAACCGCGGTGTTGGCCGTTGAATGGCGCTAGCTGCGCAGCATTTGTGCACCGCCGCCGTCAGTGTCAGCCAGTTTGCCGTGGCATACGGAGCTCCATCGCAGTCTTTAACACTGGTAGCATGCCGCGACAGCGTGGACGTGAACCGTATGTGCAGTTGACGGACTTTGAGCGAGGGCGTATATTGGGCATGCGGGAGGCCGGATGGACGTACCGCCGAATTGCTCAACACGTGGGGCGTGAGGTCTCCACAGTACATCGATGTTGTCGCCAGTGGTCGGCGCAAGGTGCACGTGCCCGTCGACCTGGGACCGGACCGCAGCGACGCACGGATGCACGCCAAGACCGTAGGATCCTACGCAGTGCCGTAGGGGACCGCACCGCCACTTCCCAGCAAATTAGGGACACTGTTGCTCCTGGGGTATCGGCGAGGACCATTCGCAACCATCTCCATGAAGCTGGGCTACGGTCCCGCACACCGTTAGGCCGTCTTCCGCTCACGCCCCAACATCGTGCAGCCGGCCTCCAGTGGTGTCGCGACAGGCGTGAATGGAGGGACGAATGGAAACGCGTCCCCTTCAGCGATGAGAGTCGCTTCTGCCTTGGTGCCAATGATGGTCGTATGCGTGTTTGGCGCCGTGCAGGTGAGCGCCACAATCAGGACTGCATACGACCGAGGCACACAGGGCCAACACCCGGCATCATGGTGTGGGGAGCGATCTCCTACACTGGCCGTACACCTCTGGTGATCGTCGAGGGGACACTGAATAGTGGAAGGTACATCCAAACCGTCATCGAACCCATCGTTCTACCATTCCTAGACCGGCAAGGGAACTTGCTGTTCCAACAGGACATTGCACGTCCGCATGTATCCCGTGCCACCCAACGTGCTCTAGAAGGTGTAAGTCAACTACCCTGGCCAGCAAGATCTCCGGATCTGTCCCCCATTGAGCATGTTTGGGACTGGATGAAGCGTCGTCTCACGCGGTCTGCACGTCCAGCACGAACGCTGGTCCAACTGAGGCGCCAGGTTGAAATGGCATGGCAAGCCGTTCCACAGGACTACATCCAGCATCTCTACGATCGTCTCCATGGGAGAATAGCAACCTGCATTTCTGTGAAAGGTAGATATACACTGTACTAGTGCCG
Organism: Schistocerca gregaria; assembly: GCF_023897955.1. Lineage (NCBI taxonomy): Eukaryota > Metazoa > Arthropoda > Insecta > Orthoptera > Acrididae > Schistocerca > Schistocerca gregaria. The sequence continues at coordinate 924,275,324 of NC_064921.1, read as the reverse complement.
ACATTGTGCATGCTCTGTTGCCTGTGTCTATGTGCCTGTGGTTCTGTCAGTGTGATCATGTGATGTATCTGACCCCAGGAATGTGTCAATAAAGTGTCCCCTTCCTGGGACAATGAATTCACGGTGTTCTTATTTCAATTTCCAGGAGTGTATTTCACTATAGCTGAACGCTCCCGTCGGAACTGTTTACTATTAAATCACAATAGAAGTATACGCTGGTTGTAGAATAACACGTACCTTCATGAAATGAACAATATTTTATTGTTCTATGAACTGATTCCTTCCATGTACACATATATTTTACAACGTGAATCAAAATCTCGCAATGGCGTCGATTTTTTACTTCACAAGAGTGGCTCTCCTCTTTTAAAAATTACTCTTAACAAGAACAAAAGCTCTATATCCTAAGAATAATTAAGTGAGCTCAGACCACCACAGAGTAATAAACTATATCTTTCTCTCTCTCTCTCTCTCTCTCTCTCTCTCTCTCTCTCTTTCTCTCTCTCTCGCACTGTCACAGCAAGTTACGCAGCATGATACATCATAACGCTCTGCAATTGTTATTCTCTGACAAATATTGTACTTGTAGACAAAGTGGGATTTTCAGTAAATTGCCTTTCTTTCTTATTATCGTGCTTCTACATCACCCTTCCATCCAACTCCAATTACACTCAGAATATAATGCTACACATATTATGTACATGTGTACTCCGGCTTTAGAAGTTTCTTTTTTGAAAAATTGAGGAAAACTTCTGAGGTGTTTTGGAGAGGCGCCTTTAGTTCAGCTCAGAAACTGAGGTCAATTCAGATTAATCGTAAGGAAGAAATGTGAGAGTGCTTGTTTTTACCAGAACTGCTGCAATGTTCCTAAGGCATAACTTCAATTTTGCTGGCCCAGTATTCAAGTGGTGCTAAACACATCTGGATTGATTCATTTACGTCCATAAAATCACCATTTTCTTTGTGATTACTCTCAATTCTCCTGTCTTTGTTTAATATTAAGCGTCTGTTGGCAGCCTGAGCTCCAGTGGAGTCCATGTAACAATGTTCATCGCTATACCCCGACTCCTCCACCTTATTGTACGCGGCGTGGCAACAGGCCCGTGGGATTCGCCACAGAGATCGGCGTCGGGCGCTGTGGTGAAAGTCGCGCCAGCTTATCGATCGCTGGCGGCAACAAGTCCCGCGTGGCGCCGCCTGCGCTAACGCCCCCGCTGCCACCCCAGCCCTCCTCCGCCCCCTGGCAATTATCGCTCGTGCTCCCGCGGCATGCTTGTGGCGGCATCAGAGCACCGGACGCTATCGATCACAAGAGGACAGAAACCCTCCTGATATCAAGTTCCTGTTAGCGAGACGGGAGATCGGTCTTACAGAAACTTGACGCTACTAGATTACAATATGTTAGGAACGTAGCACCAACACCAACAAGGAGTCGACAAGAACTGATTTAAGTTTACATTTGCTTAAAATCATGTGGCACAGTAGAGATTTGTTCACTCATTGTCAACAATGTTATTTATCATTCATCGCATCATGACCTGAATTATTTCTTTTAACTTCACGACTGAAGTTTATGAAAGCCAAATAAATGTAAGTAAGAAATGAAAAACCGACGCTTTATACAGCGTTTTTTCCCGGACTTCGTCATCAATGGCAAGATCTCTTAACTTGGAAAGACTCTGTGAGGTAAGGTGAATGGATCAGGTGTGTATGCCGGAAGCGTGATTTCACCAAATTTGTGAGGAGGCTGCAGGTCGTAAAATATTCCGCTGTAGAAAATGCACGTAACAAATATAGGAACAACTAAAAAGGGTATTATTCCACTTTGTGTGCAATTGTATGACATTTTATAACGGTTAACGTAGCCCCGTTTCTGGTTCAAATTGTTTCAACGCTTCATATTTTGCTTTTTACAGTGAAGAAGAATAGATTTTGAAGCAATGTACCTATATTACACTAAACTTACAACTACGGTATATTCTCCATTACAATTTAACATGTATAGTAAAACATTTATTAGCCCTTTGCAGCCCAAAAAGATGATGGTATGAATCATTTAGAATGACTGTACCCTACGTACATTATGTCCAAATTATGTTCACATAAGAAAGCTTCGCCTTTTGCTAATTTTTATCTACTCCCTACTGTGGCACTAGTATTTTTGGTCCAATCCCACACTGCGTAGGATCGCTGTTGACAGACATTTAAAATTCGTCCAAGACGTATCTTGAAAGCTTCCAGAAGACAAACTGCTTTGTCTATGAGCAGTAGATTACCAGCTAAGGGGAAATGCTAAGCGAGTAGCGGCAGACACGGAAGCTACTGCAGCATGGCGAAACGACCAAGAGCCCAAGTCTACAATCGAAGCATAGCGAATATCATGGAAGGCAAGAGATACCGACATACCAGTCACATAGCATAACGTCACAAGAAGCGTTGTACGTAGGCAGGTAAACTTATTTACCGCAGGAAGGCATAGGCACAACGCAACAAAAAGCATTCAAGTGCCGAACCATCAGAAAAAAGGCTCTCAAAAGTGTAGCTGAGAAAGTCTGAAATCACTACTAAAACATTGAGCGAAAAGCAGGGCCAATTACGTCATCGCCATCCTCACCATTGCACAGTGAATGGGAAGTGCCAACATAAACATCCAATCCTTTTTAATAAATGCTTGATCCCTGAATTCCTGAATGCAGATTGCTGACTGCCCATTGTGTAGACTGAGCCCTTGTGTCAGTTGCAGCTATGCGGTTATGTCTCCCTCGGCACCACTAGATGTCTTCGATTGTCCATGGTGCAATGTTGGAAGGACACTCCTATTGCCAGCGGTACTGCCAGCTTCCAAGGCGATGCTGATGGGATGTGGCGACCGCCATCAACCTGCTGGTCTGCGGAGGCATGACCTGCTTGATCAAGATGCCCTCTATAATCAGCCTTCGAGAGGGAGGTCCAATTTTGCTGCTCATCTCGTTCAAGAGGCCGACACTAAAGGTGCCAGATCCGGTGTCTTAATGGGGGCTGAAAGCTGACCACTGCGAGTCAGTAAGTACTTCAGGTGAATGTGGGGGTGTGTTTCCCGCGAGCAGATCTTTGACATCAACGAGAGCACCTTGGAGAAGAATACGTAGAGCGGGAGGTTCCCGGCGTCTATGGGTCGCCCACGTCCCCATGAGGTAAGCTGACACTTTGCTCGGTTGGTATAACTGGAAATCGAGCACATACCAGCACTCTTCTGCTGATGAGGTCGCCTACCCGGCTGTGGCGCTACGCTTTATAAGACAATCACGTCTTGCTCTTCAAGAAATGTGTTACTGTCAGTGATGTTTTCCTGGTACTCTCGAATGTAGGTAGGTCCTTGTTACCACATCCCAACTGGCTCCCTCCTGATGACTTCAAGAATCTGTTAGAGACATCTACTCACGGTGCCACAACGTACATTTAGGACAATAGCAGCAGACCGAGTACGGAGCTCCAACGTGAGGTCAACTACTACTAGTTGAAGTTCATAACTCGGCATTGTGGTGAGCCATAGGGACTTGCATAGTAGGTTAAAAGTGTCCGTGTGTACTATAGAGATCTATACTCACAGCCAGTGAGGGGTCAGTACTAAAATTTATCTGGCCTCGACTTGCCAAGTGTTCAAACCGTGTCAGCTACCTGTACTACGTTTGGAATGGTTGGCCACGAAGCACACCAGTGCACAGAATCACTTTGGTCTATAATTGGCTTAAAGATGAAGTATAACTGTGTCTCACTATTTAGAGGCGCAAAACGCGGGGGTGTTTTCAGCTCGTTGCTAAATGCAAAAAAGTAGGAGGCCGAGTTGATAGGAGTTGAAGGAGTCCAGCCTACAATAATATGCGGTACGACACACTGTTAGAGAGAAGGATTATTATTCAAGAAACACATAGTACAATGAAAATTACTTATCTTCAGTAGTTTGTAGGACTGCAACTGCGGCTACAACCAAAACTCGAAACATGGAATACCATGAACTAATGCAACATATTCTCAGGGACTAAGCCTGATGGGCCCTCCTCAGAGAATCAATGCAAAAATTACAAAACTGGCTGTGCGTCGAATATGAAAGTGCGTCTGCCTAGGGTGAAATCTAGTTAAGAGGTGAACGAGGCACACTACAGTTCCGTCGAGCTGCACAGCACGCAGGAGTGCGCTGTGCTCGGCAGACGACGGGCTGACAACATTGCGTTGCGCGGCGTTTTAATAGTGTCTGTGGCAATGATACTACAAGTTTCTTTTCTGGTGTAACGGCAGAGGGAGTTTACAGAAATGCCAGACACGTGAGCATCGACTACGAATGAAACAATGGAGGTTTTGTAGGGGCAGATGTCGAACAGGTGCAGGAAGGCGAAGGACTTGAGAGAAGAACAGGGCAATTGGAAGTCGTTGGGCAGCAAGAACTCCTTGATTAAGGAGAACATAAAGAAATGTTGAGAGTTCCCACTCACCCCATCTATCCCACAGCAGGTAAGCGTGTAACACCATTTTCAGGGAAACGAATCAAGGATTATCTCCTTTTATTAGTGATATAAAGACTGCAGCTAAATTAGGGAAATGGTCAGAAGAAACAGCTTCAAACACAATACGGAGGTAGACAGAGTGTTTGTGCGTGAGGCAGAGAATAGGGGTCTGGATGCCTTTCTTAGAAATATTTCTCCTCATATGTCAAGCAGGCTCAGAGTGGAGAATCCAAGTGACTTACCTGCTGCCACTGGGACTGCTATGCAATTAGAGGAGATCGACATTGCTAAATGACGATCGAGTGATTACGGTGTCATCTCTTCGGGAGTGATATGTTTGAGATGTCGGCGCTTGTGCCAGATCAGGAAAAAATGTTGTCATTGCAAATGTTACGACTGCGGGGACGTGAGGAATAAAGTGTGTGATCGGCGGAAGAAAGAAATAGACAAGCCAATTCCAAATGATTGGTCGTTAAATGGGAACGGTTGAGACCTATCCATCGGACTGCATTTCCAGCAGAAAAAGATACTCCAACAATACATGCAAAGATGTAGTGCTGCTTTCTAAGCAAAGTAAGTGGCAGGGATGTTAAGCTTTTGATGGAGACAGGGGCTCACGTGTCAGTATCAGCCTGGATCTCTTAGGCAGAGACTGAATTCCCCATAGTACATATGATGCGGAGTGCATGATAAAGATGAGAAGACATTGGGGACTACACTGTTCGATTTCAACGTGGGAAATAAGTGTTTTTGGAAGCTTGTAGAAGTACTGCCTAGTGTTGGTGAGGGATATTGTGCGATTATGGCACTCAATACTATTGCTAAATGTCACGTTAAAATTGATCTTTTGCAACGTAGGAAAGAACTTAGTGACTGTTTTCACTAGGGGTAACAGCTACAAAATGCTACATTGTCGCAAGGTTCGCCGATCGCTTGGGTGATACCCAACAAGGTCACTAAATATCAATTCGCACGATACGATACCGCAAGATATAAGAAAATTCCTCCAAACGACCATAGAGATGCACCTGCCATAGGACGTATTATATGTTACAATGGCCATTGGAAACCATTTCCTCTGCCTAGGAGGCAGCACTCTATCTCTCTCTCTGCATACGTTTCTGTAATCACTTATTTTACTGGGAATGTTGTTCGATGTGTCGGTCACAAGTGTTCCCATTTAAGGATGCTTGTCTCGTTCTTTCTTCCGGCAGTCACAAGCTTTACGGCTCACCTGCATACATTCAAAACAGTTGTGCTGCCGACATTGTTTCCTGATGTGCCCTAGTGACCGCGCCGTACTTCTGCGGTAGTCCACTGGGTTTCTCCGTGAAGAAAATCGCTCTTTTCTGCTTCCGATAGCACTGTATTCGACCGTTAACCAGTTCATCAAATGTATGGGTCTTACTGAAGGTCTCCTCTTGTATAACGTACGTTTTTGCATCACAAACTAACTTTAATCTACCCATTGTGACAAAATAAAACACCTACAGCCGTCCTTATGCTTTTATTTATTTTGTTGCAAACAGTTTGAACGTTTCAATGCACCATCTTCAGGCCAATGTGCATAAAACAGTAACGATAGCATTATCAACTTATCATTCAATTCACACAGAAACATATTAAAAACAGAATGAGGAACAATGGCAAGACTCTACAATTGAAGTACTCTATTAGAACAGAAGTGCTGGGAATGCCACGAGTCGTAAGTAACGGAACATAAGGTGATGTAACGCAACTCCACGTGAAATTGAAGACTGGTACAGAATCACTAAATGTGTCACATATGACTAACGTAAGTGCATGTTAAAGAAACCTACATTTTCAGATACCTAGATACAATTCTAGAGATAATATACGCAGTTGTACCACCAAATACCTAACTAGATGCTAATGGCAGCAACGCTCACGTCAGCTTCCAGAGCAGCAACCCAAGTAAAATTGCCCGTAAGGATGAAACCTAACTAAACACACAAATATACAAGAAAGTTTCAATTGCGTATACTTAAGAGTAAATGTATTGTAACCAATACATACCTTGGTCTTTGAATCACATCAAAACTAAAACACCCACACGTCTTTGCACTCAAGTTTCGAAAGAGCCATTCTGGTCATGCATATCGTCTCACAAACCAATTTATCAATTGACCAGTCAGAAGCCAACAGAACATGCCAACAATTGAATCGTAAGTGCATCCTATACTCTTGTTTGATGTGAGACTGACCATATCACAGCAGTCTACAATTTGACAATACATCCACTATTACAATTGCGGCACTGGGGATGCCATAGTTCTGTCCAGCGGGATCAGAGTGATGGTAAATGCATGACTACATAACCTCGTAAATGGGTTCATAAACCATTGAATGTGTCACATACAACCAAAATAACTGCAAGTGAAAGAAACAGCACTGTACACGTCAACACAGACCATTACTCAAAAAATCCTCTAAACCACGCTACAAACTACTTATCACGTACGAACCCTAGCGTAAACACATACCCTGTACCAAGTCCAGTAACAATTTTATCATGGAACAATGAACTATCAGTGAGAGTGGGCAAGAGGCACGTCCTTAGTCAATACTAAAACAACTATGAAAAAACAGGAACATGGCATGAAATATATAGTGGGAGGAGTGAAGAAGGGATAAGGCAAGAGTTATCGTAACTGTAGAGGTACAAGATAGCTTGTAACCTACAGTTACAGATGGAGTATCACTAATGTGAGAAAAATCAGAGACGTGAACCATTACGACACTTATAAAGAAGATATACTCAGTATCGAATAGCCCTTTCTTACTCATCCGTCAAATACGCACAAAAACACCGAAAACAGACTCACTGCACAGGTTGATATGATCCCTATATATTACATCAGTTGTCAGCATAACTGGATACGCAGATAATCTGCAGAACCTAGAGTTTACACCTCTGATAACCACCGTAAATGAATGCTGAAAGTACCTGAAACTTACGTGTCAGCACTCTAACCATCAACTGCCAACTGACTGGAGAAACATTCAAATACAACATCTAAAGATACCCGTCAGCGAATACTGAAAGTAGTAGGTCGACATAAAACTGTAAGAGTATCTGAAACTCGATAACAGCAATCAACACCAAAGCCATGTATAAGGATAGCGAAACGGAAATATCTGGGTAAATGCTCAAACCGAATTACTGGGGCGTAGTCGAACAAATACTGTAAAGTGGTAAGTGGAAATTCGTTGTGGTTCACATGAAAACCATGTGGGTCAATACATCAAGATTGCAGTGTCTCTACAATGTTAATAAATATGTTTTACTATGGCATGCTAATTGTAACATACATGGCACAAACTATGGTTTATATGCATAAAAATCACGAAAACAGTAAAATAATGGTTTGTTCTTCGACTCAGTTTGTTCTTTCGGCAAAAAATTAAGTCTCCGTGGGAATGGATATAAATTTCATGATCTTCTATTTTGTCCATTGTACCTCCTTTACCCACGAAGTGCCAAACTTTTAGATTCTTGTCTATACCTATGACCATATGTTTCATTGTCTTTAAATGTTCTTTGTATGTTTAATAGTATGCAGGGCAGTATGTTCCCTATATCTTTCTCTAAAATTTATACCAGTTTGGCTTATGTACATGGATTAACAACCATCGCAGGTTATTTTGTGTACGCCAGATTTTTTAAGGAGCAGAACTGTTCCGCTGAATGTGTCAGCAACATTGACGACGCGTTGTCATTCTGGAATCCTATATTAACATTAACTTTACGAAACATTTGTGCCACTTCATTCGACAGATCGCCAATGCAACTCACACTGGTAAAATTTTTTTCTTACTTTCTATAGCGCTCTAGAGAAATCTCGTGTATTAAATCAGAGCTCTTCTTGACGATCTTTGAACATATTTGGTTGATTAATTCTGACTGAAACCCATTACTGATCGGTATATCGCTTAAAACATGTTTTACCCATTCTCTTTCATCAAAATCTAACGGAATCTTTATAAGTCTGCTGATTGAAAGAAAGAGGTTTTGTACCTGTCATAATGAGCAGAATAACGTGGGATAATCGCATCTGTAGCTGTAGGCTTCCTATAAATTGCAGATTTGTGGCTTGCGTTATTATTCATCAACGTAATACCCATGAAATTAATTTTCTTGTTTGCTTCACTTTTATTAGCAAACTGTATACTGCGATGTACAAGCTCCAGTAGTTTCAAAAAATAATCAATTTAGCCTATGAAAATAGGTCTGCGCTTCATTAAATTCCGACTTGCAAGAGAACTGACTCCATTTACAAGAACATTTTTATACAAATTTATAATGTCTAGCGACATCCATATGTATTTATCAGGAATCTGAACCTCCTTAACATTCTTAATAAGCTCAAATGTATTCTTAAGTGAGATTTGGCGCTCAGACACATAGTGACCAAAATCTCATTTAACTTACTGTACAGTTTATAAGCATGACTGCCTGTATACTTAACGATGGGCCTCATTGGGGCATTCACATAATGAATCTTTGGTTGTGCCTGTAGACAGGGAAAATGTTAATTCATTACTTCGATGGACTTGCAAGTTTTCTCATACAATAAGAAAGAGGTCTTTCTAATAGCATTTTAGCTTGCTTAACGAACTGTTCAGTTAGCTTATGATCAAGTTGTGTAATCCTATTACCATCAAAAAATCTTTAACGTTATCATTATATTTACCGATACTTAAATTTTAGTTTTTGCTGTCAGGGCCGAGAGAAGCCATTCGGAAGTCGGACTGGGGGGTAGGCTGTGAATCTTCGCCTGACCACTAGGGTAGGACAATGGCGGTGGATGTTTGTGGGTTCGGCTGCGCAGTGCCGGTGATGACAGCCGAGATTGGGAACACAAATCGGAGGAAGGCCATATGTGCATCTCTGCTTGCTACTCATCAATTCGCTCGTCGAAAAACCCGACCGTTCCTATCTTGCGGTAACGTTACTGGAGTCGAGAAATGGTGTCTTTATGCTAGCATAAAGTAAAGAAAGGAATGGTTGAGCCCAAACAAAGCAGCAACTCCGCTTACAAAGTCGTGCATGCATTCACGGAAGATAATGTTAAGCATCTGATGGAACAGCGATGGTGTGGTGTACTACGTGAGACGCCCGCTAAATCACGCAGGGCTAACAGGTAATTAGAATTGTTGAAAGGGCCAAGGATGTTGCGGTCGGATTCATTTCACAATTGCAATTTATTATCATTTAGCTCACAAATAAACTTTTGGAAGAATAAAATTTGCTTCGCGGCTGAAAGCCTCCAAACAGATGCTTTAGAATAAGTTCAATTTTGAAAAGACATGACACACTGTTAAATTTACGAAGAAGATAAATTGTATACATATATGAGATCAGCAAGCGGCGCGGCTAAAGCCCGCCGGATTAAATCTTCAAAATTCCAAATATTCTATTATGATTACTGAAGGCCGAAGGCGACAATGTTTAAAGATGCTAACAGGGCTGATGGTCCACAAGATGCACAGAAAGAGATAGACAAACGCAATAAGATGGCTGAAGGCCACAAAGTTAAATTTTGCTAAAACAATACATTAAGTTTAAAAATTTCCTTTTTACAACACCAACGGTGGATATCCCACAATAACTTGTAAAATCTTTCACAGGAAATTACAATAACCTTTCAAGAGCAGAAGGCGATAATGTTTGAACTTGAAGGAAACTCTGCCAACTTGTTTCCAGGGCTGAAGGCCCACAGCTGACCTTGTCATATTAAAAAGATAGAATGCAGTTAAATTACAACAACATTAACACTGCCAAAAGGATAATTAAGAGAACGGCACTCAGCAGTCTCCAGTGGATCGGTCTGCCCTCGTTCACTTAGGCGAGACAGGTGGTGAGTCCAACTACACTTATTTCGTGCGAACCCGACGAACGGGCAGTTACGGATCGACCGACCAACTGCTTGCTTGCCATGACGGAGTACACGAGAGTTAAGGTCCCCCCCCCCCCAAAAATTACAAGTATCACTATCCCCTAACAAACACGGATGTGAAATGAGTCGCCAAAACTACACACCATGTTGGGAAGCAACAACAGGTGAGGAAAAGACACTGCCTAAAAGCTACATTAGCGGCCATGGAAGGTAAACAGAACACTGATGACCACTAGGCATAAAATTCCACTGGTTCACTTAACTACGAAAGATGATAATACGGTTAACTTCACCCAAAGTAAACACTGCCTGAATTTACGTTAGCGGGCGGGGCAGGTAACCAGAACAGTAACGGCCACAAGGCAGAAAATTCCGCTGGTGCACTTCACTATGGATAAATTAATTTGATGAATTCCACCTGGCAGCGGCTATCTCGAACACTTCACTCGTTGTTGCTCACTGGAAAACCTCCACAACAGCAATGCCGGAACCAACAACGCAATGCTCAAAACCACTTGACCTTCACGTCCTGGGTCGGCGAGCGACGATGCTCGTACCGATCGGACAGCTCCAGACAGACTCCGACACTGCGCAGAGACCGCTGTGGCGGTTTTTGTGTGTCATCAACATGGACAAATGCAATGAATATTGATGATACAATACTCTATGGTATTCTGCTGTTTGAATTCACTCTGTTTTTTATTTTTTTATTTTTTAGAAGTTGCATTGATTTGATTTTGTAAATGACACTGACAATATTATACACATGTATAATGCATTATTCATACTACAACTTCTCCCCGATAATTATTTTGTTCAAATTGCACAAGAATTCCACCTGACATAGTGTAATAATGTTGACTGCAAGCTGTGGTCATATCATTAAAATTATAGATCGTACGTCAGAGATCTTATAATTTTTGTCTTCGAAGGATTTAATTATTCTTAGCAAATTGATCATGAAAAGGAACCACAGAGTACCACCCACACACAACACTGACGAATGCTACCAGAAATAATTTTCTCTGTGATTCGTACTTAGTTTTTAATTTTGGCCTCATACATCAGCAATGAAATCGTGTTCAACAACAAATACCATCAGCACCGTTCTTAGAAACTGCAGTCTGATTAGATTAATTTTTTCTTTTATAAATAGAGTTCAGTACCACCGGTGCATATTTATTTCTTAAACATCGGAATATTGTTTGCAGTTTCAAGCAATTTAAATTTGCCACTGTGATAAAAGTTAAGATGGCGGCCAACAAAAGGCATATGATTTCCTTTTTAATTAAAATTTTTCTTTGCTCAATAAATAATTAATCATTTAAATTGATGCCACCAATAACAAAAGTTATTTAATTGTTTTCTAAATTAGTTTAACACAAACCCATGCTATTTTCAACTAGAATTACAGACGAAGTTGCTATATAATCGCTACTAAAAATGGCTACCCTTCTTGCAGCTATGATAAAACAATTAATACAAAATTATAATTAAAAGAGGAAGTGACTTTTCAATAATTAATCCTAAATAGTTTTAAAGCATTTGGCTCTAGGTTTTTAGCAGCAAATGAACATAAAAGTAAAATAATTTTGCATTAAACGTTTTTCATTCAACAGACCTCAAATCGATTCGCGTGTAGGGTCGGCGACGTACATCAGAAGAAGACGACAGAAGGGTACAAAAAAAAAAAAAAAATGGCATAGATTAACAAAGAATGAGAGACAAATATTGTCTCTGTTTTACATTATTATCATCTTTTAAAGAAATAATTACATAATTGTATGAATATTATCCACATGTTCATATTCCACTCGTGATAAAAAATGTGTGTACAGGGCTTTACAAAAAGGTACGGCCAAACTTTCAGGAAACATTCCTCACACACAAAGAAAGAAAATATGTTATGTGGACATGTGTCCGGAAACGCTTACTTTCCACGTTAGACCTCATTTTATTACTTCTCTTCAAATCACATTAACCATGGAATGGAAACACACAGCAACAGAACGTACCACCGTGACTTCAAACACAGGAAATGTTCAAAGTGTCCTCCGTTAGCGAGGATACATGCTTCCACCCTCCGTGGCATGTAATGCTTGATGCGCTGATGCAGCCCTAGAGAATGGCGAATTGTATCACAGCCGTCCACAATACGAGCACGAAGAGTCTTTACATTTGGTACTGGGGTTGCGTAGACAAGAGCTTTCAAATGCCCCCATGAATGAAAGTCAAGAGCGTTAAGGTCAGGAGAGCGTGGAGGCCATGGAATTGGTCCACCTCTACCAATCCATCGGTCACCGAATCTGTTGTTGAGAAGCGTACGAACACTTCGACTGAAATGTGCAAGAGCTCCATCGTGCATGTGCCACATGTTGTGTCGTACTTGTAAAGGCACATGTTCTAGCAGCACAGGTAGAGTATTCCTCATGAAAACATGATAACGTGCTCCATTGAACGTAGGTGGAAGAACATGGGGCCCAATCAAGACATCACCAACAATGCCTGGCCAAACGTTCACAGAAAATCTGTGTTCATAACGTGATTGCACAATTGCATGCGATTCTCTCCAGCCCACACATGTTGATTGTGAAAATTTACGATTTGGTCACGTTGAAATGAAGCCTCATCCTAAAAGAGAACATTTGCACTGAAATGAGGATTGACACATTGTTGGATGAACCATTCGCAGAAATGTACCCGTGGAGGCCAGTCAGCTGCTGATAGTGCCTGCACACGTTTTACATGGTACGGATGCAACTGGTTCTCCCGTAGCACTCTCCATACAGTGACGTTGTCAACGTTACCTTGTAAAGCAGCAACTTCTCTGACGCTGAAATTAGGGTTATCGTCAACTGCACGAAGAATTTCCTCGTCCATTCCAGGTGTCCTCGTCGCTCTAAGTCTTCCCCAGACGCGAGTCATAGGCTGGAATGTTCCATGCTCCCAAAGACGCCGATCAATTGCTTCGAACGTTTTCCTGTCGGGACACCTTCGTTCTGGAAATCTGTCTCAATATAAACGTACCGCGCCACGACTATTGCCCCGTGCTAATCCATACAACAAATGGGCATCTGCCAACTCCGCATTTTAAACATGGCACTGACTGCAAAACCACGTTCGTGATGAACACTAACATGTTGATGCTACGTACTGATGTGCTGATGTGCTGTAGAGCAATGAGTCGCATGTCAACACAAGCACCGAAGTCAACATTACCTTCCTTCAATTGGGCCAACTGGCGGTGAATCGAGGAGGTATAGTACATACTGACGAAACTAAAATGAACTTTAACATGGAAATTAAGCGTTTCCGGACGCATGACAATGTAACACCTTTTTTTTTATTTGTGTGTGAGGAATGCTTCCTGAAAGTTTGGCCGTACCTTTTTCTAACACCGTGTATATCGTGGATGTTACACCGCTATCGGACCCAGTCGACTACGCCTCACGGAGATGTCTCCTGCCGACCTACCAACCATCCACCAAAAGTCAGGCCCGGCTTAAGTGATGCGTGGCGGTAACGGTCGGGCGGGCGATGTCCACGCCATTAATTTAAATCAACGTGTTTAGACGTTGTTGTTGTTGTTGTTGTCTTCAGTCCTGAGACTGGTTTGATGCAGCTCTCCATGGTACTCTATCCTGTGCAAGCTGCTTCATCTCCCAGTACCTACTGCAACCTACATCCTTCTGAATCTGCTTAGTGTATTCATCTCTTGGTCTCCCTCTACGATTTTTGCCCTCCACGCTTCCCTCCAATGCTAAATTTGTGATCCCTTGATGCCTCAAAACATGTCCTACCAACCGATCCCTTCTTCTAGTCAAGTTGTGCCACAAACTTCTCTTCTCCCCAATCCTATTCAATACCTCCTCATTAGTTACGTGATCTACCCATCTAATCTTCAGCATTCTTCTGTAGCACCACATTTCGAAAGCTTCTATTCTCTTCTTGTCCAAACTAGTTATCGTCCATGTTTCACTTCCATACATGGCTACGCTACAAACAAATACTTTCATAAACGACTTCCTGATACATAAATCTATATTCGATGTTAACAAATTTCTCTTCTTGAGAAACGCTTTCCTTCCCATTGCCAGTCTACATTTTATATCCTCTCTACTTCGACCATCATCAGTTATTTTACTTCCTAAATAGCAAAACTCCTTTACTACTTTAAGTGTCTCATTTCCTAACCTAATTCCCTCAGCATCACCCAATTCAATTTGACTACATTCTATTATCCTCGTTTTGCTTTTGTTTATGTTCATCTTATATCCTCCTTTCAAGACACTGTCCATTCCGTTCAACTGCTCTTCCAAGTCCTTTGCCATCACTGACAGAAATACAATGTCATCGGCAAACCTCAAAGTTTTCACTTCTTCTCCATGAATTTTAATATCTACTCCTAATTTTTCTTTTGTTTCCTTCACTTCTTGCTCAATCTACAGATTGAATAACATCGGGGAGAGGCTACAACTCTGTCTCACTCCTTTCCCAACCACTGCTTCCCTATCATGCCCCTCGACTCTTATGACTGCCATCTGGTTTCTGTACAAATTGTAAATAGCCTTTCGCTCCCTGTATTTTGCCCCCGCCACATTCAGAATTTGAAAGAGAGTATTCCAGTCAACATTGTCAAAAGCTTTCTCTAAGTCTACAAATGCTAGAGACGTAGATTTGCCTTTTCTTAATCTTTCTTCTAAGATAAGTCGTAAGGTCAGTATTGCCTCACGTGTTCCAACATTCCTACGGAATCCAAACTGATCCTCCCCGAGGTCCGCATCTACCAGTTTTTCCATTCGTCTGTAAAGAATTTGCGTTAGTATTTTGCAGCTGTGACTTATTAAACTGATAGTTCGGTAATTTTCACATCTGTCAGCAACTGCTTTCTTTGGGATTGTAATTATTATATTCTTCTTGAAGTCGGAGGGTATTTCACCTGTCTCATACATCTTGCTCACCAGATGGAAGAGTTTTGTCAGGACTGGCTCTCCCAAGGCCGTCAGTAGTTCTAATGGAATGTTGTCTACTCCGGGGGCCTCGTTTCGACTCAGGTCTTTCAGTGCTCTGTCAAACTCTTCACGCAGTATCTTACCTCCCATTTCGCCTTCATCTACATCCTCTTCCATTTCCATAATATTGTCCTCAAGTACATCACCCTTGTATAAACCTTCTATATACTCCTTCCACCTATCTGCCTTCCCTTCTTTGCTTAGAACTGGGTTGCCATCTGAGCTCTTGATATTCATACACGTGGTTCTCTTCTCTCCAAAGGTCTCTCTAATTTTCCTGTATTCAGTATCTATCTTACCCCTAGAGAGATAAGCTTCTACATCCTTACATTTGTCCTCTAGCCATCCCTGCTTAGCCATTTTGCACTTCCTGTCGATCTCATTTTTCAGACGTTTGTCTTCCTTTTTGCCTGCTTCATTTACTGCATTTTTATATTTTTTCCTTTCATCAATTAAATTCAATATTTCTACTGTTACCCAAGGATTTCTAGCAGCCCTCGTCTTTTTACCTACTTTATCCTCTGCTGCCTTTTCTACTTCATCCCTCAGAGCTACCCATTCTTCTTCTACTGTGTTTCTTTCCCCCATTGCTGCCAATTGTTCCCTTATGCTCTCCTTGAAACTCTGTACAACCTCTGGTTCTTTCAGCTTATCCAGATCCCATGTCCTTAAATTCCCACCTTTTTGCAGTTTCTTCAGTTTTAACCTACAGGTCATAACCAATAGATTGTGGTCAGAGTCCACATCTGCCCCTGGAAATGTCCTACAATTTAAAACCTGATTCCTAAATCTCTGTCTTACCATTATATAATCTATCTGATACCTTGTAGTATCTCCAGGATTCTTCCATGTATACAACCTTCTTTTATGATTCTTGAACCAAGTGTTAGCTATGATTAAGTTATGCTCCGTGCAAAATTCTACCAGACGGCTTCCTCATTCATTTCTTAGCCCCAATCCATAATCACCTACTATGTTTCCTTCTCTCCCTTGTCCTACTGACGAATTCCAGTCACCCATGACTATTAAATTTTCGTCTCCCTTCACTACCTGAATAATTTCTTTTATCTCATCATACATTTCTTCAATTTCTTCATCATCTGCAGAGCTAGTTGGCATATAAACTTGTACTACTGTAGTAGGCATGGGCTTTGTGTCTATCTCGGCCACAATAATGCGTTCACTATGCTGTTTGTAGTAGCTTACCCGCATTCCTATTTTCCTATTCATTATTAAACCTACTCCTCCATTACCCCTATTTGATTTTGTATTTATAACCCGGTATTCACCTGACCAAAAGTCTTGTTCCTCCTGCCACCGAACTTCACTAATTCCCACTATATCTAACTTTAGCCTATCCATTCCCTTTTTAAATTTTCTAACCTACCTGCCCGATTAAGGGATCTGACATTCCACGCTCCGATCCGTAGAATGACAGTTTTCTTTCTCCTGATAACGACGTCCTCCTGAGTAGTCCCCGCCCGGAGATCCGAATGGGGGACTATTTTACCTCCGGAATATTTTACCCAAGAGTACGTCATCATCATTTAATCACACAGTAAAGCTGCATGTCCTCGGGAAAAATTACGGCTGTAGTTTCCCCTTGCTTTCAGCCGTTCGCAGTACCAGCACAGCAAGGCCGTTTTGGTTAATGTTGCAAGGCCAGATCAGTCAATCATCCAGACTGTTGCCCCTGCAACTACTGAAAAGGCTGCTGCCCCTCTTCAGGAACCACATGTTTGTCTGGCCTCTCAACAGATACCCCTCCGTTGTGGTTGCACCTACGGTACGGCCATCTGTATCGCTGAGGCACGCAAGCCTCCCCACCAACGGCAAGGTCCATGGTTCATGGAGGGTGTTTGGATGTAAATACGTTAAAACAAGGTTTAAAATGCCAAATGGTGCGACGGCGGGCCATGCACGGCTCACTATGCATTGCTGCCTCGATGTGTAACCATAACTTTTAATATTTCTTCTCAACAACTGAGAGTCTCGCAGACGCAGTCCAAGAACGACCAGAAGACTGATTGGAGCAATGCTATTCCACGATAACGCCCGCCCGCTTTCTGCTAGAATGACAAAAACCACTAACGTGAGTTGGGCTGGAAAGTAATTCCGTACGCATCCTTTTCACCCGATCTTGCGCAGTCAGATTTTTCACCTTCGTCGGTATCGATCAACCTCCAAGGAACTTCTTTTCCGGATGAAAATGCACTCCGAACGCCTCAAAACAAAGTGATTTCTACCGTAGAGGAATCCGAAAGTTACCCTAGCGATGACAGTCTGTTGTAAACAGTGAAGGGGGTTATATTATTGATGACTAAAGTCTCTGTTACATGTGTGTTTATTAAAATTGTGAATAAACGCTCCTAGCTTACGCAGCAACTCAATATTAAAAACTTGTTAAATGTAAATCGACCTACAGACAGAGCTGAGTGTTGGAGAAATAATTTTTTCTGGAATCTGTACCTGAGCCATATAATTAACTTTCTGCCTAACAAGCTGCATAATAATAGCTTTCTAGATTTCGATATTGATACAGGTTTTATAGTGACCGTTTTAAATTTTTCACCTTGTTTAGATCTGTGTTATATTATATTTTTTCAGCTTTTTCCAAAGCTCTTTCACAGAGGAAGACCGCACTGCTGTTCCTTCTCTAAATCCTCGCACGAATGAAAAAAATTGCTGACATCGAGATAAGTGTCCAAGGAATAGAAAATCAACTGAAAACACTCAAGAGAGGAAAGTCCACTGGACCAGACGGGATACCAATTCGATTCTACACAGAGTACGAGCAAGAACGTGCCCCTTCTAACAGCCGTGTACCGCAAGTCTAGAGGAACGGAAGGTTCCAAATGATTGAAAAAGAGCACAGGTAGTCCCAGTCTTGAAGAAGGGTCGTCGAGCAGACGCGCAAAACTATAGACCTATATCTGTGACATCGATCTGTTGTGGAATTTTAGAACATGGTTTTTGCTCGCGTATCATATCATTTCGGGAAACCCAGAATCTACTCTGTAGGAATCAACATGGACTCCGGGAACAGCGATCCTATGAGACCCAACTCGCTTTACTTGGTCATGAGACCCAGAAAATACTAGATACAGGCTCCTAGGTAGATGCCTTTTTCCTTGACTTCCGGAAGGCGGTCGATACAGTTCCGCACTGTCGCCTGATAAACAAAGTAAGAGCCTACGGAATATCAGATCAGCTGTGTGGCTAGATTGAACACAGGATATTAGTCTCAACGGAGAGACGTCTACAGACGTTTATGTGACCTCTGGTGTACCACAGGGGTGTGTTATGGGACCATTGCTTTTCACAGTGTATATAAATTAGCTAGTAGATAGAGTCGGAAGTTCCATGCGGCTTTTCGCGGATGATGCTGTAGTCTACAGAGAAGTTGCAGCATTAGAAAATTGCAGCGAAATGCAGGAAGAACTGCAGCGGATAGGCGCTTGGTGCATGGGGTGGCAACTGACCGTTAACACAGACAAATTTAATGTATTGCGAATACATAGAAAGAAGGATCCTTTATTGTATGATTATATGATAACGGTACAAACAGTGGCAGCAGTTTACTTCTGTAAAATATTTGGGAGTATGCGTGCGGAACCATTTGAAGTGGAATGATATTATAAAATTAATTGTTGTTAAGGAGGGTGCCCGGTTTCGATTCATTGGGAGAGTCCTTAGAAAATGTAGTCCATCAACAAAGGAGGTGGCTTACAAAATACTAGTTTGACCTATACTTGAGTATTGCTCATCAATGTGGGATCCGTACCAGGTTGGGTTGACAGAGAAGATATAGAAGATCCAAAGAAGAGCGGATAGTTTCGTCACAGGGTTTTTTGGTAAGCGTGATTGTGTTACGGAGATGTTTAGCAGATTCAAGTGGCAGACTCTGCAAGAGAGGTGCTCTGCATCGCGGTATAGCTTGCTGTCCAGGTTTCGGGAGGATGCGTTTCTGGATGAGGTTTCTATTATATTGCTTCCCCCTACTTATACCTCCAGAGGAGATCATGAATGTAAAATTAGAGAGATTCGAGCTGGCACGGATGCTTTCCAGCAGTCGTTCTTAACTCTAACCATACGCGACTGGAACGGGAAAGGGAGATAATGACAGTGGCACGTAAAGTGCACTCCTCTACACACCGTTTGGTGGCTTGCGGAGTATAAATGTAGTTGTAGATGTAGATAGATGTAACGTGTCCGCCACCTTACCACTCACCCCACCCGCTTCCTACCAGATCAGTCTCCGTAGCAAGATACCTGAGGCATCAAGGTCAGCTGAACAGGGCGGCCACGCTGCTCTAATGTCAGGAACAATCTACCGCTCAATAGGCTTTTCTTACTTGATGGAGCTAGAAACACGGTGTTTTGTTAAGAACTGTGTTACCCTCTCGTTCCGGAACGCTTCGGAGATATGTAGATCTGGCTCAGGTGAAACATCGCTATAAAAAGGCCTAACACACAAAGTCCCCGACATTGTGCCATGGATAACTTTTTAAAGTCCTTTGGTAGCCCTAAATATTTATATGACTGTGTATATCAATTGTAATTCCTACAGTGACCGAGTTAGAAAATCAAACAACAAAGAGCATACAACAGTCTCCACACCATAATATTCTTTAAATGAATGCAATTGTGGTAATACATGTGATGAATTGAAGGTCTACACTGTCACTCGTAATTTCTCAACATATCAAGAGGAACAGGGAATTACATGAATAAAACAACTGCAGCACATATTGTGAAAATCCATAGTACACTCTGTGCTCCTCGCAACTCACTGGCTACTGTCTTGAATAAGAGTCAACGTCAAAAACTAGAAAATCTGAACTTCACCGAAACAGTGTGGGGCATATGAATCCCAAAGACATACTAGTAAAATGTACTAATTGCAATGAATCTATTGTCTAATAATAGAGAAATTCTGGATTCAGTGTCCGCCCCCGGTAGCTGAGTGGTCAGTGCGACGGAATGTCAATCCTAAGAGCCCGGGTTCGACCCTCGGCTGGGTCGGATGTTTTCTCCGCTCAGGGACTGGGTGTTGTCCTACTGATCACCATTTCATCCCCAACTATGCACAAGTTGCCTAAGTGGCGTCAAATCGAAAGACTTGCACCCGGCGAACGGTCTAGCCCCGAGTCACACAACATTTATTTATATTTTTCTGTATTCAGTGACAATATAATTCTTTTTGAATATTATGCATGGAAAATTGTCAGACACAACTTAAAAGTAGAATTTCCTGGTCGAATATCTTACCAACTGGATGTTAATATGTGTCAGAACCAGTCATGTTGTATTCTACCTTTCAACTATGCGTCGAAGAAAGTAAGAAATACGTGAAAAACGAAAACTGAAAAGAAACAGAACCATGTAAACCTCTTCTAGGGGAAAATGGAAAGATTTTGCTAGAAAATACATAGTACTTTCAGACGATTATTCAGTAATTTTCGGAATAACTAGAAGATGTAGCTATACAATCTTTTGTAACAGGTAGTCACCGGGGAAGTGAAACTTTAATCATAATTAGTTCAAATAAGATGAGCGTAGAAACTACAGAAATGTGACTCTACACTAGAATGCTAAAAATCAGATCAATAAATTAAATAACTGATGAGGAAGTGCTAAATAGAGTTTCGCAAAAAAATAAATTACGAGACATTTTGACTAAAAGAAGCTGTCATTTGATAGAACATGGAGGAGACAATAGGGGGTAAACTTGCGGAGGGAAAGCTAAAGCTTGACCGTAGTAAGCTACAAAGAATTTCATAATATATTTAGGAAGGATCGAAAACAGTAACGAAAATCTAATTTGTGGTAGAAATAATAAGGATGCCTTAGAATATTGAGCTGTAGAGGATTCAAAGACTTTACCGGCATACATGGAATATATGCAGAAAAGGATGTTCACCTGAAGAACTTCATTTACGTAAAACACAGTAGTTCAATATCGTTAGTCGAGATGATTAGTGGCGAATGCTTAGTACTGACATATATGTTGCACGAATTATAAATTCTGGGAAGGGTTATTGGAAAGAAGATATCAGGTCAGTTACCAAAATTACGAGTCTAGAAACTAAGAACTAGTGTCTAAATATATTGGGAAATGGAAAGAATAGCAAATAAATACCGAGGAGACAGACTGACAAGAGGTCAGATTGTCATATCTGTGGCAAAGAACAGAACGGAGATGAAGCGTCTTTAATTTAAGACAGGAGGAAAAATTAAAGAAGAAACAATGTAAGGCAGCAGAAAATCACGGAAGAAGCACAAACTTTTTGAAGGAAATTATTAATAATCGAAGGATTCCAAATTTGTAAATTGGAAGATAAATCGTTCCAGGAGAGGCATACAACGAGCGAATGGAGTAGAAGAAATGAAAAACAGAAGATGAAAGAGTGAAATGGCCCTGAGTCCATACAGGTAGTAAATGAAGTGACTCAGGATGAATTCAACACTGGAAAGTTCTCTCCTACTGATACTGGACCTTGTTACGTGAAACATACTTTTTCAAATAACTTAGCTTAGTTTTACATCCGTCAGTTAGGTATCCAGCTAGTATTCCATTTGGTTCATATTTTTCACTTGCTACATGTATCTTTACGTAGTAATGTAAGGCTTTCATAAAACCCCTTGTCTGGCTTATCCAATATGTGTCCTCATCTCATACATTAAAATAGCTTTTACTTAAGTTGTTCAGTTTTCTCGTAGTGCGGCACACACAGTCACAAGTTTTCTAAAGGCATAGGAAGACCATTAACACGATAATCATGTTTCTCCTGTAGCTGTCGTTCTAAATATTCGTTTGAAATATGTCATTGTCTTCCCCAGCCTGCCGCCATGATCATGTTCTTCAGTTTTCTTCCTAACTCTATCCCTTACTCTTCCCCCTAGAATTTTCACGACTATAGTTTGGGAGCACCGTCACTTAATACTGTTTAAATGAAATTTTAGCCATTTGACTGAGTTTATTGTTTATTGCATTGTACAATAATTATTTCGGTCTTTGATCATTTGTGAGGTATCACACTAAAAAGGCATATATAAGAAATGCATTGAGACAGAAAGTAGATAACATTACGCCCATGCACTATCCGTGATCCTGACTTGACTTAAATTGTTTTGTTACCTGACTTAGTATTAGCCATAGAATGACCTGAAAGGCTTGCTGTAGTTATTAAGTGGTTCCATTCTTTTGTAATCATTAACCTTTTTTGTGAAGTTACAAAATGACACTGTTGTAATACAGTACTATTCACGTAAGCATATTAATTACAGCTTCCTTCTTCTCTTTTTCTTATTTGACCTCCCCGCTTCCCACCATCACCACAAGCCCCCCACTGTTACATTTCACATCTTAGTTACATCTTGTATATTCCCGACCCTTTTTTTATATTTCCTCTTATTTCCCCATACCTTGTTCGCGCTACCCCCTCTCCTTCACCCAACCCCTCTTCCAACAACTTCTAACAGTTTTCTATGCCATTTCTCCCAACTCTATCCTCGTATCTGCGTATTCATGTAATTTACTCCGTTCTACTTCGCCTTTGTTCGCCCCCCCCCCCCTTTCAACCCTCTTTCCTCCTCCTCTAGCCCCCACCGTTAACTTTCCTCTTTCTTCTGCAACGCGCCCAACCCCCTTGTAATTGCACTTATAACTTAATACTCTCTCATCCATTACCCCTTACGTACTGTCCCCCATTGTCCTTCTATAACCCTTCCACCGGTCACCTCTTTTCCGTTTTAAGTGTTTACGCAACTTATTTAAAGTGCATCTACTGTCACATTACAGTATACAATGTTTTTATGGCACGTGTTCGAGGTACACGATGCGTTTATGGGGAACAGTCGTAGACTCTTTCACAGTATGATTTATATGATCCATAGGCCCGTTTAGCAACACATTGGGGCAAATGGTTACGTTATGTAGCTTTTACAACTCGCCTCCATTCCGTTAAGTCATGATTATATTCAGCATTCAATATAGTATATGATGCATAATAGTTCCTTCCTACAGTTTTAAATTTCTTGGTGTAACTGTATTTGTTTTCATTACGAATTCGCAACTTAGGAAGGCCACCCATTGATATAAGAACCCTATGCAGTTAATGTAACTCCGGCTTGTTGCCTAAAATACTTCTGGATTCACTCGCAGATTGCACCACGTAAACTGACGGCCTGCAATGTTGATCTTTTGCTTACATTACATATAGTAAATTCGTCATTGTGGCTTCTACATGCAATCATTGTTTTTAGTGATCATTTTATGCCACTGTTACTCGTTGAAAGAGTGTCAGACATATTTCTCCTGTTTTTGCCAGACCTCTCGTGAATACATTCTCATTTAAATACTCTGACACATGCAAGTTTAATATATTTCGACGGTAACTTCATTAACAGAAGTCTGATCACGCTTAGCAAGTAAGTAACGCAGTTTCAATAATTGTTTTTAAAAATTACTGTTGTTCCTACATGCTGTTGCCATTATGTTACCATATACTTTCATTTAAACAGTTCCTCTGTACTTAAAGGCTTCTGAGGTGGCCTTCTCCATCCAGATTACTGTCATCTCACGATATAGCCACTGCTTATCTAGAGCTTAAGCTGCTGTCACCATTTCTGCTTACAACTCATGAAGACCTGGTGCCTTCCCTTCTTTTGAAAGCCTTGAACTGATTCTGCTTCGGCCTTAGTCAAAATCTTAGCAATTTACATTCCTTGATTAGTCCTCACCTCCTTAGATACCCAGTGTGTATTTGAAAAGCTGTTTCCAATATTATTTTAACGTTACTTAGCTAACAAACGCTTCCGTTGTCCCAGGGGCACACTCGACTTGTTTAGTCGGTGTCATACAACTGTGCTACAAACTCGGTTGGTCCTCTCTTTTCTCGCTAGCAGGCATCCGGATCCCCAGCGCTTCCATCCAGCTGTTGGGACAGTGTACAGAGTGCTCGCCGGTGGCTGCTGCCCTCCTTTCGGCGCGGCCGCTCGCTGAGTCCACTCCACGCACCCTCCTCGACCTCCCGTCACGTCCTCTTGTCTCTCGCTCCGCTGCAGAATGGCCCCATTCCCTGGCAGTCCACTCAGCGCTCTGTCATCAAAGCGTGTCCCAGCCTCGGCTCCGCTGGCTCTCTCGGGGGCGCCTCCATTTTCTTTCTACGTCCTCTGCCCGAAGATCGGCCCTCATTTTGCCTGCGGCTGCTTTCCCACTTTTTCAAGTGTTGTGTTTCCATCAGGCCAGTGATCTGTTAAGTATCATTTACATGACGTCATCCTCAATTAAACATGATCTGTACCTTCTTTGTCACTTGTTACAGTTCATGCAACTCCGTATTCAGCAATACACTGCTGCTCATGAAAATTACAACACCATGAGACAATCGAGGACGAGCATGTGGTGTATCTCATGCTCAGGTTGGTAAGGATCTAATACGGAAATGTTTAGTTCAGGAGGGCAATAACGAACGGAGAATGTAAAGGAATACACCCGACTAGCGCCCGATAGGAAAAACTCAGTATTCGCTCAGACATACATCATCGTACAACCACGTAACGTACCAAGAGTCAGGATATGGCCTTGTTTGAACAAGACGAGTAACCACACCGACAGTACGACATTGTCTAGAACACCATTTACTATCAGCATGCCGACAGTGAGCATTTATACGACAGCAAAGAAAAGTGCTACTATAATCGTACGACCAACGGCACTGGATACCTCAGTCACACATCTTACTTTCAGACGAATTCTTTTGCTTTCAGAATCACAATGGACATATTCACGAGTAGAGGCGCCGCAGAACACCGAGCATTTACCTCAGTTTACGGAATGAAATTTTCACTCTGCAGCGGAGTGTGTGCTGATATGAAACTTCCTGGCAGATTAAAATTAGATGCCTTTCGTGGGCAAGTGCTCTATCATCTCAGCTACCCAAGCACGACTCACGACCCTTCCTACCGTTGGAAGCTAGGAGAAGAAAATACTGGCGGAATTAAAACTGTGAGAACGGGTCATGAGTCGTGCTTGGATGGCTCGGATGGCAGAGCACTTTCCAGCGAAAGGGAAAGGTCCCGAGTTCGAGTCTCGGTCGGGTACACAGTTTTAACCTGCCATCAAGTGTTTAGCACGCTGACCTCGCATTCAAAAGGGAGTTAATTCTAATCCCGGTCCTCACATCCTGAATTAGGGTCTGAAACTCATACGAAAAGAAATGTGCTTGTAACTACAATATAAATACTCTACTTACGAGAAACTAAAGTAACCCAAAGCTAATTTTATAGCTCCGTCTAGACTTTATGCGCAAAAAAAAAAAAAAATTAGCATCTGCTTCAGTGGTGCAGGGTTCCCAGATAATAATGCAGACACTATATTTCTTTGTGCTACGACACTTTACACTTAGTGATAAAGGCGATGGATACCTTCTAATATAGTGCTGGACCACCTTCTGATGCGCGTAGTGCAGCAACGCAACGTAACGCGGATTCAACAAAGTTTGTCTTTGGAAATCCCATGCAAAATTAGTGTGCCATACTTCCTCTATAGCCTTCCATAAATGCGAAAGTGTTGACGGTGCTGGATTTTGACAACCAACTAACCTCTCCATTACGTTCCACAAATGTTCAATGAAACATTAAATTAGAAACGTGCAACATGTCGGGCGATCTAAGTAGCCAGACGATTCACACGAAATGAGAATTTTCAGACACAATGAATTCTTGTCCATAAAAATTCCATTATTGTTTGGGAACACGAAGTCCATGAATAGCTGCAAATGGTCTCCGAGTAGCCGAACATAAACGAGTCAATATTGGGCTCAGTTGGACCAGAGGACCCAGTCCATTACGTGTAAACGCAGCCCACAGAATTGTGGAGCCATCACCAGTTTGCAGACTGCCTTGTTGACGGCTTCGGTCCATGGCTTCGTGGACCTGCGCCACTCACGGACCCTTCCATCAACTCTTTCCAACTGGTATAGGTACTAATCTGACGAGGCCACGGTTTTCCAGTCGTCTAGGCTCCAACCAACATGCTCACGGCCCCAGGAGAGGATCTGCAGGCGACGTTGTGCCGTTGGGAAAGGCACTCACGTAAGTCGTTGCTGCCACGGCCTATTTACACCAAATTTCACCGCACTGTACTAACGGCTGCTTGATTTCTACGGTTATTTCACGCAGTACCGCTTGCATGTTAGCAACTCTACGAGAACGTCGCTGCCCTCTGTCGATAAATGAAGGCCGTCGGCCACTGCGTTGTCCGTGGTAATGCCTGAAATTTGATATTCTTAGCACACTCTTCACACTGTGGATCTCGGAGCACAGAATTCAATAACGATTACCGAAATACAATGTCCTTTGTGTCTAGCTGCAACTACCACTCCGCGTTCAAAGTCGCTTAATTCTCGTCGTCGGCCAAAATCATCGCTATCCCAAGACGGTTGTCATTTCAGTTCATAAACTACATTTTCGCATTCCACCAGCTTTTACGTGAGGATTTTACGTGTACAGGTATTGTTGTTGTTGTTGTCTTCAGTCCTGAGACTGGTTTGATGCAGCTCTCCATGCTACTCTATCCTGTGCAAGCTTCTTCATCTCCCAGTACCTACCGCAACCTACATCCTTCAGAATCTGCTTAGTGTACTCATCTCTCGGTCTCCCTCTACGATTTTTACCCTCCACGCTGCCCTCCAATGCTAAATTTGTGATCCCTTGATGCCTCAAAAAATGTCCTACCAACCGATCCCTTCTTCTAGTCAAGTTGTGCCACAAACTTCTCTTCTCCCCAATCCTATTCAATACCTCCTCATTAGTTACGTGATCTACCCATCTAATCTTCAGCATTCTTCTGTAGCACCACATTTCGAAAGCTTCTATTCTCTTCTTGTCCAAACTAGTTATCGTCCATGTTTCACTTCCATACATGGCTACACTCCAAACAAATACTTTCAGAAATGACTTCCTGATACATAAATCTATATTCGATGTTAACAAATTTCTCTTCTTCAGAAACGCTTTCCTTCCCATTGCCAGTCTACATTTTATATCCTCTCTACTTCGACCGTCATCAGTTATTTTACTTCCTAAAAAGTAAAACTCCTTTACTACTTTAAGTGTCTCATTTCCTAATCTAATTCCCTCAGCATCACCCGATTTAATTTGACTACATTCCATTATCCTCGTTTTGCTTTTGTTGATGTTAATCTTATATCCTCCTTTCAAGACACTGTCCATTCCGTTCAACTGCTCTTCCAAGTCCTTTGCCGTCTCTGACAGAATTACAATGTCATCGGCGAACCTCAAAGTTTTTACTTCGTCTCCATGAATTTTAATACCTACTCCAAATTTTCCTTTTGTTTCCTTTACTGATTGCTCAATATACAGATTGAATAACATCGGGGAGAGGCTACAACCCTGTCTCACTCCTTTCCCAACCACTGCTTCCCTTTCATGCCCCTCGACTCTTATGACTGCCATCTGGTTTCTGTACAAATTATAAATAGCCTTTCGCTCCCTGTATTTTACCCCTGCCACCTTTAGAATTTGAAAAAGAGTATTCCAGTCAACATTGTCAAAAGCTTTCTCTAAGTCTACAAGTGCTAGAAACGTAGGTTTGCCTTTTCTTAATCTTTCCTCTAAGATAAGTCGTAAGTTCAGTATTACCTCACGTGTTCCAACATTTCGACGGAATCCAAACTGATCCTCCCCGAGGTCCGCAGCTACCAGTTTTTCCATTCGCCTGTAAAGAATTCGCGTTAGTATTTTGCAGCTGTGACTTATTAAACTGATAGTTCGGTAATTTTCACATCTGTCAGCACCTGCCTTCTTTGGGATTGGAATTATTATATTCTTCTTGAAGTCTGAGGGTATTTCGCTTGTCTCATACATCTTGCTCACCAGCTGGTAGAGTTTTGTCATGACTGGCTCTCCCAAGGCCGTCAGTAGTTCTAATGGAATGTTGTCTACTCCGGGGGCCTTGTTTCGACTCAGGTCTGTCAGTGCTCTGTCACACTCTTCACGCAGTATCGTATCTCCCATTTCGTCTTCATCTACATCCTGTTCCATTTCCATTATATTGTCCTCAAGTACATCACCCTTGTATAAACCCTCTATATACTCATTCCACCGTTCTGTCTTCCCTTCTTTGCTTAGAACTCGGTTGCCATCTGAGCTCTTGATATTCATACACATGGTTCTCTTCTCTCCGAAGGTCTCTTTAATTTTCCTGTAGGCAGTATCTATCTTACCCCTAGTGAGATAAGCATCTACATCCTTACATTTGTCCTGTAGCCATCCTGTTTAGCCATTTTGCACTTCCTGTCGATCTCATTTTTGAGACGTTTGTATTCCTTTTTGCCTGCTTCATTTACTGCATTTTTATATTTTCTCCTTTCATCAATTAAATTCAATATTTCTTCTGTTACCCAAGGATTTCTAGCAGCCCTCATCTTTTTACCTTCTTTATCCTCTGCTGCCTTCACTACTTCATCCCTCAGAGCTACCCATTCTTCTTCTACTGTATTTCTTTCCCCTATTCCTGTCAATTGTTCCCTTATGCTCTCCCTGAAACTCTGTACAACCTCTGGTTCTTTCAGTTTATCCAGGTCCCATCTCCTTAATTTCCCACATTTTTGCAGTTTCTTCAGTTTTAATCTACAGGTCATAACCAATAGATTGTGGTCCGAGTCCACATCTGCCCCTGGAAATGTCTTACAACTTAAAACCTGGTTCCTAAATCTCTGTCTTACCATTATATAATCTATTTGATACCTTTTAGTATCTCCAGGGTTCTTCCACGTATACAACCTTCTTTCATGATTCTTAAACCAAGTGTTAGCTATGATTAAGTTGTGCTCTGTGCAAAATTCTGCTAGGCGGCTTCCTCTTTCATTTCTTAGCCCCAATCCATATTCACCTACTATGTTTCCTTCTTTCCCCTTTCCTACACTCGAATTCCAGTCACCCATTACTATTAAATTATCGTCTCCCCTCACTATCTGAATAATTTCTTTTATTTCATCGTACATTTCTTCAATTTCTTCATCATCTGCAGAGCTAGTTGGCATATAAACTTGTACTACTGTAGTAGGTGTGGGCTTCGTATCTATCTTGGCCACAATAATGCGTTCACTATGCTGTTTGTAGTAGCTTACCCGCATTCCTATTTTCCTATTCATTATTAAACCTACTCCTGCATTACCCCTATTTGATTTTGTGTTTATAATCCTGTAGTCACCTGACCAGAAGTCCTTTTCCTCCTGCCACCGAACTTCACTAATTCCCACTTTATCTAACTTTAACCTATCCATTTCCCTTTTTAAATTTTCTAACCTACCTGCCCGATTAAGGGATCTGACATTCCACGCTCCGATCCTTTGAACGCCAGTTTTCTTCCTCCTGATAACGACATCCTCCTGAGTAGTCCCCGCCCGGAGATCCGAATGGGGGACTATTTTACCTCCGGAATATTTTACCCAAGAGGATGCCATCATCATTTAATCATACAGTAAAGCTGCATGTCCTCGGGAAAAATTACGGCTGTAGTTTCCCCTTGCTTTCAGCCGTTCGCAGTACCAGCACAGCAAGGCCGTTTTGGTTAATGTTGCAAGGCCAGATCAGTCAATCATCCAGACTGTTGCCCCTGCAACTACTGAAAAGGCTGCTGCCCCTCTTCAGGAACCACACGTTTGTCTGGCCTCTCAACAGATACCCCTCCGTTGTGGTTGCACCTACGGTACGGTCATCTGTATCGCTGAGGCACGCAAGCCTCCCCACCAACGGCAAGGTCCATGGTTCATGTGGGGGGGGGGGGGGGTATAGGAACTTATAATCCCTGTATCTCAGTAACAAACAAATGTATCAAGAAAATTTTCTAGGTAGTTTTTTTTCTCTAGACTGGAATCGTAGGCATATATTTCAAAAAATTCTGCCATTTGCTCGCATAGCCGCCTTGGAATACCCTACTGTGCTTCTGGTCCGCTGGTGACGATATAAATATAGTAAAACACCCGTTTGTGGTCTTTATTTTTTGAGGAACTATTAATGAATTAATGGTGCCTCTTTAAGTCCCATGAAGTCCGTGTAGACCACAACAGATGCAGAAAGAACCAACCGTTTTGCTCCACTTCCCTTAGCAGGGGAAGCATGTAAGATTCATACTTTGACCCTGATTGTAGGATTGTGAAACTAAGACAATCCTTGAGTTTGGTACACAAATGATCGCTAGCCCAAGGGCTACCCAAAACACTTGACTCTAAGTTTTTATCGTCTATGGAATCCGAGATGTGTGCACCGGAAAATTCAAGTTATATGTGCTGCGTTTTTGAAGATCATCAAGGTTGGACCACTTCTGACGACGACAAAGCGACATCGCTGTATTGTGCACCAGACACACCGTAACTCCGAAACCGACAACAATCCGTGGCGTATGCACCATACATTCTAGGATAGAGTAAGCCACACTAGGGAATGACTCTCCATTTCATAGAGCGCCGTTAACACCACAACATAAATAACCGCGTTTGGAGTGGTGCCATTACTCGGAAGCATGTATTGCGAGCCGCGCGGGATTAGCCGAGCGGTCTAGGGGGCGCTGCAGTGTGAGGCTGGTCCCGGCGGAGGTTCGAGTCCTCCCTCGGCATGGGTGTGTGTTTGCCCTTAGGATAATCTATGTTAAGTAGTGTGTAAGCTTCTGGACTCAATACCGTAGCAGTTAAGTCCCATAAGATTTCACACACTTTTGAACAATTTTGTATTGCTGATACATGGCATCACACTGTGTGATGAAACCGTTATGCACCAGCTTGAGTCCGGATTCAGTAAAACAGGTTTTTCACAAACTTCCAAGTCAAATCAGGGCATGCATCGAGGCCAGAGGTCGTGCAACGTCACACTGCTAAGAACGACCATACTGCTATATTTTCATAAATTTGATTAAATTTTGTTAACACATACCCTCTCAACCTCTGAGGTTTACTTCGTTCCCTCCTTTCCTTCTGGGTGCTATATTAGTTTTGTTAATATATATATATATATATATATATATATATATATATATATATATATATATATATGTGTGTGTGTGTGTGTGTGTGTGTGTGTGTGTGTGTGTGTGTGTGTAATCAAAAGAATCCAGCCACCTGCTGAAAATGACTTACAAGTTTACCGCGCCGTCCATCGGTAACGCTGGAATTCAGTATGATGATGACTACCACTCTCGCAGTCATACGTTCAATCAGGTGCTGGAAGGTTTCTTGGTGAATGGCAGCCCATTCTTCACGAGTCCTGCAATGAGGAGAGGTATCGATATGGCTCGGTGAGGCCTGGCGTTCCCAAACATCCGAAATGTGTTCTGTAGGATTCAGGTCAAGACTCTGTGCAGGCCAGTCCATTGCAGGGAGGTTATTGTCGTGTAACCACTCCGCCATAGGTCGTGCATTATGAACAGGTGCTCGATCGTGTTGAAAGAGCCAATCGCAGTGGGAAGCAAGAGGGTGCTGTGATAGTGCTGTACAAAAAAACAAGGCGTGCGCTCCCCATCCATGAAAAACGGGACCAAACGCACCACCACCACCTCCGAATTTTACTCTTGGCCGTATTTCACGCTGGAAGATAACGTTCACCGAGCATTCGCCATACCTACACTCTGCCATCGGATCGCCACATTGTGTACTGTGATTCGTTACTCCACACAACGTTTTTTCAATGTTCACTTGTCCAATGTATACGCTCCTTACACCAAGCGAGGCGTCGTTTGGCATTCACCGGCGTGATGTGTGGCTTATGAGCGACCATGAAATCCAAGTTTTCTCAGCTGCCCCTAACTATCATAGTACTTGCAGTTGATCCTGATGCAATGTCGAATTCCTGTGTGATGCTCTGGATACATGTCTGCCTATTACCCGTTACGACCCTCTTCAACTGTCGGCGGTCTCTGTCAGTTAACAGACGGGGTCTGCCTGTACGATTTCGTACCGTACGTGTCCCTTCACGTTTCCACTTCACTATCACATCGAAAACAGTGGACTTGGGAATGTTTAGGAGTGCGGAATCGCGCGTACAGACGTTTAACACAAGTGACACCCAATCACCTGACCACATTCGAAGTCCGTGATTTCTGCAGAGCGCCCATACTGCTCTCTCACGATGTCTAATGACTGCTGAGGTCTCTGATATGGAATACCTGGCAGCAGGTGGCAGCACAATGCACCTAATATGAAAAACGTATATTTTTGTGGGTGTCCTGATACTTTTGATCACATTACATATATATTGGTTACTGTTACTCCAGCATAGGCTCACACTTCGCAATAAAACTTGCTTACAGTCTTCTTCGTCTTCGACATCTTGTAATCTGTAACCTCCCTTTGTCTTGTGTACCGATCTTCTCAATAAATCTTCGCTCTCCAGGTTTGTCCCTTGAATCTTCTGTCTTGCAATCTTCTGAGTTTCATCTTTTTCGTTGATGATTTCTGCAATTGGTGTCGCTTCTTAAGCCTTTGGTAATACATTGAAACGATGTCGATATCTGCTGTCAACTTCTTCATTCCACTTACTTACATTTTAAACTTCTTTACACTCTCTCACTAGCATAACTGACTTTCGACTTTACAGCATCCAACTATTACCACAAGAAAAATGAATTACTTCTCCATTATATCCCTCCCATTCCGCTAACAAACTGAAAAGCCCGTTCTGCGAGTCTTGACACTCTGATTTTCCAACTTGAGCTATCTGTCTTCATCTGGAACCCCTGGCTTAATTAAAACATACGAAGGTTCTGTTTCCATATGCGTTACACAGAGATCGTGCAAAACATGGGAGACATGTATTTATCGCACTTTTTCTTCAAAGCCTTGTTAATACACACACACACACACACACACACACACACACACACACACACACACACACATTTTCTGGCAAATTACTGAAGATGAGTGTTCCTGAGATAAAGTAAGTGCTTTTAAGTCCGTGTGCAGATCATTTTCGTTCATGGTATTGTATGTATGAACTGAGCTGTTTGTTGGAAAAAGAGATATATTATTTAGGACAAATTTCATTAAGGAGTAAATATACTGAGAGGCAGTAGTTAGTATACCCAGTTCTTTGAAGAGGTTTCTACAAGACGTCCGTGAGTTTACTCCACAAATAATACATACTATACGCTTTTGGACTCTGAAAACTTTTGTTTGACTTGAAGAGTTACCCCAAAATATAATACCATATGACATTACGGAATGAAAGTAGGCTAAGTACGCAAGCTTTTTCACTTTTATGTCTCGCCTATATCTGCTAACACTCCAATTGCAAATACAGATTTGTTAACGCATTTCTGAAGTTCTGTGGTGTGTTCGTCCCAACTGAATTTATTATCAAGTTGTAATCCCAGGAATTTAAGACTGTCAACCTCTTCTATCTGCTCTTCTTCGTACTTTATGCATATGCTGGGTGGAAACCTCTTACAGGTTCTGAATTGCATATAGTGAGTCTTTTCGAAGTTTAATGTCAGTGAGTTGGCTTTAAACCATTTATTAATATCCATGAAAATATCATTAGCACATCTTTCTAGAACTACACTCGACATACTATTTATTGCAATACTCGTGTCATCTGCAAACAAAACGAACTCTGCTTCTGGCAGTGTAACTGATGACAGATCATTAATGTACACAAGAATAAGCAATGGCCCTAAGATGGTTCCTTGTGGGACACCACATGTAATTTCTTCCCATTCTGATGATGACTGATGACTTAATTCACTAGTCCCTTGCACTGACACACTTTGTTTCCTGTTAGCGAGGTATGACTTGAACCATTTTGCAGCACTGCCAGTGACACCATAGAATTCTAATTTATTTAAATCGAGTTCGTGGTTTACACTATCGAATGCCTTTGACAAATCACAGAAAATACCTGCTGCTTGTAACTTGTTATTTAATGACTTAAGTACATTTTCACTGTAAGTGTAAATAGCCTTTTCCATATCAGAACCCTTCAGAAATCCAAACAGTGTTCTTGATGATATGTTATTCGTGATCAGATGGTTGAGAAGCTGCCTGTAGATTACTTTTTCTAAAATTTTTGAGAATGCTGGCAAAAGCGAAATCCGTCTGTAGTTTGATGGCATCTCTTTATCCCCTTTCTTGAATAGAGGCTTAACATCTGCATATTTCAGCCAGTCAGGAGATGTCCCAGTTATAATTGACTGGTTACACAAGTAACATAGAATTGTACTAAACTCACAAGAACATGCCTCAATTAACTTTGTTGATATTTCATTGTAACCACTAGAATGCTTTGTTTTTAAAGATTTTATTATGGAAGTTATTTCTTTTGGTGATGTGAGTGACATATTCATGTCCCTAAAGCTATTTGTAAAGGCTAGTTTCAGATATTCAAGGGCATTATTTACTGATCCTGACAATCCCATTCTATCAGTAACGGATATAAAGTACTTGTTAAATAGATTTGCCACACTATGCCCATCGGTTACTAATGTGTCATCTACCCTTAGTGCTATTTGCTCCTTTCCTTTCTGGTTCTACCAGTCTCCTCCTTCACTATATCCCATATTGTTTTTATTTTGTTCCCTGACATTTCTATCTTCTTCTCGTAGTGTATTTGTTTAGACGCCTGAATTACTTTTTTAAATATTTTACAGTATGTCTTGTATTTAGCTAAATCATCGGCATTGGAGCTATTCTTGGTCGAGAGATACATTTTCCTTCTTGTCTTACAGGAAATCTTTATTCCTTGGTGATCCATGGTTTTATTATAGTCTTCTGTTGAATTTGAGTAACTTTTAGAGGAAAACAGTTTTCAAACATGGTAGTGACGTTGTTCATGAATGTGTTATATCTTTCATTCATGTCATGATCATCTTTCCTGTTCATATCTTTGAGCAGTTTTCTAAAACACTCAATTTTTGGTTGATTGAATACTCTCCTGTACTGAGATTTAGCAGTCTTGAAAATCTGCTTAAATTTACATCTAAAACAAGGATCTGCATATAATGATCTGATAGTCCATTCATTACAGGTTTTATGATATGATTTTGTTCCTTTGATATGTCTATAAAAATGTTATCAATGGCTGTCCTTGAGGATTTAGTAATCCTATTTGGAAAGTTTACAGTGTGAGGTAGATTGAAAGACAACATTACTAACTGCAGTAAATATTTACTGGAAGATTGAATTAGGAAATTTGTATTAAAGTCACATTCAGTCACCATTCAGATGTACAAAGATTCTTACCAGGTTTAGTTCATGTTGCACAACTGCTTCTTGGTGCTGTGATTTTTTTTCCGTCAGTGAATTTGGGATGAGGTGCTGTGTGTCTTACAACGTCAATATTCCTTCCGCCGTAGTTCTGATTTGGTCGGAATTTTGAATTCAAACTATTCTTCCGTTTCGTGTGATACTGGTATGAAGTAGACCACTCTTCATGTGTTATAGTGGTACTTTATTATCAGAAGTCGTTGTACTTATCAGATTCAATATTCTTGTACTTAACACCAGTTTTGTTGTGATGTGAATTCCCCTATGCTTCTGTCTGTGGCGGGGTTTAAATAAGGCGGACAGAACGTCCGAGAAAGACCCGTCTTTTCTTTGTGGATAGCTGCTGTTTCGTAGAGGAGAATGTTCTGCATGATATTTATTTATGAAATGTTCTGTGGTTAGCCCCATTTCCAATTCGGTTTTTGTGACGACTACAGAAATCAACTCAAAATTTTTCTAGACTATTGTAGTAATATAGGCACACCGGTGATATACGAAATATACAAGGACAATAACGATGGAACCGTTTAAGAAGGATGTAATACGGGGATGCAGACTTTCTCCCGTACTGTTCAACCCACACGTCGAAGAGAGAATGACTGTAATAACAGAAAGGTTCAGTAGTAGGACTAAAAGTCAGGATAATAAGTTTGTCTGATCACACTGCAACATTCAGTGAAAGACAGAAAGAATTAAAGACATATTGAATGCAATGATCAGTCTAATCAGCAGAGAATATTGGTTGTGGGAAAGTCAATGACCGTAATGAATAGCAGTGTAAGGGAGGTTAGCAACAAACTTCACATTAAACTTGAGTAGGTGAAGTGAAGCAGTTCTGAGACCTCAGAAAATAAATAATGTTCGACGGAACAAGGAAGACGGTTATAACAAGCGGACAAGCGAAGAGGGAATTCGTCGCTAAGACAAGTCTGCTAGTATCAAATGTAAGCCTTAATGTGAAGAAGAAATTTCAGAGAATGTACGTTTGCAGCATAGATTTTCGTGGAAGTGGAGCACGGATTTTGAAAATACCGAAAAATGAGAAGCATATGAGATGCAGTGTCGCAGATGGACGTTGGTATGGTCGGAGGCAGTGCGGGACGCGAAGTGAAGCCGTGGGTTTGCTAACGATGCGTACCGTATCAGAGAAGCAACATGACCCACAACAGGTCAATGGTCAATGGTCACGTAACGCTTGTCTGTTAGTCGTCTTGAAGCGTGCACTAAGCCTGTACCGCCCCTCCACATTGTGACCCAATTCTATTTCTATAAATCTGCGATCTACTGAGAAGTAAAGTGGCTTAATTCGTAGAATCGGTAAAGAAAAAATTATGTAGAAAGCAGAGACTAAGATCAGGAGCAGCACAATATAATATATGCTCAGACATCAAAGAATAACTTCCTTGGTACTAGAGGCATCTGTAGTCGACTGGAGCTGTGGAGGCATTCAGAGATTGGAAGACAAGTAATATATACTCGAGAAAGCTGGGAGAAAGAGGTAATCTCAGATAAAGTGGTTGCTTCAGAAGAAGATATCGTGGCGTTTCTTATCGAACGTCTGAAGGCCGATAGCCGAAAGAAATAGTAATAAATCATCTAAAACTGACGTTAATGTCGGTGACTAAACAAATGCCTAACCATGTCTCTCAAACCATTACCCTATACATTACGTCAAGAGAGAAGAACATAATTGGCCATATCTGGAATGCCTTGCAACGTGTTGTTCAGAAGAGATCTCCACTCCCGCGTACTCTTACGGATTTATGGACAGCCGTGCAGGATACATAGTGTCAATTCCCTCCATCATTACTTCAGACTTCCATGTAACGTCGTGTTGCGGCACTTCTGAGTGCTAGCGGGGACCCTACACGATATTAGACAGGCATACCAGTTCCTTTGCCTCTTCAGTGTAAGATATCCAAGTTACCTTTATGTTTGATACGATAACTATCGAAAACGGAATCCACATTTATAAATAGACGTATGAAAAGAACGACATTTTCCTAACTTTTTTGTATGGAGTTTGTCTCATAGTACAGCACTGGCGAACACGCACGTTCACGCGTTCCACCGTAGGTGAAGAGAATTCGCCTTGCGTTCTCGCCAGTTAACTGACTAGAGATTTATGACTCACGAATGCCTCGTCTCTGTAATTGGCCATTAATTCGTGAAATACGACGGCACTGTTTCAAACTAGCACGCTTCATGACGGTTCCCTTATTAGCTAATGATCGTTGAGATGCTGCTGCCAAACCGGTTTGTTGTGGCTGAAACGCTGGCTAGTGTATCTGTCTGCGGAATTTACACAATGTTTCCAAGAACGCTGACACATTAAGGAAGGTCAGAGTCCCTCTATTTTTGTAAGAGTCAATTATCTTGCGTAGCCGATCTCTCGGTGGGCACGATTTGAGGCACAGAACAGGTGTGCAGCAAATAAACTCTCTCTCTCTCTCTCCTTCTCTCTCTCTCTCTCTCTCTCTCTCTCTCTCTATCTATCTATCTACCTCCTTCTGTGTGTGTGTGTGTGTGTGTGTGTGTGTGTGTGTGTGTGTGTGTGTGTGTATCTATGACAGTGAACTCGCGACAGGATTTTAAATATCCTGCAGGACCATATTGTACCGGGCTTGCACCTTATAACATTATAGCATCCTTAACTAGTGGACTATGAACGTGTGGACAGTTATTTCTTAAAAAATGATAAATATATAAAACAGAGACAATATTTGTTTCACATTCTTTGTTAATCTATGTCATTCTTTTCTTTTCTTTTGTAACCTTTTGTCTATTTCTTCTAATGTACATCGCTGACGCAAGATGTTTGAGGTCTGAATGAAAAACATTTATTGTCCTTTTATGTTCATTTGCTGCTAAAAACCAATAGAGCCAAATGAGTTAAAACTATTTATGACTAATTATTGAAAATTCACTTCCTCTTTTAGTTATAATTTTGTACTAATTGTTTTATCATAGTTGCCAGAAGCGCAGCTATTGTTAGTGGCGATTATATAGCAACTTCATCTGTACTTCTAGTTGAAAATAGCATGGGTTTGTGTTAATCTAATTTGCAAACCGGTTTAATATTTTTTTATTGGTGGCATCAATTTAAATGATTAATTATTTGTTGTGCAAAGAAAAATCTTAATTAAAAAAGAAATCCTCTATCTTTTGTTGGCCGCCATCATAACTTTTATCACAGTGGCAAGTTTAAGTTGCTTGAAACTGCAAACAATATTCCGATGTGTAAGAAATAAATGTGCACCGCTTGTACTGAACTCTACTTATAAAAGAAAAATTTAATTGAATCAGACTGCATTTTATAAGAACAGTGCTGATGGCATTTATTGTTGAACAAGATTTCATTGCTGATTTATGAGGCCAAAATTAAAAACTACGCACGAATCACGGAGAAAAATATTTCTGGTAGCATACGTCAGTATTGTGTGCGGGTGGTTCCTTTTCATGATAAATTTGCTAAGAATAATTAAATCCATCGAAGACAAAAATTATAAAATTTCTGATGTACGATCTGTAATTTTAGGGATATGAACACAACTTAAGTCAACATTATTACACTACGTCAGGTGCAATTCTTGTGCAATTTGAACAAAATAATTATCCTGGAGATGTTGTAGTATGAATAATGCATTATACATGTGTATAATGTCAGTATCATTTACAAAATCAAATCAGTGCAACTGAGAAGAAAAACAGAGTTAATTAAAACAGCAGAATTCCATAGAGTATCATATCATCCATATTAATTGCATTTGTCCGCCACAACGTCTTTTTCCAAAGCACATCGATGGCGAAGAATGTATTTCTACATAGCCCCAAAAATCGCATGCAGAGAGATCGCGACTGTATGCAGGATATGTAAGAGCATTACGTGTGGACGTATAGGCGGGCCTAGTGTTTGCCAAGGTACTTTCGAGTATTATGCAGAAGTTTCGCTGGGAAGCCCTTACACGCCCTCTGTGCAGTCCCGATGTCTCCGGATGCGGTTACCTTGTTTTTGGAGCCCTGAAAAAGGACATTCGCGGCCGTCGATTTCCTTCGGACGAAGAGTTTCATGTCTGGGTATAACTAATATTTTTCCATGAAGACGCTGACCATCTTATCTGCTAGTGAGATGAAGTATTATCAGTTATGAAGATTACTTTTAAAATAATAAACAACTTACTTGTTTTTTAGCTGACTCATTTCATTTGACTGTCACTTACATTTACATATTTCTCTTTGGCTGTACGTTGTTGATATCTGTTTCATAAAACCGTTGAAGGAAAAGCAAATTGCACAGGTCATTCAACCAGCTTTACAACTTGTCTAGTCTTATTTTTAGTTTTTAACTCTGTGGGATGAGTTCTCCACGTATGATACAAAACTAATCATACGAGATTTTAATGCAAAGATAGGGAAGGAGGAAGCATTCCGGCCTACAATTGGGAAAGAAAGTTTGAATTACATTTCGAATGATAATGGCACAAGGGTGGTTAATTTTGCTGTTTCAAAAGACATGATTGTTTACAGCACATATTTCAAAAGGAAGGACATTCATGAAGCAACTTGGGTCTGCCCGGATGGACACACCCGAAACCAAATTGATCATGTTCTTGTAGATCGGAAATGGCACACCAGTATAGAAAATGTTGGGACTTTCAGCGGAGCAGACTGCGATTCTGATAATTTTCTTGTAGTTGCCAAAGTTCACCAATGGCTGTCTACAGCAACATCAAGGTGTCACAATGCAGAGCTTGTTAGGTTCGACCCTGACAAGCTAAACGATGAAAATTTTAGAAGAAGGTACATGATAGAAATTAAAATAGGTTTGTTGCTCTCAGTACACACGAAGATCAAGACGAGGATGTTAATAAACAGTGGATCACTGTGAGCAATAATATCAAAGAGGCAGCGAAGGTCACAGTAGGTACAGTTAAGAAGAACAGGATGAGACCGTGGTTTGATGAGGAACGTAAGAAATTGTTAGAGAAAAGGAGATAAGCGCGATTACATTGGGATAGAGTGGGAGGCAGAAAACAGGAGGAGTTCTCGAACTTGAGAAGGCAAGTTGGTCGTAGGCTACAGGCAAGGAAGAGGGATTATTTGAACAATCAAGTTTCAAAAATGGAAACAAGCAGTAAAACAAAAAACATTAGGGAACTTTTCCTAGAGATAATTGGGTATAGGAAGGGCTTCAAGGCTAGGAAAAGTGCACTTCGAGGGGATGCTGGGGGAATACTGACAGACCCCAGTGCTATATTAAGTAAATGGAGGGCGTATTTTGAGCGTCTATTAAATTTACACCAGGAAGCAGGAAATGACAGGCGTACGAAATACATGTAGTAGAACCCCAGATACCTGAGCCAAAGTTAAAGGAAGTAAGAGATGCAATCAACAAATTTAAAAACCATAAACCACTAGGATCAGATTGCATAACTGCAGAATTAGTTAAAAATTGGGGACAGAAACTGGTGGAAGTAGTTCACAAAGTGATAACTAAAGAATGGAACTCAGAGATGATACCTGAAGAGTGGCAGGAGTCGATTCTGATCCCAATTATTAGGAAACGTGACAATATGGATTGTAATAATTATAGAGGGATATCGCTATTACCAGTATGTTCCAAATTTTTCTCGAATATTCTGCTAAGCAGGTTTACACCATATGCAGATGGGGGGATTACCAAGCCGGATTTCGGAGGAACAGATCAACTATAGATCAAATATTCACCCTGCTCAAATTTTGGAAAAGAAATGGGAATGCAGTAAACCAGTTCATAATCTTTTGATAGATTTTACAAAAGCATATGATTCAGTATTGCAGCCAAAATTGTACAGAATTCTTTTGGAACTTGGAATACCAAAGAACTATGTTAGACTTATAGAAGCGAGTTTGAAAAACACGAAAGGTAGAGTACTTGTGGGGAAATTGGAGTCAGAAGAATTTGTAATAAAGAACGGACTTAAGCAGGGAGATGTCCTGTCTCCGCTATTTTTAAATTTAGTCCTAGAATATATTGTACGAATGGCAGCAGATAATTCAGAGGGTGTGGAGTTAAATGGAAATATTACGATATTAGGGTATGCAGATGATGTAAACATCATTAGCGATAGGAAAGAATCTGTAACAGCAAATGCGAATTCGTTAATCAAGGCTAGTGAAGACGTAGGTCTAAGGATAAGTGAAGACAAAACTAAATACCTGGTTACTACCAGAATGCCAACAGCAGTAGATCAGGAAATGTTAAGAGTTGGAGACATGCAGTTTGAAAAAGTGAACACATTTAAGTATCTAGGCGTGGACATCACTTCGAGAAATGAGATTGAATCTGAACTGAAGAAGAGATTACGGGCAGGAAATGCGTGCTACTTCTCACTGAATAGATTACTTTCATCACGGATATTGTCTAGGAATTTAAAGATTAGAATATACAAAACTATTATTCCATCAGTTATGCTGTATGGGTGTGAGACTTGGTCTCTCACCGTGCAAAATAAAATGCCATTTCGAGTATTTGAAAACTAAATTTGGAGGAACATTTTCGGAGCAATAAGGGATGACATTAGCGGAGAGTGGCGAAAACTGCATATCGAAGAGTTTCACGAACTCTATTCAAGCCCTGACATAATCAGTGTTATTACATCACGTACTCTGCGATGGGCGGGTCACGCAGCTCGAATGGATGAGGGCAGGGCAGCGCACAGAGTACTGGTAGGGCGCCTAGAAGGAAAACGTCCTGTGGGGAGACCGAGGCGTAGATGGGAGGACAATGTGAAGGCTGATTTGAGGAGCCTAGGTATTGAAGGTGAAAGGAAGGAAATAGCCCAAGACAGGGACAGACGGCGAAAATACGTGGCTGCGGTAATGGACTCTCGAGTTCGGTATGACCAGTGAGTAAGTAAGTAAGTAAGACAACGTACGTGCCATATTTTGGTCCGGATCACTTGACTGTTTCCAGGAAGGTAAATAACATCTAGTTCCTTGTAAGCCGTAAGAATTTATCTTGGCAGAAACACGCCTCTCTAACGATACCCTCTGATGATCACACCACCTTGGTCGAGGATTGGAGGCAGGCAAAACGCGCCTCTCTCTTCTATTGACGCTTTATAATAGAGACACTCACACAGTCCTAGCCCCGTTCTGGGCTGAGATTCTCAGTTTTCAGATTTAATACACTGTTCTGAAAATATAAAAGTAGCATGGATAAGCTACAAAAGTCAGACTTCGTACGTGAGAATCGAAGGATGTGATATAGAAGTAGTACTTGAAGAGGACGTGTATTGTAGTTTATTCCCAACTTGCTATATCCTCATTGCGCAAGCAGTAAAAGAAACCTAGGAGAAATTTTGAAAGGGAACTGAAGTTCAGTATTAAGATACAAAAGGTTTGAGGTTGGCCGATGGCATCATAAATATGATAGAGACGACAAAGGCCTAGTACCGTTAAATAAATGGAATGGGAAGGTTGTTGAAAATAGGTTATAAAATGAATATGAGTAAAAGCGACCCAATTATAAGACGTAATGTGGAATACAATCAGTTCTGACAGAAGGAGAAAAGGAGCTTTAGAAATCTTGTGTTGCTGAAGATAGAAAATTTGAAATTTTTGGTAAGGGCTTATGGGACCAAACTACTGAGATCATCGGCTCCTAAGCTTACCCACTACTTAATCTAACTTACGCTAAGGACAACACACACACATATGCCGGAGGGATCGTGACAAGACGCCTCAGACCCCACGTGGCACGGAAGATAGGATGGGTATATCGTGTAACTATAGGTTGTGAATCGAATCGTGCAGGAGTGTATACCACTACTTGACTAAAAGATGGAATCTTGTGGTCGAGCTAATCCTGAATCATTTACGAATCGTCAGTTTGGTGGTAAATGGAAGTGAGTTGATGGTGGCAGGCAGGTGAAAATTGTGGAGGGAGAAATGGAGCCAAAAGTAGGTTGTAATTGACATCGGCCGGAGGAGTTATTCGGAGATGGAGAGGCTAGCACAGGATAGACTCGCGTGGAAAGCTGCATCAAAGCAGTCTTTGGACTTACGGCCACAAGACTAATAACAACAACAATCTCTGAGAAGCTTTACGTCATCAGTCTTGCTATTATAGAATATTTTATTCGGGGAAGTTAGTCAACAAGGTATCGTGAGGTCAGCATGTTAACAAATCCTTTTTGACATCCCTATTTGAACACAGTTCCTGAATGTATGGTAAAGTCCAAATCCGTGAAGGATTTTTTTTGATGTATTCATTTAAGCCGTGCTAGATGTTTACAATCTTCTGAAAATTCTGAAAAGACCCACGACGCCCAGAAGTAAATAGACTGAGGAGAAAATGTCTATCACAAGAGGCATCGAAAGATAAGATCCACATTAATGTGGGAGGTCAAGTAACTTTCAATGATGTTTAAAGCGGCTTGGAAACATGACGCTGTTTTCCGACATAGTCACCAAGTATCTCAAACATCAGTCCTGACTTCCGAACACTCGTTCAATTCATCGACAATAGAAATCCGCTCCTTGGTCACAGAGATATTCGACAACCAATTTGCGAACGTCCTCATCGCTGGAAAACATCTCTCACCCCAGATGTTACCGCTTGCCTGAAAGATGGAAATCGCGTGGTGCATTATGTGTAATGAATGGCGGATGAGCATCACCCACACCTGTGCGCGCTAGGTGAAATTTTTGGCAACAATTCACTACGACTGGAGACGGCAGAGCGTTTGACCCACATAGCGACAGCACTTCACGGTGAACGTGAACCTGTATGCGAGTTAGAACGTTTCTTTTCCAGTAACATTTGTGCTTCAAATATGGAGAACATCTCCTGTTCCGCGCAGTTTCACTTTCACA
Source organism: Schistocerca gregaria (assembly GCF_023897955.1). NCBI lineage: Eukaryota > Metazoa > Arthropoda > Insecta > Orthoptera > Acrididae > Schistocerca > Schistocerca gregaria. The sequence continues at coordinate 924,230,766 of NC_064921.1, read as the reverse complement.
CTGTGATGCAACTGTTTTCCGTACTGCAGTAGAACTGTCTACAGGAAACCAGTGTCATGTACACTTTCCTCAAGGCGCCACTCCTCCTGCACACTGATCTTAGCATGGAAGGATGTGGAACATAATTTCGAAAATCACGAAGTACATGTAGTACGAGGTGTGTTCAATAAGTAATGCAACACATTGTTTTTCTCGGACGATTTAGGTTGAAAATATGGGAAATTTGTTTTGGGACATAATATAATGTTCCTGCTTCAGCTTCTGTAGTTTTATGAAGTTTCACTAGATGTTGGCTGTCAATCAGGCAGCAGAGGTCTACCGATAAAGAGCGGCAGCAGGGAAGTAAACGAGTTCTTAACCAGTAGCGAAATACATGGTTGCATCTCTGTGTTTTGGTACTATAGTTTTGGAATTTCTGTGTGTTAATTTTCTATCTGATAGAAACAGCTCTAGAGTTTTCGTTTGCGTCTGAAAGTGAACCGATTTCCTGACATTTTACAAGTTCCTGGTTAGGAATGAGTTGTTTAGTCTAACCTGCGTGCTTTGGTAGTTTAGTTTTTGAAACTCTGGCTGTTAATCTATTTTATTATTCACAGTTCTAACGTTTCCGTCTGTGTCTACGGTAGAGCGCCACAGCATGTTGTTGATAAACCATTGTTGGTCTGTTTAGTGTAGTTTTCCACGGGTGTTGCTATTGATATTGCTATGATATTACTGCTGTGCGTGGATGCGAGACGAGTTTCTTCGCTCTCAGCTCCAGGCTGATTTGGCTTCCGTTGCACAGCTTGAGGCTGCAGTTGATGGTGTTCACGGTTGTGGGTAGGGCGTGGAGAGATCCAACGGACATCCAGCACGACTCAAGAGTCCGCGTTGCACAACTTGAGGCTGCAGTGGATGGCGTTCAGAAGTCCGTCAATCGGTCCGCACCGGTGGCCAGCCCAGGTACTGCTCGCCATGAGTTGACCTCTCATCCATGGTAGAGTGGGAGGCCGCCTCGGTGTGTGGCAGGCGGCGAAAGACTTCCTGGGAGCCGAACGAAAGGCCTCCGTGGCCAGTTTGACAAATAGGTTCCAGATGGTGTCTGTGGCAGAGACTGTCCCTTAGCCAGACTCAGTCGCTTGTCATGTTTTAGAGGAAACGTCTCAGCCTGCAAAGAGCTCCACTTAATGGTGTGCATTAAAAACGTGACTGCCAAGTAAGAGAAGAAAGCCTTTATGCACTCTGTGTGCATACCGGGTTGAACGATTCCAGATGTGGAACAGGTAATTCTGGATGCCGTGAAGAGGACGGCGTGCAGCCGACTGCGTTTGGTGACTCACTTCGGTACAAATGATGTGTCCCGCTTTGGATCAGAAGAGGTTCCCTTTGGTTTTGAGCGAATATCAGAAGTAGAAATGACTGCCTTCATGCCTGCCAAATGAAAGCTGAGTTCACCATTTGCAGTATAGTCGACAGAAGCGATTGCTGATCTCTGCTACAGAGTAGAGCGGATGGTATGAATCAGAGATGCCTATGGTTCTGTAAACGTGTAGGCTGCAGATTCCTCGATTTGCGCCGTACGGTGGTGGAGTTTCAAGTTCCACTAAACAGATCAGCCGTCCATTACACGGAGGAGAATGCTACACGTGTAGTGGAGGGTGTAAGGCGTCGACGGATTATAGCGTCTCGGGGATACACAAAAAGGGCTTCACTCTCAAACGGTGCTGATCGAACACAGGAAAACTTAGATCTAGGAACCGTCAGTATAACAGTTATAAAATATCTCTGCTGCGACAAGAAAATATCAGAGTTAAAATCGCTTGTACAAATCACTGACGCTCAAACTGTTGAATGCACTGAAAGCTGGCTAAAGCCGGAAATAAGTTCAGGCAAAACTTTTGCGCAGGACCTAACGATGTTGCGAAACGATAGGCCAAATACAGCTGCCTGTGGCGTGTTTGTTGCTGTTACAAGTATTGTATCTTCTAGCGAAACTGAAGTAGACAGTTCCTGTGAGTTAGTATGGGTAGAGGTCATTATTGATAACTGGAAATAAATAACAATTGGCTGCTTCTACCGACCTCCCAACTCAGATGATACAAATGATGAACCCCTCAAAGTTAACTTGAGTCTGATTTCAAACACGTACCCGACTCATATAACTATAGTTGGTGGCGACTCCTGTTGACGGATATATATGTTTAAATCAGGGGATGCACATAAAACATTATCCGAAATGTCGCTAAAGGCATTCTCTGAAATTTATTCCGAGCAATTAGTTCATGAGCACATTCAAAGAGTAAACGGTTATGAAAACGCACTTGACCTCTTAGCACCAAATAATTATGAGCTGACAAAGACCATTAAAACGGATACAGGGGTTAGAGTACACAGAGTTGTCGTAGCGAGACGGAATACCATAACTCCCAAATCCTCCAAAGTTAACGAAAATATATGCATTCAAAAACTCAGATACAAATTGGCTTAAAGTTTTTCTGAGAGACAGTTTTCACTCCTTCCAAATTAACAGATGTGGCTTGAATTCAAAGAAATAGTATCGACAGCTGCTGAGAAATTCATACCAAATAATTAACAAATGACGGAACTGATCTCCCTTGTAACATAAAACAGGTCAGAACAATGTTGCAGAAACAACGAAAACTATCATGTCACATTGAAACTAAAGCACAATCAAATGGTTCAAATGGCTCTAAGCACTATGGGACTTAACATCTGAGGTCATCAGCCCCATAGACTTACAACTACTTAAACCTAATGACATCACACACATCCATGCCCGAGGCAGGATTCGAACCTGCAACCGTAGCGGTCGCGCGGTTTTAGGACTGAAGCGCCTAGAACGGCTCGTGTACCGCGGCCGGCAACGCAGAATCCACAAGATTGGCGGTCTCTTTCCGAATGACCAAATTTAGTGGGGGCTTCGGTGCGAGATGCTTATAATAGTTTACACAACGAAATCTTGTCTCGAAACCTGGAAGAAAATACAAAAGGCATCTTGTTCATATGTAACGCATGCTAGCGGCAACACACAATCAATGCCTTCTCTGAGCGATAGCTGTGGAAATACTATCAATGACAGTGCTGCTAAAGCACAGTTACTAAACACAGTATTCCGGTAGTCCTTCACCAAGAAAGAAGAAGTTAATATTCCAGAATATGAATCAAGAGCAGCTGCCAACATAAAGAGCTTAGTAGATATGCTCGTAGTAGTGAAGTATGTTAAATCACCTAACGAAGGAGGTCTTCTGGTGCAGACTGTGTATCAGTTAGCCTCCTTTAAGATTATGCTGATGCAATAGCTCCATACTTAACAATCCGCTCACTAGGCGGAAAACACCGAAAGGTTGCAGTGGTCACACCAATATTCAAGAAAGCCAATAAGAGAAATCCATTAAATTAGGGGTACATATTATTAAGGTCGATACGCAGCAGGATTTTGGAACATATATTGTGTTCGAACATTATGAATTACCTCGAAGGGAACGGTCTATTGAGACACAGTCAACATGGATTTAGAAAAAAGTCGTTCTTGTGAAATACAACTAGCTCTTTACTAACACGAAGAGTTGAGTGCTATCGCCAAGGGCTCTCAAATTGATTCCGTATTTCCATATTTCGAGAAGTATTTTGACACCATTCTTCATAAGCGGCTTGTAATCAAATTGCTTGCTTATGTAATAAAGTCTCCGTCATGCTATTGGATTTTTGATTTCCTGTCAGGAATGGCACAGTTCGTAGTAACTTATGGGAAGTCATCGCGTAAAATAGAAGTATTTTCTGGCGTTTCGCAAGGTACTATTATAGCCCCTAAGCTGACCCTTATGTAAATAAGCGATTTAGGTAACAATCTGACCAGCCTTCTTGGGTTGTTTGCCGAGGATGCTATCGTTTATCGTCTAGTAAAGTCATCAGTAATTTTTCCCGAGGGCATGCAGCTTTACTGTATGGTTAAATGATGATGGCGTCCTCTTACGTAAAATATTCCGGAGGTAAAATAGTCCCCCATTCGGATCTCCGGGCGCGGACTACTCAAGAGGACGTCGTTATGAGGAGAAAGAAAACTGGCGTTCTACGGATCGGAGCGTGGAATGTCACATAACTTAATCGGGCAGGTAGGATAGAAAATTTAAGTAGGGAAATGGATAGGTTAAAGTTAGATATAGTGGGAATTAGTGAAGTTCGGTGGCAGGAGGAACAAGACTTCTGGTCAGGTGACTACAGGGTTATAAAAAGAAAATCAGATAGGTCTTGTGCTGGAGTAGGTTCAATAATGATTTTAAAAATAGGAGTGCAGGTAAGCTACTACAAACAGCATAGTGAACGTATTATAGTGGCCAAGATAGACACGAAGCCCATGCCTACTACAGTAGTACAACTTTATATGCCAACTAGCTCTGAAGATGACGAAGAAATTGAAGAAATGCATTATGAAATAAAAGAAATTACTCAGATAGGGAAGGGAGACGAATATTTAATAGTCATGGGTGACTGGAATTCGTCAGTAGGATAAGGGAGAGAAAGAAACATAGTAGGCGAATATGGATTGGGGCTAAGAAATGGAAGAGGAGGCAGTCTGTTAGAATTTTGCACACAGCATAACTTAACCATAGCTAACACTTGATTCAAGAACAATAAAAGAAGTTTGTATACATGGAAGAATCCTGGAGATACTAAAAGGTATCAGATAGATTATATAATGGTAAGACAGAGATTTAGGAACCAGGTTTTAAATTGTAGGACATTTCCAGGGGCAGATGTGGACACTGACCACAATCTATTGGTTATGAACTGTAGATTAAAACGGAAGAAATTGCAAAAAGGTATGAATTTAAGGAGATGGGACCTGAATAAACTGATTAAACCAGAGGTTGTACAGAGTTTCAGGGAGAGCATAAAGGAACAATTGACAGGAATGTGGGAAAGAAATACAGCAGACGAAGAATGGGTATCTCTGAGGGATGAAGTAGTGAAGGCAGCAGCGGATCAAGTAGGTAAAACGTCGGGGGCTAGTAGAAATCATTGGGTAACAGAAGAAATATTGAATTTAATTGATGAAAGAAGAAAATATAAAAATGCACTAAATGAAGCAGGCAAAAAGGAATACAAACGTCTCAAAAATGAGATCGACAGGAAGTGCAAAATGGCTTGGCAGGCATGGCTAGAGAACAAATGTAAGGATGTGGAGGCTTATTTCAGTAGGTGTAAGATAGATACAGCCTACAAGAAAATTAAAGAGAGCTTTGGAGGAAAGAGAGCCACTTGCATGAATATCAAGAGCTCGGATAGTAACCCAGTTCTAAGCAAAGTGGGGAAACCAGAAAGGTGGAAGGAGTATATAGAGGGTCTATACAAGGGCGATGTACTTGCGGACAATATTACGGAAATGGAAGAGGATGAAGATGAAGATGAAATGGGAGATACTATACTGCGTGAAGAGTTTGACACTGAAAGCCCTGGGTCGAAACAAGGCCCCGGGAGTAGATAATATTCCACTAGAACTACTGACGGCCTTGGGAGAGCCAGTCCTGACAAAACTCTACCATCTGGTGAGCAAGATGTACGAGACAGGCGAAATACCCTCAAACTTCAAGAAGTATATAATAATTACAATCGCAAAGAAAGCAGGTATTGACATATGTGATTATTACCGAACTATCAGTTTAATAAGTCACAGCTGCAAAGTAGTAACATGAATTATTTACAGGCGAATGGAAAAACTAATAGAAGCCGACCTCGGGGAAGATCAGTTTGGATTCCGTTGAAATGTTGGAACACGTGAGGCAATACTTACCTGAAGTCGTATCTTAGAAGAAAGATTAAGGAAAGGCAAACCTACGTTTCTAGCATTTGCAGACTTAAACAAAGCTTTTGACAATGTTGACTGGAATACTCTCTTTCAAATTCTGAAGGTGACAGGGGTAAAATACAGGGAGTGAAAGGCTATTTACAATTTGTACAGAAAGTTATGGCAGTTATAAGAGTCGAGGGAAGCAGTGGTTGGGAAGGGAGTGAGACACGCTTGTAGCCTCTCCCGGATGTTATTCTATATGTAGATTGGGCAACCAGTAAAGGAAACAAAAGAAAAATTCGGAGGAGGTAGTAAAATCCAGGGAGAACAAATATAAACTTTGAGGTTCGCCGATGACATTATAATTCTGTCAGAGACAGCAAAGGACTTGGAAGAACAGTTGAATGGAATGGACAGTGTCTTGAAAGTAGGATATAAGATGAACATCAACAAAAGCAAAACAAGGATAATGGAATGTAGTCGAATTAAGTCGGATGATGCTGAGGAATTAGATTAGGAAATGAGACACTTAATGTAGTAAAGGAGCTTTGATATTTGGGGAGCAAAATAACATGATGGTCGAAGTAGAGAGGATATAAAATGTAGACTGGCAATGGCAAGGAAAGCGTTTCTGAAGAAGAGAACGTTGTTAACATCGAGTATAGATTTAAGTGTCAGGAAATTGTTTCTGAAAGTATTTGTATGGAGTGTAGCCATGTATGGAAGTGAAACGTGGACAATAAATAGTTTGGACAAGAAGAGAATAGAAGGTTTCGAAATAGGGTGCTACAGAAGAATGTTGAAGATTAGGTGGGTATACCACGTAACTGATGAGGAGGTATTGAATAGGATTGGGGAGAACAGAAGTTTGTGGCGCAACTTGACTAGAAGAAGGGATCGGCTGGTAGGACATGTCCTGATGTATCAAGGGATCACAAATTTAGCACTGGAGGGCAACGTGGAGGGTAAAAATCGTAGAGGGAGACCAAGAGATGAATACACTAAGCAGATTCAGAAGGATGTAGGTTGCAGTAGGTACTGGGAGATGAAGGGGCTTGCACAGGATAGATTAGCATGAGGAGCTGCATCAAACCAGTCTCAGGACAGGACAACGGCAAAGCCATCAGAAGAATAGAACCTATTTCAAAACGATTTAGGTAAGCTATCTGTATGGTGAGAAAATTGGCAATTGACCCTAAGTAATGAAAAGTGTGAGGTGAGCCACATGAGTATTAAAAGGAATCCGTTTAACTTCGGTTATGCGGTAAACCAATCAAATCTAAATGCCGTAATTTCAACTGAATACCTAGGAATTACAATTACGAAATCTAAATTGGAAGTTGTTGGGAAGGCGAACTAAAGACTGCGCTTTATTGGTAGAACATTTAGAAGAGACCACAGATGTACTAAAGAGAGAGCCTACACTACTCTCGCCTGTCCCCTTTTGGGGTACCATTGCGGGATGTGGAATCTGTAACAAATAGGATTAACGGAGTACATAAAAAAAGTTCAAAGAAGGGCAGCGCTTTTTGTAACATCTAGTAATAGTGGAGAGAGTATCACGTACATGATACAGGATTTGAGGGGAACGTCATTAAACGCTTTGGCGGGATCTTCTCACGAAATGTCAATCACCACGTTTCTCCTCCTAATGCAAAAACATTTTGTTGACGCCGACCTACATGGGAGAAATGGTTATCGTAATGAAATAAGGGAAATCGGAGCCCACAGGAAAGGTATAGTTGTTCGTTTTGTCTCGCGTTGTTGGAGAGTTGAATAGTAGAGAATTATTGTAAAGGTTTCTCTATGAATCCTCTGCCAGGCACTTAAATGATATACAGCGTATCCATGTACAGGTAGACGTACACGTTCACAACGTGTCTGTAACAGAGGTGCATTCCAAGCACAGAGCTGTCCTTGAGTTTCTTTCCTCGGAAAATCAGTGCATCGCAGATATTCATAGTCGCTTGTAGTATGTGCATGGAGACGTGGAAGCGAAGAAAGCCACAGTGAGTCTTTGCGCCAACCTCTCTGATCTCCTGTGTATCGACCATCCGCACACAACTGTGACTCCTGCAATGTTTGAACGTGCGGACAGTCTCAGTCGAGACGATCGACGGATAACAGTCAAACTCTTGAATGACATTTTCACTCAGCAGCGGAGTGTGCGCTGATATGCAACTTCCTGGCAGATTAAAACTGTGTGCCGGACCGAGGCTCGAACTAGGACCGTTTCCTTCACGGGCAAGTGCTCTACCAACTGGGATACCCAAGCACGACTCACGCCCTGTCCTCGCAACACAATGAGATAAAAAATAGTGCGTAGAGCACTTGCCAGCGAAAGGCAAAGGTCCCGAGTTCGAGTCCCGGTCCGGTACACAGTTTTAATCTGCCAACTGGACATCTCTGTTGATAATGCTGACACAATTGTCCACCTTTTGGGGTAATCGGAGGTATGTAACCTATGAATTCCTCGTCGCCTGACTATAGAGCAACGAAGGACCATCTGTGAGGAATTGTTTTAGTGTTAGAGATTCATAGCTAAAACTTTTTGTCGACCGTCATCATAGGGTGTAAAACAATGGTTCATCAATTGGAAACAGAACGAAAACGGTAATCCATGGAGTGGCGGCCCCACACCATCTGCGAAAAGAAAGTTCAAAGCTGCACACCCAGCTGGTAAAGTCATAGCCGCTCTCTTCTGCGACTCTGAAGGGGCTGTGTTAATTAATGTCCTCCCTCACTGTGCAACGATCAACTCAGAAGTGTAGTTCGCTACCACCAGGAAAGAAACAACTTCAGCGTATTCGTCACCACAAAAAATGCAAACCAACATCTCCGTGGAAGCGCAAGGCCTTACACAAGTTTAATTACGTGAGAGAAGCGCACACAACTTCGTTAGACTGTTGCTCCTCATCCGCCGTACAGCCCGGATGTCGCATCTTCCAACTTTCATTTGTTCCGCCCCTATGAAGGATGCACTCAGCGAGAAGCAGTTCGTGGATGAAGAAGAGGTTATTAATGCAACAAGACGTTGACTCCAGCGTCGGCCAGTAGAGTGTTACCACGTGGGCATACAGGCCCTCTCAGTAACGTGGCTTAGTGCCGTCACATTGAACGAAGATATTGTTGATAAATAGCGTTTTGCAGCGAAAAGGGTGGGAAATAATGTTTTATTGTAATACTGAATAAAACCAACCTGCTCTCATTAAAAATTGTGTTGCAGTACCTATCGAACTACCCTCACACATTCCAAATTCCACATTTTTCGAAGTGGTTTTTGTCCCTTTGGCTAACACATAATGCAAGAGATCAAAATCTGATCTACATACAGTGAATATTGGAAAGTTCTGTCGAATAATTATATATGCAAAATATTTTAACTTTACGTATCTTATAAAGGTCAAGTATTTTTGCCAGATACTGATTGTACATGAAATAAAACATTAGTATAACCGTTCTGTTTCAAATTGAGATGTTTGGTTATAAAATAATTCCTTATCTGAAATATTTGTCTGTTTGACGAACTCCATATCTGTGCGCTGACTATGATCTTTCTTAGGAACATCGAATTTAAATTCATTCACTCCCCCTGCATTCTTTGTAAGAATGAAGTTTATCAAAACAGCTATGAAAGACGTAATGTAAGTCGAAACCAGTTATCGCTAAAAGACATTTACAAGAAAGTACAACTAACTATTTCACGTCTCGTATTCGTAACTTGAGGAGAACTAGGTAGTTCTAATGAGATTGGGACATATATACTTACACATTTATATGAACAGCAGAGCAGATCAGTTTAGCGTGACTGGAACATAGTCAGTCTTTTTAAAGTACGATTCACGCTATACGTCATCCAACGGAACAGAGTCTTCCAAACATCGTCCATTGTATTTTAAATGGTGGGATTCACACAAATCGTAAACCAAACGCAATTGAACAAAGCATTCTTAGACCCGGTAATATCTTGTATCTATTTCTTTTTATTTATTGTTTTGATGGCTTTGTGTATACAAACATATGAGGACAAATAGTGTATTATTGATAATGCTACTCTTTCAATGCTGCAAAGTAACTAATGATAACCGAAGTAGAGAGAATATAAAAAGCAGACTGGCAATGACGAGAAGAGCGTTACTGAAAAAAAAAAAGAATTTTATTAACATCGAATGTAGATTTATGTGTTGGGAAGTCTTTTCAGAAACTGATTATATGGAGTGTAACGGTATATCACAGAGAAAAATTCACGATAAAGGGCTTAGATAAGAAGAAACTAGATGCTATTGAAATATGTTCCTACAGAAGGGTGCTGAAAATTAACTTCCAAACTTATAAATTCTTTTTATATCTGTCACTGTCATTACTGTTATTTTACTATCATTATCAGTGGGAGCAGCAGCAGTAGTACAGATATATTAGCTTCATTAGTTTATAGTCAGTATTACTTCCTCACACTGACACTAAAGACACTGAAATCAGTTTAACACTATTTATCAAATTAAAATTGCTACTTCTTACCTAAGTATGAAGTAAAAACGAACTGTGTGTGTAAACCGTGGTCCGATGCGAGAAAGGGTCAGTAAGATCAGGTCAAATAAATAAACAGTAATCAGTAGATGCGTGTATCGCGCAAATGACGTGAGGGTGTTGAGTAGAACTGGAGAGGAAAGAAATTTACGGAACGAGTACGAGAAGGGGTCGGTTGCGGTAGTTATTCGGAGATGAAGAGCCTTGCACAGGATGGAGTAGCTTGGAGGACTGGATCGAACCACTCTTGGATCTGAGAGCCACAACAGTAACCTCACATTTTTTCAATATACTTCAGTGTAACTTCTATGTATCTCTGGGATCTTCGGTCTTCGAGGAAATATTTTATCTATATAAATAAATAAACTGTCAGAGCGGAAGTGACAGTTGACAAACACAGGCTATGACAGCGTTAGGTAGTTTCAGAATGTATGGACGGGGTCGCTGCGTCCGTTAAGTAGTGAAAATTTAATTATTTGGTAGAAGGCAAAACAGTTTCTTAGCAGCAGTGGAAAGCGGAGAAGGTTTCAAGACTTCAGGGACTGTGTACTGAGAAAGACAACGCTGTAAGGTATGGGTAAAGACGAGAAGACCTCAGAATCTAAGGAAAGCAATAGCTCCACTGTTGTTGGAAAGAGCCACCCGTATTTCGAAAAGAAGATTTATTCCGAAAGACGGTACCGAATAAGATTCCGTGAGAGATGAAAAGTCTTGACGAAATGAACAACTACAAGAGAGAAGTAGACACCTAGAACAAACTAGAACCAAAAGTAATTGCATCATGAGTATGTAAAACCGCCACTGTTTCCTTCTAGCAGCATAACGATTTATTTTCCGTCTTACATTTGGCAGAAAACAGACCGTGAATTTCTCTGAACCGTGCTACAAGTGGACACTGGTACAGTAGTTGCAGTTACGCGTGTTGAATCGAGAATTATTTCAAGAGTTACACTAAACAGTGTGAGGCCCAAAGATTTCGATTATTGGAATAGTGACTACAACTAAAAAGCTCAACTTTTAAAAGCTTAGTCGAGCGGTCGTCACTGGTGGAAATGAAGAACACCGTAGGCAACATTGCCCTGATGTCCAATACAGTCCCGCACCCAACTTTAAAATAGCTTTTTTGCGGTGTGTTCAGAAAAGAAACAACGCACTGCAGCAGCTATCAATATTTATTTGAATTTCCATAATTAATTTTTTAACTCGCAAGACAGCAAACATAAGCTTCCTGTGACGTAGAGATCTTCAGAAAACAGCACTGTGATTTCATCAAAGAAGTTCCTTCAGTGCAGGATGGCCCAAGATGAGCCGTATAAGCGCTTCAGAGTTGCCACACAGTCATCGTCTTTGTATTACTGTGAGAAAAAGAATTTTGAATCAAATGTTAAATAGACGAGGACAATATCAGAAGACGAGTGTTAGTCCTTCTTGAGACAACTGAGTAAAATAATTTTATTGTGTGTAAACTGTACTAACAGCATAGAATTCTTTCTCTCAGTTAGGTTTGTCAGGTCTTTAAAATAATTAGAATTGAGTAAACATTTGCTTTTGAGCGTGAATTACCCCGTTTCAGCTACGCCTCAGTTTTCGCTTGGTGTCTACAGAAGTAATTAGTGAATCAAAGTGGCGACAGCTTGTAAAGGAAGTAGAAAAACAAATCGAGCTTAAACAGAAGACTTAACGTTAAACCTAACTTTTCTAAAGGAGCTGTTATTCTGAAATACTTATGGTCGGATAACTTTAGTTATGACTGCGTAGGGCATTAATGGACAACAAGTACGCCATCTTGTGGCGGTATAGCGTACTGCTGCTAGCGTAGCTTTATAGGCAGAGAGGTGACATGAATAATTTGGTCTTTCCTAATCTGTACGGGAGAACGTTTTCTGATTTACAGTAGTATTTTTCATACTTCATTAAAATTCTTTAAAATGCGTTAAGTAATCAAGTAGCGGTAGATCCCGCGATAGTATAAGATTACCGTCAAGAATTCAGTGGTGATATCGGAAGTTGCTTATCTTCACCGCCTTCCCTCATATTACAGTAGTGCATTATATTATTTTGTCAGATCTAACTCTTTGTTTTATTTTTTCTGTTTCTTTAATAAGATACTGTGTTGGTTTCTTTACGTCTTTCGCAAACGACATCTTTAAGCGAAAAACAATTTAGGTTTTACAATAGAAGGCCAGTGTGGCCGAGCGGTTCTAGGCGCAGGTTCTAATCCTGCCTCGGGCATGGATGTGTGTGATGTCCTTAGGTTAGTTAGGTTTAAGTAGTTCTATGTTCTATGGGACTGATGACCTTCGAAGTAAAGTCCCACAGTGCTCAGAGCCATTTGAACCATTTTTACAATACCTGGACAAAGAAAATATCTGAAAGTTTTACCAGCGAAAAAGTCACCTTTGTTGAAGGAAAAAATTACACGACTATCTCTTGTTGATGCTTAGAAATGAAATAAAACTCAATGAATAAATTAAGAAATCACTCTCTGTTTCCTATTAGATAAGAATCATTTGTTTGTACTTATATACTCACTTGAGGAAAAAGTTTTAGTCTTTTGAGGAGACGGGAATACAGGTGTCCTGTCTTTTCTGAGCATTGCAGAAATACGCTACATAACCTTTGGCCTAGTACATCCGTTATCAAATTTGGTTTGGCCGTTATTTAACTCTACGATCTTTTCAATTTTATCCATATTTTGCAGCTCCAAACGTGACTGTACTTAATACACTTGATGTATGAATTAAAAAACTCCTTGAGTAACAATTTTTCGTATTGTATTTAGTACACGATGCACTTCGGACCCCGTGGATCCATCTTCAGGTGTAATTCGTCTAATACATGCTTTATTTGTTCTCCTGAATGAGATGAAATGCTTATTCCTGTCACGAAAAGGTTTGATGTTAGGTTACGAATTTCGTAAGTCATACACGGAAAACATATGCGAAATAGTTGAAAAGTGAATAGTGTACACTTACCAAATAATCCAAGAAAAGCGTTTTTAACATTTTATTAACAGCATAAGTGAAGTGATATTCTAGAAATCGATGGAAGAAAAACCTTATGCTGTTACTAAAACGTTAAAAACGCTGTTCTTGGATTATTTCATAAGTTTACACTATTCATCTTTTCATCTATTTCGCACATATTTTCCGCGTCTGACTTACGAAATTCGTAACCTTTTTGTGGTAGCAGTCCAGCTAGCACAATGACAGTACGTAGTGAGTCGTAAAGAACGGGATGCGGCGATCGAAGAGCTCATCATGAGTCACACATGTTTGTAGTCATTGCTAAGTGACGCTTGAGGTTCTGTAAAGAGTGACGCGACTAGACAGTGGATGAGTGGAAATCAGCGATTTGGAGAGATGAATTGCACTATCTCTTTTTGCAGCCACATGGAAGGGTTTCGGTTTGGCGAACGCTTAGAGAACCTCACCTGCCATCATGCACAGTGTCAGTAGCGAAGTACGGAGGAGCTTGTGTTATGGTATTGCGTTGTTTCTGTTGGTTAAGATGTGGTCCCCTTACTGTTCTGAGGAAACCGTAAATACGAAAGACTATCAACATATTTTGCAGCACTGTAATGCGAACAATGCAACAACATTTCGGAGACGATGACTGTATCAGCATGACAATGTATTTTGTGATGCGGCAGGTTCTATATTTTTTTGGTTTGTGGAGAATGAGGTTCCTGTAAGGACTAGCCTACCCACACTCCGGAACTAAACCAAATGGGACACTTCTGGGATGAGCTAAGATGTCGACTTCGCACCAGACCCCAGCGTCAGACACTACTTACCATGTTCTGTGGTTGAGGAAGAATGGGCTGCCATTCCTCCACAAACATTAAGGTACCTCTTTAGAAATGTTCCCGGCAGACCTCAAGCCGTCAGGGCCAATAGTGGAAACAAACCAAATCAATGTCCACCAACTGGTGTCTGGATACTTAGATCAGATAGTGTAGAGTATGACATAGATGAAATAGCACAATACATTTTTTTGCAAAGGCCCAAGAATGCATGTTTCTCATGCCAAGTAACATACCAAAACTATTTCCAAAATAGTTCAAATGGCTCTAAGCACAATGGGACTTAACATCTGAGGTCATCAGTGCCCTAGTCTTTTTTTTTGTCATCAGTCTACTGACTGGTTTGATGCGGCCCGCTACGAATTCCTTTTTTGTGCTAACCTCTTCATCTCAGAGTAGCACTTGCAACCTACGTCCTCAATTATTTGCTTGACGTATTCCAATCTCTGTCTTCCTCTACAGTTTTTGCCCTGTACAGCTCCCTCTGGTACCATGGAAGTCATTCCCTCATGTCTTAGCAGATGTCCTATCATCCTGTCCCTTCTCCTTATCAGTGTTTTCCACATATTCCTTTCCTCTCCGATTCTGCGTAGAACCTTCTCATTCCTTACCTTATCAGTCCACCTAATTTTCAACATTCGTCTATAGCACCACATCTCAAATGCTTCGATTCTCTTCTGTTCCGGTTTTACCACAGTCCATGTTTCACTACCATACAATGCTGTACTCCAGACGTACATCCTCAGAAATTTCTTCCCCAAATTAAGGCCGGTATTTGATATTAGTAGACTTCTCTTGGCCAGAAATGCCTTTCTTGCCATAGCGAGTCTGCTTTTGATGTACTCCTTGCTCCGTCCGTCATTGGTTATTTTACTGCCTAGTTAGCAGAATTCCTTAACTTCATTGACTTCGTGACCATCAATCCTGATGTTAAGTTTCTCGCTGTTCTCATTTCTACCATTTCTCATACCTTCGTCTTTCTCCCATTTACTCTCGAACCATACTGTGTACTCATTAGACTGTTCATTCCGTTCAGCAGATCATTTAATTCTTCTTCACTTTCACTCAGGATAGCAATGTCATCAGCGAATCGTATCATTGATATCCGTTCACCTTGTATTTTAATTCCTCTCCTAAACCTTTCTTTTATTTCCATCATTGCTTCCTCGATGTAAGATTGAAGAGTAGGGGCGAAAGGCTACAGCCTTTTCTTACACCCCTTCTTGATACGAACACTTCGTTCTTGATCGTCCACTCTTATTATTCCCTCTTGGTTGTTGTACATACTGTATATGACCCGTCTCTCCCTATAGCTTGCCCCTACTTTTTTCAGAATCTTGAACAGCTTGCACCATTTCATATTGTCGAACGCTTTTTCCAGCTCGACAAATCCTATGAACGTGTCTTGATTTTTCTTTAGCCTTGCTTCCATTATTTGCCGTAACGTCAGAATTGCCTCTCTCGTGCTTTTACTTTTCCTAAAGCCAAACTGATCGTCACCTAGCGCATTCTCAATTTTCTTTTCCATTCTTCTGTATATTATTCTTGTAAGCAGCTTCGATGCATGAGCTGTTAAGCTGAATGTGCGATAATTCTCGCACTTGTCAGCTCTTGCCGTCTTCGGAATTGTGTGGATGATGCTGTTCCGAAAGTCAGATGGTATGTCGCCAGACTCATATATTCTACACACCAACGTGAATAGTCGTTTTGTTGCCACTTCCCCTAATGATTTTAGAAATCCTGATGGAATGTTATCTATCCCTTCTGCCTTAGTAAGTCCTCTAAAGCTCCTTTAAATTCCGATTCTAATACTGGATCCCCTATCTCTTCTAAATCGACTCCTGTTTCTTCTTCTATCACATCAGACAAATGTTCACCCTCATAGAGGCTTTAAATGTATTCTTTCCACCTATCTGCTCTCTCCTCTGCATTTAACAGTGGATTTCCCGTTGCACTCTTAATGTTACCACCGTTGCTTTTAATGTCACCAAAGGTTGTTTTGACTTTCCTGTATGCTGAGTCTGTCCTTCCGACAATAATATCTTTTACGATGTCTTCACATTTTTCCTGCAGCCATTTCGTCTTAGCTTCCCTGCACTTCCTATTTATTTCATTCCTCAGCGACTTGTATTTCTGTATTCCTGATTTTCCCGGAACATGTTTGTACTCCTCCTTTCATCAATCAACTGAAGTATTTCTTCTGTTACCCAAGGGTTCTTCGCAGCTACCTTCTTTCTACCTATGTTTTCCTTCCCAACTTCTGTGATGGCCCTTTTTGGAGATGTCCATACCTCTTCAACTGTTCTGCGTACTGCGCTATTCCTTATTTCTGTATCTATAGCGTTAGAGAACTTCAAACGTATCTCGTCATTCCTTAGAACTTCCGTATCCCACTTCTTTGCGTGTTGATTCTTCCTGACTAATGTCTTGAACTTCAGCCTACTCTTCATCACTACTATATTGTGATCTGAGTCTATATCTGCTCCTGGGTACGCCTTACAATCCAGTATCTGATTTCGGAATCTCTGTCTGACCATGATGTAATCTAATTGAAATCTTCCCGTACCTCCCGGCCTTGTCCAAGTATACCTCCTCTTCTTGTGATTCTTCAACAGGGTATTCGCTATTACTAGCTGAAACTTGTTACAGAACTCAATTAGTCTTTCTCCTCTTTCATTCCTTGTCCCAAGCCCATATTCTCCTGTAACCTTTCCTTCTAGTCCTTCCCCTACAACTGCATTCCAGTCGCCCATGACTATTAGATTTTCGTCCCCCTTTACATACTGCATTACCCTTTCAATATCCTCATATTCTCCATCTGTTCATCTTCAGCTTGCGACGTCGGCATGTATACCTGAACTATCGTTGTCTGTGTTGGTCTGCTGTCGATTCTGATTAGAACAACCTGGTCACTGAACTGTTCACAGTAACACACCCTCTGCCCCACCTTCCTATTAACAACAAATCCTACACCAGTTATACCATTTTCTGCTGCTGTTGATATTACCCGATACTCATCTGACCAGAAATCCTTGTCTTCTTTCCGCTTCACTTCACTGACCCCTACTATATCTAGATTAAGCCTTTGCATTTCCCTTTCCAGATTTTCTAGCTTCCCTACCACATTCAAGCTTCTGACATTCCACGCCCCGACTCGTAGAACATTATCCTTTCGTTGATTATGCAATCTTTTTCTCATGGTAACCTCCCCCTTGGCAGTCCCCTCCCGGTGATCCGAATGGGGGACTATTCCGGAATCTTTTGCCAATGGAGAGATCATCATCACACTTCTTAAACTACAGGCCACATGTCCTGTGGATACACGTTACGTATCTTTAATGCAGTGATTTTCCATTGCCTTCTGCATCCTCATGTCGTTGATCATTGCTGATTCTTCCGCCTTTAGGGGCAATTTCTCACCCCTAGGACAAGAGAGTGCCCTGAACTTCTACCCGCTCCTACGCCCTCTTTGAAAAGGCCGTTGGCAGAATGAGGCTGACTTCTTATGCCGTTAGTCTTCGGCCGCCAATGCTGATTATTTATCAAAATTTAGGCAGTGGCGGGGATCGTACCCGGGACCGAAGGCGCTACCCCTAGAGCACGGGTCTAGGACCCCCTTCACCTCCTCCCTAGACTTAGAGCTAATTAAAACTAACCAACCTATGGACAACACACACAGCCATGCACGAGGCAGGATTCGAACCTCCGACCGTAGCGACCGTAGCGACCCAGTCACAGCTGCCGGCAAAGCTATTTCATCACCTTAAATACATTACCAATCCTTTTCGTCTTGGAACAGCAACTGACTTTCATCAGCCATCACGAAATTCATCACTGTCGGATGCACGATCCCGACGAAATTCTGCAGATCGATCTTATGTCTTGAAGACGATTGTTTTCCAAGAGAACAAAGCTATTTCACACAAGTCTAATAAGTCAGGTATTCATAAAAAAGTCATACAAAATTCATCTAACGAAAACCATTTTTTCAACAATCTTTCTTTAAACAGTTACAGTGAAGTAACTAACCTGTCATTATGAGAAGTGTGTCTCAACAACAACAACAAGAACAAATTTTGACGCAATAGTAATGTCACATGTCGCAGCGATATTTAATATTAGTTCATAAAAAAAGAAAAAATCTTAAAATCTTACAATTGAGTGATATAGCCTTTTTTGATATACAATTTTCGTCTCTAAGGTTTTAAACGCGACTGTGCTACTGCAAATGTGCTTACTCCAGCTTCAATGGATTTGAAACAAGAGACAACGTGTCGCAAAACACAGATTTATCAAACCTGGACAATTGTTTGGACAATTTTACTACTGTTAGATGTGTAGCATTATAAAGAGTTTTAGGTCATAGTCTACAAAAGCGAGCTACTACTTTAAACCACGTAATTTAAATCATGATTAAGTGGACGGCAAGCACATCTACTACAAAGACTCAACGACTCCCACATCAGATATACATAGTACGAAATTCTACAAGCCTTAGGAAGCGTGGTCAGAGTTTTGAAAACTTGTATTTTCCAATTGGTAGGCTAATTCCAATCCATTTTCGTCTCATTTCGAAAGAACAGTATACG
The DNA here is from genome assembly GCF_023897955.1 of Schistocerca gregaria. NCBI lineage: Eukaryota > Metazoa > Arthropoda > Insecta > Orthoptera > Acrididae > Schistocerca > Schistocerca gregaria. The sequence continues at coordinate 924,212,057 of NC_064921.1, read as the reverse complement.
GCAACGTATTATATTTGTTTTCGAATGTTTAAAGTAATCTGAAATAGGCACTGACTGCAAAAAATATTGTAAATAATAGTATCAAACAACGTAACTATGAGTAGCACGCCTGGAGAAAGCATTTCCCATCGACGATTGACCATGTAGAGGAACCAATATGGAATATGTGTCTAATATTACCCTTGGATGTATATAGCTAAAAACGGCGTAAAATAAATTTTCTCGCGGGTTTAAGTTTTGTTATATACTGAACATAAATACGAACTTAATTTGAAATTTCTGTAACGGTGAGTAACTATGGTCTATAGCTTAATGCTACTTCCAGAGAAGTTGGGGCCGTAAAGAAATCGCTAAAATTGTTTGCACCGCCATTACTTCCTTCAGCAGTTTATTAGAGACCATGTTCTGCGTTTGTTAAATGGCCCTTGTGAATTACGTCTTCCACCAGTACGCTAATATTGAGCGTACAGGTGGGACGCTTCCAGTGTCGTCATTTATGGTTGCTAAACGACTCGGCGTTTCCTGCTGCTGTACAGATTTGTTTCCGCTCGCGTCGTTTAATAAGACGGAGGATTTATTTCGCCGCCATCAGCGTCACAGCCACAGGAACTACAGTTTTAATTTCGCCATAGTGTTGACCCGAAGTTAGCGCTAGGAGAGTCAAGTCATTTTCACATTCTCTAAATCAACCCATCGTCAAACTGCGGCCCAAATCAATTGTTCATGCGGCAAGCGGTTCTCAGCTTTTTTTTGTTATGACAGCTTACGTCTAGCACCTAACAGCCAAATCTAAAAACGCCAGCAGAAGCTAAGGGCTTCTTGAGTGTGCAAAGACTGTAACATTTTAAGATGTGTTTAATTTCGGTCTTGAGCTTAGTGGGTAGATAGGTATGTAGCTCGGCCACTGTAGCGTTAGTGAATGTGAGAGGGGGGATGTTTTATTGTTTGTCTTCCAGTACTGACAAGTATGGGCGTGAATGCATCGTTCCCATTAGCTGCTATAGAAAAAATTTCAACTGGAACGAACATAGATTCGTAAAATGAATTATAGAACAGCCAGCTTCAAATGCGGCACATATTTGTAGCAAGGAATATGGAACTAAATTAAAGCTGTTGTAGTACAGTGCAATGAGTGCAAGAGAAGTTCAAAATTGGTTCAAATGGCTCTGAGCACTATGGGACTTAACGTCTGAGGTCATCAGTCCCCTAGACTTACAACTAATGAAACCTAACTAACCTGAGGACATCACACAGGTCTACGCCCGAGGGAGGATTTGAACCTTCTACCGTAGCAGCAGCGCTGTCCCGCATTGGAGCGTCTGGAACCACTCAGCCACAGCGGCCGGTGCCAACTTATAGAGCCCTTTCAATTGTTAGTTTGTTTACTAATTTATGTAGCTTACCGATTAATAATAAAATCGGTACGCACGGGACCCGATGTGTCGCTCCACAATGTCAGTATGGGGTCTTGAGCAATTCAGTTTGACTACCACTGCTGCAAATATAAGTTACATAGACTTTTCCGTTAAAGAGATGTTTGGTAACGCTAACGTGACACGTAGTACAGAAAGTCTCCTGAAGCTCGTAGCAGATGTCCCACTAACCCGCCTCTTTTTCTGGTTAGTGGCTTCGGCAGAGATTTTTCCTCTTCTGTTTTCTACGTCCTTCCTCATTTTGTATTTTATCTGTCCGCTAAATTTTTGTTTCCGTTCCGATTGCTTCTAGATCCTTTGCTCCCGTATTTCTAATGCTCCAAGCTTCTTTCTGAAGAGTTCCGTGCTCCGTATGTACATTTCAAGCAACTTTTTCCTGAGTTCGTATCGAAATCGAATGCCAGTGGAGCTCTTTTACTGAAGACTGCGTCTTCTTTTATGTTCCTTGCTTCTTCAATCATGTGTAATCTTGCTGCCTACATAGGAAGGTTCCTTAGCAACTGTATCATTACTCCGTCGTTCGTAGTTTTGATATCAAGGAACTACCCTGTTATCCATAGTCTATGTTTCGTGTGTTCTTAAGGCAAATCGGTAGAAAGTTTTTTGTCCATTTCTTTCCCCTCTACTTCTGACCTTACCGTCGTTTTTAGTAAGCGAATAACCGGGAACTGGAACACAGCGTCATTTGCCGGTAGCCAATCTAACGCCTTCCAGCGACGAAAAGTTACACTCCTGGAAATGGAAAAAAGAACACATTGACACCGGTGTGTCAGACCCACCATACTTGCTCCTGACACTGCGAGAGCGCTGTACAAGCAATGATCACACGCACGGCACAGCGGACACACCAGGAACCGCGGTTTTGGCCGTCGAATGGCGCTAGCTGCGCAGCATTTGTACACCGCCGCCGTCAGTGTCAGCCAGTTTGCCGTGGCATACGGAGCTCCATTGCAGTCTTTAACACTGGTAGCATGCCGCGACAGCGTGGACGTGAACCGTATGTGCAGTTGACGGCGTTTGAGCGAGGGCGTATAGTGGGCATGCGGGAGGCCGGGTGGACGTACCGCCGATTTGCTCAACACGTGGGGCGTGAGGTCTCCACAGTACATCGATGTTGTCGCCAGTGGTCGGCGGAAGGTGCACGTGCCCGTCGACCTGGGACCGGACCGCAGCGACGCACGGATGCACGCCAAGACCGTAGGATACTACGCAGTGCCGTAGGGGACCGCACCGCCACTTCCCAGCAAATTAGGGACACTGTTGCTCCTGGGGTATCGGCGAGGACCATTCGCAACCGTCTCCATGAAGCTGGGCTACGGTCCCGCACACCGTTAGGCCGTCTTCCGCTCACGCCCCAACATCGTGCAGCCCGCCTCCAGTGCTGTCGCGACAGGCGTGAATGGAGGGACGAATGGAGACGTGTCGTCTTCAGCGATGAGAGTCGCTTCTGCCTTGGTGCCAATGATGGTCGTATGCGTGTTTGGCGCCGTGCAGGTGAGCGCCACAATCAGGACTGCATACGACCGAGGCATACAGGGCCAACACCCGGCATCATGGTGTGGGGAGCGATCTCCTACACTGGCCATACACCTCTGGTGATCGTCGAGGGGACACTGAATAGTGCACGGTACAGCCAAACCGTCATCGAATCCATCGTTCTACCATTCCTAGACCGGCAAGGGAACTTGCTGTTCCAACAGGACAATGCACGTCCGCATGTATCCCGTGCCACCCAACGTGCTCTAGAAGGTGTAAGGCAACTACCCTGGCCAGCAAGATCTCCGGATCTGTCCCCCATTGAGCATGTTTGGGACTGGATGAAGCGTCGTCTCACGCGGTCTGCACGTCCAGCACGAACGCTGGTCCAACTGAAGCGCCAGGTGAAAATGGCATGGCAAGCCGTTCCACAGGACTACATCCAGCATCTCTACGATCGTCTCCATGGGAGAATAGCAGCCTGCATTGCTGCGAAAGGTGGATATACACTGTACTAGTGCCGACATTGTGCATGCTCATTTGCCTGTGTCTATGTGCCTGTGGTTCTGTCAGTGTGATCATGTGATGTATCTGACCCCAGGAATGTGTCAATAAAGTTTCCCCTTCCTGGGACAATGAATTCACGGTGTTCTTATCTCAATTTCCAGGAGTGTATTTTCAATATTTACCGTGGTATTGCAGTGAGCAGCTTTGTGTTTGATTCAGGCAACATAACTAGCGGCGATCAAATATCCGAATTTAATTCATCAAGTATTTGAGAATGAAGGAACCTATCAACATCTAACAAACCTTACGCATAATTTCGAAACTGTTGCGAAACTTTTTCTCGCTGATAACCCACACAAAATTAAGAAAAATGTTTTTCGCTTATACGTTTTCGCTGTTCAAAACTACAGCATCAAACAAGACGTTTCAGTTCATTAATGCCTTTCTACCAGCTCTGTTTGCAACACAATTTACAGACAGTATCTACGTAAGCTACTGAATGTATCTGCAAAATTACATCATTGTTCAACAATAGTTCAGGTAGTAGAATGTCATAGACATTTAGATGCGTGAGAAATTAACTTTAGCTTAAACTGGCATGACAATTAATACAAAAACCTGTTCCAACACACTTTTCCACCAGTACTAATCTCCAATGGCTTCTTTAATATAGTAGGTATCTATTCCTGTGATTTATTAATTTTGCTGGTAGTCTTAATTCACCTGTCTGTATTAGGCATCAGGCTGGAGAAAATTGTGCTTTATCCGAAGCTAAGTAACTAAAATGAGAATGGCGCATTTTGAGTTTATGGTTACGTTTATTGTCAGTATCATATAGGAAATTCGTTTTACAGCATTTGACGTCCTTATTCTTAAACCCGCGGAATTATTTTTAAAAGTGATTTTGTAAAGGTGTAATATTATTTTAAACTTGTACCAGAAAAATGCTGTTACGTTGATATCTTAATGCGTAATTACTGATATCTGCCTACAATGATTTTTGGAAGACAAAAAGAACTGAATTCTACAATGGGAAAAAACTGTACCTTCAAGTACTTTAACTTACGACGTCTCTGAGTACACCTCTTTGTTGTGAGTATAATTACCATGATTTCAAAGGCATTCGTACCTCTAATCTACGATCGATTCTCTGTAATTGTTTTATACCTCACTGTGTGGTTTTAACAATATTTTGTCTGTTTTTTTATCTTACTGTCATATATGTAACAGTTCAATACCTGACTGAGCGGTTTCTTCTCTTTTGAAGTTGCACTTAGTTGCTTTTATTTCTGACTTTATGTGATGGTTTATACTTGACTATGTGGCCACTGTTTTATATCTGCCTTTATGTAATGGTTTCTAATCTGAATGTGAGCTTTTATTAAAGCTGTACTTTCTTATCTCACCATGTCGTATTAAGTGATCTGTAAAAATCTATCTATGGATTCATTTGTTAGTGTCTTGAAATTTTTTTTCGTATTACTAGCGTCGTCGGAATTTGTTTAATCGATTTGCCCACTGGCTTCCGTTACAAATTGTAAGTTAAATATCTTCTTGTAAATATTTTTGCTTGTAATTGAAGTATTTATTTTGTAATGCTTCATATTGCATATGTGGGCAATAATTTTATAAAAAAACTGAAAAAGGGAAAGAAGAAATCTAAATAAAGTAGCTGCTAGACGGAACAGTTTCGATAAGCGCTCCTGTCCTAGTCTTCCAAAAACCATCCACACTGTGGTTTCTCAGTTACGTGAATGAAGTTCAGCGGTGCACTGCTTTGCAAAATGTATTTAACTAGAATGAGGAGTCATGTAGCTGTCGGAATGGATGTTATTTGCGTAGGTTATTGATGTGAACCAATCGTCATCAGTTATCTTTCTACTGTGAAACTGTTAAGTAACGTCCAAAATATTTATTATTTGGTTTCTGTTTCTTAGAATGATCTGATAGTGAGCTTAGGCTCGAAACTAATGATCAACTAATAAACAATATTAGTACTGCAACTTCGACATTTCTCTGCAATTAATTGTATAATTTAGTACCTACGTATATCACTGGAAGCACGTGCAAAATTATCACTGTGGGGCACGTAGTGCATTAGATGTGACGTTATAAATATTGAGTACCATGAACTGGATTTCTTAAAATGGAGCGCAAACAATCCAGATTGCATTCATCCAATTTGTTATACTGAGAACTCTTAGCGACTTCCATCAGATGTTAATGTCAAATCTTTTCTAAATTTTTTCTCTCTTGCATACTTAACTTCAAAGTAATCAGACTTTTGCCTCCTTTATACATGGATGTTCGCTTCTTTAAAGAGTCTGGGCTTTACTGATTACTATCTGTTCCACCTGAATTCTCATCTTTCTTCCGAAATTTTCGCATTTTTTTTTCCTTCTTCGAAGTACAACGCGGACGGAAGTGGTGATGAGCCGATAGCGTGCCTTGTATCATTCTTAACTCGACTCGTCTTATCTGACCTACCATTTTTATTACTCCCACGTGAGATTTGTTGATCATCATGCGAACTCATACAATTATGTCATGGGCAATATTATTAAATGTAAGCATTGCCGACAAAGTAAGCAAAGAAGCGTGTCGGATCGACAACGCGTCAGTGAGAAATTGAATAGTTGAAAGTGGGTGGACGACATACTGTAGTCATTCAGACCTACCACACACGCGTGGCCGACTTCATTCCATCCAAACTGATGGAACGAAGTGCTCTCACCAGACTGCGCATAGGACCACGAACACGCGGTTTCCTCCTCCGATGGGAAGGGTCCACCACTATGTGGGTTTTGCCATATGTCACTTTGGATCCTGCATTTTTTGGCTACATGTGTGCTACATAATACCATAAGGGCAACGCTCAGTTTCACCAGAGATTCGCCCATCGTCATCGCTCACTCCGACGCCGACACTAGTACAACACGAGTTATGAAATTTTGCCAACTTTCGGACCTCATCCCTCATGTGCTTGGAGGTGTGGTCAACGGGCTAGAGATGGATAGCTTGCCCAGGCTGTATAAAAAAAATTTAACTCGATTTTCAGTGCCATAGATTATCGTGATAGCGGTTTTTTTATAATTGCTAGGGGGACTTTATTGCATTACAAGCAACTACGCCTAAGTGAACAATTTTCATGGTCGTCATCGTCACCTATCGCCAAGGGGAAAGAGTACTGATAGTTCGTAAGAGCGCTGATTACCATACTGTTCAGCGTCCCGCATCCAACACCAACGTCGTCAATACATTAAACATAATTCTTTTCATGTCACTTAACCTTCAAGAGGGGCCGTGGGGAAGGGTGAGGGGGAGAAAGGCAGTGCTCAGTTGATTTACCAAACAATGTGGTTAAGACGAGTTGCGCTCGAGGAGCGGAGGCGCGCGGTGCGTCGTTATTACGCTACCTGTGCTTGGCCAGAAGAAGAGCCGTGAAGCGGTGCTTAGACCGTGGCGAGACGCCAAGCAAATTGTCGTGCGTCGTTATTACGGCGCAGCAAAATTGTCATGTCCTAGCGCCACAGAATGGGTAGAAACGGGCAGAAGAAGAAGGCAGAGACAGGTAAGAAGCCTTCGAGCCTTCGACACCGCAACCCACCAGGACTGAAGAACGGAAGATCGATGAGCGTCATACACCTGTTGCTCCTTTGTACATTCAATGCAGTAGAGGGTCATTGGCTGACATGTATGATATCATAGCCAACTGCTGCAGGGAAGACGCGAAGAAGCAGGCGTAGAGTCCCTCGACACAGAAGCCATCGTCCAGATGCAGGCAGCCTGCGTGGCCGACCACCGCACACTGAAGAGCGTTGTGGTCGCCCACACTGTTCATCCACCCACTGTGGAGAAGGCGACAGCATCGAAACAGCTCGAGAAATTATCCAAGGCTCTGATCAGCGGGCTGATTGGATCTATGATGTGAAGACGGTCTAAGACGATCTTTTACGTGCAGGTGGAACTACTAAGCTGCAGAATCGAGCGAATAAGAAGAGGCCGTCGCTGTAAATCGTCGTAGCGGAAACTGCGACGGATGGCAGCGACATCTTCGGGATGAGAAAGCTCTTGGGCTTTGCTTTGACCGTCGAAGCTCTCCCCCTAGCTTCAAAAATGGTTCAAATGGCTCTGAGTACTATGGGACTTAACAGCTGTGGTCATCAGTCCCCTAGAACTTAGACCTACTTAAACCTAACTAACCTAAGGATGTCACATACATCCATGCCCGAGGCAGGATTCGAACCTGCGACCGTAGCAGTCGCACGGCTCCGGACTGCGCGCCTAGAAACGCGAGACCACCGCGGCCGGCTCTCCTCCTAGGCATGGCTCCTACGCCACAGTGCTTCAGTGGCATGTGGCTAAATACTGCCACAACTCGCCGAGGTGCGAAAGTGTGCCGGCGCGAAAGACACCCGCGCCTGTGACGGACGACGAGAAGAGGCGCCAAACTGTGCTCGCGGCGGCAGCCCACATGTGGCAAATTGGCATAGCTGCTCGGTTTTCGCCACCGACGGCTGCGATGGAGACAAGGCACAAACCGAGACGACACGAAGACGGCGCCGCACGCGCCGCTGAACGAAGACGCAACTGAAAGGCGAGAAGGCAGCTCCCACAGCCTTCAGGCGGCCGGAATAGCGCGCCTGTGAAAGTGGTGCGAAGGACCGGCGGTTGCAGAGCACGCGCCGAGAGTGGAGGAGATGCGGGCCATGCTGGTGAACCCAGCAGAGGATGCAATTACGGCCTTGATACACGCCACGGACACAGATAGGGCAGCTTTTAAGGCCACCCTGTCTGCAGAGGCGGAGGAGACATACAGCGAACTGCAGCAATTGCGGTCGGCGCTAGCGCACGACATCTGTGCGGATGCCACAGGTGAAGCGAAGACACCTGCCGCGGCTCCCCTTATTGAGCAGCTGTCGGAAAACCACAGCGCGAGGGAAACGACGAAGAGAAACACTGGTACCGCCGCAGTAACGCCGAAGCCCATCGCATCCGAAGAGCTCTGCTCCGACGAGTGGGCTATGAGAGCGATCAGGACGCTCTAGGGCTTGGGCTACGTCGTTCACAACACAGGGAAAACTCACCCGCGGCCCTTACTGTCCCTGTCAGCACAGCCGACGAATAAGGAGTTGTGCCGCTACGCGACCACACATCTCCGAGTGCTTTGCTTCGACACTCGACCACCAGACACCGATGGGCGACCTGGGCCTTCCGCCAAGCCAAGTCACCACTGATGCAGCGTGGCAGGGGGCTCTCACAGCCTAAACCGCAGCACACCGTGCTGCAGCACCGTCACGGACGGATCTCTTATGACGAACATATGGCTTGGTATGGTATCCATTTGCATGATACCCACTTCTAACTTAACCCATCCGAGCATGGCCTATCGCAGTCAGCAAGACAACTGCTACTACACTTACTACCCGACCTAACTATCGCAGAGGGTTTATTCCCCTTCGTTCGAATTTCGACCCAATCGATCTCCAGATGAGCGTGTATAAATGGTTGACCTTAAACAGACGTACGCACACATCGCAGTACCCACATCCTGCAACTGCTCACTTTAGAGTAAACTAACCCTTACGGATAGATGGCAACAGACCTTTTGAGTTGGCCATCATGCCGGTGTGGGCGTGGAGGGGTTGCACCTCTCAAATTTAAAAAAAAGAGGTTGAAAGTGGGCCAGCTAAGACATTCAACCTAAATATACCAGGTCGAAGGCATTACTAAGTTCTAGCGAAGTACTTGGATATTCTTCTGACTAAAACTAAACTCCCAAACAGGCCGTGAAGGCCCAGTGGTACAGACCGGTCCCCGTGTCATTCTCAGCTCATAGGCGTCACCGGAGGCCGATATGGAGGGGCATGTGGTCAGCACACCTCTCTCCCGGCCGTAGGTCAATTTCCGAGACCGGAGCCGCTACTTTTCAATTTTTTGCTCATTTCCTCATTTTTTCCTCATTTTGCCTCACAAGGGCTATCGGTAGACCGGATGGTAACCCATCCAAGTGCACACTCTTCTGGCGGACAGGAGTAATTTCTGAAGTTCACAGTAGCACAACAATGACACCAGCTAAAATTCTTATGAACTATAACCGTTAAAAACTTATGTAAGTCACAAAATTTACAACGTCGTCCGCAATAATTGATCAAAAAACATCTTGATACAGTTACTATCCTAGCTGCTGGTACGCTATTTAAATTTAAATTTGGTTCAATTGTGATGCTAACAGAAACATCGCTGATAAGAGCACATCTTGTGGACTGCAAGATTATCTGCAACAAAATTACCGCTCTTCAAGCTGAAGTATAATTCAGACATCAAGTACTAATATCGAATTCATTAGTTCTATGGAAGGCACAGATCCAGCACAGCGAATTTAGTCTTTTTTGCCATTTTGCCACTACTTGTTTAAGTAGCTTCTCAGTTAGTCCCTCAAGGCTGAGTGAATCTAGTCAGAGCATTCCCACGAATGACGAGTGTATGCTATATCGGAGCTGGAGTTGCACACCCTGAAGACAATGTTGAATGATCACTTAAAAAGTCAGACGGATCTGATAAATTACTACAGTTGCCAAAAGAAAAAAAAGAAATAGTTTTGTAAAAAACGTTATTTGAAAATCACATTTTTTTTACTGTGAAATATATAATTTTTTGTCATTCAGGAGAGTTTCAGCAGCAAAATCACGACAACATATACAATACCTCACTTTAAATGAGGTACCTGATTTAATAATTCCGTGGCCACTGTCGATGTCAGACTATGTTCCTCGAATGCGTGAGAACAATAGAAAAGGTTCAGCTATGAATATCTAATTTCGGCTTTTAATTCCACCTCCTCGTACGAAAAGAAGTATCACTGGGAAGAACTGCCAAGACTGATCCAGGCCATGTTTATCTTACTAATTTAAAATATAAAGTCTGAAAATGAGTTGGTGATCATATTTTCGGTACTTTATTTAACAGGTCCGTCTTGATCACATAATTTTTTATATTTCACTGTGACCGGTTTCGGCTACTGCCACCTTCAGATGCCCTCGTTCAGGTAGAAGGGAAGTATTTTCTTCCTCGATGGAAATCCCCAGAAGGAGTGCTGATAAACTATATTGTCATTACTTATTAAGTAACTGCAGTTATAATTAGAGGCTTAGATTTAGCATAAAACCTAGGGAAGAGTTTTTATTGCCCTATAACAACGGTATCACGCTAACAACAGAGTCCAATAACAGTTTTAAACATCGCTGTTTCTCAGCAACCGTATACAATTTTCAAACACTGGAATTACACAGCCAACTGCTTCCAGTCAGTTGACCTAGGTTACGACACCTAATAAGGGTGTCTTCATCAGAATTAAATATTGATTAGCGGTTAATCAAAATTTCATTCTGATGACGACATCCTTAGTAGGAGTCGAAACCTAGTTTAGTACCAGGCAGTTATCTGTAACCGGTTGGCTGGATAATTCCTATGTTTTAGAGACCAATAATTTATCGTTCAATTAACTGCCAAGTACAGAATGAGAAATGCGTCACGTTTTCTCGATAGTAGAATGTAGCTTCGGATTCCACGCAAAACTGTGCTCCTATTCCAGTATCCCACATCCACTAAAAGATTTTTGTGTGGGCGGTCGCAATATTTATGGGGTACATTTGTCAGGATTGTGACGCAAAGGCGGACGTGCAACCGGTGCTGTGAACGTGAAATAGTCGGTTGACTTTATGAGGATGCAGACCAAAATAATATTCGTCCTCGGGGCCGATAGATCCTACGTGGACCACTGGGTGCACTATTATTATATTTTTACAGGCAAAAAAGAGGGTGTGTGCGTTGTGTTACGTGCACCACGGACATTCCGTGTCGCGCGCGTGAATTATAACGCGGAAGCTGCCGCTGGGAGTCCCTAGCAACGTAGCAGCAAAAACGCAGGTGTCGTACTGTACGGCAATCAATGCGATGCTCCCACACAGCCTAGCTGTTTGCTCCGAACAACTGCAAAACGCATTATCCGTTTCAGCATCACCAAGTAATTCACGATTGGGATATATTGGCTTGAATTAGTGAATATGTTTTGAAAGCTTTCTGCGTTTAGCAAAGTATCCGTGATGTTTCATAATCGCCAATGGGTATCCTTTATTATTCTATCGAACAACACGAAAAATCTTTTGTATCTAGCGATTAAATTCGAAAATATATTAATTAGGTAGCAGACACTATCACTTATTTATCATTTAGCTGCGCATTTCAATGCTATCTTCTACATTTTGATGTAGAAAAATAAACCTCACTTAGCTGAGATATTTAAAGTAATACAACATACAATACTGGTCATTAAAATTGCTACACCGCGAAGATGATGTGCTACAGACGCGAAATTTAACCGACAGGAAGAACATGCTGTGATACGCAAATGATTCGCTTTTAAGAGCATTCACACAAGGCTGGCGGTGGTGGCGACACCTAGAACGTGCTGACATGAGGGAAGTTTCCAAGTGATTTCTCATACACAAACAGCAGTTGACCGGCGTTGCCTGGTGAAACATTGTTGTGATGCCTCGTGTAAGAAGGAGAAATGGGTACCATCACGTTTCAGACGGATTGTAGCCTATTGCGATTGCGGTCTATCGTATCGCGACATTACTGCTCGCGTTGATCGAGATCCAGTGACTGTTAGCGGAATATGGAATCGGTGGGTTCAGAAGGGTAATACGGACCGCCGTGCTGGGTCGCAACGGCCTCGCATCACTAGCAGTCGAGATGATAGGCATCTTATCCGCAGGGCTGTACGGGTCGTTCAGCCACGTCTCGATTCCTGAATCAACAGATGGGGACGTTTCCAGGACAACAACCATCTGCACGAACAGTTCGACGACATTTGCAGCAGCATGGACTATCATCTCGGAGAACATGGCTGCGGTTACCCATGACGCTGCATCACAGACAGGAGCGCCTGCGATAGTGTACTCCACGACCAACCTGTGTGCACGAATGGCAAAACGTAATTCTTTCGGATTACTCCTGGTTCTGGTTGCAGTATCATGATGGTCGCATCCGTGATGGGCGATGTCGTGGTGAACGCAAATTGGAAGCGTGTATTCGTCATCGCCACACTGCCGTATCACGCGGCGTGATGGTATGAGGTGCCACTTGTTACACGTCTCGGTCACCTCTTGTTCGCATTGACGGCACTTTGAACAGTGTACGTTACATTTAAGATGCGTTACGAGCCGTGGCTCTACCCTCATTTCGATCCCTGCTAAACCCTACATTTCAGCAAGATAATGCATGACCGGATTTTGCAGGTCGTGTACGGGCCTTTCTGGATACAGAAAATGTTCGACTGCTGCCCTGGTCAGCACATTCTTCAGTTCTCTCACCAATTGAAAACTTCTGGCCAATGGTGGTCGAGCAGCTGGCTCGTCACAAATACGCCAGTCACTACGCTTGATGAACTGTGGTATCGTGTTGAAGCTGCATGGGCAGCGGCACCTGTATACGCCATCCAAGCTCTGATTGACTCAATGCCCAGGCGTATCGAGGCCGTTATTACGGCCAGAGATGGTCGTTCTGGATACTGATTTATCAGGATCTATGAAACCAAATTGAGTGATAATGTAATCACATGCCAGTTCCAGTATAATATATTTGTCCAATGAATACCCGTTTATCATCTGCATTTCTTCTTGGTTTAGCAATTTTAGTGGCCAGTAGTGTACTAACAACTCGGTGGAAATGAATGAAAGCGTGAGACCATGTTGCGAGATCTCTCTCAGTCGTACATGAAAAGCTGCAGCCACATGACGTTAACCCAATGTGACTATAGCGCCAAATGGGGCTGTTTCCGCAAAAAGAGGCACTTGAAGGAACGGGAAAAGACAGAGTGTGTCAGTCAGAGCCCAGTTACGCTACGCTGTGCTGTGGCACTACATGGCGCGGAGACAACATTTGGATGGTTTACCACGGGGAAGAAAGATGTGGACCGAGTGTAACCTAGGAGTTCTGTGTTGCTCACAGCATTGTGTCACATGCATGTGAAGCGTTCCAACCCATAGGTACTGCTGCCCAAGGAGGGTCGACCAAGGTCATGACAGCACCACTGAGCGACTGGCAAGAAAGGACGGACATCAAACAGTGGGTGGAATCGCTGCCATGTTTAACGCTTTGCATGCGGCTGACTTAATATTACGGTGTCGGCAGGAAATAAGATGTGCGGTTGACGTAATATTGAGTTGCTCCATTAACGATGATTTTCGGCACTAGGAGTTAAAACTGACGCCACACTTGGACGATTAAATCAAGCAACAGCCACAATAAGTCAGGCTGGATTATTCTTCGGTCAATGGTCATAAATTTGTGGAGCAAACCATAGCTATATATACCAATTGTAACTGAAAGAATATCAGTAATTTTTTTTTTTTACCAAAGAAATTATCGGACGCATATTTACGTCTCCCGCAGAGTATGTGTGGTCTATAGGCTTCGTAGTTCCTACTGTGACGCCAGATAGCAGCAGCGGCTTTACTGGAAAATATTCATTACTATTGAAACCTTTGTCATTGTCATTTGCTTTCAGGTAAGATTGTGGTACTGATCGGACTGGAATCTAACTCCAATCGTCTAGACCTATCTCTTTTTCCTACAATATGAAGTAGTCCACCTCCGTAGCGTAGCGAAAGAATTACCGCCTACCACGCAGGGGGCCTGGGTTCGATGTCCGGCAGGTGACTGGACGTTGTGTGTCCATCATCATTGACTCGCAAGTCGCCAATGTGACGTCACCTAAAAGGACTTGCAATACGGCGACGAAGATTGGCAACACTGCGCCGACGCGGACTCTTCGAGTACTTGCTGCACTAAATAATTATAAAAAGCGTTGTTATTGAGCTATTTTTAAACGTCTACAGGTGTTATAAATATAATATAAGTGTTGTTAAATTAGTGGAAGTGTTAGTGAAGTATCAAATAAGATTAAACGGCGTAAGAAGCGTATTTTTCTTCTCGCGCCTGTAGCACGAATCCTAGGCCTAATTCCACGCGCGCGAATCGTAAGTAAGCAGTGAATTAAACTTATAGGTAAACGTTTTCAGATATTATAAGTGTTGTTAAATTAGTGGAAGTGTTGGTGACGTGTTAAATAAGATTAAACGGAGTAAGAAGTTTATTTTCCTTCTCGCGCCTATAGCACAGACTTTAGGCTTAATTTCACGCCACGCGTATCGTGAGTAAACAGTGACTTAAACCTATATGTAATTACCAGTGTTTTTTATTCATTACGCCTTCAACTTATTGATACCTGCCTGAATAGTTTCTAAGGTCCTTTGTTTACGTATTAGCCAGTACTTTAATCAGTTTATACGAGTTCTGATTTTGCCATGAGTGAGAAGTGTGTGACATGCCGTAGGATCGTTAGTTCCGGGGTATGGTGTGATGGGTGTTGTAGTTTCTTTCATTGAGGCGAATGTAGTGGCGTGGGAAATGGGGACATAAATGAGGCTCACCAGTGGTATTGTAGAATCTGCAGTAGAGATAGGAAAATACTGGAACAGGAAGGGAAATTTGCAGCTGTTCAAGCTAACCTAGACAAGGCAACGGAGGATCTGGACAGGTTAAAGAGGGAGAAGGGTGAACAGAGGTGGGAAGTGGCAACAGGTAATAGGGGGAACAGGCAAAGGAGAGCATCAGACAGCTTTGTGATAAATCTTGAAAATAGATTTAGCCTGTTTCCTCAGTCAGAATCGGATGAGCCTCATGTAGCTGAAGCTGTAGAAAGGGCACAACAAGCTTTCAAGGACTTGAAAAAGGTAGGGAAATTTGTAAAGAGAAAGTAAGTTCTGCTGTTAGGTAGTTCCCATGGTAGAGGTGTTGGCCAACTACTGCAGGAAAATCTAGGCCCAGAGTACCAGGTCATAAACTTTTTCAAGCCTAGTGCAGATCTGGGTCAGGTAACAGAGGATATAGGTTCTCTATGCAAGGATTTCACGAAGGAGGATGCCGTGGTTGTAGTGGGTGGTCCGGGAAATAGCATTGACAGAGACTCTGAATATTCCATAGAGAGTGACCTGGTGAAGATAGCATCAGCAACGAAGCATACGACTGTGGGATTTGTCTCTGTGTTGAGACGCCATGATCGGCCTCATTTGAACTCTTCTGTAGGGAGGGTGAACTTGGAGTTGGAGTGGCTGCTTAGGACGGATATAGGGTCGCATATTGGTTTGATTCCTGTGGATGCTATTGATAGGAGGGACTACACTAGGCATGGCCTTCACCTCAATAGGAAAGGGAAGGGAAAACTGTCTAGCTTGATTGGAGAAAACTTAAGGGGGAACACTGTCACAAGTGGTAAAATACCAGTGGTCACAGGTGTCAGAGGGATGCCTTTTTAGGATAGGGAAGGGGGATAGAAAACGAGTTTTAAGAGAGATTGGCAGACAGACTCAGTTTGAGAAAATAGATTAACAGGAGTCAGATTTTAGTATACAGCCTCCATTTAAACAATGTTTAACAGAATGAAATCAGAAACTGCCAGTTCATCTTCACCAAAGCAGTTATAATCCCATTAGTATGCAGTATCAGTTATCTTTATTACACCAGAACATTCCAGGACCCAGATATAAAGTTGATGAACTACTCATTTGTATCTATGAAATGAATTCATATAACGAAATTGACATAATATGCCTCTCTGAACACAAGTGACCACTGGTATAGATATGTTAGACATTTCCGGATTTAAGCTAGCTTCCTACTTCGATAGAGTAGATATGGAGGGAGGAGGAGTTGCCACATTTGTTAAAAACTACCATAAATTCAAGAACATTGACATTAATAAATTCTGTTTAGAGCAGCATCTAGAAGCATGTGCAACAGAAGTAGAGTTCCATAACAGATCCTATATAATAGTAAGTATTTACCGAGCACCTGCAGGAAATTATAATCTATTCATAAATTATCTAGAAGCTCTTTTGGGTTATTTAACAGTAAGAAACAAAGAAATTTTGATTGCTGGTGACAGATTTTCTAATTCAATCTTCCAGTAAACATTTACTGCAGTTAGTAATGTTTTCTTTCAATCGAACTCACACTGTAAACTTTCCAACTAGGATCACTAAATCCTCAAGGACAGCCATTGATAACACTGTTATAGACAAATCAAAGGAACTAAACCATATCATAAAACCTGTAATAAAAGGAATGTCAGATCATGACATGCAGCTGCTTGTTTTAGATGTAAATTCTAAGCAGTTTATCAAGACTGCTAAATCTGAGTACAGGAGAGTATTCAATCAACCAAAAATTGAGTATTTTAGAAAACTGCTCAAAGATATGAACTGGAAAGATGTTTATAGTGCTCATGACATGAATGAAAAATATAACACATTCATGAACAATGTCAGTACCATGTTTGATAACTGTTTTCCTCTAAAAGTTACTCAAATTAAACAGAAGACTATAATAAAACCATGGATCACCCAAGGAATAAAGATTTCCTGTAAGACAAGAAGGAAAATGCATCTCTCGACCAAGAATAGCTCCAATGCTGATGATTTAGCTAAATACGAGACATACTGTAAAATATCAAAAAAAGTAATTCAGACATCTAAACAAATACACTACGAGAAGAAGATAGAAATGTCAGGGAACAAAATAAAAACAATATGGGATATAGTGAAAGAGGAGACTGGTAGAACCAGAAAGGAACAGGAGCAAATAGCACTAAGGGTAAATGACACATTAGTAGCTGATGGGCATAGTGTGGCAAATCTATTTAACTAATACTTTATATCCGTTACTGTAGAATGCGATTGTCAGGATCAGTAAATAATGCCCTTGAATATCTGAAACTAGCCTTTACAAATAGGTTCAGGTACATGAATATGTCACTCACATCACCAAAAGAAATAACTTCCATAATAAAATCTTTAAAAACAAAGCATTCTAGTGGTTACGATGAAATATCAACAAAGTTAATTGAGGCATGTTCTTGTGAGTTTAGTACAATTCTAAGTTACTTTTGTAACCAGTCAATTATAACTGGGACATTTCCTGACTGGCTGAAATATGCAGATGTTAAGCCTCTATTCAAGAAAGGGATAAAGAGATGCCATCAAACTACAGACAGATTTCGATTTTGCCAGCATTCTCAAAAATTTTAGAAAAAGTAATCTGCAGGAAGCTTCTCAACCATCTGACCACAAATAACATATTAACAAGAACACTGTTTGGATTTCTAAAGAGTTCTGATATCGAAAAGGCTATTTACACCTACAGTGAAAATGTACTTAATTCATTAAATAACAAGTTACAAGCAGCAGGTATTTTCTGTGTTCTGTCAAAGGCATTCGATTGTGTAAACCACAACATCCTTTTAAATAAATTAGAATTCTATGGTGTCACAGGCAGTGCTGCAAAATGGTTCAAGTCATACCTCGCTAACAGGAAACAAAGGGTGTCAGAGCAAGGGACTAGTGAATTAAGTCATCAGTCATCATCAGAATGGGAAGAAATTACAAGTGGTGTCCCACAAGGATCCATCTTAGGGCTATTGCTTTTTCTTGTGTACATTAATGATCTGTCATCAGTTACACTGCCAGAAGCAGAGTTCGTTTTGTTAGCAGAAGACACAAGTATTGCAATAAATAGTATGTCGAGTGTAGTTCTAGAAAGATCTGCTAATGATATTTTCATGCATATTAATAAATGGTTTAAAGCCAACTCACTGACATTAAACTTCGAAAAGACTCACTACATGCAATTCAGAACCTGTAACAGGTTTCCACCCAGCATATGCATAAAGTACGTAGAAGAGGTTGACAGTCTTAAATTCCTTCGATTACAAATTTATAATAAATTCAGTTTGGAGGAGCACACCACAGAACTGCAGAAACGCCTTGACAAATCTGTATTTGCAATTCGAGTGTTAGCAGACATAGGCGACATAAAAGTGAAAAAGCTTGCATACTTTGCCTACTTTCATTCCATAATGTCATATGGTATAATATTTTGGGGTAACTCTTCAAGTCAAACTAAAGTTTTCAGAGTCCAAGTGCGTGTAATACGTATTACTTGTGGAGTAAACTCACAGACGTCTTGTAGAAACCTCTTCAAAGAACTGGGTATACTAACTACTGCCTCTCAGTATATTTACTCCTTAAAGAAATTTGTCCTAAATAATAAATCTCTTTTTCCGTCAAACAGCTATGTTCATACATACAAAACCAGGAACAAAAATGATCTGCACAAAGACTTAACAGCACTTACTTTAGTTCAAAAAGGGGGCCACTACTCAGGAACACTCATCTTCAATAATTTATCAGCAAACATAAAAAATTTAGTTATAAATAGAGATCAGCTTAAAAGGAGCCTGAAAGACTTACTAGTGACCAACTCCTTTTACTCCATTGACGAATTTATTAATAGAAACAAATGATGTGATGTATATATTTATACAATTCGTATTCTTATTACACCTTAAAAAAATAAAGAAGGTGACATGTTCCACATCTACTAGGATCTCCTCAACACGGATCTATGGAACGAAAAACTAATGTAATCTAATCTAACGGCGGCCGAACTCCTCCGAACGGGGCCTCCCGACCGACAATGCTACACGATCATTTCCATTTCCACAATATGAAGTAGACTATTATGTGAACTCACAGAAGGTTCAGTAACACTTTGGGCTAACATGGACTGGATCACATTGTTTAGTCTTTCGTTTTGTACCAGGGGAATAAAATTTCATATGTTCAATGACTTTAAATTCATACAGAAAATTTCGTAAGGTTCCAGGTTTGTGACAAAGACTTCACAATGTGGCCGTAAAGTCCGAAGTAACTCTTGCCTATCTTCTTCAGAGAAATCCTCTACACTGCCTACTTTAGAATCCATAATTTCACATATATCAATGGAATGCTCCGTTTCCTAATAAATATTTGACTTGTCACCAAAGGCTTCACAGGATGATTAATAAGTTCTTCCTCCTTTGATAGTCCTGGAACTGCAAAGAGACTAACTATCCATCGACTTCAGCTCTCTCCTGAGTATCATTAAAGTTCAGAAAATCCTTGTATTCACTCAAGAAATCAAGGCCCAAAATCATTTCTATAGTAAGAAGGGACACAATTAAGCAGTTTGCAGAGGACTGATGATCTTGACAAATGAAATATAAACATGTCTGTTTTCTAGTACCGACAGTTTCTCCAGTAATCACACCATAAATTTTTCTTGTTTTTCAATGGACAACAGTTAGTTCCTGACTTTTACTGAAAGCTGCCTTTCGAAGTAGGAAACCTGAATCAGGTACTGCTGATAAACAAACAGTTCCAACAGAACCTGGCACTATTGAATGAATTAAAATTTTCTGATAATCTACCTTCTCTTCCAGAAAAGTGTCCCTAATATCCTCTAACTTTACAAAATTCATTCGTTTCTCCTCTGAATTCACACCATGAAATGTTTTTCCTAAGAAAGTGTCACCAATATCGTGTACCACGTTTTTGGTTGTGTTCCTTACTTCATACGAATGCACATTTGTTTCATTTTCGTTGTCATCATCCGACCAAGGCATGCAATTAATCACATTGGCAAAAACACTAATGTATTTCAACTTCGTTATTTGGCCCTCATCAGTCCCTTTATTCACAAGATTATGCTCTGTTTTAACTGGCATCGCCCTCTCTCATTTCAATTATTAATAGGTTGGCGTTGTACAAAGTTTATATTATGAGTAATATGATTCCTTGTGTCGACAAACAAGTCGTTTGCCATTTGCGCTGTCTGCCGATTTTATGATGGTCCATCAAACATAGCATAGTCATGTGAATTGGGTGATCTGACCTCAATTACTTCGTTCCAACCTGAAGTTTTCTCCCCTGATTATTTCTTTCTTCGCAATTGCAACTATCACACGAAACGTCTGGTCTTTCATTGTAATGACAGTCAGGTGACCGGAAACCACTTTCCTCAGTTTCGCAATCTGAATTAAAGTTTCATAATTCACGCCAAATGCTGTTATTTCTTTTATTATACCAATTTCTGTTGAGATACCCGTTATTGGCGTAATTTCTTTGGTTCCTAAGACCACCATTACTGTTCCGGCCTCTGAAACTGCCGTGACTGTTATATTGTTCTCTCGGATGGGTATTGTTTGAATAAGTATGATCACAGTTATTAGAAAGCTGATTACTCTGTTCATAACTGTTGTTGAAATTTGCAGAATAACCTTCATCTGATCGGTTAGACAGAGGTAGCAAATTTTCTCTGTCACCATCTATGTATCTACTTCCTGAATACTATTCCTCACTGTCAACTTCAAGTTCTTGTAATAAATTTTGAAAGGCCTCAGTGTCACCCTTGCAACGTCCCGCTAAAATAATGTGTCGCTAACATATTGGTAATTTAGTCAAACAAATTCCTATTAAATCAGAGGGGTTGTACGGATATGACAAGAAACGATTCTTACGTAGCATCTGCTGAAAACAGTCTGTAGGGCTGGAAACATCTAATTTTTCAAGACTCTTTAACGTAATAATACCGTTTTTGACTCTGTCTTGCCTTGCTTCCAACCAGCACGCAGACAATAATGTGCGGTAAAATTCGCCTTCGGTAAGGCATTCTTACGCAATTGCACTTGTTCTTGTTGCTGGTTCAAATTCTGAATAGTCCCTCATATATTCAGATTTATGACCAATTGTCCATGATGGTGGAAAACGATATTGGAACTGTTATAGCTGCTCTGTAGGATTGCATATCATTGGCAGAATTTGGAAACACTTCACACTTTAAATTAGTGAGGAAATGTTTGTAATTAAATGAATCACTGTGATGGGAGGGCAAATTATTTTTCGCTCTTTGTAAGGCATCCATGCTATCTTGTCGACGTAACGCTCTGCGTTCGCATATGAGTTCATCTATGTGCCACGGATCTGAAATTCCATTCCACTATTCCCTCTCAGTACTAACATCGGTAACATCATGCCCGTACCTACTTTCCCATTCAATACGTGATAACCTGTTATCAGGCTCCTTTACATCAGTCTTATTCTGTTTCTTAATGGTCATGTGTCACTGTTTAAGGCGTTGAAGAGAAATATACTCTTCCGAATCGGTACACAAAGCAGGTTGTATAACATCAAAATTTTTGTCCGTATTGCGGGACAGTTGGGCCACGGTTGCAGAAAGTTCGCCTACCTATTTGGTAACTGTTTTTAACTATTCTTGGGTAGTAAATTCTCTCTCTTTAACCTTATGCAATGCACACTGCTTGTCAAGACATCGTATCCGCGTTTCAAACTCTCTATCCTGCTGTTTTAACTGTGAAATTTCGGCCTTGCCAACACATCCAACTCTTGACTTTAGACTATTTTTTGCAGGGTAGAGCTCCTCACTTACATCTTGCTTAACCTGCTCAGTTTTCTCATTTAAATAGGTCTACAGTTCCTCTTTTATTATTCTGTACCAAATAGCTGGCTGTATCCAGTAAATTTTTGGCCACTCTTGTGTCACGTCCTTCATATTTTCTAACCCGTTCTTTATTGTGGTCTAATAATACTTTCAGAACTCTTTGTAAAATATTATTGTTTCCATCTTTGGCTTTAGTACAGGAAGCAATGGAGACGGGCTCAGTTTGGTCAGAACTTGTGGACGCAACTACTGAATCTTTAAATACAGAACCTGACTGTTGTGACAAATTAAATCCTACAGACTCACTTCCCAAAGCAGCATCTCCAACTGCATGTCCTTGTTCCATGTTTGATACTGAAAAAATTACCCTGATCATTCCTATCAGGCAGTGTCCTATCTACCTATGTTAAATCGGTACTATCAAGGGATCACTGTCCACGTTTCCCTTCCATGTCCACAAAACCATGATAAATAGCATCTGCTACAGCTGTAACATTTGGCGTAACTCTGGGAGCTCTTGAGGTTAAAGGAAGTTATAATAAAGCTGCAAACAAAAAAGAAATCTATCACACACAGAAGATCTACACTACCCCGATAACTACTAACACTACTTCTTGTAAGTGTTAATGAAAACAGAAAAACATTTAAAGTGCCAGTGACAGAATTCACTGAATAAATGCGAAGCTTCTGATGGTATTACCGTGCAATGAAATACACTGGTGTCCAAAATTAAAGCAACAAACCGCTATTTCCCCGTCCTGTGTCTCGTTTATTATATAATCATATAAACTGTCAACTACATATTCTTTCAATCGTGTTCTGCACGGAAGATGGCATTTCGGTCAACGGACAACGTGGCCAATGACGACGTCAGGGCACCTAAGAAACTAGGTAGGGTTTGCCGGGTTGACCCCCAACCCCATTCGCAGTCACAGACGGTGCAGTGTCGCACAGAGAAGATTCCTGCCAGACTCTCCGCGGTGGAACGTCAGAGAAAGAAAGGAAGAAGACATTCGCAAACTGATGTGCCCGATATGAATTGTTCTGTAGTACCTCCGAAGAGGCGCCAGTGTATACAGACCGAAACGGCATTCCAAAGATCAGGGCAGAGCCGATCACGTTATTTGGCTGTAAGGGTACGACATTAACGCTTTAGTACAGCACGGCAACTGGCATGTGAGCTCGCAGCATCCACTGGACGTGTTGTATCGAGGCAAACGGTTTGCAGAAGCTTCGGAAGAGTGGCCTTTGTTGTCGGAGACCTGCTGTATGTCTGCCTCTGACGCGTTTTCACAGAAGGGAACGTTTAGAGTACAGTCATCAACATGTCACCCTGACCGGTCGAACAGCGGGCCAATGATGTTTTCACAGATGAGTCCCGAATTAGCCTAGACAGTGATACATGGAAGAACACTGGAGATACTAAAAGGTACCAGATAGATTATATCATGGTAAGACAGAGATTTAGGAACCAGGTTTTAAATTGTAAGACATTTCCAGGGGCAGATGTGCACTCTGACCACAATCTATTGGTTATGACCTGTAGATTAAAACTGAAGAAACTGCAAAAAGGTGGGAAATTAAGGAGATGGGACCTCGATAAACTGAAAGAACCAGAGGTTGTACAGAGTTTCAGGGACAGCATAAGGGAACAATTGACTGGAATGAGGGAAAGAAATACAGTAGAAGAAGAATGGGTAGCTTTGAGGGATGAAGTACTGAAGGAAGCAGAGGATCAAGTAGGTAAAAAGACGAGGGCTAGTAGAAATCCTTGGGTAACAGAAGAAATATTGAATTTAATTGATGAGAGGAGAAAATATAAAAATGCAGTAAATGAAGCAGGCAAAAAGGAAAACAAACGTCTCAAAATGAGATCGACAGGAAGTGCAAAATGGCTAAGCAAGGATGGCTAGAGGACAAATGTAAGGATATAGCGGCTTATCTCACTAGGGGTAAGATAGATACAGGAAAATTAAAGAGACCTTTGGAGATAAGAGAACCACTTGTATGAACATCAAGAGCTCAGCTGGAAACCCAGTTCTAAGCAAAAAAGCAAAAGCAGAAAGGTGGAAGGAGTATATAGAGGGTCTATACAAGGGCGATGTACTTGAGGACAATATTATGGAAATGGAAGAGGATGTAGATGAAGATGAAATGGGAGATATGATATTGCGTGAAGAATTTGACAGAGCACTGAAAGATCTGAGTCGAAACAAGGCCCCGGGAGTAGACAACATTCCATTGGAACTACTGACGGCCTTGGGAGAGCCAGTTCTGACAAAACTCTATCATCGGGTGTGCAAGATGTATGAAACAGGCGAAAACCCTCAGACTTAAAGAAGAATATAATAATTCCAATCCCAAAGAGAGCAGGTGTTGACAGATGAGAAAATTACCGAACAATCAGTTTAATAAGCCACAGTTGCAAAATATTAACACGAATTCTTTACAGACGAATGGAAAAACTACTAGATGCCGACCTTAGGGAGGATCAGTTTGGATTCCGTAGAAACACTGGAACACGTGAGGCAATACTGACCTTACGACTTACAAGAAAGATTAAGGAAGGCAAACCTGCGTTTCTAGCATTTGTAGACTTAGAGAAAGCTTTTGACAATATTGACTGGAATACTCTCTTTCAAATTCTAAAGGTGGCAGGGGTAAAATACAGGGAGCGAAAGGCTATTTACAATTGGTACAGAAACCAGATGGCAGTTATAAGAGTCGAGGGACATGAAAGGGAGGCAGTGGTTGGGGAGGGAGTGAGACAGGGTTGTAACCTCTCCCCGATGTTATTCAATCTGCATATTGAGCAAGCAGTAAAGGAAACAAAAGAGTAATTCTGAGTAGGTATTAAAATTCATGGAGAAGAAGTAAAAACTTTGAGGTTCGCCGATGACATTGTAATTCTTTCAGAGACGGCAAAGGACTTGGAAGAGCAGTTGAATGAAATGGACACTGTCTTGAGAGGAGTATCCAAGATGAACATTAACAAAAGCAAAACGAGGATAATGGAATGTAGTCGAATTAAGTCGGGTGATGCTGAGGGAATTAGATTAGGAAATGAGACACTTAAAGTAGTAAAGGAGTTTTGCTATTTGGGGAGAAAAATAACTGATGATGGTCGAAGTAGAGAGGATATAAAATGTAGACATTCAATGGCAAGGAAAGCGTTTCTGAAGAAGAGAAATTTGTTAACATCGAGTATAGATTTAAGTGTCAGGAAGTAATTTCTGAAAGTATTTGTACGGAGTGTAGCCATGTATGGAAGTGAAACATGGACGATAAATAATTTGGACCAGAAGAGAATAGAAGCTTTCGAAATGTGGTGCTACAGAAGAATGCTGAAGATTAGATGGGTAGAACACATAACTAATGAGGAGGTATTGAATAGGATTGGGGAGAAGAGGAGCTTGTGGCACAACTTGAACAGAAGAAGGGACCGGTTGGTAGGACATATCCTGAGGCATCAAGGGATCACATATTTAGCATTGGAGGGTAGTGTGGAGGGTAAAAATCGTAGAGGGAGACCAAGAGATGAATACACTAAGCAAATTCAGAAGGATGTAGGTTGCAGTAGGTACTGGGAGATGAAGAAGCTTGCACAGGATAGAGTAGCATGGAGAGCTGTATCAAACCAGTCTCAGGACTGAAGACCAAAACAACAACAACAGTGATTCTTAGTGGATTTGCATCTGGAGGGAACGTGAAACACGATTTTGGGATCGAAACATTATGGAAAGAGACTGATATCAAGGAGGATCCCTGATGGTGTGGGCAGGCTTTGTTTTGACTACTCGAACACCTCTTCATGAAATTGTACAGGTGAATCGGCAAGGTTAAGTGCTGTCAGGTATCGTGACGAGATCTTGGGACTTCATTTGCGCAGTGCTGAGGGCCCAGACTTGATGGACGATAATGTCGACATCATATAGCACGGATGGTTGATGTTTTCTTGATAACAGAAAATACTGCACACATGACGTCGCCTGCTCGTTCTCCCGATTTGAATCTCAAAGAGCATGTCTGGGATGTACTTGGGAGACGGCTTGCATCGTAAGCTGCCATCAACCACTCTCCGAGATGGCGAGCAGCCCTGTACAAAGAATGTGCGTTATTGCGTCAACATGAGACTGATGACGACATCCACAGCACACTCCGTCGTTGTCAGGCCTTTATTGCTGCCAGAGGCGTTCACACCCCATAGTGACTCTATTAGCCAGTTGTCTGAATGTGTGTGCAAATACGTTAAGTTGGAAAAAACGAAGAATATTTTTGCCTACTGTCACGCATGTTGCAGTTGTGAACGTTTTGTATTCTTCACACTGTTTCTACTTCGTTATCACCTATTTATAACGTTTTGTGGCAAAATAAACGCAACCTTAATTAATTTCCGTTTGTTGCTTTTATTTTGGACACCAGTGTACCTTCACTTCCGAAACAAAGGCACAAAGTAGGGTGCACCATAAAGAATCATTGTCTGTCGAACCACATAACAGTTCAAGAATCAATAAACACGAACACTTGCAAATGAGAGTACATCACTAGTAATAGGAAACATGAACAGGAAGATCGCATTTTCGAAGCACAATGTAACAATACAAATGCTTCAAATGAAAGACTCTCACTTGCACAGCACTGTTTAGGATTTCAAAATTTCGCATTTGAGAAGAAAATACTTTTTACAAAATCGGTATTGAAAGTTGCAGAGAATACACATTATTACTATTGCTGTACATGCAAACTTTAATTGTTTTTCAGAACGTTTATGTATATTATTCACTGGTAATAGATGTAGAAGTCAAACAATATTGCTGTAGTGGCAAGCAATGTATAATCACTCCATTGCTACGTCACAAATTCTGAAAACAATTCCAACTACGTGATTGAAATTTTGGTATATGTGGTCTGTATATTGTTGCAGAATAAATCCTTATCTCACTACAGAAATCAGCAGACAGGGACGGTGGTAAGGGAGGGGCTATGGGGGATATAACAATCCCCCCCCCCAATGGAGTGCCCTATTACACTGGATAAAATGACTTCAGAAATCAGGGAATGTATTACTCGAACAGATTCAAACACCTTTTGTAATTATGAAACCATATAGGTTGCAATGTATTTCAAACACATTTTAATAAAAGAATTAGAGCGGCAAATAGCTTACTATCTAAACCAATAATTATCGTTTAACTTAAAATGGGCTTCTTATTATTTATTAATGCACATTTTTTACCCTGAACCCCAAAACAGTTACCAAAAGCTACTATAAACAAAGCCAAATTTTACCAAATTGTCGGTGGAGGAACCCAACTCTCCTTGCTTTAAGCGATATTCCATTCGCCCAAATCCCACCCCTCCCCCATTAGCTCCTCCCCCATCCCTTGACCGACTTCTAGAATCGCCCCTGTCAGCTGACTGCCATATGAATACGAATCCTGGTAGGTAAGTCGACAGATGAAAGTGCACTTTAAATGTAATACTCATATAATTGTGAAGTCAGGTGGCAAAATAAGCAAAGCCGAGTAATTGAGAAATGTTGGTTAAAAATATCTGAAACGTGAAATACAGAGTAACCGGTCGTTAAAAAAATGCGACTGCGAGAAAGAAACCCGTTCTGAATAACATTTACTTACGCCATCTCAATCTGTGACAAAATGACTTTATGATGAATGATGGACCTGAATGTTGCGAATTTTTGTTAGTTTAGAAAACAATTGCTGCACCAGATCTATTATCGTAATTACAAAGTAAATGATCGCTGCGTAAAACGTATTTTATTTTATTTGTCAAATCTATTTGTAATCACATTGTACCTATTTCATGAAATATTTCGCTTGCACAAAACCTGTGAGCTTATACTGGTATAATTGTTGTAAATGCACTCCAGTAGTCATTGTACCTGACGTTGGAATGAACTGCAATGATAATGAAATTTTAGGCTTACCATAACGCAATGCATCGCTCGTCTTCTTTTTTTTTCCTTAAGTAATGGTATAGCTCTCAAAATTAAGTTTCACTTCTCACACTCGTGTTGTCCAATGCCAGATAGGATTTCACCAATACTCAAAAATCATACTCAGCACAAAATTCACGAAGTGCAATGCTATTGTGCAATCAAATAAATCCTAAATGCAACTGAAACATCAGATACTAATGTCACATAGAAAGAAATAACTGAATCGATCCTTTACGTTTTAACCGAGCTTCCTTCAGTCATAGCAATAAAAGAAGTATCCACACTTCTCACACATGAACTAATTCGCAAAATGTCTCTGCAGCATTTATCACTGCATTGAAAGACAGGACCATATAGCTTAATTACAAAACAAAATCTTACAGAAAATCTAACCATAAACAATTTCACAACAGTTAGCATACTACGTAATTACAAATATAGTAACCCAAGTTAGCTTTAAATGTGGCCTTTTCTCATTCACCCAATATAATAAACCTTCTGCTAAAAATCTCTCTTTAAACATCACATTACAAACATTGCTCCAAATACTACTGCCTCCACTCCAGGGCAGGTCAGATTCCGTCTATTCCACCCACTTCCTACTAGCAAACTCTGACTCTTCTCTGACATAGTAGAATCTAACATCTCTGACCAAGGTCTCTGGTCTCGAACATAGTTTCCACATGTGTTGTTATAAAAGCAGTGTTAAAGTGGTATTACAATGCTTCGTAATTTTTATGAAATTTACAAATTAACCCATTTTTATGGCCCTTAGTAAACAATACAGTCATCTCTCAGAACATCATATATGTTCGTCTCTTTGCGTATTTGATTCATTTACTTTGAAATGTCCCCTTAGAATAATTATACATAACTGTGCTTAAACTGACACATACTATTTTTATACAGCAACGCAATCAGACTTTCAAAAATCCCTACAAAAGAATGGGCCTGACTAACATTAACCTATACCTTTCACAAATCACTTACCTCACAAAAATCTTCGTTACTCGAACTACTGCAATACAGCGAGCGCCACTACTGCCAGCGGTTTAAACACTGAATCTTTCACATAACCCCACAGAAAGAAATCGAATGGGGTTAAGTCGGGAGAGCGTGGAGGCCATGACATGAATTGCTGATCATGATCTCCACAACGACCGATCCATCGGTTTTCCAATCTCCTGTTTAAGAAATGCCGAACATCATGATGGAAGTGCGGTGGAGCACCATCCTGTTGAAAGATGAAGTCGGCGCTGTCGGTCTCCAGTTGTGACATGAGCCAATTTTCCAGCATGTCCAGATACACGTGTCTTGTAACGTTTATTTCGCAGAAGAAAAAGGGGCCGTAAAATTTAAACCGTGAGATTGTACAAAACACGTTCACTTTTGGTGAATTGCGGATTTGCTGCACGAATGCGTGAGGACTCTCTACCGCCCAGATTCGCTCATTGTGTCCGTTCACTTCACCATTAAGAAAAAATGTTGCTTCATCACTGAAAGCAAGTATCGCACTGAACGCATCCTCTTCCACGAGCTGTTGCAACCACGTCGAAAATTCAAAGCGTTTGACTTTGTCATCGGGTGTCAGAGCTTGTAGCAATTGTAAACAGTAAGGCTTCTGCTTTAGCCTTTTCCGTAAGATTTTCCAAACCGTCGGCTGTAGTACGTTTAGCTCCCTTCTTGCTTTATACGTCGACTTCCACGGGCTACGAGTGAAACTTGCCCGCACGCGTTCAACCGTTTCTTCGCTCACTGCAGGCCGACCCGTTGATTTCCCCTTACAGAGGCATCCAGAAGCTTTAAACTGCGCATACCATCGCCGAATGGAGTAAACAGTTGGTAGATCTTTGTTGAACTTCGTCCTGAAGTGTCGTTGCATTGTTATGACTGACTGATGTGAGTGCATTTCAAGAACGACATACGCTTTCTCGGCCCCTGTCGCCATTTTGTCTCACTGCGCTCTCGAGCTCTCCGGCGGCAGAAACCTGAAGTGCGGCTTCAGGCGAACAAAACTTTATGAGTTTTTCTACGTATCTGTAGTGTGGCGTGACCATATGTCAATGAATGAAGCTATAGTGAATTTATGAAATCTCTTCTATCATTTGTAATAGCTCTGTATTTCCTCTGTTCAGTGTTCACTAGTGGATGCTATACCAAGACGTTTCGAATCTTTACGTTTGAGTTAAATACAATCTAACGAGATATCAACAACTTATTGTTATTCTTGTAGTGTTTCAGCTGAGAGTACATTCTTGCATAATTATTTGGAACATGTATGTGAACTTGTATAATAAGTTTTTTTTATTTATGTAATTTGGACTTTAGGTATGTTTATGGGTTTATTCTGAGTAAGTTGTCAAAAACAAATCAGTAATTTGTGCTAATTGTCGTGTCTTGGTAGCCTAGGCAAGGCCATATCCTAATTAATAATTCTTATGCATTTCAAAGTAATTTCAGTAAATAGCAGATGTGTAAGGTTCCACAGTAAATAATTGCCAGATTTGGTTATTTGAGCAGTATTGAAATGTCCTTACTTCTGGGTTGCGGCACTGATAAATAATTATTGTGGTTAATCTCTATAAATGTGCTAATTGTTTCGACTGTGTGTGAATTGTAAGAGAAATTGTTGCGCATAGCAAAGGTTGCAAAGGTGTTAAAACAGTAAAAATGTTAATGAATGTACGATGAATTAGTGTGGCTGTGACTGTATCAATCGTTTTCACCCTTTCTCTTATTAGTCTGAACTATAAAATGGGTGGAAGCATAATCGCCCCATAACCCAGGGGCCCTTGGATCGTAACCATGTTGTTCTACCATGTGTGTACTGCATACTGGGGCCATAGGACAAGAAAAGGTTGAAACGATACATGAAGCCATAGCTGCAGTAACACGTTGCATATTTCTTGATGTTCTCATAGTTTTAACAAGTTTGAAACCTGTGCACTGTAGAACGATTTCTCTTAAATTTCACATGCAATCCCAACATTATCTGATTAATAAATCTGAGCCATTACAAGTATCCAGTTGAGGAATCCATAATAAGGTAACTTCAATATTGCACAAACAATCAAACCTGTCAATTACTTATTCTGGAACCTAAGAGATCTAAAGGAAATAAAAATTACTTAAATTAGTTTAAGGTGTGTAAGAATTATTAATCAGATTATGAGTTGCCCTGGGAACCCTGACACAGCAGTTACCACTAATTGCTGACCATTCTTTATTTTTTATTTTACTCTTATTTATTGATTTATGATTTTTTTTACAGCTTACTTCGTACAAATCCGAGACTGGTAACCTTATTGTCTATTTGTTTCTTCCTTCTTTCGCTTGCACTATAGTCCTGCAACGATCGCCGGGTCGACATGGTTAGAACGGGTTTGGCAAGGTTACTTATTTGAGGGGTTGCCGCATGCCCTTCCTGCCGCCACCCTGTACCTCCAGTGATGAAATCAGAGTACCCCAGCGGCCTGCATCTAGTGTAAATCGTGAAATAGTGCAAACGTGTTGCGACATGTGTAACAGAGGTGGAACGGGGGTCAGCCCAGTATTCACCTAGCGGGATGTGGGAAACCGCCTAAAAACCGCATACAGGCTGGCCAGCACACTAGCCCTCGTTGTTAATCCGCCAGGCGGATTCGATCCAGGGCTGGCGCACCTACTCCAGTTCAGGAAGCAGCGCGTTAGCACTCTTGGCTACCCTGGCGGGTGATAACCTTACTGTCTGTATAGAGACTAAAAAAGCTACAAGATCACACACGTGTTTCAGATAATTATATAGGGCTGTAGTCTCAGCTGAAACACCACAAGGGCAACAAAAAGTAGTACTCAGCTC
This sequence comes from Schistocerca gregaria, assembly GCF_023897955.1. Lineage (NCBI taxonomy): Eukaryota > Metazoa > Arthropoda > Insecta > Orthoptera > Acrididae > Schistocerca > Schistocerca gregaria. The sequence continues at coordinate 924,180,442 of NC_064921.1, read as the reverse complement.
TTCATACATTATTGAAATTACAGATAATCACTCAAATGGTCTTGGTATAGCATCCACTAGTGAACATAGAATAGAAGTAATCATTAGAATGGTTTATTCCCTTTTAGCATAACTTCCTTAGGTTTAGGGGGCTGTGCTGTTGCATGCAGTATTTATATAATATGACAAACAGAACACAATATCTCATAGTGTACTTGCAAAGGTCCATTGTTAGAAACAAACACTACAAAGTTTCACTGACGACACCTGTTTTAATGAAATGTCTATAGTACCACACCCAAAACGTAGATACCACTGAACAGTTTAAATTAAGCAAATGTCTCTGTAATAAACGGTATACATTAATTTATTGAATGTCTGCAGCTCATGTAACACATAAAATACATACAAATAGTTTCATGAGAAAATTACAGGCACCACAGTGTCGATAGGGAGTATGGCTAACCCAGAATTACTGTTTGGTTGTTACAAATTAGACCATAGCGCCAATTATAGAATAATGTTTTGGACACCCGTATTCAAGAATCAAATAGCTTCAGCTTTTTGAGTGGGGTATAAATGGCCGCCTGAGCAGGAAATATAGCGATGTACAGTTCTCCACACGTCTCCATGGATCATACCACAGACATGGAAGTGGGCATCCATGACCCACTAGGCTGTTTCCGCTGTCATGGGCCTCACTGTCATCGGACAGAGAAGTCAGTCCTAATATGGTCTACCACAAACTCGACGGGTCACAGGTATTTGTATTCTAGTTTTCATTGCAGTCGTAATTACACGTCCACTACACAGCCATTTCCCTGGACCACTTTTACTTTCCATGTCTTTTACAGTAATTTTCAGTATACCCTACTCCATTCCACGCTGAGGAAGCTCTCGTTTTGAATTTCCGCACATACATCTTCTGACGGGTACTGTTAGGATTATGAGTAACAATGGTAATGCCTTCAGCTGTATTCTCAGATTATGATCAAATCCCACTGTCATAAATCGAAACTTAATCAACACTTATATGAAACTAAATGCTTAAAAAATATCATGAGTTTAGGTTTAAAATCTCATTTTCGTTTACCATTAGCCATTAATTTCATTTTTGTCTGCTGTTAACTGCCTGCCATGTTCAACTACTCGTCTTCAAGTGCACTAAAAATGAAAACAGATTGAGTTAGTTTTGTGACTTGATAATTAAGTTGTTTTTCTTACTTTCGATACTATTCAGTCTCTATATTGAGCTAAACTGTGTGATAGTCACCCTTTCGTAACGTCGAAATAGTGTCTCGGATGTTGGTAACACCACTGGTTCCGATAGGGTGATCCCACTGATGTATTGGGTCTGGTCCTGGTGACTTAATGCATTAACAGGTCATTGCTGAAAAATGCGGCAACTACAGATTCCATTAAGCGACCACAAGCGAGTAGATGAAACGAAAATGTCAAGTTCTTAGAACGATAACTATCCTATCTCATTACCAACTGTGACAGTACAGGGATGGAGGTGCTGGGTTCAAGAGCTGTGCTAACAACATTCCATAAATAACAAATGTTTATTATGCAAATCAAAACACAACGTATTAAAATAAATACCCAGTTAAGGCGTGAGCTAACAAATTATAATTTTACAACGACTACATACTACCGCCATGTACGAGCATTTAAAACAACACCAAAATAACATCCCTTAGGATCTTCATGATAAACATGAATAGTGACCCCCCAATGTGTACAATAATTTAAAACAGAACTATACCAATTAGGAAGTTGCACAAACCTTCTAAATCTTTTAAATAAGATCAAGCAAAAATCAAGTTAAAAGAAGTAACCTGATGTCCACACTTCCTTAGAAGTATAACACTTCATAATGCTCTAATACAGTTTAAATATCAAGTTACAGTTACTCAAATAATTTCAAATGTATCGAAATTTAACGCGTCAGAACCTCGATTAAAATAAAAGGCCCAGCATAATCAACGGCAATCAAAATGAATCATAGAAGCAACAGACACTGCTGAATGTTGTTGAACTAACGCACAGCGATGCTCATAAAAGAGACAACACAAGATAAAACGAGCCTCCTCAGTGTCAACTAATGGTAGACTCCCACAGTCGGTGGTGTACTCCTACACCTTGGACAATTAAACACAGCATCAGTAGCTCAGTGCGGCATGCCACTGGACACGCCTCAACCCTCCAACAAGCCAAATACTCCATACAGAGAAGAGAAACAGAAAGGCCAATGTCGCGGCATTATATTTTGTGTGAAGGATCCGTTAATCTTCCTGAGTTCGTGACATGTGGGATCCGTTAATCTTTCTGAGTTGGTGACATGTTGGCACATCCAGCAATACGTGCCCATGCAGTCCTGGTTGTCTCTGCGCTGTTCTGCTCGCATCTGTGTGGGCTTCAATCGTCACACCTTCCCACCCTCCCCCTCCACCCCACACTCAGGTCCGTGAAGAGGTAGAAATCTTGAATTTCTACGAATTCTTAAGTGATAAGCTTTCGACCTACTGGCACCATGTACCAACTACACAAGCTTAACATGCGTCCCAGTCAAAGGTCGTTGCACAGTGTTTAAGCGAAACTCCCCCCCCCCCCATTCCCATTTCTGAGGGGGCTTTCCAAACCTAGTTTACCTTTAAAACCTTTAAACCATACGCGTTACATGCAACACCTTAACAAGTTCCCTTTGCAGTTTAAGGTAATGTACATTTCGCAGCAGACTACTTTCAGCACAAGACCAACAAATAACTAGGTACTTATTGGAAGCTCCACTCTCTTCAAAGGGTTTAGTTTCGAGAATGAGTGCTCAAACATTCTGCTTAGTCTTTGGATTTTTAACGAGCAAGGTGACCTGTGTCACGAAGCGCGAAACCTGCAACGGATCCATAAATCTAGGAGTAAGTTGCCTCATTTCCTTATCTTCCCCTTAGCTGATCAACCCAAAGTACTTAATCCAAACCATGAGTTCTGTCGCCTACAGCTTATAGAAGCGCTCTTGTTTTTAATTGGTGAGTGTCACGTTATTCATCAAACTTTTTCAGTTAACCCGAATGTGCGCAGCGTCACATTTCCCACGAATAAGATCGTTGAGCGTCCGTACATGAGATAAGGTTGAGTCTGGCCTGAAAGCAGACATCAGGGCGGCTGGTATTTAATGTGAGCCTCATACATAGTAGTATTAAATGCATACCCCAACCGAGAAGTGAGCGATCCGAACAGATATGATGAGTTTGGTGAGAGGCAATGAGGGTCGCACGGAAATGCTGATCGGCTCTTACTGCAAATTGTTGAGGTGTGATTGATGCCAGTTTCAAAACAGAAATTTCGAGAAACAGCAGAGCTGACGTTCGGAGAATTATCACAAACTATATATCCTATAAAGGGGCAAAAGTTCCTAATATCGACCTAGGGCATTTGGTACGGCTTTGGGAAGTAGTACCACCTTTCGTGATCAACAGACATAAAGGATAAATCTCTCCGCGCAAATAGGAGTGTAAAGGTTTCGTCTAGTGTAAGTGGGAAATGGCCCACGTGATTGACAGACGTCTTCTCCATAGGTTGACTAGTTACTTCATGCTAGGAACCCGTGGCGAGTATCCGCTGTTGGCTTACTAATTAACTCATCTTGGAGCTCGCTACGAAATCTCTCATCCGCCTGTCCATGCCCTTACAGACAAAGTGGTCCCTAATCTACATCCTGGTGTAAGGGCACCCAGGTGACCGTCTGCACGGGTTTGGTGGTATTACTTGGGAACCGATATGATAAATCCTGGCGTATAACTATTTTCCCCATGAATTCTCCTCCCAGAGCAGCACAGACTATTTCCCATTATAAAATGTGGCAGAACCATTTCCTGCTTCCTGATTTTCTCCTGAATTTTATTGAAAATAGCAATCGTATATTTCTCTTGATTTAAATATGTCGCTGGACAACATGTAACACTTGTAAGGAACCTATCACTTTTTGGGAAAACTATTTAGTAGGAGTTTCGGATAACTGATTTGGATAAAATAAATGTACTAAACAGGCCTTGATATTCTGTAATAAAGGACAGTTTACTCGGTTTAAGCAAGACATAGTTCTAGAAATTTCTTTTATAGTGCAACATACTTGTTACATTTATATTACTTCCTGTATAAATTTTAGGTACAAGTCAACATCGTTTTAATGTATCTGTTTTTATGAGATGATGAATGTTGTTACACTCACATCCGCACTATGTAGCCTAGACCTCGGGCAACCTATGTGTTGTAGATGAACATCATATTACTATATTTAAAATTATATAACATTAGTTTTTTATTGTTTTTAACACTGATCTTTTTTAATATTTTGCTTATCGCACATTTTTAAATTATTAAGAAAAGAAACCGAAATACATTCTCTGGTCATTATAATGAGAAAAGTGGAACATAGTGGCGGGCACTCAGATATAAATAACAAACATGACACAAATTATGCTATGTTAGTGATATCCTCCCTTGAATATAATTTTCTCTTTACGTTCTTGTCTATGTTTAACATATTGCAAACTCAGTAGTTGCTTCATCCCGTAATATACGTCAGATATATTTTTCTCTTAAAAATTTTGCCGTAGTTTTATCCTTCAATTATACATGTAATATCCACATTTCTATGACCTGTATTATGTATTAATATAAATGAAAATAGTCTTTAGAAATGTGTTAACAAGTAAATGGAATTATGTTTTTTTGCCGCATACAAGATGATAATCCACTCAACCTTCACAGTGCCACCTGGCGGGCATACACGGTAGTTCACTGTAAGTCACCAGCTGTAGTGAACATGAACTGTTTGAATCAGTTTACAATTGACATGACGATTTGTAGGTGGAGTTTGTGAGTGTGAATTCCTAAGGGACTAAACTGCTTTGGTTATCGCTCCCTAGACTTACACACTGCTTAAACTTAAACTGACTTAAGGTAATAACAAAACATACCACGATGCCCGAGGGAGGACTCGAACATACGGCTGGAGGGGCCGAGCAGTCCGTGACGTTAGGCATCAAACCGCACGTCCACTCCGCGTAGCGATTTGTAGGGATCGTCATGATAGCGGGAAGAATACATTAACTTTGAAGCAATTTGTGACACTGGTGGTTCATACAAGGATGCTGTAATACTTTATAAGGTATGATATAATTCCATTCGTTATAGATTTATAATATCGAGATGATAAAATATGTTTCGTATCAATTTCTGTTCATCCTCTTGCAGATCTGATGATCACAGCATTACTCCACCAAAACCAATCCAAGGATACAACGTTTGGCTAGTGTATTTTTCTTCAGTTAACATCTAATAAATGTTGTATAACGCTCCATTTTAAGTCTATCATAATGTGTCAGTATAGTTCATATATAAACTGACAAAAACCAGAGGTTGTACAGAGTGTCAGGGAGAGCATAAGGGAACAATTGACATGAATGGGGGAAAGAAACACAGTAGAAGAGGGATGAAGTAGTGAAGGCAGCAGAGGATCAAGTAGGTAAAAAGACGAGGGCTACCAGAAATCGTTGGGTAACAGAAGAAATACAGAATTTAAGTGATAAAATATATAAAAGGAGAAAATATAATATATGTTAGTCTGGACAAGAAGAGAATAAAAGCTTTCTAAATGCGTTGCTACAGAAGAATGCTGAAGATTAGATGGGTAGATCACATAACTAATGAGGAGGTATTGAGTATGATTGGGGAAAAGAGGAGTTTGTGGCATAACCTAACTAGAAGAAGGGAACGGTTGGTAGGACACATTTTGAGGCATCAAGAAATCACCAATTTAGTATTGGAGCGTAAAAATCGCAGAGGGAGATGGTTCAAATGGTTCAAATGGCTCTGAGCAATATGGGAACCAACATCTGTGGTCATCAGTCCCCTAGAACTTAGAACTACTTAAATCTAACTAACCTAAGGACAGCACACACATCCATGCCCAGGGCAGGATTCGAACCTGCGACCTTAGCAGTCGCGCGGTTCCGGACTGGGCGCCTAGAACCGCCAGACCACCGCTGCCGGCGTAGATGGAGACCAAGAGATGAAAAGACTAAGGAGATTCAGAAGGATGTAAGTGGCAGTAGGTATTGGGAGATGAAAAAGCTTGCACAGGAGAGAGTAGCATGGAGAGCTGCATCACACCAGTCTCAGGACTGGAGACCACAACAACAACAGTTCAGTCGATAATTTATTCGAATATACAGTTATGTATTCGTTTAAATATTTAGAAACAGGCAGCACCTTCTCCCAAAAGGTCATATCCATGACCATATGTATTTGGACATAGTCTCTTTGACAAGGATCTGTGCCTTTTTAAATATTTTAGCGATAAAAAACGTATATAATGAGCTGAGTTTTATGGACTCTTTCACATCTTGTGCATGAGGTTCAACGTAAATGAACATGTTTTACCACAAGAAAGTATGAAAGACCTGAAGATAACAACCAAGACTGTTGAAACCGGTTGACTTGAATTAAAAATATTTTGTATGATCTTGGATTTTCAATGGGTTTTAATAATTAAGCTAATACTTTCATAATGAGAAACGTCTATCAACAATTGAAGAATAATGAATGAATTTTTAGGAAATTTATCAAACTTATACATCTGAGCGCGATATCTGTTCACTACGAAGGTAGTGACTTACAGTTAAGATGTAAAATCTTTGACACCTTCGTCTACTTTTAGCTGTCAAATCTTTTACGAGTGTTTCTGCTAATGATTTAATTGTAATAAACGGACATGTACAACTGTAAGGTCAGTGCTTCGTGCAGGCGAGACTATATGCTTAAACAGAGGCCTTGCCCTAACCATGACGTGGTACATTGACTGAATAGAGGCATTTCCTCTCTGGAGTGGCTGTCCTTGCATAATTCTGACAACTAATCTTTGAAAACGCTTGGACTGTACTTTCGTTCTCCGTCTGGCCCTACTGAGTTCCTTACTAAGTCTGTCTTCTGCTTCCAGACGGCCAGACCGTGCTGCAAGCCCCCATGAAATACAGTCATGAGTAACACATACCTACAGTGAAGGCAGTGAAAATGAGGCGCTTTCACTGCACCTTCAGAAGTTTATCGTTACAGAAAGGCTTTAGTTACCAGCACAATCTGCGTGCGTCTGACATGTTCCGACATGAAACTCATGGCTGACTGAACAAGCTTTACTTGCTGAATATAAATTTTCCGTACATAACATCGGAGATGAAAACAGTTCAACATGTATTTTTCTTCGTGAAATTCGTTCTACCTTCGCTTCAAAAAGATGTGTATCATCCACTGGAAGCAGTTCCGTTCGCATATTATTGTCCGAAATCCATTTCAAGAGTTACACCACAGCTGATGTGGGTCTTCCTATCCTTCCAGTCACAGATCATTGATTGCGACTGGTCCAGTCTTTATCTCATGGGGATCCCCATTAGATCTGCAACGTCTCCACCTATGTCTTTCCTACCCGCCCACGTCAGACAGTCGAGCAGAACTAGGTACTCATACAGCCATATCGTAGCTGTGTCCTTTCATCAAAGGGACGAGTCACTCAGCATTACGTACATGCTCAGCAACCTTAATTGGTGAAAGTGGAGAAGGTTCCCCAAATGATGCATCTTCAGAATATACACTATAACAGGTAAAAATTTAGATAATACGGAAAACTTACATTGGCATTACTTAAAGTACATATTCTACTTCCAGTATGGTAACTTATGTTTAATGTTGACTGACAGCATTACGTTTAAAGATGGCTGACAGCTTTAAAAATTAAACTAGCTGTACTATTCTACTTAAACTCACGTATAAAGTACGTTAACAGTAGAGTAGAAAATGCTGACATTGACAGCTCCAAAGATGAAATTAATTGTGCGGGAGTACTTCTAACATCCGTGCTATACTGTATCCAAAGATAAATTTACAACTACAGAAGACGAAACAAACATTTTAATCGTCTCTTTTATAAAACAAAATTAATTCATTAATCGTCTCTTCTGTGGACGAGTGTACGTACATATACTTCAAAAAATATGAGTAGATCTGTAAAAATTAAATTATTTTCCAAAATACATTATAAAATACATATTCAAAATTCTATACAAAAAATATATTGAAAACTAGTTCCTAAAAGTATTTCTGTTGGGGTAATGCGGCAGATATTATATTTTGCTTGTTAATCTACATCAGTTCATCGATAACTGGAAGAGCTCAAGTAAACTAAATTTATATTGTTCGTTTAATGAATACTGTGGGTTTTTCTTCTTTTCGACGAAAACTTCCAGTTCTTCCCAAACATTTAACAAAGGTCGTTCACCTGCGGTGTGAATATTTTTCAGACTATTTTGCGTCTCATCTGGTATAGACTTACTTGTTCTCAAATGTTCACCCAAAGCTCTAAGATTTGAATTTAAATTGCTGTGTTCCTTGTAACGTGTTTTAAATGCTCTTCCAGGGTGGTCAATGTGCGTCTCTGACAGTTTTAGCAATTCATTTTATATACTCTTGTATTACCGCATTTGTGCTTAAGCACGTTTTCCTTGAGTATTGATGCATTTCCAAGAGAACTGCTCATTCGAAATGATACCACTTTCTATCTGCGTAAACATCTTGTAGAGTGGTCTATTATAGGATATTTCTATGTGAGTGTAAAATATATATTCTTTTCTTCTGGTTTGCATAAATTATTGTTCTTTTTTCAATAGAGTGTGGTACAATATCGTTATATCAGTTCCTTGGTAGTTGTTTTTAATGCTATCTTTACGATTGTCTATAATTACAAATTGTACAGCAATGGGAGAACATTTGACAACTACTAAACACACATTATGTGAGATACAAGACTATGAAAATTATCCACACCCCAGCTAAATGTCTTCTGTTAAATATTTTGGAAAAATTGGAAATTTACGTGGAAAAGAAGAGAAACCAGCACAGTCTATTAAATGAATAGTACGAATTTAATTTACATCCGTTCTTCCAGTTATTTGATGAAGTACTGTAGAAAAACCATCAAAATATTGTCTCTACCGTATTATCATAACAGGAACATTTTTAAAAAACTATAGTTTTGAATGTATTTTTATAGACATATTTAAATATGTGTTTTTAGAATCTATTTTGACCGATATTTTAATTCTGATAGACGTACTCATATTGGTTGGAAGATACGCAGTTAAAATGGTAGTTTAGAATGCATTTTTGAATAGAATTTTAATATGTTATATTTAAAGATATTTTAATTTTTACAGATGTACTCGCATATTTTAAAAGATCTGTACTGATATAAGATGTGTATACACACGCCCATAAGAGAGATGTAAAAGTTATTTTCTGTAGTTGTAAGTTACCTTTGGATACACTAAGCCATGGACGTTACAAGTACTCATGTACAGTTAATTCAATCTTTGGTGCTGTTAATGACAGCAGCAAAGGAATTAGGATAGTGAATGACCAATACTTGAATGTAATTTTGTTTGCTAATGACATCGTTATCATTAAAAAGAATGAACACGACCTCCAAAGATCAGGGGCTACAGTCTGCAACCGCACGACCGCTATGGTCGCAGGTTGGAATCATGCCTCGGGCTTGGATGTGTGTGATGTCCTTAGGTTAGTTAAGTTTAAGTAGTTCTAAGTTCTACGGGACTGATGACCTCAGAAGTTAAGTCCCATAGTGCTCAGAGTCAACCACCTGTGGCCGTAATAACGGCCTTGATACGCCTGGTCATTAAGTTAAACAGAGCTTGAATGGCGTGTACAGGTACATGTGTCCATGCATCTTCAACACGATACCACAGTTCATCAAGAGTAGTGACTGGCGTATTGTGACGATCCAGTTGCTCGGTCACCATTGACCAGACATTTTCAGCTGGTGAGAGATCTGGAAAATGTGCTGGCCAGGGCAGCAGTCGAACATTTTCTGTATCCAGAAAGGTCCGTACAGGATCTGCAACATGCGGTCGTGCATTATCCTGCTGAAATGTAGGGTTTAGCAGGGACCGAATGAAGGGTGGAGCCATGGGTCGTAATACATCTGAAATGTAACGCTCACTGTTCAAAGTGCCGTTAATATGAACAAGAGGTGACCGACACGTGTAACCAATGGCATCACATACCATCACGATGGGTGATACGCCAGTATGGCAATGACGAATACACGCTTCCAATATAGGTTCACCTCGATGCAACCATCATGATGCTGTAAATAGAACCTGGATTCATCCGAAAAAATTACGTTTTGCCATTCGTGCACCCAGGTTCGTCGTTGAGTACACCTTCGCAGGTGCTCCTGTCTGTGATGCAGCGTCAAGGGTAACGCAGCCATGGTGTCCGAGCTGATAGTCCATGCTGCTGCAAACGTCGTCGAACTGTTCGTGCAGATGGGTGTTGTCTTGCAAACGTCCGCATCTGTTGACCTGGGGATCGAAACGTGGCTGCACGATCCGTTACAGCCATGCGGATAAGATGCCTGTTATTTAGACTGCTAGTGATACGAGGCCTTTGAGATCCCGAACGGCATCAGTATTACCCTCCTTAACCCACCGTTCCATATTCTGCTAACAGTCATTGGATCTCGACCAATTTGAGCAGCAATGTCGCGATTCTATAAACCGGAATCGCGATAGGCTACAATCCGACCTTTATCAAAGTCGGAAACGTGATGGTAGGCATTTCCCCTTCTCACGTGAGGCATCACAAAAACGTTTCACCAGGCAACGCCGGTTAATTGCTGTTTGTGTATGAGAAATCGGTTGTAAACTTCCCTCATGTCAGCACGTTGTAGGCGTTGCCACCGGCGCCAACCTTGTGTGAATGCTCTGAAAAACTAACCATTTGCGTATCACAGCATCTTCTTCTTGTAGATAAATTTCGCTTCTGTAGCACGGCATCTTCGTGGTGTAGCAATTTTAATGGCCAGTAGTGTATTAAATGCTACACAGATACCATTTCAAGGTGTAAGAAGAGATGTCCATTTGTGTAGGTTATTGGATAGATAATAATGATTAGTTCTTGCAGACGAAACCTGAGAAGGAAAGTAATCGAGAGGGCACAGTACTTGAGCCTAATCTTAAAATGGTCCAAATGGCTCTGAGCACTATGGGACTGAGATCATCAGTCCCCTAGAACTTAGAACTACTTATACCTAACCAATCTAAGGACATCACACACATCCATGCTCGAGGCAGGAGTCGAACCTGCGACCATAGCAGTCGCGCCGTTCCGTGCTGAAGTGCCTATAACCGCTCGGTCACTGCGGCAGGCCCTATTCTGAAAATACTACCTATGACGTACATAAACCACAAATTTTCATGTGACAATGTTAAACAGCATTACTATGTTTTATTTTACACTCCAGTCTTATAAACAAAAATATAGTTCAAGTATAAGAAATAGTACTAGAAGACTAATAATAAAACAATGACAGTGTAAGGTAATAAGTTAACAGGTATCTGCGACGAACGATGAAATAGGTGACATGCATTACTGGTCAATAAAATATATGCACGAAACTGTATGTATAATAACAGTACATACAAACTTTTTTCTTAGTAAAAAGTAAAGGAAGAGAAGAACTGAAGACTGGCTAAAACGTATGAGACAGACTATGTGGTCATAGAATAAGATCACTTGCACACAAGTATATAAAATGTTTATGAAACAAATATAGAAACATAAATCGTATATATACCATTAGTCAGACAGTAAAGAGAGTTTAAGATACAATACTACAAGTCATAGTGTCAGAATATTAAAATGATTTGAGTTTTAATTATGCAGTGTTAAAGTGAGACAGAAGTAAATATTCTAAAAACAGATAGTCAGTCACAAAATAATATTTCTCAAAATAAGAAATGTTACAAAGTATTAAATGTTTTATAAAGGTCTGAATAATTTTGAAATGCTATCTGTGCAGTATTTACTACAATACGTCAGTTACCGATTTTTGCAGCCTCCTTAATGGAAAGCGTCCAGGTAGAGCGTTTATTGTTTCCATAACAACATGCTGCTGTTCATGGTACGTCGTCTGACGTGACAGTGTTTACCTAATGATATTAAATCAACCTCGTTGGAGAGTAGCCTGCTGCCACATCTTTGGAATGGCGTTTATATTTACCATCACAGCCAGTAGCTTCTAAATGGTTATTCAACAGGCCCTGATAGGGCAACCCATGTACTGTCGAAACGATTTTCAGTTATCTCATATGTTTAATATTTTTACATATTTTATCCGACAATAGCTGGTGTACCAGCTAAGTTCCAAGTATTTTTATTTTTCATTCTTTTCATTGTTCATTTACTTACGAAATTTTAGGTTGTTATTTGACTTTTTAACTCATTGGTTAGCGATGACATCATACTGTCAAAAGTGGGCGGAGCCTCCAGTATATAAGTAAGACGGGTACTGCTCTATCTAGCAGTGATTTACCACCAGAAGGAGGCTCCTGCTCATACAGTGTTTTGGTAATTCATTGTTTTATAACTTTGTAGATTAATACAATTTTCTTTCATGTATTCCGCCCTCTGATCAGTCTTTGTATTTGACTTGTAGGTCTGAAGATGACCACAGGCGTGGTCGAAACTGGTTACCAGAGTAAATAAATTTGGAACAAGAATGATTTTAATAGTAACTATTAGAAGATGAAGTGATGTAGCACGTGAGGACAGTGAGTGCTGTAATATATTGATTACTCGTTGCTTCTGTAGTGTAATCGTGAAGCTGTGGGAAAGGAGGACAGGCTCACCAAGGGGCGGAAGCAGAGATGATGTTGAGGGCAGACGAAACTAGGAGAGATATTGTTACATGATATAAACTGTAAGGGGAGAGCCTTGCCAAAACGCGGACGCTCCCAGACGCGGTCCCAGGGCGCTAGCTACTCTTCAAGGAATTAACATGTAACTTCATACGTCGTCTAGACGCTGTGGTAGGTTGTTACCGTAGAACTTTGCAACTAACAGGCACGCATTAGCGTATAAATCCAGCTTAATACCAGCGCTGAGAACAGCAACGTCGGTAGGCTCACAAGGGTTAGAAAGAGAGCGAAAACGCCAAAAACTGTTGATATAACAGTCCCAACTATGGGGAACCAGAGGGGCTGGGCTGAATGACGTATAATAATAATCTTGCAAGCCTTATTTGACAGAGAAATTACGTTTAGCTTTCAGCTGACAAATGTTGATACTAAATACGGACTTACTTAGTGTAACTGCATTAACATCTCCGACTTAAGAGCAGTAGATGGGACTTTACTAAACCGTGATTGGCAGGCGACTGCAAGAGACCTCCCGGATTGGTTGAGTGGCTTTAAGTGCGAATAAAGTGCCTCTTTAAAACCCCTGGATTCCACATTTTGGCGGAGTTCTCACTCAGACGATCTGGGCGCCGGTGACAATATAGCAGGGAAGACGAAATATATTGCTAAAATAAGTAAAATTCATTTCAGCAACGACGCTGCCACTGCAACGTGTTTATCACTGAAAGGTCCACTTACAGGAACAATTTTCGCCTCAAACTCAATACTATCAGAGACGAAATGGGGTAAACTAAACATAATCGGAAAACGTAACTGAAGAAGTTTATTTTCTTATCAGAAGTTAGGTATTCATCAAAGGTACCTTCATGTAGCTCTGGTGCACCTCAACGAACTATCAACCGATAGCGAGTGGGAGTGTATTTTGAGTATATCAGTGATACTTTTTTACAAGCTCCACCAGCGTCTCTGAACCACATTCGGCTGATAGATTTTACACTGTGTTACGTATTTCTTGATTGTCACTCGTAAAAAGTAAAAACGTAAGCTCGCTTACATTGTCTATGAGAACATATGCCAAATCCACTGTCATGAGGCACTGAGCTAACACAATAGGATTGGACGAAGTATTATAGATGTCCAGGGCAATCTTCTGGAATTAAAATTTACATTCAGTTGATACCTTTTTTCACTTCACGACTCTTTGTCCCACAACATCTTAACTCATTAACACAGTTTAATTTCACGTAACTCTACGAGTGTATCAGAATCAAATATAGCTCTTCAACATCCTATACCAAATACCACACCACTCAAGGAACAGCCGAAACGTATTGCCAACATTTCTCGATATGTTCTGCAAGGAACTCGGAAGTCAGAAATGATCGTATGGCACTGTTGGCCGGGAGGTCGCATGCGGGGATGTTCGGCCGCTGTATTGCAAGTCCTTTTTAGTTGACGACACTTCCGGGGCTTGCGAGTCAATGATGACAAAATACACACAACACCCACTCATCACGAAGTAGACAAAATCCCCTCCCCCCGGGTATCGAACACGGGACACCGCGCGCGGGTAGCGAGATCGTTAGCGCAAAACCACTAGGTGCGTACTCCGAAGCCAGAGATGTACCAATAATCCCCTCTGTCGGCAACGAAGGCTCTTCAGATTTATGCTTAAACGTGTCTATAGCAAGACATGTAATAACACCATTCATCCTGTGAATTTTTGAAACCGTTATTTTAGCTTCGTTGTTTTTGTGACATTGTTCCAGTTTTATCACCACTACGTTTTACTTACTTACGTCTGACATGAATAAATATTGCTGTCATCAGACTACTTAGAAACATGTATTGTTTCTCTGTTCCTTATGTTTTATGCTAAATAAATTAATCTCTCGCGAGTGAAAAAATGAACCCACTCTTCACGTTGTACTTGATGGAACATAGACTGTCGTGGCAGAAAATGCGGTTGCCCTCAGGTCCGTCGTACAGTTGCTGAAATTGCGCCACGAAGTTCGATCGCAGAGCACCCACCAGTGGCCACGCTGAGCCTTGGGGATTGGCGGTTTCGCGTCTGTCCCGACGTGGCCACAGAGCGCTGTAATCCCCCGCAGCGACCCACACAAACACAATGGAGCCAGACGGCCTCAGAACGCCTCTGGCGGTGCGCAGTGATCGGCTTTTCGACCGACGAAAAGAGGATCCTCTCCAGGAGACTGACTTTAAGTTCTATTAAGAATTACATCGTTTCTCTTTTCTTGATCCGCATTTTTAATCGAATACTAACATATCTATAATAAATGATTACCAGATGTAAGAAACTACCAGTAACTTGACTGTATCGAGCAGTACCTGAGTAGCGCAGAGCTGGTTAATTCCGGAGATATGATAGTCATTTATCTGTGTGCACCTATACATATCCGAACGTCTACCACGCAAAACCAGAAAAATTTCAGACATTATAACAGTCATGTACATGAACAGGTGGGCTGCCACATTCATAGGTTACCGTCAGCTCTCGTTGAGGCAATGTGCTCCTCAAGGCAGTGCAGTTTATAGGCTTTTCTGGTTTTTGTTAGCCTTATTGTAGTTCGAAATTCTATTTTCATACCTGAGAAGATTGTTGTGAAAGATATTGGGAATTCTACACTTTTCAGCCAGAACATCACGACTTTCTATCTCGTAGCCAGGATGTCCTCCTTTGGTACGGATATCAGAGGCGAAGTGTCGTGGGATTGACCAATGACGCTTTGACAGGCCGCTGAAGTTAGCTGGCACCACATCTGCACACACGCACAAGTCACCCAATTCCCATAAATTCCGGGGAGGTAGGCGATGAGTTCTGACAGACATTCAGTCACACCCCAGATGTGTTCGATCTAGTGAGATGGGCTGTCAGCACATCTCCCGGAACACGCCACTATGTTCCCCGAATCACTTCACATCACTCCTGACCTTTCAATTGGCGCACTATCTTGTTAAGAAATGCCTCTGCGTCGGGAAATATGATCGTAATGACGGGGTCTAAATGGTCTGCAATCGATGTACGATACTCCTTAGCTATCATGATGCATTGCAAGAGCTCCACTAAACCCATTAACCCCCACGTGAATTGAGCCGTGGTGCGGCTCGCGTTCGTGCTGTTCGTAGATTTTCGCCCTCTGTTGGAAGCCAGACCGTATCGTTTAGTTGGCATGGTTGCAGTTGTTTGTCTTCATATCGGCTTGACTGGCGCCACTCGTTGCGCGAGAGTTGCCTGTCCGATCGTGGCAGCAACGGCTGTTATCGATCTGTAGTAACTGTTGCCCTATCTTTGGGGCGACGTCGTTGTTTTTCCGTGTTGTGTGAGTGTGGCTTTTCGGTTTGGGACTCATGAGGAGCCAGGTCCAAGCAGTGCGGGAACATGCCGGGACCGCTGGCGGCACGCATGGATTGCCGGATGGAAGGGCAGTGTTCATGAGAGTGCACGACCTCGTCGTAAAATAGACCCAGCAAGCATTAAGATGAATGTATTTCAATCCAAGTAGAGCGGAGTCAGTCACCCGTGTGGGCCCTGTAGTACGTATATGATGTTTTGACAGATTATCATCGCTTCGTCATGTGCAGTTTGGTGGATCTGCCTACCGCTTAGTACTTGAAGACC
This sequence comes from Schistocerca gregaria, assembly GCF_023897955.1. Taxonomy (NCBI): domain Eukaryota; kingdom Metazoa; phylum Arthropoda; class Insecta; order Orthoptera; family Acrididae; genus Schistocerca; species Schistocerca gregaria. The sequence goes on along the minus strand of NC_064921.1, from coordinate 924,164,050 downwards.
CTACTATATTAAAAAAAAATAAAAACTTGTCTCAGTGATTAGACGGTGTGGTTACTCAACTGTGAATTAATAAAGCAGTGAAGAGATTTGTTTCATTCTGCCAACCGTCGTCACATTTGGTCCAGTGTGCGTTTGTCTGCCTAATGAATTTGATGTCACTCATTTGGTACTTGATTTTGGATCACTTTGCGATTGTTTCCGCGATGACGTGTGTTTGCTGATTCTAGTTGGTTACATTTCCGTTTTGCCTCGCACGCAAATCGAGTGGGGTTTTAGTTACTGTTAGTTTGTGTTCTGTAGTGTGACTTGTTTGTTCACATTTTCGGGTTTGTGGAATCGGACGGAAAACTGGTAGTGGTTCCTTTCTCGTTCCGGGCGCTGTAAACACAGTATTCTTGGGACGTAGTGCAGACCGACGGTTCTGGCATTGGCGTATTGTTCCATTGTAGCTTTTCGCTCATCGAACCTCAGGTAGCTTCAGCAAGATTATCATTAGTCATTCATTAGACTGCCATTAGTCTGAGTTACCGTCTTGTGAAGTGAATGCAGCTCTTGGCTGCCTTTCTCATCGCTCGCGAAAGTATTTGTTACCGGACCTTCTCAGAGGTCGATTCCTAGAGCACCGTCTGTGACTGAGCCTTGTGTTTTATTATTGTACTATTTATTACAATATCTTGTAATGCTCACATTAAAGGTTATGTATGTCTAGTTGATATTTCAGATCACCTTCTGGAATAAATCTAGCAATGTGAGGGTTGAATAGCTCAAATGTCTCTTAACTTCTGAGGTCATCAGTCCCCTAGAACTTAGAACTAATTAAACCTAACTAACCTAAGGACATCACAAACATCCATGCCCGAGGCAGGATTCGAACCTGTGAACGTAGCGGTCACGCGGTTCCAGAATGCAGCGCCATCATATTATTTCACCCGTTTGGTGGTCAGTTGCTTATTTCCTTTTATTAACCTTTGCTTGTATTTGCTGTTTTACAGCAGGGTTTTGAATGTTTTTACGTAATTGCCGTTATTGGTGTGTAAGGCCTTCAGCCGTGATTGTGGTCATTTGCTTTGAAAAAATAATTCGATATTCGTATTTTAGCAGTAAGTCTTAAAACCTTATTTACTGCCATCCCTGGCGTCTGATAACTTCTGCTGTGTTTGCGGCCACTTACTTTTAATATTTCCATACCTGTAAGTTGTAACCGCAACGAGTTCTTAAACATTCTGAATTTATTGTCATTATTAGCGTGTAAGGCCCTCAGCCGTGATCACAGTGGCTTGTTTTTCTTTCCTCTAATTTAAAAAAGAACATTATCTGTATCGGTATTTTATGGTGATTTCCTAAATTGTAACGCACTGAAAACACTATTATTTAGACAGTTGTTTATTCGTTCATTAATAACGTGTAGTTACTGTTGAGCCTGGAATTACTGTTTTAAAAATAAATGTGTGTAATGTAAAAGGCAACCAATAGTAACAAATGATATCCCCGTTCACAATCGTAACCTAATCCTGAAATACTTTGACCACTTTGGTCTCACGAATGTCCCCCAGAGCATAACAGAGCTGTCGCCAGCTCGTCTCCGCCCCGCAGTACACCTGTCAAGGAGCTGTTCCACTGGAAGGTAACGGATTCGTGCCCTCCCATCAGCAAGATGAAGACGTTATCGGGACCCATCAGAGGATGCGACGCTCAGCTACTGCGCCAACGTCCAGTGCCATTGGTCACGTGCAAATTTCGGTCGTAGTTGGTGACGTCGTGATGTTAACATTGTCGCATGCACAGGTCGTCGGCTGCGGAGGCACATCGTTAGAACTGTTGGGTGCACTGAGCGTTCAGACACACTTGGAGTCTGCCGAGCATTGAAGTCCTATGATAGTTACGCCACAGTGCACCACTTGTCCTGTTTTACCAGTCTGCTCACCCTACGACATTCGACAACTGTAATGAGTGTTGGCCGTCCAATCCCACGACGTCTGACGTGATTTCATCTTGGTTTCGCCACGTGTTGAAAACACCCATCACAGCACTTCTTGAACACCCGTCAATTCGTGCAGTTACCGTACCGAGCCTCCGGGCCATGACAATCTGTCCTCGGTAAAACTCAGACGGATGGCGCGCCTTTCCCTTTGTATTCACGTACAGCCCTACGCTCACTAGTCCTATATACACCGTGTGTGTGTGTGTGTGTGTGACTTGCTGTCATTCCTGGCCAGATGACGCTGCTATCGCCTATTCCTGTTTCCCTTGTGTAACTGTGTGGAATTTTAATCCCAATTAGGTACAATATTTTTCAGTCCGTTGTATCAGGTTCAAACGGCACCTGGTGAAAATATTATATCCGATTGTGCTTGATGAACAAAGTGATTAGGTTTCTGAATTACCGCTCTGCGTAAAACTTTACGTAATATCACGACAAGTTTAAGTCACTGCATAAAAATTTCCTGCGAATAAAAATATATTTAATATCTCTTCATGCTTTACTAACATGAACAATAAATGCCTGTTAGGAATCTCCATTGGTCACTTTTAGATTATTACCGAACACGTGCCACACGCAGTGTTCTGTACCATTCCAACAGAGAACACATGGGTGCAAAGCAATGCACTTGTTCACTATCTTTGTACCCCTCCTTTAATTCCTGTTACTGTATAGACATTAACTGATAGCTGATGAAGTGAAAACTGCAGCGGGAAACGTATGCCTGTTTCACAAATTTTACAGAACAATTTCTAGAAGTTAATCATATCTAACACTTGCTTCAAGAATCATACAAGAAGGTTGTATGCATGGAAGTATCCTGGAGATACTAGAAGCTATCAGACAGAATATATAATGGTAAGACAGAGATTTAGGAACTAGGTATCAAATTGTAAGATATTTCCAGGGGCAGATGTGGATTCTCACCACAATCTATTGGTTATGAGGTGTAGATTAAAACAGAAGAAACTGCAGAAATCTGGGAATTTAAGGAGATGGGACCTGGATAAACTGACTAAACCAAAGGTTGTACAGAGTTTCAGTGAGAGCATAAGGAAGCAATTGACAGGAAAGGGGGAAAGAAATATAGTAGAAGCCGGCCGTGGTGGTCTCGCGGTTCTAGGCGCGCAGTCCGGAACCGTGCGACTGCTACGGTCGCAGGTTCGAATCCTGCCTCGGGCATGGATGTGTATGATGTCCTTAGATTAGTTAGGTTTAAGTAGTTCTAAGTTCTAGGGGACTGATGATCACAGCAGTTGAGTCCCATAGTGCTCAGAGCCATTTGAAGCAATACAGTAGAAGAAGAATGGGTAGCTCTGAGGGATGAAGTAGTGAAGGCAGCAGAGGACAAGTAGGTAAAAAGACGAGGGCTAGTAGAAATCCTTGGGTAACAGAAGAAATATTGAATTTAATTGATGAAAGGAGAAAATATAAAAATGCTGTAAATGAAGCAGGCAAAAGGGAATACAAACGTCTCAAAAATGAGATCGACAGGAAGTGCAAAATAGCTAAGCACGGATGGCTAGAGGACAAATGTAAGAATGTAGAGGCTTATCTCACTAGGGGTAAAATAGATAGTGCCTACAGGAAAATTAAAGAGAACTTTGGAGAAAAGAGAGCCACTTGTATGAATATTAAGAACTCAGATGAAAACCTAGTTCTTACCAAAGAAGGGAAACCAGAAAGGTGGATAGAGTATATAGAGGGTCTATACAAGGGCGATGTACTTAAGGACAATATTATAGATATGGAAGAGGATGTAGATGAAGATGAAATGGGAGATACGATACTGCCTGAACAGTTTGACAGAGCACTGAAAGACCTAAGTCGAAACAAAGGTCCGTGAGTAGACAACATTCCATTGGAACTCCTAACGGCCTTGGGAGAGCCAGTCCTGACAAAACTCTACCATCTGGTGAGCAAGATGTATGAGATAGGATAAATACCCTCAGACTTCAAGAAGAATATAATAATTCCAATCCCAAAGAAAGCAGGTGTTGACAGATGAGAAAATATCAGTTTAATAAGTTACGGCTGCAAAATACTAACGCGAATTCTTTACAGACGAATGGAAAAACTGGTAGAAGCCGACCGCAGGGAAGATAAGTTTGGATTCGGTGGAAATGTTGGAACATGTGAGGCAATACTGACACTACGATTTATTTTAGAAGAAAGATTAAGGAAAGGCAAACCTACATTTCTAGCATTTATAGACTTAAAGTTTTTTACAATGTTGACTGGAATACTGTGTTTCAAATTCTGAAGCTGGCAGGGGCAAAAAACAGGGAGCGAAAGGCTATTTACACTCCTGGAAATGGAAAAAAGAACACATTGACACCGGTGTGTCAGACCCACCATACTTGCTCCGGACACTGCGAGAGGGCTGTACAAGCAATGATCACACGCACGGCACAGCGGACACACCAGGAACCGCGGTGTTGGCCGTCGAATGGCGCTAGCTGTGCAGCATTTGTGCACCGCCGCCGTCAGTGTCAGCCAGTTTGCCGTGGTATACGGAGCTCCATCGCAGTCTTTAAAACTGGTAGCATGCAGCGACAGCGAGGACGTGAACCGTATGTGCAGTTCACGGACTTTGAGCGAGGGCGTATAGTGGGCATGCGGGAGGCCGGGTGGACGTACCGCCGAATTGCTCAACACGTGGGGTGTCAGGTCTCCACAGTACATCGATGTTGTCGCCAGTGGTCGGCGGAAGGCGCACGTGCCCGTCGACCTGGGACCGGACCGCAGCGACGCACGGATGCACGCCAAGACTGTAGGATCCTACGCAGTGCCGTAGGGGACCGCACCGCCACTTCACCGTTAGGCCGTCTTCGTCTTGAGCGCCACAATCAGGACTGCATACGACCGAGGCACACAGGGCCAACACCCGGCGTCATGGTGTGGGGAGCGATCTCCTACACTGGCCGTACACCTCTGGTGATCGTCGAGGGGACACTGAATAGTGCACGGTACATCCAAACCGTCATCGAACCCATCGTTCTACCATTCCTAGACCGGCAAGGGAATTTGCTGTTCCAACAGGACAATGCACGTCCGCATGTATCCCGTGCCACCCAACGTGCTCTAGAAGGTGTAAGTCAACTACCCTGGCCAGCAAGATCTCCGGATCTGTCCCCATTGAGCAAGTTTGGGACTGGATGAAGCGTCGTCTCACGCGGTCTGCACGTCCAGCACGAACGCTGGTCCAACTGAGGCGCCAGGTGGAAATGGCATGGCAAGCCGTTCCACAGGACTACATCCAGCATCTCTACGATCGTCTCCATGGGAGAATAGCAGCCTGCATTGCTGCGAAAGTTGGATATACACTGTACTAGTGCCGACATTGTGCATGCTCTGTTGCCTGTGTCTATGTGCCTGTGGCTCTGTCAGTGTGATCATGTGATGTATCGGACCCCCTGGGACCTTCCTGGGACAATGAATTCACGGTGTTCTTATTTCAATTTCCAGGAGTGTACAAATTGTACAGAAACCAGGTGGCAGTTATGAGAGTAGAGGGGCATGAAAGGGAAGCAGCGGTTGGGAAAGGAGTGAGACAGGGTTGTAACCTGTCACCCGATGTTATTCAATCTGTATATTGAGCAAGCAGTAAAGGAAACAAAAGAAAAATTCGGAGTAGGTATTAAAGTCCATGGAGAAGATATAAAAACGATGAGGTTCGCCGATGACATTGTAATTCTGTCAGAGACAGCAAAGGACTTGGAAGAGTAGTTGGACGGAATGGACAGTGTCTTGAAAGGGATGATGTAAGGAAGATGTACATCAACAAAAGCAAAACGAGGATAATGGAATGTAGTTGAATTAAGTCGAGTGATGCTGAGAAATTAGATTAGGAAATGAGACACTTAAAGTAGTAAAGCAGTTTTGCTATTTGGGGAGCTAAATAACTGATGAAGGTTGAAGTAGACAGGATATAAAATGTATACTGGCAATGGCAAAGAAAGCGTTTCTGAAGAAGAGAAATTTATTAACATCCAGTATAGATTTAAGTGTCAGGAAGTCATTTCTGAAAGTATTTGTATGGAGTGTAGCCATGTATGGAAGTGAAACATGGACCATAAATAGTTTGGACAAGAATAGAATAGAAACTTTCGAAATGTGGTGCTACAGAAGAATACTGAAGATTAGATGGGTAGATCACATAACTAATGAGGAGGTATTGAACAGAATAGGGGAGAAGAGGAGTTTGTGGCACAGCTTCAAAAGAAGAAGGGACCGGTTGGTTGGATATGTTCTGAGGCAACAAGGGATCACCAATTTAGCATTGGAGGGCAGCGTGGATGGTAAAAATCGTAGAGGGAGGCCAAGAGAAGAAGACACTAAAAAGATTCAGAAAGATGTAGGTTGCAGTAAGTACTGGGAGATGAAGAAGCTTGCACAGGATAGAGTAACATGGAGAGCTGCATAAAGCCAGTCTCAGGACTGACGACAACAACAACAGATATACAGATTTAGATTTCGCCGCTGGTATGTCAAACTGTGAAAACTCCAAGACTCGACTGTTTGGAGTAAAAAGATTAGCTGTTACGCAGACCCAAATCGTGGCTGTAGTTCGGAGATTCAATTGAGTTGGGACACTGGAAAACAGATGATGGTACTGTTCCTCACAAAAGAATCCTTGTGCTCCACTGTGAAGATACGGAGACAATACTGTGTGATAATAGAACTGTTCTAATGCACAGTGCATTTCACAGTTGTTCGAAACATGTCAGACAACTGTACACAATACATTCCGACTTCGGAAGCACTGAAGAGACAAAGATATCTCTTTTATTTCCTCCAAGACAAAAATCTAAGCAAATATGAAGAATTTAAAAATGCGATGTCTTGGTGGTCACCGAAAACTGCAGATAGACTCTGAAATGCTTATAATTAAAGCATATGGAATTTCCACGACGTCATGAAGTCTCTACAGTTGACAGCAACAGAAGTCGTCAAAAGCTTGATATGAAGCGACAAGAAATGCGTGAAGCATTTATCTAAGAATGTCATCGCTAAAAACAGCATTTTCAGGTCAAATGGATGTATTTAAAGGAGTAGTAGTCATAATGTGTTCTTTATATAATAGCGTAATTCAGAAAACCAGACTGCTACAGCAATATCAGAAAAATGTTTCGTTCATGGCCACAGCTGAACAGGAAAAACCGATTCTTAAGTCAGCTCTTCGTGTCATTGAAAGAAATAAAACCACACAGATAATATTAAATAGTAAACACAACCTAATATTCATCAGAATATATGTTTATTTGATCACGAAAGTGATTTCCACTTCATATTCATGTTCAGGCGAAAACTGAATGCCGCAAACACAGAAATAAAAGACATGTAACATACACATACATTATTCGCACAGAATATACGAAAGAAACAAAAATATTGGCATGTAGAATATTTACGTAGGATATTTTATATTTTTTATGACCCAGAAATATTTACATTAAGAAAAAAAGAAAACTGTTTTTTGTATGGGGACACATTTAACAACTGACGAAAAGTGAAGTTGAAATTATAATTCCATTCATGTACTTGCAACTAAGACTGCATTTAGCAGAGGTGAAAAAGGAAATTGAGTATGGTCATTTAATACTGAGTTGGAATTCTGTGTCTTGTGTTTGCGACATTCAGTTGCCTCCTGAAGATGGGCTAAGAAACTGAAAGCTGTTCGTGATCAAATAAATATAAATTTTTCATAACATTATGAAATCTTTTCTGTCTAACATTATTATAACTTTCTGCCAAGCACCGTCGGAAAATTCAGTTAACACTGAATCCACATATGTTGCCGCAAGCGAGAGTGCCAAAGCAACGTTTTCTCGCTGCTCGTCATGTTGATTAAATTACTACTGTGTCGGGAGCAGGCGAGGGCCAAGTGTAGAGTTGTGGCGTACAAATTCAGTAATTAATTTTGGTCGCATCCAGCACCATGCAGCTCTCTCGGTGCTCGGAACGTTTCTCACAAAAAGCATATATATGTTGTGACACGAACAGGCCTTGATACTGGGCAAAGTAAGAGTTCGCTAATATGATATACGGCTTATGCATAAGCTTTACATGAAGTGAGGTCACAATACACTTCGAATAAAAGCGTTTTTCAGAAGAATATATGATGCTGGTGTTGTGGAGGCAAAAGAGTAGTTACTCTTTCGCCTAAGAGTGTACGACTGCGTTATATAATCCAAAATCCAAAGTCCTGGCAATTTGTCTGGTGGAATGGTTCGTGATTTTACTGCTTAGAGGTTCAGGTTCTCAAATTTTTTGAACTTGTTTGTATTAGGTCGGTTCCAGTTTACAATCACAGAGAAAAAAATGAGTTCATTTTTGATGCCGTTTATTGCACTTGCAGCCATTTAAGTTTCCGCCTCATATGAGAATAGCTGCCCATTCTTGATGAAACATGAAGTATTTAATTTGTTTTTACAGACAGACAGTGAAGACTGACACACGTCTCTCAAATCTGGCTTAATAGTGCGGAATTGCCTGTCTATTTTTCTTTTTGTGCGCATGGCTTTTCAACACATTAATTAATATACAGGGTGGTCAGAAAAAATCTGAAAATCTTGTAAGTATATTGCAGGGTAGTTTGTGCTGAGAAATAATTGTTAAGAAAAAATTCGATACGTTGCTTCGTTTTCGAGTTAATTAGGGCTGAAGTTATCCAATTAATCCGTTGCGTGGGCTGATTCAAGCAGCCCATCACAGATAGTGTCGCCAGCGTGTTCTTAGTTTGGTTTCCTAAAACTGAACAAGAGAGCGATACAGAAACGGGATATGGGAAGGTAGTAAAGCTCGAAACCGAGGTGAAGGCTGGGTAATCTCGTGCATTATCATCCACGATACAAAGCTAACGACCTAACTGGCTAACGTCTAAGCTAATTGTCCTCGAAACAAAACTTAGTATCGAATTTTTTGCTAACAATTATTTTTCATCACAACCTACCTTGCAACATCCTTACTTTTCACACTGCTTCTGACCACCCAGTATAGCTTTCGTGGTTGAATTTGACTATGCTTCTGATACCATCCACAGCCAGTCACCGTTTTTGTACCTCATGCTGTTCCTGTGACCGTTGTGCACTGTAGTGGTTGTACAGTGATGCTATTGTGGTTGTGAGGAGGTGAATGTTTGATGTGGCTGCCAGGACATCACTTGTGTCTTTTCCATCAATTTCTTTTTCAAAGGAAAATCTTAGAAACGGCACATATCATATAGATCTGCCAAATCATCTTAAGTGATGAAATCTGCTAAACACAGAGGAACGCCTCATCCAAAAAAATTATTCATTTACAGAGAGAAACTAGGCAGATAAAGAAATATTGAGCACGGGTGGACAAACTATAAGTAGAATTTAAAATACTACTACATCATAGCAAAAGCCAACCACCGGAACTGTTCATAACCTGTAAGTACGTTGGCCCAAAATGTAAACTAAATCGTAAAAAATATGTACATATTCCAGGCAACTGAAGATGCATTGCAGAGAATAAAGACGAAACGAGTATGGCACGAGAATTGTGTTTCATTCAGTTGCAGCTAGATGCTCCAAAAGCAAAAATTATCAATATACTGTAATATTACATGCAAGTAAGGAAGACAGGACTATAAAAGTTGAAGATGAAAAATTGATGAAGTTCAACAAACAAATGAAGGAGTATAGCAATTGGTATCAGGCGAAGATGAAATGTTTTAATCCAGTGATAGAATTACAAATCAAGACTAAACCGCAAACTTCTTAAAACGGAAACCCTAAATACTTGTGTTATCATAAGACCTCGAAATATGGAAACGGGAATATTAAATGGAAAAGATAAAGGAAGGCTATTATTCATACCACGAGTATCACCCAAGTCAACTAACATATCATAGTTTTAAATTGTCGTTAGCTCTTTTGGGAAAGTACCAAAGGCCCAAGGGCTGACAGAAGGCACTCATGCTCAAAACGTTAAGGGACTAAAGGCTGGCTAAAGCCAGAGTAGAGTTCCGAGGGATCTGATAGTGTTCAGAAAGGATAGGCTTAATACAGTTACCTGTGTCGTATTTGGAGCTGTTAGAAGTAGTTTATCTTGCAGCAAAATTTAAGTGCCAGTTCCTGTGAATTCTTGTGAGTAAAATCATTCTTGGAAAACGGAATAAAAAGTAATAATTGGGTCCCTTTACCGTCTTCCCAACAAAGATGATACAATTTCCGAAAAGTTCAAAGTTAATTTCAGTGTAATTTTTAAGTCGTACCCGACTCATACGATTTTAGTTGGTGGTGTCTTCGATTTACCGACTACATGTTATCGAAAACACATGTTTAAATCCGGATGTATGCATAAAACTTCATCAGAAACTCTGCTAAGCTCATTCCATTAAATTTAGTTGAAGCATTTAGTTCATGAGGCCACACTGATTGTACATGACTGTGAAAAAACACTTGACCTACTAGTGACAAATAATCCTGAGCTGATAACGAGCATGAAAACGGATACAGGGAATAGTGAACACACGGATGTCGTAGCGAGACTGAATACCGTAACTCAAAAATCGAACCCAAAATCCCCTAGAAAGGCTATCTTTTACGAAAGCTCAAAATTTAGCTTGGACCTCAATGCGAGATGGTTATAATAGTACCTACAACAAAACTATGTCTAGAAACCCGACAGAAAATCTAAAGACTATGCAAGCAGCAAGACACAATCAATGCCTTCACTGCGCAACAGCAATGGAAATACCAACGATAACAGTTGTGCTAAAGCTAATTTACTAAATACAGCCTTTCGTAAATCTTTCGCCAAAGAAGACGAAGTAAATATTCGAGAATGCGAATGAAGAACACCTGAAAGATAGATAACTTAGAAGCAGATATCCTCGGAATAGTGAAGGAACTTAAATCACTTAATAAAACCAAGTCTCCCGGTCCAGATTATATACCAGTTAGGTTCCTTTGAGAGTATACTGATGCAATAGCTCCATGATTAAAAAGTATATACAACCGCTTGTTCGACGGAAGATCCGCACCCAAAGACGGGAAAGCTGCACAGGTGATACCAACACACAAAAATGCAGAAGGAGAAATCCTACACTGAATTACAGGTCCGTGCTACGAACGTCCATATGCAGCATGATTTTGCACCGTACGAGGGTTGGTACTTAAATAGTAGCAACTATTTATCCACAACCAATACAAAAGAGTAACATATTTGTACCTGTTACTGTCCTTCAAAATAGTCACCAGAGTTATGTAGAATCCATTGCCAGAGATGTGAACGGCGTAGTGTACCGTTAGCAGAGCCTGTACTGCTGACTGTGCGACTGAAGCGGTCTTAAGTTAAGGAGATTCTCATGTACGACTGTGTTGGTGTTTTCCTAACGCATTACGCTCCTCCTTGGCAGACGTTCAATGAACAATATAACTCTTCGTTTTTGAAGCATCAGCTACGACCACCTTTGCGAAAAAAAACCGGTGACACTTCCTATGCAACCCATCCATCATTTTGCACGACAATGCGCTGGCACATAGAGCACAGGTTATGGCTGCTCTGTTCGGTAGATGGGACTGGGAAGTACTTTACCATCCACCATACTCCCCGGGCTTAAGTCCTCGTGACTTTGATTTGATTCCGAAGATGAAGGAACCACTTCGTGGCATTCGCTTCAGAACTGTTTCAGAGATTCGGCAGGCAGCAGACCGGTCCATTTGCACCACCAACAGAGAAGGCCCTGCTAATGGTATACTACGCCTTCCACGTCGCTGGCGACGGGTTCTACACAACGCTGGTGACTACTCTGAAGGACAGTAACAGGTGTAAACATTGTAAGACGTCCATGACTGAGGAATTTATTGTTAGCGCACTCGAGCAGATGTAACTTCGATCGATTGCTCGCTCGCTTCCTGCGATATGTGTGTTACAGTAGAATCGCAGAGCACAGAGCAGTGGAGGCAGTAGTAGTAGTAGTTGTAGTAGCAGTAGCTCGCAGTCGGGCGGTTGGGTCAAGTGGCTCTTAGAGAGCAGTTGTCGAGTTGTATAGCTCACAGAGAGCACTTATATCCGATATGGAATTACCAGGGCCGGTCGTGGAGAACGATGGCGGTGCTTGAGCGATGCAGTATAAGGTAAAAGCAAAAATTATTATTTATTACTGCCGTGCTCATATGCAATTTGCAACAACTCAGTTTGTACTATTGATATATCAAAGTCAGATGTAAGTACTTTTCAATAATTTTTCAATAATAATCTTTCTTATAAAGATAACTTTTGACAGTCATTCATCTGAATTTAAAGTTTTTACTAATTTCTCCTACCATAATCATGCCAACTATCGTAAACATAATCAGTTTTTTTTATACGTAACAAAATGTAGTGGCCAGCATTGCACTGGGCTGTGCCGGAAAAATTTCTTATACAAGCAAATATATATGCGTTATCCGGCGACATAAATGAGGTAAGAATTTTCAGTTAATTCACAATGACCCAATTTTATTAGGATTTAGTCTCCATTATTATTGCGAGGTTACGGAAATAATCGGTTGGGACGTAACACTTGGCGACAGCTGGCCAGGGTCGTATATTTTTGTGAAATTCTGAATATAGTCAGTTACATATGTGCTCTTATTTACCTAAAGTCTGCATCTGGTGCAATGCATTTACTAATTTGTCTCTACTTCTTTCACAAATCATCGTCAACTTATTGCTCTTTGTTTTTATTGCATTTGTTCAATTTTTTGCTTAGTCTTTGTCTGATTTTGTGCCTTTCATTGAGTTGTGAAAATGCCGCAAAAACCTGCCAACATTACATCATGATGCGCAATGAGTGAAAAAGTCGACTTGAATAATTTGACTGATAATACTAGCGACAGTCAGTGTCATAATGATAATCCTCCAATGACAGATAATCAGTGTGTGACGAACACCAGTAATGATTCTAATCTAAATGTTGAGCAAACAAATTCAATTGTGTCCACAGTAAATTTAACGACAACTGATGACGTGGCACGTTCCGCTGCGATGAACGTTGCCCTGTTTGACACACCTGATTTTCAAAATTTAGACAGTGAACAGATAAATGTTTCTTACGAAGATAAACAATGTACTCAAAATGCGGTTAATTTATTTGATTCCGATGTAGTAACCAATGGTACACATCCAGTTAGCAAATCTTTTCATGAATCAGACAATGACCAATCGGTAACAAAAAAACGTGACAAATGTAGATACACCATCACACAGCACAAAGAATAGAGTCGCTAATTTTGGCATGGATCAAGTTGTGGCATTATTGCTACAACTTAATGAAAAACGTGACGAACCTTACTGAATCAAACAAACAAACCAATGAAAAACACGACAGGTCGATCAGACAAACTAATGAGAACTTTAGACAGATTAATGAACAGATTACAGCCGTCGCCGTGCAATGTAATGAAACTGAAGAACAATTACGTGGATAAATTAAGGCTTGTGCTAGGAATAGATCCGTTGCACAAGAAATATGTAATTCACATGCAGTCACAACAAAATGACTTACAGATGAAATCAGTGCAGTCGCTAAACAATGTTAAGAAAACGCAACACAGTTACGAGACGCATTTAAATTAATGCCAGCAGAGCTTCCACGGACTCTGGATGCGAAAGTCGACAATAAATTTGAACAACAGAATAGACAATTTGACGAACGTTTCAATCACCATCTACAAAACAGTGAAACGCGTTACCGTAAATTCATACAGGAACAGAACGAAGTAAAGAAACAAGTCATGGAAACTATTATTACAAAGAGGCAGGAAGACAAGCGTAAGTTGTTTAAGAAAGCAAAAACATACGTAGACACCAACATTGCTACAGTATCAGACGAAATCAGTACTATCAAAAAGTTGAACACTGAATTGCATGGTGAAATGTCCGATCTAAAAACAAAAACAGCCACTAGTATCCAGACTTTGGAAAATAAATGCACAGTAGACTTTCAGTGACCAGCAGACTTGAACAATTGGAATTAATATAGGATCCCCATGCCATTAAAGCAGATGTTAAGAAATTAAAACCAAAAGTAAAATGTAAAAACAAATAATGCCTTTGACACTAAAAATGACGAGCAGGTAAGGCACTGATTGAAAAATTTGATGAATTAGCCAGTCCCATTGACGTTATCGGAAATAACAATGACACCAAATCAGACGATACGTGACCAGTTTCGTTCAGTCAAAACACCTGAGCTCCAAATCATACAGTAGACAGTCAGTCAGATAGGTACATCTAGTAATAAATTCCGTAGAAAACTGTCATCTTTAGAGGAAGAAGTGATAGAAATGAAAAATGTATCATCGAGTAACACGTCACAGCATATGCCACATTCTGAACATTTGTCGCAATCACAAAGCCAGTATAACTTAGATAATGTAGAGTAAGTGACTTAGAGTCCGAAAAGACACAGACAAACAGAGTCTCATAAATCCTGAACCTGCTCAGACGATAATTTTGATTACAAGCACTTTCTATCCGTTACGAAATTTAAGGTATTTAAAAATGGCAGAACCCAAATACACCCTTTAGACTTTATACAATAATTTGCTTTTGCGTTTCCATCGGCTTGGCCTGTAACGCCGAAACTAAAATTTATTTGCAGATTTTGACCTCAGAGGATTCATTACACTTGGATGAATATGTGCCATAGCGTGCACTGGGCCCCGCGCCATAGCAATGCTATTTCTTCTTTAGGTTTCTGCACTGCTGCCTACTCTATTAGAAACCTTTATATCCATCAAAAAAGTTCTTCAACTATAGATTTTTCTAGGATTAGGAATGAGTAAAGAAAACCTGATATGAAAAGTTTTACCTGAAAGTGACAGTTTTCATTAGACGCTTCAAAAATGACAAAAACTACCAGGATAATTTTAATAACCTACCACATTTTAATTATCAGTATCGTCAAAATTATCAGCAACTGCAAACACATTTTGGCGACAATAGAGGCTTTTCCCCACAACAACATTAAAACCAGCCGGTTAGCATACCTAACCAACAATGTAACGTGCAAGGTCAACCAAGCTTTAATGTTACGCCTCGTGCACGTATAGCGTCCACTCCGCCAAATAGTAACGCACAACAACAAGGAAATCAATAAATACAGAAGACACATCATTTCAACTCCTACCGCAACGCACCGTATTGTAATGACTATCATGACAGACGTAAAAGTAATCAGCACAGTTTTCAGCCCACGTTTAATAACAGTATGTTTTATCAGCAGCAGTATCATCCACAACAGATTAACATGAATGAACCAGACAGTCGATATCATACCTAACCAAATACGTTAGGACGAGTAACAGAACAGTACAAACAGGTGATACGCCACAGCCTCCTCCCGCAAATAACAGCACGTCAGAAAAATATTTTACTAGATACAGCACAGGTTGCACCCTCCAACAACGTAAGCAGTACTTATGATACAGAGAATCGTGTTCATGAAATCGTCATTCCTTTTGACGACATCCAAGACACACTTTTACATGAAAACCCATTATACAAAAATCCATTTCCCTCTCTTTTATTGAAGTAAAGATTGTATCATCCAAATTTTCAGCAGTAATCGATTCTGGGTTATCTATGTCACTTATAAATGAAGAAACTTTCAACGTATGAAATAAAGACAACACATATCCTATGTTACCACTAGGCAAAACTAAAGTAAAAGGAGCAGTATGTGGTGAAGGAGTAGATGTAAAATTACAGATACACTTATCAATTTGTATTGCAGGTCATACGTTCCACACAAATTTTTCGATTGTTCCCTTATTGACAACAGACGTTATTTTAGGTTCGAATTTCTTGGTGCAACATGACGCAATTATTGACTTTCATAGTTCCTATTTAATGTTAAAGATGAAAGGTTACAACTGGCATTGGAATTTCAACACGCTTCATCAGCAGAAGAGAAAAAACGTATGGAAAGAAAATATACACCTTTCGCAAGATAAGAATAACGTTACCGTTAGAAACAATTATACTGTAGGCAACAACATTCTGTTTTGTCGTTCTCACCCTGACAGCAACAAGTGGTTATTATGCATTCCTAACGGGATTGTTAACCAATTAATTTGGTATACCTACTTAAGTTACGCACATTATGGAGCCAGAAAGTATTTTCTTATACTGAGACAGAAATGTTATTTTGCCTAAATGGCGTCATGTAAAATCTGCCAGAAAGCTACATCAGACACGTCTTCACAAATTCCTCCGTTACATCCCATTGTACCGATTAAACTGCCACATGTGGCCGCTGTAGATATTTTTGAACCGATTCCCAGATCTAATAGAGGTTTTTGTTACATCTTTGTCGCTGTTGAACTCACTTCGAAATTTCATACCTTCGTTCCACTATGAAAAGCTATTGCTCATTGTAAAACATTTTCTATTTCATGTAGGACATGCATTGAAAGTAATTTCCGACAATGGGACAAAATTTCGATCTGCTATTTGGACACATATGTTACGAGCTAGAAACATTTATCCGATCTATATATCCAGGTATCTGTCTTCTTCGAACCCTTCTGAACGATTGACGAAAGAAATTGGTAAACTATGTAGAATACCATACCAAATGAATGTACTATGCTATCTCCGACTGTAATATTGAAAAATGTTGAACCATCCAAAAATTTTTTTTAAAAATTGTATCTTTTCCTACATCTCGTTGACTACGCCACCATGAAATAATCGACACTGCACTCAACAACATCAGACCTGCCGCAGAACGCCGCAGATGACTGCAAAAACAGGTTTGTAGACGCTATGACTTCCACATAGGACAGAAAATATTAGTAAGCACACACTATTTATCCAACAGAGGAAAGAGTAGATGGAGTAAACTTGAGCTTCTATACGCTGGTCCATATAGAATTCGCAGCTTTCCCCAACCCAATGTAATACATGTCGAAACTTCGAGAACCAGAAAAACAAAGGGCAGTCACCATATTTCCAATATTAAACTCTTTATTGAATGAACATACGTTATGATTTTAATTGCATATATGATGGTTTTCCTATCGAAAGTAGAATTTTCTTTGTATGCACTATGAAATGTTTAAGATATAACAAACACCAGTTGACTTTAACATTTTGCCTTATGATATCCCAATATCTTGACTATTCTACATTTTTGGCTACTACATTATGATATTGTGTGTACACTTTTGCATTTGAAAATTGTCTATGGTTTTGATGTAATATGTTTCCTGTCATGCTAGGCTGTATGCTTAGTCATATCACTAGAAACATGTTTTCATTTGAAGGGTATATGATTTAAATGCAAGATATTAATCCATATTCATCATTTTGAGAAGGCAATACCGCGCAAAAGAAATAAATTAAACAACCACAATGGTTTACTATGAAATGGAAATTTCACCATCGGAATGAACGAAAGAAAATGCAATACCTGGTCATGGAAAATAAATAGATTAGAATTAACAAAGATTACGAAAATATAGTATATGCACCATATGATAGCAACCTTGACTAATTACTTTTCTTTGAGAATATGAGGCAGTTGCGGCGGACCGTCCTTTAGTTTTATTGGTAAAGTATGCTAGAAGCAAGAAACTTAGTAATATATGAAATGATGACACTGATGAATGATGATGATAAATAAGATAATGAGTAAAGAAATATTTTTGCAGGGGATAATAAATGATTGTGTCTAGTTAATGAAGAAAATGGTAACGAATAATGAAAGTTTCTTTTTTCTATTTTGCAGATAAAGTTTACGTAGTTATTTAAGTATTTGTTGTAGTTCTATATGACAGGATGTCGTATATCGCTTAGTATAATAACTAAATGTTTTGGAAAGGGACAGCTAGAGTACATGCAAATTCAGCTGATATGTCATTACCTGGTGTAAGTAGGCTGTTTAGGTTTTTTTATTGGAAACGCCACGTAGCGCTCTGTATGATAAATCAATGGCTGTGCTGCGTGCAGTGAGTGGCTGGTTGGCATTGTTGTAATACTCGCCATTGTAGTGTTGGGCAGCTGGATGTTAACAGCGCGTGGCGATGCACAGTTGGGGGTGAGCCGTCAGCAGTGGTGGATGTGGGGAACGAAATGCGGAGTTTTGAAATTTGTAAGACTGGATGCATGAACTGCTATATATATTATGACTTTTGATGATATTAAGGTAAATACACTGTTAGTTCTCTATTAAAATCTTTCATTTGCTAACTATCCCTATCAGTAGTTAGTGCCTTCCTTAGTTTGAATCTTTTATTTAGCTGGCAGTAGTGGCGCTCGCTGTATTGCAGTAGTTCGAGTAATAAAGATTTTTGTGAGGTAAGTGATTTGTGAAACGTATAGGTTAATGTTAGTCACGGCCATTTTTTGTAGGGATTTTTCAAAGTCAGATTGCGTTGTGCTAAAAATACTGTATGTCAGTTTAAGCACAGTCTTGTGCAATTGTTCTAATGGGCGTTTCATATGTCGACCCTTAGCCGGGGTTACCTCACTGGAATCTTCTTATTTTTGTCTTGTAGTTTGTGTAATTAGTGTAGCTTTTGTTGATTGCTAGCGCGTAATTATAGAGAGAATTTCCTTTGTAGTTGTAGTTTTTCATTGTTGTACAGCAAAACAGTTGTGGAATGCATGTAGATTTGCATCAAGTATTTCGCAGCTGCGCTTGCAATTAACTAGATATTATTTGCTATGTCAATGTGTTCTCTTATTTTTGCTCTTCAAATTGTGTTTTTCTGTGTTATTGTATGAAATATTGTGACAATAATGGCGTGTGAAAAACGTAATACTAGGCTCCAAAGTAAACTGAGAAATGACAGTGAAGACGAAAGCAGTGTGTTAGCGCCACCATGTTATGAATTAAGTAATGTTCAAAGTAGTAATTTGGTAATTGTGCATAGGGAAATGGAGCGGGCTGCAAATAATGGTGTAGGCAGTGAAACAATTGCTGAACAGGGAAGCATTATCGATCGATCGGTCGGCCACTGCTTGCCTCAGGAATCCGAAATGACAGGACACAATCTTGCAAAGACTGTACATTCAGGTTTTGTGTCCTCACTGTTTTCTCAAATAAGTCAAGACGCATTTTCTGCTTTACAAACTGTTAATAGGGCATGTTAAAATGCATTGCCGAATAGCACAGAGGAACATGTTTCAGTCACCAGTGCATTGTTATTACAGTTAATGCAGCAAATGGGACAAAAGCTTCAAAAGTTAGACACAATGGAACAAAATCAGAGACAAACACAGCTACAGTTAGACACAATGGAACAAAATCAGAGACAAACACAGCAAAAGCTTCAAAAGTTAGACACCACACTTGAACAAACACGTGAAGGCTTAATTACTGAGTTACATAACATTGAATCGAAACGTCAAAAAGTCTGTAATGACATAAAAATACAGATTTTTGAGTATTTTCGATGTATTTTTCGCAGCACGAAAATGCATTACAGAATCACGAAGCAGCCATAAAAGAACTGCAAACTATTGTTCATGAAAATCATGAGACCTTGCAAGCTAAAATTGACTCAGTTGCATCTACCGATTCGGTTACGCAACTTGCAAAAACTCAAGAAAACTTAAAGGACACAGTAGATACTCTATAAATTGGTTCAGAAAGGTACATGGAGGAAATTAGTTCATTACCAAATAAAGTAACCGATCTTTCGGATCAGTTCACTAACTTATCTGCAAAGGTAGATGATGATATGAAGGACACAGAAGAGTGCGAACAAATTAGGAAATTCAAACAAAATCAGAATCGAATTAGTACGCAACACCAGAGAGAATTCCGAGAAGTACAAGATCAGCTGACACAGGTAATACAAGAATTACGATTTCGACACTCTCGCTCCAATACGGGAAGAGGGACTGAGAAATACGGAAAAGCCACAAAATAATAACACAGGGCATTTCTGATATCATGAAAGAAATTGGCAAGGTGCACCGAATTTTGAGATGGAACCGCCGACACGACGTAACAATGACCGATATGCTACTCGCCGACACGATGATTTTGACTATAATCTGTTCATTACTGACCTTAAATTCAAAACATTTAAGAATTCTGGCAAGGACATTCATCCACAAGCGTGGCTCCATCAATTCTCTCATTGTTTTCCTCCCAACTGGTCATTAGAGCACAGACTATATTTTATGTGTGGCTACTTGGAGAATGAACCAGCTGTAAGAATGCGATCGGTCATTCACGATTGTCACAGTGAAGGAGAATTTTATCATGCGAAAACAGGAGCACAACAATTACAGGTCACACCTGTCACAATTCCGTGATGACAGAAATAATACACGACGAGGCTATTCGTACAACGTAAATCGTGACCAAAACAGACACCAACCGTATGACAACCGTTGGCAGAGTAGTAATAATTACAGGGAAAGGTCACCTCTCCGCGGTAATGACTATCACAGAGACAATCAGAGAAACAGACAATATGGGAACAAAAACAATTATTATCAAGGGAGACAGAATAACTTCAGACGCAACGATCCAGCGCGCAGTTACGATTCAGGGAGAAATTCTCCACCACGTGACCGACTAGAAAGAAACTATGGAATATACCGACATGACGACAGACGATATGATCGTAACGACAGACCTGAATTGCAGCAGAAATGCCGGGATTCAAACAGAGCAGGGCCCTCTCGATAAGGTGAATTTGTAGAAGTTAGGTCTCCAAATCCCAATAACGACGCGCGCCAACAAAGACACAATAGGCAATGACTCATACCGCTGGCAGCCACAAAACGTACTTATGAAGCTGCCGTAGCTAGTAATTACGTAAAAATGGAAGACATTAGGGACATCTTACTCTAGGAACACGACGTAAAACATAACAACATTGCATATCCTGTGATTCACATTGTTGTAAGTGACGTAAAATTTACGGCAGTACTTGACTCAGGCAGTCCCATTTCAGTAATTAGTGAAACAGCTTTAGCAAAAGCATTAAATCGAACCATTTCCCCACACTTCCGCTACGCAAGATTAAGTTACAAGGTGCAGTCATTGGAAAAAGTGTAGATGTACGCCAACAAACCAACTTAGAATTCTTTTGTCAAAGCCACAGCTTCTCTAAGAACTTTCTTATTGTTCCATTATTGTCGACGGAAATTAAATTGGGAGTAGACTTTTTGAATGAATACAAAGCAATGTTAAGCTTTCACGATGCTGAAATAAGTTTAGAGAAAGAAGGTAAGTCAACAGCTTTGAAATTTGAAGATTGGCTCTCAAACCATGACGAGGAAATGAATCGGCTTTACCTTCTGTTAGACAACAGTTCGGAATTTTCTACGGAACTAGACACTAAAAATCACTCTGCGAGTACTGATAGGGATTATATCGACGACATATTTGAAACTAATGAGTTAATTCAGAATAAAATTCAAACAATTGAGAATTGTAATGACATAGATAGGTAGGGCCTTTCTGAGATTTTACAAGCACATTCCACAGTTTCTACTCACAAAACAGGAACTATCAAGGGATTTCAATACCAATTTCGTGTTCGTGAGCATACTAAATTTTATGTTAGACCATACGTAATTCCAGCACATCATAGGGACCGTGTTAGAACAGAAATACAATATATGCTTGACGAGGGAATTATTGAGCCTGCAGTAAGCTCATACAACAATCTATTACATTTTGTTGAGAAGAAAAATGGATCGATCAGGCTTGTCTTATATTCGAAACAAATCAATACAATCATTATTCCTGAAACAGATAGACCGCAAACTTTGGAAGAACTTCTTCAAAATTTTAATGGTGTAAAAGTGTTGTCTTCCATTGATCTCAGATCCAGCTTTTATCAGATCGAACTTCATCCAGAATGTAGAAAATACACAGCTTTCCTTTGTTTCGGCGTTTGTTATCAGTTTCGGGAAACTTCCTTTTGGTTTTTCTTCCGCAGCATTCATTCGTGGGCTAAATTCCATATTACCTGTGTTCTTAAAACGTCACATCACCTTATATGAGGACGATATTCTGATAGCACAAGCCTCATGCGAACAACATAATCGCATCCTCAACAGCTTGTTAAATATTTTTGCAGAATCTGGAATTACAGTTAACTTGGAAAAGTCTGAATTCGGTAGGACAAAGGTGAAGTTTTTGGGACATATTATTTCTTCTCAAGGCATTCAGCCGGATCCTGAAAAGTTAGAAGCAATCAGAGCCATTCCAGTTCCATCCACAAAAAAACAAGTCCGCAGTTTTCTAGGTCTCGTAAATTTTTACCGTCGTTTTCTGAATATGCAAATTCTAGTTACACCAAAACTTTGTTCTCTCACTGGAAAAAAATAGTATTTGGAATCGGGAATAACAAGCACAGTTGGAATTCAATTCTTTGAAAGAATCGCTACTTAACGCCAATACTAGCTCATTCATATCTGTCACAGGATATCTGCCTTAGCACGAATTCTTCTAAAGTTGGTCTTGGTGCCCATTTATTTCAAGAAGCCATAGAAAATGACACCACCGTTCAGAAAACCGTTAGTTTTGCTAACCGAGTGCTAAAAAAATCTGAAAAAAATTATTCCGTTACTGATTTAGAAGCTTTAGCTATCGTTTGGGCATTTAACAAATTCCGTTTCTTTCTTTATGGTAAGCACGTAAAAGTATACAGTGATCATCGTGCATTACAATTTATTATGTCTTCAAAATTAAATCATGACAGGTTAAAACGTTGGGCATTGTTTCTGCAAGAATTCCACTTCACAATTGTCTACATTCCCGGCAAGGAGAACATTGTTGCGGACGCACAGTCACGCGCACCGGCTGGGCTTGAGAAAAGTAACACAGAAAGCAACCTCGAGAAAAATTACAGTATGCTTTACACTCAGAAAGTCGCCTTTGAAAACTTCATCACTACATCTTTAAAGGGCATTGCTCATGAACAAGATAAAGATCCGATTTGGAAAGACATCAAAAGTAGATGGCATGAAAAGACACACACACAGATTCGGCATTATTATCTGGTTAGAAACAACATACTGTTCAAACGCTGCTCTGTTGATGACAAGCTATGAGTACTTTGCATTCCAGACGATTTCGTTAATAAGCTCATTTGGTACATTCATTTCGGCTATGCACATTTTGGTCCACGAAAATGTTATCATATTCTTCACGACTTGTTATTTTAACAATATGGAAAAGAGATTTCGAAGAGTCTTGTCTATTTGTAAACTTTGTCAAAAGGCGAAACCATCTACTGTCTCGCATCGTGCTCCATTGTTTCCTATCATTCCTTCTACATTAAAACAATTTGTTGCTGTCGATCTCTTAGGACCGCTTGTCAGAACATCTAATGGATTTTCGTACGTTCTAGTCGCTGTTGAACTTACTTCAAAATTTATTTATTTCACTCTGTTACGTAAAGCCACTGGACGGTCTGTATCCAACGCCTTTGTCAAAAATTTCTTACGTGTAGTTGGACACGTTAGTAAAGTCATTTCTGATAACGGACCGCAATTCAGATCTGCTGTTTGGTCACGCATGCTTCGTAACCATAAGATCAAATCTGTTTTTATTTCATTGTACTGACCACATTGTAACCCGTCTGAACGGATTATGAAAGAAATCAATAAGGTTTGCAGACTTTATTGTCACAGAAAGCATCAGCATTGGGACAGATATTTACACTTATTTCAAAACGTGCTGAATGAAACGCCTCATGACTCCACTACTTTACCACCTGTTCTTGTACTGAAGAATAAAGTACCACCGAACAGAATCAGAGAGCTTGTACCTTTCAGAATACACATAAACTTCGACACAAAGACATAATTGATTTGGCTATTAAAAATATAAATTCTGCTGCAGACAAAAGGAGAAAATTACACAGTAAAGCAAATGCAAAGAAATTGTATATTGGTCAGAAAGTTCTGATTAAAGCTCATTCATTGTCACATAAGAAGAAACACTTGAGTCACCAATTCTTTCTTGTTTACAATGGACCTTACAGAATCCGACGTATACCACATGATAATTGCGTTGAAGTTGAAACTCTCCGTATTAGGAAGAGTAAAGTTTTACACCACATTTCACATGTAAAACCGTTTATTGAAAGATAATCTGCTTTTTAACTTTGTCTTAGCCATAAAACATTTCACTTCACATTTCAGTATGCTTTGTCACACTGACAAACTGTTAACATGCAACAATGTTTTGAAGTTAACTATCAAGTCTAGAACGTAGGGAACATTTTTAAACAGAAATTACGAATGCATTGTTATAGTGAACAGACGACACAGTGTTGTTATTTGTACA
This sequence comes from Schistocerca gregaria, assembly GCF_023897955.1. Lineage (NCBI taxonomy): Eukaryota > Metazoa > Arthropoda > Insecta > Orthoptera > Acrididae > Schistocerca > Schistocerca gregaria. The sequence continues at coordinate 924,139,778 of NC_064921.1, read as the reverse complement.
TTCTTGCTTGTTAGCTGCACGATTACGTAACGACTATAAGGCATACATACTTAGAACATATACTGCAAATGAGATTTTAATGCCACATTTTGGTTTACTTGAAAATACATTCTTTATTTGAAGTACATTCGGTGAGATTAATGATGACTTAGAATTTGGCTTCTTTGATAGCTACACGATTATATCACGACGCTACTAATATGTGACACAATTTACATTGTTGGTTTTGCGGTGTATCTCTTTTATATCTGCACAGTTTTTCTGTATTATTCTGGAAAGTAAAACATGTTTTAGGATTAACTTTTGTGGTGTAGCTAAAATGAGACAGCCTTTTCCGTAGCACAACAATACGTTATGTAATAGTACTTTCTTCATCACGACAATAAGCGTAATAAGTAAGATATCTATACGCAAAGCATTTCACTTTTGTTTATCATGAGGTAAGTACATTGACGTCAGGAGAACTTTTCTTACAGAGGATGATAACTACGATACTTCCACAGAATTATCTTACAGCAAGACGCACATTTAGTGCTACAGGACACGCATTTGAGCGATCAGTTTTGTACATGAACCATTTATTTTCAAGAGTTTTGAATTACAAAGAAAGTTTTCCGTGATACATTTCATTCCATTGCTGTAATCTGTAACACCTGAGGGTATAATTACATTAATCCTCAGGGGGATACATGCTTACTTTGTGTACCATGTGTCTGGCAACGACAAGGAGCCCTAGGTAATATGGTATTTGCTTATACAACTTTACACATCGGTACCATGTTTCTCCAACACAGAATTACACAGCTACCTGGTTATTAAGCGGAGAAACAAAAATTTTTTTTACTACGTCAGTGACAGATATTTACGCAATTACACAGTTGGATAATTTCACACGTATGAAATTGTATTTTGTCTGTACTGTGTGAGCCCTTCAAATTTTTCGGAATCATTGTGACACTATGAGAGCTTTGAATGATGTATTTGGTATGGGGTCATGACTTTTAAAGTACGTTTGAGGCAGATGACACTTTTGACAGGAACAGAGAATTTTTGTTAGGTCTTGAAATTATTGGAGGAAGCTACGACGATTTCGAGAGTTGACTGAGGTGTTATGATGGCGATTTGTATTACGCTGTTGCGGTATGTTTTTGATCAATAAGCTGATGCTATATGAGGAATTTGATTATGCTACGTATTTATTATGATGAAAAATTGAAGAAGTGTATACGAATATGTATATGTGTAATAAAGCAGGGAATACTGAGTAGTGGTTAGGGACTCTCGTTTGTGAAAAAGGATGTTGGAAACCAAGAATCGTACTTTAAGAGTTATGAAATGTATGTACATGGGTGACTGTATCACAATGCTGGCAAAAAAATTTTGGACGCTGTTATATTTATAGGATTTTGTTTCTACACATTTGTAACGCAAATTCTCGAACTGTGAAATTTTTATGTGAGACTGTCACTGTAGCGGTAACTGCTGTCGTAAATATTTCGGTAAGAAGGGTAAGTGACCGTGACTTAATGCGTTGTGAGCCCCCAGGTGTGCCAGCGGCCTTGAGAAAAAGTCACTAGTGTGTGCCTTTCAGAGGCACAGGTGGAGAAAAAAGGAGGCCATTAACCTCGCTATTGACATTCCTTTCTAGAAAGCATCGCAAATACGACACGCCAAAACTTGAATACATATGATTACACTGTGAAGCCCTTAATTTATGACATTTACTGAAATGAAATGATGAGAAACATTTCACCTCTGTTGTCTTGCTAGTTGAAAGATTGTTTACTGCATTATGAAACGCCATATGGCTAGTGAATGACGTTTCACTCCTTGCTTTGTCTATTTTGTTTAATATGTAGTTTCTAGCTGCACTGCAGCATTGATTAAAATAAAATTTTATAGATGTACTAATATAAATATTTTATGTCTACATATCGAGTATATAATAATTTTGTGACACACTTCCAAAAAATGAGGGAGCACAAAAAGACATTTCTCTTTACAGGAACTGCATATGTAATTTTCTTTTCAAGTACTTGGTTATATATATCACAGAATAAGTTTTTGTGGTGCACCACTTTAATTATATAGACATTAAGATGTGAATATACATTTCCCTTATCTGCATTGTTGTCTTTAGTGTAAAATTTTTTCTGCTTGTGGGTTTGTCATGTTTAGGTATAAGTAATTACATTTATTGCTGCTTGCTTTGCTTACTTGAATTTTTTTGCCATTGCTGTTTGTATTAATTGTTTTGTGCTGCTGCATTGCCTTGTCCCTTAGTTTAGCATCTGAGCTCAGTAGATTTAAGTTAGCTTAAGAGGGGGTAGACTAGATAAGAGAATGAGTTGCGATGAATTGGAAGGAATGCATTGAGAAGCTATAAGATAATGGTTTGGCCAAAAAAGTATTTTGAAAAAGTATAGGAACAAAAAAAGTAGGATTAGGGACAACAGATTTAGGTAGTATTTTCTTGGAATTAAATGATGAGGTAAGATGATGGAAAATAAATAATGAGGTAAGAAATATGTGAATATATATATACAGAAAGCATGCTTGGATAGGATTTTTTTTGGCTGGAGCAAATGTTGAAATAAGAGGGACGATCTATGGAATGAAGTTTTGGGTTGGGCTGCAGTACCAAATGTTACACTGAAAACAAACCCTGTCTTTTCCTTTTGTGTTATCCCACTATGTGTTTGTGTACAATTGTGTATTTGTTTTCTTACTGTCTCTGTGTACTGTTTCATAGCATTTTTTCTCATCTAATACTAAGCTACATTCACTATGATGAGGAATACTGTTATTCTCAAATATAATTTGCGTTGATAATATGTAATTTACTTCGTAAAGATGTTTAGCCATTATTTGTCTGTCTTGTTTTAATGCTCAATTGTGAAGTTGATGTTTTAAAAGTTATTCTGATCTTGTATTTACTTATGTCGTAATTTTTATAACACTGATCTATTTGTTATTTCGATTCTTTTGTAACGCCTGCATTACTGCAAATGTTATCTGTACTCTAATGTTCATTAATGATATATTTTTTACCAATGTCATTGTATTCTCATGTTATAAAATTGTAATTGGCACCAGTTCATCAAATTAAGTAACTTGTAAATTACATTTCACTGCACACATTTCTTTTGGTCATAGTATATGGACAATATGTGAGAAGTAGGGACTGATAGTGTTTGCACGTGTGTTAATAATTCAGCAAGAGACTGGTTAACAGCATTACTGGTTCTAAGGACATTTCAAACAAATTCTTTGAGAGTGGACAAATGGTGGTTTATGGACTTGCTATATTGTCCACAAGACTCTTCGATGGTGATTGTGCACCTGCACAGACGCAACAGTTGGCTGCTAGCCATCTCTACAAAGACTACAGTGAGTCTACACCTTTGATGACTTACCAACGCCATTTTTCTACAAGGACTGCAGTGGGTCTGCACCTCTGGTGGCCCACCAATACTGTAATCTCTACTAGGACTACAGTCGGTCTGCTCTGTGATAACCAACCTACCAATATTCTTCAAAACTTTGACTTACTCTGCTGAGGGTTTGCTCTGTGGCCCATTACCTGTCAGCATGTCAAGAGGCAGCACTGTCTTTCCGTTGGAAGGACAACACTACCTCTTCAAGACTTCATGGTAATTCACTACTTCCGTGTGTATTTTCTTTTACTCCTCCGACAATGAGCAAAAACACTGCTATTTTACTGTGATGAACGATCAGGACTGTCTTTATGGACTGTGAGAAAATTTTAGCTTTTGACCAAGATTCTATCGATAAATGTGTGCATTTCATTTCTTTGTTATTGTAATAATGAAAAAAATTTTCAAATCTGTATTGTCCACTGCCCAAAACAATTTGTAATTTTTTTGGGAAGCATGGGGACTATGTAAGTAGGCTGTTTAGGTTTTTTTATTGGTAATGCCACATAGCGCTCTGTATGAAAAATCAATGGCTGTGCTGCGTGCAGTCAGTGGCTGGTTGGCATTGTTGTAATACTCGCCATTTTAGTGTTGGGCAGCTGGATGTTAACAGCGTGTAGCGTTGCGCAGTTGGAGGTGAGCCTCCAGTAGTGGTGGATGTGGGGAGAAAAATGGCGGAGTTTTGAAATTTGTATGACAGGATGCAGGAACTGCTATATATATCATGTCTTTTGCTGATATTAAGGTAAATACATTGTTGGTTCTCTATTAAAATCTTTCATTTGCTAACTATCCCTATCAGTAGTTAGTGCCTTCCGTAGTTTAATCTTTTGTTTAGCTGGCACTAGTGGCGCTCGCTGTATTGCAGAAGTTTGAGTAACAAAGATTTTTGTGAGGTAAGTGATTTGTGAAACGTATAGGTTAATGTTAGTCAGGGACATTTTTTGTAGGGGTTTTTGAAAGTCAGATTGCGCACTGTTAATTAGAAGTTTACAACATTTCAGCATAACATATATTTCTTCTTTCAGCCTAATAATCCACTTTATCTTTTTTCCAGCAGAAGCTTTTCATGACATTAAAATCATTTCTGAAAAATGTCGTTATGTTATAAGCTACAAGCACTTAGTTATTAAACCGGTTCTAGAACGCATTTTTTTTACCCATTTGTCTCTATCATTCGTGAATGTGCTCACATATATCCTACTTGTTGGATAACCTTGTTACAGTTGACTAATGACGATTGATGTTGATAATCCTTATTTCCAGCAATAAGTCAAAAGCAAATATTTTAATGCCCCAACAATTGTCTATTGAACCCAAAGCAATCCATTGATATATTACTAGTCCAAACTACTACCAGTATACAACTAAATAATGTACCAGTTTAAGATATATTTCTAGTGCTAAATATAATGCAAATTTTTCTAATGTATTAATTTCATTATGCCTGTGTATTATTGGACTAAACACCTTGAGTACTAGTTGCAATGTCTTATATATTAAATATGTCTTATGTCACGTGCTAGATATCAAATGTAGCCACTAGTGGTTTGTTGATACACTAATAATTTCCGTTTTTAATGATGACTTCTGAATAACAATTAATAATGTTCTGTAATACTCCATAAATGCTTTGTAACTGGCCAATGAGTGCCAATAATTGTTCAAATAGATAACTCAGTAGTGTAGTTCTGAATGATGGCTAGCATTAGGCTTAATGTATCCTTCACCTTCTGAACTAATTACCACCAATTACTGCCATATCCGTATCCCGTCTCCATCCTCATGATCATGGAGCACTATATTTGCGTTTTGAACTATTTCTGTAGTGCTGTAAGAGTATGGATTCTACAAGCATGTGGTGTTGACATCAAGCTGTCCACCACCTTGAAAGATGGAAACGTTATTATGGACCAGCTGTTTAGTGTGCCTAATGTACTACCAAAATGATACCATACAATATTAATACAACATTTCAGTATCAGGGCTACACTGATAAAAACGTCAGTGAAGAGAACATCAGATTGTCTCATTTGGTGTTGTGCTTCTGTAGAAAGATATGGACTTTTAGTGCAGCTATGTACAACCTACTGTGCTACAACGATAATGCTATCCTTCCCATTCCTTTCCTAATTCATGTAAAGATGCTAAAGACTTATACTGTGAATGTGCACTTTATTTCATTTCTCAATATGTTCAGTTCTTGTAAAAATGCTAAAGACTGATGTAGTGTATGTGCACTCTATGTCGTTTCTTAATATGTTCTGTACTTATATTATTTATCAATAATGTTATATATAGACTTAGTAAACTAAATAGGTTATAATAAAATTTTTTGCTAATTGAAAGTCCAGTTTACTCACCATCGCTGCCAAATTTTTACCCCCAGTTGAGGACTATGTAAGAGGTCCATGACTAAGGAATTTATTGCTAGCACACTCGAGCAGATGTAACTTCGATGGATTGCTCATGTGCTGCCTGTGATATGTATGCTACAATGGAATCGCAGACCAGAGAGCATTGTCGGCAGAAGTAGTAGTAGCAGTAGCTCACAGTCGAGTGGTTGGGTCAGGTCGCTCTTAGAAAGCAGCTGTCGAGTTGTATAGCTCACGGAGAGCACTTTTATTCTATATGGAACTACCAGGGCCGGTCGTGGAGAACGATGGCGGTGCCTGAGCGATGTAGTATAAGGTAAAAGCAAAAATTATTATTATTTATTGCCATGCGCTTATGTAATTTGAAACGATTTATTTGTATTATAGTTATATCAAAGTCACATGTAAATAATTTTCTATTATTTTTCAATAATAATCTTTCTTATAAAGATAACTTTTGACAGTCAGTCATCTGAATTTGAAGTTTTTACTAATTTCTCGTCTCCATACTCATGCCAATTATCGTAAGCAGAATCAGTTTTTTATACATAACAAAATCTAGTGGCCAGCATTGCACTGGGCTGTGAAAGAAAAATTTCTTATACGAGCAGATATATACGCGTAACCCATCGACATAATTGAGGTAAGAATTTTCAGCTTATTCAGAATGACTTTTCAGGGCCATGACACAGCACTGCTGACGTCCAGATTTACCAGTTTAGATTCACAGTCAGTTAATTATTGAAAGGTTATATAGAATCACAATTTTATTGGGAGGTTAGTAACCATTATTACTGCGAGGTTACGGAAATAATCTGTTGGGAGGTTACAACACATAACTCTTTTGTATCGGCTGTGAATAAACTGTTGCCACTATTTAAGTTCCAACCCTCGTATATTAAGCTCGAACATTATGAATAACTACGGAGGGAACTTTTTATTGACTCGTAATTAACAAGGTTTTAGAAAACATAATTTTTGTGAAACAGTAGTATCACTTTACTCACTCATGTTGAGTGCTAAAGACAAGGAATTTCAGATTGATTCCATATTTCATAGTAAATATTGGGAAGTCATTGGATAAGAAAGAAGTGTTTTTTGCCATTCATGAAGGTAATGTTATTGGCCCTCCACTGTTCCTTATCTCATAAATCATCTAGGAGACGTTCTGAGCAGCTGCCTTAGCTTATTCGCTGAGATTGCTGTCGTTTACCGTCTAGCAAAATGATTTAAATAAGATACTAAGCAATTGATACTAAGTAGTAAAAAGTATGAGGTTCTCCACAAGAATGCTTAAAGGAATTCGCTTAACTTCCTTTAGACAATAAATCAGTCAAATCAAAGGGCCGTGAATTCAACTTGAACTTTGTGCCACGTACTTAAGTGTGATTTGCAGAGCAGCCATTTAGATGTGGGACATACCTCGGATTTAAAAACCGAGCGAGGTGGCACAGTGGCTAGACACTGGAATCGCATTCGGGAGGAAAACGGTTCAATCCCGCGTCCAGCCATCCTGATTTGGGTTTTCCATGATTTCCCTAAATCACTAGAGGCAAATGCCAGGATGGTGCCTCTGAAAGGGCACGACCGACTTCCTTCCCTAATCCGATGAGACCGATGACCTCGCTGTCTGGTCTCCTTCCCCAAACAACCGAACAACCAATCGGATTTAAAGGGATGCAATATTTGGTAAAAGAAGTATTGTTGAAGTACAAGGATAAGCTTTCCAACCTTGTTAACTGAATTGAAATAAATTCGTTTCTGACAGAGATAACTAAGTGTAATGTGTTGTATTGTATGACAGTTTTTGCATCCGAAAGCTAAAAGCTAAATATATATTATAAAAAATTAGTTTGTATAGGTTAGACAATAAATGGTGTGCATCTGGGATGATTCATTGCACTTTATCTACAGTTCAGAAAACAAATAGAAAATTTAACCACGTTCTTTTCAGCTACATTTACAGCAAACGCAACTATGTACAGCCAACCATAATAAAACACTCAAATAAATAAATCAAATTTTGATAATAAGCTAGCTGAACAAGTTTCTCTCTTATCACATTTAAGATGCGGTATCACTTTCAGTTGTCACAATACTAAAGAGATAAGACTAAACAGAATCCAAGGTATACTCAGACCCATTTACCGCAGTCTGAAAGGAGAACAAGAACAGAAGCGAAATCCAAATTTTATACAATTATGTCTCTAGCAGGCTTTTTCCTATGGAAAAGAAAAAATAACTAAAGCACTCCAGTGTCAGTAAAGATAAAATTCTTTGCAGGATAATATAAATAACCATTGTAGCATTAGAAGAAATTATAATTGGAATAATTGATGACAAAATGAAAAGGGGCAGAAGTAAATGACTTGAATATTTAAATAGGTTGGGCAATGTAGAAAGCCAAAAATTGTCTACTGTTACAGGTTGGTGGGTTGAAGAACAAGTGGAATAGCTAGAAAGCGATGGTGAAGATGGGAGCTAGAAAGGGTTGTGTCTTCTAAAGGATCTTCACGTGGAAGATGAAGAAGAAGAAGAGGAGGAACAGGCGTAATTAAATAGAGTAGCATTCGTCATGGTAGTGAGGAGTAACACAACGTTAATACTGTATTAGCTGATTCCAGGAGCGTTCATTGAGAGGTTCCATAACCACTTCTGTTTATATTTGTATAGACAATAATGCCGATATAGTGCTAGAGATCGAAAGGCAACTGCAACCATGTGCCAGTAGCAATGACATTCTCAATTCTGATTGAAAAGTATTTCGTAATGATACACCGCGCAACAAAGTCGAGGAAGCTCTTTTTCGAAACTCCCCAGTTGTCTCCCATTGCGACGCGTGTGTTTGAAATTCGGACTTAGAGGTGACTGCAACCTTCCTCTGTAAATGGTGCAGATGCTTGGCGCCTTGCGACAGCACCCTCGGAGACGCTACAAGCAGCAAGCTGTCGACACATCGGAAAAGAAGGCCACAGCTCAGCATCTGAGTTGTAAGGTGGATCAATGACGTCACATTAGTACCAAATTTCACCACATTTTTGCCCAGCGCCGAAGTGGACGTGCCACACGATGAGAAGGGTATCGTCACATGCTCCTAATATCCATATTTCCTCTCTTCTTCCAACGTCTTTACGCTGGATGTTAGAACCGCACCATCCAGCGTTGAAATCAAGCCGTTATCTTATGGATGGCCGAGGAAAACATTTTAGACACATCGTCGTTCAGATTCAACACGAAAAGGCCTCACCGGGTACCATAAAGGGCGTCAATGAGACTACCCCTTCCCTGGGGCGCTGATTCCCACACAATTCTTTGCTGAAAACGACAGTTTGCAGTGCGATGAGCAACAGGCAGTTGTTCTTCACAACCTTTGACACTGCTTGCACCCTCGAACGTTTCAACCCTTCTCTAAGGAAAAGTGGAGCTTGTAAAGAAACTGGTTCTCTACTTCTAAAAAAAAACGCTTTTAAATAATAAAAGATGACCTATAGAAGTAATCTGGTTCCCGCTATTAGTCACGGACAAGATAAATTTGTAATAGTCTTTGTCAGAACGTGCAGAATCTTATGAGAGACCAATAAAACGTCAATTTCAATCTAAATATGGTATGCCAATGTTTACGTGATAAAAAAATAAATTAGGTAATTCAGTAGAATTATTACGTAGTTTCGATAAATCACTTTAACGGGGCCATATGAACAATCACAGTCAATATAACTCCAGTAAACCTGCAAAAGTAAAAACAAATAATTGTAGGGGCCTACATAGACATCGCACATCTGCTAGATGCCCACGAAATACGTAATTTTGTTTTGAAGCTCACAGCCAATGAGAAAATAGCCGCAGTTTTCAAGCAGTAATGGCCGACAGAATCACCTGGTAATATAAATAATTTTATGGTAACTAAATTTACTACACAAAAAATAAAATATGAACTCCCTCCAAATGGGTTGCAAACAAACATTAAAATAAAAGTATAATGAGCAGTTAAATGTCTGAGAAGAATTTTGAAATAATATTATTAATTGAGCTTTAAGTTGGTTGGATTTCAACACTGCCAACAAGACGAAATAATTGGAAGAATATTTAGTGGGACTAAACAAAATTGAGACATTGTGACAGTATTTTTTAAAATAGGAAATTTAACTACAATTGTCCTTAATTTTGAAATGAGAGAGAGCGTAATAAGTTTCTTTTAATGTCTTAACTGTTGCTGCAGGCAGTGCGAGGAAGTCAGCGGTGGTCCGTGCGGATGATGTGTGAAGTAAATCGTGGTTCGTGGCGTCAAGATAATGATGGATCCTCCTGTTTCATTAATATTCCAGTAACGGCGGTGGTCCACGTCTCCGTTGTACCGAATCAGCTGGCAGCATTGGCGCGGCAATATTAGTTCCAGTATGCGCATTGTCGTTAGGCTCGCGACGTTTAATTATTGAACGTTTATTAATCACGCCGTGCGGGTAGATCGGAATTATGCAACGTCTTTAGCATTTAAGATATATATCCGGTTAATGCCAAAACTTCGTACAGTTCTTTCACCGTGTTGCGACAGGAAAACAGTCACATGTGTTTTTCACTATAACAGTCCGTTAAACACCAGTTCAATTACGTCGTCGTCTTTAAGACAGTTTGGACGATATAACAAATGTTTCTAGATCAAATCACAACACTGTTCTTTTACTTAACATTTTGATTTGGTCCACATTCAAGCAATTCTAGCAGTTAGTGTCTCCACACGACAATGGTGTCTCGTTCACGGCTAATTGTCACAAGTTCACAAAGTATGTAAATCGTCACCGCAAACACTCAAGATAGTTTTCAGGTTTTACTATTCATTTAATAATGCACGATCTCCTACTAACACAGCGGATGCACTGTAATCAATTGTTTCTCTGCGTATCACCGTCTTTCACGCCGAAATTTGCAACGTTTTACACCGGCGAACCGACCACGATACCACAACAACTCGCACGCTCTCTATCGATAGTCTTTCATTCTCTCTCTCTGACACAATACTTCTCCGAGCCTAACCAAAGATTTACAAAGCATATAGAACCAGAACATGCATATTCACACAATATAAAATATAATAAAGTAGCAAAATGAATGAAGAAACAATGTGACGTACTAACAAATACGAATTGTTGAAACAAATGATACATACGTACTATGACGAGGTAATGCACAAAAGAAAAAAAATTATCAACTTTCGGGGAAAGCAATGTATTTATAAGCTGCATCCCATTTTACGTGATCGCACCTTTTCGGAGTGCAGCGCGACTGTGATTTTCGCTCTCACATTCAGGTTGGATTCACTAGGGACCGTTCAGACGCGTTAGACAGAATTTGAACGTGGTCGGATGCCGTATGGTACTCACGCTTTTTCAACCGTCCTCTTTTCCGCCATCATGTGATCTGATCACACGGGGGTGCAACACTAATATATGCGTGAATAAGACGGTAAAGTGTCTCCCCAAGAACACTAAGTTCGGCAACAGGCTGGGTGCCACCCAAGTAACATTGTTTTGCGTGCTACAAATGTACTTGTCAGAAACTCTGACCGATTAACATTGGTGTCTGTTCTAGTACCTGAAGGGAGGCAAATTCCATCCAACAGGTGTCGAAGGGGTTGCCTAGCCGTCAGATGCGAGAGTATCCGCCAGGATAGTTTGTTATCAAAATTTCTGGATGTATATTTCTATGTTCTGTCTCGCCATAAAGGGGAAAAAATATATTCTCGGTTTTGATATTACGTCGTTTCGAATACAACTTGAGTGTTTTCAATGCTTTTCCCTCCTATCATCGTCAGGAATAAAAAATAATACTTAATATTGCTGCTAGCAACGTTTTCTGCTTCAATGGGCATCTTTGCAGCATCTGGCACCATTCAGAGAAGGCGGTAGTGACACGTGCTCGGACGTTCAGTTGGGCGGTTCACATAGCTCCAGTCCGCTGTGCGGCTAGTGACTTCACGTGACGTGAGGGCTAGGCGTCATATTTGAAAACGCAGCTAAGTGTGTGGCTATGGACTCTGTTAAAATTCTTGCTGTTTGTTCTAACGATGGCGACCAAACTACCGGTATATGTCCACTTCTAGTAAATATGGTATCTGCTGGTGGTAGGCTTAAGGATTCAGAACCAGGGAGGCAATTCCTTTGTCGGCTGCAAATAGAACCAAGTCTCCGTTCTCTTTTAACTTGAACTAGCACGGCGTTCTTGTTGGCTACTGTTACATTTCAGATGTTTAGCTTCACTTCCACTCATATCCAAAAGAAGCCGATGGCAAAAACTTATGCCATCGTCAGAAAGAAAGGGAAGTCATTAAATAGCTCTGGTTTACTAGCAGAAGTGGTGAAGATATTAGTGCCTCATGCCACTAGACTTCCCTGACTTCATGAACTGCCGATTTTACGCAAAGGAAAATATACCTGATTGACCTATAGTTAGTGTAACCAGTTCGCCCACCTACAGACTACCAAAACATCTGGGAGGTTATTAACAACCAAACTGGTACATCTTTTGTACCATTTTGTGAACTCACAGAAATTTGCCGTGACACTCATAAAAATGAAAATAGGCTGAAACAGTGTTATTCTGGAATGTGTGTCACTTTTTATGAGGGTGCCAGTGAAAGACAGACTTGCTCTTTTGGCCCAACTCCTCTCACATAGAATCGTAAAGTTGTACCACGAGAAATATCGTGGAACAGCGGTGGCATAAACTCTGTGTCTGGCTGCCGCAAATTTCTTCATGGAGCACTCGCAGGACATAGCTCTGAGCCCGGTGACTTTGCGTCCGTCTTGCATTCCACAACATCTTACTGACGTTCAGCACGGTGAAAATGCGCTGCAGCAAATCGTTGATCACATGAACGATGTCCTTTACCACTGTCGACGACGGCGGAGACTGCCATCAAAATCTGACTGTTATATTCGAAATGATCCGGTTTCTAAACCAAGAAGATTTTGTGCAGGCATTTCACAGCGAAGGACTCCAAGGATACTGGCCAAGGGAGTTAAAGTGGGGACTATGGTGTGGCCGCCAAACTTTCAGGAACACTGTAGCGCACAAACCATGACCTCATGGACGATACTTTGTGATCGGGTTTATTGTCATGCTGGTACAATCATCATCTGCAAACTGTTCCTCTACTGTACGCAGTACACACGCCTTAAAATTTTATCATACAATTATTTTTCAGAATCGAGCAATTCCTTAAACTGAAGGGACCACACCCGAATCCCTTATCGTAACACCACCTCCTCTGTACATCACTGTTGCCACTACATGTGATGCCAGGTTACGTTCCATAGGAAATGGCCAAACCGAAACTCTCCCGTCGGACTGCTACAGAGGGTTGAATAATTTATCAGTCCAAGTCACTGGTTTCCAGTTACCCATTGTTCTTTGGCGTAGCATTTTACACCACCTCAAGGGTTGTATATCACTGGCTGTAGCAACGTACGTCTTGGGTGTTGGTGCTTGACCATTGTATCCCACTGCCTAAGACACCCCGTTCATTCTCATTGCGCAAGCTGGATTGCTGTTAGCATTTTGGGTTTCACAAATAATTGCGGATTTCATGCGTATTTTTATAACCATCTTCTGCAATGCTTGTCCCATAGAACTTTAGATTCGTTTGGTCTAGATTTAGCTGCTATTGTTCCTTCACGTTTCCACTGAACAAACACATCTTCAACTTGGCCGTATTTAAAAAGGTTTGAAGAGTCCCTGATGGATTTCGTAAGTGGCATCCAATGACTCATTCTAATGTTACTGCTTCTCTACTGACAAAACACTCCCCCCTTTCTTTTGTATCGGAATGTTTGCCTCTCGTGAATCTGTTGATCAATTCCGCTTTACGTAGAGAAAACTGATCAGATAGTGTACAAAAGAAAACGATGAGTACCATTTGTCCAACCACTATGGCCTCCCAACAGAGGTTAGAGTGTATGTCGAAATACTGAACTCTTTTTTGCAAAACTAATTCGCCCACAAATATTGTGCAGCAGTTTCCTCTTTAAATCGTCACATGTGCGTCAAACCTTCAGGTGCCGAAATAAGACTAGAAACTGAATTGAAATTCAACTGAAATTGCTCCACAGAGAAAACACACAGGTCTGAAACAATATTTTTGAAAGTTGTGCCAATTTTGATAACTGACGTTTATGTACTTTTCAGCGCTGATTTCAAAAATGCAATCCATATTTTGTATCACGTCAGGTTTTCGCACAAGAAAGGGAGTACTTTTGGGTATAATAACAAAATTTAATCAATTTATCACACTTTTTTCCAACGTTATAAAATTTCATTTTATTTATAAATCTTGTTCTAAACTACATTTCCAGTACACTTCCATTTCTCTTTAAGCTCATAAGTCCTTATAATAAGGCTTTCTGTCGAAACTTCTTTCATTGCTTTTCCGGCTGTGGACTCGTTGAGGATCATCTCTTTTTATCATCCAGTAATAGTCCGCTATCATGTTGACTTTCCATCATCCTTGTCATCTTCTTTCCATCTCTTTGATGTCTTGGTGGAATCTTTCGCCCTGCTCTTCACTTACATCACCAAGGTTTGCAGGGAAGTAGTCAAGATGTGAGTGCAGAAAATGAACATTAATACTCATGTTCCAGCCCAGCTTCTTAAAGTCGTTGAGCATGTCTCCGACGATTGTATTGTGGTCTGGATCTCTTTTGTTTCCTAGGAAATCGGTAACAACTAATTTAAAAGATGTCCATGCTGCCTTTTCTTTTTTTTCCATTTCGTCCTTTAAACTTGGGATCTGTCATCAGTTTTCCAATGTCTGGTCCGACAAAGATTCCTTCCTTTAGCTTTGCCTCGGATAAACCAGGAAACTGTCCACAAAGGTATCTGAAACACTCCCCTTCTTTTGACAATGCCTTAACAATTTGTTTCATCAGCCACAACTTAATGTGAAGTGGTGGAAGTAACACATTTCTGAGATCCACAAGGCTTTTCCTCCCAACATTCTTAACCCCTAACTGTCAGGTTTTTCTCAAGAGCCAAGTCTTTTTATGTAGTGTCGCTTTCTGTCTCTACTGTACCATTCAAATAAAAAGCAAGTGAACTTTGTATAGCCACTTTGCTGACCAAGAAGCACTGAAATCCCTTTTAAATCACCAGATAGTGTCCAGTTCTGGTCTGAATAGCAGAGTGTGCTTAAAACCAGTTAAAAGTTTTCGTAACATTCTTTTAAGGGAACCGAGTGTCCTACTGGTATAGAAGCACACTTATTGCCATTGTGCAGAAGTAGTGCTTTAAGGTTTCTTTTTGAAGAATCAATAAAAATTCTCCACTCATAAGGAGTATATTGTATTTAGAAACGTGCCGCAAGTCCAGGAACATCTCTAAAACAGCAGGTCACCTTCTTGATGGAAGAAAGATACAGTCCCCTTTTCCATCGATCGATACCAAGAAAAGGATGTACACGGAGCCAACATATCTAGATCATAAAACCTCTGCCGATTCTTTAGAAAGGCCTAGTTCTCAAACTAAATCGTTGAGTTCAGGTTTTGAGAATGGAGTGGGGTCGGTTGTGCCAGGATCGTGACAATCTCTGTCTTCTTCACTATTACCTTGCTGAGCTAATGGCTCGTGATAGTTTACATCTTACAAAGAATCCGGAAGAGAGGGTATTGGTACTTCAGGTCCATGACGAACAGGGACAATGGCTGATTGAATATTAGGGTAAGAAATATCTTTTTTGTTATTCAAATTGCAACCTCGCACGTTGCAGGAAAAAAAATACCAGTCATCACTATGATTTTTGGGCGCCCTCCAAACCATTGGTATTCCAAAACTTAAGGATTGCTTTTTACCTTGGAACCATTGCGTCAGTTCTTTAACACACACTGAACAAACTTTTGTGGGGCCCAAGGCTTATCTTGATCACCTAACTTTATATCAAAATAGGCGAAATATACTTTTTCAACAAAATCTGAGATGTTTGTTTGTTGCTTTTTAACGGTATAGTTCCCATAAATGTAGCAGAAGCAATCTGGCGAGTTTACACATCCTCTGGTAGCCATTGTTCATTGTCCATTTCACAACACAAGAAAACAGTCACTATTTTGAAGCAGTAGTAACAACACGTGAACAGCACAGAACGAAGAGGTACAGTGAACTGAATGACAATAGCAGGAACTCACTTCTTGGCAGTGCTTCTGCTTGGAAGGGGTAGCGCGACAGGCAGAGATCCTAGAAACCATAATTCAAACTCACTACAGTGCTGAAATATCGGATAAAGCTAGAACTAGACAAGCAGTTTGTGAAATAACTGTACTGTATTGAATTTTTTCACTTTTTTCCCAAAATCTGCGTTGAAAACACTATAAAAAATCACTTCATAAATTGGAAACAATTTTTATGTCGCAGACCTGTGACGTTATTGGACCTGATGGGATGTCTGTATGATTTTGCACAGAATACGAAAAAGAACTTGCCCTTCTTCTAGCAGCAATGCACTAGACGTAGCTGGAGGAGGTGAGACTCCTGGTGATTGCGAAATACCTTCCAACTTATTGATCAGTACCACTTAGCATTGATATAGGGAATAAAGGAAACCCATAAACGATAAGCGTTTCTCGTTACTGTTTAAGTTTTTAAACGAGAAAGTCTCACAGAGACGCACAGCCAGCTACAGTGGCAGACACTACAAAAGAGACATTGTGTATCAGCATGTGGTTTAATGTTAAATTTATAATAGCGTCCGTTCCTACTAAAATATTCGTTTCTCCTTTGTGTATCCCGTGGAAATACCACGAACGTAAAATTATAAATATTCGAGTTCACAGGGAGGTCCTCCAACTATCTATACATGTGTGCTGGATGCTTGTCGGGTTGTTTAAGTATGTTTGCTCTTAAGGTATTTCTTTAGAACAAAAGAATTAGAAATCCTTGAGGTATATTCTCTGTGATCGTGAAAGTGGACCAGAATGATCGTTTTGTCGGAACCAAGCCCAAAACCGTTCAGGAGAGAGCTTTACAGTCTATTCTAGGCAGTTCACCGCTGTATACTTTAGTGACTGGGCTATGGATCGGAACGCAAAAGACTTTGGATTATCAGAAAGTAGAGAAACATGCGGATTTACATTAAGATAAACGATCTCTGAGCTCAGAAATAACTACAGTACGTACACTACAGGCCATTAAAGTTACTACACCAAGAAGAAATGCAGATGATAAACGGTATTCATTGGACCAACACATTATCGTAGAAGTGGCATGTCATTACATTTTCACGCAATTTGGGTGCATGTGACATTCGTAACGTTGCTCTTTTATAACCACAGAAGGTATGCCACCACAAATATGATTGTATTGTATTCATTCCATAAAACTAAATCTTTTTTCATATTTGTTTTTTTTTGTTGTTTTGCATTTTGTCATTCACACATGGGAAATAATTAGGGAACGTAGTTTGTTTGACGATGGCTAATTCCTTCTCAGTGTTCCTTTTGTTGGAAGAAATTTTAAAAAGATCGGAAATATTTAAAACAAGACAGTGCCGTTCTAGTGAACATGGGAAATAATTAGGGAACGTAGTTTGTTTGACGATGGCTAATTCCTTCTCAGTGTTCCTTTTGTTGGAAGAAATTTTAAAAAGATCGGAAATATTTAAAACAAGACAGTGCCGTTCTAGTGAACAATGGCGCCTAATAAATCCGACTACTGCCATCTTGAGATAATAATATATTATTTGTAAAATAATGTTCAGTATCAGTTTCAATAAAGCCTAAGCGCTTAGATGTAAGGCACCGAACGTTGTTTTATGAGTTCAAAGCTTGTATATGATGACGGAGAGGTTGACGAGGTATACAGAAAGGCGAATGTAGGGTTTGTGCTGTTAATGACCCGTAACGTTTAGTCTTTCTAAAATTGTAACCAGTGAATGGTACATTTTCCCTCGCTTTTGGAATGAAGTCATAGACTTCGTTGTTACCTATAAACCAACCAAACTCCCGTTCTTTCTGATTATTAACTACTGAGATATTTACTTTTTAGCGAAAACGAGAATTACGAGGTTTTGCCCGACAGAAAGGGACCAAGCCCCGTCTTGCGTGTCTTGGCCTCATAAACATGGATAAAAGTAGATGACTGTATAGTAAAAACACTTGAAACAACGCTTTGTAACAATTTTGCATTGTAGCCAAGAAACCAAGCCAATATTGAACAGAAATGTCTGGTAAATTTGAACATATTACATAAAAATGCTTGTACAAACATAATACTTTCTTCTCCAAGAAAGAAGGATTAGTAGAGTAACCGGAGTTACTGAGGCTAAATTATCTACATTGATACTCCACAAGCTACCGGACGGTGCGTGGCGGAGGGTGTCCTTACCACTACTAGTCATTTCCTTTCCTGTACGTCATAAATGGTGTAATTTATTATGTCCTCCAATTCTTCCTTGAGGTCCTATGCTTTTGTTCTTCTTCTTCTTATACTTCTTTGCCAAATAGTAAGTCCATATTTATATATGAGTCACTGTCGTGCTGTGGGAGCCTAAGAAGAACACTCAACAGACTTACTACTGAGACAGTTGGCTATTTGATCATTTTATTTTTTTATTTTTCCCCTGATCTAGTGAACTCTAGCTGACGCCTTTTTTTCTATAATGCGTTCTTATAATACTATCTTTTCTCTCTCTGGCAAGCGTTTGTTTTCCTGGTCATTCCTCTTCTATTCGTTCGTTAGTGGATGTCTACGATGGGACTTCAGTGCTTTGCCAGAAAGTTTCCCCTAAACTCTATTTTTAAACAGCGCAATGACTTCTTCAGTTGTGCTAATTTCACGCAGTGTTTTCAATGTAATCTTTTGCGTGCTTATCACTGAAGAACTGTCATCACATTGTTGGAGCTGCGAGTATTTACACCAAAACACCTGCCGGGGTAGGCCTCAGTTTGATATTAGTATGTGCCATTAATGATTTAGGAGTCCAACTGGAACAGTTATTTCCAAGTAAAAGTGATGCTTAAATGCTGCAGCGTCAAAGACTATTTCTTTGATACTTCTTCCGAACCCTTCATGAAAGCATGTTCAAGTAACAGATACAAAAAGTAACAGCTGCAACATCGTGAGCCTTAACTAGTGTTTAATGTTGTACAGGCATTACCCAGTAGCATTTCTTTCACTAAGTAATAATTTTCGTCAGTGATAACCTGCAACAGTTAAAACTTGTACGCCACTTGTGTTGTCATTTTCCTCAGAGATTATTAAAAAATTCGTACAAATATGAAAATTTATCAACATTTTTTGTTTCTTTTCTCCTGGCCACCTGTTTGTCTAAATTTTGCTGCCTCAGGTAACTGTTCATTCATGTATTGCATAACAGAGGATAACCTAATTTGCAATTTTGGGTATTAACAGCACTCAAAATATCACTGCTAAAACTAATAAATAAAGATACAGCACGAATTAAGTGTGCTCAATTACATTTATTCTGTGTTTAGCTTACCGAGTAACTTCTGCTGACTTGGCACGTCCCTTATTGTTACGTTAAAAGTTAATCAGTTGCTTATTTGCTTAATATAAATTCAATTCAATATTTCAATAATTAAAAGTAAATTGCTTGCCTTTTTCCGAAGTTTGCAATCCTTTATGCTGAGGTAACTGCAGGCATTTTTTACGATACAATGATTCACCCACAGTGAGTCATTTATTAAACTAAGAAGGTAATTCAACTTTGCTTTCAAAATTTATTATTTCAGATTAAGTAACTGCTTTTGGATTCACTTATTTTCTCTAGAAGTGTTATGTTGTGGAAAAGGAAGGCAACCATCTGTATTCACGCCAGTGACGATTTGTTTAATTTTCTTTGCCATTACCTTTCTTGAGATTCTGGTAATCCATTGCCCTAGTGGGCTGACGACCGTTTAATTATCGTGTTTTTCGTAATCAGTGTTTTTTGTATAATTAGTATTATTTTAGTAAAATATTACGACGTACTCCCCCACCCCCTTACCCTCCCCCACCACTTTTGTGTGGCTTGTGAGCGACTGCACTATATTCCACCCATTTCAAAAATTACCATCAATATTTAGTTCAGGTTAAGAATAGATTCTTCCTTTAGAATGATCTATTGTATACTTTCCTCCTAACCGGTATTACACTCCTGGAAATGGAAAAAAGAACACATTGACACCAGTGTGTCAGACCCACCATACTTGCTCCGGACACTGCGAGAGGGCTGTACAAGCAATGATCACACGCACGGCACAGCGGACACACCAGGAACCGCGGTGTTGGCCGTCGAATGGCGCTAGCTGCGCAGCATTTGTGCACCGCCGCCGTCAGTATCAGCCAGTTTGCCGTGGCATACGGAACTCCATCGCAGTCTTTAACACTGGTAGCATGCCGCGACAGCGTGGACGTGAACCGTATGTGCAGTTGACGGACTTTGAGCGAGGGCGTATAGTGGGCATGCGGGAGGCCGGGTGGACGTACCGCCGAATTCCTCAACACGTGGGGCGTGAGGTCTCCACAGTACATCGATGTTGTCGCCAGTGGTCGGCGGAAGGTGCACGTGCCCGTCGACCTGGGACCGGACCGCAGCGACGCACGGATGCACGCCAAGACCGTAGGATCCTACGCAGTGCCGTAGGGGACTGCACCGCCACTTCCCAGCAAATTAGGGACACTGTTGCTCCTGGGATATCGGTGAGGACCATTCGCAACCGTCTCCATGATGCTGGGCTACAGTCCCGCACACCGTTAGGCCGTCTTCCGCTCACGCCCCAACATCGTGCAGCCCGCCTCCAGTGGTGTCGCGACAGGCGTGAATGGAGGGACGAATGGAGACGTGTCGTCTTCAGCGATGAGAGTCGCTTCTGCCTTGGTGCCAATGATGGTCGTATGCGTGTTTGGCGCCGTGCAGGTGAGCGCCACAATCAGGACTGCATACGACCGAGGCACACAGGGCCAACACCCGGCATCATGGTATGGGGAGCGATCTCCTACACTGGCCGTACACCTCTGGTGATCGTCGAGGGGACACTTAATAGTGCACGGTACATCCAAACCGTCATCGAACCCATCGTTCTACCATTCCTAGACCGGTAAGGGAACTTGCTGTTCCAACAGGACAATGCACGTCCGCATGTATCCCGTGCCACCCAACGTGCTCTAGAAGGTGTAAGTCACCTACCCTGGCCAGCAAGATCTCCGGATCTGTCCCCCATTGAGCTTGTTTGGGACTGGATGAAGCGTCGTCTCACGCGGTCTGCACGTCCAGCACGAACGTTGGTCCAACTGAGGCGCCAGGTGGAAATGGCATGGCAAGCCGTTCCACAGGACTACATCCAGCATCTCTACGATCGTCTCCATGGGAGAATAGCAGCCTGCATTGCTGCGAAAGGTGGATATACACTTTACTAGTGCCGACATTGTGCATGCTCTGTTGCCTGTGTCTATGTGCCTGTGATTCTGTCAGTGTGATCATGTGATGTATCTGACCCCAGGAATGTGTCAATAAAGTTTCCCCTTCCTGGGACAATGAATTCACGGTGTTCTTATTTCAATTTCCAGGAGTGTATTTTCCTTCAACAACGATAGCATTACTGACCGATCACGCTCAATCATATCACAATCCAATAGGTCGATTACGAAGGGGGAGGTTACATAACCATTTATGGGTACTAATAGCTGATGCGGTGATAACGATGAATAGGCTTAACACTGTCTAAAAGTCTATCAAATGTTACTAAAACGCCAAAAAAAGAAGGAAATGAACCAACTATTTTTGTAAGCCTACTGGTACCTCATATATTACTTGTTTACTGTCTGATTACATGAATTAGTAAAAAGTTTAGTAAGTAGTATAAAATGACAGATCAGCACCGCACTCATCGGCCACTGAAACTGCTTTATGATGTAAGATTCACAATACAGTAGGCTAGTTTTTCGAATGCCATTTTTCACATCTGTAGCGCAGTTCTTATGAACGAAATTCACGATGCTACAAAACGGAAAATCCATTTTTTCTAATTACGTACTGAGATAGTGAGATTACGCTTTACGTTACCTGGTCGTACGACCTGATTTTATGCGGGCACCATCATTTTCCTGCCAGCCCGCTTTATCTCGTCCTATTCTGCTTCATACATCATTTCCTTTATCCTCTACGGATCCCATAGCAACAGTTCCAAGGTTACCGCTTATCCTCCAGAGAGGATTTTCATATATTGGACTTTTATTCCCTCGGGCTCTGGCGTCCTACGCTACATATCCAGGCACAGAAATGGAGATTTCTCTTGGCAGACTTTTTACTGAAGTTAACCCTCTCCTGTTCGATATCGTTTCTTGTCAAAACGTTTTTTAACTTGTTACAAAGTCAGAGAATAATTTTTTTTCGAAAGGACTTACAAATTTCTGATGTCAGTTGTGGAGCTTGCGTTAAAAATTAAAGTTGTTAATAATAACATTATAATTTTGGCCAACTTTTGAAGACGACTAAAGACTACTGGCCATTAAAATTGCTACACCAAGAAGAAACGCATATGATAAACGGGTACTGATTGGACAAATATATTATACTAGAACTGACATATGATTACATTTTCATGCGGTTTAGGTGCATAGATCCTGAGAAATCAGTACCCACAACAACCACCTCTGGCCGTAATAACGACCTTGATACGCCTAGGCCTTTAGTCACACAAAGCTTGGATGGAGTGTACAGGTACAGCTGCCCATGCAGCTTCAACACTATACCGCAGTTCATCAATCAAGCCAATTTCTCGGCCACCACTGACCAGATGTTTTCAGGTGGTGACAGATCTGGAGTATGTGCTGGCCAGAACAGTAATCGAACATTTTCTGTATGCAGAAAGGCCCGAACAGGACCTGCAACATGTGGTCGTGCTTTGTCCTGCTGAAATGTAGGGTTTCGCAGGGATCGAATGAAGGGTAGAGCCACGGGTCGTAAAACATCTGAAATGTAACGTTCACTGTTGTAAGTGCCGTCAATGTGAACAAGAGGTGACCAAGACGTGTAACCAATGGCACCTCGTACCATCACGCCGTGTGATACGCCAGTATGGCGATGACGAATACACGCTTCCAATGTTCATTCACCACGATGTCGCCAAACACGGATGCGACCATCATGATGCTGTAAACAGAACCTGGAATCATCCGAAAAAATGAAGTTTTGCCATTCGTGAACCCAGGTTCGTCGTTGAGTACACTATCGCAGGTGCTCCTGTCTGTGATGCAGCGTCAAGGGTAACCGCAGCCATGGTCTTCGAGCTGATAGTCCAAGCTGCTGGAAACGTCGTCTAACTGTTAGTGCAGATGGTTGTTGTCTTGCAAACGTCCCTGTCTGTTGGCTCAGGGATCGAGACGTGGTTGCACGATCCGTTACTGTCATGCGGATAAGATGCCTGTCATCTCGACTGCTGGTGATGCGAGGCCATTGAGATCGAGCACGGAGCTCCGTGTTACCCTCCTGAACCCACCGATTCCATATGCTGCTAACAATCATAGGATCACGAGCAACGCGAGCAGCAATGTCGCGATACGATAAACCTAAATCGGGATAGGCGACAATCCGACCTTTATCAAGGTCGGAAACGAGATTGGACGGATTTCTCCTTCTTGCAAGAGGCATCACAACAACGTTTCACCAGGCAACGCCGGTCAACTGCTGTTTGTGTATGAGAAATCGGTTGGACGCTTTCCTCATGTCAGCGCGTTGTAGGTGTCGCCACCGGCGCCAACCTTGAATGAGTGCTCTGAAAAGCTAATCATTTGCATATCACAGCATCTTCTTCCTGTAGGTTAAATGTCGCGTCTGTAGCACGTCATCTTCGTGGTGTAGCAATTTTAATGGCCCGTAGTGTATAATACGATGTAGTGTAACACGTTACTGCGAAGAGCTTAGCTTCTCAACAAAATAGCCATCTTACGTTCCTGAACTTTCACATATACTCTTACATTACTTGCATGCAGTAGGCTTCCGAAACGAAATATGAATACCTTCAGTGCCATTTCATCCCCCCTCTCCCTCCACCCAAAGTGGTACGAAGTGGCATGAGCCTGTCAGAGGTCGTCAGCCATGTAGCTTTCATGAAATGTAGTGTAGTAAATAACATATACGTAGTCCTATATGTCTAGAAGACTCAACACTTTGTCCCGTTAAGAACCTAATAAATTTATGAAGCAAATGTTGTTTAGCTACCAGTGCGATGCTAACCAGCTTGATTGTATTGTAACTTTGTTCACTGTGAGGACAAGAGAAGCAGTACATGCTTTTCTTTTTAATAGCGTCCTATGGTTTTGTTCGGTAATACACTTCCTCTGCTGCACACTTGTTCAGAAACTATTACGTATTCCGTAAAGACTACATTCAACCCAATAAGAAATAGGATTCTGCATTCTGTATTTCTGTAACCCACAAAAAGAGGCAGAACATTCGAGTGTAATGAATGCGGTAAACATTGACACTGGGTGATAGGTTGGTACGTGCGGTGAATGAAAGAATTCATCGCTGCTTCCACTTTCTCCTGCTGAAGTGAATGAAAAGCTAGCACTGCATCTACACTGGGGTTTCTGTAGCTGATAATGCTACCTAAACAACAGAGGAGTAGTGGATGACCTTAACTTGTGGACTATACGGCTCGTCTGCAGATTAGGGGGTCGGTTGGGCACTGTTGCTTTAAGCCCTTATGGAAGCAATGATTAATTATATGGCCTACTTAGCCACCAGTTAGTGAAAATTTTATCAACTCATCAGTAATTTAATGAATTAGTAAATGAAGGAAATAGGAACGCATAATCCCTCAGGACAATAATGTAGCTTAACCACAGGATTAGAGTTCATTGTTAGTTTTATTCAGATGGAACACAAGCTACTGAGGATTGGAGCATGCGGTATTGTTCAACGCATCAAAATAAATCACACTAGGTAACATCGCAAAGTCCTGTAACTTTACTCAGGACAATAGACACCCTACGGTTCCGCATAGCAAAGTCGAGTCCGTTAGTTGAGCACTCATTGTTCTAATATTTTCTGATACTTTTACTTCTGTTACGATGAAAAATTTCTTAATTTCGAATGGGAGCATACCGAAATAAACACTTGCCCCTCAATGACTGCTCTAAGGTTACCAACTTACGTAACCAATACAACGTAAACATCGAAACACCACGACCCTAGATCTGATTGCCTACTTAAGCCTTCTTTTACGTGACTTAGCACTAATCATCTCGGAACTAGGCAACCATTCTAATAAGTACGTACTTTAATAAGTACGTACTTTACAATCTTTACATGTATCAAACATTTCGAAAACGTATTATAATAACTTTTGCAAGTATATTACAAAGCGTGGTAGTTGTAGAGGGAACCTTGTGAGTATGATGTGCTCATAAACTGATGGTAAACGCTTCTTGTGGGAGCTAGTGTCTCTAAAATGTGGAGGACATAGAAAATCACAGACGTATCAAGTCCAGTGAGCGAGGGACCAGGCTATTAGGCATCCACTTCCAAACTATATGCTGTCAAAGCTGTCATTCAAGTGGCCGCGTACCACAGTCTCGAAGTGTGCTAGAGCACCATCATGCTGCAATCATTTAGCTGACGGATGTGCAAAGACCCCTCATCCAACTTGGGTAAGACGTGTCGCGATAATGTGACCATCAACATGCGCAGGCATGAAGTACAGATCAACGACAGTCATCAAGGTGACCTCCCATGCGTTGCAAGCAAAGTCACGTTGGTGGCCTCGGTTTCGCAGACCCTTACATCCATCCAAACATGAGTTTTTCTGATGTTAAACCTGTTGTCTATGGTATAGGTGCACTGATCAGAATACTGGATACATCTTTGGAACTGAGGATCCTGGCTACTTTATTCGGGCCATTGACAGATGTGGACACAACGAAAAAAGTCATCCTGAGTCATCGCATGAGCCTTCTGGAGTGGGTGAGAACGAAATGGCTTATCATGCAGGATGTTCCATGCTGGCATGTGGTTCACACTAACACAGTTTGCTACAGTTCGGGTGCTCAAAATGCTGACATAGCTTCTTCAACTCTGGTGTGCGGCCTCTCCAGGGGTGCAAAACATAGTGACTATTAGGTCCAATTGTACTCGTTGTCTAGGAGTTGCGTCTTTGGCTAGAATTCGGACCATCCTGAATCCCGCGTTAGAACTTCGTCACTGCTTAAATTTGAGTACAACTTATTAGCAATGGCGGCCACGGACCTGCGGCATAAGACGTCGCCAACAGCCTTGCCAGAGTGCGCAGGAGAGAACAGATGCTCAGGGAATTCTCTTGCCCTTGGTGTACGGCCCCTAATAGGCGGAAGAATCTGTAATTATCAGCATTATGAGGATGTAGAAGACAATGGATAAAAGTCCATTACAGACAGATAAGATGTATCCACAGTACATATGGCCTGTAATTGAAAACGTTGACTTTCTCTCTATAAGCAAAAAGATTCCAGCCTAGTCCCACTATCGAATCTCTGAGAGGGGACTGCCAAGGGGGTGGTGACATCAGAAAAAAATGTGGTGAGGAAGACAGAAAATCTGTGAAGGGAGATGCTAAGGCTAAGTCTGGAGTCAGCGGCGTGCAGTGAAGTGAAACGGAAAGAGGACAAAGATTTCGGTTCACACGAGTATAGGGTAATATCAGCAGCAGCAGAAAACTATATACTGTGTGTAGAATTCATTACGAATAGAAGGTAGGGCAGATAATGAATTACTGGGAACAGTTCAGTGGTATGTTTGTAAGCACCAGAATCGACAACACTCCAGTATTTGAGGTATACACGCTGACGTTGCACGAAAAAGATGAAGATTCTGTATGGGTAATTCAGCACTTCACTCTAGATGAAAGTCTACTAGCCATGGGGGATATAAATACGGTTCTGGAGGAAGGACAAGAAGAAAGATTTACGAGGAAATAACGACTTCTCAATGTGAGTGAAAGAGGAGAAAGACTAATTGCGTTCAGGAATAATTTCCCACAGTAGTAGCGACTACTCTATTCAGTAGTTACGAGGGAAGGAGGTATACTTGGAAAAGGCCGAGAGACACGGGAAGACTCCAGTTAGACTGCATTATGGTCAGACCGAGATTCCGAAATCAGAAATTGGAAATTTGTGATACGTTCCTAGGGGTCAAAGCTGCTGAGGTCATTGGTCCCTAGGTTTCCACACTGCTTAATCTAACTTAAACTAACTTACGGTAATGA
This sequence comes from Schistocerca gregaria, assembly GCF_023897955.1. NCBI lineage: Eukaryota > Metazoa > Arthropoda > Insecta > Orthoptera > Acrididae > Schistocerca > Schistocerca gregaria. Next base: position 924,112,745 of record NC_064921.1, on the reverse strand, counting down.
CAACACAAGCACCCATGCCCGAGGGAGGACTGAAGTCAGGAAAAACAATACGCAAAGAAGTGGGATGTGGAAGTACTACATAATTAGGGGAGACGAGGTTCTCTGAGGCAATAGATACTATGATTATGAACAGCTCACCCTAGGCACCTCAGCTGAAGAGAACTGGACATTTCTAAACGGAAACGGCAGAAGTTGGAAATAAATATGTTGTTGCAAGGAAGGTAACTGCGATGAATTACTTCAGTTGATCAACGAATGAAGAAAGTACAAATATGTTCCCGAAAACTCAGGAATACAAAAATGTAACACACTTAAGGAATGAAATAAATTGGAAGTGTGGGGTAGCCAAGGCGAAATACCTGCATAAAAAATATGAAGGAATGGAAGAAGAAATTATTGTCAGAATTACTGACACAGCATACCGACAAATTCGAAATAGTCTTTGGTGAAATTAAAAGCAAGTGCGCTGGCACTAGCAGCGCAATGGGAATTCCACTACTACATCTACTGGTGACAGAGGAGAGGTGGGAAGAGTATACTGAAGGTCTTTGTGACGAGGAGAACTTGTTTGATAAAGTGATAGAAGAAGAAACTGAAGTCAGCTGGGAAGAGGTTGTCGATCCATTATCAGAGTCTCAGGCTAAAAGAGATTGGGTCGACATAGGATCCTATAAGGAAGAAGGGATGGATAACTTTCTGTCGGAATTTCTGAGATCATTGGTGGAAGTGGTAACAAAACTACTATTCATCTTTACGGATAGACTGTATGAAACTGATGTACCATCAGACTTTCAGAAAAATTTTCTCCACTCATTTCCCAAGATAGCAAGAGATGACAAGTGTGATAATTATCGCACAAGCATCTTACCAGGTCATGCATCAAAGTTAGTGACGAAAGTAATATACAGAAGAATGGAAAAGAAAATCGAAGATCTGTTAGACTGCGGTCAGTTTGGCTTTAGGAAAGCTAAAGGCACCAGAAATTTACTTCTGACATTGCAGCTGATAATGGAAGCGGGACTGAAGAAACGTCAAGGCATGTCACAAGATTTTCGACCGTGGAAAAAAGGTTCGATAATATTAAATGGTGCCAGATATTCGGAATTCTGAGGAAAACAGGAGATCTCTATAAGGAAACACGAGTAACATTCAGTATGCGCCAGAATCAAGACGAAACACTAAGACTGGAAGACAAAGACGTAGTTTTTTGCCCCTTCTGTTCAATCTATACAACGAAGAAGCAATGAAGGAAATAAAAGGAAGGTTGAAGAGTGGAATTAAAACCCAATGTCAAAGTATATCAAAGATAAGATTCACTGATGACATTGCTGTCCTCAGTAGTGTCAAGTAAAATTACAGGATCTGATGTATGGAGTGAACCGTCTAATGAGTACAGAATGTGGACTGACAGTAAACCGAAGAAAAATGAAAGTAGTAGAATGGGAAGTAACAGAAATGACAAGAGCGAGAAACTGGACTCCGGAAATAGTGATCACAAAGAAGACGAAGTTCAGAAATTCTGCTACCTAGACAGCAAAGCAACCAACGAGAGACAGAGCAAAGAGGCCAAATAAGCATGCGTTCGTCATGTTCAACATGATATTCATCTAGAAAACCAAGCGGATAAACAGATCTTAATCACAACCCTGTATAAATTAGTATAAATTAGGATATCCAACGCGCTCTACATCACAGAACACTATTTGACGTGTATGTTACTGCTGCCACGTATTAGACCGTGGTATTTCGTGGTCACATTTGACATAACTATCACATAATGTGAACATTGAACATACAGGCAGGGCAGAGAATCTGTTATTTCTGACCTGATATCTATACGCATCTGCGACATCATTCGTATTTGTAAAATGGCAAGTATGGAAAATTGGTACCTACACACAGAATACAGTAAAAGTGTGAAATTGTAAAATAAAATACGAAAATAGAACTGATGTTAACTGTCACGTAATACACATGTCCAAAATGACCTTAAAGCAAAACGTGTGTGTATCGTAAAGCGTGGTTGCATTTCGTATTTGTATTCTAAGTGGATTAAATATATGTCAAATTAGACACTTCCTCATGCACGAGAAGGAGAGAGTCCGAAGCGATTTCGGTTTGAACGTTAGTAAAGTTTTGTATACAAATCACTTCGGAAATCCAGATCGCATGGCGTGGGGTGTCATAATGTTGCATTGATGCTATGAGCCCGAAATTTTCGAACACTGTACAAAAACCGATCAACTTTATTGTGACTCTGTACTCCTTCTCCATGTACGTCTCTTCAATGGTGCATTCTTGTCTGACCTTATTTTTATGTATGACATTGCATGACTCCATTGAACAGCGCAGGTGGAGAATCTCTTAAAATTAGGAGGCTTTCGACGAGTGGGTTGGCCTGCCCCATCACCGAATCAAATACCATCGAAAATGGAATGCTTTGGGGAGAAGTAATACAGCACATCCTCTTGCACCAAACAGCACGCGTTGTGATCACACATCCTATTAAGAACTAGGTCCCCCTTCCCCCCTTCGTAATCTCCATGGAACCATCATGAAACTCTGCGACTTCACTGTAATTACGGCCTCTGAGTATAAGTGTTATTGCTTTTGGTGTCATTGGGTATTCCGTTCAGTTACCTTCTGTACCATACTGTAGCAGTTTTTTTTTAATTCACAGTCAGAGTTTCAGCGATCTATGTTACTTCGCAGGTACACATAACACTAAAGTTCCTTTCTATACGAAGACAGTAACTGTTCTTGAAAGAACAGAATACTGTTGATGACCGTGCAGCTTTTCCCTGGAATAAATGATGACTAACTGAAACCCTCAGCTACCGGAAGGTGTTGTTGATAATCCTCGATGTGGAGAGCTGAAAATGTGTGCCCCGACCGGGACTCGAACCCGTGATCTCCTGCAAACGGGGCAGACGCTCTATCCAAGTGAGCCACCGAGGACACAGATGAATAGCGCGACTGCAGGGACTTATCGCTTGCACGCTTCCCGTGAGACTCACAATTCCAACTGTCCACAAATCTACATATTTAATGTACCATATAGACATTTGGCCATTCACTCATTACTAGCGCACGCTTTGGCGATTTCCATAAGAGTTTGGGCAACCTGTGGGCATTCGCACAGACGAAGGTCACTAGCTGGGTAGCCTTTAACCATATGTATGAAGACAGTAACTGTAAGACTTTCGTCATTAAGTTTGAAACATCCACTTTGAAAAATTAATGAATTACTGTGCTGGAAAACCTCTTACATTATTTGATTTTCAAACAGCTAAGCAAAGCTGAACGTGATTTCGTAGACTTTCCCGGCGTAATAACTGCTGATATTCTTCACGGGTTTGCAGCCGGATCATTTCGTCCTCCAGACACAATATTTCGGCGGACCAGCTGGCCGCCATCCTCAGGTGAGTTAATGCTGGTGCACTGCCTCGCCGGAACTGAGTTCCAGCCACAACGACGGAAACCTTTATACACCACAAACCGTTCACCGCGCGTGCGCGAGAAGATAGCGCCTCCTGGCGGTAAGAAGACACGCAGCGCGCCGGTGGAGAAAGACGGCGGAAACGATAAATCGCATCAGGAAGGATCCAAAGATCGAAAAGAAGAACGTTTTTGTTTAATGTCCGACAACATCGGATTCCATATTTTGCTTAGAGGAAAACCTCTATCCCTGTTAATAATATTGCTTGCTAATCTGATTTCAATAGATTCTTTAAGAATACATTCCCAATAGCGAGAAGCAGGAGAGATCAATTGTGTCCTGTCGTACATCAACTCAGGACACAATTGATCTCTCCTGCTTCTCGCTATTGGGAATGTATTCTTAAAGAATCTATTGAAATCAGATTAGCAAGCAATATTATTAACAGGGATAGAGGTTTTCCTCTAAGCAAAATATGGAATCCGATGTTGTCGGACATTAAACAAAAACGTCCTTCTTTTCGATCTTTGGATCCTTCCTGATGCGATTTATCGTTTCCGCCGTCTTTCTCCACCGGCGCGCTGCGTGTCTTCTTACCGCCAGGAGGCGCTATCTTCTCGCGCACGCGCGGTGAACGGTTTGTGGTGTATAAAGGTTTCCGTCGTTGTGGCTGGAACTCAGTTCCGGCGAGGCAGTGCACCAGCATTAACTCACCTGAGGATGGCGGCCAGCTGGTCCGCCGAAATATTGTGTCTGGAGGACGAAATGATCCGGCTGCAAACCCGTGAAGAATATCAAAGCTGAACGTACTCAGACATATCTCTCCCTACTTATTCTGATCATCATTAAACTGACACACAATATTTTTTGCGCAACGCAGTCTGACTTTCAATAATCCCCACAACAGAAGGGCCCTGACTAACAATAACCCATACCTTTCATGAATCACTTACCTCACAAAAATTTTCGTTATTCGATTACTGCAATACAGCGAGAGCCACTGCTGCCAACTAAATAAAAGATTCTAACTACTGAAGACTCTAACTACTGATAGGCATAGTCAGCAAATGAAAGATTTTGATGGAGAACAAACAATGTATTTACCTTAATAATGTTCAAAAGTCATACGTCCAGGTCGTCCGCTCTTAAAATTCTGAGATCTCTCTCCCCACATCCACCACTGCTGTTCACATCCAACTGCCAAACACTACAATAACGAATATTCCAACAATGCAAACCAGCCACAGACTGCACACAGCGCAGTCAGTGATTTTCATACAGAGCGCTACGTGGCGTTACCAAGATAAAAACCCAAATAGCCTACTTACAAGTTTTGGACACCAGTGTACACCCAACAAATAGTACAACACGATGAGTGTAAGTGCTTTCTGAGATGAAGATCTTGTCACAGGAGGAAAAGCCAATTAATGTTTCCTACCCTATTTACGTACCTTCAGCTCAGAAAAACTTTATTATAATTCAGGAGGTCACGATGAATATGGTACTGAAATGAAATATTGCTCTTTTCAGACATAGTTTATTGCACATCCAACACGTTCACTTCAAGAATTAGCAAGCAGATAAACAAATAGGAAACAAAATATATGGTGACAGATGATGTTGATGGCTGGCAAATTATTAAAGGGACAGGACTTAAAGCTATAAAGTTTACTCCCTCAAGGAAAGAGGAACACACTCTGACTATACGTGAGGTACTGACGGAGATAGTGAACCGCTAGCTGAACGTCAGTACGACTTAGGTCGGTCGAAATACAGGGCTGCAGGCCAGATTGAACTCACTACAATGAAGAGTAAATTCTCAAAGATTGTCAACAGACCCATGCCATTGTGCTCGCCACGGAATTGCCCAATTTCTAATGGTTCGCTATGGACAGGGAACATCGGCTGGTAAAGTAGTTGTCAATGTCAATAAAATTAACCAACAGCCGTGTAACTTAAGATATTATTTCATTTTACTTTGAAGGCTACCGGTTTCAGGATTTCACTATGTAGTCTTCAAGCCCCATATGCATTTCTCCAAATAAGAGATACGTTGACAAGAAATGTCGAATGGATTATGTGAAGACTGGCCACAGGTGCACAACTGCAAAGGCCGTGGGCGACGTACGCTCACACCGAGATGTGCAGAAAATCACGGACGGCGCTCCCAAAATGGTAGCACTCCGCCAATTTGAAGAGCGTACAACGTATTTCGGCCGAACTGCCCAGGCCGTCCTCTACGGTGGACATCCACCAAATGTCTCAAAAATCTTTCCTGTCCCCCCTCCTCGACAACATACCGTCGTTTAGGTGCCAATATTTGACACCCCCAATGGCCTGCGAATTTACGCCAGTTGCATACTTACAACACTGAACCATAACTCCCGCCTAGACATGTGATCGAGGTATTCCCCCAATGAGAAAGTTTTCCTCCAAAAGAGGAAGTTGGCGCCGCAGAAACGCATGTGCATTCATTACCTACGACGAACAATACTTCTATTCCGAGAGTAACTCGCGAATCGCTGTGGGTCGCACTCCCGTGGTGGGCAATATGCCTCTGGAATGCAGGCCTCTGGCAAGTGAGGCCTGGATGCTGTCCTGGAAGGGCCTATATCTGTTTCTTTCAGTTCTGGCGTCGTGGTCACGTCTCCCAGCCTTCCTCACCAACACAGGAAAAAAATCTACTGCCATAGCTATTTTTGCTAGTGGCACGCAAACTCTCATTCTCTGTCATGCCTACCACAACTCATTCTGATGGCTATGTAGCTGAGATGGCTGCAATATCTTGCAGGGACTAGGCAATTAACAAGGACTGAAAGATGGTGTTCCCAAAGGGTAGCCACCTTTCAGCTTTGCCGAAAGCATCGCACCAATATGACGGCTAATGAAAACGAAAAAAAAAGTTTTGCAGTGCAAAATACATTTTTCTGTGTGATACATATATATAATTTCTAAGTCACCTAATCTATCTCGCAACTTTCGGTATATCTGGGCCTCTCTCACTTTCTTTATGGTTTTTAAACAAGATATTAACTACGACTAAAGTATCAAGTTGATTTCCCTTTCATTATTTTAACCCAATCGTGCTCCCAGTTAAGTTTTCCTTCTCTTCTGTGTATAGGTTGGAACTGCTGTGGAGACACTATCCAGTGGAATTTACTATTGCTGCTGACAGCACACATTGTTGACACACCTACCTTACCTCAGAGCAAATGGACTCGCCCGTCCTACGTCACCGCCGTGCGCACAATCGAAGGAAAGACAACTAAAAATGGACATCAAATTTGTCCTTTGATAGATGTTTCAGATATTTTTATTCGCAAAAGAATTGGCTATTAGAAAAACTATAGCAAATATCTTCAAGAAGTAAAAATAGGTACCCCTGTGGAAGGTGAATGAATTTAATTTACAAGTTATGATAATTTATAATGAGTTCCTTTTTAAATATTCTGACGATGATTATAAGGACTGAAATATACTTCTTTATGTCATTCATACAAAGTACGACACCGAAGGCTACATATAAGCCTTAGAAGACGCCAAGATTCCGACTATTGGCACCACAGATGCCGATGTTTGAGAAAACACTAGCAGCATTGTAAATTACACACATTAGAGCAGCATACCAAGTCAGATTTCTCAGTGCTTACTTTAGGCTGACGACGAGCGCCACCGTATTGAAGTCCCAACAGTCTGACTGTGAAGCCCCTTGTGGAAAAAAAACCGGGACAAAATTGAGTTTCTAAACGCTTGTGGCAGCACCCTGTTTGTATTTGTAGCCGGCCCGTCAGTCCACCGCCATCTTAAGGACATCGGCCATATCTGACGTGCAGCGTTGCACCTCCAGATTGCCTCTACCCAACCACATTCAAATTCCTCCCCTTGTCCTACTCTGTAAGTATGGTTATTACTGGTTTTCACATTAACAAACTCCAGTTCTGGTAGCAATAGAGTTCTGATGAAAGCTAAACGTCACTGTTACTGCTGGTTACTTAACCCCGCCCTCAGACGTGGGGGACACATGTTACAGCAGTTTTACATACTTCCCATCTCACTCTATGCTGGGTAGGCCCATGGAAGTTGTTGTTCTCAGGAGCAAGCTGCAAGCTTGCTGCCTATGCTAAGAGGTGCCTGTTTCTCACCGTCTTCTACTATGACACCTCACAAGAGCGTCTAGGCTTCACATGAAGTTACCAATTAACCCTAGCAATAGCAAGGGATTTTCCATAACTCACATTACCATGGTGGGAGTGGGAGAGTGAGGTGGCGAGGGGTGTACGACCATATCTCTTCCCGAAAGAAATTGATTAAAAAACAAACTTGTTAATTGTTGCCGATTTGTGCTAACAACATACTTTTGAAGAGATTCTGATCTGTAAGTGAGAAACAAACCATGAAAAAACCTAGAGCACACTCACTACCGGCAATATCAACGCACTCTCAATGACGTGTAACACCGACTCTGTGACCATCACAAAAAGATTAAAAATGAAGATGTTATTCGTTTTCGTTGACTTTTACCCTCAATAGAATTTTTAAAGAGATATTAACGTATAAGTAACATACCGAACATGGAATTATTGGATACGACCTTCTTTGAGCGAAATAACATCTGACAGTGAGATATAAATTCTTGAGTTACGTTTAACCGAAATATTTGAAATATGTATGGAATCTGGCAGAAGAAGTAATTAAAAACTAGCTTCCTTTCAGAATTTTTAAAATATAAAATAACTCACTAGATTACAGTATATTCAAAAGGTGGGAATAAAGTTTACCACTGAATACCCCCCCCCCCTCCTTTCTTTTGGTGTTGCTACAGTTAATTCTCTGAAGTGGAACTGATACCCGGGACAGCTGGCAACAGCGTCTGAAATTTTCAGCGCTCGACCATTACAGTTTACCTCCAGTAATTTGCCTCCGATAAGATACTCGGTAGCACGTTTGCCTGCTTTCTGAGTTGTCTCTCTGACTTCCTATCTGGTGTACGTTTAATTGCTTGCATCGCTCTTAATCTTAACAATGTACAAGTGAACACGTCGTCAATATATGACAAAAGCCGGTAATGAAATGAAATGTCGTGTGGCTAGGACCTCCCGTGGGGTTAGACCGATAGCCTAGTGCAAGCTCTTTTTAGTTGACACCACTTCGGCGACTTCGATGTCGAAAGCACGTAATAATTAAAATTGAAACAAATAAGCGATCTGTCACTATTTTTAGTCTTATTAACTAGATTTCTTCACTTCTAAGAGTGCAACCTGTGGCTGTAGAGGTATGAGCAGCCCTTACAGGGTCGCCTTCACACATTCTTTTCATATTTTATGACTAAAGCCCTTCTGGCCCGTTATTTATTTTACACGTGACATGTGAAAACTGATCTGTCTTGTATCGTTAGTCAGTACTTATACTTTTTCATGTAATTTTTTTTTCTCCCCCCACAAATTTGAAATTATATTATGGACCACTATAAATGTCTAAATTCCGATGAAGGCACTCTTAGAAGTGTTGAAACCTGGTTAATAAAACTAAAAAATTATGACAGAAAGCTCATTTGCTTCAACTTTAAATTATAAACGGTCACTGAATCAAGCAGCCATGTTCAAGACTTAGCAAATAATAATAGTTATAATAGTTGCTCTTAACCGATGCTCTGAATTGTAAAACTAGCTGAAAGTAAATCACAGTAACAGTCTAAGGTGCCAAGCAAACGTCGTTCAGTGAGATGATTATGAACAAAATCCTTACAGAAACAGAAATCGTTACTAATTGAGTTTCTCTGATAATTCTTCTCTGCTCCCCTGATGACGAAGCCGGGTAGAATTCTTCAAAGAGCATAACTTCATCAGAGCTAACACTTGGTTCAAGAATCATAAAATATGGTTGTATACATGGAAGAGGAACGGAGATACTGAAAGGTTTCAGATAGTTTATGTAATGGTGAGCCAGAGATTTAGGAACCAGGTTTTAAATTGTTAAACAGTTTCAGGGGCAGATGGGGAATCTGACCAGAAGCTAGTTGTTATGAACTGAATACAAAAACTAAAGAAACTGCAAAAAGGTGGGAATTCAAGGAGAGGGGAACTGGATAACGTGACAGAACCAAAGGCTGTAGAGAGTTTCAGGAGAGCATTTGGAACGACTGACAGGAATGAAGAATAAGAAGAATAGGTAGCTTTGAGAGATGAAATACTGAAGGCAGCGGAGGATCAAGTAGGTGTAAAGACGAGGTCTATTAGAAATCCTCGCGTAACTGGAGATATACTGAATTGAATTCATGAAAGGAGATAATATAGAAAAGCAGTAAATGAAGCAGGCTAAAAGGAACACAAATGTCGCAAAAATGAGATCGACCGGAAGTGCAATATGGCTTAGAAGGGATGGCTAGAGGACAAATGTAAGGATGTAGAGCCATGTATCACTAGGGCTAAGATAGATACTGCCTACAGGAAAATTAAAAAGACCTTTGGAGTAAAGAGAACCTCTCGTACGAATATCAAGAGCTATTGTGGAAACCCAGCTCTAAGCTAAGAAGGGAAAGCAGAAAGGTGAAAGGAGTATATAGAGAGTCTTTACAAGGGCGATGTACTTGAAGATAATATTATGGAATGGAAGAGGATGTAGATGAAGAAGAAATGGGAGATGTGATACTGCGTGAAGAGTTTGACAGAGCACTGAAAGACCTGAGTCGAAACAAGGCCCCCGGAGTAGACAACATTCCATTAGAACCACTGATAGCCTAGGGAGAGCCAGTCCTGATAAAACTCTACCGTCTGGTGAGCAAGATGTTTGAGACAGGCGAAATACCCTCAGACTTCAAGAAAAATATAATAATTCCTATCCCAAAGAAATCAGGTGTTGACAGATGTGAAAATTACCAAACTATCAGTTTAATAAGTCACAGCTGCAAAATACTAACACGAATTCTTTAAAGACGAATAGAAAAACTGGTAGAAGCCGACCTCGGGGAAGGTCAGTTTGGATTCCGTAGAAATTTTGGAACACGTGAGGCAATACTGACCCTACGACTTATCTTACAAGAAAGATTAAGAAAAGGCAAACCTACGTTTCTAACATTTGTAGACTTAGAGAAATCTTTTGACAATGTTGATTGGAATACTCTCTTCCAAATTCTAAAGGTGGCAGGGGTAAAATACAGGGAGCGAAAGGCTATTTACAATTTGTACAGAAAGCAGATGGCAGTTATAAGAGTCGAGTGGTATGAAAGGGAAGCGGTGGCTGGGAAGGGAGTGAGACAGGGTTTTAGCCTCTCCCCCATGTTATTCAATCTGTATATTTAGTAAGCAATAAAGAAAACAACAGAACAGTTCGGAGTAGATATTGAAATCAATGGAGAAGAAATAAAAACTTTAAGGTTCACGGTGGACATTGTAATCCTGTCAGAGACAGCAAAGGACCTGGAAGAGCAGTTATATGAAACGGACATTGTCTTGAAAGGAGGATATAAGATGAACATCAACAAAAGCAAAACGAGGATAATGGAATGCAGTCGAACTAAATCGGGTGATGCTGAGGGAGTTAGATTAGGAAATGAGACACTTAAAGTAGTAAATGAGTTTTGCAATTAGGGGAGTAAAATAACTGATGACGGTCGAAGTAGAGAGGATATAAAATGTAGACTGGCAATAGCAAGGAAAGCGTTTGTGAAGAAGAGATGTTTGTTAACATCGGAAACAAATATAAGTGTCAGGAAGTCGTTTCAGAAAATTTTTGGATGTACGTGAAACGTGGACAATAAATAGTTTAGACAACAAGAGAATAGAAGCTTTTGAAATTTGATGCTACAGAAAAATGCTGAAGATTATATGGGTAGATCACGTAAGTAGTGACGAGTTATTGAATAGATTCGGGGAGAAGAAAAATTTGTGGCACAACTTAACTAGACGAAGGGATCGGTTGGTGGGACATGCTCTGAGGCATCAAGGGATCACAAGTTTAGTGTTGGAGGGCAGCGTGGAGGGTAAGAATCGTAGAGGGAGACCTAGAGATGAATACGCTAATCAGATTCAAAAGGATGTAGTTAGCATTAGGTAATGGGAGACGAAGAAGCTTGCTTTGTTTTGTATAGAGTAGCATGGAGAACTACATCAAACCAGTCTCTGGACTGATGACTACAACATCAAAACGTTATTATGAAGTAAAAAAGATGTTGTAGGTGTGAAACTGTGGTCCTACGTAAAAGAGAGCCAGATGGCTCTATCAGATCTTGTTAATTAAACAAATAAATACATAATCAAAAAGCAACATTTTATTTGAAATCTTTACGCTTTTGTAGAGAATATTTTCGTGGTGTAATATTCTTCACTATCCAGTCGTTACTTTTGTGTCCTTCTGTGGTTAAATATCACTAATCCACTCTAGTATTTTATTTTGTTGTGTAGTGATAATTTTTTCTTTGAAACTTCATAGTAAGTGCCTCAGCCCCTCTTCACAGAATATGCAATTTTCATTAAGTGCTCGAATATTTACGCTCTCTCACGCAACACTTTGTCAAACGTTACGTTTCCTTTTAGGGGCTGATGCGATACTATTCGTTAGCAGTCTGATTTTATTTACAGACTTCACTAAAATAAACGAGATCAAAGCTTCTGTCTCTCTGTATCCAGCTTAGTTTGGCAATCACTTGGAACTAATATTTTTACTGGATACGCATATATTCAATTTCCATGCGACAGCCGCTCTCCGACAGTATGTTGTCTCTCCCCTCCTCAACTGGAATAGTGTAATGAAAGGGAACGGTAATGTTATACTCATTTCATGTATGCTTTCAAATTAAATCACCGTTGGATTTAAATGGCGCTATTAGCGAGTGTAAGGGACGCTATTAGATTGATTGTACGTTGAAAGCAGGAAGAGAAAAGCAACAGTTTTTCAGATACGTGTCACCTATACCAGAATGTAACGTGCTTTAATTTTTTCTGGGGCTGTTACCTTAAGGTTTCCTGTTTGATTTCACGTTGAATGCACTCTGGAGCTTATCAGTTGCGCAGCATATATTAATAACAGCCCTCTAAAATTGCTCCATGCTATTAAAATCAAGCAGTCTACAAATCTGTGGATAGCTACGCTACAGATGTTCACACACCCTCGTATCTACCACGTCCATCTGACGCTACAGATGTTCACACACCCTCGTATCTACCACGTCCATCTGATTCACAATTTTTCTATGCATCGAGAACAGAAAAGCTTAAAAAAAAGATGAATTTTGAAACCATTTGTGGCGTGAAACATTGCACTCTCCGCGGACGAGACGAATTGGAAACTCTAGTCGCAATAGAACTACGTATGATGTGGGCAGATCACACGATTTCAAACACCACGCAATCCCACGGGCCCCTAGCTTACATCCTGGGAACGCTCTTGCGGCAAGCACAATCAACGGTGAGAGGAGCTCAACAAGCTTCACCCCTATTTAACGATATTAATTTAATCACCAATAAACCTTAAGAGAAGCAAACTCAACCCAGGGTGGGGCAGGTTATTTGTAAAGAGAGAATGACAAGCGAGAGACCCTCCCTTTGTTCGTCATAATTTATGTTAACATAAGAAGAAACATTTTTGCTGCTTTTCTTAACTTATCGAACCATCTAACTCATTAATGCAGCGCATTGAGGATCGGTGAAGGGAACTAAGTAGATAAGCTTTCGTCTAGTTTCTTAGTTAGTTACATGTTCCACAGATCATTTGAACGATATTTTGATCGAAAGGATGCGGAACGAGTCAGTATACAGGATATGTATACATGATTAGTGTTAGAATTAACTAACGCACAATTATTTGTGCTTTTCATTCTACTACAAATATTTAAATAGGTACAGTTGTTATGTAGAAGTTCGCCACCGGAAGAGAAGGGGTTGTCCTGGAGAAATCCTTTTAAATCAGATTTAAAATTTCAAACGTGCTTCGCTATCTGTCAGACATTTTACGCTATAGGGCAAATGAAAAAACATATTTTGGTTGCTGCATGTTGAACTTCCGTCTCAGCCACTGATAGCTTCAACGATGGGTAATAAAGCTTTTATAGCTTTGTAGATCACTCTTCTTCTCAACCTGTGATGTACTGTTAATGACAAATTTCATTAGTGAAAATATGTATTGTGACTGCGCAGTTAAAATGCCGAGCTCCTTGAACAGGTACCTACATGACGTCCGTGGGTGAACACCACTTATTGTTCTTACCGATTTCTTTGGTGCAATTATAAGTAATGAGTTACTCAAGAAAATAATTCCACACGACGTTATTCAGAAGTTCCCCACGCTTCATACGCCAACTGCTGTTTCTTTCGTGCCGAGGTAACAGTGTACATTAAATGAAAGAAGGACGTAACGGGGAACGTTCTTCTCTTCACGGATTGAATTGATTTTTGTGATGCAGCACAGGAACCGACAACAACATGTAACCTGGAGATGCATCTTTTAGTGTTTTCGTTGTTTTTGCAGTAGTCACGGAATATTTGGTACCAGCACCACGAAAAGCACAAGCGGCCTGACTCTGAAAATAATTTATTAGAGTACCTCAGCAGTTCATTTTTCTCCTACTTTTAAATATTTCAACGCGGTGACATTTGAATCTCACTAGGAGCTCCGTTGCTGGTTGTTTGAGCATGAAAACGTAAGAAGTATTATCGTTGCATTTGTACGTTATCCCTATCCATAGATAATGAGGCAGCAGTCTGGAACGTTATGGCACGAAAGAAATGTAGTCAACGGTCACGGAGAAATACATTTGTCTTCACAAGCCTCAGTTGTGACTGGCCGTGGGAGCGGTCATTAAAATTTTAGAGGACGAGAGTTACGCTAACAGTATTGTTCATCGCTACAGCGAAGCAGGGTACGACTGTCTTCTAACGAAGATATTTGGACTAGCACTGCTGTTCTGGTAGAACAAGAAATGTACTCGCAGGTTTTCTATATTCTGGCGTTGTTAAACTTACTAAAGTGCACAAGGTGTTGCGCTTTTCCCGCTCTGCCGGAAAACGCTGAGGAATTGTTCGAAGCAGATTTGGGACAATTGACGCGTGACGTTCTGTCGCTGTACTTCAACTATACGTGCGTAGCGGCAGTCACGGAAGGCGGAGACGCGGTGGCGTGCGATGTGGCTGCCGACAAGTCGTCGGTGCGGCTGTCTGGGGCGCTAGAGCACCGACTGCTGGTGTTCGCGCTGGACGCCGACTGCCTGGGGGTGGTGGTGCGGCGCCGGGACGCCGCCGGCTCCGTGGCGGCGCTGCTGGCGGCGACGCGGTGGGCCTCCAGGCGGTCGGTCCGGCGCCTCCTGGTGCTGCCGGTGTCTCGGCAGGCGCCCGTCGACACCGCCGCCCTATTCGCTCTGGAGGACATCAAACTCGCACCGGACATCGTAGTGGCTAGGCTCGTGGAAGAGAGCGATAGGTAACTAAACTACGTGAAACGTTACATCTGTCGCATGCTCGCAGCTTCCGCTGTGTTACGGGAAGTCCTATTCGTGGACACGGTCAGACTCCATTCGATTCCAAAGACACTTATTATACGAATTACTGCCCCAGACACCTTGGGTTCCTGAGGAGTGGTTCGCTTCCCACTAGGTCTGGATCTTCAGGTCTGGATCTTCAGCAGCAGTTTCCTGCATTAGTTTCTTCGTTATGACTTCCGCCTACCTCCACTGAACTCTTCCGTCAGGTTACCGAGCAGCAGGAAGGCCGGAATCTTAAGATCCGGCTGAACTTCTGTATGGGGCTACAGTAAACAAATCCCTCTTCATATCGGCAATATCTACGTTTGCTTCTCCCAGTTCTTGGCGAATATCCTCGTACCATAATCATCTATGCTGACAACTCAGATACTGATGAGCACATCAGTTTTTCGTTCACAAATTCTAGGGGGCCGTGAACAAGATTCTCAACCGTCCGGATGTGTTGTTAGAAAATAATCAGTGGCCACTATACAAGAGCTCTGTTAAACGTACACTCGCAATGGCGAAAATTTTCCAATTTGTAGTGACTCCCCAAGCATCCTCCAAGCCATAAGAGCAACGCATCATCGGAACCAGATAGTGTTGCAATACACGATCCTCCTCGTAATGACGAAACTGGGAACCCGATTCTTGTCTTCTAAGTCCAAGTCATGGAGGGATCCTGAAGCCAAATTATGAACGGAAACTACTGAGATAGAAACCACGGAAGGGAGAAAATTGGGACTTGAGTTGCGGTCGAGACGGTGTCTTTCATCTTTTGGAAGACTGGAACAAAGAACAAGCAATGTATCGCAAAAGGGTTCCACGACCATATAGCGTTTTTCACTTCGCCCTTCCTAAAGAGAATTTAGCGTCATATACCCAAGTACATGTCGATTATTCTTGGCTGTCTCCTGGTCACATTCTGAGGCGACAAGATCCACCCCGATGTTATTCCAACACAACCCTGTCGGTGGTCCATCTCGTCATAGAAAGATCCTGCTTCTACATCTACATCTACATCTACATGGATACTCTGCAAATCACATTTATGTGCCCGCCAGAAGGTACATCGAACCACCTACACGATTCTCTATCATTCCATTCTCGTATAGAGCGCGGAAAGAATGAACAACTATATCTTTCCGTACGAGCTCTGTTTTCCCTTATTTTATCTTGGTGATCGTTCCTCCCTATGTACGTCGGTGTCAACAACATATTTTCGCATTCGGAGGAGAAAGTTGGTGATTGGAATTTCGTGAGACGATTCCGTCGTAACGAAAAACGCCTTTCTTTTAATCATGTCCAGCCCAAATCCTGTATCATTCCTTTGACACTCTCTCTCATATTTGTCGATAATACAAAACGTGCTGCCTTTGTTCGTACTTTTTCAATGAACTCCGTCAGTCCTATCTGGTAAGGATCCGACATTGCGCAGCAGTATTCTAAAAGAGGACGGGCAAGCCTAGTGTAGGCAGTCTCCTAAGTAGGTCTGATACATTTTCTAAGTGTCCTGCCAATAATGCGCTGTCTTTGGTTACCCTTCCCCACAACATTTACTATGTGTTCCTTCCAATTTAAGTTGTTCGTAATTGTAATACCTGGGTATTTAGCTGAATTTACAGCTCTTAGATTAGACTGATTTACCGTGTAACCGTAGTTTAACGAGTTACATTTAGCACTCATGTGGATGACCTCAGACTTCTCGTTATTTAAGGTCAACTGCCACTTTTCGCACCATTCATATATTTCTTCTAAATCGTTTTGCAGTTTGTTTTGATCTTCTGATGACTTTATTAGTCGATAAACGTGAAACGTCCCCTTTGAAAAATTATACAGGACTGTGTTTAAACTGACACACAATATTTTTAGCGCAACGCAATCTGACTTTCAAAAATCCCTACGAAAGAATGGCCCTGACTAACATTAACCTAAACCTTTCACAAATCACTTATCTCACCAAAAATCTTCGTTACTCGAACTACTGCAATACAGCGAGCGGCACTACTGCCAGCTAAATAAAAGATTCAAACTACAGAAGGCACTAACTACTGATAGGCATAGTTAGCGAATGAAAGATTTTAATAGAGAACAAACAATGTATTTACCTTAATAGTCAAAATATATATGGTAGTTCATGACATCCAGTCTTACAAATTACAAAACTCCGCCATTTCTCTCCTCACATCCACCACTGCTGGCGGCTCACCTCCAACTGCGCAACGCTACGCGCTGTTAGCATCCAGCTGCCGATGCCCAACACTACAATGGCAGACAACAATGCAAACCAGCCACAGACTGCACACGGCACAGCCAGTGATTTTCATACAGAGCGCTACGTGGCGTTACCAATAAGAAAACGTAAACAGCCTACTAACATAGCCCCCATGCTCCCAACAAAAAAAATTTACAAATTGTTTTGGGCAGTGGCCAATACAGACTTGAAAATTTTTTTCATAATTACAATGACAAAGAAATGAAATGCACACACTTATCGATACAATGTTGGTCAAAAGCTAAAATTTTCTCACAGTCCATAAAGACAGTCCTGATCATTCATCAAAGTAAAATTGCAGTGTTTTTCTCACAGTGTTTTTCTCAAAGTCTGAGAAGTAAAAGAAAATGCACACGAAAGTAGTGCTTTTCCATGCAGTCTTGAAGAAGTAGTATTGTCCTTCCAACGGAAAGACAGTGCTGACTCTTGAAATGCTGACAGGTAAAGGGCCACAACAGAGCAAACCCACAGCAGAGTCAGTTGAAGTTTTGAAGAATATTGGTAGGTAGGTCGCCACAGAGTAGACCCACTGTAGTCCTGGTAGAGATTACGGTATTGGTGGGCCACCAGAGGTGCAGACTCACTGCAGTCCTTGTAGAAATAATGGAATTGGTGGGTCATCAGAGGTGTAGACCCACTGTAGACCTTGTAGAGATGGCCAGCAGCCATCTGTTTGACTGTGAAGGCGCACAATCACCATTGAAGGGTCTTGCGGATAATATAGCAAGTCCATAACCACCACTTGTGCACTCACAAAAATTGTTTTTGAAATGTCCTTAGAACCATCAATGCTGCTATCCAGTCCCTTACTGAATTATTAACACACGTGCAAACACTATCAGTCCCTACTTCTCACATATTGTCCATATACTATGACCAACAGAAACGTGTGTAGTGAAATGTAATTTACAAGTTACTTAATTTGATGAACTGGTGTCAATTACAATTTTATAACATAAGAATACAATAACTAAGGTACAAAATACATCTTTAAAGAACATAACAATACAGATAACATTTGTAGTAGTACAGGCTTTACAAAAGAATCGAAATAGCAAATACATCAGTGTTACAAAAATTATGACATAAGTACATACATAAAAGATAAGTATAACTTTTGAAACATCAACTTCACACATTAGCATTAGAAGAAAGCAGAATAAATAATGTGTAAACATCTTTACGAAGTAAATAACATGTTACTAATGCAAATTATATTTAAGGATAACAGTATTCCTCATCATAGTGAATGTAGCTTAGTATTAGAAAAATTCTGCAACATAAGTCTTATCAGATAAACATATAAAGACAGGAAGAACATAAATACCCAAGGGTATACAAACACGTAGTGGGCTAACACAAGGGAAGGACAGGACAGGGTTTGTTTTACTGCAGTATTTTGCAAACAAAACTTTCTTTACTTCTCGGAGATCTCCCTTCGTTCTTCATTATTCCCTAACAGTCCTATCTATACCTGCTTTCTGTACTTTTTTTGTATAACTTCTCAACGCATTTCTTCCAATCCATCGCAACTCATTCTCATATATAGGCTACCCCCTCTTAAGCTAACTTAAATCTACTGAGCTCAGATGCTTAACTAAGGGACGAGGCAATGCAGCGGCACAAAACAGTTAATACAAACAGCAATAACAAAAAAAAAATGCAAGTAAGCATAGCGAGCAGCAATAAATGTAATAATTTATATCTAAACATGACAAAGCTGAAGCAGAAAAAATATTGCAGTAAAAGTGTTTAATACCTATGTCACATCTTAACACTAGAGTGATGCATCACGAGAACATACGCTAGCAGATAAGTTACCAAATCGTAAAAAAAATTATTTTTGCAATTCCTGTGAAGGGAAATGTCTATTTGTGCTCTCTTTTCCAAGAAAGTACATCATAAAATGATTCTTTACTGGACCTGTAGACAGAAAATAGTGATATTAGTACATCTATTAAATATTATTTTAACCAATGCTGCAGTGCAGATAGAAACTGGATATTAAACAAAATGAGCAATCTCTCAGCTAGAAAGACAATAGATATAAACTGTTTCTCATCATTTCATTTCAGTAAATATCATAAATTAAGAACTCTACAGTGTAATCATGTTTTCATGTTTGAGGGTGTCGTATTTACGATGCTTTCTACAAAGGAATGTCAATAGCGAGGATAATGGCCTCTTTTTTTTTTTCTCCACCTGTGCCTCTGACAGGCACACACTAATGGCTATCTTTTGTCAGGTGGTTGTCGCGCAGCTGGGTGCCCACGACGCATTACGTGCAGGTGGTCACTTAACTGTCATATCGAAATATTTACGACACCAGTTTCCGCTACAGTGGCAGTCTCATATAAAAATATTTTCACAGGTCGAGAACTTGCGTTACAAATGTGTAGAAACAAAATCCTGTAAATATAAGTGTCCCAAAAATTTTCGTCAGCATTGTGGTACACTCACGCATTTACACACATTTCATAACTCTTAAAGTACGGTTCTTGGTTTCCAACAGCCTTTTTCAGAAGTCAGAGTCCCTAACCACTACTCATTATTCCTTGCTTTATTACACATATACATATTCGTAGACACTTCTTCATTACTTCCTCATAATAAATACGTAGAATAATCAAATTCCTCATATAGCGTCAGCTTATTGATCATAAACATAGCGCAACAGCATAATACATATCGTCATAATAACATCATAAAACCTCAGCCAAATCTCAAAATCATCGTAGCTTTCAGAAATAACTTCAAAACCTAGAAAATATTCTCTGCTCATTTCAATAGTGTCATTTACCTCAATCGTACTTTAAAAATCGTGATCCCATACCAAATATATCATTCAAAGCTCTCATAATATCACAATGGTTCCGAAAAAATATGAACAGTTCACAAAGTATAGACAAAATACAATTTCGTAAGTGTGAAGTTATCCAACGGTGTAATTACGTAAACATCTGTCACAAATGTAGTAAAATAAATGATTGTCTCTCTCAGTTAAATGATCAGATAGCTGTGTAATTTATGTGTTAGAGAAATATGGTACCGATGTACGTAAACAGCCTACTTACAAACAAAGCGTCGAGTTTGACAGGAACAATGTTTTCTAAACCCATGTTGACTTTGTGTTAATAGACAGTTTTCTTAGAGGTAATTCATAATGTTCGAACATAATATAAGATTTTACACGCATCTGAACATTTGATATGGGCCTGTAATTCAGTTTTTGCGGAAACAAAAGCTATAGGCTATAATTAGCCATTGTAAATTTCTCCTCAGTAGTTACCCACCACCATTCAGCTAGTGGGTGTCTAGGTTTTCTGAGACTTCTTCCTGCGACCAGATGTACAAACTCCAAAATCGCTACTGCGAACTGTTTTTAGCTTCAGAAGTGTCTCTGCAACTGCGCAATAGAGTGTAGCTGTTATTAAATTTGAAAATAAATAGCATGAACAGAAAATGATATGTGATGCGTCATTCCTTTCGACACATCGAAATTAAACACATAACCACTTCGCATCTGCTATTCTCTTCTTTATTATAAACACAGACACAGATCTTTCAAAATCTACTCAAGCAATTTTAACTAATTTAAACAATGGTCATCAAAGCAATATTAATAGAATTTTAACTGACATGACTGAATGCTTCATGACTTACATAGGAACTGGCTCTCACACAACCCGTATCAAATTCTAAAACTGCTTCCATCGACTGATTTTAAGCAATTGTAACAAATTAAAGGTAATATCAGATTAATACACTCGACTAAGGTCCTCTTTAGTATTACTCACAGGTACGATGTTCATGTACATTTCATGGCCAGAATATAATAATAGAATATTATATAGTCTTAACATGGAGTCATTACAATTTTTATGTTGAAAATTAGTATTGGAAACGAACAGACCGTAAGGTGCTACCAGATAGAGGATTTTCACGGACGAGAAGGTGAAATGGAGCTATACTCAACTTTGGGCTACAATTAAGCTTCCAGAAAACCACAACGCTTCGCCGGGAATATGGAATTACAGGACACTAACAACGTAGCCACAGACACCGAAACAGGTCCTTAAATTTCCCTCTTCCACCGTGATACCGCTATCAGAGTTTTCTCGTGTCGACCACTGCTAATTATCTTAAACATAAACATATTAGCGGCAGACAACATTCTGGCGCATCAGATAGAGAAACATATCTGCTCAACTCGTTATAAATAAACCTTTAATTATACACGGCACCAATGAAACCCAATATGACTAACCTAGATGAGCAGTTACCCAGTAACTGCTCTTAGACTTTGATCAGCCAGATCTCTAGAACAAAGTAATAAAACAGTAACACAGGAACACGAAATAGGAAAATTATTTCGGCCCGTTCTTGAACGTCAGGCATAGACATACGTACTATTTGGCATGACCTCTAGCTACGCATTGAGCACGGCTGTATGTCTGTAGGTTGTGCGTAGCTAGCACTCCCTTAAATACCAGCAACAAATGAGGCGCCCAGACCAAGTACAGTGACAAATAACTGAAACAACCAAGGTAGTTTTCAGTGCACTCGGGTATTCAATTAACGCGAGCAGAACTCACCAACAAACAATTCGACGACTCCAGTTCGTTCACTTCGAGTAACATGTAACAGACGCGAAGGAAATCTGTCCTTCAAATCTCCGGAAAATCCCAGCCACCACCGGCAGCCACCTAAAGAGCGTGCGCTCCCCAGTTGAACAGCCATCCGGCAAAGATGAGAAGAAGACAAGCAGGCATCGAAAATCTACTCACAACATCGGGACGACAATTGTTGGAGACTGGCGCGAGCAGCGCATCAGCTCAATATGCTTTCGTCGTAATTGCTGTTACGTATTTTAATTACACTTTTGTCTCTATCAGAAATATTTTATTAACCTTCTGGCGCATTTAGGCCACCGACCATCTTCAATTCGGTATGACACAGACTACGAGACCTGTCTTTGTATTGCGCTTCTACTCTCTGACCCGGTGGGTCTAATTCCAGTAGCAGATCTCTCCTCAAGGTCCATTGTGCTAATCTGGATAACGCCTTCCGGTAAAAGGGGTGCTACGCACTTTACTCCGAGAGGGATCTGGATCTTCTGCAAATCTTTACTGCGACATGGAATTTATTAATTATGGAAGCAAATTCAGAGAATGGAGTATGTTGAATTTATTTCTTTAACAATATCGAAGTTTCCAAGTACGGGCCATTTATTCTTCACACTCTCATCATGAATAACACGAGGGCTGTTAGGAAAGTGAGGAATCGTCGCTCGCGAAATGGAAACCACAGTGAAAATCCGATGAAATCTTGCACAGATCTGTTGGGCAGCGACTCAAGTAGGCTCTTAGATAGCATCACGTCACTTTTCTCAGTTTTGAGTAAATAATTATAGGACTGGAACCACCTGAGTGCTCGCTGGCCGGTGTGGCCAAGCGGTTCTAGGGGCTGCAGCCTGGATCCGCGCGACCAATACGGTCGCACGTTCGAATCCTGCCTTCGGCATGGATGTGTCCTTAGGTTAGTTAGGTTTAAGTAGTTGTAAGTTGTAGGGGACTGATGACCTCGGATGTTAAGTCCCATAGTGCTCAGAGCCATTTTTGAAACTGTGTGCTCGTATAAACATTTCGACTAGAACAAGTATACTGCCAACAATTCGTATACCGTCTCCTGCTGACTTCTAACGATATCCGCCGATGATTTACACAATGGCAGATACAGGTAATAGTATAAAGTTAATAGATCAAAAGATCGCACGAAACACTACACATCAGGATTTTAGCTATAATTAGATCTGTTGCACTGTGAGCCCGAAAAGATCCCTATCAAATAGCCTCCATCGCCCAATACTGGTGCCTGATGGAAGCTTTCGCCCGATTAAACGTAACCCTGCACAACATAACTGTCATGCATTCCTTTCTGAACGACAGTTCTCGGTCGCACATTGCAGGGGCGATTAGGACGCTCCTGCAGTGTTTTCGGTGGGAAGTGTTTGATCACCAATCATACAGTCCGACTTGGCTCCCTCTGATAACGTGTAAGCTCAAATGAACCGCTGGTTATGAAGACAACAATTTGTGCTGAGAACGATCTGCAGTCCAGCTTAGAAGGTTGTCGGAAAGCATAGGACACTACCTTCTACGACGAGAACAGCGCTACGGCAGAAGTCTAAAGTCGTAGTGACTTTTTCATAGAGAATTAGCTGGAAGGCGTAGCTAACAGTTCGAAATAAAACAGTTTTGATTTTCACTGTGATTCCAATTTCGCAACCAATCGTTGTTTACTTTGCGAAAAGCCATCATATAATGAACAATGGTTGGTAACGTCCAGAGATGCTTAATGATAGCAATCAAGTTATGACGTGATCCTATCGTACATACAGATGTGCGATATCGTATGGTAGGTATGCTGTGATTGCTTGGGAATGAGTTGACGGTGAATGAAGAGAATTCCCTTACTGATGCAGAGCGACCGTTATGGGGGCCACCGCTTCTAGCCAAACGAACATATTATTGCATTAATCTGTGCTTGACATGCTGCTGCAGCGATATAATATTATCGTGACACCTGCTGGCTGGTATCGGACGGTAGTCAGTCGGGGTAGCCCTTCGTCACTCCCTGTTGGGTGCGCTCCGCTGACGTCCTCTGACTCCGAATGTTGCCTACTAGACAGCGCGATGCCGCTTCTTTGTACTTCTTACTTCGCCCGCTCGATTCCGAATCCTGAATATCAATGTCTAGAATGTCTCCAAAAGAAAAGTGCACTTGTCTCTCGCCGGGCATACGGTGCGCCTCAAATATTCTAACGAGTCTCCTGCTTTGACGCTACCATTGCCCGAGAGTATAATTTTATAGTGTCCTGTGGTCCCTCCATTAGTTCCTTAAGAGCTCCTTCTCTTCCAGTCCACTCCTTTAGCACCCTTCTCCGCTCCAAAAGTGGAACTTGGGATAGGCGCCACAGCACACCTATCAATGGCGAAGCGTGTTCGCTCCGCCAGCGCGATCTCACCACCGTGGGAAAACAAAAGGAAAAAAACAGGTTCAACACTTTAGCATTGGTTGGGAGAGAGACCTTTTTCTCAATAACGTCACCTACGTGGAGTTTCTAGGTCAGATTTCTTAAGACGCTATCTACATCCTGAGCCTATACTCCTACTCGCCAAAGATTGTGTTCTGTACACCATCACACAACCGGTGTGTTACTGCCGTCCATCGGCAGACGCTCTACGCTGTCCGGAAGATGGGCTGGCATCCCACCGTAACTGCCGCACACCGCAATGCCCTGGACCATGAAGGATCGACGATCCACGCAAACTAAACCTGTTGTTCCTCTTTCTCTCAATTGTGAGTTCACTGCCCATCTATGAAAGACACAAGAGGAAGTAAGTTACTCTGACCTGTCCGCGGATACAGTTGTTTCCATCAGGATAGACAGCAAACCAACACCGACACAAAATCTCAGGTATACCTACCAATGTCGCGAGCACAAGAGGAACATTTGAACTAACTGGATAATTCAGTAATAATTCAGTACGAAAAAGGAGATGAATACCTAATAGCAATGATGAATTGGAATGCGGCTGTAGGAAAGAAGCATAAGAAACGGGTAGAGAAAAATAGGAGATTGGTAGAGGGAATGACATCTTGCTTCTCTGCAGTAACGTTCAACTGGTGACACTGAATCACAAAAGGAGGAGATAGACTTTGAAAGTCCTGGAGATACGGAAAGTTTGCAGATAGATTAAATCATGTTCAGACAGACATTCCGAAATCAGATGTTGACTGCAATACATACCCGGCAGAAGATATAGGTTCACATCAAATTGTACTAATGATGAAGTGTAGCTTGAAAGGTAGGGTACCAGAGAGGCAAGGGAAGCAAGACTGAAGAAAAATCAAAACACGTTCACAGGATCTGTCAACCTAGAAGAAGCGTTTGACCGTGAAAAATAGTGAAGGATGTTCGAAATTCTGATAAAACTCTGATACAACATGTACAGGAACCAAGATGCAGCAATAAGAGTGGAAGACCAAGAGCAAACGGTGTCAGGCAAGGAGGTAGTCTTCCGTCCCTACTGTTCACTCTATACATCGAAGAAGCAATAAGGGATATATAAGAAAGGTTCAAATGTGGGATTAAAATTCAAAGTGAAAGGATATGAGGGATAAGATTCTTTGCGGATATTGCTAGCGTCAGTGAAAATGAAGAGATACTGAATGTGTCGAATGGAACGAACAGCCTAATGAGTACAGAATACGAATTGAGATTAAATCGAAGAAAGACAGAAGTTGCGAGAAGCAGCAAAAATAAGAAGCGCTAGAAACTTAACATCAGAATTGGGGATCACGAAGCAGATGAAGTTAAGGAATTCTCATATGTAGGCAGCAAAATAACCCATGACAGACGAAACAAGGAGGACATAAAAAGCATACCAGCACTGTCAGAAAAGGGCATTCCTGGCCAAGAGAAGTCTACTAGTATCAAATATAGACTTTCGTTTGAGGAAGAAGTTTCTGAGAATGTACGTTTGGTGCACAGCATTGCATTGTAGTAAAAGAAGGACTGTAATAAAACAGGAACAGAAGAAAATCGAATTAGATGTGGTCCTATAGAAGAATTTAGAAAGTTAGATTGACTGATAAGAAATGAAGAGTTTCTCCACAGAATCAGCGAGGAAATAAATGTACGGAAAACACTGACAGGAAGAAGGGACATGGTGACAGGTCAACTGTTAAGCCATCAGGGAGTAACTCACTTCTACTGTAGCTGTTGGGAGCAGTAGAGGGTAAAACCGTAGAGGAAGACAGATATTGGAATGCATCCTGGATAACTGAGGACGCAGGTTGCAATCGCTACCATGACGTGAGAAGCTTGGTGCAAGATGTGAAAAAGGGAATATTGCCATAACTCGCCACCATTCGTGGAAGAGTTCATCTTTCCAGCAGCCGATTGCGTGGATGCAGGCTTGTTGGGACACTAACACCGGCCTGGTACAACACGAGACATGGTGTTATGTTCCGATATATTAACGTTACAACCCGGATGATGTCGTACCTATTACATTTGTAATTGATGATGTTGTTGGATAAACATATTATTAAATAGATATCGTGTGCTTTGAAGCCCTGTTATCAACATTTTTCGCTGAACTACTTGGTCCCAAACACTTTTACTGGCACCAGCTTTGTGCTGTGTCGTATTTTCTGCCAAAAGTTTACATGTGTCCCTCTTTTTCCCGCAGCCACATTCCACGGTGCATGGACGTACAACACCTCTTTGCCTACATTTTGTTTCACCTTCCTTCATCCAATTTCCACCAACACTCACGAGAACAGCACACCAACATCTGACCAGCTTCGCTCTTTCCGTGATCCTTCTTCCGAGGTTCAGAGCTCCAATAACCCGCCCTTTGTGAATATAGTTATTGTCATTGGGTTTCGCCATTTGAAGCCTTATCGTTTCTAGAATGATACAACTTTCGTCTCTGCTGAGGTTAATAACTTTCCTTACCGTATTAGACGGGCACAACACCCAAATTTACAATAGTTACTAGCTTCTTACCCGTGGCTGTGCTGGTATATCCGTAATTTTCTTATAATGATTCATGCTGAGTAGCTAATCTATTGTACTTGGAATAATATCAGGTGCCCTCACGTGTCTGTCAGTGTCTGAAAGCATAGCACTGTTACCCACTGCTACTAAGCCCCAATGCACGACACAGAAATTTGCGCTGCGACACTGCTGAGCGGTGCATGAGGAAGAAAGTGGGTGGTAGCGCATGTGGACGATATTCGACAAATTTAATGTTTTTTTGCCAGACTCTATGTTCACTGATGTAGAGAAAGGTATCCTATCCCTTATTTCATACTCTAAATGTTCGATTATTTCGTATATTATTATTCTTAACTTTCTAAATTATCCTATGTCCCTCCTCAGGGATCAAGCACTCCGCATACCAAATTTAATCGAAATCGGTTCAGCATTTTAGTCGTGAAGACGTGATAGATAGAGCTATTTCTGCATATAACAATATTAGTATGGAAACATGGATTAAACACGGTGAAGACTGTATAAGCAATATATTCATTAAACTGAATCGTGTTATGTAGGACATATGATCAATAAAAGCATTTTCAAGAATGTGGTAGAATTAAAATGTAAAAGAGTAAACAGCTTTTTCAGTGAGTAAAAATCTTTCCCTACAACGCATTATATTACAATATGTTTTCCTCCTGTGATCCCATTTTGATGAAATAAAGTTATATATTCTCGTATACTAACATCGAGTTACCTGTGAAAACATCCCAAAAATTCGTTTACTAGGTTTGGAGATCAGCGTAGCAGCAAAAAATAAAAAAAGAGCGAACAACGGTTTTAGGCAAAATCTTAAATCATTATAATTTTCTTTCCGTGATCCGATTTCGACGAAATGTTATATTTATATTACCTGTGAAAGCCTAAGGAAAATTTGTTTACTAGTAGTGGAGATTAGCAAGGTCAATGAGATGCCAGGCAGACGCGGCAGTTGTATTGTTTTATTTTTAGTATATATTGTGAGAGGTGGCGCTGCAGGCTGCATTCAGTTTCGCGGTGAGCAGTAATCGGGATATTTCGGCTCTTCAGTGGAGTGAATTATGTGTATCTGTCACTGGTAGGAGTACTGAGCTGTGCAAGTACAAACACTCCATAAAATACTCTGCTGAAGTAATTTGCTGTTTACAGTTAGTTGATGTTTTAACCACGAAGCTTATGGAAAACCTTACCACTACTGATGTGCGTTCCAACGTGCGAAGCATAGGAGCGAATTCTCTCAGAGTGAAATCAAATGACGCCAGTACTTGAAGGCTGACGGAGGTGACCGTGGGCCACAGAAGGCCAAATGCACAAGAAAGTGTCATAAAAGGAAATGACACGGTAGTTACTGATGTTCCTTACTACAACGCATAATTTTTTCCCTGCATTCTGGTTAGGAAAACGATTACATCACCTAAGTTTCTGTGCTCACAATGCTGAACTACGGAAAAGTCTGACACTCTCTTTATGGGCAATAGGTGAATAGCAAAGGTACCTCGATAAAAAAAAAGAACAATGATGATTCCTTTAAAAAAATCTTTAATTGTGGAGACGGTGTGGCTCTTTGCATTGTCACATTGCACAATATCTAAAATAAAAAATTCATGCTCACAATTTCCTGTAACACTGGATACTTGGAAATACCTGTGAATAACATAGTTCCTCATTTGTTTTAGTGGTATGTGTATTTCAAGTGTGTTAAACAGATGTTTGCCAGGTATTGTTTCCCAAAGATTTGACGAGTACGTTTGTCATTTTCTTCGTTCTGATTTCTGTCCTTTACTTTTGCT
Organism: Schistocerca gregaria; assembly: GCF_023897955.1. Classification (NCBI taxonomy): domain Eukaryota; kingdom Metazoa; phylum Arthropoda; class Insecta; order Orthoptera; family Acrididae; genus Schistocerca; species Schistocerca gregaria. Next base: position 924,084,200 of record NC_064921.1, on the reverse strand, counting down.
TCACATATTGTGCACTAACATGTAACGATTTAAATAACATTGTTGACAGTTTCAATGTACTTCTTTTTGTTTTATCATCACTAGCGTCGCCTTACGTATACATCGGGTGTAAACGATAGCTGTAGGCGATAACTGCTTATAATGTATCTAAGTTGACGAATAATTCAGTATAGGACACCTGCAACGTACAGCGGCGGGAAACGACCACAAATACGCTTATAAGGTTCAGAGATTTCCAGTAGTATCTCGCTCTCTTACGCAACTATCTTAGTCGGCTATTTCATTAACATTATTAACTTCAACTTTTCCGCGAGGGTAGTGAAAGAAAAAGAACTGTCGTTATGCAAAACCTAATTACGTTTAGCTTTAACCTTTAAAATCACAATAGCTTCGCTGTGACAAGGACAGGCAAAACAAAAAGATTGCATTTTTGATATGACACTGTTCAAATTCACAATATTTGGCTAAAAAATTTACACATATTTAAAATTTACATTCTGAATGATCAAGAAAAAGTTTTTAATTATAAAAGACGATTTTGCCCAATATCTCGCGTGGCGTCCATACGCTGTAGCGTACGTGATTTTTGTAGGCCAATTAGAAGCTCTTTCCTGGCTTGACAGATTGCGACTATCATGCCTCGACTTTAAACTACACATTTCTTGTACGATATGACAAGCTATAGTTTACACCCTGTAGACAGGCTGTTTCACATCTCCTACTACCGGAATCCAGGTGTTGTGGAGGGGACTTAGTAGATATATAATAATGAGCCCACGTCTGGAAAATTACTGTTTCGATGTAAAATATGTTTGAATAGTGAATCACTTTAAATCTCGCGTTCCACGGCACACAGAACACACCATGAGCTGTGACCTGTGAGCTCTACAGGAGCCCTGGGCATGGCCAATATTTAGAGTAGTTGTCGGGCTCTCTTCTACGTGATAGTCCTGCGCGTCCGTGGAGCATCATACGTGAACGCACCAGTGTCTAGAAGCCGTTGTTATAGCCAAACTACCCTGAAGAGTGAAAGTAACTGGTACACCTGCCTAATATCTGTAGGGCACCCGCGAGCACGCAGAAGCGCCGCAACGCGACGTGGCATGGACTGGACTAATGTCTGAATTAGTGCTAGAAGGAAATGACACCATGAATCCTGCAGGGTTGTCCACAAATCCGTGAGAATATGAGGGGGTGGAGATATCTTCTGAGCAGCACGTTGCGAGGCATCCCAGATCTGGGGAGTCTGCTGGCCAGCGGAAGTGTTTTAGCTCAGAACAGTGTTGCTCGAGCCACTTTGTAGCAATTCTGGATGTTTGGGGTACCACACTGTCCTGCTGGAATTGCCCAATTCCGTCGGAATGGCCAATGGACATGAATGGATGAGGTGATCAAACAGGATGCTTACGTACGTGCTACCTGTCAGAGTCGTACCTAAACGTATCAGTGCTCCCAGTACACTCCAAATGCCGCACAGCATTATAGAGCCTCCATCAGCGTGAACAGTCCCCTGCTGACATGTAGGGTCCATCGATTCATGGGGTTGTCTCCATACACATGTAGGTCCGTCCGCTCGATACAATCTCAAGTGAGACTAGTCCGACTAGGCAACGTGTTTGCAGTCATCAACACTCAAATGTCGGTGTTGTTGAGCCCAGTCGAGGCATAAGGTTTTGTGTGGTGCAGTCATCTAGGCTACATAGGTGAGTCTTAGGCTCCGAAAGCCCATATCGGTTATGTTTCGTTGGATGGTTCACACGCTGTCACTTTTTGGTGTCCCAGCATTGAAATCTGCAGTAATTTGCGGAAAGGTTGCACCTCTGTCACGTTGAACGACTCTCTTCAGTCGTCGTTGGTTCCGTTCTTGTAGGATCTTTTTCCGCCCGCAGAGATGTCGGAGATTTGGTCTTTTACCGGATTGCTGATATTCAGGGTACACTCGTGATGTGCTCATAGGGGAAAATCTACCTCGTAGATGCTGTGTCCCATCGCTCGTGCGCCGACTATAACACCTCTTTTAAACTCACTTAAATCCTCGTCAGTAAAATTTGCCTGGGTTTGTGACTGTATTGTCAATACGTAAAACTAACGACGTTGCGATCACTGTTGCAGGTGACCTTCTTCCGGTTGTTTTTGTTTACAAACCGAGGAAAATGTTATTGACTGTGACGATGGCCGCGGAAGCCTAAGTTTATATTCACTTATATCTTGATAACCTGACACTGTAGCAGCAGTAAACGACCTAGCTACTGCGCCAGGCACTTGTGTTATATAGGCGTTGCCAACCACAGAGCCGTATTTGGCCAGGCGTTGCCAACCACAGAGCCGTATTTGGCCAGTTTACATATATCTGTCTTTGAATACGCTAAGTTTCTTTGCCGCTTCGGTGTAAAATGGTGTGTGATCTCTTAATTACAACAAGAACTGACGACATAGCCCTCTCCTCTGTGTGAGTACGTTGAACGGTGGATTCTATGTTCAAACGGTTAATTTCTGGACATGGGTTCCTTATCAAAATTTTATTCACTAAGTCCTTTCTACAACCATAGAAGTCGGGAAGAGAAATTGAGCTTCCTGTGTACACTGTCTGACAAAACACTGAAACGCCCAGAACGGAACACGTTTGTGGATCGTGATTGTCACGGGAGTATCTGAACATTACACAGGCCATTCATAGCGACAAGTACCATGTGTGGACGAGCATTATCGTTTTGGAAAGAGGCACCGCCTTTTAGTTGTCCTCTACAACACTGACACAAACAATGAATGACAGAAGTTACGACGGCCGGCGAAAGAAGTCCAAAAGGATCTGTACATAACACTTTCAAATTAATAGAACACTCTATTTCTAACAGGAAAGAAACATAACTTCTCGTTATAAAGTGGAGTGATGTGTTTTCTGTGCCTCCTACAAGCAATTATTTTACACTCTTATACTACTCGCAGAACGCAGGCTAAGTACCATTTTCATGTTACTCAGTACTAATGCTCTCGAAGCCTGCGACCAAATTGGGTCCAACCAGCAACCGTTGGCTAGTTAAGGCAGCGTTAACAATGGGCGCTGAACTGTGTCTTACTAGAGGTGTGGTTCTTTCCACTCTTTCCATTGGCGAGCGGTCAGTAGTTTTCATAGGTATATATCACCGAATGAAAGTTTATTGCTGCCCTCTTTTCTGCACTTTTCTGTATTTTTAGATCTGAAGAAGGTTTGTCAGTGAGGTGAAACTAGTAATCAGTAAAGGAATTTTAGCGCTCTTGATCTAGGATTTTTATTCACACATTTCTCATATGAACTAATGTGAATGCTTCTGTGACTGAAAGTTTACTACATTCCCAGACACCGTATTTGTCTATGGAACACCTTTTTCTAAGCAACCGTTACACTCGTAGGAAAATTACTTCAGATGAAGAAACATATGTAACGAGGTATGCACATTATTGTAAGATGTTCTACATCTAAAAACACTGTTAATTATGCACAGAGACAGAATAATAGTTAAAAATATTCACAAATATCTACCGAAGGTGGAAGCCACAAAAGTTGAAAATCGAAGACAAAGAGCTCGTGATGCAGATGGTCTTAGGAAGCGTGGCAGCTAATTACCAGTGCTATTCACTTTGTGTGCGAAGGTGCAATAGAGAAAGTGAAACTGAATTCCAGCACAGGACGAAATGAGGACGCGAGAGATTAACAAGCTACATAAATATAACTTGTCCAACAGTGGGCCGGCCGCTGGTGGCCGAGCGGTTCTGGCGCTACAGTCTGGAACCGCGCGACCGCTACGGTCGAAGGTTCGAATCCTGCCTCGGGCATGGATGTGTGTGTTGTCCTTAGGTTAGTTAGGTTTAAGTATTTCTAAGTTCTAGGGGACTTATGACCTCAGCAGTTGAGTCCCATAGTGCTCAGAGCCATTTGAACCATTTTTCCAACAGTGGGCATTGTTAATACCCAGACCCCACAGTGAAATCAGTCGTAGTAGCGGATCACTTAGTGTGGTAAATAACGTGTGCAGTGTTACTGGATGTGTAGTGTGAAATATATCGAATTCCTATGCAAGTAAAGCTCTAGATGAACTGTGAGGACAACGCAAATATATCAAGAGGATGCGTAATTGTACACTCCTGTTCGAAGGAAAGCTAACCAAGTAAACAATTTACTAAATACGAAACTACTTTGGGAATATGAAATCAATAGCTAAATGTGTACTGGGCTAAATTATTGTAAGGGAGTTGTAACATGCAGGGATGCAGGGACATTATGGATATAGATGCCAAAGAAATTCCACAGGAATAGGAAAGCGAATGTGTCACCAAAGTTCAAAATTTTATCAAAAGAGTTAATGGTGAGTACCAGACGACACCACGTTTTGGCGTGACATTCAATTTACTGACACTGCCTGAGAATAATGCAGCAGACTGTCTCTCTCTTAAAATTAGGCCAATTTAACTAAAATCTGCTTTAAGCATCAACGCATCGGCCACGCCACGATGATTTACAATGGTCGTGTTACATACGGAGATGCGGTTGCGTTGCACACCAGACAGTTATTCAATGCACTTTTCCACCAATGTGTCTCAGTTGCTCCAAAAACCATCCAGTTTCCATTTCGCAGAAGAGATTAAAATCAATTAGATTAAAGTTACACGACGCATCTTATACTTCGACTTGAAGAGGGCTTTTAGCCTACCTAGCCACCTACTTTCATGTAGTCAGTGTATCATAAATTAAGCAGTGCTTCCAGATGACTAATGTTGGCACCCAGATTTCAACTGCAAAGCACAAAAACCTGCCTCTGTAAATATAGGGGATGTTTCACAATTCATGTTACATACTTCTAGAGGTTGTAGAGGGGACTTAGTAAATAGTTTTGTACATAGGAACCGATGTCCGGCAACGTCATCCAGCGACGATACATAGCGTCAAAGTTACAGACACCAGTACGCCTGTAAACGTATGTGTATGATACAGGATGGTTCCGTAATGATGTTACAAACTTTCTGCGATGATGGAGAAGGATAAATGTATCAATTAGAGGTATTCGTCTCGCACCAGAAACAAACGAGTCGAAAGTTATAAGTGGAAATCGTTCTTATACATCTGACAGATGAATACATGTATTGCTGCTTTTTCCTAACAGTGCGGGGTAGACAATATACATAAGTGGTAGTATGGACCAAAACAAGGAGAACTTTTCAAATATACGTGGGTTTTAAAATGCCTACCTGAAGAGGTAAGAGGAATTGTTCACCTTCGCTACTGTGAAACACATCTGCCTTTAACGGTCTGGAGCGTCGTTGGATGACGTTTCCGGACATGGGTTCTTATGTAGAATTTCGTCTACTAAGTCCCCTGTGCCACATCTCAAATTGTGTAGCGTGAATTGTTGTACATCCTGTAGGATCGCACGTCTACATCACAAGTCAAATAATGAGGTTTCCTTGTAATTGAAGTAATGGTTGAGTCAAAATCTAATGTCGGGAAGAACAACAGACCCTCACGGCAGACAGAAGAAAATTTCTGTTAAAACAGTCTTGTCTCCATCCACAAAATCCTAATTGGGGACGAAAAGCAACAGACCGAAATGATCTCGTCCCAGACTATCACACGATTGCACGTTGGTCCTGTTCTATGGATCAAATGGTGATCATATTGTCGATGGTATGGACGACGATTTTTGCCTTAGAGAACCAGCAGATCCCTAACGTAACCCTCATCCACTTCAGGCAACCTACCCTGGAGGAACTACAGGGCTAAAGACAGAGAAAATGACAAAGTTAAAACGGATTTCGTACTACAGTGGAATCTGAATTCGTTGAAGATAATTGTGGATGGACTATGTCTATCAGGTCAGGGTAAGCGAATATACACATGTCTCCAAAAGACGTCCCTGAACTATGTGACTGCATTCTCTACAAAAAGACGGTCTTAGCGAGGAGAAACCTAAAGGAGGAGTGGCTGTTTTGGTGAACGATGCATACCATTCCTTTCTTTTCTCAACCAGCCTACAAGCTGTCCCTGTACCAGCACATGGGCGTCATAATTTAACTATAAATTCCCACTACATGTCGCCACATGAGATGGTAGACGAAATGGCTCTCAGTGTGTGAAGACATGGCTACGACACTATACAGATTTCATTACCTTTCTCCTGAGCTCTTCTCTTTTCTTTTTTTTTCTAATTTCTTCGTCAGTTGGAAGATTTAATACGGTATGGATTTTGTAACGTCGTTCCTTTGTACAACTTTCTTTCTGTATACGCCATGGAAATGGTATTTTTATCTTTTTGGTGTTATGTGCTTGCACTTTTATTAATGTATTATTTAAATTAATTTTCTGTAAACATGATGATATGATATTGTGGTGTTAATATGAAACTATAAAACAGCGTATTCGGTGAATGGCGAAGCGAGATGTGTTGAGCTGCAGACATATATCGAGAAGTCTGTAGTTGAATGGCACCAAAGGAGTCTCTAGAGAGGGAAGGAAGCGACTGCAGTTTCGTGTGAGTTGGGTAGTGGTGTGTCCTTGGCCGAATTGAAACGCGGTTCTACCCATGATACGTGTTTTGATTTCGATGCGTACCATGGGCAATGAAACTAATAAACAAACGTGTGGCACTGTTTCTCATTCTTAACTGCTATTCAGGATATCAATGTTGAAATTACGACACGCATATCGTAAAGCCCCGTAAATGCTGTGCGTGCACTGTGTCTAGTGTGAACAGCATAAACTGTATATTGAGTACCATGAATGATCAAATTAAATTAGAGACACTTTAATGCTCTTTATATTTTTGAGCTAATGTTCAGAACATCAATCTTGAATGTACGATCGCCGCATTGGTGCAATGCGAGTACGGCATCCACTGTGAAAAGTACTAACTGTTTGGCTTGAAATGCGTGTTGTTAACCAAATTATCGACATATTAATGTATGTTCTCTGTATGGACTGTGATACTCTGAAACGTTCCGAGTCATGACCGAAAGAGAAACAGCAAAATAAAAACTGTGGCCATTGGCGGATAGCAAACGTTATGACGTCGGCGTGTGCCAAGTGTTAATTGAATTAAGTGTGCCTTACCTACGTTGCTAGCTGCATACACGTTAATCAAGAGGATTCTGCAACTACGAACAGACTGTTGAAGGCCAGAGGTTTAGTGTGACCGGATAATCAGTGGAACGTGCTCTCATAGATTATAAGCAAACAACGCAGACGATGACGATACGCCGACCACGCCAGTTGAATGAAGATTGCCATTGTACATCGAAGAAAAGCTCAATAATCACGAATTATTGGTGAAAGAATTTTGTAATCTAATTTTCATTTGTGTTAAAGTTGTGTTTAGTTCCTCATATTCTCTGGCTGTCACATAACTGAAATTCCACTCAATTTTGAATCACATTTTTAGTAACTTTCGCAAGTAAGATCAAAATTAAATTCCTTCCTTAAATACATTTCTACCACAAAATTCCACAAGCCCATTATCTTTCGACACGGTGATCATTCTCTAAGATAGGTACTATTTTTGGCAGCGATACTGAAGTCTGTAGTCTTCTTCTTGTTTTGTATACATGTACTCTTCTGTTGTTTGCCAGTTTTATTTTGAGTGTTTTAATGTTGCTTGTTATTGTGCTCATTTTCTTGCTGGTCATTGTCATATGCCCTACACCAAGCTAGCAGGCAGCAGCCAAGCACAACTAGTCAATGTGTTCTCATTGGTGAACTACTTTAGTAGTGGGAAAACTGGATTGTGGTAGAAGTGTAATGGCCTAAGTTTATTCAAATGTCAATATTCGTCATGCTATGGCCAGCGTGAGGTTTTAGTTGTGTCTGTGGTAAAATTAGTAATTATTCCAATTTTTGGGGGCGTCAAATTCAATTAATCTTGAGAAGTATCGGTTATTCTTGGTTTCAGCTAACTCCAGCCTTCTGTTTATGAGATATTGGGTACGCAGCACGGGAGACGTGTCAGGATTCCTTCACTTTTGTTACCTGAACACCATTTCTAGTAACATTATTATTAGATGCGGTTCCTGCTTCGTCACAACTGTACTCCTTACACAGCTATCCTACTCATTCCTTTTCTGCGGAAATTTCAATATGCACAATGTGCTTTGTAGTTCTGCAACCACTTGCCCTAAGACTATATGACTTTGGGGGTTTCTCATGTCATCATTTTTGTGTCTAATCAACATATGGCAGGACACGCACTACAGCACTGCGGTAGAGTGATGCAGTAGCATCGGTTTCCCAATATGCTCTCTGGCCCACTCAAATATTGCTCTGTGGAAAATGTTACAAGACTTACATTCAGATTACGACCTTCCAATCTGAATTCGACAGCCATAAAGAGTGCTGCCCGAAAGAAATAAGCGACAATGGGTTTTCAGTAGGACCGACTGGACGCTTCACAACCGACTTTTTATACGTGGACTCCGTGACAGCGTCCAGGAAATGGTGGGTCATTTTACCAAACTGATCCGCCAATCCCTGTAAACATTCTTACAACCAATTAAAAAGGCAGCCTTGGTGGAAAGATGAATGCCGATCCACAATCAGGGCTAGGAAGAGAACTATGGTCAGGTTCAAGTGCCGGCTGGGAGTAGACAACTCGGGGGCCTTTGGGGCAGCGACAGTGAAATGTCGTCGAATGATTGGAGACAACAAAAAGAGGTAAACCGCTTTTGAGCACCATAAGCTGTTCCACTAAAATTGCAGTCGTAGGAGGATACCCGGGAGCGTTGGGAGGTGATCAGTAGGCGCTGTAACGGATGATGTAAGTCTCTAAACCATCGTAGGAGTTTTGTAAATCGTAAATTTGTAGTAAGAACTTATGGGACCAAACTGTTGAGGTCACCGATCCCTAAGCTTACACACCACTTAATCTAACTTAAACTAACTTACACTATGGACAACAGACACATACTGATGCCCGAGGGAGGACTCGAACCTTCGACGGGGGAAGCACGCTTGAAATATATTCCACGCTATGGTGAACTTTTTTGCGGTTATTACCGTCGCTGCTGGTGTGGATTTTCCTTTCCCGTGCTGCAGACTGTCCGCTGAAAGGGCCATTTGGGATCTCAGTTCCCCCAATTATGGTGAATGCAACTGCCCCTCTCCAAACAGGGAAATCGATTCTGCGTTATCTGCTACTCGTGACATAGCACCTGATCACGGTGGGGTCCACCATAATTTGTTACGTCATAACACAGAGCAAAGGATAAACCCTCCTCGTTTTGCTTATCTTCAGTTATGCATGTGAATAGTTTTCCGACTTGTGAAGACAGTCAATTTTAATTCCACTTTTAAAACCTGCGAAGGATCGTACACTCCCCAGTAGTTACTACAATTTGCCCTCGCTAGCTGCATGGGAGTGACCCTAGAGGAGCTGGTCAATCGTCGCATTTTCTCGATATTAGAATTCAGTCTAATCCCCAATGACTTTGAGTCTGGCTTGAGGAGATATTGCTCCACGTTCGATAACCTGGTCCTTCTGAAAGCGGCTATACAACAGGCATTTCTGCACACGAATGACGTATTGTTGTTTCTTGTTCTTTCTGACATCGAGAGCCACGGTACCCTCGGAGAGTTCCACGAAAGGGGCTTTCGATAACGTCTTCCAGTCTGTATACTGTCCTTCCTCTCACTAAGCTGTTATAAATATCGAGTCAGTCAAATACTCTCTAACCACAATGAGCAACACAACGGTCTCGCCAATGATACTGTTTATCTGTGACTGTCCTTGCTATACTTTTAATTGTGACCAATATGTTATATCTTCATACCTAACGCAGCAAGATTCCGCAATCACTTTAATATGTATAACACAGATAGTAAAAAAGTCCTACCCACAAATCTTTGTTTGATTACGTCTTCGAACACTCAAAATGTTTTACAGTCGTGCCTATTAGGCAGATCGCTGTGATCTTATAATCCTAATATTCTGCCTTAAGATTGGAGGTCAATATTGATGTCCCAGGAACAATATTAACTGCTTGACTTGGTCTTGAGTTTCCAGTTTCTTGCACCTAAAATTCAATGCCATTGCTAGTGTGTATAGAAACTGTTTGTGAGGACCAATGGACGGACGTCACTCTCACTTCCCTTAAGTAAAATTCGTTTATACCCCATTTATAACTGTTCTTCCTTACGCTTAACCATCTGTTGATTTAGAATTTTAGTGCGTTGTAGTTCAGTCCATCTGTGGGATTCTGTCATCTTACCAGTTACCGGGCTAGAGCTTGGGCAGGTTTCCGCTGTCTTGGTCGACCAAGGGTCTGGCGCCTCTCTCTTAGTGACACACCGACCGATCGTAGTGCCATTGTGAGAAAAGGCCGGGCCGTCTCATGTTGGTCTGCTCACGTTCGAGGCTGCAGCTTTAAGACAATCACAACCTTATTCCTTGTATCAAACTTTCTTAAACACATCAGGCTTTATTCTGATGGCCTGTAACGTCTAAGTTCGGAGCTTATTCGCACTGACTTGTTGATATTTAATTAATTATTAGCTGAGCGCCGTGGCGGTTTTGGTCTTAAGTTTCTTGTAACCTCAATTGCCGTCAGTTAAAGACTTAGTGAGCGTGGTCGCACAAGCTTCTTAATTACAACTGTTAATTGAAAGGTTACTCGCAGTGTTTGGAAAGCGCCAGGAGCGCATTTTTCGGAAATTGAAAATTTCGTTTAAATTGTTTTGCAGAGACAAATTATGATTGACAGGTAGTCCAGTAAGCGACAGGCCCATACTCTTTTAATTCTCAAATTTCTTGAAATTATTGCGAACGTCTGCTTTCTTAACTGAGAATTGTTTGCTTTGTAACCAGACTTTCATTCGAGTATTTAGTACAGGAAGAAATATGCTTCATTTGGTTCATGCACTCACTGGTTAAACTGGCACAATAAATTGTCATCATGTACACTGTGAATGATACTGCTTTTGTTGCTCCAACCCTCCCACCCTTGTGACCTGTCACTAAGACCGTCGTTTCAATTTAAATCAGCACGTCGTTACGGACCACTGTGGTGAGGTTCTTGATTAGAACGTGGCCTGGAGACAACATGTTGATGACTTCACACAGGAAAGAATCATAGAGGAACTAGAAGAAGGACTATGTGTGACGAGTGTAGCTCAGGAGTTTGGTATTACTCACAGCATTATTTTACATGTGTGGGAGAGTTACGAACCACAGGCACTGCTGATCGAATGAGACGATTTGGTTGACCACGACCAACCATAGTAGCATGTGACCGTTACATTGTGCAACAGTCTAGACATTTAACAGGACGGCAAGGCACAGTGACTGTATGCGGGTGGTCTCTTTGTTCGACTACCAGCACGTTGTTTTCCGCTGACACTCGCACATCGGCGACACCGTTTCCGATGGGGCCAAGAGCGCAGGAACTGGACTGGAGTCGTGTGCTCTCCTTGGGGATAGCAGACTGTCCGAATACTGATTCCGGATGTACACTCGTGTAGCAGCAGGTGGGAGCAGGAATGCACCCAGAAACGTTGTTGAACATGATCGGTTTGGTGGTCCAATTGTAACGGTGTGGGAGCGCATAATGTTGCATGCACGTACCATCTCCAAATATTTGAACAAAATGGACGCACTGGTCGACGTTATTGTGACACTGTACTCCCTCCGAATTTGAATCTCTTCATGGGTTCATTCGGTTGTGACTTCACTTGTGTGAATGGGAATGCGTGACCACATCTAATAGGACAGGTGCAGAATGTCTTTGAATGGGTGGATATTTAACGAATGGTTTGGCCTGCTTGTTCCGCTGACTTAAATATCAACAAGCACTGTTGGGATGCCATGGGGAAACGTATTGCAACTAGTCCACATGCACCAATGATCTTGTAGCAATTGACAAACGCGCTGGTGGGGGAATGGAGCACCATACCACAATTAATCCTTACCAACCTTGTGGCCAACATGTGAGCACCTTGCAGAAAGTGTACTACTGTCTGTGGTTATCACACACCCTATTAAGAACCATTGTTTCGTTTTTGTAATATCTACGGGAGCATCAAAGATCACGTCGACTTCAGTGTCATTGTGGTCTTTGTATAATAGTCTCATTTCTGTTCGTCTCATTTGGTATTCCTTCAGTTACCTTTTGTACATAGATCTTTCTATGTGTGGTCCAAGTTTCGAGCTATGTTATTTCGCGGTGACGCATCATGTGGAAGTAACTTTCGTCCTTACGTTTGAACAAAAGTGATGATGACATTTGGTTTGTGGGGCACTCAAATGCGTGGTTATCAGCGCCCATAAAAGTTCCCCCCATTTGCTCGGTCCAATCTGCCACTTTCATGAATGATTAAGACAACACAAACACCCAGTCATCTCGAGGCAGATGAAAATCCCTGACGCTGCCAGGAATCTAACCTGAGACCCTGTGCTCGGTAAGCGAGAACGCGACCACGAGACCGCGAGCTGTTGACTGCACGGAAGTGGCCATAAATGTAGGAACACGACCTGAGAATTAAACATGAAATTTTATTTCAGCAGGCACAGATATTAGCTCTCACTCGAAACAGCTGATACTCATTTAGCAAAGAGGGTGCCAATAATTAGAATGTGTGTGTGTGAACGACTTTAACGTAATACAGTATTCGGTTTTCACAAGTTTATGGGGAGGAGGAGGGAAGGTGTACTAGATACGTGTTTTTTGTTTTTTTCCCCCAGCCATGACAGATGGGCGGTCAGTTGTAGAAGTTGTTCATTTCAGAAAATATCCCAGTGGTTGTCAAGGTTGTCAGTATCTCGAAGAGGGTTTCCCGTTCCGGCATTAATCTACTGCCAAAGATAAACCTAACGGTAACCTTGATCGGAACCGGGGGATTACATCCATTTTACATCCAGGCTCTACATATTTTATATGTATTTCTGTTCCCTACCCCTAAAAGTAGAGTTGGTACTTCGAGTGATGACCCATTGGAGGGTTTACAGACTTTTCAGCCAAATACCATGCGAGCTGGTGGAGGAACAACGGGAGTCACAATTGGAAATAGATGGTTACCAGTTCGAGCTCTTGACTTGCCGCAGAAAAAAGAATGGTTGGATGGGAACTATTTTGAATTCAAAATTTTCCCGCCGAACTGAATAATCAAAAAAATTTCGGGCTTGCAGCCGGTCATCGTTAGCTTCCACCCACGATATTTCGACTGGACAACAGCGAGCCATACTCAGGTGAGCCATCGAAGACTGACGAAGACGCCCTCCGTTCCGTAATATACAGCGTACAGCGAGTATTCCGCGAATGCGTCAAAATCACATGGAGAGACGAACAACACCGCCCACCAGCAGCGCCCTCGCTGGTGGAACTGCAGAACTCAACTGACTTCGGCGTTGTCAATTGCCGCGGCCATCGGAGTACTGTGACGTCTTCGTCTAGAGCAGATAAAGAAATGACGGGGTTCCAAGCATTATCTAGCTGGTAGCCATTGTCACGGTTGTTAAGATTGTCTGTCATGCGAATTTCCACTGATTCTTTTATGACAGAGTCCCATAAAGATGTTGCTGTGTCTAAAATTGTTGTCTTGTCATACTCCATTGAGTGTCCAGTGGAAATGCAGTGGTCAGAAATTGCAGACTTGCTAGGTTGCAAAAGGCGAGTACAGCGCTGATGTTCAGTGCAATGTTCTTCTACGGTTCGCATTGTTTGTCCTCTATATGACATGCCACACTGACAAGGTATTTTATAAATTCCCGCCTTCCGCAATATCAGATCGTCTTTCACTGATCCCACTAGGTCGAAATTCTTCAATGGTGGACGGAAAATTACTTTCACTTCGAAACCGTGGAGGATTCTTGCTATTGTGAAGGAAATGTTGCCAACAAAGAGAAGCTAAAGATTTAGTAGACATGCTCTCTTCTTTCTCCACCCCCTGTTTCTTTGGCTTAATTGCAAGTGCCTTGCTAATTTGGCTGGAAGAAGAGCCATTCTCTTTGGACACCCTCGTCAGACGGGCAAGCTCTACAGGCAAACCAAGAATATTTTGAACAGATTGACGGCGTCGCCATGGGTAGCCGCTTGTCTCCCTTGGTGGCCAACCTTTTTATGGAGGATTTTGAGGAGAGAGCACTTGAATCAGTAGCCGATGGCCGCGGCAATTGACAACGCCGAAGACAGCTGAGTTCTGCAGTTCCACCAGCGAGGGCGCTGCTGGCGTGCGGTGTTGTTCGTCTCTCCATATGATTTTGACGCATGCGCGGAATACTCGCTGCACGCTATATATTACGGGACGGAGGGCATCTTAGGCCATCCTCTTTTATGCCAGCATCACTTGGATTTCCACCCCTCCCCGGTTCTATCAAGCCCTCCAAATCCTTGAACGCCATGCGCTCCGCCTCGTCTTCCGTATCTGCCTTCCGTCCCCCACATGTATCCTCTACGACCTCATCCCATTCCCCCACCTTCTCCTTTTCCTTGAACACATCCGCACACTCTATATTGTCCGCCGCCTCAATCTCCCTCACCCCTTTGTTTCTCCCATCCTCTCAACCCCAACCAGTTGCCGCACCTTTACCGTTGTGTCCCACCCTCCACCCATCTCCACACCCTACATCTCTTTTCCCAACACAACTTCCACCTTCTACCCCTCCCAGATGATGAGCTTCGTCCTGACAGCTACCCTTCCTACCAACTCTAACCCCTTGTTCCTGCCTCCTCCTCTGGGCTCCCTTTCCTCCCCCTCCCACCCCTGAGCGGCTTCCCCCTCCTACTCCCCCTCCGTCTCTTTTGCCTCCTTCCAGTGTCTCTGCGCTCCCTCCTGCCCTGTCTTCCCTCTTCCTCTCCTACCCCATGTGTCTCCTGCCTCTTCGTGAACCCACTGATGCCCCACCTCTCTTCATCCCGCAGCTTCCCCAGCTGCCACTTGCTCTCCCCTCCTGTTCCATACTCTCTGACCTTTTCCGTCGGCAGGTAGCCACCTGGCAGTTTTATTTTTCGTCGTGTGTGTTCCAAGTTGGTTTTAAGTGTGTTGTTCCGGAGTCTTTTTCCTACTGTGGCCGACTTTTAACCTGTGCCTGCGGATTCAGTGTCTTCTCTGTGTTTTAAGAATCGCCAATTGTGTTTTTGAACTTTCTGGTGGCTTTTTTTAACTGTCCCCCATGAACGTCTCCATTGCAATGTATATTTTACCTCCATTTTCTCCCCTTACTCTGTATTATGTTCCCCTTTTATCTCCTAATGTACGTATCATTTTATTCTTGTTTTAGTTGTAGTGTCACTCGGCTGAAGAGCGGCGGATTGTGCCACTTACTGCCCTCCCCTGCCCATATGGGGCAGGGGAATGAAATTACAATAAAGAAAAAAAGGCGTCTTCGTCAGTATTCAATGGCTCACCTGAGGGTGGCTCGCAGTTGTCGAGTCGAAATATCGTGGATGGAAGCTAACGACGACTGGCTGCAAGCCCGAAATCTTTTTGATTATTTTGAATTCAGTTCTGCGTAAAAATGTCCCAGTCTAAAGCCAGTGTACATATAGATATAATTGTTTAATGTGACAGTGTAAAGTCGACGATTTTCTCGGCATACGATGTGTGCCTAAAATGTACAGTGGGACTGTATAGAAATATGTGGTAATATTGACTGAAATGGAAACAAAGACGCTGCAAGTGACTATTCGTTTTCGCTGGTGTTAACCTTAGTCGCCATTGTGCCGTGTGTAGCACTGTAATGACCACACTTCCTGGGCTACCACTAGTGCTTGTTCCTAGACACTGGCGAGAATATAGTTGTGTAAATCAGTATAAAAGCAGGGTTAATACTTTATTGTGAAAGTGACAGACAGATGTAGCACATAAACAATCATAACAGAATCACATAGTTCCTTTCATAAAACAAATAAGTAAACAGGGCTTCTGCATTTCCTGGTTGGAAATTGCTATGTAAGCACTTACTCTCCAATTGTGGTGTTGCGTTGTTAGTACTTTGTCCAACCTCTATTTTTATTAAGTCGAAAATTCCCTAATGCATGGATTTTGTTAGGGTTTGTAGCTGTTGCAGTGAATTAGTCACCCACCCTCCTCGTATCGTTCTTTTCAGCTCACATACGGCCTAAACGTGCCTTCCATTGCGATAAACATGTCTTTTAAGTATTTAAGGATTCGTCGTGGGGTTCAGACACAGGCTACGTCCAAGTTAGGGCAAGACATCGATATCTTTATCTTCAAGCCACATTTTGGTTGTGCAGAAGCCTGAATTATCTTATTGAAACATTATCATACAAGCTAATCCAACCTCTCTGTAGGACCTCAGTGTGAATATTATTCTTGTAGTGTTCTTCCAAACAGTGCGTAATTTAATCAAAATATCCACGGGTGTGTTGCCGGTCTATAGTGTCCAACGGGCACAATATTTCGGCGATCAAACATGTCGCCATCACCAGGTGAACTGACGGACTGAGCTCCTGTGAACGCGCCGGCACGTTCACAGGAGCTCAGTCCGTCAGTTCACCTGATGATGGCGACATGTTTGATCGCCGTAATACTGTGCCCGTTGGACACTATAGACCGGCAGTACACCCGTGGATATTTTGATTATCAAATACGCCGGGAGAAACTCAAGAATCACAGTGCGTAATTTACTTTTAGCGCAGAATGCTGCCCATATCACATTACTTCCACCACCATAAATTCTATTCATTCATACCTGCTCCTCTGTTTATAAATTATCGCAGTCATACTGGGTGTCATCCCGTCAATCGTAATTAAAGTTCTTATCATCACAGAAGCCGGCCGGAGTGGCCGTGCGATTCTAGGCGCTACAGTCTGCAATCGAGCGACCGCTACGGTCGCCGGTTCAAATCCTGCCTTGGCCATGGATTTGTGTGATTTCCTTAGGTTAATTAGGTTTAATTAGTTCTAAGTTCTAGGCGACTGATGACCTCAGAAGTTAAGTCGCATAGTGCTCAGAGCCATTTTTGAACCATCACTGAAGATCACTTTATCCCTTTCTCAAGTCCATGATCTATGTTTTTCAGGAAACTTGAATGTAGCCTGCTTGCATTTGGCTGCTGGGGCAGGTTTCTGTAGTCGTTTGATGAATGCTAGATGTTTCCATTTGACAGAATATGTCGTAAGCTCTGGCATTTACTGGCAACTGAAATCAGCAATACGTTCAGAAGAATAACTGTTTGTGACCCTCAATCAGCGATAGAGGAACCGCTTCGATACCTAAGAAATTTTTGTGCTTTTCCCATATTTTCCGTTCCGCCCATATCGTGCGCCGAATCTAACGCAATTACAAATAACTGTACTTGAACGGTTTAACTTTTTGCTGAATTTACGATTAGAGAGTCCCATTTTCCTTTTATGCTCCGATTATTGCCTTTTCATTTCTCGAGGCTATGTTACAATCGTGGTTTTTGAACACAATACGTACTGTCAGTGATGGTGTCTGTTTCGTGTCAGCAGGAAACGCACACACAGACTAACACTGCACCTTCATACCAACCTCCACATTGTACCACATGTATCGTTGATGTCTTATCATATACTGTAACACTGACGTAAAATGCGATAAACATTTGACTGCATTGCATGCACACCGTGTGCAACTATACCAACCAACAATGCCTTTATAATGACTTCCACTTCTGCTGTTTGTCTTTTTGGATAGAGAGTGTTTATCTGCGAGCGCGCTATGCGCTTAGAGGGCAGTGAAGGATTTTGTGCTCGGCGGTCTGCCCGCAAATTAAGAGAGGATTTGTTGGTACTTGGCCGTTCGAATGCACGAGGCTACTGTGGGCCAGTTAGAGTCAGTGAGTGGAAGCTGGAGTAAGGCTTGGCGGCTGGGCCGCGAGTGGGGAGTGGATGATTAGCATGGCAGCGTGCATGTGCGGAATTACTGTGAATTTGCAGAGATGGAGGTATGGCAATCCCTGTTGGATGAATGAGCCGCTGGTGTGGTTAACTTCCGCCCACGTCCGATACACGGAATTATTTTGTGGTCATGATGTCTGTGTACTTCACTGTGGTAAGGAATCTTCAGCAGGAACGATATTGCGATTAGTTCAGAACTACCTCCTGCCTCGACATAGTGTGGAATTGATTCTATTCCCTAGGGCTTCCCAAGGAGACTTAAGTGCTTTAAAGGCACATTTGCATGCTGAGCTTTCATTAGCGGAAAAGATAATTGTAAGTGATAAAATAAAAAATGCTTTAAGACATAGATATAGTCCACGGCTGTATAAATATTGTCTTCAGCACTGGAAACATTTGAAGATATTATTGGCGAAATAGTCACCTCTTGTTTTCTAGGTCTAGTCCAGATCGAGTGTATATCGCACACAGCCGTTAATACTACAACATTTCATTATTTTATTCACGAGTTGCAACCAAACAGCACCTGTAATTTCATAATTCAAGTAATAATGTAAGTGTAGTAATTTTACATTGTCTTTTTATTTCAGAATATAGTTATTACTAGCCTATGTATGTTTTATTTTGTGTCTTTAGTCATTGTAAGATTGTTGGGTGACATGGCATGGCAAAAAATTCCGTGCATTTAAGCAAAAAGTCGTCCAACTCGATCCACTGTCGTCTTCGGGTGCTGTTTGATAACGAAGTGCGATTTTAGAGAAAACACAGAGAGAAAAAACACCGTTAAAAATACATGAACGGACCTTTAACGAAAACGCCATCCTCAAGCGCCGAGAGCTTGTATAAATTTTTTAAATTAATTATTATAATTCATTGTATGGCTTCGATCCAGCTAGGAATGAGCCAAAAAAACATTAATTAAAATGTGTTACAAAATGAGATGACAAAAGTCGCGGGATACCGATATCCACATATACAAATGATGGCGGTGTCGTGTATGTAAAGTATAAAAGGGCAGTCCATTGGAGGAGTTGATTTGTACTTAGCTGATTCATGTGACAAAGTTTCCGACGAGGTTATGGCCGCAAGACGTGATTTAACAGACAGTAACCCGGAGTGGTAGTTGGAGCTAGACACCATGGGACGCTCCATTTCGGAAATCGTTACAGGATTAATATACCAAGATCCAGAGTTCCAAGAATGTGCCTAGAATTCCATATTTCAGTCATTAGCTCTCATCTTGGACAACGCAGTGGCCGACAGCCTTCAGTTAACGATCAACAGCAGCTTTCACGTAGAGTTGTCAGTGCTCACAGACAAGCAACACTGCGTGAAATAACAGGAGAAATCACGGTAGGACGTACTACGAACGTATCCTTTATGACAGCGTGGTGAAATCTGGCAGCAGACGGCCAACGCCAAGTACCTCTGCTAACACCACGATACCGCCCGCAGCGCCTGTCCTGGACTCGTGACCATATCGGTTGGACGCTAAGCGGACTGGAGAACTATAGCTTGCGGCGCGGAGTGGCCGAGCGGTTAGAGGCGCCATTTCACGGATTGCGCGGCCGCTCCCGATGGAGGTTCGAGTTCTCCCTCGACCATAGGAGTGTGTGTTGTTCTTAGCATACATTAGTTTAAGTAGGGTCCGATGATCCCAATAGTTTGGTCCTTGTGGCCTGGTCCGGTGAGGCCAGGTTTGAGTTGGTAAGATCTGACACTATGGCCCGAGTGTGGCGCAGACCCCATAAAGCCATGGACCCAAGTTGTCAACAAGGCTCTGTACAAGCTGATTGTGGCTCCATAATGTTGTGGGTTGTGTTTGCATGGAATGGGTGGGGTCCTCTGGTCACACTGAACGGATCATTGACTGGAAATCATTAAATTTGGCTACTTGGAGTCTATTTACAGCCACTCACGGACTTAATGGTACAAGGAATGGAAATTTTATGTCATCCGGTTACAACTGTTCGCGATTGGTTTAACAAACATTCTGCACAATTAGAGCGAACGATTTGGCCACCAGACCATGACTTGAATTCCATCAAACATGTATGAGACATAATCGAGAGGACAGTTTGTGCACAAAATGCCGCACCGGCAAAACTTCCAGAGCTACAGACGGCTACAGATGCAGGGTGGCTCACTATTTCTGCAAGGGGCTTCCATACCACTTCGAGTCATTGCACTACGCCGTGGAAAGGAGGTGCAACACGATAGTAGGAGGAATTCCATGACTTCTGTAAAGTCTGTGTATACTGTTATGACCTTTTTATCGATGTATGTTCTAAACGGAAAGCTTGCTAGGTATTGTTTGCCACAAGTGTTATGTTCACGAGGATGCACGATACATGATGTTTGTTTATGATCTTAAGAAGCTAGTGTTGCGAAAATCTCTTCAAATACAGTTGGCTCGTTACATTTTCCATGTGACTAGTCACACTTCTGTGTACTGGGTGGATGCACTTGTGATATCTTTAGTTGCGTACAGAAGTCGCAGTCGATTGCATTGTTAATAACACACTGCCGCAGGTTAGTTGTTGTGGGATTTCTGTGGCTCCTATTTATTGGTGGACTCAGGCTCCAGTTTATAGGTCAATGTGTCGGCGATGTTCTCATCAAAAGCATCCGAGCCCCTGGAAGGGAAAGCTTCGTTCCTAATTATTACCTTTACTGTAATTATTTCCTCACTGCTTTTTTATTGGTTGATTGTACACAAAGTGAAGACTGATGCTTTCCACTCCATGCTGTCCATGCTAGACGCACCGGTTACAGTTCTATGATGTCAAAGCGAACACATTGCCAAAGTTTAATTAAAAACTTTCTTTCGTATTCCCATTATTTTTGTTTAGTTGAACGTCACGTGGTTGGTTACATTCTGCTCTGATACTGGACAAACTGTTAATTTTCAATATCATATTCCCTTTTGCGTGTCACTATGATGTTTGGAGCCAATATACTCGCGTGAGTAAGGAGTAAAACTAAGCGTTGTGATCAAAATTATTGCAGTGTTTCTATAAACGTTTAATTATTGTTTTATTAAATCAATCAATGGATATTTATTTTTTTCTATAGGCCTACCCTTTTTGCAAACAGTTAAATATATGTGATTCTGATACTGTTAGGACAGTTATAAGGCGCTGCAGTCATGGACTGTGCGGCTTGTCCCGGAAGAGGTTCGAGTCCTGTCTCGGGTATGGGTGTGTGTGTTTGTCCGTAGGATAATTTAGGTTCAGTAGTGTGTAAGCTTATGGACTGATGACCTTAGTCCCATAAGATTTCACACACATTTGAAAATTTTTTGTTAGGACAGTTAGTTTCTTTCCTGAGACGACAGAGATATAACGTCGAAAACTAGCTTATTTACCTAAAATTGATAAGGTCACCGACAACATGCAACAGAAGTTTCATAGCTTCTGTTAGTGTGATAACACATGCACCAGCTAATAATAATCTCTGTGTCTCATAAGTATCTGCATCCTGAGGAAATTTCATTAGAGAATTATATTCTCTGCATAAATGTCCATCATCCAGTGTTTTCTAGCATCAGCGTTTATCAGCCTGATTTGGCGTGTGTTTGGTCGCCAGCAGGTTCGACCTGGTTTCCGTGCGCTTCACGGGTCGGTGGACGTGGAGGGACGAGGTGGTGCTCGGCGGCTGGGAGCGGGGTCGCGGCCTGATGCCGCCGTCTGCAGACCTCTTCCCAGACAAACTGTCCGACCTGCAGGGCCGCGAGTTCGTCTTCGGCACCTTCCACTACCCGCCGTATGTCGTGCTGGACGACAAGGACCCCACTTTCCAGGACGGCCTCGAGTCCCGGATGATACTGGAGTTCCTCAAGAAGGTTAATTTCTGTTTCACACTCTCTGTTACACTCATTTATAGAAAGGTTGAATTCTTCCAACATTGATTGTTTGTAGAGTCCAACGACCTGTTGGTTCTCCTTTAATTTCGTTTATAGCCTATCACAACGATACACTTTTTATGTGAGTGGTATTTTTGTCCTTAGATAGTATCAAAGATAATTCAAAACTACATGATTCACAACAAATTTGTACGGAATTTTAAATTATTAATGTAATAACATGAATTTCAGCGCTGTATAATGTGTGAGATACAGAGGCGAGCGAGTGCGCCGTGACTTACCCCTGTTCACTGCTAGTAGCACCACGTCACCTTAACGCGTCTGCATGTAACGCACATGTACTTCATCACAATCTAGTATGAAATTAAAAATCAAAATTGATATTTAAGACTTCGTTAAATTATAGTTTAGTGTAATAATGTACCAAATACCAAGTCTTGATGTTCTAAACTTAATACTTTACGAGAAAATGTTTTTTTAAGAGAAAAATCAGAGGCGCTAAATAATGGCGCTAGGAAGCCAGAATTTGGTCAGAAGGTGCAGTTAGAAGTTATAAATAAGTAATGCTGGTTCCCAAAACCATAAAACAAAAATTAACGCCAGAATCCATGTTTTCCGGAAAAATCAGAGGAGCTAAGTTATGGACATAGAAACTTGAAAATTTGTTTTGTGCTTCGGTACACCCCCAAAACAATAACAGGGAGTCCATGTTAATCTACCTCTTATAGTTTTTGAGTAATTAAATAAAAACAAATTTTGTAACTGAAATGTGGTTAAGTGTTGTAGATTAAGTACTTGAAATTTTAATGATAGAGGATTTTGGTTAAATCAGATGATCAAATGTATCAAATAATAGAGCTACACCAAGTTTAAGACTTGTAACATAAATAGCAACAGATATATGTCTTAGCAAAGGTATGGTTCAGAGGTAACAATCGACCGTTAGTTCCACTAAATAAATTCTATTAGGCAAAGTTTTCAATCTATCGAACTGAAACTTTCTACGCGCTTTCAAACTGCTTATCTGCATACCAGCAAAAATTCAGAAGTTTCTGAAGTAATTGGTAACTATATTACTAAAGATTATATGCCCGAGATAGCGGTCGTTTGTAGGACTAAATACAGTCCCTGAACAGTTACGAAGGTTCACTTCGCTGTCAGACGCTGTGAGGCCCACGGCAGTTAATGGTGGTGTGTTGGGGCTTATGGGTGCTCAACATCGAGGTCATCAGCGCCCTGACACACATTGAAAGGAACGAACGTGGACAGACCTAAGAAAACTAAAGCACACACTCAAAGAAAGCAGGAAAAGAAGGAAAATGATACATAATAAAATAAAACCTAAGGAAAGGGGAAACATAGTAACAAGAATGTCACAGGAAATTGTTATTGGCTGGCCACGTAAATAAAATATGGGCTAGCTTGTCACACAGTGAGCAAATTGAAATCCTCTCCCTAAAATCATTGTAAAAACATTTGACATGGCACAGAACTTTAAAACTTTAGCCACATTCGTCCAAGTGTTGCCTAAAAGAGATGGCAGGTCAGCTGGCAAGTCAATTGCGGCCCGCTGGTCAAAAAATAAAACGCAATCCAATAAAACGTGGCGCACAGCGACCTGGACGCCGCAAGAACCACACATTGGAGGGTCCTCTCGCCGGGGCAGGTAGCCATGCGTCATAGGGCTGTGGCCTATTCGAAGCCGAGTGAGGCTGAAAGGGGGCTCAAAGGAAGTACACCACACACGCGTTGTGGGCTTGACTATACGGAGCTTATTGTCAGTCACTTCCAGCCACTCATCCTCCCACCGACCCATAACCCGTGAGCTCAACAGCTAAGTGAGTGCGTGCAATGGGATAGCACACTGAGATACTTGTGGGGCGAGACACGCCTCCTTGGCTGCGAGATCTGCCCATTCATTCCCAGCAATGCCGACATGTCCCGGAACCCAGTAGAAAGCTACAACCTACAAGTCGCTGTAGTTGGAGGAGGGCATCCTGGATAGTCTGGACAGTTTTGTCTGCCGGATACAAACGTTGCAATAAGTGAAGGGCACTGAGTAAATGGAACAGGCAAGAAATTTAGGAGAGGAAGAATGTCTCATGTGCTCCAGTGCCCGCAAGATCGCAGACAATTGTGCATCAATGACAGCGAAAGTCTGAGGCAGGCGGACCTTTAAGACACGATCTGGAAAAACAACTGAGTAACCAAGAGAGTCCCCTTCTTTCGACCCATCCGTAAAAACAGCTACATAGTCGTGGTGCTCAGATAAAATGGCAGAAAATGCTGCATTAAACACGGTGGCAGGAGTGCAATCTCTCTTGTACTGCAATAAATCTAAAATCACTCCGGGCCTCTTCAGTAACCAGGGTGGCAGGCGGTTAAAACCCTGGATTTGGGGTTGTACAGACTCCACACCGAGGGACTCTAATACACGTCGCACACGGATTCCAAACGGCAACGTAGCCCGGGGACGGCGGGAAAAAAGGCGATCCAGAGGTGGATGGGCAACAAGATGGTGAGCAGGCGAGCTGGGAGCTGCAAGAAACTTACAAGCCTGGTGGACCAGCAGGAGCTGCCGCCTGATGGTGAGTGGCGGTTCCCCAGCCTCAGCACAGAGGCTGGGTATGGGACTGGTCCGATAAGCACCCGTGGCCAGTCGAATCCCAACATGGTGACCACGTCAAGGATCTGCAAATAAGAAGGCCTCGCTGACCCATATACTGTGCACCCATAGTCCAACCGTGAACGCACGAAAGCTCGGTAAAACTGAAGGAGACGCGCCCTGCCCGCTCCCCAAGACCTGTGGCTGAGGCACTTGAGGATGTTGAGTGCCTTCAGGCTTCTGGCTTTCAAGTCACGTAGGTGTGGCGGCCATGACAACCTGGAGTCAAAAATTAGGCCCAGAAACCGCACTGTGTCTCTAAAATGTAGGAAAGTATCCCCCATATGCAAGGCAGGCAAAGTAAAAAGACGACGAGAACGATTAAAATGAACACAAACACACTTATCGGCAGAAAACCGAAAACCCGTCTTCGCAGCCCACTCCTCTAACCGCTGCAACTAACGGCTCACGGTTGCAACACTGTAGGAGGAACAGAAAACAGCAAAGTCGTCCACAAATAAGGAGCACTGTACTGGACTCCTCACTGTAGACGTTATGCTGTTGATGGCTATGGCAAAGAGGGTAACGCTTAAACGGTGTCCCTTGGGAACACCATTCTCTTGCTCAAAGCGATCAGACAGTGTGTTACCAACGAGGGTCCGAAAAAACTGCTGAGACAGGAAAGACCGGATGAAAATCGGGAGGCGGCCACCAAAGCCCCATTGATGCAGTTGTGCAAGAATACAGTATCTCCAAGTAGTATAATATGCCTTACTGATATCAAAGAAGATGCCAATACAGTGATGCTGACGGAGAAAAGCCTGCTGAATAGCCGTCTCTAGGAGGGTCAGGTTGTCGACCGTGGACCGAAATTTTCGGAATCCACACTGAAAGCGGCTAAGGAGCTGTCTGGTCTCTAACAGCCAGACCAGACGCCGGTTAACCATCCGTTCCAGGGTCTTTCCGACACAGCTTGTCAAGGAGATACTACGATAACTACTGGGACATGTGCGGTCCTTTCCTGGTTTGAGGAGAGAGATGAGGATTGCCTCCCGCCACAAGGTGGGGAACGCTCCTGTCTGCCATATGAAATTAAAACATTCCAGGAGGATTTCCTTTGACGCCGCTGGCAGATGTCGAAGCATGGAGTACCGGATGCGGTCGTAACCTGGTGCAGTGTCAGAAGTCTCACTAAGAGCCGATTCAAGTTCCCACATGGAGAAAGAGGAGTTGTACACCTCAGAACTGTTCGACCGAAAGTCCTAGTTCGCTCTTTCGACAGTCGCACGGTAGTGACGAAACGCTGGATCGTGATTTGCAGTGGCAGTACTTTGTGCAAAATGCTCTGCCAGCGTCTGAGCAATGGCTCTGGGTGTCGTTTGGACGCATCCCTGGTTCAGGACAGCAGCTATTGGTAAACGGCTATGTTTACCGGAAATCCGCCGGATGGCTTCCCATACTTTTGTGGAACAAATGGAACGGGTGATGGAGTCCAGGAACGCCTGCCATGACCTTTTCTTGCTCTCTTTAATGACACGGCGTGCCCTGGCTCTCGGGATTCGCAAGGCTGTAAGATTGACCGCTGTTGGACGGCATTTAAATCGGCGAAGAGCCGCACGCCTGTCCCGGATGGCTGAACGGCACTCTTCTGTCCACCAAGGCACAAAGCGCCGCTTAAGAGTGCCAGAAGACTGTGGTATGGACAGGTCAGCAGCATGATGGATCACAAGCGTGATGTGATCCACCCATTCTTGGATACTATTGTGGCGGTCAAAGACAGCCAACCGAGTGAACAGTGGCCAGTTAGCCCTGCCAAACATCCACGATGGTGGCCGCTGCTCCAGCAATAAACCATCCAGGAGATGAATGCGGATAGGGAAGTGATCGCTGGAATGAAGGTCGTCAGTGACCTCCCAGTGAACAGAGTCGGTGTGGATTGGAGAGCAGAAAGATAGGTCAATGGATGAGTATGACCCTGTAGCAGGTGAGAAATGAGTCGGAGTACCTGTGTTGAGGATGCACAACACTTGAGATGTTAGGAGGCTCTCCAAAATTCGACCTCGAACGCAAAGAGAAGTGGAGCCCCACAGGACATTATGGGCACTGAAGTCTCCCAGGAGGAGAAATGGGCGGGGGAGTTGGTCGATAAGATCTGTGAGAGCGTCTAAGGTCATTGCATACAGAGGGGGTAAATAAAAGGAGAAAACGGTAAGCCTCTGAGGTGAATGAATTTCAACTGCCACTGCTTGCAGGTCAGTATCCAGGGGGAGAGCAGAGGAGTGGTGGTCATTATTGACAAACACAGCGACTCCGCCTTTGGCCCTTTCTCCAGTCAGGTCATCTCTGCGATATGACGTGTAGCCCCTTAGTACAGGAGCATCAGATGGTTTGAAATGCGTTTCCTGTAAACACAAGCACAGGGGGCGTTGCCGTGCTAGGAGGTGCAGTTCCTCCACATGTGCCCGGAATCCATTCATGTTCCACTGTATAATTGGAGCCATCTATTAGGGTGGGAGTACCTTCATTCTCACTTTCTGTCGGGGAGGAGAGCCCACCACAGACGGAGGCTCAGTTTTGGGGCGAGTGCCCCAGTCTGACATCAACCTCCATCGCCTCTGAAGAGGAGTCGAGAGAGACGTCAGAGAGAATGACATCCACATCAGCACACTGTAAAACGTCGGTCTCCTTTAGCGGGCGAGTCTTCACCTTTGTCTTTGTCTTCGATTTTCTGGCCTGAGGCGGCATTGGTGCCAAAACCTCAGAAGCAGTAGGGAGTGTAGCAGCGCTGGGTAGTGGAAGGAAGTTCCATGACGTCAGCTACCACGGCCTGGTCAGAAGGCCGGGGGGGGGGGGGCGGGGGGGGGGGCGGGGGGGGGGAGGGGGGAGCAGCAGGCTTCACAGGAACGGCTGCAGCACACGTACATTGACAAACGCAGGTGCTAGTGCTGATAGTAGCAACCTCCGTTTGTGTAGTGGCATCGGTTTTCAACACTGGCTGTTTGAGAACGGAAGAAAAGGAAGCAGCGAACGTGGGCGGCTGCATGGACTTGTAAAGTTTCTTCGCCTCACCATACGAGAGGCGTTTTGTAGTTTTAAGTTCCTGGATCTTCCGTTCCTCAAGGAAAGCTCTGCAGGCCCTACGCCACACAGGGTGAGCCCCAGAGCAGTTGACACACTTGGGAGGAGAGGAGCAACCAACTCCCTCAAGGGTGGCTTTACCACAATTCCCGCAAGTGGCTTCCCCTCTACAGCCGAGAGTAGTGTGTCCAAAATGTTGGCATTTAAAACACCGCATGGGGTTGGTGTAATAAGGCCGTACACTGAGACGGAGGAAACCGGCCTTCACATGCTCTGGCAATTTGGTGGAGTCAGTCTTTACGAGAGTACCATCCACCCGTTTCATAACGTGTTGCACGTCGACAATTCCTTCCCGGGACCATTCAGCCTTCGGTTCGTATTGGGGAATGTCAACGAGATCTCTGCAAGTCACAACACCCTTGCTGTAGTTCAAGGTGCTGTGAAATTCAGTCTCTATCGCAAACTCCCCAAGAAATTGTGCCTTCTGAAGGTTTTGGGCTTGCTGAAAGCTAGATGTTTCAAACAACAAGGTGCCATTTCGCAAGCGCTTTACAGATTTTAGGGTGCCAGCAATACCTTCTAAGCCCTTCTGGATATAAAATGGTGAAACTTTTGCGAAACTCCCACCTTTTCTTTTAATTACCAGAAACACATTCGCCGAAGCAACATGCGTTCTGTTACGACTACCTGAATCAGGAGGACTGGCTACACGAGCCCTCTTGTTAGATTGGGTGTTAGAAACTACCAGCGGGCCACCCTCTCCGCTGGGAGGAGAAGAACAAAAGTTCGAGGGTTCCATCTCGGTCCCACGAGCAGCTAGGGAACTAGAAGTCCACCTAGACAGAGCCCCGCGTGCCTAGGTAAGCCTTATACAACTGAGGTGCGGCAGGTTCACCAGAGGTTGCCCGCTAACGACTGTTCCACCTCAACAGCCACGCATCTCATCGGCGCGCAGCACACCTTGAGATTGGGGGGTTGTTTATATTCCATCCTCGCGATCCGGGCGGCCAAGCCAAGATCCCCACTCCCTGAGACACACAACATTCCACCGCCGCGCCGCACGGTGGTCGTTGAAGCATGCCCAGAGCTTACGGTGACAGGAGACTGGCGGCGCTTACCAGTCCCCAGCTCAGGAACCCCGGGGTCGCCACGCCCGTACCCAGCAAACGAATGCTGAGCCCCTGGGGGCTTAAACCTAACTAAGGACAGCACACGACACCCAGCCATAACGAGGCAGAGAAAATCCCTGGCCCCGCCGGGAATCTAACCCGGGAACCCTGGCGTGGGAAGCGAGAACGCTACCGCACGACCACGAGATGCGGGCGCCAGTTAAACGTCTGGTCGCGCTCTGCCTCTGATGACGTCAGAGCCGAGCTGTGACGAGGTTGGTTGGTTGGTTTTGGGGACGGAGACCAGACAGCGACGTCATCGGTCTCGTCGGATTAGGGAAGGACGGGGAAAGAAGTCGGCCGTGCCCTTTGATAGGAACCATCCCGGCACTTGCCTGGAGCGATTTAGGGAAATCACGGAAAACATAAATCAGGATGGCCGGACACGGGATTGAACCATCGTCCTCCCTAATGAGCTGTGACAAGCACGTATTTGGTAGTGAAAACGGATAGTGAACTCGCGACGACTGTACACCGTCCTGGATCGTTTAGAATTCGGTAAAATAACTGTTAGTGTTCCGTCCGTGTGAAATTCAATTCCGCGTGGCAAGTGGTGAATTTATTTCCACTTTTATGGCGAGCATTAATTTTTGAACATTCATTGCGAACTTTCAGTTGAGTGATGTTAGTCAGGGCGAAAAAAAAAATCTTGTAGGAAGTTACCGTAGAGGTCGCCTCTGAACTATTAAAGGTGCTGTTACATTAGAAAGACTTGTTTTCAATTGAACATAACGCAATTTTAAGTGTTCTTTGTGAGAAACTTTAATTAAATTACATCTTGATTGGAACTTTAAACTTTTACTGAACTCATAGTCCTGATACCGCAAAGAAATGGGCGATAGAAACTTTTCTTTCAGTGGGCTGGACTGGAATGTGGCCGTGCAGAGTGGAAACTAAGATCAGTATGTTTCCCTTCGCTTTCTGGCAGACCATCAAATTAGTTGCCAGGCTCACGTGATGAAAGACGGCATCAAAACTTTAAACCAATGAATTAACTTACTTGCCGCCTCACATATTGTTTACAAACGTTTTCATAAAAGGGTGTGCTAACTTACGAGTCCTGTGAACAAAATCACTTTTATGATGACCTTTCGTTATTTACCTGAGATAATACTGATCTGCAGTGAATTTTATACAGAAATCTAAGAAGACGTTCTTTATAGATTTTGATGCTCTGAACAGGAATATCGCGATTAAAATTGTGTCATAGCACAGGGTTACAAGTAAGTTGGACAGCACTTGTCACGTCTATATTCCTAACCTAATCTCTCTCTAATATCGAACATAACTAACAGCATAGCATTGTCTACCGTCCTATGTACTGCAAACACATTGAGGTACCAGTAAAGGAAGTGCAGCTTCACTGTCGTGTTGCAGTCAAAATCCTTATAAGAATGAACGCGTTCGTCTACAAGATACCTGCGCTCCTGTTTCCCAAGAACAGAGTTGTTACATTACGAAACAATGCCACTCATGCAGCTGATAAGGGGTTAGAGTGGAGTCGCAGTGTGTTACCCTAACAGACGGAATGTCCCTTCTTGAGACTTTCTGGCCGATTAAAATTTTGTGGCGTTCCGGGACTCGAACTGGGGACCTTTGCCCCTCGCGAGAAAGTGCTCTTGGGTAGCTCAGTTGGTAGAGCACTAGCCACAGAAAGGCAAAGGTCCGCAACTCTAGTCTCTGTCCGGCATACAGTTTTAATCCGCCAGTAAGTTTCATATCAGCGCAGATTCCGCTTCAGAGTGAAATTAACATGGACTTCGTGCTTTTCTCTGTGTTCAGTCGGGGAAACTTCTTACACACTGAATGCTGCCAAGAGTCCCAAATTAATGTGCAATATAAGAATAACTACGCTCCTTAGCAATATCTTAGACTGAGGCACCAGAATTGTTCGCTGTGTCAGCGACGAGATTCCATTGCTGTGGTCGCAAGGCTAAGAGTTCAGCTTTAGGCTTTTGAAAATCTAAATCCCTAATCAGATCATTAATTTCACGGTATTTGATTTTTAAGCTTCTCCAGACGGCAATGCAGGGCCATTGTCACTGGCGGATGATTGCACATTTTCGGTTGTATGTATCGGTTCAACACCATCGCTTTCATTGCTTGACGGTGGTACACGTAGGAGAACGGAAACTGGCAGTCTTTCGCCGTGAGCCCCAGAGAGAGTGGCTGGTGGTGTGTCAGGGTATAGAAAAGTCCTCTTCCTCTTGGTACTGACTGCTTTGCTCAAGGACGGTAGCATACAAAAATAACAGCCCGGTGTATGATTTGTAGGTTAACACCAAACTTCATGGAGACATTTTACCACACATTCAAGCGTTCAGTGTAGACGAAATGCGCTTCGGTCAATAGTCACCTTCTTGAAAAAAACAACGACTGCTAAAATACGACAAAAGTTACAAGGGCTCAGTCCGGAACCACGTGATTGCTACGGTAGCAGGTTCGACTCCTGCCTCGGGCATGGATGTGTGTGATATCCTTAGGTTAGGTAGGTTGAAGTAGTTCTAAGTTCTAGGGGACTGATGACCACTGCAGTTAAGTCTCATAGTGCTCAAAGCCATTTGAAGCATTTTTTTTGTTATAATGTCACTTAAGTGTGAATGCGAAATGTAAACACCTTACTTACTTGTAACTATGAACTAGGAGTCAATTTTAATATTTCTATTGGTGTTCAGCACATCTGAATCTATAAATTACGGCTACTTTCTTTTCTGTAAAAAATAAAAAAGAAATTTTGTGGATCAGTCTAATTTTTCCAAATTTAAGATAATTTCCCAGTCAGTAAATATACCAGTAACATATGAGGACGTACTTAAAAGCAATGCCAGCAATTTTTTATTCTGTTTTCAATGTCGGTTGAGGTACGGACGTGCGTGTTACGTAACTGACTTTCTCGCTTGTCTGGCGCAAGTTGGAACTCTCTGCCACTAGAGGGCTCTAAGTTGTATAGTGTAACAAGGCGATGTGTAATTTCACTATGTCGGTGTGTGAGCAACACGGTGTATTAATCGAGTTTCGAGTTCAAAAAGGTCATCGACACTTTCATGTATATGTTGTAGGCCCAGTAGAATGATTTTTTAAACCATGATTGCATTGTCAATCACTTGGCAGTTAATGACTTTAATTTCGTAACAGTTTGCCATGTTCAACAGCTAATTACAGTAATGTACTGCTGAGTGCTATACACCCTCGCTGCTTATTGCATTAGTAATCTATCGATATAGACCCGTACAAGCGATAGGAGCATCACGACGCATGTACTAGAAAGAAAGGGGAAGGCGTGCGAGCTATCTGAGTTTGACCGAGGACAGATTATAATGGCCCGGAAGCTCGGCAACAGCATTTCGGGAACTCCAGAGTTGTCGGGTGTTCGAGGAGTGCTGTGCTGATTGTCTTCAACACTTGGCGAAGCCAAGGTGATACCACAACCAGACGTCGTAGAGGTGGGCGGCCACCCCTCATTGCAGATGTCTTGCGTCATAGGCTGGGCAGATTGGTAAACCAGGACAAGAGGCAAACCGTAGAGGAACTAACGTCAGATTTTAATGTTGGACAGTCTACAAGTGTGTATGAAGAGACAGTCCGCCCAACACTCTGAACGATAGGCCCCCACAGCCGGCGACCCATGCACCTGCCAATGTTAACACCCCAACATCGGCCACTACGACTGAAACGGCCACGTGACCAAAGGTACAAAACGTTGGCACAGTGTCTGAGCGTTTCATGGTATGACGAATCCGTCTTCCAGGGCAACAGCTCTCTCTCACCGATGCTGCGGAACGGAGACAAGATGGCGGCGGCTCCATTATGCTCTAGGTAACATTCACATGGGCATCCATTGATCGAGTGTTGCTCGTGCAAAACAAGGCCAAGGAGAATCGTACACTGGTTGCCGAACACGTACACACCCTCGTGACGCTCATGTTCCCCAATGACAGTGGCATTTTTCAGCAAGATAATGTGCCATGTCACAAGACCAGGAGTGAAATAGATTGGTCCGAGGAACACAGTGGCAAGTTTCTATTGGAGTGCTGGCCTCCCAATTCACCTCATCTGAACCTCAACGACACATCTGGGATATTATTGAAGACAGCGCCAGAGCACATGGCGCCCCTCCTCGGAATTACGGTTATTTGGTGACTCGTGTGTGCAGATGTGATGCCAAGTCCATACAGCGAGCTACCAAAGCCTCACTGCTTTCATATCACTACGCGTTGCCGCTGTTACCCGTGACAAAGCTGGACATAGAGGCTATCAGGTAAGTGGTCATAATGTTCTACTGACCAGTGTGTATATTTTTCGGATATTAAATTTCCAGTACAAAAATTCGTCCTAACACTTTGTTGGATCTATGGGCACCTACCGACGGCCGTGTGATCCTCTTAGTATGGCGTCATTAGATGTTGTATGGACGGGCGTGGATTCAGCACATTGCTCTCCTGCGCTGTCAGTTTTTGCAACCTGGAGCCGGTACTCGGTCAACCAGCTGACGAACTGTTATCATGAGGCAGGGGTGCGTCCTGTTCCAGTCCTCCCAGCAGGGAAAATTCCTGGCAGTAATGGGAATTAAGCAGGCGTCCTGCGCATGTTAGTCAGTCGTGCTGAATACTTAACCGTCAAGGCCAGTAGAATACTTAATTGTACATTTTTAAACTAGAATACCTCCGACCGGTTTGAGCAGGTCATGTTAGCTTCTGAAGTCAGCCAAGTACTTGGTGTAACTGAGTACGTGCGTGGAATGTAGGTGCCATTGTAAAGAAGAGAGGAATTCATGGCTGACTGCCATCAAACAAATCAGAATACAGGAGACTCAAACAAGGTTTTTCGTAATTCAACTCTTACCTCTAGCTGTTACCGATTATACGCCATGTTGAGGGCTCAGCCTGGGAGGCCATTAAGAGTGGTCTCGCTAATCTTTGGATTCGGAAAATCCTGTGCTCAGTCACTCGTCCACAACATAATCTACTCTGCCTTACACAGTAAACATGGTTACATGACAATGCAACTTCGTATACGTACTCATTAGTGGTGGGTTTTCCATTCTATACGGCTTATAGAAGGGCCACCACAGTGAATTAGTATTGCCGATGTTAAGTGTTCTTACCAGACCTTGTGGGATATATACGAATCGTGAATAGTGTCAGAAGTTGAATGGTCACTGTGAAGGACACGGAGATGCGGTATGCTCTTATTTGTATACTGTGTTATCAGCGTCTTGCAGACTCTGAAATGGACCTGATAGTGGGACTCACACTGGTGCTGGCTAATGGAATCTTTTAGTATGCTTATTTGTTGTGCATTCGGATTTGACAGTGGCCCAGTGTTGCACTGCATAGGAACGTGAGGCCAGTCATACACGTCAAGCGTCTGGTCGACCACCTCCGACCACCACGAGGAAGGCTCACCGTATTGTGTATCAAGCAAAGTGGCGTTGTTCCTCCCGGTGCGGATGGTGTGGGGAGCCTTCGGGAATGATATTTGCTTACGCTTAATAGTGACTGAAAGAACTTTGAAAAAACACAATGGTACGTCATGGATATCCTGCAGCCTCCTGTGTTGCCTCTCACGATACAGTACCTCTGTTTCCATTTTGCAACAGGGTAATGCTTACCCATACAGAGTTTGTGCGATACTGAATTACTCCTGTGGCAGCAAGCTCTCCAAATCTGTTCCCGATAGAATATTTGGGGGACCAGTGCCATTATACAAGCTACCAGGAACTTGTCGCAACAACTGTGGGTCAGCTTGTCCCAGAAGCGGCTAAACGTCTTTAAGACTCCTTCTCCAACCAAATGAGTGCGTGCACCTAGGGCAAAGAGTGTTAAAAGTCATATTCATAAGTGCGCTTATAATGCCAAGTTCTTTGGGAATTTTTTGGTGATTTTGAAATCACAGAAATAACATTACATGCCCTAAGAACCCAAACAATTTCGTTTCGATTCAGCCAGCGTATTTGGCCTGGCCTGTTGCCTGCTTGACTGATATCGTCCTTGACCTTGTGATGGCTGTGACGTAGGTAGGAAGTATCGCAAGTGGCAAAACGCTAAGCGCACGCTCTCTCTCTCTCTCTTTCTCTCTCTATCTCTATCTCTCACACACACACACATACACACACACCACACAAGCACACCAAAAGAGAATTTTTCATTCTGTTTGATGCAAAAACGGGTTTGACTACAAACAAAACGTTTATCTGGGATGTAAAGGCAACGTTCATGTTTATAAATACTGTTATTTCACGAATCATATTTGCAAGCGTCCAGGAATTAGATAAAACGTATTTCTTACAGTTTTCGACATTATTGTATACAGCAACAGTACAAGAATATGTTTTGTATAGCGCAGTCAACCGGTAGCAACAAGATTGTACTTTAACGTGGTTTCAACACCAACTGCTTGTGCCTTCTTCAGAAAATCTAAGCAATTTCATGTAGTAATGCATGAACAGATTTATGAACAAAATTCTCTCGTCATACAAAATACTTCGTGACGAGACAATATTTAAGCCATATAAATGTTATAGACATTGGGAGTGATGTAATATTTGTAATTGTCAGTAAAATAGTAGCTGCGTGGCGTAGCACGCAATACGCCTGTATCGGCTGTAGGAGGAAACAGACACTGTTGATGGCATCAGACTTGGAAGCAAAATCTTGTTCCAACCGGTTCACTGTATTACGCAAATCATAAAACATAGCAATATAAAGAACAATAGATCATGTATTGATTAGGGAAGCACCAAGATTAGGGTAGCTGGCAGAGCACGGATAGCGATCTAAGCATGCTTAAGTAGCAGAAGTCTATTACGAGCTTTCACACAAAGCGGACGTGAAATGCATAGGTTCAGATAATTAAGGGTACGGAGATTTGCATTAAACACCACTACTGGATTGGCAGCGGTCGTAGTTGTGATGAAATGAATACAGTATCAACATCAAACGTTTTATGTGTGAGCACGCTATGAAGTATAGAAGGTGGATGATGTTACTAGCACCACCTCACGAGGTTTGCAGCTCTCGTCATCATCATATAAATGGGAAAAAATACGTTTTCAGCACAATTGTATGGAAACATAGACGAGTGAGTTTATTAGTGTTTTGAATACACTATCCAAGAGTGGAAATTGAAGTGCCCTTTTTACCTAAAATCACTGCACCTTTTTTATAACGCTACATCTTGTTGCAAAGAGCACATTGTTGCCTCATAAAAATGAGGTAATAAACTTAATTGATAGTTACAGCAAATAACTATGTGTTTTTCTCTTCCATCAGTCCTCTGATTGATTGATGCGGTGGGCCACGAATTCTTCTCACAACTCCTTCACTGTGGCCGCCTCTATAATTTTTACCCTCTACAGGAATCTCTGTTACCATGCAAGTTATCCCTCATACCTTAACAACACTCACAATCACCTTGTCACTCGCTCGGATGTCCGTGGGCATTAGTGCTCCCGCTATCGTGACAGGGAGGTGCGCAGATCCTGGTTCGAATCCGCATGACGGAGTGACAACGAGAGTCGGTCTGACAGCTAACCTGCATGTGGTTTTCAGGCAGTCTCTCACACCCTACTAAGCGAATATCGGGCTGGTACGAACGTCCCACTTCAGATACACGCTGCCCAAACATTTGGAAAAATTTCTCAAACTTACACATAGAATTCACTCTGGACGCAGACAGATGCATTCTGTCTTCAGGCCACAAGTGGCCCATCGGGACCATCCGACCGCCGTGTCATCCTCAGTTGAGGATGCGGATAGGAGGGGCGTGTGTTCAGGACACC
This sequence comes from Schistocerca gregaria, assembly GCF_023897955.1. NCBI lineage: Eukaryota > Metazoa > Arthropoda > Insecta > Orthoptera > Acrididae > Schistocerca > Schistocerca gregaria. Next base: position 924,047,867 of record NC_064921.1, on the reverse strand, counting down.
GCTCTCCCGGTCGTTATGATGGTTTTCTCTGACCGGAGCCGCTACTATTGGTCGAGTAGCTCCTCACTTGGCACCATGAGGCTGAGGGCACCCCGAAAAATGGCAACAGCGCGTGGCGGCCTGAATGGTCACCCATCCAAGTGCCGACCATGCCCGACAGCGCTTAACTTCGGTAATCTGACGGGAACCGGTGTATCCACTGTGCAAGGCCGTTGCCCACGCAGACAGATGGGGATAGACGAATTCCATTCTCGGGGCTGAATAGCAGACGGGTGACCTAACATATTTAGTCTGCGTATTCCCAAAATCAGGAGTAGCATCGGTCATTGTTTTACACTTACTCCTTACCTCGCCGAATAAGAGAAGAAACTTTTCTTCTATTATAAGTCTATTGTTCAGTATCCTTCTACAGTAGTGAAACGTCCATTGCGTCCTTTGTTAGGGCTTCCATGGCCTCGCACAAAACGACGGTCACTGTCGCGGCCAGAATCCACTCTCTTTTGTGTGACACGCCGCGTTTGACACAAGTGAGGAGACCTGACGCTCTATACCTGGGTACATTTGTTGACATATCCGCAGCAATGGTTTACACTGATTCAATGCCAAATCAATATAAATAAGTATCTCGAACATCGCTTTAACCAACAAGACAGTATTACATGATAACTCGAAAGCCAATAAAAAAAATCCTGTAGCTCTCTAACCACTTTCAGGAAAGAGACTGAGGTCTCATCACTGAACTGGAGGAATTCACAGCTAATAGCCTGCAAATCACTGGTTGTTAGCAAATGAAGTTGTTCATTATCCTACTAACAATCAGGAACACAATTAGAAGACAACAGAGAAAAGGACATTCGAAACCGTCACTTTCAGATTTACATGGATACAAATACCCATTTAGAAGGATTGGGAAAAAATCTAGCCCCTCTTCTCCAGGTCAAACATAAAACCACTTCGGTTCTAGGTACTTCAGTCTGGAACCGCGCGACCACTACGGTCGCAGGTTTGAATCCTGCCTCGGGCATGTGTGTGATGTCCTTAGCTTAGTTAGGTTTAAGTAGTTCTAAGTTCTAGGGGACTGATGACCTTAGCTGTTAAGTCCCATAGAGCTCAGAGCCATTTGAACCATGAAACCTCCGGCCGCCGAAAATAGGATGAGGCGACTACAACAATGAATCACGCAAGAATAACTGGGCGGCTAGGAAAATGTGTTGCGGCTTTACACCTCAAACTCTCCGGTTCATTTCTTTTCGGGTTTACCCATAGTCCGTGACTAGTTTCCTTACAATGCCGTGTTCCACACGTACATTACCAGAAATCTGTTCCTCTTGTAAAGTCCGATGTTTCGTACCAATAATCTTTTTTGGCCAGGAACGTTCTGATTGTTTGTGCAAGTCTACTTTCTATGTGCTTCTTGCTTCATCCGTCATACGTGCTTCCAGGATCCCACAATTCCTTCACTTATTTATTTCGCCCCAAAGTTTGATGTTAAGTTTAACGCTAATCCCATTGCTGCTACTTTTCATTATTTTCGTCTTTCTTCGGTTTATTCTCAATCCATAATCTGTCTTCAGTTCTTTGTTCAGTCCACTCAGCGTGTCCTATAATTCCTTCTCACTTTCTTTGCAAGCAATGTTATCATTGAATTTCATCGTTAATGTTGTTTCGTCCTGAATTTTAATTCCACTCCTGAACATATGTTTTATTTCTGTCATTGCTTCTTCGATGTGGAGATTGAACAGTTGGAAAGAAATACTACATCCCTCACGTAACTCCTCTTTCATCTGCGCACTTTGTTCTTGATATCTTATTCTTACTGTTCCTTCTTGGTTCTTATACGTACAGTATATCACTTGTCTTTCCCTTTAGCTTATACCTATCGTTATACGGATTTCGAATGCATTTCTTAAGTCAACAAATCCTATAAAGGTGACTCGAGTCTTAAGTTCTGCTTACATTACCAGGCAGAACAAAAGAACTATTTGTCTTGAGTTTTTATCTTTCCTAAAGGTAGGCCTATTGTCACCTAAGAGATCGAAAATTCTCCTTTCCATTCTTCTGCACAATTTTCTTCTCAGGAATTTGGATGCATAAGCTAATAAGCCATTTTTTCGATAACACTCGCACTAATCTACCATTCCTATTTTAGGAATTGCGCGGATAATAATTTTTCCGAATGGCTGATGGTATGTTAGCAGCCTTATTGATTCTACTCAGTAACTTCAACAGTAGCTTGGTTGATATTCCCCTCACTTATTTTAGATATTTCAGAGGACTGTTAACTACGAGTTCCAACATATTTGATAGGAATCCTTCCAAAGATCTACCAAACTCAGACTGTAATACTGCACCCGTTATATCTCCCAAACTGGCTCCCAGATTTTCTCTTATTTCAGCAGACACTTCCTCCCTCTCATAGACGTCTTCAGTGTATTCTTACCACCTGTCGCCCGTCCCCCAACAGCCGAAGCCTCCCTCCAGTCTTATGCTGACGCCCCTGCTTTTAATTTCACTCTAAGTTGTTTTGACCTTTCTATTTATTGAGTCATTACGTCTGATAACATGGGAAATTTTGTTTGATTTCAGCACTGTAATGACAATGGTTGTGATGAAGGTATTGCTGATTATGAGCTATAATTTCCTTTTCTCCTATCTTTTCTGGTGTTTCCTTTTACTCCTTAATTGTGTCTTTGATGATCTGAAGTACCTTTTTTGGTTTTGTTCTGAAATAAGAAAAGTTACTATGTTTTGCTTTATTTTTATTGCTACATGAATCTCCTTTTAACAGAGTATGTAAAAGATTCGGATAAATTCTAGTGTCCGATCCCACCGATTGTCTTCGACCAATGACGTCATATCTAAAACAAAGAAGATACAGAGAGGCGATGTTTAAAGGCACAGAGAATTATTCGTAAACCAACGAATGTATGGCAGAAGACAATACAACAGTGTAATGAATAATACACAGTCACAGTTCACGAGATTGATTATATTGAACTAATGATATCGAAAAGACATTGAGTTAACTTAAAGGAAAGTAACAATACAAAACCAGGAAATACACGTGAATTGAATTATCAGAGGTCGCGCGAGTACGTGAAAGAACCCCAGACGACCTTTACAGTCCACTACAATATCACGTAACGTAAACTTGTAATGTTGTGAAACATAATAAAAATTTAATTTAAGCGAAATACCGCGTGAAAGTGGGTTTTTGGTGGAGACAACCCAAAAATCAGCGTAACAATCGCAAAATGATGTAAAAAGTAACATATAGGAAACGTAAAAGGATATTAACGGGAAATAAGAAGAACGCAACACAGAAATCCTGAAAGAAATGGAACTACAGTAGTAACGAAAATTCATGGAATAATAAGAAGTCTTGGAATTGGTAAGTGGAATTAAACTACAGATCAGTTCTAGTCACCAATTCGAAGGTTCATTATTGTCAGCGTTCTTTCGGTAAATGCGTCCAGTTCTTTGATGTAGAATTCCTACTTTGTGTAGCTGTCTGTGCAACTGCGAATAACAATTAATCTTGGAATCGGTAACTATAATTGACCTACGTAGGTCAATTCTAGTTGTAACTAAGAAGGCTTTCCCGGCGTAATAATTGATAATATTCTTCTCGGGTATGCAGCCGGATCATGACGTCTTCATGATACAATATTTCCGCGGTACAACTGGCCGCCATCTTCAGGTGAGAGTGCTGGTGCACGATCTCGCCGGAACTGACTTCCCAGCGCAAGCGGCGGCCCCTATATAGGCCGCAGAAGACCCACAACGCGTGCGCGAGAAGGTGCCGTAACCGCCCTCTAGCGCAGTAGACATACCCCGCCGCCAGTGATGGAAAGAGGCGAAATCGAGATATCGCTGTCAAAAATTAAAAAATAAAAATAAGTAAAAAAATTTTATTCCGACGATAGAACCACAGACCGTTGTTTTTTAATGTCAGATAACACTGGGTCCCAAGTCTTACTTAAAAGAAAACCCTTGTCTCTATTAATAAGATTGTCAGATAACCGAATCTCTATGGATTCTTTTAAAATACAGTCCCAATAGCGAGATGCAGGGGCAACCATTTGTGTCTCGTCATATAGTATTCTGTGTCCCTCGGTGAGACAGTGTTCCGCCACTGCAGACTTCTCAGGTTGAAGCAGCCTTGTGTGCCGCTGATGCTCAACACATCGCTCCTGAATGGTCCGGATTGTCTGACCAATATAAGTCTTTCCACAGTGGCAAGGGATCTTGTACACACCGGGCTTCCTCAAACCCAATTCATCCTTAACAGAGCCAAGGAGCGCTCTAATCCTGTCCCCAATAGTCGCCAATCCTTTTATGGAAGATTTTGAGGACATGGCGCTGAAGACAGCGTCCTTAAAGCCAACCTGTTTTTGGAGGTACATTGACGATACGTTTATCGTGTGGCCTCATGGGAGAGAAGCTGTGGACCGCCTCCTAGATCATTTCAATTCCCTGCATCCTAGCATCAAATTTACAATGGAGGTGGAAAATGATGGAAAGCTTCCGTTTCTGGATGTTCTGGTGTACAGAAAGGATGATGGGACACTGGGACACAGCGTTTATCGAAAGCCTACGCACACTGACCGTTACTTACATGCTTCTAGCTGTCATCCATCGTTCCAGCGTACGGGGGTCCTGCGGACGTTGGCGAGAAGAGCTTATGCCATTTCAGATGGAGAAAGCTTGACACAAGAATTGGACCATCTTAAGATTGTGTTCAAGCAGAATGGCTTTACAGATAAACAGATCCGTCGTGTTTTCCAGTTTGGACCTTCGCCTGAACCACCAGAAAATACCTGCAAATCGGTAGCTTTTCTGCCGTTTGCTGGGAGCATTTCCTCGAAGATAGGAAGGATTCTGAAAAGATATCACATCAAAAGTATTTTTAGTCCACCACCAAGATTAGAGCGCTCCTTGTCTCTGTTAAGGATGAATTGGGTTTGAGGAAGCCCGGTGTTTACAAGATCCCTTGCCACTGTGGAAAGACTTATATTGGTCAGACAATCCGGACCATTCAGGAGCGATGTGTTGAGCATCAGCGGCACACAAGACTGCTTCAACCTGAGAAGTCTGCAGTGGCGGAACACTGTCTCACCGAGGGACACAGAATACTATATGACGAGACACAAATGGTTGCCCCTGCATCTCGCTATTGGGACTGTATTTTAAAAGAATCCATAGAGATTCGGTTATCTGACAATCTTATTAATAGAGACAAGGGTTTTCTTTTAAGTAAGACTTGGGACCCAGTGTTATCTGACATTAAAAAACAACGGTCTGTGGTTCTATCGTCGGAATAAAATTTTTTTACTTATTTTTATTTTTTAATTTTTGACAGCGATATCTCGATTTCGCCTCTTTCCATCACTGGCGGCGGGGTATGTCTACTGCGCTAGAGGGCGGTTACGGCACCTTCTCGCGCACGCGTTGTGGGTCTTCTGCGGCCTATATAGGGGCCGCCGCTTGCGCTGGGAAGTCAGTTCCGGCGAGATCGTGCACCAGCACTCTCACCTGAAGATGGCGGCCAGTTGTACCGCGGAAATATTGTGTCATGAAGACGTCATGATCCGGCTGCATACCCGAGAAGAATATTATCAATTCTAGTTGTAGATTGCTAGGTCCGTTATTTATTGCGTGTTTGTAGTAGTGCATAGAGCAACATCATACAGCTAAAACGTTAAGGAACTATCAGTCCACTCTTAGTGAAAATGACATAATAAAAGGACCTATAATCGACAGTTGACCGGTACCACAAATGAAAGCTTTAAAAAAATGAATAATGCACACTACTGTAAAAACGCGACAATTAAGAAACCATGATTCGTTATCTTAAGCGTTTTTGCAGTGTGTACAGTGGTCTGTTGCAGGATTTAAGATCATTACTTTCAGCGTTTTTGCACTGCCTGTACCCAGTTTTTATTCTTTTCGAGAATTCCTGTTTCTGGTATTGCTTTCTGTACTACTTCGAAAAATAACAAAGTTTGCAACCGGTAAATAAATTTGAGCTATGTAAGTCCTTTCTATTTGTGTACTACGGCGAAAAAGAAGTAATCTTGTAATTGTAGTTGCGCTCTTAGGTTCCTGTATAACCATACCCTCGGAAATCGCGACAAATGTATAAGAAAAAGCATAATCTACGTCAGTTACTAAAACTACCACAGACAACATTTAATAATCTTCGCATCTTTCGCATCGTAAACTCATGACGTCACACAGGACGTCACTGGTCAGAGCTGACGGGTGGAATGGGACACTAGATTTGACATGGAAATTTCATTTCCTTTGTAGCGTTGATGTATAATGCACTGTGTAAAACTAACTGTGGGTCAACTGAAGAACGGGGTACAACTTCGTGGCTTTGACGAATGACGTCATATTACAGTCGTAGATATTAATTTGTTTATTTTTGAGCCATAGATAATGATTTGATTATCTACTGCGGCGAAGCGTCATAATCGTAAATAGAAACAAAGGAATGTATTATTAAGAGAAGTATACTGTGTACTATTTTGGTCCCTGTTTTGTTTCGGTGAACCTTTGTAGGTAATCTTAAGTACAGGATACAAATTTTACGTTTGTTGCTTGCTTTGACTACCCGAAGACTACTACCCTAATACGAGATACAAATTCGACGTTTGTCGCTTTTGTCGCCTTCGCTAGTACTAGTATCCTAGCCTTCATTTCACCTTGTGAACTATACAGGTTAGGTGAAACACCGGATGCAAATTTTACATTTGTCGCTTTTTTCGCCTTCGGTAGTACTAGTGTCGTATTCTCCAGTAGATACTGGTACTAGCGAAATCGAAAAAACCGACATACGTAAAATTTGTATAAATGTCAACTTACGTACTCTATGCCAGTGAAACGTATATCACTTTATTATACAGGTTTATAACGTGTAAAAAGCGATGTGCGTCATATTACGTTCGAAATATGGATTTACGTGATACATGTCCAAGATCTGTTTTCTCAGTACCACAACGGTTTGTTTCTCAAGCTTCTTCTATGCTATTAAATCTTCGCAGTGTATCATTTGTGGTAAGTTGTGAGGTAATAGCTCAGCTTTGACGTTTTGTAACAGTTTCTGTCGTATGAATTGATGTGTGTGAGCGATGTCAATAGTTGCACGCGAAAAGTGACATTCAGAAAGTGTGCGGCGTCGTGGTCTGCCCTCGGTTTATGCTGTGTAATCGTGTTAGACAGAATCGCACGAAAATTCAGGGCCATGTTCCTATTATTAAGTTATGGCTTTAACTGAACTTACACATGAACGTTATGAAACAACATGTTACACTGTTGGGATACTGTGAGAACTGAACTGAACTGTTTTCACTTAACTGAGATTCTGAAAATGGTTCAAATGGCTCTAAGCATAATGGGACATAACATCTGAGGTCATCAGTCCCATAGACGTAGAGCTACTTAAACGTAACTAACCTAAGGACATCACCCACATCCACGCCCGAGGCAGGATTCGAACCTGCGGCCACAGCAGCAGCGCTGCTCCGGACTGAAGCGCCTAGAACCGCTTTGCCACAGTGGCAGGGAACTGAGATGCACAAGCTAATGTACTTTGAAGTACTGGCTTCGTTTGCTGCTTAACAAATTGCTGCGCGCATAATCATTAACTGTCGCCATGGAGACTTACAAACTGATATTAAAATGTGGCACTGTTTTCTCCAAAACAGTGAATTTGCGATAGTGACTGCTAAACATAAACGGATCGTAATATCGTGGTCAGCGGGTAAAACAGATTACTGTAGTGTTTTAAAACTGTGTACAGGGCGTTAGAACGTGTGTAAGCATCATTGTAATCGTACTCATACGAACGTGGATTTATACACCAACAACTAAGTTCTGCCGAACTTAAGGAATGAAACGAAGAATGGAATAATAGCCTGCAGCATCACATTTCAAGAAAGAGGACATATCTGCTGCCATTTCACAATTGATCTGCCTGCTTTAATTACGCCACCAGGACCGATGAGCGACCGTTGACATCACAAAGTGTGGTCATCGAAAACATGAGTTACAACGCCAAGCGCCCTACTCTATAAAGAATACATACGTTCCAAGCACTTCCAAATGTAGTTTCTTCTTATCTTTTTAATGGACGTATCTCTCTATTTGCTTTTCTCAAATAAATTTAGCCTTTGTAACGCGTGTTTGCAATAGCTATTGGTGTTGTTAATTTCATCACAGACAGTAGTCATAATTATTTTCTACTTCTATCATTTTATATATTTTAATTCAGTTGTTATTTAGAGTGATTTACGTATTCTTTTGGAAGGATGTGCTTTTATGAATGTGAACAGTGTTTTTATCAGGTGAGTCTACGTGTTTTGTTGTGATATTTATCCCCGCTCGTAAGTTGTGAGATCCGCCATTAAAATCCTGAGTGCCAACCAATTACAATTAGGCAGCTCTTCTGCTATTAGTGCAAGGCACGCTATAGTTGGAAATTTTGAATCTAACAGTCGTCAACTGCGTAAACTGTGTTTACATTCAATAAGAAATCATATTACTTCATACTCGTTAACAGTGCGAGTTTATTCGGCTCTTGCTGTTATAAGTAAACAAAATTATGGCCACTCCCTTCATTCTTTACTAGTTTGTTCACGGGAGTTTTCGTGTTTTATTCCCTTTTTATGTTTGTTGACAAACTATATGGTGGTTGCTGGCTTAAAGTAAAACGGGTTCTTTTCAGTTTAAATGATCGAAATTCACTGTCAAAGTTAAGCGGTGAAGCAAAGCAAGCGCTGTATCATGTATAAGATACAGAGGCGAGCGAGTACACGGGACTTACCCTAGTTCACTGCTAGTAGCGTCACGTCATCGTAACGCGCCTGCATATAGTATTGCACCACATTTAACATAAAAGTAAAAATTAAGATTTGTGTGTAAAACTTTGTTAAAGTATAGTTCTATGTAATAATGTTTCAGGTAACAAATCTTAATGTTATAAAATTAGTAGTTTACGTAAAATTCACGTTTTGAAAGAAAAATAGGAGGCGCTAAATAATGACGCTAAAATTAAAATTGACTCCAGAATCCGCGTTCTTCGGAAAAATCAGAGGCGCGAAATAATAGAGCTACAATATTGAAAATTGGTAGGATGCTTCAGTTCACCCTAATAATAATAATGGAAATACCACAATCAGTTACCTCTTCTAGTTTTTTAGTAATTTAGTAAAAACTACTTTTGTGAGTAAAATGTACATAAGCATTATAGATTAAGTACTGTAAATTTTATTGATAAAACAAATTCTTTAAGACCAATGATCAGACAGGACAATTAACAAAGCTACACCAAGTTTTAGTCTTGTAGCATAATTAACAGCTGATACAAGTCTTGATAAAGCTATGGTTCAGAGGTAACAATCTACCGTTAGTTCCATTGTAAAAATTCTAGAGAGTAAAGTTTTAATTTTAGCGGGCTGAGATTTTCTACGTGCTTCTGTACTGCTCAGATGTATGTATACAAAAATTGAGAAGTTTGTAAAGCTATTATTAAATGTGATATTTAAGATTATGTGCCTGAGATAGCGATCTTTTGGAGGCTGCAGGCATCTGCATAGGAACGGAAAGAACAGATGCTCTCTTGGCGGTACGCGCCGGAGCTATATAAAAAGAGCGGCAGAGGCAGTAGGAAGCTCACTCCGCATTAGACCAACGCCTAGTCCACGCGAGCTTAACGTCCGATCGCGCCTCGCCTCGGGTGACGTCATAGCGGGCTGTGACATGCGCGTACTTAGCAATGTAAACGGACATTGAAAATCGCGAGGACTGTACACCGTCCTGGATCGTTTAGACTTTGGTAACAAACTGTTATTGTGCCGTCCGTGTGAAGTATAATTCCGCGTGGCAAGTGGTGACTAACTCCACTTTTAAGGCGAGCATTAATCTTTTTTTTTAACATTATTGCGAACTATTAATAGAGCACCGTTAGTTAGAGTAATGAACTATTCGGGAGGAACTTGCTGTAGAAGTCGCCTCTGAACTATTAAACGATTGGCTGAATTAACAATATTTAATGTCTTTAGCATTTTCAGAAGTTTTGAGTAATTTGTGTGAGCCTTTAAGATAATAAAATCTTGTTTGGAACTTTAAATTTTATTGAAGCAGCCCTAATCCCGTGAAGAACTATGGATATTTTTCGTTTAGCTGGGCTGTACAGGAATGTGGCCGTGCAGACTGGGAACTAAGGTTAGTAAGTTTCCCTTCGCTTTCTGACTGGCCACCAAATTAGTTGCCAGGCTCGCGTGATTTAAGGTGGCAATGTTCAACTTTCATTCAACATTAAACAACGACTTCTTCGCCGTCCCACATATGTTGCATCGGCAATAGTCTGTTACGTGAAATGAACATTCAAACAACTCATTCGACAACTTCTTCGCCGCCCCACATATGGTGCTTATCGGCCGGGAAAACTGAATTAAAAGCAAATAAAAGTGCTCGATGTGTGAAAGCGATTGGTATAAATTAACGAACTCGGTAGGCAATAACAGGACACTGAATTGAACTAGTGTGGGAACAATGTTACCAGTAAAGGCGGGTGTAGTGTATAAACAATAAGTGTCTACCGCTGTACGTTGGTTAGTGACGATGGTGAGGAAGGCGACGATGCTGGATCGCGGCTGCCGACGGCGCTGAGACTAAAGGAAGACGGTGCGTCATCGCGGAGCTGCGCTGATCTGCGAGACAGCTGCCGGCTGCGCCGAGCGGTCAACGGTGCCTTGCTGCCCCCCCCCCCTGGAGCTATTGCAGTAGGCGATTCCTGTGGCGGTACTCGACGCTACAGCTGCTGCTGCTGCCTTCAATACGTCGCGACGCGTCGCATCACGATTGCTGGTACACCGCGACGACATCATTCGTCGAAATCAAGCATTTAAGTTAAGTCAAAGACTTTTAAAATATTTATTAACTGCTGCTAACAAACTAAAAGATATGGAAAGTAGTGTACATTTCAGAAGGGAACCGGTCTCTGACCAAGAATCCTCAGGATCAGGAATTGAGTTTAATGAGGATGGTTCCATTAATCCCTCAAATATTGAACTAGAACGTAATTTGTCACCAGTAAATTATGACTTTAATTTAAATGAGAGTGCAGGGATGCAATCAATAAGTGAAATAGAAGTCAAAAGGGAGCCAGTAGAGTTGCTAACTTTGTCAGGTAGTGAAACTGAGCTCAATATATCTCCAGCTCAGTCAAGTCAAGAGATACAAAGCATCAAGGTAGAAGCTCCGGATTGGATGCAAATACTGTTTGCCAAACTCGAATCAAACCAAAATAAAATTGAGGCTAAAATTGAGGATAGTAATAAAGAACTAAAAGAAGAACTGCAATCAAAATGGAATAGTTTGAATTATAAGATAGATGCTATTCATCATGACATTCAAGTAAAAGTAGGGCAACAGTTAACTAAAATGCATAGTACTTTCAAATGTGAAATAGATCAAATTCAAAAAAATTATCAAGAGGCAGATGAACTTTTGGAAGTGAGGTTGTCCGAAAGATTGAGCAACGAGTCCAAACTTTGCTCTGACAAAGTTAAAGAGGTACAAATTAAAGTAGATACTTGTCAGAAAAACATTGAGAAAGTAAAAGAAACCTGTACCGAAATTCGTGGTGCAGTGGAACAAAGATGTTCTGCCAGGATAGAAGCAGTAGAGTCACAAGTAGAGGAATTAAATACTAACATTGCTAACCTAGAAAATAGAGTAACCTCTGTTAATTCTAGTCATTCTACTGTACAGCATGTGACTTCAGTTGACGCCGCTTTTATAGGGTGTCGACAGTTTTTGCGCTTTGATCCTGATAAGTACATTCACCCTCTTGAATTTTGGAATGACTATGAGGATGTTCTCCCCAACACTTGGTCAGAAAGAGAAAAAATTTCATTTATAAGAAGTCATTTGTCAGGTGATGCTTTGCGATGGTCAGCGGATGTAATGATCAAATGTAAAACTTTATCTGAATTTAAGTCTGCATTTCTCAACGAATACTGGTCACATAACAAACAAAATGATGTGTTAAGGGAATTCTGGAGTGGTAAGAAGTTTTTCCCAGGGCGTGAATCAGTAAAGGATTTCGCTAGGAAGTGGGTTTCAAGACTGTCACATTTGACAGAAAAGATGAAGCCAGATATGATCATTATGGGTTTAGAAGGTAAGCTGCCGTGGTACTGGCAGAAGAGGATCATTTCCGCCCCTAGAGATAATATAGACAAATTTATTGAATATCTGGAAAGAGTGGAAAGAGTAGCTGCTGCTGAGGAGCAGGTGCAGCAGAATAACAAATCTTCTAACAATCACGTACAAAATAATGGAAACGTGAACGTTAGAAATATGGAAGTTAGGCACACCAAAACAAACTATCGAAACCAAAGCCGTGGCAGAGGAAGAGGGGGTAGATACTCACCACGCTTTCGTAACTACTACTATGACGAAAGTGGAGAAGTAAATACTATGCCATTAAGACAAGAAGGGAGTCATGATGCTACTATATCTAGTGGTGTCACAGATGAACACAACAGGCCGCGTGTGGGAAACTAAATCCCGTCTATGAGGAAACTGGCGCTCACCAGGCGGTAACAGTAACACAGCCAGTAACGGAAACACAGACAATCAGCCAACATACACAGACAGACAACATGGATGACGAAATAAATACAGATAATACCAGTGATGTGTTAAGCCACTCTCACAAAATAGTGGATAGTATTTTGGATACACTAGAAAAATGGGTCAAGGAAGAACAGGAACTCAAGGTAGATAATGGGGAAGAAATAGATAATGGGTTTGAGTCTGATGGGAATAATGATGAAGTAAAAGCTTACATCTTCGATGAAAATGGCAATCTAAAAGCTGAAGTAGAAGTAGCAGAAGTAGAATCAGTACTGCAAAACTTTAGAGAGGAGGAAATGATGAATGAAGGGGGTAGAAATAGTAACGAGGTGAAAGAATCTAGTAGCTGTGTAAATGTGCCACAAATGGTTGAAGGTGACGACATTCTTATGAACAGCAATATTGCGCAGGGACGCAGTTGCTCAGAGGTAGAGGATAGTTTGGCTGATGTGCAGCAAACAAAAGTAGAAAAAGTCGTCAGATGCTTCGATTTAAAGTTAGTGGACAGATTAGAGAAAGCAGCTAAGATTATAGAGCATGATGAGCCCCAGGATGTAAATGTAAATGTAATGGCAACTGATCAGAATTACTTTAGCTGGAAGAACATAGAACGAGATTTATTAGACGAGGTGTGTGAGCAACCTGTTCAATGTAAAATAACTCACCCTGTTATCAAAGTAAACATATCAGGAGTCACTGTGCGTTGTCTGCTTGACAGTGGCAGTGAAGCAAGTGCTTTATCACAAACATTTTTTGACACCATACCCAATAAAGAGAAGTTAACAGTTATGAAAGTAAGTGGCTTAAAGATTATAGGTGCTACTGGAAAAGTCTCTAGACCAGTTCAACACGAAGCTTTGATACCCATTGGTATAAACGACGTAGTAATAGATCATCCTTGTTTGATTGTGCTAGGCTTAAGTGTTGATATGTTGATTGGTACTGATTTCTTATCAAAGTACCAGGGAAAGATCAATTTTGATCAGAACAACTTAATTTTAACTTTACCTGACTCTAAAGTGATAAGAGAGTCTTTTATAGGAAGTCATATAGGCGGTAGTAATGAAACTTGGGAACTGCCTATTAGAGTAATAAAGAATAAAGGATACTTGCAGGAAAATTTGGTTTTCAGTGAGAATGAGGAAAGAGCTTTAGATAGGAAAAAGAGGCATGATGCAAGGGCTTCCCCCACTAGTTTTAAAATTGGTGAGCTAGTGCTGGTCAAAACAAAAGAAAAATCAAAGAAAATTTCTGCAGAAACTAAAAAGTTTATGCATGTATATCATGGACCATTTAGAATAGTAAGTAAACCTCATGCAAATGCCTATCGTTTGGAATATCCAAAGAGTAAGAGAGAACTAGGTCTAAGAAATATTGTGGATCTAAAGGAATTTAAAATTAACAGTAATTAATTACTGTAGGGAGTCTGCCACTCTTTGGCGGATACACGGTTTGGCGTACCGTGCAGTCCCAGCTGGGTGAAACTTTATTTCCTTTTCAAGTTTCATTCCCTTCTTCTGGTCTATCATAACAGGTAAGAATCACATATGTCTTCATGTTGTATATATGCTATTAGGTTTTAAGTATTCTTAGTAAGGATCTACCTAGTGAATGGCAAAACAAAAGTCTGAGTACCAATAAGAGGCAAACATGGCTAAAATAAATAAATTAAAATATTTCATGTAATTGTAAAGGGTTAGAAACTACAACTAAGAGAGACACTTTGCAGTATACGAAGTACGGTATGAATATGAATAATCCATGAGATTATGCAGAAGGTAGTATGTTGCTAGAAATAAGGTTGTCTGAAGGAAAACAGCGTAAGAAGGTAATGCTCATAGAGGCAAGCAATGGCGTTTTAGAATTAAATAAATGGAGATGTGTGGAAGTGGTGTGAGGATCGCACCAAATATATAGAAACAGGACGTCAATAGGCTAACAAAAGGAAAAGGGAGAAAGAAGTGGAGAAATGAAGTATTTTGAATCTGGAAGAAAAGGGAGAAAATGAATAAGGTGAAGAAGTGAAGTAAGTAAATTGAAGTAAATGATGTAGGATTTAAGAATAATTCCCTCACGTCTCGTGAAATGGTGAAAAACGCTAAATCTTGCTTGAGGCAAATAAATAGTTAAACAGACAACAGAAACACACAAATATTGGAAAATGCAGAAATTTGGAATCGGTATGCTGAAAATAACTAATTTCTTTAGTAATTCATACAATAAAGCAAAGTGCTGGTCAGCAAATGACTTCTTTGATGAACTAATCCATACGATAATTAAGCCAGAGTACATTAAAACTAAAAGGTTACTCAATTTTCTAAGTTGAAGCAAGATCTTAATATATTAATTTGCTAAAAGAATTTTCACTATTTAGGAACCTAAAAGATTATTTATGAAAGAAGAAAGTAGGAGCTATTGTATCAGATACGACTTAGTGCTAAATGTCTTTCTGACAACTTCACAATTAGTAAAATAGTGCCAGAATATAAACTATAAAATGTACTTTGTCCTACCTTAGATATAAGTTGAAAACAGAAACTAAGACTGTATTGTCTGTTTCTCAGGGACATGCAGGCTGCATGAATGACTGACAACAAGCGGTAGGGAGATTGGAAGTAGAGACGCAAACCACAGTGAATACAATTTCCTCCCACAATTTTGTCAATCAGTGAAATTAAATGAGTGTTACAATAGGACACCCACCACAGTGCCGAGTATTATAGTAAAAGAAAAATGTGAGTGCGTTGCAGTGATAAAAGTCGTGTGTATTTTCTTTTTCAGGAAGAGACTGATTTTAAAGAAAAAAAAAATAACTATTTTGTAACCATTGAAAAATTTATATTTCCATGTAAATGTATGTAAATAATTTGTGAATGTCTTCTGTACTAGGTTTTCTATGTGTATATGAGTATGGTTATTTTGTGTATGTAGTAATAAGGAATTTCCTAAGAAGAAGCAACTTAAGTTGAAAGAGGTATACTAAAGTAATCCATCGCTTGTTTGTTCTTTTAGAAATTTAATTTTGTTCAAAAATAGATTTTCACGAAAATTAAAAAGGGGGTGATGAAGCAAAGCAAGCGCTGTATCATGTATAAGATACAGAGGCGAGCGAGTGCACGGGACTTACCCTAGTTCACTGCTAGTAGCGTCACGTCATCGTAACGCGCCTGCATATAGTATTGCACCACATTTAACATAAAAGTAAAAATTAAGATTTGTGTGTAAAACTTTGTTAAAGTATAGTTCTATGTAATAATGTTTCAGGTAACAAATCTTAATGTTATAAAATTAGTAGTTTACGTAAAATTCACGTTTTGAAAGAAAAATAGGAGGCGCTAAATAATGACGCTAGGAAGCCAAAATTTGGTGAGAAGGTGCAGTAAGAAGTCATTAATGAGTGGTGCTGGTTTCCAAAACCATAAAACTAAAATTGACTCCAGAATCCGCGTTCTTCGGAAAAATCAGAGGCGCGAAATAATAGAGCTACAATATTGAAAATTGGTAGGATGCTTCAGTTCACCCTAATAATAATAATGGAAATACCACAATCAGTTACCTCTTCTAGTTTTTTAGTAATTTAGTAAAAACTACTTTTGTGAGTAAAATGTACATAAGCATTATAGATTAAGTACTGTAAATTTTATTGATAAAACAAATTCTTTAAGACCAATGATCAGATAGGACAATTAACAAAGCTACACCAAGTTTTAGTCTTGTAGCATAATTAACAGCTGATACAAGTCTTGATAAAGCTATGGTTCAGAGGTAACAATCTACCGTTAGTTCCATTGTAAAAATTCTAGAGAGTAAAGTTTTAATTTTAGCGGGCTGAGATTTTCTACGTGCTTCTGTACTGCTCAGATGTATGTATACAAAAATTGAGAAGTTTGTAAAGCTATTATTAAATGTGATATTTAAGATTATGTGCCTGAGATAGCGATCATTTGGAGGCTGCAGGCATCTGCATAGGAACGGAAAGAACAGATGCTCTCTTGGCGGTACGCGCCGGAGCTATATAAAAAGAGCGGCAGAGGCAGTAGGAAGCTCACTCCGCATTAGACCAACGCCTAGTCCACGCGAGCTTAACGTCCGATCGCGCCTCGCCTCGGGTGACGTCATAGCGGGCTGTGACATGCGCGTACTTAGCAATGTAAACGGACATTGAAAATCGCAAGGACGGTACACCGTCCTGGATCGTTTAGACTTTGGTAACAAACTGTTATTGTGCCGTCCGTGTGAAGTATAATTCCGCGTGGCAAGTGGTGACTAACTCCACTTTTAAGGCGAGCATTAATCTTTTTTTTTTAACATTATTGCGAACTATTAATAGAGCACCGTTAGTTAGAGTAATGAACTATTCGGGAGGAACTTGCTGTAGAAGTCGCCTCTGAACTATTAAACGATTGGCTGAATTAACAATATTTAATGTCTTTAGCATTTTCAGAAGTTTCGAGTAATTTGTGTGAGCCTTTAAGATAATAAAATCTTGTTTGGAACTTTAAATTTTATTGAAGCAGCCCTAATCCCGTGAAGAACTATGGATATTTTTCGTTTAGCTGGGCTGTACAGGAATGTGGCCGTGCAGACTGGGAACTAAGGTCAGTAAGTTTCCCTTCGCTTTCTGACTGGCCACCAAATTAGTTGCCAGGGCTCGCGTGATTTAAGGTGGCAATGTTCAACTTTCATTCAACATTAAACAACGACTTCTTCGCCGTCCCACATATGTTGCATCGGCAATAGTCTGTTACGTGAAATGAACATTCAAACAACTCATTCGACAACTTCTTCGCCGCCCCACAGCGGAGTGGATCTGTGAGAACCGTTTTCTTGAAATATGGCTCAGTTCGTGACACGACTAGGTAACACAGCATGTTAGCCTTACTTTCGTTACACTACTCAGTCATTTTCTTCGCAAGCTCTGTTCTATTGTAGTTGAGAAATGTTAGTACTGAAGTCTTGGTAAATGCAGTAAATGATAAAGACTTGCGCTCTTTCATATAATCGTAAGTAGCGACAGTAAGGAAATACAAGCTGACAACTGGTAACTACATCCAAGGCAGCCTATCTAAACTGTTGAAAATAAACAAACCATAAGCTCAAAGAATTGTAATTTTTGCTAGACTACTATCGAATTTTGAAGAGTCGAACGCACTTGGGTTCTTCTGTACTGCAAATACTCTACTAGCAGCAGAAATTATTGTAGCTGCTTTTGAAATATCGAACATTGTTTAAACGAATAGCTCGGTAACTGATACATCTATTGAAAGAGATTATGCGTCATTTAGTGAGATGTACTGACTGGAGGATGCCGAGGGGCAGGTTCTGGTGCCGAATTGGGAAGGCTTTTCCTATCGTTCGTGCCCACTGATACCATTCATTCGGTGTTAAATGAATGTGATACGGTTAGATGTCTTTAATGAGTATGTGTGTTATGTGTTGTGTGTGTGTGTGTGTGTTTGTGTGTGTGTATCATGTTCGCATTGTAAGAGGGCCTCTGAATGTAACAGCCCAAACCGATGTACGGATCACTATCAGTAGTGTCACATGGTCTCAATCCATGACACACTGCGGAGAAGATTGGTATTTAATGTAGGACAGGCGATCAGTTACTCCACACTACAGCTCCTTTTTTTCTATACCGGAAAGGGTAATAGAATCACCAACAGCGCGTAAGTTACACAGGAGCCCACTAAGGTACCGACCACGCCCGGCGTTACACAACTTCGGTAGTCTGACGAGAAACGGTATATTCAACGAGGCAAGCCTGTGGGCTCCCATTTTGGTCAAACAGAATTACGACATCTGAAACAGCTCGGGGAATATCTCAGCGGAAGATGTTAGCTTGATCGCCCTGTATAACACTAGCAGTAAAATTAAATTTACTGTAATTATTCAGACTTTCCCTGCGATCTAATGAAATCTGGGTTGCCGGATTTCAGCGCCGTACTTGCACGATATTTCGGTAGCGTAACTCGTTACCTTCATAAGGTGCGACCTGAGACTACTCCTTGAGTGGACCTGGTCCAGTATTTGTGCCTATGACCTTCCCCCTTCACTAGGTGCTCCCTCTGCGGTCCGCGCCCGCTCGCTGCGATCTTTTGGAGCACTGCCGCTCGCGTTTCTGTCCGCTGCAGTCCTGTGTGTTCTTTTTGCTGTTCTCGCCCGGCAG
Organism: Schistocerca gregaria; assembly: GCF_023897955.1. Classification (NCBI taxonomy): domain Eukaryota; kingdom Metazoa; phylum Arthropoda; class Insecta; order Orthoptera; family Acrididae; genus Schistocerca; species Schistocerca gregaria. The sequence goes on along the minus strand of NC_064921.1, from coordinate 924,029,047 downwards.
ACACGCTACTGGGAGTTCCATCTTCGGTCTGGTGCTTTTGGAATCCCGTCTGTGGTACCTCGCATTCCCCCTGTGGTCCTCTCCCGTCCACTGTGACCTGCTGCAGCGTTGCCGTTCCAGTTTCGGCCCGCTGCGGTTCTACATGTTGCCTTTGCGGACCGCGCCCGTCAGTCCCGAACCTGGACGTTCCATCTTCGGTCTGGTGCACCTGGAACTCTGTATAGAGATCTTTCTCCATGTCCACGCCTTCAGTTCTTCTATTTGTTGAGTGCTGTAGCTGTCCCCGTTGCTTCTTCAGCAATTCCAGAGCATGATCCCAGGCTCTACTTAGCCGGTGCCCGATGTCACGGTTCATGAGATTATCGGCCACTTTTATCTCTATTGACTCACTTATAACACTATCCCAAAATTTTGGCGTCTTTACTAGAAACGTGGTTTCTTCATAATTCATGGCGTGACCTAGTTCTAGGCAGTTGTTGCCCGTCTTAATTGGGTGTGCGTCTGATGTTTCTTGCACCTGATATGTACTGTTCATGTCGCCTGACCAATGTAGCACATGCCACATTGGCAAGGGATATTACAAATCCCTGGTTTCCGTAAGCCCAGGTCGTCCTTGACATTTCCCACCAGTCCCCCGACTGCAGCAGATCGCAACGAGCGGGCGCGGACCGCAGGGGGAGAGCCTGGTGGAGGGGGAAGGCCACAGGCATAAATACTGCACCAGGTCCACTCGAGGAGTAGTCTCGGGTAACACCTGATGAAGGTAACGTGTTACGCTACTGAAAAATCGTGCAAGTGCAACGCTGCTACCTGGCAGAACGAAAAAAAAAAATTGTTCAAAGGGTTCTGAGCGCTATGGGACTTAACATCTGAGGTCATACGTCCCCTAGAACTTAGAACCATTTAAACCTAACTAACATAAGGACAACACACACATCGAAGCAGGATTCGAACCTGCGACCATAGCGGTCGTGCGGTTCCAGACTGAAGCGCCTAGAACCGCTTATGTCCGGCGGAACACCTGAAAACCCAAGATGTCAATAAATTTACTACCTTATAGTATCGCACAGGTGAACGCGACCTGCCGCCTCACGCTGGAGACGGAAGACAAGTGGGGCCAGATCTGGGACAACGGGTCCGGGAACGGCTTGATGGGCGCCGTGGTGCGCGATCTGGTGGACGCGAGCTACGCGTCGCTGGGCTACTGGTACTACGAGCACATCTGGCTGGACTACTCGCGCTCCTACTACCGAACCGGCATCACGTGCCTGGCGCCAAAGCCGCGCCCCCTACCCGGCTGGCAGGTGCCGCTGCTGCCCTTCTCTGCGTACCTGTGGGCCGCCGTCGGGGTCTCCGTGCTCGTTGCCACCGCCGCCCTCTACATCGCCAAGACCAGCTCCACCAGGCTGCTCGGTACGTACCGAAGACCCGTATTACCGCCCTCTGTTTTGCTGCGTACTCTTAAAACATTGTTACTATCTCCCTGATTCAGTGCTGGTCCACCTGAGACGCCCTGCTAAGCCCGCAGGACTGGCAGTGTGGAAAGGGGCCAAAATAAGCGGCTGTCACTTACACTCGAACATACAGCCTTTTATTTGATCCAGCATTACGTGAGAGAAGAAAAAAAAAACGTAGATTTTGTCTTGGAACTTAATTAGCGGCTGACTGCGCCGTACAATCTTATGCCTTGAGGGCAAGATCACTTTAATTTAAAAACGACAAAAGCCAATAATTTAAAGCTCAACCAAAATGGGAAATTTAAAAGCACCTAGTCTTCAGGCCACGAGTGGCCTATCGGGACCATCCGACCGCCGTGTCATCCTCAATGGAGGATGCGGATAGTAGGGGAGTGGGGTCAACACACCGCTCTCCCGGTCGTTGTGATGGTATTCTTGACCGACACCGTTACTATTCGGTCGAGTAGCTCCTCACTTGGCACCATGAGGCTGAGGGCACCCCGAAAAATGGCAACAGCGCATGGCGGCCTGAATGGTCACCCATCCAAGTGCCGACCACGCCTGACAGCGCTTAACTTCGGTGAACTCACGGGAACCGGTGTATCCAACGCGGCAAGGCCGTTGCCAGAAATTTCAAAGACAAAGACTTATCTTAAAATAGTTCCTTAATTAGGCTGAAGGCCTAAAGAATCTAACACTTTAAGAGCAAAATAACTTAAATTCAAAATCTGCTGACGGCCCAACATTTAAGACTCAATAACATGAATTTTAAAGAATGAGATTTTCACTCTGCAGCGGAGTGTGCGCTGATATGAAACTTCCTGGCAGATTAAAACTGTGTGCCCGACCGAGACTCGAACTCGGGACCTTTGCCTCTCGCGGACAAGTGCTCTACCATTCTGGCAGAAGTAAAGCTGTGAGTACCGGGCGTGAGTCGTGCTTCGGTAGCTCAGGTGGTAGCCGGCACGGTAGCTCAGCGTGTTCGGTCAGAGGATTACGTGCCCTCTGTAATAAAAAAAACTGAGTCAACCGATCAACAACGAACATAAATGGATGTCTTACGACGTCCGCCCCGAGCAGATGCAACGAACACATGCAAACAAAATGAGATTTAAAAAAAAAAAAAAAGGTGGTAGAGCACTTGCCCGCGAAAGGCAAAGGTCCCGAGTTCGAGTCTCGGTCGGGCACAAAGTTTTAATCTGCCAGGAAGTTTCATGAATTTTAAAAATGCTAAATGCTTTACATAAAACAGTTCTTAAAATAGGCTGAAGGCCCAGGCCATCTGATGCCTTAAGGGCAAAACAACCTTAATCTAAAAATCGGCTAGAAGTCATACAAGTGCAAACAACAAGAACAAACAAGAAAAGGCAGTCCACCCACGGGCTTTCAGAAGTTCCGAGGGTCGGCCTGGAATTCAAACACTAATGCTCACTTAGGTAAGACAAGCAGTCGGCCAACCATTGCGGATCCGACAGCAACCCAACCGCCCGACAGTCAACGGACCCACCGACAAGATAACCTCCGCTTCACCCGTCCGGCACACAACAAGGACTTAAATGGAACAACGTAGGACATATTGGCGCCTACAATATATTGAGCTGTCAAACACCGCGCTGTACAGCGACAACACGATGAGGAAAATGCACGGCCTGAAATTACGTCAACGGCCATGGCAGGTAACCGGAACGTTAACGGCCACAAGGCAGTATGGTGCACTTCAGTTAAAACAACCAAATTCAGTTAAACTCCACCGGAGGGTGGCTAAAATTTGCCAACTTGAAAACACATGTTGCTCGCGCGAATACCCCAACAGCCGACAACGAACACCAAACAACACAATGTGAAAAGTGGTGACTTACTAGGTGATTAAGTCATAACTCAACTTTTCATGTCCAGGATCTGTAAGGCAAGAAACTCGTAGCAATGGGAACAGCACCACAGTGTGACACCGCATAGAGACCGCCAGCGGTCCGGCCAAACCACGAGCCGTGGAGATTTCCTCGTTGCTCCACTCCAACCGACCAACTGCCCTTACACAGCCCAGACGGAAACTATAAGCGCCAGGCCAAAGATAATCCTTGGTGCGAATATCGGTGCACACCTCTGCTGCTACCGCTGAAAGAGAGGATAACAGCATAATCGCTATAACCGCGGGAGACTAAACACAGAGTAGCAACCAAGATTTAATCCAACGCGTAGCAACAGCCAGCCACGGCTCACCACCGTTGAACGCAATAAAGCAGTAATCCGTCGTGACATGGACTCGATTAACTCAGTGGTGGGGTTATGGAGTTAGCAGGAGGCAGATGTGTACTCGCAAGTTGCCAATTACGGGTCTGCAGTTGGTGGGAGCAGAGCTGATGTCCGATAGTCCGATAGCAACCTAGACGTAATCCGTCAGGTAGAGATGAAGTGATTTTGGTGACCAGGGCATCAACGTGAGTTCACTATCTTGCTCCTCACACTGGCACGATTCTGGCCTTGTGACATGGAGAGTTGCTCTGATGGAAAATTCCTCCACCGCTGGCGATAACATCAGTCGTCTGTCGATGCAGGTGACCCGCCATAATTTTCAGAACCGCAAGCTTTCAGAGTGCCTTAGATAACTACCATAGTGCCCAAGAAAGCAGGTGAATGTCGTGCGAAACATAATTCTCCCTCACCGGTCGCCGTTTCGAGGGCCGATCGCCTGTATGTCTTCGTATCCTGACGCCTTCACCGACCTGGCGTAGCAGTAAACGTCATTCATCTGACTCGGCGACGCGTTTCCAACGATTTACGGTCCAATCTTGATGCTTTCGCGCCCACTGCAGTCGTCACTAAGATGTCATTGTGTCAATATAAGAATACTCAAGAGGTCATCTCCTGAGGAGTCCCAAGGTCAGCAATTTATGTCATGCCCCGTAACACTAGTGACCACAACCGTGTTGTACTGTTTATGAAACGTAGTGCCAAGACTTACGGGTTACCACTGCCATTGAATTTTAACATAAGTACAATTTGTGTTCATTGGAATGAAAGAGAGAGAATTGACGTCTGTAGCGCTGGCGTCTAAGTATGATCAGCTCCACTGGAATAACAGCTTTCTCATCCTATGATAAAGTCATTATTTGCCAGCAGATGAGGTCGCTGGGAAGAAAAATATAAAAACAAAGCCGCCAGTAAAGACTAAGACCCATAAAAAAGAGATTTACATTACGTTAAATTAGGATAAGCGAGTCTGGTTAGAGGAGAAATGCAAAGCTGTAAAAGCATACTTCACAACGGGAAAGACAGACACCGCAAATTGAAGACAATCTCAATGAGAGGGAAGAGGAAGTGGAAGAAGATGAGATGGATAATGTAATACTGTGACACGAATTTGACAGAGCACTGAAAGGGAAAGTCAAAGAGTTTTAGCCTATTCCATTGTTTCTAGCTTTTAACACGGAGAAAGAAGTAAAAGAAACCAAGGATAAATTAGGAAAATGATTCAAATTCATGAAATAGAATTAACCTCTTATGGTTGGATGATGAGGCTATAATTCTGCCAGACACCAAAGGTGCTGGAACGCTGGTACAGTGGACAGACGTTCTAGCATGAACTTTCACAGAAGTGAAACATTCGCCAATTAAATCTGAAAATCTTACACTAAAAGTAGTAGACCTGATTTTTATTTTGGCAGTACAATGTAAGCGTCGGTCAAAAAGTTCCATTCTGAAGGTGTTGCTGCAGCGTATTGACAACGTAGCACGACTCCGATGCAGGTGTATGCGCATCGTCATGTAGAAAGGGATTAGTGTGGCACTCGAGTCTTTCGAAAGTGCGTGAGGTAAATGCGGAAACGTGAACAATGGCGACGTTATTACCAAATCCGTCCAAACACGCCCAACGTGCTGGTATTATTTTCGTTGTTTCCGAAGGACAAACACCGGTAGACATCCGTCAGAGAAAGAAGAACATCTATTGAAGAGCTTGTCTGTTAAAAACCGCAGTTGTGGAATGGCGCGCCATCGCGTCCTACTGCTTCATGACAACTCACGTCCCCATACAGGAAATTTGGTAACGCAGAATTACGCCAATTCAGTTGGGGAGCACTCGAGCACACGGCCTATAGTCCCGATCTCTACCTACGCACTTACAATGTCTTTGGTCCCTATAAAAAAGGTGACAAGTCGACGACTGCAGTCGGACAGCATAAAGTTACGGACCTACTCCATAGAACATCTATTGAAGAGCTTGTCTGTTAAAAACCGCAGTTGTGGAATGGCGCGCCATCGCGTCCTACTGCTTCATGACAACTCACGTCCCCATACAGGAAATTTGGTAACGCAGAATTACGCCAATTCAGTTGGGGAGCACTCGAGCACACGGCCTATAGTCCCGATCTCTACCTACGCACTTACAATGTCTTTGGTCCCTATAAAAAAGGTGACGAGTCGACGACTGCAGTCGGACAGCATAAAGTTACGGACCTACTCCGTAGAACATCTATTGAAGAGCTTGTCTGTTAAAAACCGCAGTTGTGGAATGGCGCGCCATCGCGTCCTACTGCTTCATGACAACTCACGTCCCCACACAGGAAATTTGGTAACGCAGAATTACGCCAATTCAGTTGGGGAGCACTCGAGCACACGGCCTATAGTCCCGATCTCTACCTACGCACTTACAATGTCTTTGGTCCCTATAAAAAAGGTGACGAGTCGACGACTGCAGTCGGACAGCATAAAGTTACGGACCTACTCCGTAGAACATCTATTGAAGAGCTTGTCTGTTAAAAACCGCAGTTGTGGAATGGCGCGCCATCGCGTCCTACTGCTTCATGACAACTCACGTCCCCATACAGGAAATTTGGTAACGCAGAATTACGCCAATTCAGTTGGGGAGCACTCGAGCACACGGCCTATAGTCCCGATCTCTACCTACGCACTTACAATGTCTTTGGTCCCTATAAAAAAGGTGAGGAGTCGACGACTGCAGTCGGACAGCATAAAGTTACGGACCTACTCCGTAGAACATCTATTGAAGAGCTTGTCTGTTAAAAACCGCAGTTGTGGAATGGCGCGCCATCGCGTCCTACTGCTTCATGACAACTCACGTCCCCATACAGGAAATTTGGTAACGCAGAATTACGCCAATTCAGTTGGGGAGCACTCGAGCACACGGCCTATAGTCCCGATCTCTACCTACGCACTTACAATGTCTTTGGTCCCTATAAAAAAGGTGAGGAGTCGACGACTGCAGTCGGACAGCATAAAGTTACGGACCTACTCCGTAGAACATCTATTGAAGAGCTTGTCTGTTAAAAACCGCAGTTGTGGAATGGCGCGCCATCGCGTCCTACTGCTTCATGACAACTCACGTCCCCATACAGGAAATTTGGTAACGCAGAATTACGCCAATTCAGTTGGGGAGCACTCGAGCACACGGCCTATAGTCCCGATCTCTACCTACGCACTTACAATGTCTTTGGTCCCTATAAAAAAGGTGACGAGTCGACGACTGCAGTCGGCAGCATAAAGTTACGGACCTACTCCGTAGAACATCTATTGAAGAGCTTGTCTGTTAAAAACCGCAGTTGTGGAATGGCGCGCCATCGCGTCCTACTGCTTCATGACAACTCACGTCCCCATACAGGAAATTTGGTAACGCAGAATTACGCCAATTCAGTTGGGGAGCACTCGAGCACACGGCCTATAGTCCCGATCTCTACCTACGCACTTACAATGTCTTTGGTCCCTATAAAAAAGGTGACGAGTCGACGACTGCAGTCGGACAGCATAAAGTTACGGACCTACTCCGTAGAACATCTATTGAAGAGCTTGTCTGTTAAAAACCGCAGTTGTGGAATGGCGCGCCATCGCGTCCTACTGCTTCATGACAACTCACGTCCCCATACAGGAAATTTGGTAACGCAGAATTACGCCAATTCAGTTGGGGAGCACTCGAGCACACGGCCTATAGTCCCGATCTCTACCTACGCACTTACAATGTCTTTGGTCCCTATAAAATTGGTGACGAGTCGACGACTGCAGTCGGACAGCATAAAGTTACGGACCTACTCCGTAGAACATCTATTGAAGAGCTTGTCTGTTAAAAACCGCAGTTGTGGAATGGCGCGCCATCGCGTCCTACTGCTTCATGACAACTCACGTCCCCATACAGGAAATTTGGTAACGCAGAATTACGCCAATTCAGTTGGGGAGCACTCGAGCACATGGCCTATAGTCCCGATCTCTAATTATGCACTTACAATGTCTTTGGTCCCTATAAAAATGGTGAGGAGTCGACGACTGCAGTCGGACAGCATAAAGTTACGGACCTACTCCATAGAACATCTATTGAAGAGCTAGTCTGTTAAAAACCGCAGTTGTGGAATGGCGCGCCATCGCGTCCTACTGCTTCATGACAACTCACGTACCCATACAGGAAGTTCGGTAACGCAGAATTACGCCAATTCAGTTGGGGAGCACTCGAGCACACGGCCTATAGTCCCGATCTCTACCTACGCACTTACAATGTCTTTGGTCCCCATAAAAAAGGTGACGAGTCGACGACTGCAGTCGGACAGCATAAAGTTACGGACCTACTCCGTAGAACATCTATTGAAGAGCTTGTCTGTTAAAAACCGCAGTTGTGGAAAGGCGCGCCATCGCGTCCTACTGCTTCATGACAACTCACGTCCCCATACAGGAAATTTGGTAATGCAGAATTACGCCAATTCAGTTGGGGAGCACTCGAGCACACGGCCTATAGTCCCGATCTCTACCTACGCACTTACAACGTCTTTGGTCCCTATAAAAAAGGTGAGGAGTCGACGACTGCAGTCGGACAGCATAAAGTTACGGACCTACTCCGTAGAACATCTATTGAAGAGCTTGTCTGTTAAAAACCGCAGTTGTGGAATGGCGCGCCATCGCGTCCTACTGCTTCATGACAACTCACGTCCCCATACAGGAAATTTGGTAACGCAGAATTACGCAAATTCAGTTGGGGAGCACTCGAGCACACGGCCTATAGTCCCGATCTCTACCTACGCACTTACAATGTCTTTGGTCCCTATAAAAAAGGTGACGAGTCGACGACTGCAGTCGGACAGCTTAAAGTTACGGACCTACTCCGTAGAACATCTATTGAAGAGCTTGTCTGTTAAAAACCGCAGTTGTGGAAAGGCGCGCCATCGCGTCCTACTGCTTCATGACAACTCACGTCACCATACAGGAAATTTGGTAATGCAGAATTACGCCAATTCAGTTGGGGAGCACTCGAGCACACGGCCTATAGTCCCGATCTCTACCTACGCACTTACAATGTCTTTGGTCCCTATAAAAAGGTGAGGAGTCGACGACTGCAGTCGGACAGCATAAAGTTACGGACCTCCTCCGTAGAACATCTATTGAAGAGCTTGTCTGTTAAAAACCGCAGTTGTGGAATGGCGCGCCATCGCGTCCTACTGCTTCATGACAACTCACGTCCCCATACAGGAAATTTGGTAACGCAGAATTACGCCAATTCAGTTGGGGAGCACTCGAGCACACGGCCTATAGTCCCGATCTCTTCCTACGCACTTACAATGTCTTTGGTCCCTATAAAAAAGGTGACGAGTCGACGACTGCAGTCGGACAGCATAAAGTTACGGACCTACTCCGTAGAACATCTATTGAAGAGCTTGTCTGTTAAAAACCGCAGTTGTGGAAAGGCGCGCCATCGCGTCCTACTGCTTCATGACAACTCACGTCCCCATACAGGAAATTTGGTAATGCAGAATTACGCCAATTCAGTTGGGGAGCACTCGAGCACACGGCCTATAGTCCCGATCTCTACCTACGCACTTACAATGTCTTTGGTCCCTATAAAAAAGGTGACGAGTCGACGACTGCAGTCGGACAGCATAAAGTTACGGACCTACTCCGTAGAACATCTATTGAAGAGCTTGTCTGTTAAAAACCGCAGTTGTGGAATGGCGCGCAATCGCGTCCTACTGCTTCATGACTACTCACGTCCCCATACAGGAAATTTGGTAACGCAGAATTACGCCAATTCAGTTGGGGAGCACTCGAGCACACGGCCTACAGTCCCGATCTCTACCTACGCACTTACAATGTCTTTGGTCCCTATAAAAAAGGTGACGAGTCGACGACTGCAGTCGGACAGCATAAAGTTACGGACCTACTCCGTAGAACATCTATTGAAGAGCTTGTCTGTTAAAAACCGCAGTTGTGGAATGGCGCGCCATCGCGTCCTACTGCTTCATGACAACTCACGTCCCCATACAGGAAATATGGTAACGCAGAATTACGCCAATTCAGTTGGGGAGCACTCGAGCACACGGCCTATAGTCCCGATCTCTACCTACGCACTTACAATGTCTTTGGTCCCTATAAAAAAGGTGACGAGTCGACGACTGCAGTCGGACAGCATAAAGTTACGGACCTACTCCGTAGAACATCTATTGAAGAGCTTGTCTGTTAAAAACCGCAGTTGTGGAATGGCGCGCCATCGCGTCCTACTGCTTCATGACAACTCACGTCCCCATACAGGAAATTTGGTAACGCAGAATTACGCCAATTCAGTTGGGGAGCACTCGAGCACACGGCCTATAGTCCCGATCTCTACCTACGCACTTACAATGTCTTTGGTCCCTATAAAAAAGGTGACGAGCCGACGACTGCAGTCGGACAGCATAAAGTTATGGACCTACTCCGTAGAACATCTATTGAAGAGCTTGTCTGTTAAAAACCGCAGTTGTGGAATGGCGCGCCATCGCGTCCTACTGCTTCATGACAACTCACGTCCCCATACAGGAAATTTGGTAACGCAGAATTACGCCAATTCAGTTGGGGAGCACTCGAGCACACGGCCTATAGTCCCGATCTCTACCTACGCACTTACAATGTCTTTGGTCCCTATAAAAAAGGTGACGAGTCGACGACTGCAGTCGGACAGCATAAAGTTACGGACCTACTCCGTAGAACATCTATTGAAGAGCTTGTCTGTTAAAAACCGCAGTTGTGGAATGGCGCGCCATCGCGTCCTACTGCTTCATGACAACTCACGTCCCCATACAGGAAATTTGGTAACGCAGAATTACGCCAATTCAGTTGGGGAGCACTCGAGCACATGGCCTATAGTCCCGATCTCTACCTATGCACTTACAATGTCTTTGGTCCCTATAAAAATGGTGAGGAGTCGACGACTGCAGTCGGACAGCATAAAGTTACGGACCTACTCCGTAGAACATCTATTGAAGAGCTAGTCTGTTAAAAACCGCAGTTGTGGAATGGCGCGCCATCGCGTCCTACTGCTTCATGACAACTCACGTCCCCATACAGGAAATTTGGTAACGCAGAATTACGCCAATTCAGTTGGGGAGCACTCGAGCACACGGCCTATAGTCCCGATCTCTACCTACGCACTTACAATGTCTTTGGTCCCTATAAAAAAGGTGACGAGTCGACGACTGCAGTCGGACAGCATAAAGTTACGGACCTACTCCGTAGAACATCTATTGAAGAGCTTGTCTGTTAAAAACCGCAGTTGTGGAATGGCGCGCCATCGCGTCCTACTGCTTCATGACAACTCACGTCCCCATACAGGAAATATGGTAACGCAGAATTACGCCAATTCAGTTGGGGAGCACTCGAGCACACGGCCTATAGTCCCGATCTCTACCTACGCACTTACAATGTCTTTGGTCCCTATAAAAAAGGTGACGAGTCGACGACTGCAGTCGGACAGCATAAAGTTACGGACCTACTCCGTAGAACATCTATTGAAGAGCTTGTCTGTTAAAAACCGCAGTTGTGGAATGGCGCGCCATCGCGTCCTACTGCTTCATGACAACTCACGTCCCCATACAGGAAATATGGTAACGCAGAATTACGCCAATTCAGTTGGGGAGCACTCGAGCACACGGCCTATAGTCCCGATCTCTACCTACGCACTTACAATGTCTTTGGTCCCTATAAAAAAGGTGACGAGTCGACGACTGCAGTCGGACAGCATAAAGTTACGGACCTACTCCGTAGAACATCTATTGAAGAGCTTGTCTGTTAAAAACCGCAGTTGTGGAATGGCGCGCCATCGCGTCCTACTGCTTCATGACAACTCACGTCCCCATACAGGAAATTTGGTAACGCAGAATTACGCCAATTCAGTTGGGGAGCACTCGAGCACATGGCCTATAGTCCCGATCTCTACCTATGCACTTACAATGTCTTTGGTCCCTATAAAAATGGTGAGGAGTCGACGACTGCAGTCGGACAGCATAAAGTTACGGACCTACTCCGTAGAACATCTATTGAAGAGCTAGTCTGTTAAAAACCGCAGTTGTGGAATGGCGCGCCATCGCGTCCTACTGCTTCATGACAACTCACGTCCCCATACAGGAAATTTGGTAACGCAGAATTACGCCAATTCAGTTGGGGAGCACTCGAGCACACGGCCTATAGTCCCGATCTCTACCTACGCACTTACAATGTCTTTGGTCCCTATAAAAAAGGTGACGAGTCGACGACTGCAGTCGGACAGCATAAAGTTACGGACCTACTCCGTAGAACATCTATTGAAGAGCTTGTCTGTTAAAAACCGCAGTTGTGGAATGGCGCGCCATCGCGTCCTACTGCTTCATGACAACTCACGTCCCCATACAGGAAATTTGGTAACGCAGAATTACGCCAATTCAGTTGGGGAGCACTCGAGCACATGGCCTATAGTCCCGATCTCTAATTATGCACTTACAATGTCTTTGGTCCCTATAAAAATGGTGACGAGTCGACGACTGCAGTCGGACAGCATAAAGTTACGGACCTACTCCGTAGAACATCTATTGAAGAGCTAGTCTGTTAAAAACCGCAGTTGTGGAATGGCGCGCCATCGCGTCCTACTGCTTCATGACAACTCACGTACCCATACAGGAAATTTGGTAACGCAGAATTATGCCAATTCAGTTGGGGAGCACTCGAGCACACGGCCTATAGTCCTGATCTCTACCTACGCACTTACAATGTCTTTGGTCCCCATAAAAAAGGTGACGAGTCGACGACTGCAGTCGGACAGCATAAAGTTACGGACCTACTCCGTAGAACATCTATTGAAGAGCTTGTCTGTTAAAAACCGCAGTTGTGGAAAGGCGCGCCATCGCGTCCTACTGCTTCATGACAACTCACGTCCCCATACAGGAAATTTGGTAATGCAGAATTACGCCAATTCAGTTGGGGAGCACTCGAGCACACGGCCTATAGTCCCGATCTCTACCTACGCACTTACAATGTCTTTGGTCCCTATAAAAAAGGTGACGAGTCGACGACTGCAGTCGGACAGCTTAAAGTTACGGACCTACTCCGTAGAACATCTATTGAAGAGCTTGTCTGTTAAAAACCGCAGTTGTGGAAAGGCGCGCCATCGCGTCCTACTGCTTCATGACAACTCACGTCCCCATACAGGAAATTTGGTAATGCAGAATTACGCCAATTCAGTTGGGGAGCACTCGAGCACACGGCCTATAGTCCCGATCTCTACCTACGCACTTACAATGTCTTTGGTCCCTATAAAAAAGGTGACGATTCGACGACTGCAGTCGGACAGCATAAAGTTACGGACCTACTCCGTAGAACATCTATTGAAGAGCTTGTCTGTTAAAAACCGCAGTTGTGGAATGGCGCGCCACCGCGTCCTACTGCTTCATGACAACTCACGTCCCCATACAGGAAATTTGGTAACGCAGAATTACGCCAATTCAGTTGGGGAGCACTCGAGCACACGGCCTATAGTCCCGATCTCTACCTACGCACTTACAATGTCTTTGGTCCCTATAAAAAAGGTGACGAGTCGACGACTGCAGTCGGACAGCATAAAGTTACGGACCTACTCCGTAGAACATCTATTGAAGAGCTTGTCTGTTAAAAACCGCAGTTGTGGAATGGCGCGCCATCGCGTCCTACTGCTTCATGACAACTCACGTCCCCATACAGGAAATTTGGTAACGCAGAATTACGCCAATTCAGTTGGGGAGCACTCGAGCACACGGCCTATAGTCCCGATCTCTACCTACGCACTTACAATGTCTTTGGTCCCTATAAAAATGGTGACGAGTCGACGACTGCAGTCGGACAGCATAAAGTTACGGACCTACTCCGTAGAACATCTATTGAAGAGCTTGTCTGTTAAAAACCGCAGTTGTGGAAAGGCGCGCCATCGCGTCCTACTGCTTCATGACAACTCACGTCCCCATACAGGAAATTTGGTAACGCAGAATTACGCCAATTCAGTTGGGGAGCACTCGAGCACATGGCCTATAGTCCCGATCTCTAATTATGCACTTACAATGTCTTTGGTCCCTATAAAAATGGTGAGGAGTCGACGACTGCAGTCGGACAGCATAAAGTTACGGACCTACTCCGTAGAACATCTATTGAAGAGCTAGTCTGTTAAAAACCGCAGTTGTGGAATGGCGCGACATCGCGTCCTACTGCTTCATGACAACTCACGTACCCATACAGGAAATTTGGTAACGCAGAATTACGCCAATTCAGTTGGGGAGCACTCGAGCACACGGCCTATAGTCCCGATCTCTACCTACGCACTTACAATGTCTTTGGTCCCCATAAAAAAGGTGACGAGTCGACGACTGCAGTCGGACAGCATAAAGTTACGGACCTACTCCGTAGAACATCTATTGAAGAGCTTGTCTGTTAAAAACCGCAGTTGTGGAAAGGCGCGCCATCGCGTCCTACTGCTTCATGACAACTCACGTCCCCATACAGGAAATTTGGTAACGCAGAATTACGCCAATTCAGTTGGGGAGCACTCGAGCACACGGCCTATAGTCCCGATCTCTACCTACGCACTTACAATGTCTTTGGTCCCTATAAAAAAGGTGACGAGTCGACGACTGCAGTCGGACAGCATAAAGTTACGGACCTACTCCGTAGAACATCTATTGAAGAGCTTGTCTGTTAAAAACCGCAGTTGTGGAATGGCGCGCCATCGCGTCCTACTGCTTCATGACAACTCACGTCCCCATACAGGAAATTTGGTAACGCAGAATTACGCCAATTCAGTTGGGGAGCACTCGAGCACATGGCCTATAGTCCCCATCTCTACCTATGCACTTACAATGTCTTTGGTCCCTATAAAAATGGTGAGGAGTCGACGACTGCAGTCGGACAGCATAAAGTTACGGACCTACTCCGTAGAACATCTATTGAAGAGCTAGTCTGTTAAAAACCGCAGTTGTGGAATGGCGCGCCATCGCGTCCTACTGCTTCATGACAACTCACGTCCCCATACAGGAAATTTGGTAACGCAGAATTACGCCAATTCAGTTGGGGAGCACTCGAGCACACGGCCTATAGTCCCGATCTCTACCTACGCACTTACAATGTCTTTGGTCCCTATAAAAAAGGTGACGAGTCGACGACTGCAGTCGGACAGCATAAAGTTACGGACCTACTCCGTAGAACATCTATTGAAGAGCTTGTCTGTTAAAAACCGCAGTTGTGGAATGGCGCGCACATCGCGTCCTACTGCTTCATGACAACTCACGTCCCCATACAGGAAATTTGGTAACGCAGAATTACGCCAATTCAGTTGGGGAGCACTCGAGCACATGGCCTATAGTCCCGATCTCTAATTATGCACTTACAATGTCTTTGGTCCCTATAAAAATGGTGAGGAGTCGACGACTGCAGTCAGACAGCATAAAGTTACGGACCTACTCCGTAGAACATCTATTGAAGAGCTAGTCTGTTAAAAACCGCAGTTGTGGAATGGCGCGCCATCGCGTCCTACTGCTTCATGACAACTCACGTACCCATACAGGAAATTTGGTAACGCAGAATTATGCCAATTCAGTTGGGGAGCACTCGAGCACACGGCCTATAGTCCTGATCTCTACCTACGCACTTACAATGTCTTTGGTCCCCATAAAAAAGGTGACGAGTCGACGACTGCAGTCGGACAGCATAAAGTTACGGACCTACTCCGTAGAACATCTATTGAAGAGCTTGTCTGTTAAAAACCGCAGTTGTGGAATGGCGCGCCATCGCGTCCTACTGCTTCATGACAACTCACGTCCCCATACAGGAAATTTGGTAATGCAGAATTACGCCAATTCAGTTGGGGAGCACTCGAGCACACGGCCTATAGTCCCGATCTCTACCTACGCACTTACAATGTCTTTGGTCCCTACGAAAAAGGTGACGAGTCGACGACTGCAGTCGGACAGCATAAAGTTATGGACCTACTCCGTAGAACATCTATTGAAGAGCTTGTCTGTTAAAAACCGCAGTTGTGGAATGGCGCGCCATCGCGTCCTACTGCTTCATGACTACTCACGTCCCCATACAGGAAATTTGGTAACGCAGAATTACGCCAATTCAGTTGGGGAGCACTCGAGCACACGGCCTATAGTCCCGATCTCTACCTACGCACTTACAATGTCTTTGGTCCCTATAAAAAAGGTGACGAGTCGACGACTGCAGTCGGACAGCTTAAAGTTACGGACCTACTCCGTAGAACATCTATTGAAGAGCTTGTCTGTTAAAAACCGCAGTTGTGGAAAGGCGCGCCATCGCGTCCTACTGCTTCATGACAACTCACGTCCCCATACAGGAAATTTGGTAATGCAGAATTACGCCAATTCAGTTGGGGAGCACTCGAGCACACGGCCTATAGTCCCGATCTCTACCTACGCACTTACAATGTCTTTGGTCCCTATAAAAAAGGTGACGAGTCGACGACTGCAGTCGGACAGCATAAAGTTACGGACCTACTCCGTAGAACATCTATTGAAGAGCTTGTCTGTTAAAAACCGCAGTTGTGGAATGGCGCGCCATCGCGTCCTACTGCTTCATGACAACTCACGTCCCCATACAGGAAATTTGGTAACGCAGAATTACGCCAATTCAGTTGGGGAGCACTCGAGCACACGGCCTATAGTCCCCATCTCTACCTACGCACTTACAATGTCTTTGGTCCCTATAAAAAATGTGACGAGTCGACGACTGCAGTCGGACAGCTTAAAGTTACGGACCTACTCCGTAGAACATCTATTGAAGAGCTTGTCTGTTAAAAACCGCAGTTGTGGAATGGCGCGCCATCGTGTCCTACTGTTTCATGACAACTCACGTCCCCATACAGGAAATTTGGTAATGCAGAATTACGCCAATTCAGTTGGGGAGCACTCGAGCACACGGCCTATAGTCCCGATCTCTACCTACGCACTTACAATGTCTTTGGTCCCTATAAAAAAGGTGAGGAGTCGACGACTGCAGTCGGACAGCATAAAGTTACGGACCTACTCCGTAGAACATCTATTGAAGAGCTTGTCTGTTAAAAACCGCAGTTGTGGAATGGCGCGCAATCGCGTCCTACTGCTTCATGACTACTCACGTCCCCATACAGGAAATTTGGTAACGCAGAATTACGCCAATTCAGTTGGGGAGCACTCGAGCACACGGCCTACAGTCCCGATCTCTACCTACGCACTTACAATGTCTTTGGTCCCTATAAAAAAGGTGACGAGTCGACGACTGCAGTCGGACAGCATAAAGTTACGGACCTACTCCGTAGAACATCTATTGAAGAGCTTGTCTGTTAAAAACCGCAGTTGTGGAATGGCGCGCCATCGCGTCCTACTGCTTCATGACAACTCACGTCCCCATACAGGGAATATGGTAACGCAGAATTACGCCAATTCAGTTGGGGAGCACTCGAGCACACGGCCTATAGTCCCGATCTCTACCTACGCACTTACAATGTCTTTGGTCCCTATAAAAAAGGTGACGAGTCGACGACTGCAGTCGGACAGCATAAAGTTACGGACCTACTCCGTAGAACATCTATTGAAGAGCTTGTCTGTTAAAAACCGCAGTTGTGGAATGGCGCGCCATCGCGTCCTACTGCTTCATGACAACTCACGTGCCCATACAGGAAATTTGGTAATGCAGAATTACGCCAATTCAGTTGGGGAGCACTCGAGCACACGGCCTATAGTCCCGATCTCTACCTACGCACTTACAATGTCTTTGGTCCCTATAAAAAAGGTGACGAGTCGACGACTGCAGTCGGACAGCATAAAGTTATGGACCTACTCCGTAGAACATCTATTGAAGAGCTTGTCTGTTAAAAACCGCAGTTGTGGAATGGCGCGCCATCGCGTCCTACTGCTTCATGACAACTCACGTCCCCATACAGGAAATTTGGTAACGCAGAATTACGCCAATTCAGTTGGGGAGCACTCGAGCACACGGCCTATAGTCCCGATCTCTACCTACGCACTTACAATGTCTTTGGTCCCTATAAAAAAGGTGACGAGTCGACGACTGCAGTCGGACAGCATAAAGATACGGACATACTCCGTAGAACATCTATTGAAGAGCTTGTCTGTTAAAAACCGCAGTTGTGGAATGGCGCGCCATCGCGTCCTACTGCTTCATGACAACTCACGTCCCCATACAGGAAATTTGGTAACGCAGAATTACGCCAATTCAGTTGGGGAGCACTCGAGCACACGGCGTATAGTCCTGATCTCTACCTACGCACTTACAATGTCTTTGGTCCCTATAAAAAAGGTGAGGAGTCGACGACTGCAGTCGGACAGCATAAAGTTACGGACCTACTCCGTAGAACATCTATTGAAGAGCTTGTCTGTTAAAAACCGCAGTTGTGGAATGGCGCGCCATCGCGTCCTACTGCTTCATGACAACTCACGTCCCCATACAGGAAATTTGGTAATGCAGAATTACGCCAATTCAGTTGGGGAGCACGCGAGCACACGGCCTATAGTCCCGATCTCTACCTACGCACTTACAACGTCTTTGGTCCCTATAAAAAGGTGAGGAGTCGACGACTGCAGTCGGACAGCATAAAGTTACGGACCTACTCCGTAGAACATCTATTGAAGAGCTTGTCTGTTAAAAACCGCAGTTGTGGAATGGCGCGCCATCGCGTGCTACTGCTTCATGACAACTCACGTCCCCATACAGGAAATTTGGTAATGCAGAATTACGCCAATTCAGTTGGGGAGCACTCGAGCACACGGCCTATAGTCCCGATCTCTACCTACGCACTTACAATGTCTTTGGTCCCTATAAAAAGGTGAGGAGTCGACGACTGCAGTCGGACAGCATAAAGTTACGGACCTACTCCGTAGAACATCTATTGAAGAGCTTGTCTGTTAAAAACCGCAGTTGTGGAATGGCGCGCCATCGCGTCCTACTGCTTCATGACAACTCACGTCCCCATACAGGAAATTTGGTAACACAGAATTACGCCAATTCAGTTGGGGAGCACTCGAGCACACGGCCTATAGTCCCGATCTCTTCCTACGCACTTACAATGTCTTTGGTCCCTATAAAAAAGGTGACGAGTCGACGACTGCAGTCGGACAGCATAAAGTTACGGACCTACTCCGTAGAACATGTATTGAAGAGCTTGTCTGTTAAAAACCGCAGTTGTGGAATGGCGCGCCATCGCGTCCTACTGCTTCATGACAACTCACGTCCCCATACAGGAAATTTGGTAATGCAGAATTACGCCAATTCAGTTGGGGAGCACTCGAGCACACGGCCTATAGTCCCGATCTCTACCTACGCACTTACAATGTCTTTGGTCCCTATAAAAAGGTGAGGAGTCGACGACTGCAGTCGGACAGCATAAAGTTACGGACCTACTCCGTAGAACATCTATTGAAGAGCTTGTCTGTTAAAAACCGCAGTTGTGGAATGGCGCGCCATCGCGTCCTACTGCTTCATGACAACTCACGTCCCCATACAGGAAATTTGGTAACACAGAATTACGCCAATTCAGTTGGGGAGCACTCGAGCACATGGCCTATAGTCCCGATCTCTACCTACGCACTTACAATGTCTTTGGTCCCTATAAAAAAGGTGAGGAGTCGACGACTGCAGTCGGACAGCATAAAGTTACGGACCTACTCCGTAGAACATCTATTGAAGAGCTTGTCTGTTAAAAACCGCAGTTGTGGAATGGCGCGCCATCGCGTCCTAGTGCTTCATGACAACTCGCGTCCCCAAACAGGAAATTTGGTAACGCAGAATTACGCCAATTCAGTTGGGGAGCACTCGAGCACACGGCCTATAGTCCCGATCTCTACCTACGCACTTACAATGTCTTTGGTCCCTATAAAAAAGGTGACGAGTCGACGACTGCAGTCGGACAGCATAAAGTTACGGACCTACTCCGTAGAACATCTATTGAAGAGCTAGTCTGTTAAAAACCGCAGTTGTGGAATGGCGCGCCATCGCGTCCTACTGCTTCATGACAACTCACGTCCCCATACAGGAAATTTGGTAACGCAGAATTACGCCAATTCAGTTGGGGAGCACTCGAGCACACGGCCTATAGTCCCGATCTCTACCTACGCACTTACAATGTCTTTGGTCCCTATAAAAAAGGTGACGAGTCGACGACTGCAGTCGGACAGCATAAAGTTACGGACCTACTCCGTAGAACATCTATTGAAGAGCTTGTCTGTTAAAAACCGCAGTTGTGGAATGGCGCGCCATCGCGTCCTACTGCTTCATGACAACTCACGTTCCCATACAGGAAATTTGGTAACGCAGAATTACGCCAATTCATTTGGGGAGCACTCGAGCACACGGCCTATAGTCCCGATCTCTACCTACGCACTTACAATGTCTTTGGTCCCTATAAAAAAGGTGACGAGTCGACGACTGCAGTCGGACAGCATAAAGTTACGGACATACTCCGTAGAACATCTATTGAAGAGCTTGTCTGTTAAAAACCGCAGTTGTGGAATGGCGCGCCATCGCGTCCTACTGCTTCATGACAACTCACGTCCCCATACAGGAAATTTGGTAACGCAGAATTACGCCAATTCAGTTGGGGAGCACTCGAGCACACGGCGTATAGTCCCGATCTCTACCTACGCACTTACAATGTCTTTGGTCCCTATAAAAAAGGTGACGAGTCGACGACTGCAGTCGGACAGCATAAAGTTACGGACCTACTCCGTAGAACATCTATTGAAGAGCTTGTCTGTTAAAAACCGCAGTTGTGGAATGGCGCGCCATCGCGTCCTACTGCTTCATGACAACTCACGTCCCCATACAGGAAATTTGGTAATGCAGAATCACGCCAATTCAGTTGGGGAGCACGCGAGCACACGGCCTATAGTCCCGATCTCTACCTACGCACTTACAACGTCTTTGGTCCCTATAAAAAGGTGAGGAGTCGACGACTGCAGTCGGACAGCATAAAGTTACGGACCTACTCCGTAGAACATCTATTGAAGAGCTTGTCTGTTAAAAACCGCAGTTGTGGAATGGCGCGCCATCGCGTCCTACTGCTTCATGACAACTCACGTCCCCATACAGGAAATTTGGTAATGCAGAATTACGCCAATTCAGTTGGGGAGCACTCGAGCACACGGCCTATAGTCCCGATCTCTACCTACGCACTTACAATGTCTTTGGTCCCTATAAAAAAGGTGACGAGTCGACGACTGCAGTCGGACAGCATAAAGTTACGGACCTACTCCGTAGAACATCTATTGAAGAGCTTGTCTGTTAAAAACCGCAGTTGTGGAATGGCGCGCCATCGCGTCCTACTGCTTCATGACAACTCACGTTCCCATACAGGAAATTTGGTAACGCAGAATTACGCCAATTCATTTGGGGAGCACTCGAGCACACGGCCTATAGTCCCGATCTCTACCTACGCACTTACAATGTCTTTGGTCCCTATAAAAAAGGTGACGAGTCGACGACTGCAGTCGGACAGCATAAAGTTACGGACATACTCCGTAGAACATCTATTGAAGAGCTTGTCTGTTAAAAACCGCAGTTGTGGAATGGCGCGCCATCGCGTCCTACTGCTTCATGACAACTCACGTCCCCATACAGGAAATTTGGTAACGCAGAATTACGCCAATTCAGTTGGGGAGCACTCGAGCACACGGCGTATAGTCCCGATCTCTACCTACGCACTTACAATGTCTTTGGTCCCTATAAAAAAGGTGACGAGTCGACGACTGCAGTCGGACAGCATAAAGTTACGGACCTACTCCGTAGAACATCTATTGAAGAGCTTGTCTGTTAAAAACCGCAGTTGTGGAATGGCGCGCCATCGCGTCCTACTGCTTCATGACAACTCACGTTCCCATACAGGAAATTTGGTAACGCAGAATTACGCCAATTCATTTGGGGAGCACTCGAGCACACGGCCTATAGTCCCGATCTCTACCTACGCACTTACAATGTCTTTGGTCCCTATAAAAAAGGTGACGAGTCGACGACTGCAGTCGGACAGCATAAAGTTACGGACATACTCCGTAGAACATCTATTGAAGAGCTTGTCTGTTAAAAACCGCAGTTGTGGAATGGCGCGCCATCGCGTCCTACTGCTTCATGACAACTCACGTCCCCATACAGGAAATTTGGTAACGCAGAATTACGCCAATTCAGTTGGGGAGCACTCGAGCACACGGCGTATAGTCCCGATCTCTACCTACGCACTTACAATGTCTTTGGTCCCTATAAAAAAGGTGACGAGTCGACGACTGCAGTCGGACAGCATAAAGTTACGGACCTACTCCGTAGAACATCTATTGAAGAGCTTGTCTGTTAAAAACCGCAGTTGTGGAATGGCGCGCCATCGCGTCCTACTGCTTCATGACAACTCACGTCCCCATACAGGAAATTTGGTAATGCAGAATCACGCCAATTCAGTTGGGGAGCACGCGAGCACACGGCCTATAGTCCCGATCTCTACCTACGCACTTACAACGTCTTTGGTCCCTATAAAAAGGTGAGGAGTCGACGACTGCAGTCGGACAGCATAAAGTTACGGACCTACTCCGTAGAACATCTATTGAAGAGCTTGTCTGTTAAAAACCGCAGTTGTGGAATGACGCGCCATCGCGTCCTACTGCTTCATGACAACTCACGTCCCCATACAGGAAATTTCGTAATGCAGAATTACGCCAATTCAGTTGGGGAGCACTCGAGCACACGGCCTATAGTCCCGATCTCTACCTACGCACTTACAATGTCTTTGGCCCCTATAAAAAGGTGAGGAGTCGACGACTGCAGTCGGACAGCATAAAGTTACGGACCTACTCCGTAGAACATCTATTGAAGAGCTTGTCTGTTAAAAACCGCAGTTGTGGAATGGCGCGCCATCGCGTCCTACTGCTTCATGACAACTCACGTCCCCATACAGGAAATTTGGTAACGCAGAATTACGCCAATTCAGTTGGGGAGCACTCGAGCACACGGCCTATAGTCCCGATCTCTTCCTACGCACTTACAATGTCTTTGGTCCCTATAAAAAAGGTGAGGAGTCGACGACTGCAGTCGGACAGCATAAAGTTACGGACCTACTCCGTAGAACATGTATTGAAGAGCTTGTCTGTTAAAAACCGCAGTTGTGGAATGGCGCGCCATCGCGTCCTACTGCTTCATGACAACTCACGTCCCCATACAGGAAATTTGGTAACGCAGAATTACGCCAATTCAGTTGGGGAGCACTCGAGCACATGGCCTATAGTCCCGATCTCTACCTACGCACTTACAATGTCTTTGGTCCCTATAAAAAAGGTGAGGAGTCGACGACTGCAGTCGGACAGCATAAAGTTACGGACCTACTCCGTAGAATATCTATTGAAGAGCTTGTCTGTTAAAAACCGCATTTGTGGAATGGCGCGCCATCACGTCCTACTGCTTCATGACAACTCACGTCCCCATACAGGAAATTTGGTAACGCAGAATTACGCCAATTCAGTTGGGGAGCACTCGAGCACACGGCCTATAGTCCCGATCTCTACCTACGCACTTACAATGTCTTTGGTCCCTATAAAAAAGGTGACAAGTCGACGACTGCAGTCGGACAGCATAAAGTTACGGACCTACTCCGTAGAACATCTATTGAAGAGCTTGTCTGTTAAAAACCGCAGTTGTGGAATGGCGCGCTATCGCATCCTACTGCTTCATGACAACTCACGTCCCCATACAGGAAATTTGGTAACGCAGAATTACGCCAATTCAGTTGGGGAGCACTCGAGCACACGGCCTATAGTCCCAATCTCTACCTACGCACTTACAATGTCTTTGGTCCCTATAAAAAAGGTGACGAGTCGACGACTGCAGTCGGACAGCATAAAGTTACGGACCTACTGCGTAGAACATCTATTGAAGAGCTTGTCTGTTAAAAACCGCAGTTGTGGAATGGCGCGCCATCGCGTCCTACTGCTTCATGACAACTCACGTCCCCATACAGGAAATTTGGTAACGCAGAATTACGCCAATTCAGTTGGGGAGCACTCGAGCACACGGCCTATAGTCCCGATCTCTACCTACGCACTTACAATGTCTTTGGTCCCTATAAAAACGGTGAGGAGTCGACGACTGCAGTCGGACAGCATAAAGTTACGGACCTACTCCGTAGAACATCTATTGAAGAGCTAGTCTGTTAAAAACCGCAGTTGTGGATTGGCGCGCCATCGCGTCCTACTGCTTCATGACAACTCATGTCCCCATACAGGAAATTTGGTAACGCAGAATTACGCCAATTTAGTTGGGGAGCACTCGAGCACACGGCCTATAGTCCCGATCTCTACCTATGCACTTACAATGTCTTTGGTCCCTATAAAAAAGGTGACGAGTCGACGACTGCAGTCGGACAGCATAAAGTTACGGACCTACTCCGTAGAACATCTATTGAAGAGCTTGTCTGTTAAAAACCGCAGTTGTGGAATGGCGCGCCATCGCGTCCTACTGCTTCATGACATCTCACGTCCCCATACAGGAAATTTGGTAACGCAGAATTACGCCAATTCAGTTGGGGAGCACTCGAGCACACGGCCTATAGTCCCGATCTCTACCTACGCACTTACAATGTCTTTGGTCCCTATAAAAACGGTGAGGAGTCGACGACTGCAGTCGGACAGCATAAAGTTATGGACCTACTCCGTAGAACATCTATTGAAGAGCTTGTCTGTTAAAAACCGCAGTTGTGGAATGGCGCGCCATCGCGTCCTACTGCTTCATGACAACTCACGTCCCCATACAGGAAATTTGGTAACGCAGAATTACGCCAATTCAGTTGGGGAGCACTCGAGCACACGGCCTATAGTCCCGATCTCTACCTACGCACTTACAATGTCTTTGGTCCCTATAAAAAAGGTGACGAGTCGACGACTGCAGTCGGACAGCATAAAGTTACGGACCTACTCCGTAGAACATCTATTGAAGAGCTTGTCTGTTAAAAACCGCAGTTGTGGAATGGCGCGCCATCGCGTCCTACTGCTTCATGACAACTCACGTCCCCATACAGGAAATTTGGTAACGCAGAATTACGCCAATTCAGTTGGGGAGCACTCGAGCACACGGCCTATAGTCCCGATCTCTACCTACGCACTTACAATGTCTTTGGTCCCTATAAAAAAGGTGAGGAGTCGACGACTGCAGTCGGACAGCATAAAGTTACGGACCTACTCCGTAGAACATCTATTGAAGAGCTTGTCTGTTAAAAACCGCAGTTGTGGAATGGCGCGCCATCGCGTCCTACTGCTTCATGACAACTCACGTCCCCATACAGGAAATTTGGTAACGCAGAATTACGCCAATTCAGTTGGGGAGCACTCGAGCACACAGCCTATAGTCCCGATCTCTACCTACGCACTTACAATGTCTTTGGTCCCCATAAAAAAGGTGACGAGTCGACGACTGCAGTCGGACAGCATAAAGTTACGGACCTACTCCGTAGAACATCTATTGAAGAGCTTGTCTGTTAAAAACCGCAGTTGTGGAATGGCGCGCCATCGCGTCCTACTGCTTCATGACAACTCACGTCCCCATACAGGAAATTTGGTAACGCAGAATTACGCCAATTCAGTTGGGGAGCACTCGAGCACACGGCCTATAGTCCCGATCTCTACCTACGCACTTACAATGTCTTTGGTCCCTATAAAAAAGGTGACGAGTCGACGACTGCAGTCGGACAGCATAAAGTTACAAACCTACTCCGTAGAACATCTATTGAAGAGCTTGTCTGTTAAAAACCGCAGTTGTGGAATGGCGCGCCATCGCGTCCTACTGCTTCATGACAACTCACGTCCCCATACAGGAAATTTGGTAACGCAGAATTACGCCAATTCAGTTGGGGAGCACTCGAGCACACGGCCTATAGTCCCGATCTCTACCTACGCACTTACAATGTCTTTGGTCCCTATAAAAAAGGTGAGGAGTCGACGACTGCAGTCGGACAGCATAAAGTTACGGACCTACTCCGTAGAATATCTATTGAAGAGCTTGTCTGTTAAAAACCGCAGTTGTGGAATGGCGCGCCATCACGTCCTACTGCTTCATGACAACTCACGTCCCCATACAGGAAATTTGGTAACGTAGAATTACGCCAATTCAGTTGGGGAGCACTCGAGCACACGGCCTATAGTCCCGATCTCTACCTACGCACTTACAATGTCTTTGGTCCCTATAAAAAAGGTGACAAGTCGACGACTGCAGTCGGACAGCATAAAGTTACGGACCTACTCCGTAGAACATCTATTGAAGAGCTTGTCTGTTAAAAACCGCAGTTGTGGAATGGCGCGCTATCGCATCCTACTGCTTCATGACAACTCACGTCCCCATACAGGAAATTTGGTAACGCAGAATTACGCCAATTCAGTTGGGGAGCACTCGAGCACACGGCCTATAGTCCCGATCTCTACCTACGCACTTACAATGTCTTTGGTCCCTATAAAAATGGTGACGAGTCGACGACTGCAGTCGGACAGCATAAAGTTACGGACCTACTGCGTAGAACATCTATTGAAGAGCTTGTCTGTTAAAAACCGCAGTTGTGGAATGGCGCGCCATCGCGTCCTACTGCTTCATGACAACTCACGTCCCCATACAGGAAATTTGGTAACGCAGAATTACGCCAATTCAGTTGGGGAGCACTCGAGCACACGGCCTATAGTCCCGATCTCTACCTACGCACTTACAATGTCTTTGGTCCCTATAAAAACGGTGAGGAGTCGACGACTGCAGTCGGACAGCATAAAGTTACGGACCTACTCCGTAGAACATCTATTGAAGAGCTAGTCTGTTAAAAACCGCAGTTGTGGAATGGCGCGCCATCGCGTCCTACTGCTTCATGACAACTCACGTCCCCATACAGGAAATTTGGTAACGCAGAATTACGCCAATTCAGTTGGGGAGCACTCGAGCACACGGCCTATAGTCCCGATCTCTACCTACGCACTTACAATGTCTTTGGTCCCTATAAAAAAGGTGACGAGTCGACGACTGCAGTCGGACAGCATAAAGTTACGGACCTACTCCGTAGAACATCTATTGAAGAGCTTGTCTGTTAAAAACCGCAGTTGTGGAATGGCGCGCCATCGCGTCCTACTGCTTCATGACAACTCACGTCCCCATACAGGAAATTTGGTAACGCAGAATTACGCCAATTCAGTTGGGGAGCACTCGAGCACACGGCCTATAGTCCCGATCTCTACCTACGCACTTACAATGTCTTTGGTCCCTATAAAAATGGTGAGGAGTCGACGACTGCAGTCGGACAGCATAAAGTTATGGACCTACTCCGTAGAACATCTATTGAAGAGCTAGTCTGTTAAAAACCGCAGTTGTGGAATGGCGCATCATCGCGTCCTACTGCTTCATGACAACTCACGTCCCATACAGGAAATTTGGTAACGCAGAATTACGCCAATTCAGTTGGGGAGCACTCGAGCACACGGCCTATAGTCCCGATCTCTACCTACGCACTTACAATGTCTTTGGTCCCTATAAAAAAGGTGAGGAGTCGGCGACTGCAGTCGGACAGCATAAAGTTACGGACCTACTCCGTAGAACATCTATTGCAGAGCTTGTCTGTTAAAAACCGCAGTTGTGGAATGGCGCGCCATCACGTCCTACTGCTTCATGACAACTCACGTCCCCATACAGGAAATTTGGTAACGCAGAATTACGCCAATTCAGTTGGGGAGCATTCGAGCACACGGCCTATAGTCCCGATCTCTACCTACGCACTTACAATGTCTTTGGTCCCTATAAAAAAGGTGACGAGTCGACGACTGCAGTCGGACAGCATAAAGTTACGGACCTACTCCGTAGAACATCTATTGAAGAGCTTGTCTGTTAAAAACCGCAGTTGTGGAATGGCGCGCCATCGCGTCCTACTGCTTCATGACAACTCACGTCCCCATACAGGAAATTTGGTAACGCAGAATTACGCCAATTCAGTTGGGGAGCACTCGAGCACACGGCCTATAGTCCCGATCTCTACCTACGCACTTACAATGTCTTTGGTCCCTATAAAAAAGGTGAGGAGTCGACGACTGCAGTCGGACAGCATAAAGTTACGGACCTACTCCGTAGAACATCTATTGAAGAGCTTGTCTGTTAAAAACCGCAGTTGTGGAATGGCGCGCCATCGCGTCCTACTGCTTCATGACAACTCACGTCCCCATACAGGAAATTTGGTAACGCAGAATTACGCCAATTCAGTTGGGGAGCACTCGAGCACACAGCCTATAGTCCCGATCTCTACCTACGCACTTACAATGTCTTTGGTCCCCATAAAAAAGGTGACGAGTCGACGACTGCAGTCGGACAGCATAAAGTTACGGACCTACTCCGTAGAACATCTATTGAAGAGCTTGTCTGTTAAAAACCGCAGTTGTGGAATGGCGCGCCATCGCGTCCTACTGCTTCATGACAACTCACGTCCCCATACAGGAAATTTGGTAACGCAGAATTACGCCAATTCAGTTGGGGAGCACTCGAGCACACGGCCTATAGTCCCGATCTCTACCTACGCACTTACAATGTCTTTGGTCCCTATAAAAAAGGTGACGAGTCGACGACTGCAGTCGGACAGCATAAAGTTACGGACCTACTCCGTAGAACATCTATTGAAGAGCTTGTCTGTTAAAAACCGCAGTTGTGGAATGGCGCGCCATCGCGTCCTACTGCTTCATGACAACTCACGTCCCCATACAGGAAATTTGGTAACGCAGAATTACGCCAATTCAGTTGGGGAGCACTCGAGCACACGGCCTATAGTCCCGATCTCTACCTACGCACTTACAATGTCTTTGGTCCCTATAAAAAAGGTGACGAGTCGACGACTGCAGTCGGACAGCATAAAGTTACGGACCTACTCCGTAGAACATCTATTGAAGAGCTTGTCTGTTAAAAACCGCAGTTGTGGAATGGCGCGCCATCGCGTCCTACTGCTTCATGACAACTCACGTCCCCATACAGGAAATTTGGTAACGCAGAATTACGCCAATTAAGTTGGGGAGCACTCGAGCACACGGCCTATAGTCCCAATCTCTACCTACGCACTTACAATGTCTTTGGTCCCTATAAAAAAGGTGAGGAGTCGACGACTGCAGTCGGACAGCATAAAGTTACGGACCTACTCCGTAGAACATCTATTGTAGAGCTTGTCTGTTAAAAACCGCAGTTGTGGAATGGCGCGCCATCGCGTCCTACTGCTTCATGACAACTCACGTGACCATACAGGAAATTTGGTAACGCAGAATTACGCCAATTCAGTTGGGGAGCACTCGAGCACATGGCCTATAGTCCCGATCTCTAATTATGCACTTACAATGTCTTTGGTCCCTATAAAAATGGTGAGGAGTCGACGACTGCAGTCGGACAGCATAAAGTTACGGACCTACTCCGTAGAACATCTATTGAAGAGCTAGTCTGTTAAAAACCGCAGTTGTGGAATGGCGCGCCATCGCGTCCTACTGCTTCATGACAACTCACGTCCCCATACAGGAAATTTGGTAACGCAGAATTACGCCAATTCAGTTGGGGAGCACTCGAGCACACGGCCTATAGTCCCGATCTCTACCTACGCACTTACAATGTCTTTGGTCCCCATAACAAAGGT
The DNA here is from genome assembly GCF_023897955.1 of Schistocerca gregaria. NCBI lineage: Eukaryota > Metazoa > Arthropoda > Insecta > Orthoptera > Acrididae > Schistocerca > Schistocerca gregaria. Next base: position 923,999,689 of record NC_064921.1, on the reverse strand, counting down.
GACGAGTCGACGACTGCAGTCGGACAGCATAAAGTTACGGACCTACTCCGTAGAACATCTATTGAAGAGCTTGTCTGTTAAAAACCGCAGTTGTGGAATGGCGCGCCATCGCGTCCTACTGCTTCATGACAACTCACGTCCTCACACAGGAAATTTGGTAACGCAGAATTACGCCAATTCAGTTGGGGAGCACTCGAGCACACGGCCTATAGTCCCGATCTCTACCTACGCACTTACAATGTCTTTGGTCCCTATAAAAAAGGTGACGAGTCGACGACTGCAGTCGGACAGCATAAAGTTACGGACCTACTCCGTAGAACATCTATTGAAGAGCTTGTCTGTTAAAAACCGCAGTTGTGGAATGGCGCGCCATCGCGTCCTACTGCTTCATGACAACTCACGTCCCCATACAGGAAATTTGGTAACGCAGAATTACGCCAATTCAGTTGGGGAGCACTCGAGCACACGGCCTATAGTCCCCATCTCTACCTACGCACTTACAATGTCTTTGGTCCCTATAAAAAAGGTGACGATTCGACGACTGCAGTCGGACAGCATAAAGTTATGGACCTACTCCGTAGAACATCTATTGAAGAGCTTGTCTGTTAAAAACCGCAGTTGTGGAATGGCGCGCCATCGCGTCCTACTGCTTCATGACAACTCACGTCCCCATACAGGAAATTTGGTAACGCAGAATTACGCCAATTCAGTTGGGGAGCACTCGAGCACACGGCCTATAGTCCCGATCTCTACCTACGCACTTACAATGTCTTTGGTCCCTATAAAAAAGGTGACGAGTCGACGACTGCAGTCGGACAGCATAAAGTTACGGACCTACTCCGTAGAACATCTATTGAAGAGCTTGTCTGTTAAAAACCGCAGTTGTGGAATGGCGCGCCATCGCGTCCTACTGCTTCATGACAACTCACGTCCCCATACAGGAAATTTGGTAACGCAGAATTACGCCAATTCAGTTGGGGAGCACTCGAGCACATGGCCTATAGTCCCGATCTCTACCTATGCACTTACAATGTCTTTGGTCCCTATAAAAATGGTGAGGAGTCGACGACTGCAGTCGGACAGCATAAAGTTACGGACCTACTCCGTAGAACATCTATTGAAGAGCTAGTCTGTTAAAAACCGCAGTTGTGGAATGGCGCGCCATCGCGTCCTACTGCTTCATGACAACTCACGTCCCCATACAGGAAATTTGGTAACGCAGAATTACGCCAATTCAGTTGGGGAGCACTCGAGCACACGGCCTATAGTCCCGATCTCTACCTACGCACTTACAATGTCTTTGGTCCCTATAAAAAAGGTGACGAGTCGACGACTGCAGTCGGACAGCATAAAGTTACGGACCTACTCCGTAGAACATCTATTGAAGAGCTTGTCTGTTAAAAACCGCAGTTGTGGAAAGGCGCGCCATTGCGTCCTACTGCTTCATGACAACTCACGTCCCCATACAGGAAATTTGGTAATGCAGAATTATGCCAATTCAGTTGGGGAGCACTCGAGCACACGGCCTATAGTCCCGATCTCTACCTACGCACTTACAATGTCTTTGGTCCCTATAAAAAAGGTGACGAGTCGACGACTGCAGTCGGACAGCATAAAGTTACGGACCTACTCCGTAGAACATGTATTGAAGAGCTTGTCTGTTAAAAACCGCAGTTGTGGAATGGCGCGCCATCGCGTCCTACTGCTTCATGACAACTCACGTCCCCATACAGGAAATTTGGTAACGCACAATTACGCCAATTCAGTTGGGGAGCACTCGAGCACACGGCCTATAGTCCCGATCTCTACCTACGCACTTACAATGTCTTTGGTCCCTATAACAAAGGTGAGGAGTCGACGACTGCAGTCGGACAGCATAAAGTTACGGACCTACTCCGTAGAACATCTATTGAAGAGCTTGTCTGTTAAAAACCGCAGTTGTGGAATGGCGCGCCATCGCGTCCTACTGCTTCATGACAACTCACGTCCTCACACAGGAAATGTGGTAACGCAGAATTACGCCAATTCAGTTGGGGAGCACTCGAGCACACGGCCTATAGTCCCGATCTCTACCTACGCACTTACAATGTCTTTGGTCCCTATAAAAAAGGTGACGAGTCGACGACTGCAGTCGGACAGCATAAAGTTACGGACCTACTCCGTAGAACATCTATTGAAGAGCTTGTCTGTTAAAAACCGCAGTTGTGGAATGGCGCGCCATCGCGTCCTACTGCTTCATGACAACTCACGTCCCCGTACAAGAAATTTGGTAACGCAGAATTACGCCAATTCAGTTGGGGAGCACTCGAGCACACGGCCTATAGTCCCGATCTCTACCTACGCACTTACAATGTCTTTGGTCCCTATAAAAAAGGTGACGAGTCGACGACTGCAGTCGGACAGCATAAAGTTACGGACCTACTCCGTAGAACATCTATTGAAGAGCTTGTCTGTTAAAAACCGCAGTTGTGGAATGGCGCGCCATCGCGTCCTACTGCTTCATGACAACTCCCGTTCCCATACAGGAAATTTGGTAACGCAGAATTACGCCAATTCAGTTGGGGAGCACTCGAGCACACGGCCTATAGTCCCGATCTCTACCTACGCACTTACAATGTCTTTGGTCCCTATAAAAAAGGTGACGAGTCGACGACTGCAGTCGGACAGCATAAAGTTACGGACATACTCCGTAGAACATCTATTGAAGAGCTTGTCTGTTAAAAACCGCAGTTGTGGAATGGCGCGCCATCGCGTCCTACTGCTTCATGACAACTCACGTCCCCATACAGGAAATTTGGTAACGCAGAATTACGCCAATTCAGTTGGGGAGCACTCGAGTACACGGCCTATAGTCCCGATCTCTACCTACGCACTTACAATGTCTTTGGTCCCTATAAAAAAGGTGAGGAGTCGACGACTGCAGTCGGACAGCATAAAGTTACGGACCTACTCCGTAGAACATGTATTGAAGAGCTTGTCTGTTAAAAACCGCAGTTGTGGAATGGCGCGCCATCGCGTCCTACTGCTTCATGACAACTCACGTCCCCATACAGGAAATTTGGTAACGCACAATTACGCCAATTCAGTTGGGGAGCACTCGAGCACACGGCCTATAGTCCCGATCTCTACCTACGCACTTACAATGTCTTTGGTCCCTATAACAAAGGTGAGGAGACGACGACTGCAGTCGGACAGCATAAAGTTACGGACCTACTCCGTAGAACATCTATTGAAGAGCTTGTCTGTTAAAAACCGCAGTTGTGGAATGGCCCGCCATCGCGTCCTACTGCTTCATGACAACTCACGTCCTCACACAGGAAATGTGGTAACGCAGAATTACGCCAATTCAGTTGGGGAGCACTCGAGCACACGGCCTATAGTCCCGATCTCTACCTACGCACTTACAATGTCTTTGGTCCCTATAAAAAAGGTGACGAGTCGACGACTGCAGTCGGACAGCATAAAGTTACGGACCTACTCCGTAGAACATCTATTGAAGAGCTTGTCTGTTAAAAACCGCAGTTGTGGAATGGCGCGCCATCGCGTCCTACTGCTTCATGACAACTCACGTCCCCATACAGGAAATTTGGTAACGCAGAATTACGCCAATTCAGTTGGGGAGCACTCGAGCACACGGCCTATAGTCCCGATCTCTACCTACGCACTTACAATGTCATTGGTCCCTATAAAAAAGGTGAGGAGTCGACGACTGCAGTCGGACAGCATAAAGTTACGGACCTACTCCGTAGAACATGTATTGAAGAGCTTGTCTGTTAAAAACCGCAGTTGTGGAATGGCGCGCCATCGCGTCCTACTGCTTCATGACAACTCACGTCCCCATACAGGAAATTTGGTAACGCAGAATTACGCCAATTCAGTTGGGGAGCACTCGAGCACACGGCCTATAGTCCCGATCTCTACCTACGCACTTACAATGTCTTTGGTCCCTATAAAAAAGGTGACGAGTCGACGACTGCAGTCGGACAGCATAAAGTTACAGACCTACTCCGTAGAACATCTATTGAAGAGCTTGTCTGTTAAAAACCGCAGTTGTGGAATGGCGCGCCATCGCGTCCTACTGCTTCATGACAACTCACGTCCCCATACAGGAAATTTGGTAACGCAGAATTACGCCAATTCAGTTGGGGAGCACGCGAGCACACGGCCTATAGTCCCGATCTCTACCTACGCACTTACTACGTCTTTGGTCCCTATAAAAAAGGTGACGAGTCGACGACTGCAGTCGGACAGCATAAAGTTACAGACCTACTCCGTAGAACATCTATTGAAGAGCTTGTCTGTTAAAAACCGCAGTTGTGGAATGGCGCGCCATCGCGTCCTACTGCTTCATGACAACTCACGTCCCCATACAGGAAATTTGGTAATGCAGAATTACGCCAATTCAGTTGGGGAGCACTCGAGCACACGGCCTATAGTCCCGATCTCTACCTACGCACTTACAATGTCTTTGGTCCCTATAACAAAGGTGAGGAGTCGACGACTGCAGTCGGACAGCATAAAGTTACGGACCTACTCCGTAGAACATCTATTGAAGAGCTTGTCTGTTAAAAACCGCAGTTGTGGAATGGCGCGCCATCGCGTGCTACTGCTTCATGACAACTCACGTCCCCATACAGGAAATTTGGTAACGCAGAATTACGCCAATTCAGTTGGGGAGCACTCGAGCACACGGCCTATAGTCCCGATCTCTTCCTACGCACTTACAATGTCTTTGGTCCCTATAAAAAAGGTGACGAGTCGACGACTGCAGTCGGACAGCATAAAGTTACGGACCTACTCCGTAGAACATCTATTGAAGAGCTTGTCTGTTAAAAACCGCAGTTGTGGAATGGCGCGCCATCGCGTCCTACTGCTTCATGACAACTCACGTCCCCATACAGGAAATTTGGTAACGCAGAATTACGCCAATTCAGTTGGGGAGCACGCGAGCACACGGCCTATAGTCCCGATCTCTACCTACGCACTTACTACGTCTTTGGTCCCTATAAAAAAGGTGACGAGTCGACGACTGCAGTCGGACAGCATAAAGTTACAGACCTACTCCATAGAACATCTATTGAAGAGCTTGTCTGTTAAAAACCGCAGTTGTGGAATGGCGCGCCATCGCGTCCTACTGCTTCATGACAACTCACGTCCCCATACAGGAAATTTGGTAACGCAGAATTACGCCAATTCAGTTGGGGAGCACTCGAGCACACGGCCTATAGTCCCGATCTCTACCTACGTACTTACAATGTCTTTGGTCCCTATAAAAAGGTGAGGAGTCGACGACTGCAGTCGGACAGCATAAAGTTACGGACCTACTCCGTAGAACATCTATTGAAGAGCTTGTCTGTTAAAAACCGCAGTTGTGGAATGGCGCGCCATCGCGTGCTACTGCTTCATGACAACTCACGTCCCCATACAGGAAATTTGGTAACGCAGAATTACGCCAATTCAGTTGGGGAGCACTCAAGCACACGGCCTATAGTCCCGATCTCTTCCTACGCACTTACAATGTCTTTGGTCCCTATAAAAAAGGTGACGAGTCGACGACTGCAGTCGGACAGCATAAAGTTACGGACCTACTCCGTAGAACATGTATTGAAGAGCTTGTCTGTTAAAAACCGCAGTTGTGGAATGGCGCGCCATCGCGTCCTACTGCTTCATGACAACTCACGTCCCCATACAGGAAATTTGGTAACGCAGAATTACGCCAATTCAGTTGGGGAGCACTCGAGCACACGGCCTATAGTCCCGATCTCTACCTACGCACTTACAATGTCTTTGTTCCCTATAAAAAAGGTGACGAGTCGACGACTGCAGTCGGACAGCATAAAGTTACGGACCTACTCCGTAGAACATCTATTGAAGAGCTTGTCTGTTAAAAACCGCAGTTGTGGAATGGCGCGCCATCGCGTCCTCCTGCTTCATGACAACTCGCGTCCCCAAACAGGAAATTTGGTAACGCAGAATTACGCCAATTCAGTTGGGGAGCACTCGAGCACACGGCCTATAGTCCCGATCTCTACCTACGCACTTACAATGTCTTTGGTCCCTATAAAAAAGGTGACAAGTCGACGACAGCAGTTGGACAGGATAAAGTTACGGACCTACTCCGTAGAACATCTATTGAAAAGCTTGTCTGTTAAAAACCGCAGTTGTGGAATATCGCGCCATCGCGTCCTACTGCTTCACGACAACTCACGTCCCCATACAGGAAATTTGGTAACGCACAATTACGCCAATTCAGTTGGGGAGCACTCGAGCACACGGCCTATAGTCCCGATCTCTACCTACGCACTTACAATGTCTTTGGTCCCTATAAAAAAGGTGACGAGTCGACGACTGCAGTCGGACAGCATAAAGTTACGGACCTACTCCGTAGAACATATATTGAAGAGCTTGTCTGTTAAAAACCGCAGTTGTGGAATGGCGCGCCATCACGTCCTACTGCTTCATGACAACTCACGTCCCCATACAGGAAATTTGGTAACGCAGAATTACGCCAATTCAGTTGGGGAGCACTCGAGCACACGGCCTATAGTCCCGATCTCTACCTACGCACTTACAATGTCTTTGGTCCCTATAAAAAAGGTGACAAGTCGACGACTGCAGTCGGACAGCATAAAGTTACGGACCTACTCCGTAGAACATCTATTGAAGAGCTTGTCTGTTAAAAACCGCAGTTGTGGAATGGCGCGCCATCGCATCCTACTGCTTCATGACAACTCACGTCCCCATACAGGAAATTTGGTAACGCAGAATTACGCCAATTCAGTTGGGGAGCACTCGAGCACACGGCCTATAGTCCCGATCTCTACCTACGCACTTACAATGTCTTTGGTCCCTATAAAAAAGGTGACGAGTCGACGACTGCAGTCGGACAGCATAAAGTTACGGACCTACTGCGTAGAACATCTATTGAAGAGCTTGTCTGTTAAAAACCGCAGTTGTGGAATGGCGCGCCATCGCGTCCTACTGCTTCATGACAACTCACGTCCCCATACAGGAAATTTGGTAACGCAGAATTACGCCAATTCAGTTGGGGAGCACTCGAGCACACGGCCTATAGTCCCGATCTCTACCTACGCACTTACAATGTCTTTGGTCCCTATAAAAACGGTGAGGAGTCGACGTCTGCAGTCGGACAGCATAAAGTTACGGACCTACTCCGTAGAACATCTATTGAAGAGCTAGTCTGTTAAAAACCGCAGTTGTGGAATGGCGCGCCATCGCGTCCTACTGCTTCATGACAACTCACGTCCCCATACAGGAAATTTGGTAACGCAGAATTACGCCAATTTAGTTGGGGAGCACTCGAGCACACGGCCTATAGTCCCGATCTCTACCTACGCACTTACAATGTCTTTGGTCCCTATAAAAAAGGTGACGAGTCGACGACTGCAGTCGGACAGCATAAAGTTACGGACCTACTCCGTAGAACATCTATTGAAGAGCTTGTCTGTTAAAAACCGCAGTTGTGGAATGGCGCGCCATCGCGTCCTACTGCTTCATGACAACTCACGTCCCCATACAGGAAATTTGGTAACGCAGAATTACGCCAATTTAGTTGGGGAGCACTCGAGCACACGGCCTATAGTCCCGATCTCTACCTACGCACTTACAATGTCTTTGGTCCCTATAAAAACGGTGAGGAGTCGACGACTGCAGTCGGACAGCATAAAGTTACGGACCTACTCCGTAGAACATCTATTGAAGAGCTAGTCTGTTAAAAACCGCAGTTGTGGAATGGCGCGCCATCGCGTCCTACTGCTTCATGACAACTCACGTCCCCATACAGGAAATTTGGTAACGCAGAATTACGCCAATTCAGTTGGTGAGCACTCGAGCACACGGCCTATAGTCCCGATCTCTACCTACGCACATACAATGTCTTTGGTCCCTATAAAAAAGGTGACGAGTCGACGACTGCAGTCGGACAGCATAAAGTTACGGACCAACTCCGTAGAACATCTATTGAAGAGCTTGTCTGTTAAAAACCGCAGTTGTGGAATGGCGCGCCATCGCGTCCTACTGCTTCATGACAACTCACGTCCCCATACAGGAAATTTGGTAACGCAGAATTACGCCAATTCAGTTGGGGAGCACTCGAGCACACGGCCTATAGTCCCGATCTCTACCTACGCACTTACAATGTCTTTGGTCCCTATAAAAAAGGTGACAAGTCGACGACTGCAGTCGGACAGCATAAAGTTACGGACCTACTCCGTAGAACATCTATTGAAGAGCTTGTCTGTTAAAAACCGCAGTTGTGGAATGGCGCGCCATCGCATCCTACTGCTTCATGACAACTCACGTCCCCATACAGGAAATTTGGTAATGCAGAATTACGCCAATTCAGTTGGGGAGCACTCGAGCACACGGCCTATAGTCCCGATCTCTACCTACGCACTTACAATGTCTTTGGTCCCTATAAAAAAGGTGACGAGTCGACGACTGCAGTCGGACAGCATAAAGTTACGGACCTACTGCGTAGAACATCTATTGAAGAGCTTGTCTGTTAAAAACCGCAGTTGTGGAATGGCGCGCCATCGCGTCCTACTGCTTCATGACAACTCACGTCCCCATACAGGAAATTTGGTAACGCAGAATTACGCCAATTCAGTTGGGGAGCACTCGAGCACACGGCCTATAGTCCCGATCTCTACCTACGCACTTACAATGTCTTTGGTCCCTATAAAAACGGTGAGGAGTCGACGACTGCAGTCGGACAGCATAAAGTTACGGACCTACTCCGTAGAACATCTATTGAAGAGCTAGTCTGTTAAAAACCGCAGTTGTGGAATGGCGCGCCATCGCGTCCTACTGCTTCATGACAACTCATGTCCCCATACAGGAAATTTGGTAACGCAGAATTACGCCAATTCAGTTGGGGAGCACTCGAGCACACGGCCTATAGTCCCGATCTCTACCTACGCACTTACAATGTCTTTGGTCCCTATAAAAAAGGTGACGAGTCGACGACTGCAGTCGGACAGTATAAAGTTATGGACCTACTCCGTAGAACATCTATTGAAGAGCTTGTCTGTTAAAAACCGCAGTTGTGGAATGGCGCGCCATCGCGTCCTACTGCTTCATGACAACTCACGTCCCCATACAGGAAATTTGGTAACGCAGAATTACGCTAATTTAGTTGGGGAGCACTCGAGCACACGGCCTATAGTCCCGATCTCTACCTACGCACTTACAATGTCTTTGGTCCCTATAAAAAAGGTGACGAGTCGACGACTGCAGTCGGACAGCATAAAGTTACGGACCTACTGCGTAGAACATCTATTGAAGAGCTTGTCTGTTAAAAACCGCAGTTGTGGAATGGCGCGCCATCGCGTCCTACTGCTTCATGACAACTCACATCCCCATACAGGAAATTTGGTAACGCAGAATTACGCCAATTCAGTTGGGGAGCACTCGAGCACACGGCCTATAGTCCCGATCTCTACCTACGCACTTACAATGTCTTTGGTCCCTATAAAAACGGTGAGGAGTCGACGACTGCAGTCGGACAGCATAAAGTTACGGACCTACTCCGTAGAACATCTATTGAAGAGCTAGTCTGTTAAAAACCGCAGTTGTGGAATGGCGCGCCATCGCGTCCTACTGCTTCATGACAACTCATGTCCCCATACAGGAAATTTGGTAACGCAGAATTACGCCAATTTAGTTGGGGAGCACTCGAGCACACGGCCTATAGTCCCGATCTCTACCTACGCACTTACAATGTCTTTGGTCCCTATAAAAAAGGTGACGAGTCGACGACTGCAGTCGGACAGCATAAAGTTACGGACCTACTCCGTAGAACATCTATTGAAGAGCTTGTCTGTTAAAAACCGCAGTTGTGGAATGGCGCGCCATCGCGTCCTACTGCTTCATGACAACTCACGTCCCCATACAGGAAATTTGGTAACGCAGAATTACGCTAATTTAGTTGGGGAGCACTCGAGCACACGGCCTATAGTCCCGATCTCTACCTACGCACTTACAATGTCTTTGGTCCCTATAAAAACGGTGAGGAGTCGACGACTGCAGTCGGACAGCATAAAGTTACGGACCTACTCCGTAGAACATCTATTGAAGAGCTTGTCTGTTAAAAACCGCAGTTGTGGAATGGCGCGCCATCGCGTCCTACTGCTTCATGACAACTCACGTCCCCATACAGGAAATTTGGTAACGCAGAATTACGCCAATTCAGTTGGGGAGCACTCGAGCACACGGCCTATAGTCCCGATCTCTACCTACGCACTTACAATGTCTTTGGTCCCTATAAAAACGGTGAGGAGTCGACGACTGCAGTCGGACAGCATAAAGTTACGGACCTACTCCGTAGAACATCTATTGAAGAGCTAGTCTGTTAAAAACCGCAGTTGTGGAATGGCGCGCCATCGCGTCCTACTGCTTCATGACAACTCATGTCCCCATACAGGAAATTTGGTAACGCAGAATTACGCCAATTCAGTTGGGGAGCACTCGAGCACACGGCCTATAGTCCCGATCTCTACCTACGCACACTTACAATGTCTTTGGTCCCTATAAAAAAGGTGACGAGTCGACGACTGCAGTCGGACAGTATAAAGTTACGGACCTACTCCGTAGAACATCTATTGAAGAGCTTGTCTGTTAAAAACCGCAGTTGTGGAATGGCGCGCCATCGCGTCCTACTGCTTCATGACAACTCACGTCCCCATACAGGAAATTTGGTAACGCAGAATTACGCTAATTTAGTTGGGGAGCACTCGAGCACACGGCCTATAGTCCCGATCTCTACCTACGCACTTACAATGTCTTTGGTCCCTATAAAAACGGTGAGGAGTCGACGACTGCAGTCGGACAGCATAAAGTTACGGACCTACTCCGTAGAACATCTATTGAAGAGCTAGTCTGTTAAAAACCGCAGTTGTGGAATGGCGCGCCATCGCGTCCTACTGCTTCATGACAACTCATGTCCCCATACAGGAAATTTGGTAACGCAGAATTACGCCAATTTAGTTGGGGAGCACTCGAGCACACGGCCTATAGTCCCGATCTCTACCTACGCACTTACAATGTCTTTGGTCCCTATAAAAAAGGTGACGAGTCGACGACTGCAGTCGGACAGCATAAAGTTACGGACCTACTCCGTAGAACATCTATTGAAGAGCTTGTCTGTTAAAAACCGCAGTTGTGGAATGGCGCGCCATCGCGTCCTACTGCTTCATGACAACTCACGTCCCCATACAGGAAATTTGGTAACGCAGAATTACGCTAATTTAGTTGGGGAGCACTCGAGCACACGGCCTATAGTCCCGATCTCTACCTACGCACTTACAATGTCTTTGGTCCCTATAAAAACGGTGAGGAGTCGACGACTGCAGTCGGACAGCATAAAGTTACGGACCTACTCCGTAGAACATCTATTGAAGAGCTTGTCTGTTAAAAACCGCAGTTGTGGAATGGCGCGCCATCGCGTCCTACTGCTTCATGACAACTCACGTCCCCATACAGGAAATTTGGTAACGCAGAATTACGCCAATTCAGTTGGGGAGCACTCGAGCACACGGCCTATAGTCCCGATCTCTACCTACGCACTTACAATGTCTTTGGTCCCTATAAAAAAGGTGACGAGTCGACGACTGCAGTCGGACAGCATAAAGTTACGGACCTACTCCGTAGAACATCTATTGAAGAGCTTGTCTGTTAAAAACCGCAGTTGTGGAATGGCGCGCCATCGCGTCCTACTGCTTCATGACAACTCACGTTCCCATACAGGAAATTTGGTAACGCAGAATTACGCCAATTCAGTTGGGGAGCACTCGAGCACACGGCCTATAGTCCCGATCTCTACCTACGCACTTACAATGTCTTTGGTCCCTATAAAAAAGGTGACGAGTCGACGACTGCAGTCGGACAGCATAAAGTTACGGACCTACTCCGTAGAACATCTATTGAAGAGCTTGTCTGTTAAAAACCGCAGTTGTGGAATGGCGCGCCATCGCGTCCTACAGCTTCATGACAACTCACGTCCCCATACAGGAAATTTGGTAACGCAGAATTACGCCAATTCAGTTGGGGAGCACTCGAGCACACGGCCTATAGTCCCGATCTCTACCTACGCACTTACAATGTCTTTGGTCCCTATAAAAACGGTGAGGAGTCGACGACTGCAGTCGGACAGCATAAAGTTACGGACCTACTCCGTAGAACATCTATTGAAGAGCTAGTCTGTTAAAAACCGCAGTTGTGGAATGGCGCGCCATCGCGTCCTACTGCTTCATGACAACTCACGTCCCCATACAGGAAATTTGGTAACGCAGAATTACGCCAATTCAGTTGGGGAGCACTCGAGCACACGGCCTATAGTCCCGATCTCTACCTACGCACTTACAATGTCTTTGGTCCCTATAAAAACGGTGAGGAGTCGACGACTGCAGTCGGACAGCATAAAGTTACGGACCTACTCCGTAGAACATCTATTGAAGAGCTAGTCTGTTAAAAACCGCAGTTGTGGAATGGCGCGCCATCGCGTCCTACTGCTTCATGACAACTCACGTCCCCATACAGGAAATTTGGTAATGCAGAATTACGCCAATTCAGTTGGGGAGCACTCGAGCACACGGCCTATAGTCCCGATCTCTACCTACGCACTTACAATGTCTTTGGTCCCTATAAAAAAGGTGAAGAGTCGGCGACTGCAGTCGGACAGCATAAAGTTACGGACCTACTCCGTAGAACATCTATTGAAGAGCTTGTCTGTTAAAAACCGCAGTTGTGGAATGGCGCGCCATCGCGTCCTACTGCTTCATGACAACTCACGTCCCCATACAGGAAATTTGGTAACGCAGAATTACGCCAATTCAGTTGGGGAGCACTCGAGCACACGGCCTATAGTCCCGATCTCTACCTACGCACTTACAATGTCTTTGGTCCCTATAAAAAAGGTGACGAGTCGACGACTGCAGTCGGACAGCACGCAGTTACGGACCTACTCCCACAGGCGAGGTACGACGTTTTAACAAGATTGTCAACCTAGTGCGTCGCTGCCGTGATTGCCTCCATGCTCATGGCGATATCGCATGAATGGCGACCAATCCTGGTCTGTGTGACCTTCGAACGGAACCTTCTTGCTCGTCCCTTATAACTAACAAGGTTAGAATTAAAAGGGGTATAAAATGCAAGCTGGCAAACCACGTTTCCGATGCCCCATTTGCACCTTCTCGTTCCACAGCTTGTACGGTGTTGTTTCTCCGTTACCGCCATGTAGCAGCACTATCCAGCAAATACTACAGTTTTGACCGTTATTCATATATTACTGTCTCTGTTGATTACATCATCAACTAGTAATTTGTCTCCGTTATGTCAAATCTGCATATCAGATTTCCACTTGACATCACGATTGTTAGTAAAGAGAAAACAACTGACATTCTGTTCACATAGGCTATCACGTGACACACCTGATAACTGGTAACTGTCTGTGCTGACTTCGTCTACACACAGTCACGAATTTGTCAGTATCGTCAGAAACACCTGGTGAGACAACCATTGTTCTCATGTTCATGGATCATGACGGATTGCCAAAGTAATCAGCAGCAGAGGTTGCAATATGGGAATTTGACTGTTTTCTGAACATTGTCTTAAATAGGTAATTATATAATTTCACGCTCACAAAATGTTTTTTTCTCTTCAATTCCAGTATTCTTTTATAAAATGGAATTGAGACTAAAATCGTTTGAAAGCCAGCTGAAACGCTCAATTCGAGTCATGTGATGCCTGTGACATCACTGGGTAGCCCTCTGCTCGCACCGTCATCAAGCTAATTCACAGTGATATCTTGTTTTGGAATTAACGTTTCGCAAAATAGGTTGCAAACGGTGTATAGTACAACACTGTACAAATACGTCTATTAAAATTGCTAAAAAATTGTTTCCGTGTGTTCCACAGAATGAGAAGATGCGTAAACTATGGTTGCACTACACCGGAAAAATGCCACCACGTCGATGCACAAGTGCCCTTACTCAATTACATCTACATCTACATCTACGTGATTACTCTGCTATTCACAATAAAGTCCCTGGTAGAGGATTCAGTGAACTACGTTCAAGCTGTCTCTCTACCGTTTCACTCTCGAACGGCTCGCGGGAGAAACGAGCACTTAAATTTTTCTGTGCGAGCCCTGATTTCTCTCATTTTATCATGATGATCATTTCTCCGAATGCAGGTGGGTCCAGCAGAATGTTTTTGCAATCGGAGGACAAAACTGGTGATTGAAATTTCATGAGAAGATCCTGTCGCATAGAAAAACGCCTTTGTTTTATTTATTGCCTCTCGAATTCACGTATCACCTCTGTGACACTATCTCCCCAATTTCGCTATAATACAAAACGAGCTGCCCTTCTTTGCACTTTTTCGATGTCATCCGTCAGTCCCACCATTATGCGGATCACACACCGCACAGCAATACTCCAGAACAGGGCGGACAAGGGTGATGTAAGTAGTAATCTCTTGTATTCTGAATGCAACGTTAATTTACCTGTGAGACATGATTTTCCACTGTTACAAGGATGGATTAAACGAAATTAAACTCTTAATGAAAATTGTTAAACCCAGTGTTATGTACCTCATTCGGTAGCTCACCTAGATGACTGGACCTTAACAGGTGTCAAGAGACGTCCGTCCAGACAAAAAGCAACTAGCAAAATGGAACCAAAAACGTTGGTAGACTATCAGATTTTATCGAATGATCGTCGAATTTTATAATATGATATCCACTGGTTCGAATTCAGCCAAAATAATATTTTAACTTATTAGTAAAACGACTCGACAATACTGTCATAAGAAAATCAAATCAAAATTACAAAACTTCACCATCAAAAGATGATATTATTATGTTTTCCTTGTCGTTTACATGCCCGTACATCTGCAATCGCTGTCCACAAGCGTTACGTACAGAAAGATTTTTCTAGTTAATATGACAATACACCTTTTGCTTTATTAGAAACAATAGTTTTTTATCTTCGTACTGTGCAGCTAGGATCCTTATTGTTCAATTTTTTTTAAGTTTTATCGTCTGACCTAAAAGTAAAGTAATTTGCTTCAGGCACTGATTTTAGTTTACACTCACAAACATCAAAGTCCGTGAGTTTGTGTCGCCTGCATGTTGCACATGCTTTATATCTCTTCCGCTACAAAACTACATTCTCCTACATCTAGTTGTACTGTGGGCGTATGGCGATATATTTACTACTAGTAATCCTTTCCAAGAGTTGAATTGTTAATTACGCAAAGTAAATGCATTTATTCCCATTTGTCCATTTCTCAGACTAACATTAATCTGAAGCTATATGTAATGCAGCCCAGCATCAAAACAACGGCTCCAATAAGTTATTGCTAACGCTATTTTGGTACTTCGTGTATAGCTTTTCAAGTATATGACCGTTATAGATTCTGAACCTGTATTCTCTCCATCCCCAGGCACATACGCTGTCCGCTGCGCCACAGGGCTCATTCCCAATGTACTGCCTCAGAACTAATATTTGCCAAGAATAACTTTACCTGTGCCTTGGGTCGTCATTCATAACGGATAGTCCATAGTCTATATCCAAGATACGGACTCATTCCCAAAAGTTCTGCTGTTCTTTAGTTTTTAGCGAGTATAATGATGTTGTAGTAAGCGGGCCAAACAAAGTCCGTTATAACTTCCCACGTCGTGTTGTGCCGACTCCACTGTAGCTTGAATGGATTTTTAAGTTTGTTTCGTAAGCCCGACTTCTAGTTTTACCACACAAGTCTCCCGGGTTGAGCAATTATTGCCCGATGACGACACGCAATACAGTTTGTTAAAGCGGAGTTCGCCGTTATTAATTATGTTCTTAGATTTACTTTTAATAGTCGTACAGAGACTCAACGTTCCTTTGTTTAACAGTGCGTCGTCAAAATAAGTATGAAATGCTAATGTCTTTCTCATACATAATGTCGACTATTGAGTTAAAGTTCGTACCAATTTTGCCATTTTAGAGAAGAGAAACCTTAAGCTCTTCTGCTTCTATAGTCTCAGTATCAAATGTTCACTAATTTCAATTTACGCCTTATCTCAGTCAGTGTTTAACACAAATTATATATCAATGTCATTTCAGAGGTATAACGTCGGTTGCACACTAACGGAATAACATGTAATTGTCATTTAACGTCACATTTATTAATAATCCTTTTTCTTATGACGTAAATGTTAATGAATGATCATTATCTAGGAGGAAAGAGTGATTGATCCTAATAATGAGATAATAGCTTTTAATGAGCCCTCAATCGTTAATTAAACAAAAAGTCACGTTCGAGGATGATATGCGAACAACGTTCGTTACATCCCTTTTCACGTATCTGTCGAAACTAATCCTGTCGCTCACAATTCCAATTAACACTGACGTTGACCCCTTTTGTATGAACATCGAATAGTAACTATTATATGAAAGTTTATTCTAGTCCCCGAATTAATTCCTTTCAGATACGCCCACGACCGAACAGCATAACGGAACACAAACAACTTGTTTTAACAACCGAACAACGCAATGACGTTGCATTACGACAATGTCCGCCCAATGAACATCTCTTTGACTTTATCTCCTCTACTCTGCTTAATTAAATTATTCCTATTACAATTTATTCAGCTATTTAAAGAAAACAACTAACAAAAAATAAAATAAATTTATCCCAACGTATAAGATCCGTTATACCGTCCTTGCACATATCGTCGCTAAAAATGAGTGGAGCATAAACGCATCGACATTCGGGAGGTTGCCACTATCAGCGATCACAGAATATCTTTCTATTATTGCTTAAAAATTGTAAATACTTTTTCTGTCACCAAATAGCTGAACTGTTTGCAGAAAAAGTATGTAAAAACGTAGTATCTTCGGCTAAATCCCATAGCACACGTTTAGCTTCGTCTTACTGCTAGAATGTGATTTCACCAGAGCTTAAGCCAATAGAAATGTGTTTCCGATCCCGTGACCAAACCTTGATAATTAGTGATTTTTAAGCTTCAATTGCCTAAAAATAACAGATATTTTATGAGAATATTCACCGGTAAATCCTATCCGAATGTCATAGTCACTTTGAATAACAACAATCCGCACCGTATTTTTAACCTAGAGAAATAGCCTATTGATTCGTGACTGACGTACCGATAAGTTTTGACTCCATATTTTCGGTCCTGTGTAACTTCACTGCCGGAGATGAGTACCTGTTCTTAAATTCTTCCTCCTGTAAGACTTAACAGCAGTTCGAAGTTAGTCGGTACCATTCTGAAACACCTTTAAGAACAGCAACAATCTGTTGAATATAACTACTGGGCTCCTAAATACCTGTTGTCTGCAGGTGAGGAGAACGACACAGTGTTGGCCGGCGGGCGATACTCCACAGTAGAGGACTGCTTCTTCCGCTCTTTGGGCCTGCTGGTGCTGCAGACACCGGACGTGGAGCGGCGCCACACACGTGTCGTGGGCCCCACGCGCCACGTGCTGTCATGGCTGCTGATCGCCTACCTGCTCGTCACCGCCAGCTACGGCAGCGGACTCTCCTCCGTGCTTACAATTCCCAGGTACAAAATAGAGTGCACTCGTCAGCTGAATCATTTCTGTAAAGCATCAGCAGCTTTTAATTGCTGTTTTGCAGCTACTGTAACAGACAGGCAAACGAACTCTAGACAGACAGGAGAAAAAGGTAAATAAACTGTTTATTATTTTAAAAAGTAACCGTCATAGCTGTTAATATACTTATCCCACTGTGCAACAAGACTATCATTGTCTACGTGGTGTGTTTTGCATAGACAATTAAAAGGCAGTACTCTATATATTTAATGTTTGTCACATAAATGTGCAGTTTGCAACGTATCTTAAGTACTTTAGACAGGTGTAATGTAGTAAAATCTGTGTCCATTGCAGCAGGTTCCCTTCTTCATTCAGTTGAAAATTTATAGTGTATGTAATTAGATTGTCCTGCACAAGAACTGAATAATATGGGTATGTAATAATTAATAATTAATCAAGTAATACATGTGTTATAATAATGTGCAGTGACTAGGAGTTTTTAGTTTTGCTCATGCATATTGGAAATGAATCTGCATGTGTCACTGACTGATGTGAAGTAACTTACCAGGTACTGCATACTCCACATAATTCATATACATTTTGCTTTCCAGGTATTACATACTGCAGATAATTCATATATATATATATATATATATATATATATATATATATATATATATATATATATATATATATATATATATATATATATATATAGTGCCATACATAGATTCATTTTCCATACAAATACATATATCGTATGAGAACTGCATTAGAAAAACTAAAAATTTGTGGTAGTTACTGCACATCGTTATTTATATCTGCTGGTTGTACTGCATACTGCATCATTTAGTAGCACATGTAAATTCCTTCCCAGTGTTATCTGCGCTGTCAGCTTTAAGATTACATATTGTTTCTGTGCTGCCTCAGATGGTTTGCGTTAGTTATGGCTGGATTGACCCTGTTCCAATACTCACCGAAGTACCATAGGAAACCAGCATCAACTATGTAAGAAAGGGCCCAATACGTAGATAGACAGATACAAAATTTTCTTCTCTTAACAACTGGGATAGCATGTACAAATACTGTTACGCTTGAGTGCAACGGTCAGCTATATGGCCATGGGTGGGCATGGCCCTAACTCACGTACAGCAGAGCAACATTGTAATACCTACAGCAAAGCTCCTAATTACCTTCACAAAAGGAATTGCGGAGGTGTGTGAAATCGATCTATCCGTAGATTACACATATGAGTTTTCCTCGTTTCATGAGTCCACTGTGGTTACTATCACGTGTATTATATTTTATTGCTGCGAGGACGTATTTAATCGTTCGTGTCCTGTTATCGCAAGTGACTGTCAGACGTTTATAACGCCGAACTCAACGAGGTTATGTCTTGTCCATTTCAACGGTGTGGCGCAGGTATCTCGTTGCAATAAACTTGGCAAAGGCTGGAACGAGGGCTTGTGGTTCAGTCACCAGCCTCTGTGAACAAAGCGCTGGCGTTGCTGTAGAGCTGCAATTTAAACAGTCGACAATGTACATCAGTACTTTACAGTCATCGTAATACCATGGGTACACGTATCGTGTTCAAAGTGTTCCTTGTGTGAATTGCATAACAAAAAGTTTCTGGAAGTGATCACTCCTTTGCAACCAAATTGTTCGTGACATCACTACAAACATTTTCAATGTTGTTGCATTTCGCGGTGTATACGTAAGTAGAAAAGCTACTTTCCCTGTGTTCCATAATTTCGAGCTTCGTGAAACTGTTTCATTTGAGATGCGGTGCTGCAGAAGAACGTTGAAAATTAGGTGGGCTGATAACGTAAAGGTTCTGCGCAGAATCGGACAGAAAACGAATATGTGGAAAACATTGACAAGGAGAATGGACACGAAGTTAGCACATCAGGGAATGACTTCGATGGTATAGAGAGAGCTGTAGAGGGCGAAAACGGTAGACGAATACATCCAGCAAATAACTGAGAACGTAGATTGTGAGGGCTACTCTGAGATAAAGAGGTTAGCACATGTGAGGACTTCGTAGTGCGCAGAAACAAAACAATCACAAGATTGATAACCCACACCCCCCACAAAAAAGTCTTTTAAATGTCATACGCAACAGTCCACCAACACAGCAATATGTCGACGATTATACGCCCCGTTTTGGTTCAAATGGTTCAAATGGCTCTCAGCACTATGGGACTTAACATCTGAGGTCGTCAGTCCCTAGAATTTAGAACTACCTAAACCTAACTAACCTAAGGACATCACACATATCAATGCCCGAGGAAGGATTCAAACCTGCGAGCGTAGCGGTCGCGCGGTTCCACACTGAAGCGCCTAGAACCGCTCGACCACAGCGACCGGCGTCCCGCTTTATTGCCGGTCATGGCAAGACATCCTGCGATTACGTCTCAGGACGATAATGCCCGCTCGCCCAGCATGAGAGTTTCTACTGTTTGTCTCCGTGCTTGCCAAACAAGGCCAACATGGTCGCACCTCACATTCGGATCTCTCATCATGTGAGTATGTTGGGACCTTTGTAGGCATGGCGCTCCAACTAGTTCGGGAATTTGACTTCCTAGTGCACCAATTGTAACACGATGTCCCACAGGATGGCATCCAACCACTCCATCAATCAATTCCAAGCTGAGTAACTGCTTGCATAATGGCCGCATGTGGACCGATGTGTTGTTAGCTTGCTCAAGTTGTGAAGCTCATTCTCGTGAATAAAAGCATCCTAATATTCGGAAATTGTAACAATTTGTTTGTCTGTAATTGTATATCGCATCTGATGATTTCCGTTCCATTCGAATAGTCTCTTGGTGCATCTTTCTTTATCCTAAGTGTAGACTAATCACCTATAGCGTTATGACGATCACCGTTCCATCAATATAAACCCGTCCTGGCGATATCAGCGTCACCTGGAAAGGAATGACTGCTAGTCAGACACACACACAGTGCATGTAGTGTCAGTGAGTGTGCAGTCCGTGTGTTGAATGGGGAAGGCACGCTATCTGTCTGAGTTTGACCAAGGGCAAATTGTGATGGTACGGAACCTAGTCACGTGCATTTCGGAAACTGCACGACTTGTCGAGCGTTTGAAGAGTGCTGTCGTGAGTGTCTTCAATACGTGGCAAAACAAAGATCAAATCAAGTCCAAACGGATTAGGGTTGGGGCTGCCACCCCTCATTACAGATGTCAACCGTTGTAGGCTGGGAGATGGGTAAAACAGGACAGGCGGTAAACTGTGGAGCAAGTAACATCAGACTGGGCAGAGTACAAGCGTGAACACACAGTGCATCGAACACTCCTAACGCTGTGCCTCCGCAACCGATGACTCACGCATGTGCCAATGTTAACACCGCGACATCAGCAACTAAGCCTGAAATTTGCATGTGACCACTGGCACTGGAAGTTGGCATAGTGGTTGAGCGCTGCATAGTCTGATGAATACCGATATCTTCATCATGTCGATATAAGTGCGCGAATCCGTCGCCTTCCAGTGGAGCAGCTCCTTGACTCGTGTACTGCGGAACGGAAACAAGCTGGTGGTGGTTCCATTATGCTCTGAGGAACATGCTGAAGTCGCAGCCATGGGTCTAATGGAACTTTTGTGCTACGGGACGTAGACAAGCAGATGGTGGTTCCATTATGCTCTGGGGAACATGCTGAAGTCGACGCCATAGACCCAAGGGAACTCTTGCAAGGCACCATGACGGCCAAGGAGTACCATAAACTGGTTGCAGACCACGTACGCCCCTCATGACGATTATGTTTCCTGACGGCAGTGGCATTTTTCACCAAGTTCATGGGCCATGTCACAGGACCAGGAATGTGATGGAATGGTTCGAGGAACACAGTGGCTAATTCCAATTGATATTATGTCCGCCTCATACACCAGACCTTAACCCGATCGATGGCTGGTCTGATTGAACGTGGCATCAGAGTTTACCCCATTCCAAGAATTTACGGTAATTAGGTTCCTTTTTTGTGCAAATGTGGTGCCCACTCCTTTTAGCTACCTACAAAGGCCTCGCTGCTTCCAAGTCGTGACAGGGATTCGTCTGGTAATGTTCTCCTGACGGTAACATCTTAGACCTCCTGGCAACAAACAGACTTGAACGTATGGAATCAGTTAACATAGAGAAAGGTATCAGTAATCATACGGCTGTGACAGCATCTATGATGAATATATCAGCAGGCAGCATCAAATATTTGGTGATGACGACGAAGATGCGGAGAACAGATGGAAAAAATTCGAAGGCATCGTGCAATATGCCCTAGACAAGAGTGTTCAGAGTAAGGTTTTAAGGGATGTGAAAGATCCACCATGATTTAATAGCCGTGTTAGAAATGCGCTACGTAAACTAAGAGCACTTCATCTCAGATTCAAGAGAAGTATAAACCTAGCAGACAAACAAAGGCAGAACGAAGCGAAAATGAGCTCAAGGAGAGCAAAGAGAGAAGCGTTCAATGATTTTTCACGTAAGACACAGTCAACCGACCTGAGTAAAACCCACAAGAGATTCTGGTCGTATGTAAAATCAGTAAGTGTAACAAAATCAACAAATTATTCAGTCAGTGACCATACTAGTGCCGAAAGCGAAGATAACAGAGAAAAGGTGAAAATCCTGAATTTGGTCTTCCGAAATTGTTTGACTGCGAAAGATCGAAACACAGTTCCTTCTTTCAATCGTCGTACAAACGTCAAAATTTCAGATAATCAGATAACCAATCGCGGAATTGAAAAGCAGCTACAATTGCTTAGTAGAGGAAAGGCGCCTGGACCAGATGAGATAAGATTCTATAAAGATTATGAGAAAGAACTTGCTCCCCTTGTAGCAGTAATTTATCGTAGATCGCTTGAGCAACCAAAGGTACCTGCAAAAAGCGTAGGTCATTCCCGCTTTTAAGAAAGGCCATACGAGAGATCCATACAAATATATACATATATCGTTGACGTCAATCTGTTGTAGAATTATGGAACACATTTTAGGGTCAAGAAATATGACTTTTTTAGAAAATGAACATTTCCTCTATAAAAATTAACATGGATTCCGCAAGCAGAGATCCTGTGAAGCTCACATTGCTTTGCTTGCTTTGTTCCTCCACGAGATCCATAGCGCCCTGGACAACGGCGCTCAGGTTGATGCCGAGTTCGTTTTTCCAGTAAGTATTTGATACTTTCCTGCATTGCCGCTTAATGAAAAAAAAAATACAAGCAGACTTGCGGTTGGATTCAAGACTTTCTTGCAGATAGAACTCTACACGCAACTCTTAACGGATCATAATCGACAAGAAGTATGATAGGACATTTTCTGTTTACAATATAGTGTATGTAAATGATCTAGTAGAAAGTGTCGGATGCTCTTTACAGTTGTTCGCAGATGATGCAGTTGTCTGTACCAAAGTATCAACGCCAGAAGACAGTAAGAATTTGCAGAACGACCTGCGGAGAATTTATGAATGGTGCTGGCTTTGGCAGTTGACCCAGAACGTAAATAAATGTAACATTTTGCGCATTCATAGGAAAAGAAATCCACTACCCTACAGCTACACTATTGATGACAAACAGCTGGAGACAGCATCTGTCGTAAAATATCTATGCGTAACTATCCAGAGGGACCTTAAGTGTAATTACCCACAAGACAGATAGGGGAAAAGCAGACACCAGACTCAGGTTTGTCAAGGGATCGTGTAGCAGGCGAGAGAGCGTTACGGGGGTGCTACACGAACTCCACTGGCAGACGTTACATGAAAGGCGTTGTATATCACGGTGACATTTGATATTGAAATTTAGGGACACCACTTTTCAGGAGGAGTCGGACAATATATTACTTCCCTCCACATACATCTCGTGTATTAACCACGAGAAGAATATTCGAGAAATTAGAGCCAATACAGAGGCAAGTCGACAATCATTCTTCAGACGTACTATTCGCGAGTGGAACAGAGCTAAAGGAATCAGATAGTAATACCGAAAGTACCCTCCACCACACAATATTAGGTGGCCAGCGGAATATGATGAAAATGTAAATTTAAAGACGCGTTGCCGCAGCTATCGATGAGGGGGGTGGACATACAGGCTATTAGGTAGGTGTTCTGGCTGATCAATGTATACACATCGCTACAAGAATATGCAGCTCACTAACAGTGACACTTCAGTGGTGGAATACTTTGAAGTCTTCGTTGGTATGGTCACAGCCCGCTTACCCTACCAGATTCATGTCAGAGTAACTCTTACACATGAATTATATTGCCCTCCTGATGTTAACGGCGACACATGGCAACGTGTTTCTCCGTGCTGCGTCACTTTGTAAACTACGTCTTTGCCTGGAATGGCATTTTACGTGCATATTTTATTTTGCACAAGTAGGGTAACTGTGAACCTCTGTGTCTCGCAAACGGATAAAGGTTGTTCAAGACAGGAATCTTTGGAATATAAGGTAAAAATTGTAGCCATTTGCTGTGGATTGTCGTCTTGGAACCTGTGACAGAAGAAAAACGATTTTTGGCGCGGTTTCCTCAGAAATTGCCGATGAATTTATGCAAATGTATCATTTAGTCATTCATTCACAGGTCAGTTTTATTAACTCATGAGTTTTTCGCGTGTATATCCTACATCAGGCTATTTATTACATTTTATGTATGGTTTCTCTAGTTACTTTTGGGTACAACTGTTCCATATTTAAAGTTGAATAAGAAGTACACTAATTTTTGCTACTCATTTTTGTTCATTTCAAACTAGTTTTCGGCTGACTGGGCCACCTTCAAGAAACAACTGCTAGTGTCTGAGAGTAACACTTGTTCTTAGGTGCCCAAAAATTTTAAGCAATGATAAAATCCACTTCCATAGAGTGTCGTGCGTCGAACTTGTTTCTTAATGCTGAAATTACACTTTACAGGATGGATAATGTAAAACACAATAAATGAATAACTTACTTAGTACTGCAGGTTAAGTGCTTATAATGCTAAATTTTGTGGGGTCTTGACATAGGCTGAGAAACTGTTAAACTGAACTTTCTTCGTTTATGTTGTGAACGAACATGTTTTGTAACAGTGTGGTGGACAAAATTATCCACAACAAATAAAATACGGAACCCTGTAGTATTACAGGTTATATAGTTACGGTTTCATAGTTTGCAAGATCGTTACAGTGGTTAAGAAGTATCTAACTGAGCACTAGTAACTTGTGAAACAAAGATATTTTACATTGTAAATTAAATTTTTGTGCAACGGGCAATATTAAACACTGTACGTGATTAAAACACACTATATTAAATTATTACAAGTTACTTACTACTTATACAAGTAGTGTAACTTTGAATCTCAGTATCTTCAAACCCGAAAAATATATCAATAAAATTGTCAAGGTGGTTCTAGATCGTTATTTTAGTTATATATCGTAAGAATTTCAGCCATTTCCTGTGCTCAGCCATCTTGGAATACTCGGGTGAGTTTCGATCAGCTAGTGACGGCGTAAATATAGTAAAAAGATTTCTGTTTTGGCGGTTTTCCGAAGAACCGACAATGGATTAAAGGTGCCTTCAAGTTCACCGTACATCACATCTAATACAGGAAGAGCCAAACTATTTGCTCCATTTGTCTGAGCAGGAGGAAGTCTGTAATATTAATAGATTGACCCTGTACTGTAGTTTGGTGAAACTAAGACAATAGTTCTGTTGGGTACACAAATGGTCCTCAGCCCATGGGATAATAATTGGATCTACCTTTTTATGACCAACAAAGCCGGAGATATGAGCACCTAAATGTCCTCTTATTTATCGCTGCGTTTAGGAGCTTAGGTAGACAAAGTCTGTGTACGTCTCTTGATTTTTCTTCAGTTTTGATTCCTTCATCAATCAAAACGTCAAAACTGTTCTTTGGTGCCTTTACCTTTCCTAAAGCCAAACTGATCGTCTTCCTACACGTCGTCAGTTTCCTTTTTAATTTTTCTGTACATTATTCTTGTCAGCGATTTGGAAGCATGAGCTGTTAAGCAGATTATGCGATAATTTTCGTACTTTTCGGTACTTGCACTCTTCGGGATTGGGTACATGAAGTTTTTCCGGAAATATAAAGTTATATCGCCACTCTCATTCCTTCAACAAGCCAATGTGAATAATCGTTTCCTTTCCATTTACCTTAGCGGATTTAGAAATTTTGAAGGAATGTTATCTATCTCTTTTGCCTCATTTGATCTTAAGTTTTCCAAATCTCTTTCAAATTGTAATTCTGATGTTGGATCCCCTGTCTCTTCTCTTTCGGCTCCTTCTTCTTCTTTTATCACGCCATCAAACATGTCCTCCCCTCCACCTTCGATGAAGTCTTTCCACCTATCCTCTTTCCCCCCTTCTTTTAACAGTGGAAATCCCATTGCACTCTTGATATTACCACCCTTGCTTTTAATATCACCGAAGGGTGTTCTACCTTTTCTATATGTTAAGCCAGTTATTATATGATTCACCGAGCGAGGTGGCGCAGTGGTTAGACACTGGACTCGCATTTGGGAGGACGACGGTTCAATCCCGCGTCCGGCCATCCTGATTTAGGTTTTCCGTGATTTCCCTAAATCGCTCCACCCCAGATGCCGGGATGGTTCCTTTCAAAGGGCACGGCCGACTTGCTTCCCCGTCCTTCCCTAATCCGATGAGGCCGATAACATCGCTGTCTGGTCTCCTTCCCCCAACCAACCTTATTATATAATACATTTTTTTCGATTTCCTTATGTTTTTCATACAGCCATTTCACCTTTGCTTTCCTACACTTCTTACTTACTTCATCCCTAACTGACTTTTATATCTATATTGCTACATTTTTCTGGACGTATGTTTACTTCCTTCTTCCGTCGATCAGCTGAAGTATTTCTTCTGTTACGTATTCTTTCTTCGCAGTTACCATCTTGGCACCTGAGTTTTCTTTCCAAATTCTATGGCTGCTCTTTTTAGGGATGTTCATTCCTCTTCAACTGAGCTGCTTACTGAGCTAGTTCATTATTGCAGTATCCATATCATCAGAGAACTTCTGCATTTCTCTTGCTTCCTTAGCCTTTCCCACTTCTTTCCGTGCTGGTACTGATTCTTCCTGACTAGTCTTTTAAACGTCATCCTATTCTTCATCATTACTAAATTGTGATTTCAGCTTATATCTGCTCCTGTGTCCACCTTACAATCCAGTAACTGATTTCGGGATCTCTGCCTAACCATGATGTAATCTAACTGGTTTATTGCCACATCTCCAGGCCTTTTCCAAGTATACTGAGATCCGATAGTCAAGGGAAGGTTGGATACGGTTACGATTGTGGACGGGTCCGAAATTAGCTGCTATTCATTGCCTTTTAAAGTTACACACAATTTGTTTCAAACTAGCGATCCCAGACTCAACAATAAATAAAGCAAAACTCGTTATTTATGAAGGAATAAAGAGCTCACCAAATAATAGTGTTTTCAGTGAACTACAATTTAGCAAATCACCATTAAATACTGATGCAACATAATGTTTTAAAAGCAAGCCACTGTGCTCTGGGCAGAAGGCCTTACACGCCAGGAATGGCAATAATTTAAGAAATGTTTAAAACTCGCGGCAACTTACAAATTACCGGTATTGAAATATTAAAGGTAAGTCGCCACAAACACAGTAGAAGGCACCAGACGCCAGGAATGGCAGTAAATATGGTTCTAAGGATTACTGATAAAATACAAATACCTAATTAGAATTTTAAAGCAAATGACCACAATCACAGCTGAAGGCCTTACACACCAGGAACGGCAATAATACAAAAAAAATTAGAAACCTGCTCTAAAACAGCAAATACAATAGCAACTGATTCAGATCGTACTCCAGTAATCGACCTCTGAGAAGGTCTGGCAATAAAACCTTTTGCTAGCGATGAGATATGCAGCCAAGAGTTGCATTCACTTCACATGATGGTAGCTCAGACTAGTGGCAATCTAACGAATGACTAATGATAAACTTGCAGAAGCTACCTGATGTCCAATAAGCCAAATGAAACGATGAAACAATACGTCAAAGCCGGAAAAGGCGGTCTGCACTACGTCCACAAAAAATACTGTGTTTAGAGCTCCCGGAACAAGAAAGGAATATTTAACACCAGAGTAGAAGAATCAACAACAGGCCTTCAATCAAGAAAGCTGTCAAAACTACACGCCTTACCGGAGAGCACCAGCAAGGCAAGGAAACGTACACTGCCGTTACACACTAACCCCCAGGGCAGGTAAGTAGGGTGTTAGCGGTCACCAGGCTAGAAAAATTACCATTGCTAGAACTTAACAAATTGTCTCAAGTTGAAGACAGTAAACAGTAATAAGAGCTCGAGAAAAGCTAATCAGATCCGCTTTTCCCTAAGTACTCCACACACTGCTGTTCGCCTCAGCGACACTACCAGCAGCAACACGAACCCAAGTCACTGGAGAAGCGCGAGATGTGACAATGGTGGAGGTGTCTCTACTTGGATTGAAACGCACTCATGTTAAAGCTTGTTGGATCCGGCTTAACGACAAAGTTGTCCACCCTCGTGACCACAGCCCTCCCCATCGGGCAGTCCGTGCATGCCACCAGCAGTCCCGGTGTGTTCTGCGCACTGCGCGGACCTGGCTTCTCCTAGGTCCCCAACCGAACTCGCACATTCACACGACCCGACAAAACAACGACGTCGCCACAAAGATAGGGCAACAGTTACGACATATAGATAACCACGTCTTCTGCCACTAGCGGACAGGCAATGCTTGCGAAACTGAGAAGAAGACAAACAACCGCAACCGTGCCAACTAAACGATACCGTCTGGCCTCCAACAGGGGGCGGAAACCTATGAACAGCACCAACGTGGGTTGCAGCACGGCTTATATACCTGCTTCTCTTGTGATTATTCAATACAGTATTCGTTATTACTAGCTGAAAGTTATTTCCGAACTCAATTAGTCTTTCTCTTCTCTCATTCCTACTACTCAGCCCATATTCTCCTGTACGCGGTTCTTCTACTACTTTCCTGACAACCACATTCTAGTACCACATGACAATTAGATTTTCATCTGCCTCTATGTGCTGAGTTACACGTTTAGTACCCTTATATGCTTTCTGTCTCTCCCTTAATCCTTGCTTGGGACGTCGGCACGTATACCTGAAATTTTATCGTTGGGGTTGGTTTGCTGCCGATTCTGATGAGAAAAAGGCTATCACTGGACTGTTAACAGTAACTCACTCTGTACCCTACCTTACTGTTCATAACAAATCCTATCCCCGTGATTCTATTTTCTGCTGCTGTCGATTTACCCTCTATTCATCTGACCAGAAATCCTCGTCATCTCACCATTTCAAATCACTTATCATCTCCGTTTTCAGATTTTCTACCTTACCTACCACGTTTAGAGTTTTGACAGTCCACGCACCGACTCATAGATTGTTATCCGTTAGTGGGTTACTTTATCCACCTCTGCAATCCCCTCCCGGAGATCCATATGGAGGCCTAGTCTGGAGTCTTTTGTCATTAGAGAGGTCACCACCAAATCCTTTTTATTTACAGGCTCCATGTCCTTTCTATGCAGATTATGTGTGTTTAATGCAGTGTTTTCCATTGCCTTTTGCATCCCCATGCTATTGATCACTGCTGATTCTTCTGACTTTTAGTGGCAATTTCTCACCATAAATTAGGAGGCACTGAAGCTCTGTCGCTCTTTCACTCTCTTTGACATGGCTGTTGGCAGAACGAAGGTAACTTCTTATTCCGGCCGTCTTTGCTGATGATTTTTTTTTTTTTCAAAATTATTTAGTGGCGCGTTCAAACATCGGACCGAGAACGTTTTGATTACTTATCAAGACTGTTATCACTAGACCACGGATGGTGCTCCAATAAAAAAGGCATAAGGCATAGATGACACTCCCTCGAAATTTCTAGTCACTGGGGAAAATGGAGACCAAATGACAGTTCCAGTTGGTGTGAAATCTATGAAACTGACCAGATACTAACAGATGTTTGGGAAATACTATGCATACAATTCCGAAGATACCAAAACATAACAAGAAAATTATTATATGATTAGAGTAAGACAGTGATATACAAATTATAAGAGCAGTAAGGTTAACCTCTTGGCAGACGGTAAGTTCGCTTAAGAAAAATTAAAAGCATAACAAAGCACTTACGTCGTTGAGTTAGAAAGTAGAAGCAAGATTTAAGGAAAAAGAAGACGTATTCATGAGTATTACCGAAATAGAAAAAGCATTCTAAAAAAAATATAGAGAAATAAACGTAGCAGCTACAGGCAAATACGGGTAATAACACAATACGTATAAGAATCGATAAGGATCAATAATAATGGAAGGTGAATAACATACTGCCGGCTGGAAAAGTTTCTAGGTATGTAACTTTTCTCCCACTCAGTTCAATCCTCACATTGAAGAAGCTTAGATACCTTTCAGGGCTTTTCCACTATTCAGCAGTTTCCTTTTATTCCCATCCGCCAGCTCCAGATCAGAGCAGTCATCTTTTTTCAGATCTCTCATCCTCTTCATTATCATTACTTCCGCTCCCCATGTTAATCTGCGCCGTCTTCTTGGCGGCTTCCTAAATTTTGACAATCCTTGCAGGATCGCTTCTGGCCATCGTCCTTGCTCCATTTGCCCCACATTCGTATACAGTTGAAGAGCTATATACTCAGTTCTTTGCACGACTGGTTATTCCGAATCCATTGGCCCGCTAATGTCTTCTTCTCCGCTCTGTCCTGGATACCCGGCTGCCCTCCGTATTCCATCCATCTATGGTTCTCTGCCGCCCCTCAGGGTCAAGCACTCTGCAGTGTATGTTAGCATACTTTCCACTACTGTTTGCAATATCCTTTTCTTCTTTCTTTCTTTTGATATTACCCGGTTCGACAGAAACCCATTCAACATTCGAATTGCTCCTCTTGCCAGCTGTATCCTGCGTTCCACATCTGCTTCATAGCTTCGAGAGGATTGTGTAGTCGATCCTAAGTATTCGAACCGTTTTAGAGCTTTAATAGTTCCTTGCTGCAGTACTATACACCTCCCATCCTCTGCCTCTGCCAAGCTCGTTCAAACGCTTCCATTAACTTTTTCATATACCTTGACATTCTCTTCACTTTGTGCTGTTAGTAGCTGCTCATGGGCAAGTAATAATGAGTGGGTAGTACCACACTGGGAAAGAAATCCCATGTGTCCGCATGACTGATTTCACCGTTCGAGTATGTACTGCATATAAATTTGAAATGGGGCGGCGAAATATTGCAATCCTGTCTAAGTCCTTTCGATGTTTGAAATATCTCCCCCAACATTGTTCTTAATTTAACAGCTTAGTATGATTGGTGGTATATTCTTTGAATTTGGGATATCTATTGTGCTTCTACTCCTATATACTCCAACGTTTCCCATAGTCCGTTGATGGATACAGAAATATACGCTTTTTCTAAATCCACAAATATTAGGTGTATTATTTGTCTAAAACTCAAAACATAATCCAGAGAAAGTCATGCTCCGGCCGAGGTGGCCGAGCGGTCCTAGGCGCTACAGTGTGGAACCGTGCGACCGCTACGCTGTCAGGTTCGAATCCTGCTTCGGGCGTGGATGTGTGTGACGTCCTTAGGTTAGTTAGGTTTAAGTAGCTCTATGTTCTAGGGGACTGATGACCTTAACAGTTAACTCCCATAGAGCTCAGAGCCATTTTTTGAACAAGGTCGTCCATTTGCCTGTCACTCTCGCATCTTTCTCCCAATTTCATTCTCTAAACTTTTTTTTTATTAGAGCTCGCAAAAGTCTGCTGATAGAAACCATAACACTAATTCCTCTATAATTATTTAGGTAACTCTCGTTTCCTTTTTCTTAGATAGCAAATATGTATTATACTCACCAATCACTTGCTATTTCCTCCCTCTCTACAATCTGACTGAACAATTTACATTTGCCTTAACATTTCTTGCCTTTTTTAGTCCCTCTTTCACCTCCTTCTATAGTATAAATTCTGTATTACATAACTTACAGCTTTTTTGTAGATCTCTCCATGTGGTCTCTTCTTTTTCTACCAGAAGTTCTACAAAGAGCTTTTCTCATTGTCCAGTAGATGTAGGCTTTATTGTGAGCGCGGGATTGCTGGCCATTTTTATCTTCCTTATTATCCCCCATGACTCTGCCGATCTCCTATATCCAAGCGAATGCTCTATTTCCCGTCATATACTTTTTCGCATTCCTATTCCTTACACTTCGTTGTTAATTTATTCCTCCACTTTCTATGTACCTTGTACATATTCCAGTCCCCTTGGCACGAAGAGCTTAACCATATGTGATATAGTTTCATCTTTTCCTCAACCACCTCCTTCACCTCCGCGGTCATCCATTTAGTTCATACTCTTCTCTCTATTTCCCTTCCCTAAGCCTTCTCAACTGCTTTCTTGACTGTTTCAGAAAACTGCATAGCTCGTTAGCACTTCTGTCCTCCTCCACTCAATCCAATCTTAGGTTTAGTCTTTGTTGATACAAACTTTTCACACTTTATTCTTGTAGCAGGTATATCCTATATTTTGAATCTCCTATAGTTCTACCTCCACCATTTTCCTCTTTCTTATTCCATTTCATCCTGATCTTAATCGGAAAAGCATTTGTTGAAGTAACTACAAACTGATTGGAGCTACTCTCTGCTTCTCTTTTTACCCTTACATCTGCATCTTAATTACCCACTGCCTCCGCACTCTTACATTATAACTGATTCTAGATTGTTGACGAATTGGCCCAGGTGTACTTGTGTATTTTTTATGCTGGAATTGGCTATTCATGGCGGCACATTTCTGAACCATGCAGAAGTTGACCAGTCTCCTTTCGTTATTTTTTTCTACATTCACTCCCCGCGGTCTCAAAAAGTTATTATTTAATCTTTTTCCAATGTGTCGATTTAAGTCTACCATTATTAACAACTCACGCCCATCAGGACATTCGTCAATAGCTTTTGCAAGTCGTCGAAGAAATTTCTCTTCGTCAGGCGCATCTTCGTTAATGCCATGTACCCCAATTAAGACCAGTGTTATTTCATGAATTTTTATTACTGCTTTGGTTGTCCTTTCTTTCAAATTTTTCGAAGAAGCACTGATGGAAGTAAAAGATCGATTCAGGGTGCCATTCATTCAGGGTGAGAGATTGCCAATATAAAAATGCGGTGATGACACTGATTTCGTCAGGAAGAATTACAGCACGTACCGAATGTAATGAACAGTCGAGTGCGACATATAGCTTGAGTGTTGACCAAAAACTATGAGAAATAGCAGAAATAAGATTAGTGGTACATGTACTCTCAAATAGGGTGGCATAGTGTAGACGAAGGGAAGGTAATCTGCTACTTCAGGAGCAGAATAATGTATGACAGACGAAGTAACAAGTTCATAAAAAGCAGAGTAAAAATGTCTATTAGTGTCAAATATTTGCTTTAATTTGAAGAAGAAGTTTTTGAGAATGTATGTTTGAGCCCGTAACTGTACGGAAGTGAATAATTGACTGTAAGAAAACAGGAAAGGAAGATAATCAAAATGAGTCGTGATGCTGCGGTATCCGGTTAAAAATTAGGTGGGAAAGTAAGGTAGGACATGAGGGGGTTTTCTACATAATCGCCCAGGAGAAAGTGCGTGGTAAACACTGAAATCTTACCACATGTCCTATCATCCAGTCCCGTTTTCTTAACTTCAATGATACTAGACGGAGTTGCGAATGACCAGATTTTTAGGTGAAGACCTAAGTCGTTAATACACCCAACACATTGCATGTAGGTGCTACTCGGAGATGAAAAGTTTCGCACAGGAGACCAAGTCGTGGCGGACCACATAACACTAGAAAGACGAGAGACGGAAAAAATGTGTTTTTCAGTATAAAGGACGTTTTGCTTTGTAATATATACTCTATAAATCACTGTGAATCTCATATGGAACCCGGTTTTAAATTGTAGAACATTTCCAGGGGCAGATGTGGACTCTGACCACAATCTATTGGTTATGAACTCTAGATTAAAACTGAAGAAACTGCAAAAAGCTGGAAATTTAAGGAGATGGGACCTGGATAAACTGACTGAACCAGACGTTGTACAGAGTTTCAGGGAGAGCGTAACGAAACAATTGACAGGAATCGGCGAAAGAAATACAGTAGAAGAAGAATGGGTAGCTCTGAGGGATGAAGTAGTGAAGGCAGCAGAGGATCAAGTAGGTAAAACGACGAGCGCTAGTAGAAATCCTTCGGTAACAGAAGAAATATTGAATTTAATTGATGAAAGGTGAAAATATAAAAATGTACTAAATGAAGCAGGCAAAAAGGAATACAAACGTCTCAAAAATGAGATCGACAGGAAGTGCAGAATGGATAATCAGGCATGGCTAGAGGACAAATGTAAGGATGTGGAGGCTTATCTCACTAGGGGTAAGATAGATACAGCCTACAGGAAAATTAAAGAGAGCTTTGGGGGAAAGAGAGCCACTTGCATGAATATCAAGAGTTCAAATGGAAACCCAGTTCTACGCAAAGAGGAGAAAGCAGAAAGGTGGAAGGAGTATATAAGGGGTCTACACAAGGGCGATGTACTTGAGGACAATATTATGGAAATGGAAGAGGATGTAGATGAAGATAAAATGGGAGATACCATACTGCGTGACGAGTTTGTCAGAGCACTGAAAGACCTGAGTCGAAACAAGGCCCCCGGAGTAGACTACATTCCATTGGAATTACTGACGGCCTTGTGAGAGTCAGTCCTGACAAAACTCTACCGTCTGGTGAGCAAGATGTATGAGACAGGCGAAATACCCTCAAGACTTCAAGAAGAATATAATAATTCCAATCCCAAAGAAAGCAGGTGTAGACACATGTGAAAATTACCGAACTCTCAGTTTAATAAGTCACAGCTGCAAAATACTAACGCGAATTCTTTACAGACGAATGGAAAAACTAGTAGATAAGGACCTCGGGGAAGATCAGTATGGATACCGTAGAAATGTTGGAACACGTGAGGCAATACTGACCCTACCACTTATCTTAGAAGATAGATTAAGTAAGGGCAAACCTACGTTTCTAGCAGTTGTAGACTAAGAGAAAGCTTTTGACAATGTTGACTGGAATACTCACTTTCAAATTCTGAAGGTGCAGGAGTAAAATACAGGGAGCGAAAGGCTATTTACAATTTCTACAGAAACCAGGTGGCAGTTATACGAGTCGAGGGGTATGAAAGGGAAGCAGTGGTTGGGAAAGGAGTGAGACAGGGCTGTAGTCTCTCCCGATGTTATTCAATCTGTATATTGAGCAAGCAGTGAAGGAAACAAAAGAAAAATTCGGAGTAGGTATTAAAGTCCATGGAGAAGAAATAAAAACTTTGAGGTTCACCGATGACATTATAATTCTGTCAGAGACAGCAAAGGACTTGGAAGAGCAGTTGAACGGAATGGATAGTGTCTTGAAAGGAGGATATAAGACGACCATCAACAAAAGCAAAACGAGGATAATGGAATGTAGTCGAATTAAGTCGAATGATGCTGAGGGAATTAGATTAGGAAGTGAGACACTTAAAGTAGTAAAGGAGTTTTGCTATTTGGGGAGCTAAATAACTGATGATGGTCGAATTAGAGAGGATATAAAATGTAGACTGGCAATGGCAATGAAAGCGTTTCTGAAAAAGAAAAATTTGCTAACATCGAGTATAGATTTTAGTGTCAAGAGGTCATTTCTGAAAGTATTTGTATGGAGTGTAGCCATGTACGGAAGTGAATCATGGACGATAAATAGTTTGGACAAGAAGAGAATAGAAGCTTTCGAAATGTGGTGCTACAGAAGAATGCTGAAGATTAGATGAGTAGATCACATAACTAATGAGGAAGTATTGAATCGGATTGGGGAGAAGAAACGTTTGTGGCACAAGTTGACTAGAAGAAGGGATCGGTTGGTAGGACACGTCCTGAGGCATCAGAGGATCACACATTTTGCATTGGAGTGCAGCGTGGAGGGTACAAATCGCAGAGGGAGACTAAGAGATGAATACACTAAGCAGATTCCGAAGGATGTAGGTTGCAGTAGGTATGGGGAGATGAAAGATCTTGCACAGAATAGATTAGCATGGAGAGCTGCATCAAACCAGTCTCAGGACTGAAGACCACAACAATAAATCACTGTGCTACATAAACTATCCAACATCCCCGGTGTCTCTTCCGCTTGCTTTGAGAATCCTTAAACCATGCGCTACATGTTATTAACTTGTGCTCTGCGCAAAATTCGACCAAGCTCTTGCCCCTTTCATTACTTTCCCCTAGTCGTGGTTCCTCTACATTTTTCTTTCTCATTCGTTTCAGTTCCATTACCACATGAAGTGTCGTTACTCTAAACAGAACGAATTTTGTTTAGTTTTTAATCTCATCATACATTTCATCAGTTCCTGTTTATAATACTTTACCCGCATTCTTCGTTTCTTATCCTTTATTGGACTTAGTATTGCATTACCCCTATTGCATTTAGTGTTGCTAATTTTGAGTTGACCTGACCAGAGTCGTTTTCTTCTTGCCATAACACTTCAAACAAGACTAGCTAATTCGGGTTATATACATACCTTCTTTCTGTTTTCTAACTTACCTGAAAGATTAAGGAATTTAATAATCTACACTTCGACCTGAAGAATGCCGGATTTGTTTCATTTGATGTTAACAGAAACGCGAGTAGTCGCGTTCGTAGATCCAAACTGGGAACTGGGGCTATTTGATATTTTTAATATTTTATCCATAGTTTTACATCACCTCGGTGAAAACAAGGGCTATAATATTCCCTTGCATTCAGCGACGCCGCAGAGTCAACATGATATGGCAAGCCTCTCCATCACGGCATCATTGTTCATGGTGGAATCATTTCAGACACGGGTATGTCTAATTAGTACAACAACTGATGCCCGTTATTTGATAAAGAGTTTCCATTCTATGACCCAACTGGATTTTCATGCTTACTGGCGCAGGGTTACATATTTTTCACTTCGTTTTCAGAAAGTTTATTTTGATACTGAGCATAATCAGTGAGCTTCTGTTTCTTCACTGCATGCTGTACACACAGTGTAATGTAATAAGT